>NC_058522.1:395630028-396870028 GCF_904849725.1 Hordeum vulgare subsp. vulgare | reverse complement strand
TAATACTTAGGCGATTCTTGATCGCATCTAAGTCCCCGAGTGCGACGTTTAGCGCACACTCGGAGAAAGTTTGTACTTAGGCGATTCTTGATCGCAGCTAAGTCCCCGAGTGCGACGTTTAGAGCACACTCGTAGAAAGTTATTACTTAGGCGATTCTGGATCGCAGCTAAGACCCCGAGTGCGACGTTTAGTGCACACTCGGAGAAACTTAGTACTTAGGCGATTCTGGATCGGAGCTAAGTCCCCGAGTGCGACGTTTAGTGCACACTCGGAGAAAGTTTATACTTAGGCGATTCTGATTCGCAGCTAAACTTTTTTTTAGACCGGAGTCTACGAACGCGAAAGAATTTTGAATCTGCAAAAACTCAATCTGTTTTGTATTACTTCAACGATACTTGTTCTTTACATTGCTTCAGTCGACGGTCACGTGTAGAAGCGCTTCAGGAGATCTCCGTTCCATGCTCGCGGCTCGTCCGTTTCCCTGTCGAGGTTGTAGAGTCGATATGCTCCGTTGTTCAGCACCTTGGGGATGATGAAGGGTCCTTCCCAGGTGGGAGCCAACTTGTGAGGTCTCTGCTGATCCACTCGAAGCACCAGGTCGCCTGCTTGGAATGTATGACTCCTGACGTGTCGCGCGTGAAAGCGCCGCAGGTCTTGTTGATAAATGGTTGAGCGAGTCAGTGCCATCTCGCGCTCCTCCTCTAGAAGATCCACTCCGTCTTGCCTTGCTTGCTCTGCTTCAGCTTCGGAGAAGAGTTCAACTCGTGGAGCATTGTGAAGCAAGTCACTCGGAAGGACTGCCTCTGCTCCGTAAACGAGGAAGAACGGGGATCGCCCTGTAGACCTATTTGGGGTTGTGCAGAGACCCCAAAGAACCGAAGGCAGCTCGGTGACCCATGCGCCGGCGGCATGTCCCACTTCTCGCAGGAGTCGAGGCTTCAAACCTTGCAAAATAAGTCCATTCGCCCGCTCTGCTTGCCCGTTTGTTTGGGGATGCGCCACAGATGAAAAATCCACTCGGATACCTTGGCCTATACAGAAACCTTTGAATCTGTCCGAGTCAAAGTTTGTTCCATTGTCAGTGATTATGCTGTGAGGTACCCCGAATCTGGAGATGATGTCCCTGACAAACTTGATGGCCGTAAGGGCGTCGAGCTTCTTGATGGGCTTGGCTTTAATCCACTTTGTGAAATTGTCGACTGCCACCAACAGATGTGTGAATCCCCCTTGGCCTGTCCTGAATGGACCGACTGTATCTAATCCCCATACTGCAAACGGCCAAACAAGAGGGATTGTCTTCAACGCAGATGTTGGTTTGTGGGACTTGTTAGAGTAGAACTGACAGCCTTCACATCGGTCGACCATATCTTTCGCCATTTCATTCGCCTGCAGCTAGAAGAAGCCAGCTCTGAATGCTTTGGCGACGATTGCCCTTGAGGAGGCGTGATGACCGCAGGTTCCCGACTGAATTTCTTCCAGGATTAACTGTCCCTCCTCATGGGAGATGCATCGTTGAAGGACGCCTGAAACGCTTTGTTTGTACAACTGGCCATCAATGACAGTGAACGACTTTGACCTGCGGACGATCTGTCTGGCTTGGACTTCGTCTTCTGGTAATTCTTGCCTCAGGATGTATGCAATAAACGGCACAGTCCAATCGGGGATGATAGCAAGAATCTCCATGATCAAATCAACCACAGCAGGGACTTCGACTTCAGTCGGATCTGTCGAGCTCTTTGGTTGTACTGGTTCCTCTGTGAAAGGATCTTCTTTAACTGAGGGAAGGTGGAGGTGCTCGAGGCAGACGTCACTCGGGACTGGTCTCCGAGTGGATCCGAGTTTCGCCAACTCATCAGCTGCTTGGTTTTTCAGTCGCGGAACATGGTGGAGTTCCAGACCTTCAAACGTTTTCTCGAGCTTCCTCACTGCATTGCAGTATGTGGTCATGGTAGGGTTCCTGACGTCCCACTCCTTCATCACTTGATTAACCACCAAATCCGAATCGCCATAGACCATCAGGCGACGGACGCCGAGTGCGATGGCCATGCACAGTCCATAAAGGAGAGCTTCATACTCTGCCTCGTTGTTGGAGGAATCAAAGTGTATCTGCAACACATACTTGAGTTTGTCACCCTTTGGTGATATGATCACAACGCCAGCGCCGGAGCCATTCAACATCTCGGACCCATCGAAGAACATTGTCCAATGAGCCGAGTAGATGTGGGTCGGTTGCTGTTGTTCTACCCATTCTGCTATGAAGTCAGCCAGAGCTTGAGACTTTATAGCTTTCTTGGCCTCGAACTTGATGTCGCAGTATAACATCTCCATTGCCCACTTCGCCACTCGGCCCGATGCGTCCCGATTGTGTAGGATTTCCGACAACGGAGCATCAGAAACGACGGACACCGAGTGGTCTTGAAAATAATGAGCCACCTTCTTCGCAGTCATGTAAATCCCGTAGATAAGTTTTTGATAATGGGGATACCTCTGCTTGGAAGGAGTCAGGACTTCGGAGGCATAATACACTGGCCGCTGAACCTTGTATGCTTTGCCTTCTTCTTCCCATTCGACTGTGAGAACAGTGTTGACGACTTGATTTGTAGCCGCGATGTACAGAAGAAGGGGTTCTTTACTGAGCGGAGCAGTAAGAACCGGCTGGGTGGAAAGTAGGACTTTGAGGTCGTCGAATGTGATTTGGGCTTCGTCTGTCCACTCAAAAGTATATGATTTCTTCATGAGTCGGTACAGAGGAAGTGCCTTCTCGCCGAGTCGACTGATAAACCTGCTCAAAGCCGCTAGGCAACCTGTGAGTCTTTGAACATCGTGTATTCTGACCGGCCGCTCCATTCGGACGATGGTCCCGATATTTTCGGGGTTGACATCAATCCCTCGTTCGGAAACGAAGAAACCGAGTAACTTTCCGCTGGGAACGCCGAATGAACACTTGGCTGGGTTGAGCTTGATATCGTACCTACAAAGGTTGGCGAATGTTTCTGCCAAGTCAGTCAGCAAGTCAGAACCTTTGCATGACTTGACTACGATATCATCCATACACGCCTCCACATTCCGACCGATCTGGTCGAGGAGGCATTTTTGGATCATGCGCATAAAGGTTGCTCCTGCATTCTTCAAACCAAATGGCATAGTGATGTAGCAGAAGCACCCGAATGGGGTGATGAAGGCTGTTTTTAATTCATCGGGGCCATACAGACGGATCTGATGATAGCCCGAGTAGGGATCAAGGAATGACAAACGCTCGCAACCCGCAGTCGAATCGACAATTTGATCGATGCGGGGGAGCGGAAAATGGTCTTTCGGGCAGACCTTATTGAGATGCTTGAAGTCGATGCACATTCGGAGCGACTTGTCTTTCTTGGGCACCATGACAACATTGGCGAGCCACTCGGAGTGGTGTACCTCGCGAATGAAGTTGGCTGCCAAAAGCTTAGCCACCTCTTCTCCGATTGCCTTCCTCTTGTGCGCGGCGGACCGACGCAGGCGTTCTCGGACAGGCCGAGCGGCGGGATCCACATGCAGTCGGTGCTCAGCCAACTCCCTAGGTACACCTGGCATGTCAGCGGGCTTCCATGCGAAGATGTCCCAGTTCTCACGGAGGAATTGGATGATCTCGGCTTCCTATTTAGGATCGAGGGTGGTGGAGATGTTCGTCGGGGCAGCGGTGTCGTCCGTCGGGTGGATGCTGACCTTCTTCGTCTCTCCCACCGACTGGAATGTGGACTCCAAAGCTGGCTTCTTCAAACGCATCAAGTCAGCGGGGTCGACTATTTTCTTGTACTCGTCAAGCTCGAGGACAGCCATCTGCTGATCGGCGATCCTCGATCCCTGCTGCAGACACTCCTCGGCCCGCTGCCGATTGCCGGTGATAGTGATCACACATTTTGGGCCTGGCATCTTCAGCTTCAGGTACACGTAACATGGACGGGCCATGAAACGTGCATACGCCGGGCGGCCCAGAATTGCATGGTACGCACTCTAGAAGTCCACCACCTCGAACGTCAGCTTTTCATTGCGGAAGTTCTTGTCGGAGCCGAAGACGACGTCCAACGCGATCTGGCCGAGTGACTTGGCCTTTCGTCCAGGGACGACTCCATGGAACTGCATGCTACTCTCGCTAAGTTTGGACATCGGAATGCCCATCCCCTTGAGAGTGTCAGCGTACATGATGTTCAAGCCACTGCCGCTGTCCATGAGGACTTTGCGCAGTCGGACTCCTTCCACCACCGGGTCAACGACTAGAGCCTGCCTCCCTAGGGTGGGTACGTGTGCTGGATGATCCGACTGGTCAAAGGTGATCGCAGTCTGAGACCATTTGAGGAACGTGGGGTTGGTCGGCGTGGCCATGTTCACCTCCCTGTTCACCAGCTTCAGTCGACTCTTGCTCTCAACGTCAGCAAAAATCATCAGCGTTGCATGGACTTGGGGGAACGGATCCTCCTTGTCCTCCTCATCCTGTTCATTGTCCTTTTCACTCGGCTGCCCTTCGCCGAACCCCTGGATCAGGAGGCGACATTGCCGAGTGGTATGCTTCGGAAATATGGTGTTGCCCTCTTCATCCATCTTCATGTGAATTGGACATGGCTGGTCCAGGATGTGGTTTCCGAACTGTTTCTTCTTGGGGGTGAACTGAGCCTTCCTCTTGCCCTTGAACTTGCCCTTGAACTGTTTCTGCTTCTGCTTCCGAGCGTTGTTCCCATCTCCATCGGCGACTGCTTTGTGCTTGCCACTACGAATGCGGTCCTCTTCTTCGCCATTTGCATAGCGTGCCGCTATCTCCATCATCTTACTCATGGAAATGTCGCCTGTTCGACTGAACTTCAGGTACAGATCTCTGTACCGCACGCCTGCCTTGAAGGCGCAGACTGCTTGGTGCTCTGTGACGTTCTCCACCGTGTGGTAGAGGGTCGTCCAATGCTGAATGAAATCGCACAGGGGCTCATTCTGCTTCTGGACACAGTGCTGGAGCTCCACGAGACCAGCAAGGCGTTTGCACGTCCCTTCGAAGGTCCTGATGAAGACTCAGGCCAGACCTTCCCAGCTATAGATGCTTGAGGGAGCCAACTGGTTCAGCCACGCTCGTGCCGAGCCGTCGAGCATCAGAGGGAGGTGTTTCATTGTGACGTGGTCGTCCCCTCCTCCGATCTGGACTGCCACTCGGTAGTCATCCAGCCACGTTTCTGGCTTGGATTCTCCTGTAAACTTGATGATCCCCGTCGCCAATCGGAAGTTAGGAGGGATGTCAGCCGAACGGATGGCTCGACTGAAACACTCGGGACCAGAGATGATGGTCCTGCTTCCACTCGGACGGTCCATATCGTGGCCATCGCGGTGGGCCCGGCCCCTGTCGACCCTCCTCTGGGCGATATGCCCTGTCGCGTCGGGCCTTGGATCATAAGTGTCACCGACTGAACGCCGATTATCATGATGTCGGGGCCTATAGGGCCCACCCCGCGGAGGGGTGCGTGAACGGCGACGATCTTCGGGATTCATGGAACGGCTGCCTCCCTTGTGTCGCTGATGAGAACCGGGGCTGTGAACTGACCGATGCGTGTTCGGGTGAACAGAACTATTGTGGATCATGTTGTGCGACTGGGAGACCGCCGAATTCTGCTGCTGCGCCGTGTGCAGCAGGGCACGTATTTGCTCGATCCCTCTGCCAGCCTCTGAATCAGTCAGCTGGAGGGAATCGGCTATCTTGGCGGCGGCAGCCAGGTTGAGGACGGGTGTGCGGAACACCTCCATGTTGCTCCACCGAGTATGCCGACTGGCAGAACGGCGGGGTTGACGGCGAGCGTCGGATGTTTCGCCGACCTCGTGCTCGTTCCGGCCGGTCTGGCGGGGACTTTCATGGGAGTTGGCCATGTGCACTTCGGCTGCAGGCCCGCGACCCAAGTACTCGGAAGGAAACTCAGTCGGAACTGAGTCCGAGCGCTGGGACGGCGGTGCCACTATAACCGACTCTAGGACCGCCACTTGTGAGGACGCGTGCTGGCGCGCCTGGGCGTGTTGCAGCCAACGCTGGAGCCGCGAACGGCGGGACCGCTTATTGCGGCGTGCAACTGCGGCGTAGGTCGACACCGGAGCCGACTACTAGAGAAGAAGGATACCGCGGGCGCCGGCACGGAAGTGCGTAGCCCCGCGACTGGGGAGCGCCTCGACGTCTAGAGGGGCGTCCCGAAGCCATGCCGAATCGTCGACGATGAAGGAGAGAGCGCCGAAGAGGATCTCGTGACCCATGCTCAAATCTCCACCGAATGACATGATGAAAAAATGTAGTCGCAAACTCGCCAGAAGTCGCTTAGACGCCTGCCCCACGGTGGGCGCCAACTGTCGTGGGTATAAGTCTGACAGTAGATGTGTAGGGTACGAAAGGATGGGCAGAGCCTTAGCTACGGCGAGGTTGTATGAGTTCAGGCCCCTCTACGGTGGAGGTAAAAGCCCTACGTCTCAGTGCTCTTGGGAGCTTGTTGTCGAGTGGAATATGGATTACAGTGAATTGCTAACCCCTGCACCAGTGGGGAAGGGCGGCTTATATAGAGTGCGCTACCCTTCACAACGGTTCGGTGCACAGGGGTGGAGTAGTGGCGAATAAATGCCTACGTTACATGTAACGTATGTCTTAAATGCTAATAAAGGTACATGGAAACGTATGACCGTTGCCCTCCAAGGAGGTTACGATGTACAGAGTGGAATCCAGTCGGTAAGTTTGATACGCTCCGAATGCTCATCTCCGACTGGATGATGGAGGATTCGTCACCGACTGGATGATGGGAAGTCCTTAATTCAGTCGGAACTGACTAAGGGCCTTATCCCTTATGAAGGGTAGTCCTTGGGTAGGACCATGGGGCAGGCCTATGACCCTACCCTAGGACTATAACGCCATCAGGAGTCATCTTTAATTCTAATGCGGCGCTGCTTATGGAGTCATCTTTAGTTCTAATGAGGCTCTACCTTTGGAGTGGTCTTTAATTCTAGGACCAATTCCATTTTCCCCTAACTTTGTCCCGAGCTCATCTTTACCCCTAAAAAAATTAGTGCTCAACTATATCCCTCTTCCATTAAATGGCATTGTGAAAATATCCGTTTGCGTCGTTTCCCTCCAGTCAAAGGGGTTTGACCATCAGTGAGCTGTTATGTGGACACTTTTACCCTTATCTACCTATGTCACATACATGTGGGACCCTATACCATTTTTAGAGAAAGCAACCAGGTCCTTGTACATTTTTAGGAAAAGCAATCGAGTCCTGAGGACCCACAAGTATAGGGGATCTATCGTAGTCCTTTCGATAAGTAAGAGTGTCGAACCCAACGAGGAGCAAAAAGATCTGACAAGTGGTTTTCAGCAAGGTAATATCTACAGCCACTGAAATTATCGGTAACAAGTGGTTGTATGGTGAGATAATTTGTAGCAAGTAGCAAGTAACAAAACTAACAACAGTGCAGAAAAGTGGCCAATCCCTTTTGTAGCAAGGGACAAGCCTGGACAAACTCTTATAGGAGGAAAAATGCTCCCGAGGACACACGGGAATTTCTGTCATGCTAGTTTTCATCATGCTCATATGATTCGCGTTCGTTACTTTGATAGTTTGATATGTGGGTGGACCGGCGCTTGGGTACTGCCCTTACTTGGACAAGCATCCCACTTATGATTAACCCCTCTCGCAAGCATCCGCAACTACGAAATAAGAATTAAGACAAAGTCTAACCATAGCATTAAACTAGTGGATCCAAATCAGCCCCTTACGAAGCAATACATAAACTAGGGTTTAAGCTTCTGTCACTCTAGCAACCCATCATCTACTTACTACTTCCCAATGCCTTCCTCTAGGCCCAAATAATGGTGAAGTGTTATGTATTCGATGTTCACATAACACCACTAGAGGAAAAACAACATACAACACATCAAAATATCGAACGAATACCAAATTCACATGACTACTTATAGCATGACTTATCCCATGTCCTCAGGAACAAAAGTAACTACTCACAAAGCATAATCATATTCATGACCAGAGAGGTAATGAGTAGCATCAAAGATATGAACATAAACTCTTCCACCAAGTAATCCAACTAGCATCAACTACAAGGAGTAATTAACAGTACTAGCAACCTTACAAGTACCAATCAGAGTCACGAGACAAAGATTGGTTACAAGTGATGAACTAGGGTTTGGAGATGAGATGGTGCTGATGAAGATGTTGATGGTGATGAGTCCCCTCCGATGAGAGGAGTGTTGGTGATGACGATGGCGACGATTTCCAACTCCGGGAGGGAAGTTTCCCCGACAGGATCGTCCTGCCGGAGCTCTAGATTGTTCTGCTTAAGTTCCGCCTCATGGCGGCGGAGAATCCTCCGAAAAGCCTCCTCTTGAGTTTTTCCAGACCGAAAACCTTCTTGTAGCAAAAGAGGGGGGCCAGTGGGCAGTAGGGAGCCCACAAGCCCCCTAGGCGCGGCCAGGGGGTGGCCGCGCCTAGCAGGCTTGTGGCCACCTGCTGGCGCCCTTCTGGCACTTCTTCGGCCCAGTATTTTTTATAAATCCCAAAGAAAATCCACGTTGATTTTCACGGCTTTTGGAGTTGCGCAGAATAGGCATGTCAAATTTGCTCCTTTTTCAGGCCAGAATTCCAGCTGCCGGCATTCTCCCTCTTCATGTAAACCTTGCAAAATAAGAAAGAAAAGGCATAAGTATTGTACCGTGAAGTGAAATAAAAGCCCAAAAAGCGATAAATATCAACATGAAAGCATGATGCAAAATGGACGTATCAAGTCCCTATAACTTTTTTAAAAAGCAATCGGGCCCTGCAGCCATGGCGGTGCCGACCGTGGTGGTCGGTTATGCTGCTTGCGCCACTCGTTGTTAGTGGTGCTTGCAGCGGCCACTGCTTCTCCTTGTGCAGCCCACGGCCGCGCTTTTTCCTTGTGCCACCCACCACCGTTCCTCCTTGCACCGCACCGTTGTGCTGTTGCTGCTCCTGCTGCCGTGCTGCTGCTTGCGCCACCACGCTGTTGTTGGTGTCGTGCCGCCGTGCTACTTCTACTACTTGTGTGGCCGCGCTACTGCTGTTGTCACCGTCACGCCGCTGCCATGCTGTCGGGCTGCTCCTGGTGCTTGTGTCATCACGTTACTGGTGCTGCCATTGCCGCCGTGCTCTCATGTTGTTGCTATTGCTTGTGCCACCGGGTGATAAAGAGGGGAGAGGGAGAGCGCAGAGAAGGGACCGGTTGAGCTCGCGGCCATAGTGGCGCAGAGCTGGGGCATCAGGTCCACCGGAGTTGGGGGAGAGAGACGCGAGAGAGATAGAGAGTTTTCCTTTTTTAGGCCCACATGTAAGTGAGACAATAACTAGTGACACAGAGACAAAAGGTGGTCCCACATATAAGTGACATACACAATGAGGGTAAAAATGTCCATAAAATGTCATGTAGACGGTCAAAGGCCTTTGACCGGACGGAAATGACACAAAGGGGTATTTCCATAAGAGCACTTGACGGAAGAGGGGCAAAGTTGAACACCGTTTTATTTTAGGGGTAAAGATGACGTCACGCCAAAGTTAGAGATAAAATGTAAATGTCCCTTAATTCTAATGAGGCGCTGGAGGCACATGTACATGCACTAATGCAATGAATGTCCCTAGCTTTTCAACATACACATTGATCAATAATTGTGCAATCTGATTCCTCCGTAGCACTTTCAATCTTATCAAGCGATAGTTTGACTCCTTCAGCCTATGAACAATTGGTAGCAGAGATCAAGTCATTGATGAATGATAGGGAGTTTGTCCTCATACGATTACTAGAGCCAAAATAGGGTAGGAGACTGTATGGCGAATTATAGTCGTGTCGAGTCTTGTACTACAGTATGGATGGGCAGATGTCTTCCATGTTGCAAGAATTTATTGCCTCTCGGTTGTACTAATAGTGTGACATTGAAATAACACTCCCATATTTCACAAAATAATAATAAATGCTAATATTTATTTTTTGATGAACCGTGCATTTATTGTTATTTGTTGCTTATCAAACATGTTTGAAGGGTATATTTTAACATAAATAAACTTTGGAAGGTTGGACGAAGAATTTAACGTAAGAGAAACAATATTTTCTTTTTAGGTAAACTAGTACAAGAGTTTGTGCATTGCAACAGGAGAAAAATGTATCACACTCATCTAACCCAAGAACCATGGCACAAGACCCCTATAGGTCCATGTAATTTATTTCAACACATGAAATTCCATTTGTGTTGCCATTTATCCTCCTTCGCCTTGCTGATCGTCTCCTTAATTCTCCCACAATCATAACACATTTAAAGTTGCAGAAATAATTTGCTATCCAGGGTGGTAACTACACACGACCCAATTTTTTATCACTAATTATTTTGGTAAATTATTTTGGACTATGAAAAATAATTTTATAATGAAAATATCCTGACTTTGGACCAATCAAGTAAGCAAACAGACAATTATGCCAAAAAGGCAAGCAAAAATGCTAAAAGAAGTGAGAAACGTCATTTCTACACAACAAAAAGACACTTGTATCAAAAAGGTAAATAAAAAATACAAAGAAAAGTGAGAAAAGGTCATTTCTATATAACA
The DNA here is from genome assembly GCF_904849725.1 of Hordeum vulgare subsp. vulgare. Lineage (NCBI taxonomy): Eukaryota > Viridiplantae > Streptophyta > Magnoliopsida > Poales > Poaceae > Hordeum > Hordeum vulgare. The sequence goes on along the minus strand of NC_058522.1, from coordinate 396,859,417 downwards.
AACATGCACTTGTGCCAATGCCTTTAAAACCGAAACATCATATATCAAAAAAGGCACTTATGCCACACGGTGTGTAGCTACCACCATGCATAGGAAATCGCCTCTCTTTAAAGTTGTCAATCCTAAGGTGTATCTCTCTCTCTCGGCATAAGATGAGAAATCTGTTTTTTGCAAGGTTTTGCGAGGTGTGCATGTGTCGCTATAGATGATTTATATCTTCTTCTGCCCTGGTTTTGCTGAGGCGTTCATTTTAATCCAGATCGACACCGGTATGAATTAAAGATGGATCACATATTATTGATTAAGTTTGCATCCTAAGTTGTATTTTTAAAATGGTTAACATACAAAAATAACCTCATATTCAACTTTTACACATTTTTTATCAAGTTTTATATATAACATGTTAAATTTAAAGTTAGGATATAAAATATATGAATATAAAAAATAATTTAACATGTATTGTGTGTTGATTAACTCAAATGTAAGGGGTTCTTACCGAAGCGATAATCTGACTTAAAACTGAGTTGCCGGTTGATTACCAGAAATATTAAAGGGCTTTCTGCAAAATAGCGTACGAGACGAAAAATACTTATTTTCTTTATTAATAAATAAATATATAGATATACATAGCCAATATTTTTAGGGAAGAAATTCGATACTTTCAAATGGAAATTGAATAACCGGAAGTAGGACACACCTTGGCCTTCGCTCCGGCTCATCATAAGTTTGATGAAATGTCGCGAATCAACCGGTGCTTTGATGATTAAAGGATAATGGTATTTAAAAAATTAAGTTTCAGACTTAAACATTGGTGCTAGCATTTTACTAAATTTATTTCAGGTTTTTGATGATGTGTGTTCAGCTGGAGAAGATGCTCCTGTCGGCTATGAGACGCCATGAAAACTTTGTCAATTTCAAGATACTATATTAACCTAGTATTTCAAAGATGCTCACAAAAATTAAAATGTGCATGAGTGTGTTTGTAGGAATGAATGTATGTTTGAAGGATTTTGATTTTACTGTGTTAAAGAAAAAGTTTGACCAAATGCCACCTTCACTCCCACCTCGGACAAGCTACTCCGCGTATACGCCCACCCCTCCCCCACTGACACAGCCCGGAGGGGAGCTAGATGAGGAACATCTATAAAACACTCAGATCTGGCGAGGTAGCACGGGAAAGTAGTCAAGCTAGGGTTTGTATTTATGTAAGATGTATGATTGTCTGGATTGATCCATAGAATATCCCATACCATTACACACTCGTGCTGCTAGCTATATAGCTCAGCTAGCCAGGGAATGACAGCTACAGGTAAAATGAAACGGTATAGTGAAACAGTAATAACACTTCGGTAGAATGGCGAGCCATGCGAGCCGTTGGATCACTTGTTCGTCTTCAATCGCAGCTGTCCCGTAGCTGAAGGAGAGAGACACTGATAACTGAAGGTGCGGTCCTGACAATACCCCCTGGTGAGAGCGAACTTATCCTCAAGGAGAGGATCAATTGAACCACTTGTCGACGGTTGCTTTGAAGAAGGCGGGGAAGGTTTTCTTCATGAATTCTGCGTCTTCCCAAGAGGCTTCATCTAGAGGGAGGTTAGCTCACTACACGAGCAATTGTACCATTGGTAAGTTGTTGTGAGGAATCTGGCGAGTCTCCAACACCAGAACATGTTCAGTCAAGATCAATCGTTTGATCGGACCAGGGGTAGACCAGAGCATGGGATTGTTTTTGGTCCCACGTGCTTCTTCAATTGGCTGACATGGAAGACCTGGTGGATGCCCGTGCTGTCCGGCAATAGAAGTTTGTAGAAAACATGCCCTACTTTAGCGGGGATGCGGAAAGGATCGTAGTACTTACTTTGAAGCTTGACGTGGGTACGTAGTTTGAACGCATTTAGATGGTATGGTTGCATCTTAAGGTAAACCATATCGCCAACCTCCAAGGTCCTCTTGGTGCGCTTTTGGTCTACATATTTTTTTCATACAAGCTTGTGATGCAGTTAAGTTACTTTTCAGGTGCTGAAGAAGTGCCTCCCTGTCAGTAAAAAACTGCCGAGCATCCTCTGTCATACTGTGTGGTAAGATGTTTTCACAAATGTTTGGGGGAGGAAATCCATAAGCTGCTTAAAATGGTGTCTTCCAAAGTGAGTTGTGGTAGGAGGTGTTGTACCAATATTCTGTCATTGATAGGTGTTGTGCCCATTTCTTCGGTTGCATTGAACCGAGGCAACGCAAGTAGTTCTCTATACATTAGTTTACTCATCCAGTCTAACCGTCAGACTCCGGATGGTAGGCAGAGGTGTAACACAATTTAGTTCCCATGCCCTTGAAAATGTCTTGCTAGAGTTGGTTGGTGAAGATACAGTCACAATGAGACACAATGGCCAATGGTGGGTCGTGTAGCTTCAAGACATTATGAATGAAAGCTTGAGCCACTGTGTGGACAGTGAATGGGTGCGACATAGGAATAACATGTGCATATTTGGATAACCTGTCCACTACCACAAATATGACATCATGGCCATTAGATTTTGGGAGTCCCTCAATGAAATCCATGCTCAAGTGTGACCAAACCATGTCAGGTAGTTGGAGAGGGTCTAAGTAACTAGGGTGTTGTCAATTTCCACCTTTGTTTTTCTGGCATGTAGGTCACTCTACCATAAACTTGTCCACTGCTTTTTTTAGACCCGACCAGTAGAAAATCTGCTTAATTATGTGGTATGTAGCATTCCTACCAGAGTGTCCTCCTATGGCATAGGCATGTAAGGTTGTCAGTAACTTAGTTCTTAGGTACAAATCCTTGCCCACATAGATTTTCCCTTTGTGCCTGATAATTCCTGAATGCAGAGTGTTCTGGTGGTCAGATTGAATTGGAGAGAGCAGTAACCTTTCTAAAAAGGACTGACGTGTGCTATCCTTGGTATATGACCATTTCACTGTAGAAATCCAATGTGGCGTAACCATGGAGATAGCCATGAGAGAATTTCTCCTTGAAAGAGCATCAACAAGAATGTTGTCCTTGCCCTTTTTGTATTGAAGAGTAAAATTTAACTCTAGAAGTTTCAACATGAGTTTGTGTTGAACACTAGTGCTGATATTTTGGTCTATCATAAATTTCAAGCTTTGGTGATCAGTTTTGATGATTATATCATTGCCTAAGAAGTAGTGCCTCCATCTTTTGAGAGCAGCAATAATTGCTAGAGCTTCTTTTTCATAGATGGAAAGGGCAGCATTCTTAGGACACAAGGTGGAGCTGTAATAAGCCAAGGGTCTTCCATTCTGCATCATTACAACTCCTAGACCAGCTCCAGAAGCATCTGTTTCCAGGGTGAAATGTGCAGAGAAGTCAGGGAGTGCCAGTACTGGTGCATTGATCATAGCTTCCTTCAGATTGTGGAAGGCAGTGGTTTGAGCATATATCCAATAAAAGTTGTCCTTTTTCGATATATGATGAAGTGGACGATCTATGGTCCCAAAGTTCTGGACAAATCTTGTGTAATAACCACAAAGGCCTAGAAATCCTCTGAGCTATTTAGGAGTAGTGGGAAGTGTTGGAAATATGCCCTAGAGGCAATAATAAAATGGTTATTATCATATTTCCTTGTTCATGATAATCGTCTATTGTTCATGCTATAATTGTATTAACAGGAAACAGTAATACATGTGTGAATAAATAGATCACAATGTGTCCCTAGCAAGCCTCTAGTTGGCTAGCTCGTTGATCAATAGATGATCATGGTTTCCTGATCATGGGCATTGGATGTCATTGATAACGGGATCACATCATTGGGAGAATGATGTGATGGACAAGACCCAATCCTAAGCGTAGCACTAGATCATACTGTTCGTATGCTAAAGCTTTTCTAATGTCAAGTGTATTTTCCTTCTACCGTGAGATTGTGCAACTCCCGGATACCGTAGGAGTGCTTTGGGTGTATCAAATGTCACAACATAACTGGGTGACTATAAAGGTGCACTACGGGTACCTCTGAAAGTGTCTGTTGGGTTGATACGAATCGAGATCGGGATTTGTCACTCCGTGTGACGGAGAGGTATCTCTGGGCCCACTCGGTAGAACATCATCATGAGCTCAATGTGACTAAAGGAGTTAGTCACACGATGACGTGCTACGGAACGAGTAAAGAGACTTACCGGTAACGAGATTGAACAAGGTATAGGTATACCGACGATCAAATTTTGGGCAAGTTCTATACCGATAGACAAAGGGAATTGTATACGGGATTGATTGAATCCTTGACATTGTGGTTCATCCGATGAGATCATTGTGGAGCAAGTGGGAGCCACCATGGGTATCCAGATCCCCCTGATGGTTATTGGCCGGAGAGGTGTCTCGGTCATGTATGCGTGTCTCCCGAACCCGTAGGGTCTACACACTTAAGGTTCGATGACGCTAGGGTTATAGGGAACTGTTATACGAGGTTATCGAAAGTTGTTTGGAGTCCCGGATGAGATCCGGAAATCACGAGGAGCTCCGAAATGGTCCGGAGGTAAAGATTGATATATAGGACGGATGGTTTCGGACACCGGAAGTGTTTCGAGCATCATCAGTAACGTACCGGGACCACCGGAACCACCGGAGGTGGCCCCGGGGGTCCACCGGAAGGGGGCAACGACCCCGGGAGGCTAGATGGGCCAAGTGCGGGAGGGAACCAGCCCCTAGGTGGGCTGGTGCGCCCCCCCCCCCACTCAGCCCATGGCGCAGGAAGAGGGGAGAGGGGGGACCCTAGCGCGGGTGGGCCTAAGGCCCACCAGAGGGGTGCGCCACCCCTCCTCCCCCCCTTGGCCACTGCACCTCCCCCCATCTAGGGCTGCCCCCCCCTCCAGGAGAGGGAAACCCTCAAGGGGGCGCAGCCCCTCCCTCCCCCTATATATAGTGGGCACTTTTGCGCTTTTGGAGAACCAATCTTCCTCTCCCTCGACGCAGCCCTGCTCTTCTTTCTCCTCCTCTTTGCCGGTGTTTGGCGAAGCCCTGCCGGGAGACCTCGTCTCTCCATCGACACCACGCCGTCGTGCTGCCAGAGATCTTCCCCAACCTCTCCCTCCTCCTTGCTGGATCAAGGTGCGGGAGACGTCACCGGGCTGCACGTGTGTTGAACGCGGAGGTGGCGTGGCTCGGCACTAGATCGGAATCACACCGCGATCTGAATCGCCGCGAGTACGACTCCATCAACCACATTCTAGCAACGCTTCCGCTTAGCGATCTTCAAAGGTATGAAGATGCTCTCACCCCTCTCTCGTTGTTGGTCTCTCCATAGGAAGATCTGAATATGCGTAGGAAATTTTTTGAATTTATGCTACGTTCCCCAATAGGAAGTGGCCAATCAACAACTACTGTCACTTTAGAGGGGTTGGTAGAGACTCCTTCACGAGTGATGATATAGCGAAGGTAGTCTACTTGTTGAGTAGCAAAAACACACTTGGAATGCTTGACAAAGATTTGATGTTCTTTCAGAAGTTGCACAACTATTTGTAAGTGTTCCAAGTGCTCATAGAGGGACTTGCTAAAAATAAGGATATCATCAAAAAAGACCAACACAAATTTCCTCAGGTATGGGTCAAAAATGTTGTTCATGAGGTCCTGAAAGGTGTTAGGGGCATTAGCAAGTCCAAAAGGCATCACTAAAAATTCATAGTGACCAAAATATGTTTGGAAAGCAGTTTTGGGTATATCATGTTCATCCACCCTCACTTGATGATATCCAGATCTGAGGTACAATTTGGTGAAGTAAGTTGCACCATGTAATTCATCCAATAGATCTTCAATCACAGGGATTGGGAACTTGTTTTTCATAGTGGCAGCATTCAGTTTTCTGTAATCAATGCACATTCTCCAAGTCCCATCTTCTTTCATGACTAGGATTGCTCGAGAAGAGTAGGGAGTTTCACTAGCTCTTATAATTTTATCTTTGAGCACAGAGTAAATCTGTCTTTCCAATTCATTCCTATGCATGTGAGGCACTCTATAGGGTCTGGAATTTGGTGGTACTGCCTCTGCTTTCATGGAAATTTTGTGATCATGTGATCTCTTGGGGGGTAATCCTTTTGGTTCTTGGAAGACTTCAGGAAACTGTTGTAGTACTTCTTGCAGAGGGGGTCGGATTTCTTGCTGGCCTGGTTTTTTCACTGTGGTGTCTCTGATGAGGTGGAGAACGTAACCAGGAGCACCTAGTGCTAGTAGCTTGTCCAGTTCAACTGCCTCAATAGGAGTGGCATGTGAAAGTGTTTCACGGGCTTTGATAGTAACAAGAGTATGTTTATCCAGCATCACTGAGATTTGTCGGGGGTTGTAATGGAAAGAGATAGAGCAGTGTTGGGACATCCAATCACTTCCTAGGACCATGTCATGCCCACGGAGATCCATGACTCTGAACTACTATTGAAATTTGGTGTTGCCTGCAATGAATGTTGTAGATGGGACATAAGATCCATACCACAGTGTTCCCCCTCCAGCAACTATGACAACTCTAGATGCGTCTTTCAGAATTGTGCACGATGTAGACAGAGCAAACTTGAGACTGATGAAAGTAGAGTTACTCCCCGAGTCCACCAGAGCAATGCCTTGTTTCCCCCAATCTAGACCAATATTGATATGGTGTTAACATTCTCAGGTCTCACGATTTCTGCATAAATAGTCATACAATGCTCTTCTGGTTGTGCTTGCTCTTGTACATATTGTTCTTCAATTTCCTCTGGTTCTTTGGGTTGTTCATTTGGATCTTCCCTAGTAAGGACATTGAGGACAGGGGCTAGTTTACATTTGTGTCCATGAAACCAAGCATCCCCACATCTCCAACATTTGCCATGCTCTCTAGCTCTTTGATATACAACAGGTGGTTTGGACCCTGTTGGTTTTTCACGGTAGGTTGTGTAGGTTATCTGATATTCAACAGAGCTCTTGTTGGTAGCAGAGTAGGTGTTGTATGATTTCTTCTCAGCTACTCCTTTTTCCAGATCAATGGCTAGCCAGTAAGCTTCAGTAAGGTATGAAGGTCTTAATGGCCTGACTTGAAACTTGATTTGCGAACGCAACCCATTGACATAACATCTCACAAACCACTTTTCATCCATGATTGGGTTTTCCGCTTGTACCTCTGCCATCAATTCTTCAAATTGATCAGTGTATTCTGAAAATGTTAAATTGCCCTGTTTTAGATTGTTGAATTTGTCAGTTAATTCGTAGGAACTTGCTGATAAGAATCGGTGCAAAATTTCTTCACAAAACTATGCCCAAGTCAGTTACTTCTTCAAAATCCCAGAACGACGCAACCAAACATCAGCCAGGCCAGCTACATATAGGTGTGCCGAATTGATTTTATATTCGGCAGGTGCACTTTCCATCTAGAAGTACTTCTACACTAGTGAATCCAGCAAGCAGGGTTATCAACATCAAAACGAGGGAAATACACAGGAGGGACTTTGGTGATGGTCTTGAGGAATTGCGTTTGCATCTCTTGATCGTATTGCTTTTGGAAGTCATCCGAGTTTTGGCGAATGCCTGGTGGGTGGAAACTGTGGAACCTTGGGTTGCAGGCTGTTTTGAATGCTGTAGTCGGGGTGACATTGCCTGAATGGATTTCCACCGCAGTGCCAGCTCCAAAGCCTGGGGGAAATGGTTTAGGTACTTGAATTGGTGGTAGGTGAGGTGCGATTTGTGAATCCACCTGCCTAGTTTTCTCTTGTTCCAGAAGGAGATGCCTTCACATTTCCTCAGTAAGTGTTATGTCCACTGTTGTGACTTCTTTCTGTTGTTGCTGTGCAGGAGGGATAGTCGTTTGGTTTATGGATGGTTGGCCTTGTTGTGCTGAACTGGAAGCTTCACTAGGTCGAAGAGATTTGAGCACCTCAGCCATGGTTGATAACTATGAAGTTAGTGAGGAAACTATTTTTTGTACTCCATCCAACATCGAAACCATGGTGTCTTGTTTGATGTTGATGTTGTGCACTTCCTTCCATAGGTCATCCATTTCAACCCACAGATCTGCCGTTTCTTCACGTTGCTACATGAATTCGTCCTTCATAGCAAGCAGACCGGCCACATCCGAGTCATCCAGGCTAGCTTTGGAACGCCCTATCCCGATTTGGTGGTGCAGAGAGGAATTTTACCGTCGGACATCGTCGGGAATCCGATCTGGTCACCGAATCCTGTCACCGCCATCGATTGCACCGGCGAAACAACACCACCCGTCGCTTGACCTAGGATTTTACTGAGAGAGTGGTGTGCTCAAACAACCAGTCTCGCTCAGGGGGGCTGCCGTCGAATGGGTCTACCGCTGCCATGCCGCCAGAACTCCTCTGTCGCCTTTTACCACGCCACCGCCATCACCGAGAAAAGGGAGGGAAGGATGGGAAATCACGGCGACTTTCGGCAGTAAAATTCATGATAACAATTGTCACACCCCGGAGGGGGGCTAGACGAGGAACATCTACAAATCACTCACATCTCGCGAGGGAGGAGGGGAAAGTAGTCGAGCTAGGGTTTGTATTTCTGTAAGATGTATGATTGTGTGGATTGATCCATAGAATATTCCATACCATAACAAACGGGTGCTGCTGGCTCAGGCCTGGTCCTGAGACTTTGGGGGCCTGGGGAAAAATTAGAATGTGGTCCCTTATTTTTTTTGTATATATAAATTTTCAACAATGATGGTAACAAAACAATGATAATTTGAGTTATCCATCTCTGAAATCATGCCCTCGAGTTATCGATGACTCACCTCTCATTGTGGTCAGGTGAGGAGTGGTGATCGAGAGTATCCACACACGGAGCATAGGAGATCAAACGTTGGCCTATTGGCAGTCATAAAGGGGTCGCATAGGACATGCAGACAAATTGCATTACGAGTTAGCAATCAAAATTATGCTCACGCCATGAAGGCCAAACTTAATTTTCAGTATGGTGAAACTAATAGTATGGGGAGAAAATTTTGTACAATTTTTTTCAATCAGCTAGATAACAACTACAATAACTAATTAGCCTATGCGAACATATTAATCCCAATGTAGATTATCAATATACATCACAAAATAAAGTTGGTGAACTATCAGCCATCAATCTATAACATAGAATGAACCTTTTAAAACTACATATTTTTTGGGGGATAAAATAAATAAATTAGTCCAGGCTCATTTAGGTTTTCTCTTTTTCTTTTAAGTACTTATAGTGTGGTAGTTTATTTCTTGAACTGGTAGGTATTATTAGTGTGATATATTTGAGCACCAGTTCATGTGAAAACATGAAAATATCCATATCAATGGATAATTCCAACACCAATTCGGGTTGAAACTAATTTTGTTAGAACAATCCATGTTGAAACTAGTGTGCTAACTTTAGAAAAAAAAACAGGTTATAATAGCACATTTTCTTCCCAATCAGATAGAGCCCACAACCACCCAACGCCATAAGAAAGAAACAAAAAAGGCCCAAGGCCCAGATCGCTAAAGAAAAAGGCTTCACCCTTCTTCCTCGTCAAAGACACAGGCAACTTTCTGTGCTCCTCTAATGGCGTTCGATGGGTCCTCCTATTCGACGCCTATCAGCGCCAGATAGGGAAACCGGCGCCTGCAGCACTCCTCCTCATGGGTCGGCCCATGTAAAATTGCGTTGGTCATTAAAAATTTCAAAAAAGTTCACATAATTTCAAAAAGTTCTGATTTGCAAAAAAGTTTAATTATTATTAAAAAAAGGTTCACCAATTTTTTTAATATGTTCATGGATTTTCAAAAAAGTTCACAGAATTCGAAAAAAAATCATTGATTTTGAAAAAAGTTCATCAATTTTTAAGAACAGTTTACTGATTTTGAAAAGAGTTCATGAATTTTAAATTATGTTCATCGATTTTCAGAAATGTTCATGGATTTCTAAAAAAAATCATCGTTTTTAATTTTTTTTACCGATTTTAAAAAAGTTCACGGACTAAAAAAATTTCATGAAGGCTCTCTACATGGGCTGACCCATTGCGAAACGCTGCAGGTGTCAGTTAGCAAATTTTACCTATAACCAACGCGTGTGATGCTAAATAGGGTTTCCGGCGTTCGACAGTTAGTGTTAGGTTTCGTCCGTTCTGACACACACGTGGCAGGGAGGCCCCTAGTTTTTGCGGACCCGGGGTGGCCGCCCCGCTCGCCCTCCTCAGAGCCGGGCATGTGCTGGCTATATAGCTCAGCTGGCCACAGACAGCTACAGGTAAAACGAAACGATACAGTGAAACGATAATAACGTTTCGGTAGAACGGCGAGCCGCGCGAGCCGTTGGATCACTTGTTCATCTTCAATCGTAGTCGTCCCTTAGCTGAAGGAGAGAGAGACACTGATAACTGAAGGTGCGGGCCTGACACCCACCATTCCCACGGTGGAACCGTGGAGGTGCTCCGGCGAGACACTACGATGGTGCTCAAAGAAGTTCTGCTGCGCGTGCGATATGGCCTCGGCCCTCGGGGATCCTCTGCGCCGCAGTTTAGGAGAACGTATGAGGATAGAGGGCTAGGTCAAGGCGAAAGCGCCCTACCTACGAGGCTGCAGGCTTGCCTATCAACGTACTATTGGGTGAACGTCTGGTTGGGCGCTGCTCACAAGGTGCTCGACCAAATGCCCAAGTATGGTGTGTCGACTGGAATCTTCTCTTTTTTTTGTATTATTCTTTATCTCACAATGGAATTAAGCTTGACGTTGAAGTTTTTAGGGTGTAAAATCTACTTTTCATATGATAGTTCTGTGAAAAATATCAAAAAGCTTCTAAGTTTTGTCATGATATTCTGCCATTTTTCTTTTACTTCTGATGCATCACTATTTGAAGGCTGGATGGCAGTTCATTATTTGCTGTTTGATGTATGTGCATTAGTTGTAGAATTGCTTGTGTCCAGTTGCAATTTCAAATATTTTATAGCAGCATTGGCAGTAAATATAAGAAGTGCACAGTCACTGTAAATAAAATGAAAAATCTACACCACTCTGAAACGAAAGGTTGCTTTTGTTCTTCTTTAAAATGTCTGACATGTATCTCTTCTTCCATTGGATTCCATGCTGAACAATTTAACCAGATCAGAACAACAAGTCTGCTAATCTAAAAATAATAATGCCTCTGCTAGTGACAGGTTTTTAGTATTATTATTTTCCACTGGATCCCACCCCAACTTGTTTGGGACTAAAATCTTTGTTTTTGGTGATTATTTTCCACTGGATCCCACCCCAACTTGTTTGGGACTAAAATCTTTGTTTTTGGTGATTATTTTCCACTGGATCCTATGCTAAAGAATGTAACCCAATCAGAAGAACAAGCCTGCTAATCTAATCTGCGAGTGACAGGTTGGTAATATTATATCCTGATATGAATTTGGCCAACCTTTCTGCCTTTCCATTGTCTGGTATGAAGATAGAAGATAAGAAAGCATGCTAACCCTACCATTGCTGCTGATAATATAAGCAGCCAGAAGCCCAGAAAAGACATCCCGTTGATCATAGAAAAAAGAAGTATTGAACTTCCAGTACGTTTTAAGCGTTGTCATCCTAATTGGATTCCTGCAGATCCAAGATCTGGTGTTTAGCCTTGCTCTAAGCAAAGCCATAGCCTCGAAACAGATGGTGCATATGAATCAAGGACAAGGGGAAACAAGCTATGCACACAACTCCAGTATCCAGGTATGTTCCCCTCTCGATTAGTTCACTAATACCGTTTCTATGGGATGCTGATATGTCCTTGACACTTGGTTTTTCAATACTGTTTCGTCAAGCACTCGTTCACAATATATATAGCTTATGTTACTGACATTTAAAAGAAGAGCCGGGGAGGTTAAAAAGCACGACACTTGGCTAAAACATTAGACTCGATATTCTGACGAATTATAACTCGATCGAATGTAGAGCGCTCAGCAGAACAGGATGAAGCCCCTGATAGAAGCGGACATCATTGACTTGTGCGGCAGCAGAAGCACCTTATTCCCCGAAAAAATGCTGATTGCGGACTTGGGCTGCTCTTCGGGACCAAATGCGCTAGCACTGGTATCGACTGCCGTCAAGGCCATCATCAACCACTGGCTTCAGTTCCAGCAACCACCACCAGAAGTGTGTGTGCTCCTCAATGACCTTCCTGACAATGACTTCAACACGGTGGTGAAGAGCCTGGTCATGCTCCGTCAAAGTAACAACAAGCCTGTTGTTGTGAGTTGTGACTGGTGTCGCACCGGCCGCACCGGTGTCGTTTTACGAGAGGCTCTTCACTAGTGACTCCTTGCATCTTGTCTGCTCGTCCAACAGCTTGCATTGGCTCTCCATGGTGTGAATTTATCACCCTTCAATGGATCTATCTATTGCATTACTTGTTGATTTATAAAAGAAAAGCCTTATCCTCGCAGGCTCCCGAAAATCTGACGATGAACCAGATTCATGCACATGACATGGATGAGCATGCTAGGCGTGAAAGACTCCCTATGGTCCGTGAGGCTTATGCACGGCTATTTAGGAAAGATTTCATGCTTTTCCTGGAGCTGAGAGCCAAAGAATTGGTCCCAGGAGGCCGAATGGTTGTTTCCCTTGTAGGGCGTCCTTCTAATGTAAGAATCCTCCAAATTCTTTCACCTTTGGGAAACTGTAGTTCAGATTCTAAGTGTCATGGCTTTAGAGGTACATTCTTTTTCTAGTATCGCACTTTATCATTTTCAAATGAATGTGTGAGTATTTGAGCTCCCGATCTTATTGTATGGTTGACAGGGTGTGATCGATAAAGCGAAGTTTGATTCTTTCTGTGTGCCGGTGTATGGACCCTCTGGTGAAGAGCTGAGGGAGATCATCCAAGAAGAAGGCTCCTTTTCTATCAGGGATATGCGGGTATATGACGCTACAACTGATTGGAGAGGTCATGGATGAATTTGTGAGGACGGCAGAGCAGCGATGGAGTCTTGAGGGCAGCATGCAAGACGAGCGTGCCAGAAATCCGTGAGCTATGCTGGTTTTATCCCTTGCAAAGGCATGATTATCAGGTACCTATATTTGATTAGGTTTATTGCTTTATTTGAGGTGACAATGTGTGCCAACTTCATTGTGTAAACTACATCCTGTATGGTGTTCTGTAAAGATATTCATTGATGCACAAGAGATTAAGAATGAACTATCATTTATATAGATTAGCAGAATGTTGTTCCCCACCAACTTGCTCAGCTAGTTAGGCCTACAAAACAGTATGATGTATTGCGCATGCAAATTCTGCCTGAGTTTGTGTCTTGTATCTGTTTTAGTAACTGCAATGCGATTGAAGAAGACGGAAGACAAAAGTACCGATGGCCCCTATTAGTACTGCTCACGGTATGATCCATATAAATTATGTGATGCTACAACTTTAGTGAATGTTCTTATCACAGAAAGATCTAGAAATTCACAGAAGCCGATCTAGGTCTAGGTGCACTTGGTCTGGGCTAAGCTAAACCAATATGAACATTAGCTAAATACACTCACAAGTTGGAATGGCAAAAGCAGAACCAGATTGCTAAAAAGAAAAGAAAAAGGAGAACTGGAAGTAGGACTTGGATTGGCTCGACTGCCCGCCATCAGTTCAACGAAATGCGGCGTACCCTCCTCCTTGGGTGCCGCACATGGCGGGGTCGCTTGTGCAGGACACACTGATAGGTTGTCCTGCGCAAGAAGTTCTACTGCTTGGTAACATGTCCTTGTGGGGATCGGAGTTGAATTGACATATCGTCTGACACACTGCTCGGGGAAAAAGATAGATGGATTGCAGTGTCTGGACCTTGAGCCGAACACACCCGTCGCTAAGGCTTTGTACCCTATTACTACCTCTGAAGAGGTTGATTATGTCTGTTGGTTCATGGGAGGGTTCCAGGAGGATGTTCAAGCAGGTACTCCCTCTGTTCTTAAATACTTGTTGTTGGGGAGAATTAGATTAGTTCTCCCCAATAACAAATATTGTGGTATAGAGGGAGTATAATATAATGCAAATGTAACAAGTTGTTTGCAAGCTGGAGGAGGTCCTAAGGCAACGTACATGGGTCCCTTTAATTTGTGATGTACGGACGCCTGCCTCTCTGAGTTCTTCAAATCTGGGTGCATCAATGGGCATTCCTCTGCCAGCTTTGTTTCCTGCTAATCTTAAGTTCCTTTTGCTCTGTTTCGAGGAAATGTCTGGACTTAAGATTAACTTTGATAAGAGTGAGGTTGTGGTCCTCGGCTACTCCGACGAGGAGCAACATAGGATCGCGGACAAACTGAACTGCAAGCTGGCTGTCCTCCCCATCTCTTATTTGGGGATGTCCCTGGCTGAGTCCAGGATCTTGGTTATCGGGTTTGATCCGCTGGTGGGACGAGTAGCGTCCCGTGCGGAGCCCTGGTGCGACAGGTTCACGTCTAAGGGCAGCAAGACCGTCCTCATTAGCGCTAACCTTGCGAGCCTCCCCATGTATATGATGGGGATGTATATCTTGCTCGAAGGAGTGCATAGCTCCTTCGACAAGGAGCTGGCTAGGTTCTTCTGGCAGGCAAGGGATGGTAGGCCCAAATACCACATGGTGAAGTGGGCCGATATTTGCTTACCAAAGGATCGAGGGGGCCTGGGCATACCTGCATCCCGCCGCATGAACGTTGCCCTGATGCTGCGTTGGGTGTGGCGGATCCTGCAAGGAGATGGGGGTGTGTGGCTACAATTGATTGAGGCCAAGTACCTTCAGGGTAGACCACTCTTGGCCTGCTCGCTCGCGACTGGGTCGCAATTCTGGAAATCTATTCAAGGCATCAAGCATGATATTAGGTTGGGCCTACGGGTCTCGGTGGGCAATGGGTCTGGAACCCAGTTTTGGTTGGACCCCTAGCTGGATGGGGAACCCTTACGACTGCGATTCCCGAGGCTCTTTGCTATTTGTGGCGACCCAGCCGGCCTTGTCTCCACGTCTGCTCGGGAGGACGGATGGCATGTGGCGTTTCGACGCCCCCTTGGTCCAGTCGAGGTCCACGAGTGGGAGATCTTGAAGGAAGTGGTGCCTCTCCAGTCTCGTCGGGAAGAGATTCTGTGTCTTGGGGTCTTTCTCCTTCGGGAGAATTCTCCGTTAGCTCGGCATATTTGGCTCTGTGCAGGTTGCCGGTCCTTCTGTGGTTATCCCCACTTTGGAAGGCACCGTTGCCCCTGAAGATTAAGATTTTCGTTTGGCAACTTCTCCGCGACCGCTTGCCTTCAGGGACCGAGGTGCTGAAACGCGATGGTCCGGGTAACGGCATCTGTCCCCTGTGCCACGTCCCGGAGACTGGAACCCACATTCTATTCTCATGCGTTGCGGCACAAGCCCTTTGGTGCTTTGTGCGTGAGGCTCTGGGACCTGAGTGGGAGGCCCATGGTCTTGCAGAATTTCTGTAGGTAAGGGCCACCCAGGCTGGCCGTAAGCGCCGACTGTTCTGGCTGGTATTCGCAGCGCTGACGTGGAATCTTTGGACGACTCGCAATAAGATGGTGATTGAGCGGGTGTTCCAGCGGCATGCATCTGACTCGTTCTTCAAATTCCTTGCCTTCTTGCAGCATTGGCATCCGCTAGTTAGGCCCCAAGACCGCGACCGGCTTCAAGGCTATCTAGACGCGCTGCTGATGTCCGCCCGGCGGCTCTCCCCCCGCTCCCATGATGCTTAGCTTGCCCCTTTGTTGGCGTTTTTTGTTTTCTTGGGCATGACTGTGCTGTTGCCCCAGCGTTCTTTTGTTTCATCACTTTGTTGGGCTGGGCTGTGGTTGTATGGATGCTGGAACTATTGCTTTATCTATAAAGCGGGGCGAAAGCTTGTTTCGAGAAGAGATAATAGTGCATCTTGACATTTTTGAAAAGGTGGACAATGAATGCATGTGAACTCTATTATGTAAACTACTCCCTCCATCCGGAAATACTTGTCGGAGAAGTGTTCTGTGTGTTTTCATACAGGCACAAGCAGTTTTGGATGAACTGTCATTTATATCCATTGCCAAATGCTGCTGCCCATGAACTCACTCAACTAGCTAATTACGTGTACAAAACACTGATGTATGACTTCTGCGAAGCTTAAGTTATGTTGGTCAGTTGATTGCTCGAGATAGTAACACATACTTTTTTGTGTGGCAACACAGTCCTAACGTGTTATTTGTTTCCAAAGATTCTATTCGATTAGGTGATTAGGACTGAAACACAGACAAAAACTTAGAAGAGATTGGAGGGAGGACAACATCAGGAACAGAACTGAAACTAAGTGCTCAGACTGCTTGAGATTGTAACACTTATTCTTAGTAGTCAATAGAGCTCTCGTTTCTCATAGAAAGATATGAAAATGTGTTGTCTGTTCATGTAATTCCTTACTGGTATGTTAGTTTTGGTGATAATTGACACTACTGTGATATTCACTGTATATTCCATGACAATATTTGAACGCTCCAATTTATTGTTCTTATTCAGTAAAGCTCATGGTGTTCGTGGTAATGCTTATGATGTACTGGAAATTATGGTAAAAAATATTACACCGGAAGTTCAATTAATATTCTGTTGCTATGCTCAACTGGAAGTTTAACCATGCATGTTCCTCCTGTATTCACTCTCCTAGGAGGGCTGTAACCAAACTCTTCTTTTCAATGCAATGAAACGCAAAATCTCTTGCGTTTTCTCGAAAAAAAAAAGTTTAACCATGACAAATAACAATCCTGTTGGTCTAAAGTCTAAACAAATATCATCTCTAGTAGTGTCAAGCTCTTATTCTAGCTGGCCCTAATACTAGTGACTGATAACAGATTGAGAAGCACGCTGACCTTTTTATTGCCCCAAATAAGCAGCCAGAACAGTCATTCCCAGTTGAGCATAGAAAAGAAGAATTGAACTTCCAGTGAAAGTGAAGCCATGGCATCAAAATAACAAGTCTGCTGGTATAAAACAAACTCTAGTAGTGGCAGGTAGTTGATGTATTATATATCCTGATGATTTGAATTTATTCTAATCTTTCAGTAAACTTTTCTATTAGCTGTCCCTAATTAAGATTGATAAGCATGTTGACTCCTATTGTTCCACTCAATAAGCAGCTAGAACAGCCATCCCCAGTACGCATAGAAAAAGAAGAGCTGAACTTGCAGTAAATCGTTACCATCTCATCCTAATCTTGCTCTTTCAGGTTGAAGGTCTTTTGAGGTTAGCCCTGCTGCAACCAGAGCCATGAATCAAGGGCTCAAGGCCAAGGGCATACAGGTAAACAAGCTATGCTCCCAACTCCGTTATTCAGGTATCTCCTGAAATTGGGCTTCAGGAGACTGCCTTGTCAAGAATTTGATCTTAGTATGTAGGAGTATCTTATATTACAGAATTTTGAAATAACACCATAAAGAAAAATACAGTTAGATTTTTTTCCTAGGACATCGCAGGAGTCAATATATTAAGGGTGTGTTTGGTTTGTGTCACCCGGTGGAATGTAACGGGTCCGTCCCGTCCCTAGAGGTCGTTCTTCTGTTTAATTGGGTCCAGGAATCGGAACCCACTCATTCCCTGGAATGGCATATTCCTCCCAGATCCGGAACGCGCTGGTACCTCCGAATCGGTGGAACGACGCGGAACGCCTCGCGCTCTCACATTTCCCCCGACGCTGCCCCCTTTCTCAACCTCGCTGGCCACCTCCCTCCCTAAGCCGCACCGCCGGCCACCTTCTGCCGCGCCGGCGGCCTCCTTCTGCTGCGCCGGCGGCCTCCTTCAGCCGCGCCGCCGCCGGGAGCACGCACCGCCGCCGCCGGGAGCACGCGCCGCCGCCCCCTGCATCTGCCGCGCCGCCGCCCCCTGCATCTGCCGCGCCGCCTCCCCTGCATCTGCCGCGCCGCCGCCCCCTGCATCTGCTGCGCCGCCGCCGGGAGCACGCGCCGCCTCCCCTGCATCTGCCGCGCCGCCGCCCCCTGCATCTGCTGCGCCGCCGCCGGGAGCACGCGCCGCCTGCCGGGAGCACGCACCGCCGCCGGGAACAAATCCATTCCATTCCGTTCCATCCCTCCAACCAAACATCAAAATGTAACCATTCCGTTCCTTTAAATCTCCTCTACCAAACACAAGGACGGAACCAACCCGTTCCAGTGGAATGGAACCATGACATTCCATTCCACTTCGTCCCCGAATGAAACACACCCTAAGATAGAGAGAAAAGTTCATTTACAAGAGCTTGGTAAGTCTAGGCATCACAAATCGTCACCTCCCTGGCCCTACTCCACCTAGCACCCAGCCATCATGATATTACTCTATTTATTCTATCTCATTAAAGAAAAATAAGATCGCTATTATGATAAGTTGAACTTGATTTTCTCAGGCTACAAACAAAACTCACCAGCCACCGTTTCCAGACCGCTACCTCCATCTTCAGCCGAGGACCAAATGGAACAACTTGAAGCAATAACAGTATGAAATTCAAAGGTAGCAATACCGAAGCAAATTAATGCCTCACCACACTACACCACATTTCCAACTGATCAAGACCACTAACCAAGCCATAGGTTGTCATATTACAATCATATGTATGGAAATTAGCTCCAGACCTGCTACAGCTCACCCATGCCTTATTGCGTGCAAACATATGGTCAAGTTTCACAGAACATAACACAACATAAATACGTAATATCTTGCCCTAGCATGACAAATAATTCAGAATCAACCGTTGTAATGAAGACCTTGCAATCCCACAAAAAGAGACTAGAGAGTAGAGACCCATCCACGATGCAATGAAACACATCTGCGTAATCGCAGCCTCATCTTGCCGATGGTCCAAACTCTGACATCGGGGCATCAGTAGTACTTGCGATGCTCCCTATGACACTACTGTCTTCGCGAGCTTCCTCCAGCGCAAGGCTCTCTTTCAGCTGCGCTACCACAGCGGCCATTGTCGGCCTGCGAACTGCAGCATCCGCTGTGCACGCCATGGCAGTGTCGACAAGTTTCCACATGGAGTTGACATCATATTCACCTCTAAGATGGGCATCAGCCACCGTGGTGACATTGCCGGTGGCAATCTTCTGCTTCACACGCTGAACAATGTGGCCATGGCCCGGCAGTACTGGAGGCTCACCGGTGGCCACCTCAAGTAGAACAACACCGAAGCTATACACATCGCTGCTCTCACTGAGCCAGCCAGTGTGATAGTACCTAAAAATACAGTAGGTAAACCACATCTTAATTAACCTAATTTGGATTAATTAAGCGATAATGCCATACATGAGAAACAGGTACGGAAGTATATTATACTATAGGAGACATACTCGGGGTCCATGTAACCTGCTGTCCCAGCTGCATTGGTTGATATGTGGGTCTGCATGTCGCTAAGATAGGTCTTGCAAAGTCCAAAATCAGCTATTTTCGCCTGTAGGTTTTGACCTATGAGAATGTTGTTGGTTTTCACATCCCGGTGAATTATGGGCAAGCTACATCCTTTGTGCAGATAATCCAGGCCTGCACATATCATAGCAAGTCAATGAAAACTTGACTGAAAAGAGCAGACCATCTATAACACATTCGCTTACGAGAGCTATATGTATCTTTCCATTAAATCGTACCTTGTGCTGCTTCGAGCACGACTCGTACACGTGTCGCCCAATTCAAGGGTTCATGAACACCATTTTTCCCTTCATATATGAGCATGTAAGAGTTAGAGCAGAATTGTATCAACATCTTGACATCAACACCATTTATGCAATATTTCTTTGTTTGCAATTCCGTATCTCACAGAGTCACCATCTTCTATGCCGGAAAATTGATTAAATTAGATGCATTAAGGTCGTTGTTACTTCGTCAGCAAACATTGGCAAAAAACTATTCCTCACGAGAAGCAATATAAGCAAACATTAGTAGCTGTTACTGACTATTGCAGGCCCTTCAAAGGAACAGATGTGGACACCCTCAAACTATTTTAGATAATAAACACATTAAAAACACTCAAGATATACAGGCTTTCAAGTTCAAACAATGCTGGTAGAGACTAGGGTTCTACCAGGTCTCGGACGTAGGTTGTAGGGGTGGAAGTGCGGGCTGCGAGGTTGGGGACGCCGGCGCCGGCGGTTGGGCGCCGTCGCGGGGTGAGAGAGAGAGAGAGAGGCGGCTAGGGTTTGGGGCACTCGTCTCCTGATGGAGACGACAACAGAATATACTGTTTATTGTCTGCTTAATATCGAAGGGGTACATGTGTTTATATAGGAGGACAGCCTCCACTAAACCCTAGATAACTTGGACTCTAACTTGGACTCTAATATAACTTGGACTCTAATA
This sequence comes from Hordeum vulgare subsp. vulgare, assembly GCF_904849725.1. Taxonomy (NCBI): domain Eukaryota; kingdom Viridiplantae; phylum Streptophyta; class Magnoliopsida; order Poales; family Poaceae; genus Hordeum; species Hordeum vulgare. The sequence continues at coordinate 396,839,174 of NC_058522.1, read as the reverse complement.
TAACTTGGACTCTAAGATAGGTAAGATAACTTGGGCTAAGCCCGTAATTAACCCTGCCCATTGGGCCTCCTCCGTTGGTACGTTGTACCGGTCATAACATCTCTCCCCGCCTTCTCAAACAGCTCGTCCTCGAGCTGAACATCTGGGAACTGCTGGCGGAAATCGTCGAGCTTCTCCCAAGTCGCTTCCTCCTCTGGCAGGCCGGTCCATTGTACCAAGACATGCCAGACGCCGCGACGCTGCTGCGCCTGTAGCACCTTCGCCACCTGTGCGGAAGCTGGAAGGAGGCGGCCATCCGAAGTAGGAGGAAGGGCCGGTGTCGCTGCAGGAGGGTCCCCGCGGTAGGCCTTCAGTAAGCCGACATGGAAGACGTCGTGGAGGCGAGAACCAGCTGGCAGCTCCAAGCGGTATGCGAGTGTGCCGACACGCTCCAGCACACGAAAGGGACCGGCGTAGCGAGGTCCCAATTTGCGCTTGGAGCGCGGGTCCAGAGACTGCGTGGTCCTGTGGAGGAGGCGCAGCCACACCCAATCGCCCACCGCGAACTCCGCCTCGCGATGATGAGCATCGTAGTACTTCCGAGCCAGCTGCTGTGCTTGGAGAAGACGCTGGCGTGCCTCAGCCAGAATGTCGTCGCGGGTGCGGAGTAAGTCGCCCGCCGTCTCGGACCAAGCCGTCCCAGGCTCGTAAGGGAGCATCGCCGGAGGTGGGCGCCCGTAGACCACCTCGAAAGGCGTGGTGCGCAGGACGGAGTGATAGGAGGTGTTGTAGCAGTACTCCGCCCACGCCAACCAGTCCACCCAAGCTCGTGGACGATCACCAGTAACACAGCGCAGGTACATGGCGATCACCTTGTTGACCACCTCGGATTGGCCGTCTGTCTGAGGGTGGAACGCCGTGCTCATGCGGAGCTTCACGCCCGCCAGTCGAAAGAGATCCCGCCAGACATGTCCCGTGAACACGGGATCACGATCGCTGACGATGGACGAGGGAAAACCGTGGAGGCGGACGATGCCGTCGAAGAAGGCCCGCGCCACGGAGGCGGCTGTATATGGATGACCCAGGGCGATGAAGTGCGCGTACTTGGAGAAGCGGTCAACCACCGTGAGGATGACGGACTTGCCGCCCACCTTGGGAAGGCCCTCGATGAAGTCCATGGAAATATCCGCCCACACCTGGGAGGGTACGTCCAGCGGCTGCAGTAGACCCGCGGGTCGTAGTGTCTCCGTCTTGTTCCGCTGGCACGTCACGCATGACCGCACCCAGTCGCGGACCATCGCGCCATCACCGGGGATGTAAAAATCAGCACAGAGACGATGGAGAGTCTTCTGCACGCCCTCGTGCCCTGCAGAGTGCGCCAAGGTCAGGACCTGGTGGCGCAGGTCGCCATGGTCGGGCACGAAGATGCGGCGGCCATGTAGGAGTAGCCCCTCGTCCAAGCGCCAGGGCGCGTCCAGCTCGCCGGCGTCAAGGCGCTGGCGCAGGCCCTGGGCGTCCACGGCCGTCGAAGTTGCCCGGCGAATGTCGTTGATGAAGGCGAAAGATGGCCCGGAGCGAATGCACATGATAGTGCCACCCATGGCGACGTCGTCCGCAACATCCTCAGTGTCGCGGCGGGACAAGGCGTCGGCGACCGTGTTGAGACGGCCGGGGCGGTACCCAACGGTGAAGTCGAAGCCAAAGAGCTTGCTGATCCACTGGTGTTGCGAAACTGTGGAGAGGCGCTGGTCCAGCAAGAACTTGAGGCTGTAGTGGTCCGTGCGCACACGGAATGACCGGCCCCAAAGATAAGGCCGCCAGTGGCGCACCGCCTGAACCAGCCCAATAAGCTCGCGCTCGTAGGCCGCGAGCTTGTGATGGCGAGCGGCGAAGGGGCGGCTGAAGAAGGCGAGCGGTCCCTCGCCCTGGTGAAGGACGGCGCCGAAGCCGATGCCAGAGGCGTCGCAGTCCACGATGAACGGCATATCAAAGTCCGGCATCTGGAGGACGGGTCCCGTCGTGAGCGCCCGCTGGAGAGCCTCGAATGCCGTAGTCACCTCCTCGTCCTAGGAGAAGGCGTCGCGTCGAAGGAGACATGTCAGTGGCGCGGCGATGAGGCCGAAGTCCCGGATGTACTTCCGGTAGTAGCCGGCGAGGCCCAAGAAGCCGCGGAGCGCCCGCGGTGACCGCGGGATCGGCCACGCGGCGACGGCGGCGACCTTGTCCGCGTTCATCGCTACCCAGTCCGCCGAGATGACGTGCCCCAGGTACGCGACGGAGGTCATGCCGAACGAGCACTTCGAGCGCTTGAGGTGAAGATGATGCGCTCGAAGCTCGTTGAAGATGATGGCCACATGTTGTAGATGCTCCGCCCAAGATGCATTGTAGATGAGAATGTCATCAAAGAAAACAAGCACAAAGCGGCGCAAGTATGGGCTGAGCACGTCGTTCATCAGGGCCTGGAAGGTCGCCGACGCGTTGGAGAGGCCGAACGGCATCACCAGGAACTCGAAGTGGCCATGGTGAGTGCGGAACGCCGTCTTCTCGATGTCGTCAGGGTGCATGCGCACCTGATGGTAGCCCGAGCGAAGGTCGAGCTTGGTGAAGAAGCGCGCTCCGTGTAGCTCATCCAAGAGCTCATCCACGACGGGGATGGGGAACTTGTCCTTGGACGTCAGGGCGTTGAGGGCGCGGTAGTCGATGCAGAAGCGCCATGTGCCGTCGGGCTTGCGCACAAGGAGCACCGGGGCGGAGAACGGCGATGTCAAAATCCGGATGATGCCCTGCGCGAGCATGACCGCCACCTGACGCTCGAGCTCGTCTTTCTGCAGCTGAGGATACCGGTACGGACGCACGGCTACAGGTGCCGTGTCCGGCAGCAGGTGGATGCGGTGGTCACAGGGCCGCACGGGAGGGAGGCCCTGTGGCTCGTCGAAGATGTCGCTGTGCTGCTGCACGAGGTCGGCCAGGAGGGGATGCGCCTCGTCCAGTGCGGACGCCATCAACTGGAGCTGTGGAGTCACGGCGCCGGAGCCGCCGATGCCTGTCCACTGAACGCGACGGCCGCCCTCGCGCCAGAAGATGAGGGACAGCACATCGAGGTCCCAAAGGATGGGGCCGAGAGTGGACAGGAAGTCGATGCCGAGGATGAAGTCGTAGCAGCCCAGGTCGATGCTGACGCAGTCGATGGAGAACGGCTCGTCGCCGATGAGGACGAGAACCTGCCGCGCCACCCCCTGGCAAGCAAGGCGGTCCCCGTTGGCGACGGTGACGCTGAACTTCTCCGAGCCCGCCGGTTGGAGTGCGAGGCGGCGCATGGCGTCCCCGGACAGGAAGTTGTGAGACGCTCCCCGTTGATCGTCACCGGAAGCAGAATCGTCTTTGCCGTCTTGATGCCAGCCATGGCATGAAGGGAGACGACGAAGGCGGTCGCGTCGACCGGCCCGTAGGTCGTGACGCCGGCCTCGGAGAGTGTGGTGGCGTCGAGCTCCGCGGTGAGGGCCTCCACCTCCGCGTCGTCGACGGTCTCCAAGTAGAACAGGCGGGCGCACGTATGACCCGGCGCATACGGCTCGTCGCAGTTGAAGCACATGCCCTTGCGGCGCCGCTCGAGCTGCTCGGCCGACGTCAAGCGCCGGAAGGTGCGTGTCGGCGCGGGGGCAGCCGCAGTAGCGGCCGGCAGGGCGGGGCGTGTCGGGGTGGCGGCCGCCGGGGCGGGGCGGGTCGGGGACGCGTGCCGCGGCCCGGGAACGCCTGCTGTAGGGCGTTGGCGCGCTGCTCGTACGCGCGTGCGTAATACATGGCCGTCTGCAGGTCCTCGGGGTCGCATCTCGACGTCGATGCGGATGTGGTCGGGAAGGCCGCCGACGAAGAGCTCGGCGCGTTGGCGAGCCGTGACGTCAGGCGCATGGCAGGCCAACGTCTGGAAGCGGTCGGCGAAGTCCTGCACCGAGGTGGTGAAGGGAAGGCGACCGAGCTCGGCCAAGCGGCTCCCACGTATGGGGGGGGGGGGGCGAACCGGAGGAGACACAGGTCGCGAAAGCGCTCCCACGAAGGCATCCCGCCCTCGTCCTGCTCGAGGGCGTAGTACCAAGTCTGGGCGGCGCCACAGAGGTGGTAGGAGGCGATCCACGTGCGGTCGGACGCCATGGTCCGCTGCCCCCTGAAAAACTGGTCGCACTGATTGAGCCAGTTCAGGGGGTCGACGGTGCCGTCATAGGTGGCGAACTCCAGCTTGGTGAAGCGGGGTGGCTGCTGCACGTGTGGCGAGGCCGCGTAGGTGCCCTCGTGATGACCCAGCGCGGCGGAAGGAGAGTGCTGCGGCACCACGGAGCTCCCGGCGTACGGATCAGTGTACCCGCCGAACCCCCCGAAGATGGGGGCGGGTGGCTGCAACACCGTCGGCTGTAGTGGCGCCGTCGTGTAGGTCGGCGTGTCAATCCACGTCGGTAGCGGGGACGGCGACGGCGGCCACCGGACCTGGGTGATCGGCAGGCCCTGGGGCACGACAGTCGCCGGGGGCGGTGGCGCGAAGGGCGCCGCCGGCGGAGGCGGTGGTGGCGGGGTTGCGTACGGAGCCTGGAGGAAAGTCCGGAGGTTCGAGACCGCCAGGTTGAGGTCACGGATCGCCGAGGACATCTCCGCCGGGGAGAGGACGGGGGCGGGTTCGGCCGCCAGGGCCGCGGGACCGGAGGCGGCCGGACCTGAGGTGGCCGGCGGCGGCGAGTGGTGCGGCGGCGGCGGCTGCTGTGAGGTGGCGGGGAAGGCGGTGGTGGCGGCGGCGGTGGTGGTGGGAAGGTCCGACAAACTCATCGAACCCAAGCTACCTGATACCAAATTGGTAGAGGCTAGGGTTCTACCAGGTCTCGGACGTAGGTTGTAGGGGTGGAAGTGCGGGCTGCGAGGTTGGGGACGCCGGCGCCGGCAGTTGGGCGCCGTCGCGGCGTGAGAGAGAGAGAGGTGGCTAGGGTTTGGGGCACTCGTATCCTGAGGGAGACGACAACAGAATATACTGTTTATTGTCTGCTTAATATCGAAGGGGTACATGTGTTTATATAGGAGGACAGCCTCCACTAAACCCTAGATAACTTGGACTCTAACTTGGACTCTAATATAACTTGGACTCTAATATAACTTGGACTCTAAGATAGATAAGATAACTTGGGCTAAGCCCGTAATTAACCCTGCCCACTGGGCCTCCTCCGTTGGTACGTTGTAGCGGTCATAACAAATGCACATATATTTTTTATGGAATTTTAAGACAACCGCAAATTTCTTATCACTTAATTAGATTTCCGAACGGACAAACCTCTTAGATGATCACAAAGATTGCCCTGGGACATGTACTCATAAACCAGTGCTAAATGCTCCTTCTCCCAGCAATAGCCAACCAAAGAAACTAGATTCCTGTGATGCACCTTTGTCAAGCTATTGACCTATGTAAAGAGGCATAGCAGAGGGAAAATATCTTAATTTGCATGTAAGCTTACTCTGATAGTAAGTTGTGAGTTGCCGTACTTACATTTCAAATTGAAAATTTTATGAACTAGGGGAGAAAATACCTCCGCTAAGAACTCGTCAAGCCCATGTGACGATGATTCAGAACGCATCTTGACAGCAACCTCACTATTGTCTTCTAAACGGCCATAGTACACGTTCCCAAAACCTCCTTTCCCAATGGACCGTTGGAATTTATTTGTAAACTTCTCCAGATCCTTGTATGTGAATCGTCGATTCTCGGTATTTTGCAGGTGACCACCCTGATTTTTTGTGCTTCGAAGGGCACTCTCAAGTTCTTGCTCTCTGGGAGTATTCTGTACAGAAACTGGATGCACAAATGTCAGTTACATTACAGAAATACTGAATATAGTAAACCTTACAAATCAATGGATCTATTAATCACATGTTATTAAAAGAAAATAACAACACACATTTTGGCTTTTTCTTCCCTCTCCAGATCAAACATGACAGAACAAGCACAACCACTACCACCAAGGGAACCACTACTGAAATAGATATTATAGCTGTTCTATTTTTTGATGGAGTCGAAGTTATTGTTTTGTTGCACATATCTTCACCAGACTCGTATCTGAAACAGGGAAATTACATCAGACAAGCAATTCAGTATTACTTTGGTACAACAAGCAATCTGGAATAGTCAGTTGCCTAAAGATCACAGAAGATATGCATTCAAGTACAATTCGAATGTATTTCACATAAAATGGAACCTCGGGAAGGAAACCCAAACCTGAAAACGAGCGATCCTGCATTCCTTTTACAAAGGGAATATGGGATTGGTCCATTCAGACTGTTGCCAGATAAATCTCTGTAGAAAGTGGCATGCACTAGTTTAGACACTCAACGATGTTCTTAGCTTTGTAATAATTGCAACGGAATCTATACAAAATTCCAAATAGAAGTCCTCTCAAGTGGATTCTCTTGGTTTTCTGCACCCATCACTACAGAGTTTTATGCACTTTTATAATCTCTTGTTCTTGGCTCCCCATTCATGTCAAATGGAAATGTCAGATAGGAGTATTATGGATTGTCGGATAGAAATACAAAAGGCAAGTATTGTGCACTTTTATACGCTTTCCCACTATCCACTAATTATCTGTCAAGATGGAGTGCTTTACTGAAAAAGGCTTTGTAATGGAAGCATGTTGGTTATGAAAAAGTCGGTAACTTTTTGTGACAAATTTATATATACATAGTTATACTCATTATTTAATACTTACAGAAATCGGAGTTCTGTGAGCAATGTGAAGTTATCAGACACCAATCCACTCATGTTATTGTTGGACAGATCACTGCATGGAAATTAAAATTCCAATATATGAGGGAAAGGCTACATATTAGCACATACAACATGAAAGACCACCAAAATAACACTTACAGAGATATTATCCTCGTAGTGTTATCGTTACACTTCACGCCATTCCATCGATATTTGGCCGGAAAACATGGATCACCCATCCAATTTTTCATTAATCCATACTCAAGTTTGATAGCCATCATTGCGTCAACTGCCATCCAAAGTAAGAAAGAGGAGTAAAAGTTTGATCATACTCGTGAAGAGCTTGTTTGATCACTGAATACAAATGAGCAATTTGACAATGGTTTGTCAGGCCAACTGCATCCAGATTTTATTTTATTTTGCAAACTTCGGACACATGCACCAGAAAAGTACTACGGGTTTAGGACATCCGATTCGCACGCGGCTGCCTCTTTCAGACGTATTCTTCTTAACTTTATTTTAAAGCAAAAAACCCGGCGACGCTAAAAAAATTCTTTGTGAAACTTTCCTTCAGATCCTATCATTTACCTATAATTGTTTTCTTTTAAATGTCTTTTCATATCAACTAATCATATATACTGCCCTAAATAGAATGTTATATACGCTGACACAATTTAAGAAAACCATTCTCTTCTTAACTGCTATATCTGCATGTTAATAAAAGACTATAAAACACAATATTGTGAAGAAAATTAGCAATGGTAAAACTAAAGAGGTGAAATGATAGAGCTGTATATGTTCACAAAACGGAGTAAATGCCCCCCCCCCCCTCCCAAAAAAAACAGAGTAAATGTGTTTTCGAGAAGCAATTAATTACCAATATTGTCTACAGTAACAATAAATGAATTGAGCAGGGAAATAGATAGAGAGAGGGGAGTCATCTCACAGTCTTTGGAGAACGTCCTCGGAATATCGTGGGGGATGAGTTTGTAGCCCTCGTATGCATTGATCATCGGAGGCAGCACGGATGTATTGGTGGCTGCAAGAGTGAAACTGTGCTGGCCGTCCGTAGTCTTATACCATTCAGAACTACTCACGTTACCAGCGGCCAGGTACGGAGGGCTGTAATTCGTGTACCACTTCTCGTTGTTTAGGTAGATGTCAAATTGCCGGAGCTGGGCGTTTTGAATGTCGGCGAAGTGTAGGATGAACTTAAACTCGGATGGTGTTCCCTGCGATACCCATGTATTGACGCGTAGCACCGTGCCATTGTTGATAGGAGCGACGGCTGTCTGAAGAACGGGGATGGGTACCACGAAGTCGTCGTGCTGCTTGATGGTATCTTTGGTGGAAAGTTTTGCCCATGATGACATGGTTCCCGAGCTCCAGTAGCGGTCATATGGATCGTCAGGAAACCTTCATGCAGAAATGATAATCCATCATTGCGACACTAAAGTGATTCTTTTTTCATTACAATGTATGGAACTTAAAATAGTTCTACTCATTAATTATCCCAACTTCAACGGAACTTAAGAAGAGCTTAGCAGATGATGTGAGGAATCAAACACATGTATCAGGAAAGGTTTAAAAAAGTTTTGTTGACTTCTGTAATTCAAGGAAATAAAGGTTTTAAACAAATATGAGAGTTTCATTCAAATTATGAACAAAACTCACACTAGTTTCTTTCAACGCCAGTCTGTTGAAGGGCCATAGGCCGATCTTTTATTAGATAGAAAGGGAAGAGTACAACAAGGCTAGACAGTCTAGGCGATCTAAAACTGTCAGCCGTTAGAGTTTAAACTCTGGATAGGCACTGAGAAAATAGAGGTGAAGCCCAACCACAAGAGGCAAGCACAAAACAGTAAAGAAGAAGGAAAACAAGTCAGTAGAGATTGCCAACACATCCAGCAGGCTTCATGTTGCAATATCTTCTCCGATTAGTTCGAGCATCCTATCCACGCTGCTAGCCACATGCTCAAATATCCGAGCGTCCCGTTCTTTTCAAATCCTCCAGTGTAGTAGGATTGCGATAGTGTCAAAATCACGACATTTCGGCTTGGAATTTTTGAAGTGTATATGTGGATTGCCTAGCCTTTTTCATAAGTTTGGGTTTTTGATTGCATTGACTAGTGCATGAAGTTTAACATGATATCAAAGCCTAAGGTTTTGAGTTCAAGTCTTGGCTTTCGCAGTTTATTTAAAAATTGTCGTCGCCCCTATGTGTCCATGTATAAGCCTCTTGAGCCATACCTCCGAGTCCGCCCACGTGTTAACTTTCCGCATCATACATGAGAGGGGGTGTTGAAGTGTATATGCGGATTGCCTAGCCATTTTCATAAGTTCGGGCTTTTGGTTGCGTTGACTAGTACATGAAGTTTAACATGATATCAGAGCCTAAGGACTTGAGTTCAAGTCTTGGCTTTCGCAGTTTATTTAAAAATTGCCGTCGCCCCCTATGTGTCCATGTATAAGTCTCTTGAGCCATACCTCCGAGTCTGTCCACGTGTTAACTTTTCGCGTCATACGTGAGAGGGGGTGTTGAAGTGTGTATGTGGATCGCCTAACCCTCTCCATCAGTTCAGACTTTTGGTTGCATTGGCTATTGCATGAAAACATGATATTAGGGCCCAAGGTCTTGAGCTCTAGTCCGGACTCATGACACAGAACTTGTGGCCTTCACTCCACCTCCAAACCAAGCTACCTGTATCTTCCACCGACAAGGAAGTACTTCGCCCAATGTCCCATATTTTAAGATATTGAGCCATAGTCTGTACCGAAATGCCTCCAGAGATATCGCTCATCCAATTCCTGTTGCGCAGAGCGTCCTTGATAGATTTTCCCGATTCTTTGATAAAAGAGAATAAGGCAGGAGCCACATCTTGTATGGAGTTCCTCCGGGCAGCCACTTGTTCGGAAACAAACACGAAGACTTCCAAGTTGTCATCGACATGGTCAAATAGGCTCCGATAAGGGAGCGATGACAACGACACATTGATGGCTTGTTCTGGCGGCTATAGTGGTCGTTCAATGGTATGAAAATATCGATGTAACTTATTTATGTTTGAAGGTTTTTGTACTCTCGGTGAACTTTTATAATAGATTCGAATCTTTTCCCTAAAAAAAGAAGATTTTTGGTCGAGGCTCTATCGTCTCAATATGTCTTTGGCTTTGGTTTTCTTCATCGACCATACCTCGACAAATCAGGTTGTTGGACAATTTTAATGAAAGATTTTGTTCACAGCTCATCCCTAGCTATGGTATGCGGATCACAATACAAAATTGGACGAACCTACCCCAAGCAAGCCTGCCTTAGAGCATCTACACCCATAGTTTACAAATCTGAACCGTCAAACGCCCGCGGACGCATCAGAAACGATGTTCGCTAGGAGTGAAAGGACACACCTCAAATAAAGACTGATGCAATCGGACATCTGATACTAGGTTTTCAAACCCATATATACGCATGCAAACATAAAATTCTACGCACTACCTACAAACTAACTACTTCTCGTCATAGATTTTGACGATCTCTGTGCCCTTCGATGAATAAATGTGCGGTAGCTGCAGCTTCGCCTCCATCGGCGTCTCTGCTATGGCCCCTTCCAATGCCTATGGTTGTTCTGCTGCGACTTCCTCCATCGCTATCTCAGCGTCGAGCTCGTCGAAGAGGGCGTCGACCTCCGTCTGCCTCTGCCGGATGAGCCAATGGTTGGCCTCCATCACCACCTCATCCTGGATGGAGTCGAGGATGGCCTACTACTCCGCCATCTCCTCGGCTTGGGCGACGGCGAACTCCGCCTCCGCCTTCGCCATGTTCAAGCCCGGGCATGCATCTCCACCTCGTCCTCCTCCATCGCCTCCGACAGCTCCTCCTCCTCCTCCGGCTTTGGCGAGTCCGGAGACAGACCCGCAACAATGCGGGCGCCACGCCGAGCCTGGATCTCCACCTTGATCTGCATCCGACTCTCCGATGTGAGCATAGCATACGTGGTGATCCTACGGCAGACCATACTGTCGGAGAGCGGGGGAGAGGAGGCAGACGAGCTCGGTTGGCGGCGAAGGAAGGGAGGAGGTAGATGTGCTAGGGTCGGGGGACGCAGGCCCACTTAAATTGTTGGCTATGGCCTCTAGCGCAGAGCCGGAGCGGCGCCACGTGATGTTCACACCGCGGTGACGGCCGAGGCATCCGTCGGACCGTTGGGTTTTCGGGCTAGTCCGCATGGGGCCCCGCCATCAAGCTGACGTGGTGGGCGTGCTCGTGCATGCCCCGGCTCATCCCATATCCGCTCCATATTTGTACTAAATATGAGGAGTCCTGGTCAGCTCGGACGTTTGAGGCCCGTTTGAGGCGTCTGGCTAGATTTATTTTTTGTGGCCGGTCTGTGACCGGACGACCTTTCCGGACGTTTGAGACGGGTATGAGGGGTCCGGTTATAGATGCTTTTAGAGGCAAGATCTCCAGTCATAGTGCATTTAACAGTACAAAATTGTCTTAAGCTTGAGACATTTATAGATGCTTTTAGAGGCAAACTCCCTCCATCCTAAAATAAGTGTCTTAAATTTATACTAGCTCTAGTACAAAATTGTACTAAGCTTGAGACATTTATTTTAGGACGGCGGAAGTATTAGAGTGGGCACCTCAATTAGCTCCCTCGGTCTTGGAAGGTACGTGGCCGCAATTTAAAGAAACGAGGAAGGAGGGGAATTAGATGCCACCCGTCGCTTTATAGGATAAACTTCATATGTGGGGCTAACCCGGACTGACGACATCACCTTCTGTGCTGTCTACTAGTACGCCCCGAGATTTTTCATGCTTATGCAGTTTTGGTATTCTATAGTATTCACGTTAAAATTTGAGATGCAAAATGTGAAACTAGCTAGCTAGTACATGCGAGCATGACTTTGAAAAATCATGATATAACTTCCAGTCATATCGTGAATCTGATAATTATTATCTCAAGTTTCCTCAAGTTTGACCAAATTTGTTGACAAATTACTAATATCCAAATAATCAAATACTCCCTCAGTCCGGAAATACTTATTTTAGAGATGAATGTATCTAGATTTATTTTAGTTATAGATACATTTATTATATTTATTTTTAGGACAAGTATTTTCGGACGGAGGGAGTATATAATATGAGAATATATTTTATGATGAAACTAATTTAATGTTGTAAATGTTGACATATTTTGTTATAGACTTGGCCAAATATAAAGTTTGACTTAAGCGCAACCTAAACTGGAAGTATTTTAAAACGAAATGAGTAGCATCGATCCAGACGAAACAGTTGATAAAAAGGGAAACGTACGTACCGAGTAAAATCCACCCCCCCGGTATTTATCCTTCCACCATCCAAGGACATGGACTCGTTGATGGCGAGGTCCGGATAAAGCGAGACGCCGAGCGGCCTCAGCTCCACCGTACTGACGAACGGCGTACCACTACCTGTGTTCACCAGGCACACCGGCACCGAGCTCGCCCACGCGATGAAGATCGCCTCGTGAAACCAAGGCGTGTTATCGGTCGTGTTTGGGATCAACGTCGTATCCCAGTAGTTGGTGCCAAGGTGTAGTTCGAACTTGACCGTCTTGCCATCGTAGTTCCCGTGGAAGAATACCATCCGGATGAGGTACTTGGCGCCGCTCTTGGTGGGGAGCGTGTAGCAGTTCCGTAAGCCGGATGGGAAACTCCTGAGCGTGTGGAGGTCGACCTCGGGTCTGGCGGTAAAAGTATCGAACTCGGGGGCTACCCTGTGGTTTTCCCCAGCCCCAGCGTCGATGTACGGACCGTCGGAGACATAGGTGATACCTGTGTATGTGTCCTTGCGCGGGCTGAATTTGGGATCCAGGCCGCAGTCGATGCTCAGGAAACCTGATTATTATAGGTGATACACAACCAGGACAACAAGAGTTAAGAGTTACCATCAAAAGCCAAGCCGGCTCGTAACGATGAAATATATATGGCCGTTTTTGGTGTGGATATATATATATATGGACACGATATATCCTTGTAACTGAGATGAAAAATGGACGGACCTTCTTGCTGACCGGTGACATGAACTGCTGTGATTCCCAATGCAAATGCCCCAAACAAGACCCACAACGACCCCATTGAGAGAGACGAAGCAACTCACTTCATCTCATCAATGGCGATGGAGAACTAGGCCACGCCTCCCGTATATATATTGCGCAACAACTTGGGATGCGAGTTGTATGCCTACGTCATAACGCTTCAATCAGCATTGCAAGTTGGATAACACATTCAAAACCGCCGACGACTGCAAGCTTAGGCCACATGTGACACAACCAGTCATCTGCTACTCTTATTATATCTTGTCACACTTGTTTATCAAAAAGACTTTATTTCCGCTTTGTATATATAAAAAAACAATCATCAACAACTTGATACAAACACACATCATCGCAACACACGTACACATCGAAGACATGATACATAGGCGTTGAGGACAGCAACACCATCGCTAACACTACACGCCAATGCAAAAAGATGAATCCGCATACGACGAACCGTGGGCTTCAAGGCGACGCCTTCAGGAAGATTATGACACCAGAGTGTTGTCATCGGCCGATCCAAGGATCAGCGTTTTCCCCTGAAGCAACACGACGGACAATGAGAGCCATGACGACGCCTTAAAAAAGGGAACGAGCTTTGCCGCTCCCGGTTCGTCAGAAGATAGAGCAGATTTCACCCCAATCAATACTTACTGCCACCGAACGCCACACCCCGGCTATCACACCGCCCACACCGTCATTGCCACCGAGCAGCACCAAGCCATGAGATCTACCCATGAGCACCACGCTACCACCACCTGGATCGCCACCCCGACATCCAAGACCTTGACACCACCTCACCCGACACCTGCCTCTATCCAACCAAAGAAACAAGCGGAGGGTCCCGCCTTTCACACCCCTGGGCGGCCTCCAACGCCAAGACCCAATTGGCCGGTCAAAATTGGCCTCCATCGACCCGTCCTGCAGCACCGAGCGCGAGACGAGGTCAGTCCTGCTGCATCGGGCGCATGACGAGCAACGGACCTCAGCTAAGAGAGTGCCAACCCTTTGACGAAAGTAGCGCCCGGACAACGAGAGAGGGATCGAAGGAGGACACAAGCCGCCTATGGACGAGCCAACGCCGAAAGATGCCAGCCGTCGCGGCAGCCGTCCTACCAAGCTGCCGTTGAGCTACCCACGGTTGGAGCAGCAGCCACACCGGGACACTGTCCAACCCACGCCGCTCGGCGAGCTCCAACCGTCGGAGCTGCTGATACGCTCATTTTGCATCATGAATTACTATTGATATTTGTGTTGATCCTGCCCATTATCCCTTATTATCATACAATTCTTATGATTTTTTCTATCAGAATATGGAAGGTACAACACTAAGAGGAAAATATCTGGAAAGTGGAATTCTGGATAGGGAAACCGGGAAAAAGGGAGAAAAATCAACTTGCCCAGCCAGCGCCCCAGCCAGCCTCTCTCTCCTCTGTCGATCTGGGCCACAGCCCGCAAGGTGAGCCCCGCAGCCCCCCTATATTGCGCCCTGGGCGACCTTTAGTTAACCTGCGCCAGTGCTCCAATTCAGCCAGTAACAGATTCGGCCCATAGGATTTTTATTAATTTCGGCGAATTTATTAATTAAAAAAAAACATATTTTCAAACGCCCGTAGTTTTTAAACCGTGCATCGGATCGAAATAAATTAGATATGTAAAACGTGTAGAATTTCGCATAGATTACTATTTTCAAACTCTCATGCATATTTAAAACTGTTTTAGGTATTGTTTGCATCGGTTTGCGTGTCGACATGATATAAATGGTTTAGGTCATAGTTAATTAACCGTAGCTCCGTTGAAGATGAGCCATATATGTAAATGGACTAGAACGACGAGTAGAATCACGTGAACCACTTTATTTTACCTTTTAAGAAACATAAAATGTGGTTAGGACAAATCTGGACAGATTACAAAGTTAACGTGTGGGGTCAGTTTGGAGATGCTATATGTCGTTTCCGGACTCATTTAAAATGCCTAAATAGTTAGATTATTTGTGCTTCACCCTTGTCATGTGTTTAACAACATTTAATATTACCATGTACCTAAATGAGAGTGAATTTAATAATTAAATGTGGAGTTTCGTCAATACGCAACTCGTGCATATTGAGCTTCACTTAATGTGTAGTGTTTGATTGTGTGAATTGCCATGCCATGCCTTGCGTATTTAAAACCGATCATGCATCATATGTGTTGTGCATCATATCGTGCATGTGCTGTGGTGTTATTGTGTGTTGATTGTTGTTTCGGTTTGCTTCGTCTTGATAGAGTTCTGCAAGCGTGTCGGAATGTGAGGATCCGTTCGACTACGTTGGTTCTTCTGCTTCACGGAGTCGTTCATCTTCCAAGCGGGATCTCGGGCAAGATGATAATTTCCCTAGATACCATTACTATCAATGACATGCTAGTTGTCTCGTTTCTTTCGTTATGTCTCGCTGCCTACCACCTGTTAAATGTCAGCCTCTCAACATTGTCATGAAACCTTCAACCTTTCAACAACCTAGCAAACCACTGATTGGCTATGTTACCGCTTGCTTAACCATGTGTTAGCGTTGCTAGTTGTAGGTGCAGTTGCTTCCATGTGATAACATGGGTTCCTTGTTATATCACCATATTAATTCTATTTAATTTAATGCACCTATATACTTGGTAAAAGGTGAAAGGCTCGACCTTCTAGCCTGGTGTTTTGTTCCACCTTTGTCGCCTTAGTTTAGGCTACCGGTGTTATATTCCATAAATGAGCGCTCCTAACACGATTGGGGTTGTTATGGGGACCCCCTTGATAATTCATCTTAGTTAAAGCTTGTCTGGCAAGGCCCAACTTTGGTACTAAATTTGCCTAATAACTAATAAAATGCATAGGGACCCGCCGACATCCATGGAGTAATTAATCAACCCCTGGGCCAGTGCTCCTCATGAGTGTTGGTCCAACCCAGAGCACTGTGCGGGGCCAACCCAGGGCAACTTTGGTGGTTTCTATCAGGCCACCGTACGCTTAGCTTATCTGTCGTGTCCTGAGAACGCGATCGTCGACACGTCGGGCGGCCTTGCTGGATTAGTTTTACCTTTGACGGAATATCTTGTGCATCGGGATTCCGGTGATGCTTTGATTCTTATCAGAGTTGAGGTTTTCCACTAAGGAATCCGAGGAAATCACGAGTTTCGTGATCGAGGTTTTTGTATGTGGCTTGAGGTAATTTGTGATGGACGAGTTGGAGCACACATGCAGGGTTAAATCTTTCGGAAAGTCGTGCTCACGGTTATGTGGCAAAGTGAAAACTTTGTTTAACATCCGGTTCTAGATAACTTTAAGTACACTTAATTAAAACTTGTCAACGTAACCATGACTGTCTCTTTCATGAGCCCCTTCTCCGATTGAGGACACCGTGGGGTTATGTCTGACGTAAGTAGGTGTTTAGGATGATTCACTTGATCATCAGTAGTTCACGTCTGCTATGCATAGATCATCCCCCTCTTTTATTCTTGTATTCGTAAGTTAGCCACCAAATAAATTCTTAGTCGCTTGCTGCAGCCTCACCACTTAACCTTACCTCACCCATTAAGCTTTGCTAGTCTTGATACCTTTGGAAATGAGATTGCTGAGTCCCTGTGGCTCACAGATTACTACAACACCAGTTGTTGCAGGTACATGTAAAGAGTTACTTTGATGTGAGCGCGCTGATTGTGCTATTTGGAGTTTCTTCTTCATCATCATCATCGATCTAGGATGGGTTCCAGGCCGGCGGCCTGGGATAGCAAGGATGGACGTCGTTCTTTTATCGTTTGTTTTCGTCCATAGACGGATCCTTTTCTTCTTCATGATGATTGTATGTATTGAACTGATGTGACTCTGATGTAGCTTGTGGCGAGTGTAAGCCAATTCCATATACTCATCTTTTCAGTACATGTACTTGTAACGATATCCATTCTTGCGAAACGACGAGATGTGCTTCTATCCCTGTCGAGGCCCTCGCGCCAAAATAAGGATAAGATCGCACCTTGGGCGTTACAAGTTGGTATCACAGCAGCACCGACCTAGGAGCCCCCTTGATTGATCGAACTTGACCGAGTCGAGTCTAGTAAAAACTACTTTGAGTCTAGTTACATATCGAAGAGTAGGATTCTTTTTTCTCCTCTTCTGTGCTCTGGTGAGGAATCTTGACGTAATAATTTCAATTCTACTCCTTTTCTCACTCAAAAAAATTTAGGATCACGCGGATATTTTTGGAATCTATATGATGTCCATGTGATGGAGTTCTATCTTGGTGCCTCCTGTCTGACTTGATTTCTTCCGGGGAATTGAGCTCCAAGGGATTCTTGAGCACATCCTTATCATTCAGATTTCTTAGTATCTCAGGACAGAGGATGTTCGAAATTGCTTCAATACTAGTAGTGGCGAGAAGAGTCTGGCTTCCCCAGTACTGGTGCAAATAGGTCTGGATGTATCGCCATACTTAGTATCGTTGTGATTACGAGGATATGAGATAGATAAGTTTCCGAGATTCTGGTTATGTATTGATGGATGTGATATAGTGGACGGGTTGGATGCTAGGAGTTGAGTGATGAATTTCTCCTTGTATCCGTGGACCTGATTGCATGACCAGAAATTTCAGGAGTTCTTAGGTGGGAATTCAAGTAGTTACTTATAGGACAATCTTCCAACAGATGCACGATGTAAATTGGGGTTCGACATCTAGTGGATTCGTTTGTTCACGGTCATCTTACACTGGTTCTCGTTGTGTCTTAAAGAGTCCTTGTAGCTTGCTACGACTCGAAGACGCTTCGTATGTCGTGTGCACTGCCTTGTACATGATGGCTACTGTAGGATAGAGCCCGTGCGATCCTATCCACGAAAGTATCGGACGAAATCTCTGTCATGAATTTGTCCCGGTTTGTTCTATAATCCTCATCCTTTGTTTTGTTGGAGTATGGTAATTCGAGTTGCTTCGATGTCAAGTTGTGAATTCATAACTTTCCAAGAGGTGTTCTCATATTTCTATGGGAATGCAATTCTTCTGCTCAATCAAGTCAGCATTTCAATTCTTCCCAACCAGAGTCGTCGTGTCAATTCTTTTTCAACCGGTGTGCTTCTCTTCAAGTGAATCCAATCTTCTCCAATATTTGCAAGATCAATCCATCATTTCTTTCCGGAGTTCATCTGATCTGTCCCAAGTTGTCTTGTTTTCCCCCGCCCTCCTGCCCTTTTCTTTAGGGATTCAATTATCATCCAAGTGTATTCATTTCATTCTTGCTTCTGCTATCTTCTCTTCCATGTTGTATCCGATGATTCTTTGTGAAGATTCCCAGGAGTTCGAGTTCATCATTTCTTCATATTTTCTCTCTCTGGTGGAGTCAATTCAAGATTTTGGTGTCATCATATCCTTTTCATCCTTTAAATTTTTTTCCCATGTTGAAAATTCTTATCAGGCCTCTCGTGTTATTCATCTCTCTCTGTTCTATCCGGAGTGTTGAAGATATCACAGAAGTTTCTTGTTTTCAATCCTTTCAATTATTTCGAGGTTCTCACCTCATCAAGTTTTCATTTGTACCGGTGCAATCTTTTTTAATCAATTGTTTCAACGGAGTTTTATTTTGAGTGGGCCCATAACCCACAGGTTCTTTCATGGCTCTTCTAATCTTTTCTCGGAGATCTCTAATTTTTTTTCAAATATGACGTAAGTATGCATTCCATCAGTCATATTCCTTCTACAAGGTCGCTTCAAATTTATTTTCATCGTTGGCTCAACCTTTTCCTTATTCATTATTTTGGAATGTCTTAGTTATTCTTGGTGGTGTTCTCCTCATCATTCTCCGCATTGAAGACCGAAGAGGTGTTTTTCTCAAATCTTTTCCATTCTTTGAAGATTGTCATCTCAGCTTCATGTGATCTTCTCAATTGTTTTCAATCATGAGAATCCCTTCCATATTTATCCGGTGCATTTCAGAGTTGTCTTCATTTCTCGATTCTCCGAAGGTCATCATTTCAAAAGATTTCTTCGTTCTCAGCTTTCAGCTTTCATCCTCAAATTCTTCTCAATTGTTGTCTCTTCGTTCGTCTCTCAATTAGTCCGGTGCGTTGTTGAAGTGTTCTCTCAGGTGGATCGTGGTCCATTCATTCTCATGTATCTCCGTTCATTCTTTGTATTCCCATTTTTTTGCAATTCTTACCGGTGCTTGGTTGAAGACTTTTTCAAGTTTGTGCTCTATATCTCTCTCTCCAATCTTGTCAAGAAGAATAAGTGGTATGTTAAATCCATTGCTTGTCATCAATGTAACTTGATGAAGGATAAACATAACATAATTCTTATTCTTATTTCATCAGCTGATTTCAATTCTTCTTCTGGAGTGGCTCATGATATTAATTCTTTTCTCAAGTGCTCTTCTTTTCTTTTCCGAAGCTCCAAGTTTTCTTAAGTATCTCTTCGTGAAGCTTCATCTAAGTCATGGAGGGCCTGAATCTTATTCTTTTCATCCTTCATATATTTGTATCATTCTTTTGTAGACGGAGGTTTGTCATGGTGGTTCTTCATAGGTTTCATTCATTCTCGGGTGTTCTTCAAGATTCTTGTGGTAGTACCTCAAGTATTCTATCTCTTGCATTTCGAAGTGCAATTCTTCCTCGTTTATCCTTTGAGGTGGTGTTATATCATTCTTGTTAGTGGAGGAGTCTCGAAGAAATTTTGTTTCAAGAATGAGATATTTAAACCCACCGATTCTATGATCATGGGATATTTTTAAACCCATGGTTTCTTCATTGAGCTATCTTGGTTTAGGTTTCACCTAAAGCTTTTCCTAGGGATTGTTGCTATTATGGTGATTATCGTTGATCCAAGTTCTCAATATATCCGCTTGGTGTAAGAAGTTTTGCCTTTCTTGTTGCATCCAATAAATCCTTGTTTCTATTAGTGGCTGGTTGTCACCTCATTATTTTGAAATGGTTTCCATAAGCCCACAACAAGCTTGTTCTTTTCGTTGTTGATTTTTCCAATAACTCCATGCAATCCTCCTTTGTATGATTCTCTACAAGTTCAAATGTGGTGGAAGTTTTCATTTTCTTATCCGTTTTTTCTTTTTCCAATAATCTAGTTTATATTCTTTTATTCCCGAGGAATTGTGATATTGCTCTTTTGAGTCAATCATCTTCTTTCCTTGCTTATCAATTTAGTTTGTTTGTTGTGAATCTTCTCATGATCTTTCCATCTTATCAAATTTTGCCCTCTTTTCCTACAGAAGTGCTGCCGAAATTTTGTGTGAATTCTTGCTTGTTTCTCATATCATTCTTCATCTCTTCCAACCTTCAAGGATCGTTGGTTTCACTCGTTTGTCAAAGAAGCGACTAAGTTTCACCTATTGCTTGTTCTCTTCCTCTCCCCCTTCATTCTTAGATCTCGGGGCGAGATCTCTTGTTAGTGTAGGAGAGTTGTGACAGCCCGAGACCGATGCTCCAGAAGAGTCCCCTTTTATTCCGTTCTCATCATGTGATTCGTTTCGTTGTCACATTCATCATGCGCATCATCCACATTGCATCGGCACTCCGTTGCCGCCAATTTTCAAAACCTGCATCCATTATTAGGTGTCGGTTCTCCCCGTGTTCGTCGTTGACCATTTTGAGCTCGACCACACACGCACATGCCCGCGACATCGATAAAATATTGTTTTTAATGGTGTCTGAAAAATATTCTTGGATTGGGTTGAAACTTGGCGTGTGGCCTTATTATAATGTAGGTAGGCCGCCTGTCAAATTTCGTCCCAATCGGAGTCGGTTTGATACCAGAACGGTCGACCGTAGCGGCACCATCTTCGGTTTATCGTCGAACGATTTTCGTTGTTTTAAACTCTGTCGCCGGGTGCCCGTTTTCCCTCTCATCTCCGCCTAGCCCGCTGTGCACAGCCCACCAAACCATTCCTAGCCAACCCCACGGCCGGAGCCGTCCGTTCGAGATCGACGCTCCGAAAACGAACAAAAACCCTAGCTCTAGACCTACCTTCTATAAAAGGAAGGGTCTCGCATGCCATTTTAGTCTCTCCCTCTCTCCTCCTCGTTTTCTGCGCCCCTCCAGCCACCAACCGCTAGCCGCCGCAGTCTCTTTCCTATTCCTCAGCCGCCAGGGCCCGCGAGGCCCACATTCGGCCCGCCCCGGGCCTAATCCGGGCCAGGCAACTGCCGCTGCCTTCGCCCAGGAGCCTCCCGTGCCTCGAGCTCGAGCGTTGCCCGAGCCTGGGCCTCGTCCAGGCTCGTCGCCGCCTCAACCTTGCCTTGCCAGAGCTTGTCGGACGCCGGCCGAGCTTTCCAGGCCGGACCCCGCACCCCCGACCTCTCCTCCTTCCTCTCAACGTCCCTTTCTAAGGCTCTCTGTTTCCCCACGCAGGTCACCGCCATGCAGCCAAGTCGCCGACCCGTGCTGCCCGGTCCGGGCCGAGCCGGTGCCCCAGCCTCCACCTCCGATCCCGTGAGCCGTCCTGTGCCCCGATCCGGCCAGATCCGGTCCGGGGGAGTCTTTCCCGCCTCGCCATGAAGCTTCCGCCCGCCGGAGTGCCCCACCGCCGTGGGCGTTGGCCGCCGCCGCCCCAAGCCTTCTGCCTGAGCAAAGGCACAAGGGAGACGACTGAGGAGGCATGAGCTGCCTCTCGCATGGGTCGTTCGCCCAGCGCCCGCATGGGCCAGGTCGAGGCCTAGCCAGCGCCCCCAGCCGGCCTCTCCCTCCTCCGCCGATCTGGGCCGCAGCCCGCAAGGTGAGCCCCCACAACCCCCCCTATATTGCGCCCTGGGCGACCTTTAGTTAACCCGCGCCCGTGCTCCAATTCAGCCCAGTAGCAGATTTGGCCCGTTGGATTTTATTAATTCTTGCAAATTTATTAATTTCAGAAAAAACATATTTTCAAACGCCCGTAGTTTTTAAACCATGCATCGGATCGGAATAAATTAGATATGTAAAATGTGTAGAACTTCGCGTAGATTAATATTTTCCAACTCTCATGCTTATGAAAATTTGAAGTTATTTAAATAAAAGGTTAAAAGATGGCATGGAAAAAGAATTCAAAAACAAGAATTCAATATAGGAGACTTAGTGCTTTTGTACAGTTATCGTTTTAGATTTTTTGCAGGGAAACTCCTCTCCAAATGGGAAGGACCTTATGTTGTCAAGGAGGTTTATCGCTTCGGTGCTAAAAAAAATAATAACTTTGAAGGTAAAAACCCGAGAGGGGTGAATGGGAAAAGAATCAAACATTATACTCGAGGTACGTTCATTAATGAGGAAACTAATGTCATCCAAGTAATAACACCGGAGGAGCACATAAAGGAAGCCTCCCGGAACACTCCAGAAACCTGAAAAAGGGCTAGGTACGTGGTATGGTAAAGTAAAATGACTCCAGAAATTCCAAAAAATATATTTTTTTACTGGTTTTGGTATTTTAGAAAAAAATACAAAAATAAAATGGAGTATAGAGGATCCACGAGGGAGGCACAAGCCAATAGAGCGTGACCCCCTTGGTCGCACCCTGATGGCTTGTGAGACCCCCGTGTGCCTCCCGGACTCCGAATTCTTCCCGAGTACATATTCTTAGCTGGAAAATTCATTATATATACTCCCGTATGTTTTGACCACCACATCACGAGATTTTCCCCTGTTCTAGTTTTCAACTGTTTTTTCTGATAGATTTAGATCGCCATGACTTCAGCAAGCCCTTCTAGGGACAAGTTCTTAGAGAAGGTCATCAACCCCTACCTGACGGAGGTGATGAAGCACCTTCAAGCCATTGAGATGCATGAGGGGTTTCTTCACATCCGGGATGTTCAAGGTCCCAAGAAGGAGGGAAGAGAGAAGGCCAAGCTTGCAGCGGTGGAACAGGAGATCTTTAAGTGCCTAGGGATGGTTGAGCATGGTATGAGTGCTAACCAGTCCATGACCACAGATTTCATCCGGGAAGACAAGCTGGACACAAAGAACGTGGGTGAGATTCTCTCTAAGCTTCAAGATTAGATGGACCACCTCTAAGATCAAATCTATGAATTCCAAGGCCAAAACTGTGAGTATGAATGTAGGTTTTATAGGATGAGCTTCGCTACTGGTTTCAGGACTCCTGGTACATAAATTTTTTCTATGATGGGGAGTCTACGCCTGGAGTACTGAGGACACTCCTACTACACCACCACCATCACCTGAGAAGGATGCTTGAGTACATGGGTATGGGCACCACCCTTGGCTTGCCCCAAGCTTGGGGGGAGGTGCCCCCGTATTGTATCACCATCACTTCCATCTTTACTATCAATCTTAGTTCAGTCCTTAGTTATTTAGTTATTTGGAGAAATAAATTTCAGATTTTATTTTTTTATAATTTTTGCTCTGAGTTCCATCTATCCTTGTAATCGAGTACACGAGTTATATAATAAAGATTAGTTCAGTTTTTGTGGTTACCGTGTGGGCACCCATCATCTTAGCATGCCAATAAAAAGAAGGATAAATACCATATGCTCATCTCATGAGAAGTAATGACTTCACACAAAAAGGGTATAAATGATAAAAGTTGTTGATAGTAAACAAACATAGTATTAGTCATTGTTACAATCTAAGTAAGATTATGATAGAAGAGAGGAGACTCACATATAAATACACTATCTTGGACACCTTTTATGATTGTGAGCCTTCGTCAAATATTATATAATGATCAAGTGTTGATGTTGGACATGGAAGACAATGTAATGATCATGGTAGTTTATATTCACACAAAAGTTATATGATCTTGGATCCTTCAACATGTGATGCTTGATTTAGATTCTTTGCTGGCCCAAAAATTCCATACTAATTATAGATACTACTTGTGCATCCATAACCCTGAAACCCAGTTTCTTTCCATGAGAGTCGACAATACCTACCTATGGATTGAGTAAGATCCTACAAGTAAGTTGTCATCGGTGCATCAAGCAATAAAAATTGCTCCTAAATATGTATGATCTTTTATTGCAAGGGAAAATAAGCTTTGTACAATCTTGTGATGGCAAAGAAATAAAACCGACAGAGTGCATAATAAAGTTTGCTATCATAAGGGGCAACATAAAGTGACCTTCCTTTGCATTAAGAGTTCACACATCCAAAAAACTAAAAGTGCATGACAACCTCTGCTTCCCTCTGCGAAGGTCCTATATTTTACTTTCAAGAGTCTAATCATGTGCCCGAATCAATATAGTTTATGCCTCTTCCAACCTTTTAATCCTATAGTGGCAAGCATCAAGTGTTGGGGAACTATTCTGATTTTTATATCCAAATGGATGTAGATGATCATGATTCATTATTGTTGACATTATCCTAGAGGTAAATAAGTTGGGTGATGAGCCATTTAAGCCCCTATCTTCCTATGTGTCCTATGGAAACATGAGCTCCAAAAATATGCCTTGAGCGTGAGCAATCATAGAAGATTAAATGATAGTTGAGTATGTGAACTTGCCAAAAAGAAAGCTCTAACATAGACTCTCCTTTGTATTATGATGAATTATGATTGCCCCAATGACTGAGAACATAGTCTATTGATTATCAATAAAAGTTTATGCTTTATACTCCAATAGTTATGAATGGATTGTTACTTGTTTATGAGAAGTTATATGATAAAATACTTGCTCCTCTGCCAATATTCATGATGCTCTCATGCTCGTATTCTGTTTTTATCGACATCTCTCTCTCAAATCATGTGGTCATTATTTTCAAGGTCGGCTTCTGCTTGAGGACAAGCGAGGTCTAAGCTTGGGGGAATTGAGACGCTCATTTTTCATCATGAAATACTATTGATATTTGTGTTGATCCTGCCCATTATCCCTTATTATCATACAATACTTATGCTCTTTCTGTGTGAATATGCAAGATACATCACTAAGAGGGAAATATCTGGAAACTAGAATTCTGAACCGGGAAACCAAGAAAAGGCAGTAAAATCAACTTTCTCCAAATGACCTGAAACTTTATAGAGAATTTTTCTGAAATATTTGAGAATTTTTGGGCCAAAAATATACTGGAGAGGGGACACCATCTGGGCGCAAGCCAACATGGTGCGCCCCTTTGGCTACACCGTAATGGCTTGTGGGGACCCAACTAGCCCTCTCGCGACCATATTCTCCTATATGGTGTGTTTAACCTAGAAAAAAAATCATAAGTCATCTTTCATAAGAAGCTCCGCCATCTCGAGGCGGAAACCTCGGCAGAGGCCCTTTTGTTCTCCGGCAGAGAGATTCTGTTGGGGAAACTTCCATTCAGGAGGGGGAAGTCGAAGCCATCGTCATCACCAATGCTTCCTCCTTCGTGGGAGTACCAATCTTCATCAACATCTTCACCAGCACCATCTCATCTCCAACCCTAGTTCATCACGAGTATTCAATCTTTGTCTCAAAACATCATATCGGTACCTATGGGTTACTAGTTGTGTTGATTACACCTTGTAGTTGACGATTGTTGGAATACTTGCTGGAAGATATTATGTTCAGATCCTTAATTATTATTCTTACACCTCTAATCTTCAAGATGTCGATGATATGTGAGTAGTAATTATTGTTCCCGAGGACATGGGAGAAGCCTTGTTGTAAGTAATCATATAAAGTTGGTATTCGTTCGATATTTTGATGATATGGATGTTGTTACTTCTCTTAGTGGTGTCATGTGAACGTCGACTACATGAAACTTCACCATGTTATGGGCATAAGGGAAGTCATTGTGGAGTAACAAATAGATGATGGGTTGTTAGAGTGGCATAAGTTTAAACCCCAGTTTATGTGTTGCTTCATAAGGGGATAATTTGGATCCACTTGTTTCATGCTTTGGTTAGATTTATCTTAATTCTTCTTTCGTAGTTGCGTATGCTTGCGAGAGGGGGTAATCATAAGTAGGTTATTAGTTCAAGTAAGAACAATGCCTTAGCATCGGTCCACCCACATATCAAATCATCAAAGTAGCAAACGCGAATCAACTTAATATGATGAACATGACTAGACAAAACTTTCCATGTGTCCTCCGGAGCGCTTGTTTTGTAAAGAGAACTTTCAGGACCATCCTTTTCTAAAAAAGGATTAGGCTACTTTGCTACACCTGTTCTACTATTTTTACTTGTCACTTGTTACGAATTATCTTTCTACAAAACTATCTATCACTATTACTTACCACACTTGCAGAGAATTCCTTACTGAAAACTACTTATCATTTCCTTCTGCACCTCATTGGGTTCGGCACTCTTACTTATTGAAAGGACTAGGATTGATTCCCTATACTTGTGGGTCATCAACTGTGAGGCATGCACCGACGTGTTGAACCGTTGTTGCAAGCACCATCCGCCACGGGGCGACTGCCACCAAAGGTTGATTTCGCTCGTAGCCCCCATCGAGGGACAAGCCACCGACACCGGATCTAGCCGAATCTGGCCCAGGTCGCCCGACGCACTGCCATCTAATTTTGAGGTCACACGACAGCGATCATGCACCATCCTCGCCCCAGGGAGCCGTCACATCGCTACCCCGCGCTCCGAGTGTGGTGCCACCGGGACCGCGGTCACCCGAAGCCCCCGTGCCACGTATTGTCCCGTGCCAGCCATGCCCCCATGCCCCCGTGCTAGCCATCGTCCACGTGTAGTCCTGCGCCAGCCGCCGCTGCCCCCGTGCCATGTCTTGTCCCGCGCCATCCGTTGACCGTGCCGAGGGGGAGAGGCTCCCCGCCGACATCTATGTCGGTCGTGCTTTGCTAGGCGGCGCCTCACGTCGGCTACGGGGGAGGAAGGTTGGGAGGAGGGGGCGAAGCCGTGGCGGCTAGGGTTGCCACCAAGGTCGCTCACGGGTGTGGCTCGTGGTAAGGGAGCTTTTCGTCATAGTAGTTATTTAGGCTACTTGTACTAAAAAAATTCTTACGCTACTTGCATCGAGGAGTACTATATAACACCATTGCATTATATCACCTCCATAATGCAGTGATGAGTTGGTAAACATTTCAGGGATCTTATTTATTGCCATGCATGACACATAGGATCATAATATTTAATATGATAGGTTATAAAAATTCAATCCCTCTTTCTTAATGTATTACACTAAATTTACTTAATACTCCCACTACCAAAGATCTATATGTTTTGAATATAAGTTGGGTAGAGTTTTCCAAGCAAAAGGGCAAAGGGCAACATATTAGTGATACGTCTCCAACGTATCTATAATTTTTGATGGTTTCATGCTATTATCTTGTCAAACTTTGGATGTTTTGCATGCCTTTTATATATTTTTTGGGACTAACTTATTAACTCAGTGCCAAGTGCCAGTTCCTGTTTTTCCATGTTTTTGACCCCTTTCAGAGGAGATTTTGAAACGGAGTCCAAACGGAATAAAATCCCCAAAAAGATTTTTTCCATAACGGAAGAAGATCAGGAGACTTCAGAGCCAAGGCAGGGGGGCCCCAGGGGCCCCACAAGCCTCCACCCCACGTCCAGGGGGGAGGCCGCGGCCCTCAGGCTTGTGGGCCCCCTCGACCTGCTTTGCCATAGGTTTTGCGCCTATATATCCCCAAAAATTCCACAAAAAATCACGAGATCATCGAAAGTACTTTTCCGCCCCTGTAGGCTTCTGTCTCCGCAACATCCCATCCGGGGTACGTTCTGGTGCCCTGCCGGAGGGGGATTCAGATACGGAGGGCTTCTTCATCAACACCATGACCTCTCCGATGATGCGTGAGTAGTTCACCATAGACCTACGGGTCCATAGCTAGTAACTAGATGGCTTCTTCTTTCTCTTGGATGTTCAATACAAAGTTCTCCATGATCTTCATGGAGATCTATCCGATGTAATGTTCTTTTGTGGTGTGTTGTGTCGAGATCCGATGAATTGTGGATTTATGATCAGATTATCTATGAATCTTATTTGAGTTTCTTCTTATCTCTCTTATGCATGATTTCATATCCTTGTAATTCTCTTCGAGTTGTGGGTTTTGTTTGGCCAACTAGATCTATGATTCTTGCAATGGGAGAAGTGCTTGGTTTTGGGTTCATACCGTGCGGTGACCTCACCAAGTGACAGAAGGGGTAGCGAGGCACGCATCGTGTTGTTGCCATCAAGGGTAAAAAGATGTGGTTTTCTTCATTGGTTTGAGATTATCCCTCTACACCATGTCATCTTGCTTAAAGAGTTACTCTGTTCGTCATGAACTCAATACACTAGATGCATGCTAGATAGCGGTCGATGTGTGGAGTAATAGTAGTAGATGCAGAAAGTATCGGTCTACTTGTCTCGGACGTGATGCCTATATGTATGATCATTGCCTTAGATATCGTCATGACTTTGCGCGGTTCTATCAATTGCTCGACAGTAATTTGTTCACCCACTGTGATATTTGCTATTTTTGGAGAAGCCTCTAGTGAACACTATGGCCCCCGGGTCTAGTCCGCACCATATTTTCAGCCTTACACCTTTTACTTCGTTGCACTTTCCGCCTTTAGATCTCACTTTGCAAACAATCTTGAAGGGATTGACAACCCCTTTGAAGCGTTGGGTGCAAGTTTGTTTGTGTTTGCGCAGGTACTCTGGACTTGACGAGACCCTCCTACTGGATCGATACCTTGGTTCTCAAACTGAGGGAAATACTTACTGCTCCTGTGCTGCATCACCCTTTCCTCTTCAAGGGGAAAACCAACGCAAGCTCAAGAGACGACAGAAGGATCTCTGGCACCACTGCCGGGGAAGGACTCTTGTTGCGGTAGCAGAAGGATTTCTGGCGCCGTTGCCGGGGAGGATCAAGTCAATAACTCATCGAAGTAAGTGTCGCAAACTCATCTCTTGCATTTACTTTGTTTGCCAGTTGCCTCTCGTTTTCCTCTCCCCCACTTCACAATTTGCCTTTTTCGTTTGCCCTTTTATTTCGCTTGCTTTCTGTTCGCTTGTGTTGCCATGTGCCTTCAATATGCTTGCATCTTCGATTGCTGAAAATCTAGTGATATGGATTCTCATCCACTTGCTAATCTCTTTAAGAGATCGAATTATGTTGATCCAATTGCTAGTGAGTTGAGTGCACTTGACTATCTTTATGGAGTTTTGCTTGAGATGCGTGAATCTGAAAATTGTGAGGAAGAAATTTATGAAGTGATTCACGAGGGCTCCTTGGATGAAAAGCATGATTGCAATGGTTTCACTATAAATTCTATTAGTGACAATCATGCTAAAAATATGCAAAACCCTAATCTTGGGGATGCTAGTTTTGCTATGTCCACTACTTGTTGCAATGATCATGAGTGGGGCGATGATTTTTCTTATGATCTTGAAAATTTGTTTAAGCCTCATGATGAATATGATATTTGCAATATTATTGAAAGTGGGTTTGGAGAAGTCATGACTTTAGTTGATGATAATCCCACTATTTTTGAAGAGCGTCAACTTTGCATGCAAGTGGATCATGAAAAGAATATCTTACATGATAGTTACATTGTTGAATTCGAATATAATCCCAGATGTAATTGCTATGAGAGAGGAAAATATTGTGGTAGAAACTTTCATGTTACCAAATTACCTCTCGTTATGTTGAGATTGCTATTGTCTCTTTCTTCTTCCTTGCATTTGGTAACTATTGGTTGTCTTGCCAATTTGTTCTCCTATAAAATGCCTATGCATAGGAAGTATGTTAGACTTAGATGTGATTTTCACATGCTTTATGATGCTCTCGTTGTGCTTCAATTCTTGTCTTTTGTGTGAGCATCATTGATTTATCAATGCCTAGCTAAGGGCGTTAAACAATAGCGCTTGTTGGGAGGCAACCCAGTGAATTTATCTTTTTCTTTCTGTTTTGTTGCGTCCACACCATCATAATTCTGTTATGGTAGTGTCTTTTGTGTTTCTTTTTGTGTTTGAGCCAAGCAAAACCTTTATGACTAGTCTTGGTAATGGTTGTTTGATCCTGCTGGAAAAAGACAGAAACTTTTCGCTCACGAGATGATTTTTCATTTTTATTCAGAAAGATCTTTTGAGTTGATTCTTCTTGATGCTGGTTGATATGCCATTTTCCCAGGCAGTCGTAATTTTTCAGATTTTTTGAGGTACCATAAGTATACGAAGTATACAGATTGCTACAGACTGGTCTATTTTTGACAGATTCTGTTTTTGTTGAGTTGGTTGCTTGTTTTGATGAAACTATAGTTAGTATCGGGGGGGGGGGGGGGGGGTACTAGCCATGGAAAAGTGAGAATACAGTAGCCCAACACCAATATAGATGGAATTCAAGTTTGCTACAGTACCAAAAGAAGTGGTAGTTTGTTTTCTTGTGCTAATGTTATCACGAGTTTCTGTTTAAGTTTTGTGTTGTGAAGTTTTCAAGTTTTGGGTGATGTTCTCATGGACAAAGAGATAAGGAGTGGAAAGAGATCAAGCTTGGGGATTCCCTAGGCATCCCAAGCCAAATTCAAGGACACCAAAAAGCCTAAGCTTGGGGATGCCCCTGGAAGGCATCCCCTCTTTCGTCTTCAATCTATCGGTAACATTACTTGGAGCTATATTTTTATTCACCACATGATATGTGTTTTGCTTGGAGCGTCTTGTATCTTAGGAGTCTTTTATTTTTTGTTGTGTCACAATCATCCCTGTTGCACACCTTTTTGAGAGAGAGAGACATGCACTCATCGTGATTTTGCTAGAATGCTCATAGTGCTTCACTTATATCTTTTGAGCTAGATACTTTTGCTCTATGTGCTTCAGTTATATCTTTTAGAGCACGGCGGTGCGTGACTTGGTAGTTGGCCTATGCTATGAAAGTAGTCGCAAATGTGATAGGTACCCAAAGAGGATGCAAAAACCTCCATCTTCATGTGCATTGAGTAGAAAGAGAAGTCTTGATTCCTCTCAATTAGTTTTGAGACGTGGATTTGGTAATATTAAGAGCTATGTTAGTAGGGTGTGGTGAATCTAGAAGTACTCGTGTTCAAGTTAGTGATTCCCGTAGCATGCACGTATGGTGAACCGCTATGTTAGGAAGTCGGAGCATAATTGATCTATTGATTGTCATCCTTTGTGTTGAGGTCGGGATCACGCGATGGTTAACACCTACCAACCATTCCCCTAGGAGTATGCGTTTAGCACTTTGTTTCGATTACTAATAAAAACTTTCGCAACAAGTATGTGAGTTCTTCAGGACTAATGTGAGTCCATGGTATAGATGCACTTTCACCTTCCACCATTGCTAGCCTCTCTAGTGCCACCCAATTCTCGCCGGTTCATAAACCCACCGTATGCCTTCCTCAAAACAGCCACCATACCTACCTACTATGGCATTTTCATAGCCATACCGAGATATATTGCCATGCAACTCCCACCGTTCCGTGTCATGACTTGTGTCGTCACTCTCATATTGCCATTGCATGATCGTAAGATAGCTAGCGAGATGTTTCAACGTCATACGCCATGCTAGATCGTTGCACATCCCGGTACACTGCCGGAGGCATTTCCTATAGAGTCATCATCATTTTGAGCTTTGAAGCTGTGAGTAAATAAAAGTGTGACGATAATCATTATTAGAGAATTGTCCCATGTTGTCGGGACCCCGATCCTAAGCCATAGGAATCCAGCCTGTAACACATCGCATCCCTTTGTGGTCTCACGCACGGTTAACTCCACGGCTGCAGCCTTTCCTTAGCCGGGACCGTTTGCGTCTTTTGACTCACGTATGCGATAGTGTCGCTAGCAATCCAATGTCAAAGAACCCGGATCGACATGTCTAGTCATAAACCAAAGTGGCAGTACCGCACAAGGACAGGCATACATGACCCAACAAAGCAGGTGTCGGTCATCAGCGAACGTAGACGAGTCGTAGCAAGCTACAAGGACTCTATTACGTCGCGTGACATTTCCCCAAAGAGGACAGACACAACAGCTAAGAAGGACACATGCCGGTCAACCAATGTGTCCGGAGCAGTAGCGGACTACCAAGGCTCATTGGATCACAAAGGGGCATTTCCTTGTAAGGAGTGCTACCA
Source organism: Hordeum vulgare subsp. vulgare (assembly GCF_904849725.1). NCBI lineage: Eukaryota > Viridiplantae > Streptophyta > Magnoliopsida > Poales > Poaceae > Hordeum > Hordeum vulgare. The sequence continues at coordinate 396,807,422 of NC_058522.1, read as the reverse complement.
AAGTTCACGACTAGGTAATCGAACCCCATACATATCAAGTACAGCACACGTACGCATGGCATACCGATATGTATAGATACATCGATGGCATCACAACATAACCATAAACATACAACCTTTATTTAAGAGGCTCGGAAGAGCCACACACATAATATTACACATTAAGGTCTCCCGACCCATAATAGAAGTCATACAAATACAAGCCAGCGGAAGAGTTATAAACTGTCTGGGAACAGACATGGCAACTAGAAGGCACATGGCCTGACTATACTACAGAGCAGACGTAGGGCCAGATCGTAGCTGGGACACCAGCTACTCGTCGTCGTCGATGTCTACGAAGAACCCTCCATTAGGGTCATTAGCAACCTCTGCAACATTTATTAAGCAAACATGAGTACGAAGGTACTCAGCAAGACTTTAGGAGAACTAACTACTCATGCAAGGTATCAAAAGGTATTGTGGGGTTTCATGCGGGAAGCCAGCATTTGACTCGTGGCTAGACAACTTGCATTTTGAAATTAGTTTTGACAACTTGATTTCTCGCACACGAGTCCACTAACACCACAACAATACACTATCGTGGAATCATTCCGTCTCCATACGGAAATGCCGTCCACGACACTCACGCTTATCTTGACAATTTTATAAGTAGCCATTGAAGTTATATATGAACAACATATGTCTCCAAGTAGTCCATATCCGCGGACGCGACTATTCGAATAGATCATAACCCTGCAGGGGTGTACTTCGTCACACACGCTCTCGCCACTTATCGCTATGTGCACGTCATGCACCTCGGCAACCTTCAAGCGGAAGCCCAGCGAGGGAGTCGGCCACGACCGTTAACCACACTAGTACCTAGTCCAGGTTTATCGCCTATCTGAGAGTAACCCGTACGGAAGTCCGGCCGAGGTTTCCGCCACGGCCTCAAACGATGTGCGCAGGGTTCCCAATCCCACCATCCGGGTGCCACTTGGTACACCATGCCACTGCCTACCGCATCACGGCCCACCTCTCAGGTCAGCACCATGCACGGCCTCCAGCATTTCTATAAACACAAAAAACTACTTGCAACTCCTGGACCGAGTACTAAGTGATTAATAGGCCGAGCGGGGTCATATTTCAGGGCCCAGCATGTGGTAGTATCTAGTCTTGGAATACATACACGGAACTCAGTTCCTAAGGACGGTTCCAATGAAACAACCCGCCATGTACTCCTACACGGCCTTTCACCGGTACCTTTACCAACTCAAGTTCAACACACAACCTTTGCTCACCAAACACGTTCCACAATTCTGTTCATCTCCCAGATGACAGACCATACACAACTCTAAGCATAGCATGCATAGCAGGATAAGGCACATCACAGCTCAAGCAACTACCAGGTATGCTAGGTTGCAAGGTTTGGCTATTTACTGTGACAAGGTTAAGTCATGCAAAGGAAGTGGGTTCAACTATCGTGGCAAAAGCAGTTGAAGCATTTGATCTTAAATGCAATAAATAGGTGCAGGAGCAAGAACATGGGAGTTATCAGAATGATCAAAGGGGTTGCTTGCCTTGTTGCTCAGAGGAGGAACGATATCCGTCAGACGGATATTCGGTGGAATCCGGGGGTGCGGAGCCTACCGAAATGAATGGCAACATTCAATAACAATCATATGCACTCAAAATGATGCATGAGCATGGCATGAGAATGCAAGGTGATAAGTTATTATTTTCAACATGTATTAGGTTTAGAGTTGATTTGAATCACATTCGAATAGCAATTCAAACGGGGTATTCTCGGATACCGGTTTAATTGATTCGACCTGATGCTCAGATCAACTTGATGTTAACATGCATGAAATGCCATGTTATGGTACTGATTTGTAATTAGGACAGTGGTGAACATTGTATATATAATGGAATTTGAATATTTTTGCAAATTCCATTTATAAAGTGATTATAAGAATTGAATTATTCCTTATTCCACAATTTAGGGTTCTGTAACTTTTTCAAACATAGTTGAAAATATCATAATCAGAATCCTTGAATTTTTTTGATACTTTTTCATATATAAATTATTTTCGTTGGAGTTACAGATTAATTTCTATGATTTTACAATTTTTAGCAATTTCCTGAATTAGTTTTATACTGTTAATTCTAATTATTGCATCAGACTGACGTCAGCAGGTCAGCCGACCTGTTCAGGTCAAACCTGACAGGGGGGCCCCACTGGTCAGCCTCTCTGGGACTAATCCCGCGCTGACCAGCCCTAACTGAGGTTTGACTTGGCCTTGGGCCCACTTGTCAGCGAGAGATTAAGCTCCTAATCTGCTGGATTAGCTTTGCCACGTCGGCATCCACCGGCGACGAGGTCGTCCTCGCCGGCGGGGAGCCTCCGGCGACCACCAGCATGGCGGAGGGGCTCGGAAACGGCGCACAGAGGGCCAAATGCTGCGGGGAGAGCACCACAGGAACGGCACGTCTCCCGCAGCTTCATTTCTGCACCTAGCCGGGGCTGATCTGGCCGGAGATGACGCCGGCGACGAGCTTGGCGGCGGCCAAGGCTCGGGCGTCATCGGGGTCTTTGAATCAGAGGGATCTACGCTCGGTTCTTAGCTACTACAGCATCTACGCGTCGACCTGGAGCTGCTGGTGCCCTCGGAAGGACGAGCTGATCATCGGAGGGCTACCGGCGACGAGCGGCAGCGGCGGTCCTCGTCGGGCTCCGGTGAAACTAGAGCTAGAGGAGGGGATCGACGGGGAAAACTTAGGGGAAACGACCGCATTCTCACGGGGAGTGCAGAGCAGAGCTTAGACGGCTCGGGGAAGGCCTGGGGGCGACGAATCGACGGGAGAGGTCCGGCGGCCGGAGGTGGAAGACGACGGCGTTGCCGGCGTTGCAGGGCTCGAGGAAGCGTCAGCTTCTGCAGAGATGACCAGGGCAACGAGGCGGAGCTAATGGCGTGCTCTGGGAGGGAATCCTATGGCCAGGGGCACGGGCAGCTCGAGCTCGAGCTCGGCTCTAATGGCGGCAGCAAGGAGGAGGAGGAGATCCGGGAGGAGGAAGAGAACCGAGGCGGGGAATGGATAGGGGAGGCTCTGGGGAGCTTATCCCCGTCGTCGCTAGCGCGAGGCGGCGGCCAGGCAGGCACGCAGGTGCGTGGCCGCACCGGAGGGGGCGGCGGCCACCTCCTGCTGCCTACTGGCGCGAGGGAGGGGACGAGCCAGGGATGGGCCGGGCCAGGCTTAGGCGACACGTAAGGTTTTTCCATTTTTTCTGTTTTTGTTTTACTGTTTTGCTAATTATTGTTTTGCTAATTAATTCAGCTCCAAAACAAAAAGTAAAAACTATTTTAGACCTCCTGAAATATTTGTTATAATATCCCCAACCATTTCCAAGGTTTTCAACATTTTTGGAAATTTATAGTTTCTGATTTCAAATTTAAAACTTGAAACCAGTAGCCTTTTTCATTTAATCAAAAAGCTTAAAGTGTCAAGAAAATAGTTTTCTCCAATGCTCATTTACTTTCATGATTTATCAGAAAGTTTGAACATTTCTTGAGGCCATTTTGGGTTCATTGATTTTGAACTAGTTAGAGATTTCCTTTAATTGAAATGGTGGCTAGGGTTTTGAGTTTTTCCTTTGCCACTTTGTTGTTTTTGTTGAAACTTCTTAGATGCAAATGCAAGAAGACATGAGCACAATGCTATCTTGCTTAAGGGTTAGGGATGTGACAACTCACCCCCACTCAAAAGAATCTCGTCCCGAGATTTAGAAGTCGTCGGGAATAACGCCGGATATTCAAGTCGGAGACGATCCTCTCTTTCCCAAGTTGCCTCCTTTTCAGAATGATTTGACCATTGAACTTTAAGAAACTTGAGGTTTCGACGTCGACTGGTATGCTCAGCTTGATCAGGAATACGCACGGGGTATTCTCGGTAAGAAAGGTTATCTTGTAGATCAAGCGTTTCGTGGTCCACTTCACGGATAGGATGCGAGAAGCAATGCCTGAGTTGCGAGACGTGGAAAACATCATGAACCTTGGAAAGATGCGGAGGAAGTTCCAACTGGTAGGCAACTTCTCCTCGTTTGGCAAGAATGCGAAAAGGACCAATGTAACGAGGAGCCAACTTGCCCTTGATACCGAAACGATGGGTACCCTTCAAAGGTGTAACCCGAAGGTAAGCCTTCTCGTCAACTTCAAAGGTCACAGCCTTATGATGACGATCATATTGGCTCTTTTGACGAGACTGGGCTGTTTTCAACTTTTCACGAATAATGCGAACCTGCTCTTCTGCATCCTGGATCATATCCGGGCCAAAGAGTTGCCTCTCTCCGGTTTCTGACCAATTAAGAGGGGTTCGACATCTTCGTCCATAGAGAACTTCAAAAGGGGCTTTGCCCAAGCTTGATTGATAACTATTGTTATAAGCGAATTCGGTGAATGGAAGGCACTTCTCCCAATTCATACCGAACGAAATAACACAAGCTCGGAGCATAGCTTCTAGGATTTGATTCACTCTTTCTACTTGACCACTTGATTGAGGATGGAAAGCAGTGCTAAAAGATAAGTGAGTCCCCATGGCATTCTGAAAACTTTCCCAGAAGCGAGAAGTAAAGATACTTCCATGGTCCGAGTTAATTTCTAGGGGAACACCATGAAGAGACACTATTCGAGAGATATATAACTCTGCTAGCTGGCTAGCTGTTATACTCTCACGAACAGGAAGAAAATGAGCCACTTTGGAAAGACGGTCAATGACCACAAAGATAGCATTATTTCCTTTCTTGGTCTTGGGAAATCCGGTAATGAAATCCATGCTAACTTTATCCCATTTCCATTCAGGAATAGCTAAAGGTTGAAGGGTGCCAGCACGCCTTTGATGTTCTGCCTTAACTCGACGACAAACGTCGCAGTTAGCAACGAACTCAGCAATTTCTCTCTTCATCCTAGTCCACCAGAACCTCTGGCGTAGATCCTGATACATCTTAGTACTACCGGGATGAATGGTGAGAGGAGAATCATGAGCCTCCTTAAGGATTAACTGCCTTAGATGTGGGTCCTTAGGAACCACTAAACGATTCTGGAAGAACACAACACCTTGATCGTTCATGGAAAATTCTTTAGCGTTTCCGAAAAAATATTCTCCTTGATCCGTGATATTCCCTTGTCACGCTTTTGGCCAGCTATAATTTGATCCTTAAGAGTAGGCTTCGCCACCAGGGTAGAAATGAATCCTTGAGGAACAATATGAAGATTCAACTTCCGAAAGTCCTCATGGAGATGTGGTTGACCTTGTTGTAGCATCAAATTGTTACAATAAGATTTACGACTTAGTGCATCGGCCATAACATTGGCCTTCCCCGGGGTGTAAGTTATCCCTAAGTCGTAATCCGAGATCAACTCAACCCACCGTCTTTGCCTGAGATTCAAATCCGGCTGGGTGAAGATATATTTCAGACTTTGGTGATCAGTGAATATTTCGCAACGATTACCCAAAAGGTAATGTCGCCAGGTTTTTAGAGCATGGACCACAGCTGCAAGCTCAAGGTCATGGGTGGGATAATTATCCTCATGTGGACGCAACTGTCGAGATGCGTATGCGATCACATGACGATCTTGCATGAGAATGCAACCTAATCCTTGTCGCGAGGCGTCGCAATAGATAACAAAGTCCTTGGAAAAAATCTGGTGGTAGCAACACAGGTGCGGAAGTCAGACGTCTTTTCAGTTCCTGAAAACTATGCTCACACTGTGGTGTCCACTCGAACTTTTTATCCTTCTTGAGGAGTTCAGTTAGAGGCTTTGCAACCTTGGAGAAATTCTCGACGAAGCGGCGACAATAGCTCGCTAGACCAAGAAAACTCCTAACTTGCTTAACCGATTCAGGTTGAGTCCAATCAAGGACAGCTTGAATTCTCTCGGGATTGACAGCAATACCCTTACCAGAGATTACGTGGCCTAGATAGGTCACTTCTGGTAACCAGAATTCACATTTTGAAAATTTGGCATAAAGGCGATGCTCTCGAAGTTTCATCAATACCAGCCTTAGATGCTCGGCATGTTCTTGTTCATTCTTTGAGTAGATGAGAATATCATCGAGGTATACTACGACGAATTTATCCAAATACTCCATAAAGATTGAATTCATCAGTCGAGAGAAGGTGGCTGGGGCATTGGTTAAACCGAAGGACATGACGGTGTACTCGTATTGGCCATAACGAGTAACAAAAGCCGTTTTTGGAATGTCCCCGTTCTTAATCTTGATTTGATGGTATCCCAACCTCAAATCCATTTTGGAGAAGACTGAGGATCCAGCGAGCTGATCGTACAAGTCATTGATCCTGGGGAGCGGATACTTGTTCTTAATGGTGACCAGATTAACTGGTCGGTAATCTACAACCATCCGATCCGTTCCGTCTTTCTTCTTGACGAAGAGGACGGGACAAGCCCAAGGAGAAGAGCTAGGACGAATGAAACCCTTGTTCAAGGCCTCATCTAGTTGCTTCTTAAGTTCGGCTAGCTCTAGGGGTGCCATCTTATAAGGTCTTCTGGCTATTGGGACAGTTCCCGGAACAAGATCTATCACAAACTCTACATCTCTGTCAGGTGGAATTCCTGGCAGTTCCTGTGGAAAAACATCCGGGAAGTCACGGACTACCGGAATGTCTTCAAGTTCCGGAAGAGGGTTGGCATTTAGGGAATAGAGCTGGCATTTGGCAACTCGAGTAGAGACATTTACTATCTCACCCGAGGAATGGGTAAACTGGACATTTCTAGAGTGAGTATCAATCTTGGCATAGTGAGCTGACATCCAGTCCATGCCCAAGATGATATTAATATCCAAAGATTTCAATGCTATCAATGAGGCTAGAAAAACTAGCCTGTCTACTAGAATTTCATTGTCATAGGTTATCCTAGAGGTTTGCCATTTACTACCAGGGGTTTGGACAACCAATGGGATTGGCATATCACAAAAAGACATGTTATGCAACTGTGCATAACTTTCTGAAATGAAGGAATGAGAAGACCCAGTGTCAAAAAGAACGGACGCTGGGTGATGATTAACAAGAAGCGTACCCAGCATGACGTCGGGATCCTCTGCAGCTTCTTCTGCTGACACATAGTTCACACGGCCACGTGCAGGAGTTGGCTTCACGTAAAAAGCTTTGCCCGACTTGGCCAGCCCGACGGACTTTCCGGGTTGCTTGACACCCACATTCTGAGGACACTCACGGGAATAATGCCCTGGTTCTCCACACTTGTAGCATATCACCTGGTTGGCACGTGGTGCAGCATTGCTAGCTGGACCACCATAAGCTTTTGCTGGAGGGTTGGCCTGATTCGTCTGAGGCGCCACGTAGGATGGCCTCAGAGTGTATCTTGGTGGCAGAGAACTGTTTGGAACCCACAGCCTACGTTTTGGAAATGCGGAACCAGAAGACGAGCCAAAGTCACGGGAGTGCTTCCTTGTGACTTCGAAGTCAGTATGACCAGTCTCCGCACTGATCGCCTTGTTGACTAGGGCTTGAAAACTTGCACACTCATGGAGGCGCAGGTCACGACGGAGCTCAGGGCTCAGACCCTTACGAAACCTTGCTTGCTTCTTGGCGTCAGTAGACACCTCCTCTGTTGCATAGCGGGCGAGGTTACCGAACTCGCGGCTATAGGCATCCACAGACAACTTGCCCTGAGTGAAGGCACATAACTCCTCTCTCTTTCTGTCCATCAGGCCCTCTGGAATATGGTGCAGACGAAAAGCTGCACTGAAGTCTGCCCACGTGGCCACTGGTTCAGTGGGACGCATAGCTTCAAAATTCTCCCACCACAGATTGGCGGGTCCCTCCAGGAAATACGCCGCAAAGGTCACCTTGTCGGCCTCAGACACATTCGCCGAGCGAATCTTGCGTGAGATGCTACACAACCAGTCATCAGCGTCGAGGGGATCGACGGAATGATGAAACTTTGGAGGATTCAGCTTCACAAAGTCATTGAGGGACACTGCAGCATTCCTAGGCCGCCGAGCCGTATTCTGCTCAATACGCTCTAGCAGTCGGTTGGTCTCCCTTTTGTTTCTTTCTGCCTCAAGCATCACTTCTACCAGAGAAGGTGGGTGAGGCAGGTCTTCCTGCGACGCTTGACTACCCTCACCTTGCTCATGAGCAGGGGCACGGTTCAACCTGGTGAACACCATCCTGACAAACAAACTCATAGCTTAGACCAATGTCATATCAATACTAGCTATGGATTAAGAATGTACTGAACACACGGGATGCGGAAATGAATATCCGGATAGCATGGTAACAAGCAACCGCTATATATACACCATGGTTCATAAACACCCTTACATAGTTCAGTACATCCTTAACCGAAGAGCAAACTACTGAAATTGTGAAACTACTCATTAGAGGCTTACAAGCTTCCTATACATTATTTATCTAGGCCTCCGGAATTCATTTCACATTACTACCATACTTCACAAGTCACGCAGGACTGTGAACGTACGGCTACTACCATACTATCCTTCCGCTCACAGCTCAGGCATCTGCGTAAAACATCTCATAGAGATTGCCTCCATGACCTGGAAGCTCAACCTGCGGATCAGGAAACACTCTAGCCTGAGATCCCTGGGATCCATAAGGACACGGATGTGGCCTTGGTCCCCTGACTGGTGGTAAGAGGGGTCCCCGAAGAGGTGTGACTCCTCCTATAGCTGGCCAGTCAACGTGGGCCGGAAGATGGGTTCTAACAGGGTTCAGCATCTCCATCTCTCCATACCCTGTCTGCACTACCGGTGCCAGCTGCGTCAAAGCTGTCCACAGACGGGCACGGGTAGCATAAAGCTCCATGCGGAGTGCACGAGCATCCCTGTCTCTGTTCTCTAGCATCTCAACAGTGGACTGCAGAAGTAGATCCTCCATAGAAGAATCAAAATAGACTCCACTAAGGTATCCCTCTTCACCAGACTGAGAGGCCGGAACATAGCAGAACTCTGAATTCTGCAGCAGTGCATGTCTTGCTCTCATAATAGTCAGCATTGAATAGGCAGCATCCTGAACTGCCATGTCAACGGTGACCCCCAACCCATAGGACCAATGGATTGGCTTCTCAGCTCCAGGGTAGTCTGGAAATACCCTAACAGTGCAGATGTACTGGCTCTGGTTGAAGTCTCGGTACTGTTCCTCCACTGTGTACTCGGGGTACCAGCGGTAACCGCACACCGACATTACCCTGACCAGCATGGCCGTATGACCCGGTACATCAATGCACCTGGTCAGACGTACCACCTGACGAGAAGGACGGCCAAGCATCAGTAATGCAAAAGCATTAGAGCTCTGAATGCAAAATTGGGCAGCATAACGGCTGTAAATGCTCAAAAAAAATTTTTGAGACAACCCAAGAAAATAGAATAGCGTAACCACTCAACTATCAAGTTCAACTCTCTGATCATCAAACTTACTTCCTGTTTCCGAGGAATAAAAGAAACCCAATATCTCTCGACCCGTAGTCCTATAATCTACCGATCAGAAACACGAGCCTAGGAGAAGATGAGTAACCTAGTCCTTAATTCCCGCAGAAAAGATGAGGATGACCATAATAGAATATCTTGAGAAGAGAACAAGAGTGTTACGTTCCCCTCCACAAACAATTCCCTTATATATAACTAAGAAATTCTAGACTCAACTTCGACCAGTTTGGCTTAGTAATCCTACAGTCAGTCAGGCTCTAATACCAACGCTGTCGGGACCCCGATCCTAAGCCATAGGAATCCAGCCTGTAACACATCGCATCCCTTTGTGGTCTCACGCACGGTTAACTCCACGGCTGCAGCCTTACCTTAGCCGGGACCGTTTGCGTCTTTTGACTCACGTATGCGATAGTGTCGCTAGCAATCCAATGTCAAAGAACCCGGATCGACATGTCTAGTCATAAACCAAAGTGGCAGTACCGCACAAGGACAGGCATACATGACCCAACAAAGCAGGTGTCGGTCATCAGCGAACGTAGACGAGTCATAGCAAGCTACAAGGACTCCATTACGTCACGTGACATTTCCCCAAAGAGGACAGACACAGCAGCTAAGAAGGACACATGCCGGTCAACCAATGTGTCCGGAGCAGTAGCGGACTACCAAGGCTCATTGGATCACAAAGGGGCATTTCCTTGTAAGGAGTGCTACCAAAGTTCACGACTAGGTAATCGAACCCCATACATATCAAGTACAGCACACGTACGCATGGCATACCGATATGTATAGATACATCGATGGCATCACAACATAACCATAAACATACAACCTTTATTTAAGAGGCTCGGAAGAGCCACACACATAATATTACACATTAAGGTCTCCCGACCCATAATAGCAGTCATACAAATACAAGCCAGCGGAAGAGTTATAAACTGTCTGGGAACAGACATGGCAACTAGAAGGCACATGGCCTGACTATACTACAGAGCCGACGTAGGGCCAGATCATAGCTGGGACACCAGCTACTCGTCGTCGTCGATGTCTACGAAGAACCCTCCATTAGGGTCATTAGCAAGCTCTGCAACATTTATTAAGCAAACATGAGTACGAAGGTACTCAGCAAGACTTTAGGAGAACTAACTACTCATGCAAGGTATCAAAAGGTATTGTGGGGTTTCATGCGGGAAGCCAGCATTTGACTCGTGGCTAGACAACTTGCATTTTGAAATTAGTTTTGACAACTTGATTTCTCGCACATGAGTCCACTAACACCACAACAATACACTATCGTGGAATCATTCCGTCTCCATACGGAAATGCCGTCCATGACACTCATGCTTATCTTGACAATTTTATGAGTAGCCATTGAAGTTATCTATGAACAACATATGTCTCCAAGTAGTCCATATCCGCGGACGCGGCTATTCGAATAGATCATAACCCTGCAGGGGTGTACTTCGTCACACACGCTGTCGCCACTTATCATTATGTGCACGTCATGCACCTCGGCAACCTTCAAGCGGAAGCCCAGCGAGGGAGTCGGCCACGACCGTTAACCACACTAGTACCTAGTCCAGGTTTATCGCCTATCTGAGAGTAACCCGTACGGAAGTCCGGCCGAGGTTTCCGCCACGGCCTCAAACGATGTGCGCAGGGTTCCCAAGCCCACCATCCGGGTGCCACTTGGTACACCGTGCCACTGCATACCGCATCACGGCCCACCTCTCAGGTCAGCACCATGCACGGCCTCCAGCATTTCTATAAACACCAGAAACTACTTGCAACTCCTGGACCGAGTACTAAGTGATTAATAGGCCGAGCGGGGTCATATTTCAGGGCCCAGCATGTGGTGGTATCTAGTCTTGGAATACATACACGGAACTCAGTTCCTAAGGATGGTTCCAATGAAACAACCCGCCATGTACTCCTACACGGCCTTTCACCGGTACCTTTACCAACTCAAGTTCAACACACAACCTTTGCTCACCAAACACGTTCCACAATTCTGTTCATCTCCCAGATGACAGACCATACACAACTCTAAGCATAGCATGCATAGCAGGATAAGGCACATCACAGCTCAAGCAACTACCAGGTATGCTAGGTTGCAAGGTTTGGCTATTTACTGTGACAAGGTTAAGTCATGCAAAGGAAGTGGGTTCAACTATCGTGGCAAAAGCAGTTGAAGCATTTGATCTTAAATGCAATAAATAGGTGCAGGAGCAAGAACATGGGAGTTATCGGAATGATCAAAGGGGTTGCTTGCCTTGTTGCTCAGAGGAGGAATGATATCCGTCAGACGGATATTCGGTGGAATCCGGGGGTGCGGAGCCTACCGAAATGAATGGCAACATTCAATAACAATCATATGCACTCAAAATGATGCATGAGCATGGCATGAGAATGCAAGGTGATAAGTTATTATTTTCAACATGTATTAGGTTTAGAGTTGATTTGAATCACATTCGAATAGCAATTCAAATGGGGTATTCTCGGATACCGGTTTAATTGATTCGACCTGATGCTCAGATCAACTTGATGTTAACATGCATGAAATGCCATGTTATGGTACTGATTTGTAATTAGGACAGTGGTGAACATTGTATATATAATGGAATTTGAATATTTTTGCAAATTCCATTTATAAAGTGATTATAAGAATTGAATTATTCCTTATTCCACAATTTAGGGTTCTGTAACTTTTTCAAACATAGTTGAAAATATCATAATCAGAATCCTTGAATTTTTTTGATACTTTTTCATATATAAATTATTTTCATTGGAGTTACAGATTAATTTCTATGATTTTACAATTTTTAGCAATTTCCTGAATTAGTTTTATACTGGAAATTCTAATTATTGCATCAGACTGACGTCAGCAGGTCAGCCGACCTGTTCAGGTCAAACCTGACAGCGGGGCCCCACTGGTCAGCCTCTCTGGGACTAATCCCGCGCTGACCAGCCCTAACTGAGGTTTGACTTGGCCTTGGGCCCACTTGTCAGTGAGAGATTAAGCTCCTAATCTGCTGGATTAGCTTTGCCACGTCGGCATCCACCGGCGACGAGGTCGTCCTCGCCGGCGGGGAGCCTCCGGCCACCACCAGCACGACGGAGGGGCTCGGAAACGGCGCACAGAGGGCCAAATGCTGCGGGGAGAGCACCAGAGGAACGACACGTCTCCCGCAGCTTCATTTCTGCACCTAGCCGGGGCTGATCTGGCCGGAGATGACGCCGGCGACGAGCTTGGCGGCGGCCAAGGCTCGGGCGTCATCGGGGTCTTTGAATCAGAGGGATCTACGCTCGGTTCTTAGCTACTACGGCATCTACGCGTCGACCTGGAGCTGCTGGTGCCCTCGGAAGGACGAGCTGATCATCGGAGGGCTACCGGCGACGAGCGGCAGCGGCGGTCCTCGTCGGGCTCCGGTGAAACTAGAGCTAGAGGAGGGGATCGACGGGGAAAACTTAGGGGAAACGACCGCATGCTCACGGGGAGTGCAGAGCAGAGCTTAGACGGCTCGGGGAAGGCCTGGGGGCGACAAATCGACGGGAGAGGTCCGGCGGTCGGAGGTGGAAGACGACGGCGTTGCGGGCGTTGCAGGGCTCGAGGAAGCGTCAGCTTCTGCAGAGATGACCAGGGCGACGAGGCGGAGCTAATGGCGTGCTCTGGGAGGGAATCCTATGGCCAGGGGCACGGGCAGCTCGAGCTCGAGCTCGGCTCTAATGGCGGCAGCAAGGAGGAGGAGGAGATCCGGGAGGAAGAAGAGAACCGAGGTGGGGAATGGATAGGGGAGGCTCTGGGGAGCTTATCCCCGTTGTGGCCAGCGCGAGGCGGCGGCCAGGCAGGCACGCAGGTGTGTGGCCGCGCCAGAGGGGGCGGCGGCCACCTCCTGCTGCCTACTGGCGCGAGGGAGGGGACGAGCCAGGGATGGGCCGGGCCAGGCTTAGGCGACAGGTAAGGTTTTTCCATTTTTTCTGTTTTTGTTTTACTGTTTTGCTAATTATTGTTTTGCTAATTAATTCAGCTCCAAAACAAAAAGTAAAAACTATTTTAGACCTCCTGAAATATTTGTTATAATATCCCCAACCATTTCCAAGGTTTTCAACATTTTTGGAAATTTATAGTTTCTGATTTCAAATTTAAAACTTGAAACCAGTAGCCTTTTTCATTTAATCAAAAAGCTTAAAGTGTCAAGAAAATAGTTTTCTCCAATGCTCATTTACTTTCATGATTTATCAGAAAGTTTGAACATTTCTTGAGGCCATTTTGGGTTCATTGATTTTGAACTAGTTTGAGATTTCCTTTAATTGAAATGGTGGCTAGGGTTTTGAGTTTTTCCTTTGCCACTTTGTTGTTTTTGTTGAAACTTCTTAGATGCAAATGCAAGAAGACATGAGCACAATGCTATCTTGCTTAAGGGTTAGGGATGTGACACATGTGAGGAAAAGAGAGAGGACAAAGAGCCCAAAAAAAGGGAGTAGAGGCCTAAGAGCCCAAATGAAAAAAAGAAAAGAGAGAAGGGACAATGCTACTATCTTTTTGCACACTTGTGCTTCATAATAGCACCATGTTCTTCATGATTGAGAGCTTCTTGCTTTGTCACTACCATATGCTAGTGGGAATCTTCATTATATAACTTGGCTTGTATATTCCAATGATGGGCTTCCTCAAAATTGCCCTAGGTCTTCGTAAACAAGCAAGTTGGATGCACACCCACTAGTTTTCCTTTTGAGCTTTCACATACTTATAGCACTAGTGCATCTCTTGTATGGCAATCCCTACTCATTCACATTGATATCTATCAATGGGCATCTTCATAGCCTTTTGATACGCCGAGTCAATGTGACCATCTCCTCCTTTTTGTCTCACAACCACCACCACACTGTATTCCACCTATAGTGCTATATCCTTGGCTCACGCTCATGTATTGCGTGATAGTTATAAAAAGTTTGAGAAAGTAATAGTGCGAAAAGCAAATACCGGGGTTGTGCATGACTTACATTAGTTGTGTGAGGATGATGGAGCATAGCCAGACTATATGGTTTTGTAGGGATAACTTTCCTTGGCCTTGTTATTTTGAAAGTTCATGATTACCTTGCTAGTTTGCTTGAAGTATTATTGTTTTCACGTCAATAGCAAACTATTGTTTCGAATCTTACGGATCTGAACATTCATGTCACGTGAAAGAAGTTGCAAAGGACAACTATGCTAGGTAGCATTCCACATCAAAAATTCATTCTTTATCACTTCCCAACTCGAGGACGAGCAGGAGTTAAGCTTGGGGATGCTTGATACGTCTCCAACGTATCTATAATTTTTGATGGTTTCATGCTATTATCTTGTCAAACTTTGGATGTTTTGCATGCCTTTTATATATTTTTTGGGACTAACTTATTAACTCAGTGCGAAGTGCCAGTTCCTGTTTTTCCATGTTTTTGAGAGCCAAGGCAGGGGGGCCCCAGGTGCCCCACAAGCCCCCACCCCGCGGCCAGGGGGGAGGCCGCGCCCTCAAGCTTGTGGGCCCCCTGGACCTCCTTTGCCCTAGGTTTTGCGCCTATATATCCCCAAAATTCCACAAAAAATTAGGGGATCATCGAAAGTACTTTTCCGCTGCCGCAAGCTTCTGTCTCCGCAAGATCCCTTCTGGGTCACGTTCTGGTGCCCTGCCGGAGAGGGGATTCGGATACAGAGGGCTTCTTCATCAACACCATGACCTCTCCGATGATGCGAGAGTCGTTCACCATAGACCTACAGGTCTATAGCTAGTAACTAGATGGCTTCTTCTCTCTCTTGGATCTTCAATACAAAGTTCTCCATGATCTTCATGGAGATCTATCCGATGTAATCTTATTTTGCGGTGTGTTTGTCGAGATCCGATGAATTGTGGATTTATGATCATATTATCTATGAATCTTATTTGAGTTTCTTATTATCTCTCTTATGCATGATTTCATATCCTTGTAATTCTCTTCGAGTTGTGGGTTTGGTTTGGCCAACTAGATCTATGATTCTTGCAATGGGAGAAGTGCTTGGTTTTGGGTTCATACCGTGCGGTGACCTCACCAAGTGACAGAAGGGGTAGCAAGGCATGCATCATGTTGTTTCCATCAAGGGTAAAAAGATGGGGTTTTCATCATTGGTTTGAGTTTATCCCTCTACATCATGTCATCTTGCTTAAGGCGTTACTCTGTTCGTCATGAACTCAATACGCTAGATGCATGCTGGATAGCGGTCGATGTGTGGAGTAATAGTAGTAGATGCAGAAAGTATCAGTCTACTTGTCTCGGACGTGATGCCTATATGTATGATCATTGCCTTAGATATCGTCATGACTTTGCGCGGTTCTATCAATTGCTCGACAGTAATTTGTTCACCCACCGTGATATTTGCTATTTTGAGAGAAGCCTCTAGTGAACACTATGGCCCCCGGGTCTACTCCACATCATATTTTCAGCCTTACACTTTTTCTTCGTTGCACTTTCCACCTTCAGATCTCACTTTGCAAACAATCTTGAAGGGATTGACAACCCCTTTGAAGCGTTGGGTGCAAGTTCGTTTGTGTTTGTGCAGGTACTCTGGACTTGACGAGACCCTCCTACTGGATCGATACCTTGGTTCTCAAACTGAGAGAAATACTTACTGCTCCTGTGCTGCATCACCCTTTCCTCTTCAAGGGAAAACCAACGCAAGCTCAAGAGACGACAGAAGGATCTCTGGCACCACTGCCGGGGAAGGACTTTTGTTGCCGTAGCAACTACTAATCAATTTTTTTTTGGTTAATTTTTTGACTTGTCAATGGCGGGCTTACGCCATCCTGAACCATATATTACTTTGAGCATTTGAGCAATCAGTTCATTTTACTACCTCACCCTTTTTAATAGTATTGGCTTTCCTATGGACTCAAAAGTGATTTCTCACAAATATAAAATGAAGAGTCTTCTAGCTTGAAGCTTGAGCCAATATTATTCCTTTCTTGCATCAAGGGGTATCTCCACATAAACCTTAAGCCATAGCATCTTTTGAACTTTTTCTGAAATATACTTGGAAAACACATTAGTCGAATGATGCATATGTTGTGATCAATTATCAAAACCACCCTAGGGAGCAATTGTGCTTTCACGCACGGGCCGACCCTACTCCTCTCCTTCACCTCCCGGTGCGTGTTGCACGCTGTCGACCCGACCGTCGCCGAGGAGAGCCGCCAACTGTGACTGTCGGGGATATACTCCATGCTTTGACCCGGCTAGGAGGTATGACCCAGCCAGAAAGTTTGACCTGACCAGGAGGTATGACTCGGCCAGGAGGTATGACTTGGCCCATCAGCTAGCGGCTTGTGGGACACCCCACTCGCTGGATTGACCTGGACCACGAGGCCCAAGGCCGAGTGTGCAAGTCGGCGTAAGACAGTTCATGGAGAGGCTTGGAAGGCGACTCAAAAAGAAGACCCAACAAGCGGAGGATTTCCTTCCAAGAGAAGCTAGTCCAAGTCTTAGTAGGACTGTATGTAAGCCTACCCCTTCAACCTATATAAGGAGGGGCACGACACCTCAAGAGGGACATGTCAAATTAGGTCTAGACAAGACAAATTTTTAGATAGACAGATTAGAAAGCCTCAAGACTAGAGGTAGCGATTCCGCACCCTTGTAATCGAGATCATTATCTTCATCAATGAAATACAAGCATGTAGTAGGCTTTTACCTCCATTAGAGGGGCCGAACCTTGGTCAACTCGCATCTCTCGATTCCGACCAACCCCTCTCAAGCCGTCACATAGCTGCGATGGCTCCACACCTAAGTCCTTTCACGAGAACATCCGTCGTGACAAAAACTACCACACTTACCGCACCGTTGCCGATGCACAACTCATCCACACGCGGGGGTCGTGGAAGGGGTTGACTGCGTTTATTTATTTATTTCATGGGTGTGTATGTTAAAATTTTGCTATGTCACCTTCTAACAATGAGGACACACTTGTCAGAAATCGATTAAACAGACCAAATTACCCGATCAATGCTTTTTTGCAATAAGACTAGTGAGAAAGTAGTGTTTTTTTGCAACGGATTAGCGACTTGGTGGTTTTCTGCAAACCTAGCCACAAATGTGGTGGTTTTGTGCAACTGACTCGTGGTCATGCCAAATTGCTTTGTAATTCGAACTGGTGGAAAGAACCTTGCCGCCCCGCCTGCTTACCTATTGTCTGCGACCTGCAAATTCAAGTTAACTGAAGCCAAAATACTACACAAGCTGTTTAGCTCATTCTGCACCACATGGGATAATCTAGGTGTAAGGTCGAGGTTCTGATCAGACGAATTAAGCACCCAAGCATTGGATGCCGTCTGTCTGTCGGAGTGAGTGTATAGAGGAGAAAGTTGGCATGCAAAAGTAGTGTGATGGTTGGGAAGCCATATGTCATGCCAGAAGGAAGTGGTAGCCCCATTTCCGATTTTGACGACAGTAATGGACCGAAAGAAGGTCAATTGTTTGAAAATGTCTCGCCGGCGTGGCGTTTGCGATCCCTTTTATGGCTGCTTATCATTAAAAGAATATACTTCCGTTTTGAAAAGGTTAAAACATTTTATATTTGTGAATAGGGCGGCGTTTGATATGTCCTGCTTCCTAGCCAAAATAAATCACATTAGTTATAAATTCTTCACCCAAATTCAGTTCAGATTAAACTATTTTTTTAATTTATGCGGGATATGTGGATGTCCATTTACATCCCTATTTAAATTTTGGTTTTGCTAACCTCATGTATCAAGGGGTCGAGAAGGTACTAATTAGCGCAAATCCTAATAAATTAAGTACCGGATGTTAAGTTATCCCAGGCTCCATGTAAGGCTAATTACACGGCCTGTACATCTAACTTTCAAAAAAATGGTTTAGGACTAGTATTATACTCCCTTCGTTCTAAATATAAGAATTTTAAGCAATTTCAGTAGGGATCTATATATTGATTAAAATGATTAAATGTACATTTTAAAATATGTCTATATACATTCATATGTAGTTTATTAATGAGACTTTAAAAAAAATCATATTTAGAAACGGAAAGACTGTTATCCATCCTGATGGTCTAACGTCTACTGATGGCTTTTTCTAAAGGGAAACAATCAATCTTATATCTAGTGTTTGGAGAGTGTGCATAAGGCAAGAAGACGCACGAGGTCTCCGCACGCTTTCGTGGTCAAACTTTCGTACTCTGACTCATCGCAAAAAATAAAAAAAATTCGTACTCTGACATGTTCGTCCCTTACTGTCGATCGTTGTCAGCGAAAGAGGTCTCCGCACGCTTGCGATCGTTGTCAGCGAAAGAGACCTCTTTCGCTCCTGTTGGGATTCATCCGCGTGCGTACCATCAAGCCAAGTCTTTCGTTCGAGCTCATGCCTAGAGCCTTCACATGTGGACACATGCATGAAACAACACGTTTAAAGCTGGACTAGCGGCTGCCGCTGCATGCGAAGAAATTATGGCCCCGTTTTCATCTAAAAAATGATGGGTTCTCAGTTCTCACTTTCATCTAAAAAAGAGAAAAAAAAACATTGTCCTAAGCTTTAAAAAAAGAACCTTCCTCACTCAACCAACCAGCAAGTGTCACATGTCAAATTAAGCGTTCGTTTTGATCTATTTTTTTTATGTCGGTTCCATTGACCTCGCTTGCCTCAACTTTGAAATTATCACCCTTATTCCCAAAGTTCATGGTGCATCTGACATCCGCCATTTCCGCCCTATCATGATGATCAACATTATCTTCCGCATCCTCGCAAAAGGGTACGCCAATAGGGTGAACTCCCTTACGGATCGGATCACTCATCAGGACCAGTCGGCCTTTACTCGAGGCCGCTACATCTTGGATGGCGTCCTTGTCTACCATGAGACTCTTCATGAGGTTTCCTAAAACACCCCAGGACGGTCTTCCTGAAGCTAGAGTTCCACAAGGCGTAGGACACTGTCTGTTGGGCCTTCCTTCAGGAAGTATTACTCCGGAAGGGTTTCGACGACCGTTAGATTACCTGGGTGATGCAGATGGTATCGTCGGGCCACACCGCGGTCAACATCAACGGGGAGATCGAATCCTACTCTCCCACCATGTGTGGAGTCCGTCAGGGAGATCCGTTCTCCCCGTTCCTCTTTAATATGGTGGTTGGCGCACTCGCCTCCATCCTTGATAAAGCCAGGGAGGCGGATCAGATTTGTGGTATTGTCCCTCACCTTGCGGAAGGGCATGACGTATCCCTCCCGCAATATGCGGATGATACCATCATCATGGTCGAAGGTTCCGACGATGACATCTCGAACCTAAAGTTCCTCCTCTCGTGCTTTCAACAGATGTCGGGTCTCAAGATTAACTTCGATAAGAGCGCGGTTATGGTTTTGGGCTACGCCCTTGACGAGGCACAGAGCATCGCGAACCGCCTCAATTGTCAGTTGGGTTCCTTCCTCACGACCTACTTGGGGATCCCCATTAGTGACTTTCGCCTCTCGGTGGCTCAGTTGCGTCCGACGGTTAACAAGCTGTTGGGGAACGTCGCCTGGGAAACAAAAAATTTCCTACGCGCACGAAGACCTATCATGGTGATGTCCATCTAGGAGAGGGGATGTGTGATCTACGTACCCTTGTAGACCGTACAGCAGAAGCGTTAGTGAACGCGGTTGATGTAGTGGAACGTCCTCACGTCCCTCGATCCGCCCCGCGAACCGTCCCGCGATCAGTCCCACGATCTAGTGCCGAACGGACGGCACCTCCGCGTTCAGCACACGTACAGCTCGACAATGATCTCGGCCTTCTTGATCCAGCAAGAGAGACGGAGAGGTAGAAGAGTTCTCCGGCAGCGTGACGGCGCTCCGGAGGTTGGTGATGATCTTGTCTCAGCAGGGCTCCGCCCGAGCTCCGCAGAAAAACGATCTAGAGGTAAAACCATGGAGATATGTGGTCGGGCTGCCATGGCAAAGTTGTATCAAATCAGCCCTAAAACCTCCGTATATATAGGGGGAAGAGGGGGAGCCTTGCCTTGGGGTCCAAGGACCCCTAAGGACTTCGGCCGAGCCAAGGGGGGGGGGAGTTCTCCCCTTCCAAACCGAGTCCAACTAGGTTTGGAAGGAGGAGTCCTTCCCCCTTTTCCCACCTCCTCTTTTTCTTCTTTTCTCTTTGATTTTTCTTCCTATGGCGCATAGGGCTCTTTTGGGCTGTCCCACCAGCCCACTAAGGGCTGGTGCGCCACCCCCAATGCTTATAGGCTTCCCCGGGGTGGGTTGCCCCCCCGGTGAACTCTCGGAACCCATTCGTCATTCCCGGTACATTCCCGGTAACTCCGAAAACCTTCCGGTAATCAAATGAGGTCATCCTATATATCAATCTTTGTTTCCGGACCATTCCGGAAACCCTCGTGACGTTCGTGATCTCATCCGGGACTCCGAACAACATTCGGTAACCAACCATATAACTCAAATACGCATAAAACAACGTCGAACCTTAAGTGTGCAGACCCTGCGGGTTCGAGAACTATGTAGACATGACCCGAGAGACTCCTCGGTCAATATCCAATAGCGGGACCTGGATGCCCATATTGGATCCTACATATTCTACGAAGATCTTATCGTTTGAACCTCAGTGCCAAGGATTCATATAATCCCGTATGTCATTCCCTTTGTCCTTCGGTATGTTACTTGCCCGAGATTCGATCGTCAGTATCCGTATACCTATTTCAATCTCGTTTATCGGCAAGTCTCTTTACTCGTTCCGTAATACAAGATCCCGCAACTTACATTAAGTCACATTGCTTGCAAGGCTTGTGTGTGATGTTGTATTACCGAGTGGGCCCCGAGATACCTCTCCGTCACACGGAGTGACAAATCCCAGTCTTGATGCATACTAACTTAACGAACACCTTCGGAGATACCTGTAGAGCATCTTTATAGTCACCCAGTTACTTGCGACATTTGATACACACAAAGTATTCCTCCGGTGTTAGTAAGTTATATGATCTCATGGTCATAGGAACAAATACTTGACACGTAGAAAACAGTAGCAATAAAATGACACGATCAACATGCTACGTCTATTAGTTTGGGTATAGTCCATCACGTGATTCTCCTAATGACGTGATCCAGTTATCAAGCAACAACACCTTGTTCATAATGAGAAGACACTGACTATCTTTGATCAAGTGGCTAGCCAACTAGAGGCTTGCTAGGGACAGTGTTTTGTCTATGTATCCACACATGTATATAAGGCTTCATTCAATACAATTATAGCATGGATAATAAACGATTATCTTGATACAGGAATTATAATAATAACTATATTTATTATTGCCTCTAGGGCATAATTCCAACAGTCTCCCACTTGCACTAGAGTCAATAATCTAGCCCTCACATCATCATGCGAATTACATTGTAATAAATCTAACACCCATACAGTTCTGGTGTTGATCATGCTTTGCCCGTGGAAGAGGTTTAGTCAGCGGGTCTGCTACATTCAGATCCGTGTCCACTTTGCATATATTTACGTCCTGCTCTCCGACGTAGTCGCGGATGAGGTTGAAGCGTCGTTTGATGTGTTTGGACTTCTTGTGAAACCGTGGTTCCTTTGCTAGGGCAATGGCACCCGTGTTGTCACAGAACAAGGTTATTGGATTCAGTGCGCTTGGCACAACTCCAAGATTCGTCATGAACTGCTTCATCCAGACACCCTCCTTAGCCGCCTCCGAGGCAGCCATGTACTCCGCTTCACATGTAGAATCTGCTACGATGCTCTGCTTGGAACTGCACCAGCTTACCGCACCCCCATTAAGAATAAATAAGTATCCGGTTTGCGACTTAGAGTCGTCCGGATCTGTGTCAAAGCTTGCATCGACGTAACCTTTTACGGCGAGCTCTTCGTCACCTCCATACATGAGAAACATCTCCTTAGTCCTTTTCAGGTACTTCAGGATATTCTTGACCGCCGTCCAGTGATCCACTCCTGGATTACTCTGGAACCTACCTGCCATACTTATGGCCAGGCTAACGTCCGGTCTAGTGCACAACATTGCATACATGATAGAACCTATGGCTGAAGCATAGGGGACGGTGCACATATGCTCTCTATCCTCATCAGTTGCTGGGCACTGAGTCTTACTCAATCTCGTACCTTGTAAAACTAGCAAGAACCCTTTCTTGGACTGTTCCATTTTGAACCTCTTCAAAACTTTATCAAGGTATGTGCTTTGTGAAAGTCCTATCAGGCGTTTTGATCTATCCTTGTAGATCTTAATGCCTAGAATGTAAGCAGCTTCTCCTAGGTCCTTCATAGAGAAACTTTTATTCAAGTAATCCTTTATGCTCTCCAAAAACTCTACGTTGTTTCCAATCAGCAATATGTCATCCACATATAATATTAGAAACGCCACAGAGCTCCCACTCACTTTCTTGTAAATACAAGATTCTCCAACCACTTGTATAAACCCAAATGCTTTGATCACCTCATCAAAGCGTTTGTTCCAACTCCGAGATGCTTGCACCAGTCCATAAATGGATCGCTGGATCTTGCACACCTTGTTAGCATTCTTAGGATCGACAAAACCTTCAGGTTGCATCATATACAACTCTTCCTTAAGGAAACCGTTAAGGAACGCCGTTTTGACATCCATCTGCCAGATTTCATAATCGAAAAATACAGCTATTGCTAACATGATTCTGACGGACTTAAGCATCGCTACGGGTGAGAATGTCTCATCGTAGTCAACTCCTTGAACTTTTGAAAAACCCTTTGCCAGAAGTCGAGCTTTATAAATGGTCACATTGCCGTCAGCGTCCGTCTTCCTCTTAAAGATCCATTTGTTCTGAATAGCCTTGCGGCCCTCAGGCAGTACTTCCAAAGTCCACACTTTGTTCTCATACATGGATCCTATCTCGGACTTCATGGCTTCTAGCCATTTGTTGGAATCTGGGCCCACCATTGCTTCTTCATAATTTGCAGGTTCATTGTTGTCTAACGACATGATTGATAAGACGTGATTACCGTACCACTCTGGAGCAGCACGTGGTCTCGTCGACCTGCGTGGTTCGACAGAAACTTGAACCGGAGTTTCATGATCATCATCATTAACTTCCTCCTCAACCGGCGTCGCAACGACAGAGGTTTCCCCTTGCCCTGCGCCACCATCCAGAGGGATAAGAGGTTCGACAACCTCGTCAAGTTCTATCTTCCTCCCACTCAATTCTCTCGAGAGAAACTCCTTCTCAAGAAAAGCTCCGTTTTTAGCAACAAACACTTTGCCCTTGGATTTGAGATAGAAGGTGTACCCAACGGTCTCTTTTGGGTAACCTATGAAGATGCACTTTTCCGCTTTGGGTTCCAGCTTTTTCAGGCTGAAGCTTTTTGACATAAGCATCACATCCCCAAACTTTAAGAAACGACATCTTTGGCCTTTTGCCATACCACAGTTCGTATGGTGTCGTCGCAATGGATTTTGATGGTGCCCTAGTGAATGCAGCTGTTTCTAATGCATAACCCCAAAATGATAATGGCAAATCGGTAAGAGACATCATAGATCGCACCATATCTAATAAAGTACGATTACGACGTTTGGACACACCATTACGCTGTGGTGTTCCAGGCGGTGTCAACTGTGAAACAATTCCACATTGTCTTAAGTGAGCACCAAACTCGATCACCCCCACGATCAGACCGTAGGAACTTGATCTTCTTGTTACGATGATTTTCAACTTCACTCTGAAATTGCTTGAACTTTTCAAATGTTTCAGACTTATGCTTCATTAAGTAGACATAACCATATCTACTCAAGTCGTCAGTGAAGGTGAGAAAATAACGATATCCGCCGCGTGCCTCTACGCTCATCGGACCACACACATCGGTATGTATGATTTCCAACAAGTCACTTGCACGCTCCATTGTTCCGGAGAACGGAGTTTTAGTCATCTTGCCCATGAGGCATGGTTCGCACGTGTCAAGTGAATCAAAGTCAAGTGACTCCAAAAGTCCATCAGCATGGAGTTTCTTCATGTGCTTTACACCAATATGACCTAAGCGGCAGTGCCACAAAAATATGGCGCTATCATTGTTAACTCTAACTCTTTTGGTCTCAATGTTATGTATGTGTGTATCACTATCAAGATTCAATATGAACAATCCTCTCACATTGGGTGCATGACCATAAAAGATGTTACTCATAGATATAGAACAACCATTATTCTCTGACTTAAAAGAGTAACCGTCTCGCAGTAAACAAGATCCAGATATAATGTTCATGCTCAACGCAGGCACTAAATAACAATGATTTAAGTTCATAACTAATCCTGATGGTAACTGAAGTGAAACTGTGCCGACGGTGATTGCATCAACCTTGGAACCATTTCCTACGCGCATCGTCACTTCATCTTTCGCCAGCCTTCGTCTATTCCGCAGTTCCTGTTTCGAGTTGCAAATATGAGCAACAGAACCAGTATCGAATACCCAGGCACTACTACGAGAGCCGGTTAAGTACACATCAATAACATGTATATCAAATATACCTGATTTTTCTTTGGCCGCCTTCTTATCAGCCAGATACTTGGGGCAATTGCGCTTCCAGTGACCCATACCCTTGCAATAGTAACACTCTGTTTCAGGCTTAGGTCCAACTTTGGGTTTCTTCGTCGGATTGGCAACAGGCTTGCCACTCTTCTTTGAATTACCCTTCTTGCCTTTGCCGTTTCTCTTGAAACTAGTGGTCTTATTCACCATCAACACTTGATGCTCTTTACGGAGTTGAGACTCTGCGACTTTCAGCATCGCAAACAACTCGCCGGGAGACTTGTTCATCCCTTGCATGTTGTAGTTCAACACAAAGCCTTTATAGCTTGGCGGCAGTGATTGAAGGATTCTGTCAGTGATAGCTTCTTGCGGGAGTTCAATCCCCAGCTCAGCTAGACGGTTTGAGTACCCAGACATTTTGAGCACATGTTCACTGACAGACGAGTTCTCCTCCATCTTGCAAGCATAGAATTTATCGGAGGTCTCATACCTCTCGATCCGGGCGTTCTTCTGAAAGATAAACTTCAACTCCTGGAACATCTCAAATGCTCCATGACGCTCAAAGCGACGTTGAAGTCCCGGTTCTAAGCCATACAAGACTGCACATTGAACTATTGAGTAGTCCTCCTTACGTGCTAACCAAGCGTTCTTAACATCCTGATCAGCCGTAGCGGGTGGTTCATCTCCTAGCGCAGCATTAAGGACATAATCCTTCTTCCCAGCTTGTAAGATTAGCTTAAGATTACGAGCCCAGTCTACAAAGTTGCTTCCATCATCTTTCAACTTAGCTTTCTCTAGGAACGTATTAAAATTCAGGGTGACTGTCGCGTGAGCCATGATCTACAACACAAATATATTCAAAGTGGACTTAGACTATGTTCAAGATAATTAGAGTTTAACTTAATCAAATTATTCGCTAAACTCCCACTCAAAAAGTACATCTCTCTAGTCATTTGAGCGGTTCATGATCCACTTACACTAGCTCAAGTCCGATCATCACGTGAGTTGAGCATAGTTTTAGTGGTAAGCATCCCCATGCTAATCATATCATCTATATGATTCATGATCGACCTTTAGGTCTCATGTGTTCTGAGGCCATGTCTGCACATGCTAGGCTCATCAAGCTTAACCCGAGTGTTCCGCGTGCGCAACTGTTTTGCACCCGTTGTATGTGAACGTTGAGTCTATCACACCCGATCATCACGTGGTGTCTCGAAACGACGAACTGTAGCAACGGTGCACAGTCGGGGAGAACACAATTTCGTCTTGAAATTTTAGTGAGAGATCACCTCATAATGCTACTGTCGTTCTAAGCAAAATAAGGTGCATAAAAGGATTAACATCACATGCAATTCATAAGTGACATGATATGGCCATCATCACGTGCTCCTTGATCTCCATCACCAAAGCACCGGCACGATCTTCTTGTCACCGGTGCCACACCATGATCTCCATCAACGTGTCGCCATCGGGGTTGTCGTGCTACTCATGCTATTACTACTAAAGCTACATGCTAACAAAATAGTAAACGCATCTGCAAGCACAAACGTTAGTTATAAAGACAACCCTATGGCTCCTGCCGGTTGCCGTACCATCGGCGTGCAAGTCGATATTATCTATCACAACATGATCATCTCATACATCCAATATATCACATCACATCGTTGGCCATATACATCACAAGCATACCCTGTAAAAACAAGTTAGACGTCCTCTAATTTTGTTGTTGCATGTTTTACGTGGTGACCATGGGTATCTAGTAGGATCGCATCTTACTTACGCAAACACCACAACGGAGATATATGAGTTGTTATTTAACCTCATCCAAGAACCTCCTCGGTCAAATCCGATTCAACTAAAGTTGGAGAAGCTGACACCCGCCAGTCATCTTTGAGCAACGGAGTTACTCGTAGCGATGAAACCAGTCTCTCGTAAGCGTACGAGTAATGTCGGTCTGAGCCGCTTCGATCCAACAATACCGCGGAATCAAGAAAAGACTAAGGAGGGCAGAAAAATGCACATCACCGCCCACAAAAACTTTTGTGTTCTACTCGAGAAGACATCTACGCATGAACCTAGCTCATGATGCCACTGTTGGGGAACGTCGCCTGGGAAACAAAAATTTTCCTACGCGCACGAAGACCTATCATGGTGATGTCCATCTACGAGAGGGGATGTGTGATCTACGTACCCTTGTAGACCATATAGCAGAAGCGTTAGTGAACGCGGTTGATGTAGTGGAACGTCCTCACGTCCCTCGATCCGCCCCGCGAACCGTCCCGCGATCAGTCCCACGATCTAGTGCCGAACTGACGGCACCTCCGCGTTCAGCACATGTACAGCTCGACGATGATCTCAGCCTTCTTGATCTAGCAAGAGAGACGGAGAGGTAGAAGAGTTCTCCGGCAGCGTGACGGCGCTCCGGAGGTTGGGGATGATCTTGTCTCAGCAGGGCTCCGCCCGAGCTCCGCAGAAAAACGATCTAGAGGTAAAACCGTGGAGATATGTGGTCGGTCTGCCGTGGCAAAGTTGTATCAAATCAGCCCTAAAACCTCCGTATATATAGGGAGAAGAGGGGGAGCCTTGCCTTGGGGTCCAAGGACCCCTAAGGACTTCGGCCGAGCCAAGGGGGGGAGTTCTCCCCTTCCAAACCGAGTCCAACTAGGTTTGGAAGGAGGAGTCCTTCCCCCTTTTCCCACCTCCTCTTTTTTTTTCTTTTCTCTTTGATTTTTCTTCCTATGGCGCATAGGGCTCTTTTGGGCTGTCCCACCAACCCACTAAGGGCTGGTGCGCCACCCCCAGTGCCTATGGGCTTCCCCGGGGTGGGTTGCCCCCCGGTGAACTCCCGGAACCCATTCGTCATTCCCGGTACATTCCCGGTAACTCCAAAAACCTTCCGGTAATCAAATGAGGCCATCCTATATATCTATCTTCGTTTCCGGACCATTCTGGAAACCCTCATGACGTCCGTGATCTCACCCGGGACTCCGAACAACATTCGGTAACCAACCATATAACTCAAATACGCATAAAACAACGTCGAACCTTAAGTGTGCAGACCCTGCGGGTTCAAGAACTATGTAGACATGACCCGAGAGACTCCCCGGTCAATATCCAATAGCGGGACCTGGATGCCCATATTGGATCCTACATATTCTACGAAGATCTTATCGTTTGAACCTCAGTGCCAAGGATTCATATAATCCTGTATGTCATTCCCTTTGTCCTTCGGTATGTTACTTGCCCGAGATTCGATCATCAGTATCCGTATACCTATTTCAATCTCGTTTACCGGCAAGTCTCTTTTACTCATTCCGTAATACAAGATCCCGCAACTTACTCTAAGTCACATTGCTTGCAAGGCTTGTGTGTGATGTTGTATTACCGAGTGGGTCCCGAGATACCTCTCCGTCACACGGAGTGACAAAACCCAGTCTCGATCCATACTAACTCAACTAACACCTTTGGAGATACCTGTAGAGCATCTTTATAGTCACCCAGTTACGTTGCGACGTTTGATACACACAAAGCATTCCTCCGGTGTCAGTGAGTTATATGATCTCATGGTCATAGGAACAAATACTTGACACGCAGAAAACAGTAGCAATAAAATGACACGATCAACATGCTACGTCTATTAGTTTGGGTATAGTCCATCACGTGATTCTCCTAATGACGTGATCCAGTTATCAAGGAACAACACCTTGTTCATAATCAGAAGACACTGATTATCTTTGATCAAGTGGCTAGCCAACTAGAGGCTTGCTAGGGACAGTGTTTTGTCTATGTATCCACACATGTATATAAGTCTTCATTCAATACAATTATAGCATGGATAATAAACGATTATCTTGATACAGGAATTATAATAATAACTATATTTATTATTGCCTCTAGGTCATAATTCCAACACAATCTCCAACACTGTATTCAGCCATGGCAAGGTCGATGGTTGTCTAAGGCGGCTCGGACTGTCCTCATTAACTCGTCCCTGTCAAGCCTGCTCCTCTTCTTGATGAGCTTTTTATAGTCTGCATGAGATGCTTCATCACAAGATTGACACGGTTCAGGCGCGGTTCTTCTCGGCTGGCGAGGGTGATAAACAGAAATATCATATGGTGCGTTGGACCGAGATCTGCAAGCCTCAAGAGCAGGAATAGATCAGGATCATGTCCTCCAAACGCATGAACATTTAGCTGCTTACCAGCTCGCTGTGGTGGATTGGGAATGGGGAGGGCGGCCTCTGACTGCGCATCATTCAGAATAAATACTTGCGCGGCCAGCCCCTCACCTTTTGTTAGCGCTCTGGTGCATCACAGTTCTGGCAGTCCGTCATCCAGCTTCTCCCGGTCCTTCGCATCGGGATGTCAATCTCGGTTGGCTCACACGCGTCCACTCTGTTCTGGTTTGATCGCTGGACGAGCGAGAACCCCTTTATTGCTTGTTTCCAGGATTTTTTCGCCATTGCGGTCGATCCTAGGATATCGGTTGAGGCGGCCCTTATTGACTTAGGACGTCTCGCCTTTAGACGACTATTTGGGCCAATGGAAGCCCTCGTTTCGCTGGACCTGCTAGATTGCATCGCCCTGCATGAGCCGGATGTGGACCAGTCAATTGACCGACGCTCGTGGCGAATAGAGCCATTGGGTCCCTTCTCCACAAAGTCTCTCTATGAGGCCATCGCCTGGACCCCGGGTCCTTCTCCCCTGGCGGCGATTTGGTCAATTAGGCTGCCTTTGAAGATTCAGATCTTCCTATGGCAATGGATCTGTGGTCGTGTCCCCTACGGTGTTGAGGTGCTCAAACGAAATGGCCCTCGGGATGGCCTGCGTCCGCTTTGTGGGACGGAGGAAGACTCGAACCACATCTTCTTCTCCTGTGTATCCGCGCAATTCCTTTGGAGTTGTTTCCACGGAATGGTCGATGGATCTTGGTCCCACAACAATTTTACTGACCTCTTCGCTGAACTCTAGGCTTTACCTTCGACTATCTGCCACAAAAGGTGCCTGACTATCATGGTGCTTGTGTGGACGCTGTGGATGGTTCACAATAAGCTGGTGATTCAGCGTTTACTTCTACGACGTGCTAGTGACGTGATATTAAAAATGTGTGGTTTTATGCAGGTTCGGCGGCCGCTTAGTCGTCCGCGAGATAGTGACGCCATCAACAACATCACATCTTTGGGCGTTGGCTCTACGCTTGGCACTGCCGCTCCCTCCTCCATCACCAGAGCCAGATTAGATTTTGTGTTGCGTGTTCATCGCCGCTTGTGTTTTTCTGTTTCTTTGGGCTTGTTGAGTTGTGCCCTCAGCACAACCTATGTACCTTGTGTTTGTGCTACTTTGCGTAGCAGCATGTGTGCGTGCGTTTGTGTTGTGACTGTTGTTAGACATTGTTCTTCAGTGGTTTGCTTTATTTATAAAGCAGAACGAAGGCCTTTTTGTTAAAAAAATACATCGATCCTCAATTCCATGTAAGAAAATCTCATGAAAAACCATACTTCCATCTTAAAAAAGGAAAAAAATAAAGAAAGAAAATGTTCCATCGGATCCAACCAACCGGCGCCACTTACTTAAGCATCTTAATAGAGGCGTTATGATCAGCACTATTGGTTGGAATGGCTTCTATCCATTTAGTGACATAATCAACAACAACCAAAATATGTGTATACCCATTGGATGAAGGAAAAGTTCCCATGTAATAAAATCCCCAAACATCAAATGGTTGAATAACAAGTGAATAATTCTTAGGCATTTCCTGACGTCTCCTAATGTTATAAATTCTTTGACATTCATCACAAGAGAGGACAAACTTAGGAGCATCTTTGAAAAGAGCAGGCTAATAAAATCCAGGTTGTAATAACTTGTGTGAAATTCTATCTCCCGCATACTGTCCTCCATAAGCCTCGGAGTGACACTTCCGGAGGATTTGTTCTTGTTCATGCTCCGTTATACAACGTCTAATAATACCATCTACTCCCTCTTTATAAATATGTTGGTCATCCCAAAAGTAATATCATAAATCAAAGAAGAAATTTTCTTTTGTTTATAGGTGAAACTAGGTGGTATGTATTTAGCAACAATGTAATTAGCATAATCATAAAACCACGGTATATTATGAGAAACATTGGCCACGACTAGTTGTTCATCAGGACAACAATCATCAATAGGTAGTGGGTCATCAAGAACATTTTCTAACCTAGACAAGTTATTAGCTACCGGGTTCTCACCTTCTTTCCTATCAATGATATACAAATCAAATTCTTGTAGCAAGAGAACCCGCCTAATAAGTCTAGGCTTAGCATCTTTATTTTCCATAAAGATATTTAATAACAACATGATTAGTGTGAACAATTACTTTAGAGTCAGCAATGTAAGTCCTGAATTTATCACAAGCAAATGCAACTGCTAAGAATTATTTTTGAGTGGTAGCATAATTTCTCTAGCCAGTGTCTAGAGTCTTACTAGCATAATTGATGAAATTTAATTTCTTATCAACTCTTTGTCCTAGAACAACACCAATAAAATAATAACTAGCATCACACATAATTTTAAAAGGCAAGTTCCAGTGAGATGGTTGAACAATAGGTGCAGAAGTTAAGGCTTTGTTAAGTGTTTCGAAGGCTTCTACACAATCATCATAAAAACGAAATGAACATCCTTTTTTAATAAATTAGTAAGAGGCCTAGAAATTTTAGAGAAGTCTTTAATATACCTCCTATAGAAACCAACACGACCAAGGAAACTACGGATACCTTTAATATATTTAGGACATGACATCTTCTCGATTGCATCAACTTTAGCCTTATCCACCTCAATGCCCCGTTCAAAATTTTTATGGCCCAAGACAATACCCTCATTCACCATAAAGTGGCACTTCTCCTAATTCAAGACAGTGTTAGTGTGCTCACATCCGTGTAGAACTCGAGCAAGGTTGCTTAAGAAATCATCAAAAGAAGTTCTATAAACGGAAAAATCATCCATGAAGACCTCGACAATCTTTTCACAAAAATCAGAGAATATAGCAATCATACATCTTTGAAAGGTAGGAGGTGCATTGCGTAATGCAAAAGGCATACGTCTATAAGCATAGTATCCAAAAGGACAAGTAAAGGTGGTTTTCTCTTGGTCAGGTTGTGACACATGTATTTGAGAGAAACCAGAATAACCATCTAGAAAGCAAAAAATTGTGTGATTCGATAATATTTCTAGCATTTGGTCTATTTGCTGTGCTAGCATCTAGAAACTAGAATAATGATCTTTTCTAGTAGCTTTGTTTAATTTTCTAAAATCAATTACGAATCTATAGCTAGTCTCAATTCTTTGTGGAATGCGTTTCTTGGGGTACACAAACAGGGGTGTTTATTTCCCCCTGACTTCTGCACGGACAATAAGCCTCTGACCTGGCGACCTCAGGTTGCCGGGGAATGATACCGCTCCATCAAGACCTGGCCCACACCAGACAAGCCGCTCTACGAGAGATCAAGGAGCCCATCGAGAAGACCAAGACCCCGGCAGACGGCGCCTCCGACGACCAGACGCCGACAAGGCCTACACATCAGCCAGGAGGGGACTAGAACGTGCCAATTGCATCCCTGATGCTTTCAGGGGCCAAGGCACGCTCCTCTTTGAGAAGACCCGTAAGTCATCCCTCCGACAGGCGCGAGCCAATGTGCCACTGCTCCACCTCATCGCTACACCAGTCGCTTATCGATGAGGTGTTGAGATCCCACATGGCTAAGTGGCTCTCGCTCGGCACGTGGCGACGCGCCGGAAGACACATTACGACCAGTTGACACCCGTCCACGGGCGTGTCAAGAAACCAAGCAATAGCCAGTTGAGCGGTGGCAGGAGCTTGCCGGGGATGCATCCCCGCTCGCCACCTAAGGCTGCATTTATGGAACTTTGTCTTGAGTGCCAGAGTTAGGTATGATAGCATTTTTAGCTATATAATCATGTTTGTTTGCCACTCTGGAAGCCCCTTGAGTTATAAAAGGAGGCCCATGGCAACCTAGCACAGGATGGTGACTCCAAATATTCGGACCCCACAAGATTAGGACCCTAGAATATTTGTACGCACGTAGTGGCTCTCCACGGCAACCCTTGCCAGGGCAGAACATTGTGCGAGCTCCGTCTTCCCCGAATCAATCCACGAAAGTAGGAGTAGGGTTTTACGCTTCACAGCAACCCAAACCTGGGTAAACACCTCGAGTTCCATCGTCGTGCTGCCTCGTAGTTTCTGCTCTTTGTGCAATGCGATCTCCCTGCCGAACCACGAAGGGGCCAATGGTCACATAGGTGATCGAGTGCACACCTGCCCTGACATCTTTGACACTCCAGGTAGGGGGATCACATGCGTGAACTTGAGATTGTGAGCGATTCATCAACCTTCATCATCATCCCCTCCGCCTAGAACGTTGAGGAAGAAGAACATCATCACGTTATGAGCCTTTTACTTTCCAAGCCCTTCCCGCACCACCATCGTAGTGGTGTCAGTAGCAATGAGGAAAGTCGATGCCGCGTCTGCTGCGCCCAACACGGATAGCCCGACAATGGTGACAACCTTGGTAGGGGAAGAGGCAGACTAGGCGATGATGTCATCCCTATCACAATCATCGAGCTAGCCCATCTAACCCCTGGGGAGGTGCGAATACGATTGAATGGGCAAGGAAAAAGGAAATGTACACGACGATACCCTTTCTCTCTTCTCCTCCCCTCCTATGGTTAGTTCCTCATCATGGCGAAGCCGCTGATGTCGATGAGCTCGCGTGCAGCGAGGTCCTGCATTTGCCTCACGTTGGTAAATCTCGGGCCAAATGC
The DNA here is from genome assembly GCF_904849725.1 of Hordeum vulgare subsp. vulgare. Classification (NCBI taxonomy): domain Eukaryota; kingdom Viridiplantae; phylum Streptophyta; class Magnoliopsida; order Poales; family Poaceae; genus Hordeum; species Hordeum vulgare. The sequence goes on along the minus strand of NC_058522.1, from coordinate 396,773,632 downwards.
TAGAGCGAATCCATTGGTCGGTGCTACGCAAACACAAACCTTCTGTCGTCTCTTGAGCTTGCGTTGGTTTTCCCTTGAAGAAGAAAGGGTGATGCAGCACAGGAGCAGTAAGTATTTCCCTTAGTTTGAGAACCAAGGTATCAATCCAGTAGGAGAATCTCGTCAAGTCCAGAGTACCTGCACAAACACAAAGAGCTTGCACCCAACGCTATAAAGGGGTTGTCAATCTCTTCAAGATTGATTGCAAAGTGAGATTTGAAGGCGGAAAGTGCAATGAAGAAAAAGTGTAAGGCTGAAAATATGGTGTGGAGTAGACCTGGGGGCCATAGTGTTCACTAGAGGCTTCTCTCAAAATAGCAAATATTACGGTGAGTGAACAAATTACTGTCGAGCAATTGATAGAACCGCGCAAAGTCATGACGATATCTAAGGCAATGATCATACATATAGGCATCACGTCCGAGACAAGTAGACTGATACTTTCTGCATCTACTACTATTACTCCACACATCGACCGCTATCCATCATGCATCTAGTGTATTGAGTTCATGACGAACAGAGTAACGCCTTAAGCAAGATGACATGATTTAGAGGGATAATCTCAAACCAATGATGAAAACCCCATCTTTTTACCCTTGATGGCAAAAACACGATGCGTGCCTCGCTACCCCTTATGTCACTGGGTGATGTCACCGCACGGTATGAACCCAAAACCAAGCACTTCTCCCATTGCAAGAATCATAGATCTAGTTGGCCAAACAAAACCCACAACTCGAAGAGAATTACAAGGATATGAAATCATGCATAAGAGAGATCAGAAGAAACTCAAATAAGATTCATAGATAATCTGATCATAAATCCACAATTCATCGGATCTCGACAAACACACCGCAAAATAAGATTACGTCGGATAGATCTCCATGAAGATCATGGAGAACTTTGTATTGAAGATCCAAGAGAGAGAAGAAGCCACCTAGCTACTAGCTATGGACCTGTAGGTCTATGGTGAACTACTCACGCATCATCGGAGAGGTCATGGTGTTGATGAAGAAGCCCTCCGTATCCGAATCCCCCTCTGGCAGGGCACCAGAACGTGCCCCAGATTGGATCTTGCGGAGACAGAAGCTTGCGGCGGCGAAAAAGTACTTTTGATGATCTCCTGATTTTTTCTGGGATTTTAGGGAATTTATAGGCGAAAGACCTAGGGCAGAGGTGGCCCAGGGAGCCCACAAGCCTGGGAGGCGCGCCCCCCTGGCCGCGGCTAGGGGGCTTGTGGGGTCCCTGGTGGGCCCCTGCCCTGATTCTCACGCTTCCCGATCTTTTTCGGTTTCAGCAAAAATATTTTTGACAGTTTCATTCCATTTGGACTCGGTTTAAAATCCTCCTATGAAAGGGGTCAAAAACATGGAAAAAAACAGGAACTCGCAATTGGCACCGAGTTAATAAGTTAGTCTCAAATAAGATATAAAAGGCATACAAAACATCCAAAGTTTGACAGGATAATAGCATGAAACCATCAAAAATTATAGATACGTTGGAGACGTATCGAGCATCCCCAAGCTTAACTCCTGCTCGTCCTCGAGTAGGGAAGTGATAAAGATTGAATTTTTGATGTGGAATGCTACCTAGCATAGTTGTCCTTTGCAACTTCTTTCGTGTGACATGAATGTTCAGATCCGTAAGATTCAAAACAATAGTTTGCTATTGACATGAAAACAATAATACTTCAAGCAAACTAGCAAGGTAATCATGAGCTTTCAAAATAACAAAGCCAAGGAAAGTTATCCCTACAAAATCATATAGTCTGGCTATACTCCATCATCCTGACACAACTAATGTAAATCATGCACAACCACGGTATTGGCCAAGTAATTGTTTTTGCACTCTTACTTTCTGAAACTTTTTATAACTATCACGCAATACATGAGCGTGAGCCATGGATATAACACTATAGGTGGAATAGAGTGTGGTGGTGGTTGTGAGACAAAAAGGAGGAGATTGTCACATTGACTCGACGTATCAAAGGGCTATGGAGATGCCCATTAATAGATATCAATGTGAATAAGTAGGGATTGCCATACAAAGGATGCACCAGAGCTATAAGTATGTGAAAGCTTAAAAGGAGAACTAGTGGGTGTGCATCCAACTTGCTTGCTCACGAAGACCTAGGGCAATTTAGAGGAAGCCCATCATTGGAATATACAAGCCAAGTTATATAGTAAAGATTCCCACTAGCATATGGTAGTGACGAAACAAGAGACTCTCAATAATGAAGAACATGGTGCTATTATGAAGCACAAGTGTGGAAAAAGATAGTAGCATTGTCCCTTCTCTCTTTTTCTCTCTATTTTTTTATTTGGGCTCTAAGGCCTCTTTTTTTTCTCTCCCTTTTTTTGGGCTCTTTGGGCTCTTTTTTTATTTCCTCACATGGGACAATGCTCTAATAATGATGATCATCACACTTTTATTTACTCACAGCTCAAAGCTTAGAATGATGATGACTCTATAGGAAATGCCTCTGGCAGTGTACCGGGATGTGCAACGATCTAGCTTGGCGTATGACGTTGAAACATCTCGCTAGCTATCTTAGGATCATGCAATGGCAGTATGAGAGTGAAGACACAAGTCATGAGAAGGAACGGTGGGAGTTGCATCGCAATATATCTCGGAATGGCTATGAAAATGCCATAGTAGGTAGGTATGGTGGCTGTTTTGAGGAAGGCATATGGTGGGTTTATGTACCGACGAGAATTGCACGGCACAAGAGAGGTTAGCAATGGTGTAAGGTGAAAGTGCATCTATACCATGGACTCACATTAGTCATGAAGAACTCACAAACTTGTTGTGAAAGTTTTTATTAGTAATCGAAACAAAGTGCTAAACGCATACTCCTAGGGGAAGGGTTGGTAGGTGTTAACCATCGCGCGATCCCGACCTCAGCACAAAGGATGACAATCAATAGATCAATTATGCTCCGACTTCCTAACATAGCGGTTCACCATACATGCATGCTACGGGAATCACTAACTTCAACACAAGTATTTCTAGATTCACAACACCCTACTAACGTAGCTCTTAATATTACCTAATCCATGTCTCAAAACTAATTGAGAGGAATCAAGACTTCTCTTTCTACTCAATGCACATGAAGATGGAGGTTTTTGTATCCACTTTCGGTACCTATCAACTTTGGCACTACTTTCATAGCATAAGCCAACTACCAAGTCACGCACCACCGTGCTCTAAAAGATCTAAGTGAAGCACAAAGAGCAAAATTATCTAGCTCAAAATATATAAGTGAAGCACGATGAGCATTCTAGCAAAATCACGATGAGTGCATGTCTCTCTCTCAAAAAGGTGTGCAACAAGGATGATTGTGACACAACAAAAAGAAAAGACTCCTACGATACAAGACGCTCCAAGAAAAACACATATCATGTGGTGAATAAAAATATAGCTCCAAGTAATGTTACCGATGGATTGAAGACGAAAGAGGGGATGCCTTCCCGGGGCATCCCCAAGCTTAGGCTTTTTGGTGTCCTTGAATTTGGCTTGGGATGCCTTGGGCATCCCCAAGCTTGAGCTCTTTCCACTCCTTATTTCTTTGTCCATGAGAACATCACCCAAAACATGAAAACTTCACAACACAAAACTTAAACAGAAACTCGTGATAACATTAGCACAAGAAAACAAACTACCACCTCTTTAGGTACTGTAGAAATATTTATTTATATTTATATTGGTGTTAGATTATTGTATTCTCACTTATCCATGGATAGTACCCCCAATACTATCCATAGTTTTATCAAAACAAGCAACCAACTCAATAAAAAAACATAATCTATCAAAAGCAGACCAGTCTGTAGCATTCTGTATACTAAGTATACTTCTGGTACCTAAACAATTCTAACAAATCACGACTGCCTGGTAAAAAGGCATATCAACCAGCAGCAAAAAGAATCAACTCAAAATCTCTTTCTGAATAAAAATGAAAATCATCTCGTGAGCGAAAAGTTTCTGTCTTTTTCCAGCAGGATCAAACAACCATTACCAAGACTAGTCATAAAGGTTTTGCTTGGCTCAAACACAAAAAGACACAAAAGAAACAATCATAACAGAATTATGATGGTGTGGACACAACAAAACAGAAAAAAAGATAAATTCATTGGGTTGCCTCCCAACAAGCGCTATTGTTTAACGCCCTTAGCTAGGCATTGATAATTCAATGATGCTCACACAGAAGACAAGAATTGAAGCACAAAGAGAGCATCATAAAGCATGTGCAAATCACATCTAAGTCTAACATACTTCCTATGCATAGGCATTTTATAGGAAAACAAATTGGCAAGACAACCAATAGTTACCAAATGCAAGGAAGAAGAAAGAGATAATAGCAACCTCAACATAACGAGAGGTAATTTAGTGGCATGAAAGTTTCTACCACAATATTTTCCTCTCTCATAATAATTACATGTGGTATCATATTAAAATTCAACAATATAGCTATCACGTAGGATATTCTTTTCATGATCCACATGCATGCAAAGTTGATGCTCTTCAAAAATAGTGGGATTATCATCAACTAAAGTCATGACTTCTCCAAACCCACTTTCAATATTATTGCAAATATCATAATCATCATGAGGGTTAAACAAATTTTCAAGATCATAAGAAAAATCATCACCCCAATCACGATCATTGCAACAAGTAGTGGACATAGCAAAACTAGCATCCCCAAGCTTAGGGTTTTGCATATCTTTAGCATGATTGTCATTAATAGAATTTATAATGAAATCATTGCAATCATGCTTTTCATTCAAGGAGCCCTCGTGAATCACTTCATAAATTTCATCATCACGATTTTCAGATTCACGCATCTCAAGAAAAACTCCATAGAGAAAGTCAAGTGCACTCAACTCACTAGCAATTGGTTCCACATAAGTGGATTTCTTAAAGAGATTCGCAAGTGGGTGAGGATCCATATCAATAGATTTTCAGCAAACAAAGATGCATGCATATTGAAGGCACATAGCACTCAAGCAAAGGAAAGGCAAGCGAGATAAAAGGGCGAACGAAAAAGGCAAACGAAAAAAAGGCAAAGTTTTTTTTGTAAATTTTTATTTTCAGAAGTTGGGGAGAGGAAAATAATAAGCAAAAAAGTAAATTGAAGAGATGAGTTTGCGATACTTACTTGGATGAGTTCTTGAATTGATCCTCCCCGGTGACGGCGCCAGAAATCCGTCTGCTACGTCGACAGAAACCTTTTGTCGTCTCTTGAGCTAGCTTGCGTTGGTTTTCCCTTGAAGAGGGAAGGGTGATGCAACACAAGAGCAGTAAGTATTTCCCTTAGTTTGAGAACCAAGGTATCAATCCAGTAGGAGAATCTCGTCAAGTCCAGAGTACCTGCACAAACACAAAGAGCTTGCACCCAACGCTATAAAGGGGTTGTCAATCCCTTCAAGATTGATTGCAATGTGAGATCTGAAGGCGGAAAGTGCAACGAAGAAAAAGTGTAAGGCTGAAAATATGGTGTGGAGTAGACCCGGGGGCCATAGTGTTCACTAGAGGCTTCTCTCAAAATAGCAAATATTACGGTGGGTGAACAAATTACTGTCGAGCAATTGATAGAACCGCACAAAGTCATGACGATATCTAAGGCAATGATCATACATATAGGCATCACCTCCGAGACAAGTAGACCGATACTTTCTGCATCTACTACTATTACTCCACACATCGACCACTATCCAGCATGCATCTAGTGTATTGAGTTCATGACGAACAGAGTAACGCCTTAACCAAGATGACATGATGTAGATGGATAATCTCAAACCAATGATGAAACCCCCATCTTTTTCCCTTGATGGAAACAACATGACGTGTGCCTCGCTACCCCTTCTGTCACTAGGTGAGGTCACCGCATGGTATGAACCCAAAACCAAGCACTTCTCCCGTTGCAAGAATCATAGATCTAGTTGGCCAAACAAAACCCACAACTCGAAGAGAATTACAAGGATATGAAATCATGCATAAGAGAGATTAGAAGAAACTCAAATAAGATTCATAGATAATCTGATCATAAATCCACAATTCATCTGATCTCGACAAACACACCGCAAAGAAGATTACATCGGATAGATCTCCATCAAGATCATGGAGAACTTTGTATTGAAGATCCAAGAGAGAGAAGAAGCCATCTAGCTACTAGCTATGGACCCGTAGGTCTATCGTGAATTACTCACGCATCATCGTTGAGGTCATGGTGTTGATGAAGATGCCCTCCGTATCTGAATCCCCCCTCCGGAAGGGCACGAGAACGCGCCCCAAATGGGATCTTGCGGAGACAGAAGCTTGCGGCGGCGGAAAAGTACTTTCGATGATCTCCTGATTTTTTCTGGGATTTTAGGGAATTTATAGGCGAAAGACCTAGGGCAGAGGTGGCCCAGGGAGCCCACAAGCCTGGGAGGCGTGGGCCCCCTGGCTATGGCTAGGGGGCTTGTGGGGTCCCTGGTGGCCCCCTGCCCTGATTCTTAGGCATCCCGATCTTTTTCTGTTTCGGAAAAAATATTTTTTGGCAGTTTTGTTCCGTTTGGACTCCGTATAAAATCCTCCTATGAAAGGGGTCAAAAACATGGAAAAAATAGGAACTGCCACTTGGCACTGAGTTAATAAGTTAGTCTCAAAAAATATATAAAAGGCATACAAAACATCCAAAGTTTGACAGGATAATAGCATGAAACCATCAAAAATTATAGATACGTTGGAGACGTATCAGTCGGCGACCCCGGCGAACGAGCCACAGTGAGGTCCCGTTCCCCAACATTTCTAGTGTCCTGGTCGTTACGGGACCGTTGGGAAAGAATGAGAAGAAGGAAGGCTCGACCGATTTGTTTGGGAACGTAGCATGGGAAACAAAAAAATTCCTACACACACGCAATACCTATCCATGGTGATGATCATCTACGAGAGGGGAGAGTGAATCTACATACTCTTGTAGATTGTTAAGAAGAAGCGTATATAACGCGGTTGATGTAGTGGAAAATCTCCGCGATCCAAATCGCAGCCCGTCCCACGATCTCATCATGATCTGTCCCGCGATCCCATCACGATCCATCCCGATCTAGTGCCGAACGGACGACACCTCCGCGTTCAGCACACATACAGCCTGATGACGATCCCCGCCTTCTTGATCCAGCAAGAGGGGTGGAGAGGTAGATGAGTTCTCCAGCACGGCGGCGTGGTGATGGTGGTGGTGGTGGTGGTGATATTCGAGAAGGGCTTCGCCTAAGCACCGCTGAAACTAGAGGAGATACAGATCTAGAGAGAGAGGGCAACACGTGGCTATTTTCTGTTGTGTCTAAAACCCTCAAAACGCTTAGTATATATAGGAGGAGAGGAGGGAGGGGGCTGCGCCCTAGGGCTTCCCTTTCTTCCCTTGTGCAAGGAGGAGAGGAGGAGTCCTCCTCTAATCCTAGTAGGAGTAAGATTCCTCCTTCCCACTTGGAAACTCTTTCCACCTTGTGTTTTTTTCTTCTCAAACCTTATGGGCCTTAGTGGGAACTTATTCCAGCCCACTAGGGGCTGGTTTATCTCTTCCCATAGCCCATAAGGCACCTTGGGGCGTGACACCCCTCCCGATGGTCCCCGACACCCCTCCCGGCACTCCCGGCACACTACCGATGAGCCCGAAACTTTTTAGGTGACCAAAACAAGACTTCCTATATATCAATCTTTACCTCTGGACCATTAGAGAGCTACTCGTGACATCCTGGATCTCATACGGGACTCCTAAGAACCTTCGGTCACCAACACATATAACTCAACTATACCGAAACATCACCGAACCTTAAGTGTGCAGACCCTGCGGGTTCGAGAACTATGCAGAACTGACCTGAGACACTTCCCAGTCTATAACCAACAGCAGAACCTGGATGTCCATATTGGATCCTACATATTCTACGAAGATCTCTATCGTTGAACTTCTATGTCAAGGATTCATATAATCCCGTATACTATTCCCTTTGTCCTTCGGTACGTTACTTGCCCGAGATTCGATCATCGGTATCACCATACCTAGTTCAATCTCGTTACCGGCAAGTCTCTTTACTCATTCCGTAATACAAGATCCCGTAACTAACTCCTAGTCACATTGCTTGCAAGGCTTGTTGTGATGTTGTATTACCGAGTGGGCCTCGAGATACCTCTCCGTCACACGGAGTGACAAATCCCAGTCTTGATACATGCCAACCCAACACACACCATTGGAGATACCTATAGAGCACCTTTATAGTCACCCAATAATGTTGCGACATTTGATACACACAAGGTATTCCTCCGGTGTCCGGGATTTGCATGATCTCATGGTCATAGGAACAGATACATTGACATGCAGAAAAACAGTAGCAATAAACTGACACGATCATATGCTACGTTTATAGTTTGGGTCTTGTCCATCACATCATTCTCCTAATGATGTGATCCCGTTATCAAGTGACAACACTTGCCTATGGCCAGGAAACGCCGACCATCTTTGATCAACGAGCTAGTCAAGTAGAGGCTCACTAGGGACAGTGTGTTGTCTATGTATCCACACATGTATTTGAGTTTCCAATCAATACAATTCTAGCATGGATAATAAACGATTATCATGGACAAGGAAATATAATAGTAACCAATTTATTATTGCCTCTAGGGCATATTTCCAACCCGATCATATTTACTATTCCTTCCCTTTCGGCTAAGTTATGAACACCTACATTGGTCCGGCAAGCTCTTGCCGCGGACCACACTCATGACTAACATTTCCCCAAGTACCTCTGTTCCTCTGTATTCATTTTTCTCTTCCTCCAAAACAGCGATGGTTTACACCATGCATGCGATGGGGAACATGAAGGGAAGAAAACACCAATGAAGGAAGGAGGGAATGGCGAATGTGGGTAGACACACACCAAGATAGAGAAGAATCCTTAACGAAAGATAAGTCGACATGACCGTCGGTTTTCGTTAAACCTTGAATTTTGCATCTTTTCCTTAGCGACCAAGGTTTTGTATGGTGAATCTAGTACGTAATGGAACCTCATTGTCTTCCTGGTCGTGCCCCTATTTTGTTTCGAGCCTGCTCAGCAAAACATGCGGCAGGATCAAAGACCGATGAGAAAAAACTCACCGACAGTGTGTCCTTGCCAGCAGAATGCTAAGGACCCGTTCCTCAAGGCAATTGCGACAACAAGTTGTTGGCGGGAAACTAGAGCGCACAAAGAAAATAGCCATACAAATACCAGGAGGAAGGCAAAGGGGGATGTCATACCATTACATAAAGACTCTAGTTCAACAAACATCGAGATAAGGATAGTGCATGGTATGATACGAGATACATATTGTGTCTTAAGTACAGGAAAGCACGACGGCAGGAGTGGGTTGTTGGAAATATGCCCTAGAGGCAATAATAAATTAGTTATTATTATATTTCTTAGTTCATGATAATCGTTTATTATCCATGCTATAATTGTATTGATTGGAAACACAATACTTGTGTGGATATATAGACAAAACACTGTCCCTAGTAAGCCTCTAGTTGACTAGCTCGTTGATCGAAGATGGTCAAGGTTTCCTGGCCATAGGCAAGTGTTGTCACTTGATAACGGGATCACATCATTAGGAGAATCCTGTGATGGACTAGACCCAAACTAATAGACGTAGCATGTTGATCGTGTCATTTTGTTGCTACTGTTTTCTGCGTGTCAAGTATTTGTTCCTATGACCATGAGATCATATAACTCACGGACACCGGAGGAATGCTTTGTGTGTATCAAACGTCGCAATGTAACTGGGTGACTATAAAGATGCTCTACAGGTATCTCCGAAGGTGTTCGTTGAGTTAGTATGGATCGAGACTGGGATTTGTCACTCTGTGTGACGGAGAGGTATCTCGGGGCCCACTCGGTAATACAACATCACACACAAGCCTTGCAAGCAATGTGACTTAGTGTAAGTTGCGGGATCTTGTATTACGGAACGAGTAAAGAGACTTGCCGGTAAACGAGATTGAAATAGGTATGCGGATACTAACGATCGAATCTCGGGCAAGTAACATACCGAAGGACAAAGGGAATGACATACGGGATTATATGAATCCTTGGCACTGAGGTTCAAACGATAAGATCTTCGTAGAATATGTAGGATCCAATATGGGCATCCAGGTCCCGCTATTGGATATTGACCGAGGAGTCTCTCGGGTCATGTCTACATAGTTCTCGAACCCACAGGGTCTGCACACTTAAGGTTCGACGTTGTTTTATGCGTATTTGAGTTATATGGTTGGTTACCGAATGTTGTTCGGAGTCCCGGATGAGATCACGGACGTCACGAGGGTTTCCGGAATGGTCCGGAAACGAAGATTGATATATAGGATGACCTCATTTGGTTACCGGAAGGTTTTCGTGCATTACCGGAAAAGTTTCGGGCTCATCGGTAGTGTACCGGGAGTGCCGGGAGGGGTGCCGGAGACCATCGGGAGGGGTGTCACGCCCCAAGGGGTCTCATGGGCTATGGGAAGAGATAAACCAGCCCCTAGTGGGCTGGAATAAGTTCCCACTAAGGCCCATAAGGTTTGAGAAGGAAAAAACACAAGGTGGAAAGAGTTTCCAAGTGGGAAGGTGGAATCCTACTCCAAGTAGGATTGGAGTAGGACTCCTCCACCTCCAATTTCGGCCAAACCTTTAGGTTTTGAGGCTGCCTCCTCCCCTCCCTCCCACCTATATATACGGAGGTTTTAGGGCTGATTTGAGACGACTTTTCCACGGCAGCCCGACCACATACCTCCACGGTTTTTCCTCTAGATCGCGTTTCTGCGGAGCTCGGATGGAGCCCTGCTGAGACAAGGTCATCACCAACCTACGAAGCGCCATCACGCTGCCGGAGAACTCTTCTACCTCTCCGTCTCTCTTGCTGGATAAAGAAGGCCGAGATCATCGTCGAGCTGTACGTGTGCTGAACGCGGAGGTGCCGTCCGTTCGGTACTAGATCGTGGGACTGATCGCGGGATTGTTCGCGGGGCGGATCGAGGGACGTGAGGACGTTCCACTACATCAACCGCGTTCACTAACGCTTCTGCTGTACGATCTACAAGGGTACGTAGATCACTCATCCCCTCTCGTAGATGGACATCACCATGATAGGTCTTCGTGCGCGTAGGAAATTTTTTGTTTCCCATGCGACGTTCCCCAACAGTGGCATCATGAGCTAGGTTCATGCGTAGATGTCTTCTCAGTAGAACACAAAAGTATTTGTGGGCGGTGATGTGCGTTTTGCTGCCCTCCTTAGTCTTTTCTTGATTCCGCGGTATTGTTGGATCGAAGCGGATCGGACCGACATTACTCGTACGCTTACGAGAGACTGGTTTCATTGCTACGAGTAACTCTGTTGCTCAAAGATGACTGGCGGGTGTCAGTTTCTCCAACTTTAGTTGAATCGGAATTGACCGAGGAGGTCCTTGGATGAGGTTAAATAGCAATTCATATATCTCCGTTGTGGTGTTTGCGTAAGTAAGATGCGATCCTACTAGATACCCATGGTCACCACGTAAAACATGCAAACAACAAAATTAGAGGACGCCTAACTTGTTTTTGCAAGGTATGCTTGTGATGTGATATGGCCAACGATGTGATGTGATATATTGGATGTATGAGATGATCATGTTGTAATAGTTAATATCGACTTGCACGTCGATGGTACGGCAACCGGCAGGAGCCATAGGGTTGTCTTTATAACTAACGTTTGTGCTTGCAGATGCGTTTACTATTTTGCTCGGACGTAGCTTTAGTAGTAATAGCATGAGTAGCACGACAACCCCGATGGCGACACGTTGATGGAGATCATGATGATGGAGATCATGGTGTGACGCCGGTGACAAGAAGATCGTGCCGGTGCTTTGGTGATGGAGATCAAGAAGCACGTGATGATGGCCATATCATGTCACTTATGAATTGCATGTGATGTTAATCCTTTTATGCACCTTATTTTGCTTAGAACGACGGTAGCATTATGAGGTGATCTCTCACTAAAATTTCAAGACGAAATTGTGTTCTCCCCGACTGTGCACCGTTGCAACAGTTCGTCGTTTCGAGACACCACGTGATGATCGGGTGTGACAGACTCAACGTTCACATACAACGGGTGCAAAACAGTTGCGCACGCGGAACACTCGGGTTAAGCTTGACGAGCCTAGCATGTGCAGACATGGCCTCGGAACACATGAGACCGAAAGGTCGAGCATGAATCGTATAGTTGATATGATTAGCATAGAGATGCTTACCACTGAAACTATTCTCGACTCACGTGATGATTGGACTTGAGATACTGGATTTGGATCATGTACCACTCAAATGACTAGAGAGATGTACTTTTTGAGTGGGAGTTCTTAAGTAATATGATTAATTGAACTAATTGTCATGAACATAGTCTAATGGTCTTTGCGAATTACGATGTAGCTTGCGCTATAGCTCTACTGTTTTTATATGTTCCTAGAGAAAATTTAGTTGAAAATTGATAGTAGCAAAACTTTGCAGACTGGGTCTGTAAAACCGAGGATTGTCCTCGTTGCTGCGCAGAAGGATTATGTCCTTAATGCACCACTCAGTGTGCTGCACCTCGAGCATCGTCTGTGGATGCTATGAACATCCGACATACACGTTACTGATGACTACACGATAGTTCAGTGCAAAATACTTAATGGCTTAGAAGCAAGGCGCCGAAAACGTTGTAAAACATCACGGAACATAAGTGATGTTCTAAAGAGATGAAATTGTGCTTTCATGCTTGTGCCCTTGTTAAGAGGTACGAGACCTCCGACAAGATTCTTTGTCCACAAAGTAAAGGAGAAAGGCTCAATCGTTGAGCGTGTGCTCAGATTGTCTGAGTACGACAATCACTTGAATCAAGTGGGAGTTAATCTTCCAGATGAGATAGTGATAGTTCTCCAAAGTCACTGCCACCAAGCTGTGAGAGCTTCGTGATGAACTATAACATATCAAGGATACATATAATGATCCTTGAGCGATTCGCGATGTTTGACACTACGAAAGTAGAAATCAAGAAGGAGCATCAATAGTTGATGGTTTGTAAAACCACTAAGTTTCAAGAAAGGCAAGGGCTAGAAGGGATACTTCGTGAAACGGCAAAACAGTTGCTGCACTAATGAAGAGACCCAAGATTAAACCCAAAGCCGAGACTAAGTGCTTCTGTAATGAGGGGAACAGTCACTGAGGCGGAGCAACTCTAGATACTTGGTAGATAAGAAGGCTGGCAAAAGTCAAGAGAAGTATATTAGATATACATGATGTTGATGTGTACTTTACTAGTACTCCTAGTAGCATGAGGGTATTGGATACCGGTTCGGTTGCTAAGTGATTAGTAACACGAAATGAGAGCTACGGCATAAACAGAGACTAGCTAAAGGCGAGGTGACGATACATGTTGGAAGTGTTTCCAAGGTTGATATGATCAAACGTCGCACGCTCCCTCTACCATCGGGATTGGTGTTAAACCTAAATAATTGTTATTTGGTGCTTGCGTTAAGCATGAACATGATTGGATCGTGTTTATTGCAATACGAGTATTCATTTAAAGAGAATAATGGTTACTCTATTTTCTTGAATAATCACCTTCAATGGTTTATTGAATCTCGATCGTAGTGTTACACATGTTCATAATATTGGTGCCAAAAAGATACGAGTTAATGATGATAGTACCACTTACTTGTGGCACTTCCGCTTGAGTCATGTTAGTATAAATTGCATGAAGAGGCTCCATCTGATGGATGTTTGTACTCACCTGATTTCGAATCACTAGTGACATGCAAACCATACCACATGAGAAAGGCCTTGTTTTCATTGAGATGAAATAAGATAGTAACTTGTTGGAAGTGATACATTTTGATGTATGCAGTCCAATGGGTACTGAGGCACGCAGTGGATATCATTATGGTCTTACTTCACTGACGATTTGAGTTGATATAGGAGTATTTACTTAATGAATCACAAGTCTGAAATGTTGAAAAGTTCAAATCCGTTTCAGAGTAAAGTTCGTCGTAACAAGAGGATAAACTGTCTATGATATGATCATAGAAATGAATATCTGAGTTACGAGTTTTGGTACGCAGTTAAGACAATGTGGAAATTATTTCGCAGTTCATGCCACCTGGAACATCATAGTGTGATGATGTGTCTGAACGTCATAGCCACGCACTATTTGGTATGGTGCATACTATGATGTCTCTTATCGAATTACCACTATTGTTTATGGGTTATGCATTAGAGACAACCGCACTCACTTTAAATAGGGCACCGCGTATTTCCGCTGAGATGACACAGTATTGACTGAGGTTTAGAGAAATCTAAACTGTCGTTTCCTGAAAGTTTGGGGTTTCGACACTTATGTGAAAAAGTTTCAGTCTGATAAGCTCGAACCCAAAGCGGATAAATGCTTCTTCATAGGGTATCCAAAACAGTTGGGTACATCTCCTATCTCAGATCCGAAAGCAAAGTGTTTGTTTCTAGAAATGGATCCTTTCTCGAGGAAAGGTTTCTCTCGATAGAATTGAGTGGGAGGGTAGTAGAACTTGATGAGGTTAATGAACCATCACTTCAACCAGTGTGTAGCAGGGCGCAGGAAGTTGTTCCTGTGGCGCCTACACCAATTGAAGTGGAAGCTGATGATGGTGATCATTGAGCTTCAAATCAAGTTACTACAAACCTCGTAGGTCGACAAGGTCGCGTACTGCTGCAGAGTAGTATGATAACCCTGTCTTGGAGGTCATGTTGTTGAGAAACAGTGAACCTACGAGTTATGGAGAAAGCGATGGTGGGCCCAGATTCCGACAAATGGCTCGAAGCCATGAAATCCGAGAAAGGATCCATGGATGAAAACAAAGTGTAGACTTTGGAAGAATTACTTGATGGTCATAGGACTATTGAGTAAAGATGGATCTTTAAAGGAAAACAGACGATGATGGTGATAAGTCACTATTAAGAAAAGCTCGACTTGTCGCCAAGATGTTTTCGACAAGATCAAACAGTTGACTATGATGAGACTTTCTCACTCGTAGCGATGCTAAAGGTCTGTTGGAATTATGTTAGTTGTTGATGCATTATTTATGAAATATTGCACGTAGGATGTCAAAACATTGTTTCCTCGACGGTTTCCTTGAGCAAACATTGTATGTGATACAACCAGGAGGTTTTGTCGATCCTAAAGATACTAGCAAGCATGCAAGCTCCAGCGATCCTTCAATGGACTGGTGCAAGCATCTCGGAGTTGGAATATATATACTTTGATGAGATGATCAAAGATTTTGGGTTTGTACAAGGTTTATAAGAAACTTGTATTTCCAAAGAAGTGAGTGGGAGCACTATAGAATTTCTGATAAGTATATGTGGTTGACATATTGTGGATCAGAAGTAATGTAGAATTTCTGTAAAGCATACAAGGTTGTTTGAAAGGAGTTTTTCAAAGGAATACCTAGATTGCGCTACTTGAACGTTGAGCATCAAAGATCTATGGAGATAGATCGAAAGCGCTTAATAGAAGTTTCAACAAGATGCATGCCTTGACAAGTTTTTGAAAGAGTTCAAAATAGACCAGCAAAGAAGGAGTTCTTGGATGCGTTGTGAGGTGTGAATTTGAGTAAGACTCAAAACCGGACCACGGCAGAATAAAGAGAATAGACGAAGGTCGTCTTCTATGCCTTAGCCGTAGAATCTAAAGTATGCCATGCTGTGTACCGCACCTGATGTGTGCCTTGACTCAAAGTCTGTTGAGAGGTACAGAGAGTGATCCATGATTGAATCACTAGCAGCGGTCAAAATTTATCCTTAGTAACAAATGGACTAAGGAATTTTTCTCGATTATGGAGGTGGTTAAAGAGTTCGTCGTAAAGGGTTATGTCGATGCAAGCTTTGACAATAATCCTTCGGGCGTGACACCCCTCCCGATGGTCCCCGACACCCCTCCCGGCACTCCCGGCACACTACCGATGAGCCCGAAACTTTTTAGGTGACCAAAACAAGACTTCCTATATATCAATCTTTACCTCTGGACCATTACAGAGCTACTCGTGACATCCTGGATCTCATACGGGACTCCTAAGAACCTTCGGTCACCAACACATATAACTCAACTATACCGAAACATCACCGAACCTTAAGTGTGCAGACCCTGCGGGTTCGAGAACTATGCAGAACTGACCTGAGACACTTCCCGGTCTATAACCAACAGCAGAACCTGGATGTCCATATTGGATCCTACATATTCAACGAAGATCTCTATCGTTGAACTTCTATGTCAAGGATTCATATAATCCTGTATACTATTCCCTTTGTCCTTCGGTACGTTACTTGCCCGAGATTCGATCATCGGTATCACCATACCTAGTTCAATCTCGTTACCGGCAAGTCTCTTTACTCATTCCGTAATACAAGATCCCGTAACTAACTCCTAGTCACATTGCTTGCAAGGCTTGTTGTGATGTTGTATTACCGAGTGGGCCTCGAGATACCTCTCCGTCACACGGAGTGACAAATCCCAGTCTTGATACATGCCAACCCAACAGACACCATTGGAGATACCTATAGAGCACCTTTATAGTCACCCAATAATGTTGCGACGTTTGATACACACAAGGTATTCCTCCGGTGTCCGGGAGTTGCATGATCTCATGGTCATAGGAACAGATACATTGACATGCAGAAAAACAGTAGCAATAAACTGACACGATCATATGCTACGTTTATAGTTTGGGTCTTGTCCATCACATCATTCTCCTAATGATGTGATCCCGTTATCAAGTGACAACACTTGCCTATGGCCAGGAAACCCCGACCATCTTTGATCAACGAGCTAGTCAACTAGAGGCTCACTAGGGACAGTGTGTTGTCTATGTATCCACACATGTATTTGAGTTTCCAATCAATACAATTCTAGCATGGATAATAAACGATTATCATGGACAAGGAAATATAATAGTAACCAATTTATTATTGCCTCTAGGGCATATTTCCAAGCCGATCATATTTACTATTCCTTCCCTTTCGGCTAAGTTATGAACACCTACATTGGTCCGGCAAGCTCTTGCCGCAGACCACACTCATGACTAACATTTCCCCAAGTACCTCTGTTCCTCTGTATTCATTTTTCTCTTCCTCCAAAACAGCGATGGTTTACACCATGCATGCGATGGGGAACATGAAGGGAAGAAAACACCAATGAAGGAAGGAGGGAATGGCGAATGTGGGTAGACACACACCAGGATAGAGAAGAATCCTTAACGAAAGATAAGTCGACATGACCGTCGGTTTTCGTTAAACCTTGAATTTTGCATCTTTTCCTTAGCGACCAAGGTTTTGTATGGTGAATCTAGTACGTAATGGAACCTCATTGTCTTCCTGGTCGCGCCCCTATTTTGTTTCGAGCCTGCTCAGCAAAACACGCGGCAGGATCAAAGACCGATGAGAAAAAACTCACCGGCAGTGTGTCCTTGCCAGCAGAATGCTAAGGACCCGTTCCTCAAGGCAATTGCGACAACAAGTTGTTGGCGGGAAACTAGAGCGCACAAAGAAAATAGCCATACAAATACCAGGAGGAAGGCAAAGGGGGATGTCATACCATTACATAAAGACTCTAGTTCAACAAACATCGAGATAAGGATAGTGCATGGTATGATACGAGATACATATTGTGTCTTAAGTACAGGAAAGCACGATGGCAGGAGTGGGTTGTTGGAAATATGCCCTAGAGGCAATAATAAATTAGTTATTATTATATTTCTTAGTTCATGATAATCGTTTATTATCCATTCTATAATTGTATTGATTGGAAACACAATACTTGTGTGGATATATAGACAAAACACTGTCCCTAGTAAGCCTCTAGTTGACTAGCTCGTTGATCGAAGATGGTCAAGGTTTCCTGGCCATAGGCAAGTGTTGTCACTTGATAACGGGATCACATCATTAGGAGAATCATGTGATGGACTAGACCCAAACTAATAGACGTAGCATGTTGATCGTGTCATTTTGTTGCTATTGTTTTCTGCGTGTCAAGTATTTGTTCCTATGACCATGAGATCATATAACTCACGGACACCGGAGGAATGCTTTGTGTGTATCAAACGTCGCAACGTAACTGGGTGACTATAAAGATGCTCTACAGGTATCTCCGAAGGTGTTCGTTGAGTTAGTATGGATGGAGACTGGGATTTGTCACTCTGTGTGACGGAGAGGTATCTCGGGGCCCACTCGGTAATACAACATCACATACAAGCCTTGCAAGCAATATGACTTAGTGTAAGTTGCGGGATCTTGTATTACGGAACGAGTAAAGAGACTTGCCGGTAAACGAGATTGAAATAGGTATGCGGATACTAACGATCGAATCTCGGGCAAGTAACATACCGAAGGACAAAGGGAATGTCATACGGGATTATATGAATCCTTGGCACTGAGGTTCAAACGATAAGATCTTCGTAGAATATGTAGGATCCAATATGGGCATCCAGGTCCCGCTATTGGATATTGACCGAGGAGTCTCTCGGGTCATGTCTACATAGTTCTTGAACCCGCAGGGTCTGCACACTTAAGGTTCGACGTTGTTTTATGCGTATTTGGGTTATATGGTTGGTTACCGAATGTTGTTCGGAGTCCCGGATGAGATCACGGACGTCACGAGGGTTTCCGGAATGGTCCGGAAACGAAGATTGATATATAGGATGACCTCATTTGGTTACCGGAAGGTTTTCGTGCATTACCGGAAAAGTTTCGGGCTCATCGGTAGTGTACCGGGAGTGCCGGGAGGGGTGCCGGGGACCATCGGGAGGGGTGTCACGCCCCAAGGGGTCTCATGGGCTATGTGAAGAGATAAACCAGCCCCTAGTGGGCTGGAATAAGTTCCCACTAAGGCCCATAAGGTTTGAGAAGGAAAAAACACAAGGTGGAAAGAGTTTCCAAGTGGGAAGGTGGAATCCTACTCCAAGTAGGATTGGAGTAGGACTCCTCCACCTCCAATTTCGGCCAAACCTTTAGGTTTTGAGGCTGCCTCCTCCCCTCCCTCCCACCTATATATACGGAGGTTTTAGGGCTGATTTGAGACGACTTTTCCACGGCAGCCCGACCACATACCTCCACGGTTTTTCCTCTAGATCGCGTTTCTGCGGAGCTCGGGCGGAGCCCTGCTGAGACAAGGTCATCACCAACCTCCGGAGCGCCGTCACGCTGCCGGAGAACTCTTCTACCTCTCCGTCTCTCTTGCTGGATCAAGAAGGCTGAGATCATCGTCGAGCTGTACGTGTGCTGAACGCGGAGGTGCCGTCCGTTCGGTACTAGATCGTGGGACTGATCGCGGGATTGTTCGCGGGGCGGATCGAGGGACGTGAGGACGTTCCACTACATCAACCGCGTTCACTAACGCTTCTGCTGTACGATCTACAAGGGTACGTAGATCACTCATCCCCTCTCGTAGATGGACATCACCATGATAGGTCTTCGTGCGCGTAGGAAAATTTTTGTTTCCCATGCGACGTTCCCCAACATGGGTCAAAGCTAACTCCAGTGGCTTCCGTGGACCCTTGGGACTGCAAGGACCCTGTCAATGAGAGGACGCGCCTTCTCCGCGGCAGCGGAGACATCAATACCGAGGGACAACTTCTTGAAACCAGCGGAGAGGCCGAGTTCCAGGTGGAAGAAGGTGAGGTTGCTCAAGACCATGAAGAGGGCATCGCGAGCTAACTTCCTGGATTCGTCAGCGAAGCAGGCAACCATGTCCTCCTCGTACGTCTTCAACCCCATGATCAAGCCCTCTAAGAGTGTCAGCTTGATGCTTGGGACTTTGTGCTGGCCAACGGAGAAGGCCCAACTCTTCATGTTCATGCTTACGATATGGGTGGTGAGGTGCTCAGTGATGGCAACCATGCTCTTGATCCATAGGTCATGCTGCTGAACATGGTTCTTCAACTTCTATTCTGCTTCCTTCTGGAGAGTTTAGGCATTGGTCCGGTCGTCTGCCAGAACTTCTATCGAGCACCGATAGATTCAATGTTCTTCTCTAGGGAGGCAAGTCTGGATTGCAAACTAGAAATGGTATCTTTGGTGGCGTCGAGGCTTTGGCTCTTGGAAGAAAGCTGCGAGTGCACCTCTTCTCGCATGGTTTTCACCTTTCGTGCTTCTTCTTTGAGGGCCTTGGTCTCCATGTCACTTCTGGCAAGCTCCTCCGTCATGCTCAACTTGGCCTCCAGATTGGTCTTGGCAGTAGCCGCAGCAACAAGTTCGTCGGACACCTTCCTCAACTGGGCAATGAAAGTCGAGGAGGGCGCGTCAAGAGCAGTTTTGTGGCCGTCCTCTAGCTCCTTGGTACGTTGCATAATGTGGGCCTCCAACTCCTTGTCCTTATCATGGAGGGAAAGTTCGAGGGCCTCTTCCCGAGAGGATATTTCCGCTTATGTGGCATCCAGATGCGCTTTGCACTCCGCGAGATGGCCTCTTGGGCTGCAACGTCTTCCTTGGCCATGGATAGCATCTCATGCTGCCTCTTAAGAGGATGGACCTGCTGGTTGTTCCACTCCTACAGTTCGTTTCCCTTGTCCCTCAACTGCTGGTCCACAAGACCGACCTGCTCGGATTGCTCTTTGACTGCCTGCCACTTGAGGTCATACCTGCTCTGCATTTCCTTAATCCCGGCAGCCTTGACACAGGTGATCATGTTCAGCACTGGGCGAAGCTTTTATCAAAAAAGCCCAAGATGCTCCAGTCACTACCACACGAGACACAACCAGTCTGTGCAGAGCAGAACTCGGGGCTTTGTCATCCTAGATTCAACACCAATCGCCCCTCCAATCTTCCCACTTCCCGCAATGTTGGCCAGGGAGGTACCCCCAATCCTCCTTCTTGCCCCGGGGAATCTAGGTAATGTTCCCCGAGCAATGATTTTTCCCTCTATCCGGGGGAGGAAGAAGTGCGTGAACAAATCCATGTCGGGGGCAACTCCGACAAAGTTCTCGCATAGATGGGCAAAGATCGCCATGCACGTCATTGCATTGTGCGTAAAGTACAAAAGGTGAAATCCATACGCGCCATCGTGGCGCAGAAGAAATTAGAGAAAGGGGGAGAGACCACAGTAAAAGTACGCGTAGAAGAAGCGATACGAATCTGATGGCGTCCTCTCCTTGGGGTTGTCCGACAGAACCACATGTGGCTCATGGCCCTTCGTCTCTCTCCCTCACATATAGGCATACCTATCGATCAAGATGTTGTTGTCCAGATTCAACGGGGAGAAAACCAGATGTTTTCGCCGTCGTCTTTCCGCTTCCTCTATAATCCTCTTCCTCTATAATCATCTTCCTCTCATCAGCCGCTTGCTCCTTCAACTCAACCGCCTGCTCCTTCAACTCAGCCGCCTATTTTCCCCTCACGGCGGCCATCTTCTGCCCCATCTCTTTTGAGCAGCGAGAGATTTGGCAATGCTCGTCGAAGGAATGATGGCAACAGAGACAATTTCTCGGCTGGAGGAGGGGGAAGAGAGGCGAAGGTACGGATGTGAATGAGCAACACCCCCTTTGTGAGATCTCTTCTTTATGTATGGGGGCATGCATTGGGGACTGGCTCTTCGCTATCGCTACAAGGAACTGCAGTTTATTTACTGGCGGTTCCCTTTTTTTACTACCCAACGGCTACTATTCAACGGCCCCACTGATACATCCCAAACGTATCCATAATTTCTACTTGTTCCATGATCTTTTGGGTGACATTGTTATATGTTTTGCTACACTTTTATATCATTTTACACATATTTAGACTAATCTACTAACTCAGTGCACCCAGTGCCAGTTTTTGTCTACTTATGTCTATTTTGCTGGGGCTTTTACCCAATTTTCCGAAGCCCGGAAAATTCCAGGAAAAATATATAAAAAAATCAGCAAAACAGAAGCTTCTAGATCACCGAAGATGGGCCACAGGGGGGCCATGGGCTGC
Source organism: Hordeum vulgare subsp. vulgare (assembly GCF_904849725.1). NCBI lineage: Eukaryota > Viridiplantae > Streptophyta > Magnoliopsida > Poales > Poaceae > Hordeum > Hordeum vulgare. The sequence goes on along the minus strand of NC_058522.1, from coordinate 396,751,619 downwards.
CGAAGCGACCCGCTGGTGCGACTAGGCCCTAGGCCACGCCAGGAGGCCGCTTGGGTGGGCCCCACCTACTCCAGTGCCCTCCTTTAGCCTATATTTAGAGTACCAAGAGGAAGCCCTTCCACAACTTCTAGAATCGCGAATTTCTCCATCGTTCCGCCGCCGCAACGCTTCCGAGATCGGGAGCGTGAGGAGGCCTCTTCCCGGCACCCTACCGGAGGGAGGATTGACCTCCGGGAGCTTCTCCACCGCCATGGACGCTTCCAGGACGTGTCTTGACCAGTAGCTATGATATGTCTTCTCTCCAATCTTGTGCTTCAATGGTTAGTCCTTGTGAGCTATCCTACATGATCAAGGCATCTATGTAATTCTCTTGCTATTGCTATGCTCGGTTTGTTTGGATCCGATGGATTATGAGATTATGTTCAGATTGTTATGAGTTATATATTTGATTATCCTTTTATATTATGTTCCTTAGTGATTCATGCATGTTGTCCATTGCTATTTATTGCTTTGGCCGAGTAGTAGATTGTAACTCCAAGAGGGAGCGTTATGCATGATTGTGGTTTCATGCCCCTCAATGTCTAGCTTGAGTGACAGAAACATGAGACTAGGGGATGTGCTGTTGCCACCAGGGAGAAAACAACAATGCTTGTGACCACGGTTGCAAGGATTGTTTGCCTTACGCATAGTTCGTTAATGCAGTTGTCCGTTGCTTTGAGTTTACACTTTGGGTGGGGCTCGCAACTTAATACCGGAGAGATGTTCTGGATAGATATCTCAAGGTGGATGATTAGTAAGTAGATGCTGATGAATAAACGGTCTACTTGTCTTGGCGTACTGCCCATTACTATTGAACCTCTAACTATCAAGTACCATAATTAGCATTGTGGTGCGTTCATAATTCTGCCAATTGCCCAAGTGTGATTTGTTTACCCAAGCATAGGTGTTTATCGTCTTTTGGGAGAGAGACATCACTAGTGAACATCATGTGACTCCGGTTCATATCACCATCATTGTTTACACCTCCATCATTTACCGCTTTCATTTACTTTTCCGTTGCAATCACTATTACCTTCCCTCTTGTGTTTTGATCCTTTGCAAACTACAAATCTGGAGAGTTTGACAACCTCTTTGTACTTGTTGGGAGCAAAGTTATTTGTTGTGTGTGCAAGCGCACGTCTTCTGCTAGCTCCAGGGTGGAGGACACCTACTTGTTGATCCTAGGAGTCCTCCTGGTTCGATAAACCTTACAGTTCCCGTGTGAGGGAAAACTTGCTGCTGACTACATCTCAACCTTCCACTTGGAGTAACCAACGGGGTGCGAGAAGTATATACATTATCTCGTCATCACTCACGACCTGCGTAAATGCGCATATTGGAAGTGGGTCGGGAGGACATTGCTACCTCTTGAGCTTGCGTTGGTTTTTTCCCTTGAAGAGGAAAGGGTGATGCAGCACAGTCGCAGTAAATATTTCCCTCAGTTTAAGAACCAAGGTATCAATCCAGTAGGAGTATCAAGATGAAGCACCGATGTACGTGCACAAAAACTGCAAACTTGCACCCAACGCTACAAAGGGGTTGTCAATCCCTTCACTATTGATTGCAAGGTGAGATCTGAAGGCGGAAAGTGCAACAAGGTAAAACTGTAGGGCTGAAAATATGATGTGAAGTACACTCAGGGGCCATAGTGTTCACTAGAGGCTTCTCTCAAAATAGCAAATATTACGGTGGGTGCACGAATTACTGTCGAGCAATTGTTAGAACCGCGCAAAGTCATGACGATATCTAAGGCAACGATCATACATATAGGCATCACCTCCGAGACAAGTAGACCGATACTTTCTGCATTTACTACTACTACTCCACACATCGACCGCTATCCAGCATGCATTTAGTGTATTGAGTTCATCACAAACAGAGTAACGTCTTGATGTTAGCTATGCTAATGCACAAAAGTCCTTCAATGGCGCCAGAAACAGGTGTGTTGACGGCACCAGGAATTCTTCAGCTCCGGCTATGTCTTAAGGGACTTCCTAGGCAAGTATGCAAAGGATTTCTCCCGTGGCCTTGGATCCTTGCGTTGGTGTTCCCTTGAAGCGGAAAGGGTGATGTAGCATAGTGACAGTAAGTATTTCCCTTAGTTTGAGAACCAAGGTATTAATCCGGTGGAGGAGTATCACAAGATCCTGCACAAAAACAAAAGCTTGCTCCCAACTCTATGAAGGGGTTGTCAATCCCTTATAGATTGTTTGCCAAGTGAGAACTGAAAGCAACAAAGTAATAAAGCAAAGTAAAAGCGGAGATGTAAACGATGGATGTGAATAGACCCGGGGGCCGTAGTGTTTACTATTGGCTTCTCTCATGAAAGCAAGTAGACGGTGGGTGAACAAATTACTATCGAGCAATTGATAGAACCGCGCAAAGTCGTGACGATATCTATGCAATGATTATATCTATAGGCATCATGTCCAAAATAAGTAGACCGATACTTTCTGCATCTACTATTATTACTCCACACGTCGATCGCTATCCAGCATGCATCTAGTGTATTAAGTCCATAAGAACAGAGTAACGCCTTAAGCAAGATGACATGATGTAGAGGGATAATCTCATACCAATGATAAAAACCCCATCTTTTTACCCTTGATGTTAACTACTTGATGTGTGCCTTGCGGCCCCTACTGTTACTTGGAAAAGTCACCACATGGTAGAACCCAAAACCAAGCACTTCTCCCATTGCAAGAATCATAGATCTAGTTGGCCAAACAAAACCCAAGACTCGGAGAGACTTACAAGGAAATAAAATCATGCATATAAGAAATCGGCAAAGACTCAAATATATATCATAGATAGTCTGATAAAAAATGCACAATTCATCGGATCTCGACAAACACACCGCCAAAGAAGATTACAACGGATAGATCTCCATGAAGATCATGGAGAACTTTGTATTGAAGATACAAGAGAGAGAAGAAGCCATCTAGCTACTAACTACGGACCCGTAGGTCTGAAGTGAACTACTCATGAGTCATTGGAGGGGTGATGATGATGATCAGGAAGCCCTCCAACTCCAAAGTCCCCTCCGGCAGGGTGCCGGGAAGGGTCTACAGATGAGATCTCACAGAAACGGAAGCTTGCGGCGGCGGAAAAGTATTTTTGCGGAATATTTGGGAATTTATAGGCCAAAGATCTAGGTCAGGGGGCGGCCACGGAGGCCACAAGCCTGCCCACCGCCGCCTCCCCCCTGGTGGCGGAGTGGGGGCTTGTGGGCTCCCTGGAGCCCACCTGGCCTGGCCGAAAGGCCCCCTGATCTTCCTTCATTCGGGAAAAAGTCATTTCGGGGTTTTTCTTCTGTTTGGAGTCCGTTTCAAAATCAGATCTGAAAAGAGTCAAAAACACGGAAAAAACAGGAACTGGCACTTGGCACTGAATTAATAAGTTAGTCCCAAAAAAATATAAAAGGTACATAAAATAATCAAAGAAGACAAGATAACAACGTGAAGCCATCAAAAATTATAGATACGTTTGAGACGTATCAAGCATCCCCAAGCTTAACTCGTGCTCGTCCTCGAGTAGGGAAGTGATAAAGAATGAATTTTTGATGCTTTCATGCTACCTAGCATAGGTGTCCTTTGTAATTCCTCTTATGTGACATGAATGTTTAGATCCATTAGATTCAAAACAATATTTGCTATTGACGTGGAAACAATAATAATTCAAGCAAACTAGCAAGGTAATCATGAACTTTCAAAATAACAAGGCCAAAAGAAAGTTATCCCTACAAAAGCATATAGTCTGGCTATGCTCTATCATCATTGCACAACGAATTTAAATCATGCACAACCCCGATATTGGCCAAGTAATTGTTTCACACCTTTACTTTCTCAAACCTTTTCAACTCTCACGCAATACATGAGCGTGAGCCATGGTTATAGCACTATAGATGGTGTGGAGTGTGGTGGAGGTTGCAAGACAAAAAGGAGAAGATAGTCACATTAACCAGGCATATCAATGAGCTATGGAGATTCTCATCAATAGATATCAATGTGAATGAGTAGGGATTGCCATATAAATGATGCACTAGAGCTACGAGTATGTGAAAGCTCTTAAAGAAAACTAGTGGGTATGCATCCAACTTGCTTGCTCACGAAGACCTAAGGCAATTTTGAGGAAGCCTATCATTGGAATATACAAGCCAAGTTATATAATGAAAATTTCCCACTAGCTATATGGTGGTGACAAAACGAGAGACTCTCAATCATGAAGATCATGGTGCTTAGTATGCACAAGTGTCAAAAAAGTGGTAGCATTGTCCCTTCTCTCTTTTTCTGTCTCTCTCTTTTTTGTGTGTGTGTGCTCTTTGGCCTCTCTTTTTTTATTTTGGTGGGCTTCTTTGGCCTCTTTTATTTCCTCACATGGGACAATGCTCCATTAATGATGATCATCAAACTTTCAACTCAAAACTTAGAGTAACAATGACTCTATATGGAATGCCTTCGGTAGTGTACCGTGGCAATGATCTAGCATGCCATAGACATAAATGGAAACATCATGCTAGATATCTTACGATCATGCAATGGCAATGTAGACGTGGTGGCACATGTCATGGTGGTAGTTGCATGGCAATATATCTCGGAATGGCTTTGAAAAAGCCATAGTAGGTAGGTATGGTGGCTGTTTTGAGGGAGGCTAATGGTGGGTTTTGTGCACCGGCGAAAGTTGCACGGCACTAAGAAGATAGTGATGGTGGAAGGTGAAAGTGCATCTAAACCATGGACTCAACATTAGTCATGAAGAACTCATATACTTGTTGCAAAAGTTTTATTAGTAATCGAAACAAAGCATTCAACGCATACTCCTAGGGGAAGGGTTGGTAGGTATAAACCATCGCGCGATCCCGACCGCCACGCAAAGGATGACAATCGATATACTAATCATGCTCAGATTTCATCACATAGCGGTTCACCATACGTGGATGCTACGGGAATCACTAACTTCAACACAAGTATTTCTAGATCCACAACACCTTACTAGCATGACTTCAATATTACCATAACCACAACTCAAAACTAATTGAGATGAATCAAACTTCTCTAACTTTTCAATGCACATGAAGGTGGAAGTTTTCGTATCCCTTTGGATAACTACCCCTTTTGAGACTACTTTCAAAGCATAGATCAACTGCCAAGCCACGCACCGCTGTGCTCTAAAAGATACAAGTGAAGCACATAGAGCAAAAGTATCTAACTCAAAAGATATAAGTGAAGCACATGTGAGCTGAATTGTCTACCAAAAGATATAAGTGAAGCTCGACAAAATCACAGTGTGTGCATGTCTCTCTCTCTAGGTGTGCAGCAAGGATGACTGTGACACAACAAAAATAAAAGACTCCTATGATACAAGACGCTCCAAGCAAAAACACATAACAAGTGGTGAATAAAAATATAGCCCCAAGTAACGTTACCGATGGATTGAAGACGAGAGAGGGGATGCCTTCCTGGGGCATCCCCAAGCTTAGGCTTTTACGACATCCTTGAATCTCTTGGGGTGCCTTGGGAATCCCCAAGCTTGCTCTCTTTCCACTCTTTATCTCTTTGTCCATAAGAACTTCACCCAAAACTTGAAAACTTCACAACACGAAACTTAAACAGAAACTCGTGAAAACATTAGTACAAGAAAGCAAAACACCACTTCCTTAGGTACTGTAGCAAACTTAAATTCTACTTGTGCTGATGTTGGGTTACTGTACTTTCAATATTCCATGGCTAATACCCCCCGATACTATCCATAGTTTCATCAAAATAAGCAACCAACACAACAGAAAACAGAATCTGTTAACATCAGACCAGTCTGTAGCAATCTGTATATTTCATATACCTGTGGTAATTCAAAAATTCTGAAAACTTTCGAGGGGTTGAATAATTTGCTTAGAAATCATAACCAAAAAGAATCAACTCAAAATCTCTTACAGAAAGAAAATGAAAATTCTTTTCGCGAGCAGAAAGGTTGTGTCTTTTCCAGCATGACCAAACGATCATCCCCAAGACTAATCATAACGGTTTTGCTTGGCACAAAAGCAAAAAGAAACACAAAAAACACAATCATAACAGAATTATGAAAGTGTGGAAAACACAAAACAGAAAGAAAAATGATAGATTCGTTGGGTTGCCTCCCAACAAGCGCTTTTGTTTAATGCCCTTAGCTAGGCATTCAATGATGCTCTCACAAAAGACAAGAATGGAAGCACAATGAGAGCATCCTAGAGCATGTGAAAATCACATCTAAGTCTAACATACTTCCTATGCATAGGCATTTTGTAGGAAAACAGATTGTCAAGATAACCAATAGTTGCCATATCCAAGGAAGAAGAAAGAGACAATAGCAATCTCAACATAACGAGAGGTAATTTGGTAACATGAAAGTTTCTACCAAAATATTTTCCTCTCTCATAGCAATTACATGTGGGATCATATTCAAATTCAACAATATAGCTATCCCATAGGATATTCTTTTCATGATCCACATGCATGCAAAGTTGACGATCTTCAAAAATAGTGGGATTATCATCAAATAAAGTCATGACTTCTCCAATCCCACTTTCAGTATTGTTGCAAATATCATATTCATCATGAGGTTTGAACAAATTTTCAAGATCATAAGAAAGATCATCACCCTAATCATGATTATTGCAACTAGTGGACAAAGCAAAACTAGCATCCCCAAGCTTAGGGTTTTGCATATTTTTAGCATGATTGTCACTAATAGGATTTATAGTGAAATCATTGCAATCATGCTTTTCATCCAAGGAGCCCTCGTGAATCACTTCATGAATTTCTTCCTCACAATTTTCAGATTCACGCATCTTAAGCAAAACTCCATAGAAATAGTCAATTGTCCTCAACTCACTAGCAATTCGTTCAACAATAGTGGGTCTCTTAAAGAGACTAGCTAGTGGATGAGGATCCATATATATAGATTTTCAGAAAGCGAAGATGCAAGCATATTGAAGGCACATGGCACACAAGCGAACAGAAAGCAAGCGAGAAAAATAGGGCGTACGAAAAAGGCAAAGGAGAAAGGCAAATGAAAACGGAAAATGTGAAGTGGGGGAGAGGAAAACGAGAGGCAACTGGCAACAAAAGTAAATGCAAGAGAAGAGTTTGTGAGACCTACTTGGATAGATCTTGATTTCTCCTCCCCGGCAACGGAGCCAGAAATGGGCACGTTGTCGGGAAATTATCTTGACGTGCTCCTCCCCTGCAATGGCGCCAGAAATGCTTCTGATGTCAGCTATGCTAATGCACAAAAGTCCTTTCAATGGCGCCAGAAACAGGTTCGTCGACGGCACCAGGAATCCTTCAGCTGCGACTACGCCTTAAGGGACTTCCTAGGCAAGTATGCAAAGGATTTCCCCCATGGCCTTAGAGCCTTGCGTTGGTGTTCCCTTGAAGCGGAAAGGGTGATGTAGCACAGTGACGGTAAGTATTTCCCTAAGTTTGAGAACCAAGGTAAAAATCCGGTGGAGGAGTATCACAAGATCCTGCACAAACACAAAAGCTTGCTCCCAACACTATGAAGCGGTTGTCAATCCCTTATAGATTGTTTGCCAAGTGAGAACTGAAAGCAACAAAGTAACAAAGCAAAGTAAAAGCGGAGATGTAAACGATGGATGTGAATAGACCCGGGGGACGTAGTGTTTACTAGTGGCTTCTCTCATGAAAGCAAGTAGACGGTGGCTGAACAAATTACTGTCGAGCAATTGATAAAACCGCGCAAAGTCGTGACGATATCTATGCAATGATTATATCTATAGGCATCACGTCCAAAACAAGTAGACCGATACTTTCTGCATCTACTACTATTACTCCACACGTCGACCGCTATCCAGCATGCATCTAGTGTATTAAGTCCATAAGAACAGAGTAACGCCTTAAGCAAGATGACATGATGTAGAGGGATAATCTCAAACCAATGATAAAACCCCCCATCTTTTTACCCTTGATGGCAACTACTTGATGTGTGCCTTGCTGCCCCTACTGTCACTTGGAAAGGTCACCACATGGTAGAACCCAAAACCAAGCACTTCTCCCATTGCAAGAATCATAGATATAGTTGGCCAAAAAAAACCCAAGACTCGGAGAGACTTACAAGGATATCAAATCATGCATATAAGAAATCAGCAAAGACTCAAATATATATCATTGATAATCTGATCACAAATCCACAATTCATCGGATCTCGACAAACACACCGTCAAAGAAGATTACATCGGATAGATCTCCATGAAGATCATGGAGAACTTTGTATTGAAGATCCAAGAGAGAGAAGAAGCCATCTAGCTACTAAATACGGACCCGTAGGTCTGAAGTGAACTACTCTTGAGTCATTGGAGGTGCGATGATGATGAAGAAGCCCTCCAACTCCAAAGTCCCCTCCGACAGGGCGCCGGGAAGGGTCTCCAGATGAGATCTCGCGGAAACGGAAGCTTGCGGCGGCGGAAAAGTATTTTCGAGGCTCCCCTGATTTTTTGCGGAATATTTGGGAATTTATGGGCCAAAGTTCTAGGTCAGGGGGCGGCCAGGGAGGCCACAAGCCTGCCCACCGCCGCCTCCCCCTGGTGGCAGAGTGGGGGCTTCTGGGCTCCCTGGAGCCCACCTCGCCTGACCCAAAGGCCCCCTGATCTTCTTCCGTTCGGAAAAAAAAATCATTTCGGTGTTTTTCTTCCGTTTGGACTCTATTCCAAAATCAGATCTGAAAAGAGTCAAAAACAAAGAAAAACAGGAACTGGCACTTGGCACTGGATTAATATGTTAGTCCCAAAAAATATAAAAGGTACATAAAAAAACCAAAGAAGACAAGATAACAACGTGAAACCATAAAAAATTATAGATACGTTTGAGACGTATCACGCCTTAAGAAAGATGACATGATGTAGAGGGATAAATTCACGCAATAGATATAAACCCCATATTTGTACCCTTGATGGCAAGAATACGATGCGTGCCTTGCTACCCCTTCTATCACTGGGTGAGGTCACCGCACGGTATGAACCCAAAACCAAGCACTTCTCCCATTGCAAGAGTCATAGATCAAGTTGGCGATACAAAACCCACAACTCGAAGAGAATTACAAGGATATGAAATTATGCATATAAGAGATCAGAAGAAACTCATATAAGATTCATAGATAATCTGATCATAAATCCACAATTAATCGGATCTTGATAAACACACCGCAAAAGAAGATTACATCGGATAGATCTCCATGAAGATCATGGGAGAACTTTGTATTGAAGATCCAAGAGAGAGAAGAAGCCATCTAGCTACTAGCTATGGACCCGAAGGTCTATGGTGAACTACTCACGCATCATCGGAGAGGCAATGGTGTCGATGAAGAAGCCCTCTGTATCCGAATCCCCCCTCCGCCAGGGCACCAGAACGTGCCCCAGATGGGATCTTGCGGAGACTGAAGCTTGCGGCGGCGAAAAAGTATTTTCGTGGATCTCTCCCGTGGTTTTGGATTTTTCGGGGATTTATAGGCGGAAGAAGTAGGGCAGAGGAGCCACACGGGGCCCACAAGCCTGCTAGGCGCGCCCCCCCGGCCGCGCCTAGGGGGCTTGTGGTCTCCCCTGGTGCCCCCTGCCTTGGTTCTCAAGCTCCCTGCATATCTTCTGTTCCGGAAAAAATCTTTTCGGAGGTTTTATTCCGTTTGGAATCCGTTTAATATTCTCCTCTGAAAAGGGTAAAAAACACGAAAAAAACAGGAACTGGCACTTGGCCCTGAGCTATTAAGTTAGTCCCAAAAAATATATGAAAGGCATACAAAACATCCAAAGTTTGACAAGATAATAGCATGGAACCAACAAAATTATAGATACGTTGGAGACGTATCAGACATCAATTTCTCAATGTGTGTCCATGCATTGAGGGAGCCTAACCCAACATGTCGAGCGACATGTATGTCTTAGGCTCGGGGGCTTCTGTCGGGGTACACAAACATGGGTGTTTATTTCCCCCTGACTTGTGCACGAATGATAAGCCTCCGACCCAACGACCTCAGGTTGTTAGGGAATGTTACCTCTCCATCAAGACCTGGCCCAAACCAGAGAAGCCACTCTACGAGACATCAAGGAGCACATCGAGAAGACCAAGACCCCGGCACACGCCGCCTCCGACGACCAGACGCCGCCTCCAACGACCAGACATCGAAAAGAGCATCATGAATCTCATGATAAGCACATTTAAGTCTAACCCACTTCCTATGCATAGCAACTAGCAAAAACTTTATGGGAGCAAGAATCAACTAGCATAGGAAGGCAAAATAAGAATAACTTCAAAACTTTGAACACATAGGGAGGAAACTTGATATTATTGCAATTCGTACAAGCATATGTTCCTCCCTCATAATAATTTTCAGTAGCATCATTAAGGATTCAACAATATAACTATAACATATAACATTCTTTTCATGATCTACAAGCATAGAAAATTTATCACTCTCCACATAAGCAAACTTCTTCTCATTCATAATAGTGGGAGCAAACTCAACGAAATAACTATCATGAGGTACTTGATTGACATAACCAATTTGAATATTAAAATCATGATAACAAGTTTGATGGTTACTATCACTCTTTATACCATACATGTCATCGCAATAATAAACATAGATAGGAGGCATGCTATCATCATAATAGTTTTGCTCATCAAAACTTGGGGGACTAAAAATATCATATTCATCAAGCCTAGTATCCCCAAGCTTGTGGCTTTGCATATCATTAGCATCATGAATATTCAGAGAATTCATACTAACAATATTGCTATCATGCTCATCACTCAAAGATTTAGTGCCAAACATTTTAATAGCTTCTTCTTCTAACACTTGAGCACAATTTTCCCTTCCATCATTTTCATGAAAGATATTAAAAAGATGAAGCATATGAGGCAACCTCAATTCCATTTTTTTGTAGTTTTCTATTATGAAACTAAACTAGTTAAAAACAAGAAACTAAAATATTTTATCGCAAGATCTAAAGATATACCTTCAAGAACTCACCTCCCTGGCAACGACGACAGAAAAGAGCTTGATGTCTACTACACAACCTTCTTCTTGTAGACTCGTGTTGGGCCTCCAAGCGCAGAGTTTTGTAGGACAATAGCAAGTTTCCCTCAAGTGGATGACCCAAGGTTTATCAATCCGTGGGAGGTGTAGGATGAAGATGGTCTCTCTCAAGCAACCCTGCAATCAAATAACAAAGAGTCTCTTGTGTCCCCAACACACCCAATACAATGGTAAATTGTATAGGTGCACTAGTTCGGCGAAGAGATGGTGATACAAATGTAATATGGATGGTAGATATTGGTTTTTGTTATCTGAAAATATAAAAACAGCAAGGTAACAAATAGTAAACAACGAGCAAAATGTTGTATAAATGCTTGGAAACAAGGCCTAGGGTCCATACTTTCACTAGTGCAAGTTCTCCCAACAATACTAACATAGTTGAATCATATATAAATCCCTCACGTGCGACAAAGAGTTCACTCCAAAGTCACAAATAGCGGAGAACAAACGAAGAAATTGTTGGAAATATGCCCTAGAGGCAATGATAAAATAGTTATTATTATATTTCCCGTTTCAAGATAATCGTTTATTATCCATGCTATAATTGTATTGAATGAAAACATAGATAAATGTGTGGATACATAGATAAAACAATGTCCCTAGCAAGCCTCTAGTTGGCTAGCCAGTTGATCAAGGATGGTTAAGGTTTTCTGACCATATGCCAGTGTTGTCACTTGATAACTGGATCACATCATTAGGAGAATGATGTGATGGACTAGACCAAAACTATGAACGTAGCATGTGATCGTGTTATTTTATTGCTATTGTTTTCTCCGTGTCAAGTCTTCATTCCTATGACCATGAGATCATGTAACTCACTGACACCAGAGGAATACCTTGTGTGTATGAAATGTCACAACGTAATTGGGTGACTATAAAGGTGCTCTACAGGTATCTCCTAAGGTGTCCGTTGAGTTAGCATGGATTAAGACTAGGATTTGTCACTCCGTGTGACGGAGAGGTATCTCGGGGCCCACTCAGTAATACAACATCAGACACAAGCCTTGCAAGCAATGTGACTCAAGTGTGAGTCACATGATCTTGTATTACACACCGAATAAAGAGACTTGCCGGTAACGAGATTGAAATAGGTATAGGGATACCGACGATCAAATCTCGGGCAAGTAACATACCGAAGGACAAAGGGAATGTTATGCGAGATTATATGAATCCTTGGAACAGAGGTTCAACCGATAAGATCTTCGTGGAATATGTAGGATCCAATATGTACATCCATGTCCCGCTATTGGATATTGACCGAGGAGTGTCCCGGGTCATGTCTACATAGTTCTCGAACCCGCAGGGTCTGGACACTTAAGGTTCGATGATGTTTTAGTATAGTTGAGTTATATGTGTGGTTATCGAAGGTTGTTCGGAGTCCCGCATGAGATCACGGACGTCATGAGGGTTTACGGAATGGTCCGGAAATGAAGATTGATATATAGGATGGTTTCATTTGGTCATCGGAAAGTTTTGGGAATTATCGGCAGTGTACCGGGAGTGACGAATGGGTCCCAGGTATTCACCGGGAGAGGCCCACCCACCAGGGAGTGAGCCTAGTGACCCTAGGGTGGTGCACAAGCCCTTAGTGGGCTGGTGAGGCCAGCCCAATAGGTCCATGGTTCCACAAGTGGAAAACCAAAAGAAAATAAAAAAACAAGGAAAGAGGGAGGTGGGAAGGAAGGAGGGGACTCCTTCCCCCAAACCGAATTGGGGTGGGAGTCCACCTCCTCCCACTCAGCCGGCGCCCTTGGGGCTCCCTTGAGCCCCAAGGCTAGCCCCTCCCCTCCTCCTATATATATTGGTGGTTTAGGGCTTTTTGAGACACAATTTTGCCATGTGCAATTCAAACCTATACCACGTAGTTCTTCCTCTAGATCGAATTTCTACGGAGCTCGGGCGGAGCCCTGCAGGAGTAGATCATCACCATCATCGGCGCACCGTCACGCTGCTGGAGAACTCATCTACTTCTCCGTATCTCTTGCTGGATCAAGAAGGCCGAGATCGTCATCGATCTGTACGTGTGCTGAACGCGGAGGTGCCGTCTGTTTGACGCTAGATCGGAACGGATCGTGGGGCGGATCGTGGGACGACGATGATTTGAATAACGAAGTTGTACCACTACATCAACCGTGTTTCTTAACGCTTCCCACTTAGCGATCAACAAGGGTATGTGGATCTAATCTCCTCTCGTAGATGAACATCACCCTGATAGGTCTTCGTGTGCATAGGAATTTTTTTGTTTCCCATGCAACGTTCCCCAACAGTGGCATCATGAGCTAGGTTCATGCGTAGATGTTATCTCGAGTAGAACACAAAATGTTTTGTGGGCGTTGATGTTTGATTTGCTTCCCTCCTTAGTCTTTGCGCGATTCGGCGGTATTGTTGGATTGAAGCGGCCCGGACCGACATTTCTCGTACGCTTACGAGAGACTGGTTTCGTCGACTGACATGCAACTCGTTGCATAAAGATGACTGGCGGGTGTCGGTTTCTTCAACTTTAGTTGAATTGGATTTGAATGAGGCGGTCCTTGGAGAGAGGTTAAATAGCAATTTGCACATCTCCGTTGTGGTTTTTGCGTAAGTAAGATGAGATCATACTAGATACCCATAGCAATCACGTAAAACATGAAACAACAAATTAGAGGACGTCTAACTTGTTTTTGCAGGGTATGCTTGTGATATGATATGGCCAAATACATGATGTGATATATTGGATGTATAAGATGATCATGTTGGAATAGTTAATATTGACTTGCACGTCGATGCTACGGCAACCGGCAAGAGCCATAGGGTTGTCCTTAAACTAACGTTTGTGTTTGCAGATGTGTTTACTATATTGCTAGGTCGTAGCTTTAGTACTAATATCATAGATAGCACGACAACCTCGATGGCAGCACGATGATGGAGATCATGGTGTGGCGCCGGTGACAAGAAGATCCTGCCGGTGCTTTGGTGATGGAGATCAAGAAGCACAAGATCATGGCCATATCATGTCACTTATGAATTGCATGTGATGTTAATCCTTTTATGCACCTTATTTTGCTTAGAACGATGGTAGCATTATAAGGTGATCTCTCACTAAAATTTCAAGATGAAATTGTGTTCTCCCCGACTGTGCACCGTTCTGACAGTTCGTCGTTTCGAGACACCACGTGATGATCGGGTGTGATAGACTCAATGCTCACATACAACGGGTGCAAAACAGTTGCACACGCGGAACACTCGGGTTAAACTTGACGAGCCTAGCATGTGCAGACATGGTCTCGGAACACAACAGACCGAAAGGTCGAGCATGAATCGTATAGTTGATATGATTAGCATAGAGATGCTTACCACTAAAACTATACTCAACTCACGTTATGATCGGACTTGAGTTAGTGGATTTGGATCATGTACCACTCAAATGACTAGAGAGATGTAGTGTTTGAGTGGGAGTTGATGAGTAATTTGATTAGTTAAACTCTAATTATCTTGAACATAGTCTAAGTCCACTTTGCAATATTTTATGTTGTAGATCAATGGCTCACGCAGTAGCAACCCTCAATTTCAATACGTTCCTAGCGAAAGCTAAGTTGAAAGATGATGGAAGCAACTTTGTAGACTAGGCTCGTAATCTAAAGCTGCCCCTGCAAGCTGGGAAAAGGATTATGTCCTTAATGTAGCGCTAGGAGATGAACCACCCGCTATGTTTAGCCAAGATGTTTTGAAGACCTGGTTAACACGTAAGGATGACTACTCAGTCATTCAATGTGCAGTCTTGTATGACTTAGAAACGGGACTTCAACGTCGCTTTGAGTGTCATGGAGCATATGAGATGTTCCAGGAGTTGAAGTTTATCTTTCAGAAGAACGCCCGGATCGAGAGGTCTGAGAACTCCGATAAATTCTATGCTTGCAAGATGGAGGAGAATTCGTCTGTCAATGAACATGTGCTCAAAATGTCTGGGTACTCAAACCGTATGACTGAGCTAGGGATTGAACTCCCGCAAGAGGCTATCACCGACAGAATTCTTCAATCACTACCACCTAGCTATAAGAGCTTTGTGTTGAACTATAACATGGAAGGGATGAACAAGTCACCCGGCGAGTTATTCGCGATGCTGAAAGTCGTATAGTCAGAACTCCAGAAAGAGCATCAAGTGTTGATGGTCAATAAGACCACTGGTTTCAAGAGAAACGACAAAGGCAAGAAGGGGAACTCCAAGAAGAGCGGCAAGCTTGTTGCCAATCCGACGAAGAAATCCAAGGCTGGACCTAAGCCGGAAACAGAGTGTTATTATTGCAAGGGAATGGGTCACTGGAAGCGCAACTGCCCCAAGTATTTGGCTGATAAGAAGGCAGCCAAAGAAAAATCACGTGTATTTGATATACATGTTATTGATGTGTACTTAACCAACTCTCGTAGTAGTGCCTGGGTATTTGATACCAGTTCTGTTGCTCATATTTGCAACTCGAAGCAGGAACTGCGGAATAAACGAAGGCTGGCAAAGGATGAAGTGACGATGCGTGTGGGAAATGGTTCCAAGGTTGATGCTGTCGCTGTCGGCATAGTCTCACTTCAGTTACCATCACGATTAGTTATGAACTTAAATAACTGTTATTTAGTGCCCGCGTTAAGCATGAACACTATATCTGGATCTTGTTTACTGCGAGACGATTACTCGTTTAAGTCAAATAATAATGGTTGTTCTATTTCTATTAGTAATATCTTTTATGGTCATGCACCCAATGTGAGAGGATTGTTCATATTGAAACTTGATACTGATGATACACATATACATAACATTGAGACCAAAAGATGTAGAGTTAACAATGATAGCACCCTGTTTTTGTGGCACTGCTGCTTAGGTCATATTGGTGTAAAGCGCATGAAGAAACTCCATTCCTATGGGCTTTTGGAGTCACTTGATTTTGAATCACTTGACACGTGCGAACCATGCCTCATGGGCAAGATGACTAAGACTCCGTTCTCCGGAACAATGGAGCGTGCAAGTGACTTGTTGGAGATCATACATAATGATGTATGCGGTCCAATGAGTGTGGAGGTGCGCGGCGGATATTGTTATTTTCTCACCTTCACTTACGATTTGAGTAGGTGTGGATATATCTACTTGATGAAGCACAAGTCTGAAACGTTTGAGAAGTTCAAGCAATTTGAGAGTGAAGTTGAAAATCATCATAACAAGACGATCAAGTTCCTATGTTCTGATCGTGGGGGTGAGTATCTGAGTTTCGAGTTTGGTGCTCACTTGAGACAATGTGGAATTATTTCACAGTTAACACCGCGTGGAACACGACAGTGTAATTGTGTGTCCGAACGTCGTAATCATACTATGTTAGAAATGGTGCGATCTGTGATGTCTCTTACTGATTTGCCGTTATCGTTTTGGGGTTATGCATTAGAGACAGTTGCATTCACTTTAAATAGGGCACCATCAAAATCCGTTGAGACGACACCATACGAACTGTGGTATGGCAAGAGGCCAAATTTGTTGTTTCTTAAAGTTTGGGGATGTGATGCTTATGTCAAAAAGCTTCAGCCTCAAAAGCTGAAACCCAAAGCGGAAAAGTGCGTCTTCATAGGTTACCCAAAAGATACATTTGGGTACACCTTCTATCTCGAATCCGAGGGCAAAGTGTTTGTTGCTAAGAACAGAGCTTTTCTTGAGAAGGAGTTTCTCTCGACAGAATTGAGTGGGAGGAAGATAGAACTTGATGAGGTTGTCGAACCTCTAATCCCTATAGATGGTGGTGCAGGGCAGGGGGAAACCTGTGTCGAAGCGATGCCGGTTGAGGAGGAAGTTAATGATGATGATCATGAAACTTCAAATCAAGTTCCTATCGGACCTCACTGGTCGACAAGATCACGTACTGCTCCTGAGTGGTACGGTAATCCTGTCTTATCAATCATGTTGTTGGACAACAATGAACCTGTGAATTATGAAGAAGCAATGGTGGGCCCGTATTCCAACAAATGGCTGGAGGCCATGAACTCCGAGATAGGATCTATGTATGAAAACAGAGTGTGGACTTTGGAAGTACTACGTGAAGGCCGCAAGGCTATATAGAACAAATGGATCTTTAAGAAGAAGATGAATGCGGACGGTAATGTGACCGTGTATAAAGCTCAACTTGTGGCAAAGGGTTTTTCACAAGTTCAAGGAGTTGACTACGATGAGACATTCTCACCGGTAGCGATGCTTAAGTCCGTCCGAATCATGTTAGCAATAGCTGCATTTTTCGATTATGAAATCTAGTAGATGGATGTCAAAACGGCGTTCCTTAACGGTTTTCTTAAGGAAAAGTTGTATATGATGCAACCCGAAGGTTTTGTCGATCCAGAGAATGCTAACAAAGTATGCAAGCTCCAGCGATCCATTTATGGACTGGTGCAAGCATCTCAGAGTTGGAATAAGTGCTTTGATGAGGTGATCAAAGCATTTGGGTTTATACAAGTTGTTGGAGAATCTTGTATTTACAAGAAAGTGAGTGGGAGCTCTGTGACGTTTCTAATATTATATGTGGATGACATATTGCTGATTGGAAACAACATGGAGCTTTTGGAGAGCGTAAAGGATTACCTGAATAAAAGTTTCTCAATGAAGGACCTAGGAGAAGCTGCTTACATTCTAGGCTTTAAGATCTATAGGGATAGATCGAGGCGCCTGATAGGACTTTCACAAAGAACATACCTTGATAAAGTTTTGAAGAATTTCAAAATGGAACAGTACAAGAAGGGGTTCTTGCCAGTATTACAAGGTATTAAATTGAGTAACACTCAGTGCCCAACGACTGCGGAAGATAGGGAAAAGATGAGTACCGTCCCCTATGCTTCAGCCATAGGTTCTATCTTGTATGCAATGCTCTGCACTAGACCGGACGTCAGCCTGGCCATAAGTATGGCAGGCAGGTTTCAAAGTAATCTAGGAGTGGATCACTGGACGAAGGTCAAGAATATTCTGAAGTACCTGAAAAGGACTAAGGAAATGTTTCTCGTTTATGGAGGTAACGAAGAGCTCGTCGTAAAGGGTGACGTCGACGCAAGCTTTGACGCTGATCCGGATGACTCTAAGCCTCAAACCGGATACGTATTTATTCTTAATGGGGGTGCGGTAAGCTGGTGCAGTTCCAAGCAAAGCGTCGTACATGGCTTCCTCGGAGGCAGCTAAGGAGGGCGTCTGGATAAAGCAGTTCATGACGGATCTTGGAGTTGTGCCGAGCACACTAAATCCAATAACTCTGTTCTGTGACAACACTGGTGCCATTGCTTTAGCAAAGGAACCAAGGTTTCACAAGAAGACCACACACATCAAAGGACGCTTCAACCTCATCCGCGACTACGTCGAAGGAGAGGACGTAAATATTTGCAAAGTGCACACGGATCTGAATGTAGCAGATCCGCTGACTAAACCTCTTCCATGAGCGAAGCATGATCAACACCAGAACCGTATGGGTGTTAGATTCATAACAATGTAAATCGCATAGTGATGTGAGGACTAGATTATTGACTCTAGTGCAAGTGGGAGACTGTTGGAAATATGCCCTAGAGGCAATGATAAAATAGTTATTATTATATTTCCTGTTTCAAGATAATCGTTTATTATCCATGCTATAGTTGTATTGAACGAAAACATAGATACATGTGTGGATACATAGACAAAACAATGTCCCTAGCAAGCCACTAGTTGGCTAGCCAGTTGAGCAAGGATGGTTAAGGTTTTCTGACCATATGCAAGTGTTGGCACTTAATAACCGGATCACATCATTAGGAGAATCATGTGATGGACTAGACCCAAACTATGAACGTAGCATGTGATAGTGTTATTTTATTGCTATTGTTTTTTGCGTGTCAAGTATTCATTCCTATGACCATGAGATCATGTAACTCACTGACACTGGAGGAATACCTTGTGTGTATCAAACGTCACAACGTAAGTGGGTGACTATAAAGGTGCTCTATAGGTATCTCCGAAGGTGTTCATCGAGTTAGCATCGATCAAAACTGGGATTTTTCACTCCATGTGACGGAGAGGTATATCGGGGCCCACTCGGTAATACAACATCACACACAAGCCTTGCAAGCAATGAGACTCAAGTGTGAGTCACGGGATCTTGTATTACAGAACGAGTAAAGAGACTTGCTCGTAACGAGATTGAAATAGGCATAGGGATACCGACGATCAAATCTCGGGCAAGTAACATGCCGAAGGACAAAGGGAATGTTATCCAGGATTATATGAATCCTTGGCACAAAGGTTCAACCGATAAGATCTTCGTGGAATATGTAGGATCCAATATGGACATCCAGGTCCCGCTATTGGAGATTGACCGAGGAGTGTCCTGGGTCATGTCTACATAGTTCTCGAACCCGCAGGGTCTGCACACTTAAGGTTTGATGATGTTTTAATATAGTTGAGTTATATGTGTGGTTACTGAAGGTTGTTCGGAGTCCCGTATGAGATGACGGACATCACGAGGGTTTCCGGAATGGTCCGGAAATTAAGATTGATATATAGGATGGTTTCATTTGGTCACCGGAAAGTTTCGGGCATTACCGGCAGTGTACCGGGAGTGACGAATGGGTTCCGGGTATTCACCGGGAGGGGCCCACCCACCCAGGAGTGAGCCCAGTGACCCTAGGGTGGCGCACCAGCCCTTAGTGGGCTATTTAGGCCAGCCCAATAGGGCCATGGCGCCACAAGTGGAAAAAACCAAAAGAAAAGAAAAAAACAAGGAAAGAGGGAGGTGGGAAGGAAGGAGGGGAGTCCTTTCCCCAAACCGAATTGGGGTGGGAGTCCACTTCCTCCCACTCGGCCGGCGCCCTTGGGGCTCCCTTGAGCCCCAAGGCTAGCCCCTCCCCTCCTCCTATATATATTGGTGGTTTAGGGCTTTTTGAGACACAACTTTGCCACGTGCAACTCAAACCTATACCACATAGTTCTTCCTCTAGATCGGATTTCGGCGGAGCTCGGGCGGAGCCCTGCAGGAGTAGATCATCACCACCACCGGCGCGCTGTCACGCTGCCGGCGAACTCATCAACTTCTCCGTCTCTCTTGTTGGATCAAGAAGGCCGAGATAGTCATCGAGCTGTACGTGTGCTGAACGCCGAGGTGCCGTGCGTTCGGCGCTAGATCGGAACGGAGCGTGGGATGACGGTGATTTGAATCACGAAGTTGTACCACTACGTCAACCGCGTTTCTTAATGCTTCCCGCTTAGTGATCTACAAGGGTATGTGGATCTAATCTCCTCTCGTAGATGAACATCACCATGATAGGTCTTCGTGTGCGTAGGAATTTTTTTGTTTCCCATGCAACGTTCCCCAACAGAAATTATTGTAGGGTACCAAACCACCTCAAAGTTATCTTTTCCAATCAATCTTATGAGCTATCCCTATAAGTGTCAAGAACAACCCTAGAGTTCGTACTAAAATAACACCTTAAGTTACACATCATGTGCCAACCCCTATGCATAGATTCGGCTTGTTCAATCCAACACAAAGAACTACAAAGAGTGCCCCAAAGTTTCTAACGGAGACTCAAGATGACAACATGTGCCAACCCCTATGCATAGATTCCCAAGGTCACGGAACCCGCAAGTTGACCACCAAAACATACATCAATTGGATCAATAGTTCACCCCATTGTCGCCACGAATATCCCAACACAAGACATACATAAAGTGTTCTCAAATCCTTGAAGACTCAATCAGATAAGAAAACTTCAAAGGAAAACTCAATTCATCACAAGAAGATAGAGAAGGGAAAACTCCATATGATTCATCTATGTTAATAAAGCTCGCGATACATCAAGATCGTGCCATCTCAAGAACACGAGAGACAGAGATCAAACACATAGCTACTGGTATATACCCTCAGCCCCGAGGGTGAACTACTCCCTCCTTGTCAAGGAGACCGCCGGGATGATGAAGATCGCCTCCGGTGATGGATTCCCCCTCCGGCTGGGTGCCGGAACGGGCTCCTGATTGGTTTTTCGTGGCTCTAGAGGCTTGGGGCGGCGAAACACCCGATCTAGGTTTCTTTTCGGGGGTTTCTGTATTTTTAAGAATATTTGGTGTTGGAATCACACCACGGGAGGGCTCGATGGGCCCACAAGCCAAGGGGTGTGTCCTAGGGGGCGCCGTGGTGGCTTGTGGCTGCATCTGGACTCCTCTCCGGGATCTTTTTGCTCCATTATTTTTCATATTTTCCAAAAATATTCTCTGTAAATTTTCAACCCACTCTAAGAACTTCTATTTCTGCACACAAACAACACCACGGTAGCTCTACTGAAAACATCGTCACTCCCGGTTAGTTCTAATAAAATCATATAGAATTATTATAAACATGGCATGAATCCTTTAGAAATTGTAGATACGTTGGAGACGTATCAGCATCCCCAAGCTTAATTCCTGCTCGTCCTCTAGTACGTAAATGATCAAAGAAATAATTTACGAAGTGTGAGTGCTAGCATAGTGTTACGCCCAAGATGCGGCCCTATCCTTCTTTTGGCGCGAGGGCCTCGACAGGTATAGAAACATATCTTGTCGCTTCGCAAGAATGGATATTGTTGGGGATATTACCTGCGGTGTAACCCGCCCTAACTGGGCCGGGTCACTAAATGGGCGACTCATGCTTTGTTAATAGAAGCCTTACCGAGGGGCCCATGAACCGGATGGCGGTTCAGGATTGATGCAGAAGATAAGCCGCCAAGGACGTTTCAAGTCTTGGAAAGCACGTCGACTTAGAGATATGGAAGGCCACGATCTGTAGCGTGGCTAGGACTTTGTAAACCCTAGGTCCTCGACCTGTATATAAAGGCGAGTCTCTGGGGCAGATAGGGCAAGTTAGAAATCTTCGAGAGCTAGGTCAGGCGAGTTACGCCCTCCTTGTAATCGAATCCATCATCAATCTACACAAAGCAGGACGTAGGCTTTTACCTCCACACGAGGGGCCGAACCTGGGTAAATTTGAGTCTCGCTTTCGCTCACCCCCTTTGAGTCGCCACCAAGGTGAGATGTCTCCTTCACTAAGTCCTTTGACGAGGACATCTGCCGTGACAAAACCATGACAGTTGGCGCCCACCGTGGGGCTAGCGCACGGTGGAGTTGAGTTCTCAAAGGGAGCCCTTCGAGGGCCAGGAAGCTATGCGGTTGGCATCATGACGAAAAGCTACCGTGGAAAATACTACATCGACAACTCACAGTGGGGGCCTGAAGCTGATTTGGTCGAATCTGGTTACAGGGTCCCCTTTGGCAAGATCCATGTCTTCATCGGCAAGATCGGGGCACCGGTACCTGAGCCGGACATCTTTACCGGCATCATCGAGCTAGCCCGGTACGCCCGCCTCGTCACACGTTAAGACAGGGGACGCCACATTTTCGTTGGCTTTACGCAGGGAACCAACTTGCAGGACGAACCGGTGGTTCAGGAGGTCACCCCCGTCAACTCTGACAATGATTCATCCATGGGAGACACAGATTCAATCCACCCTCTTTATGAAGGACAACTCGGCGGGTTGCCACGGGCGGCAAACTCCGAGGACTTTCAGGACCCCGTCGACAAGTCTCCATCTACATGGAGGGGGCGGCACAACCTCAGCCAAACCCGGCCGGCAACGATGAGACAGGCGGGTCGTCGAAAACTGTGGCTCAAGAAATGGCGGACTTGGCGGCGGAAATTACCAAACTCATAGCAATTGTTGTAACAGCAGAGAATCAGGAAACTATCAATGTTGAACTGGCGAAGCTGCGGGAGGAGATGGCCAAGACTCAGCGGGACGTGGAAGCGAAAGCCGCCAGGATGGCCGCACAGCAGGCCCGAATCACCGTGGAGACAGAATGGCTGAACACCGAAGGCTGGCGGCTCGAGCGACAATAGCGCGCATCCGATGCTATTCACCGGAGGAGGCATCATGGTCGCCTCCCGGACGATCTACATCCGACGCGCCTCTTCGACACCCCACACACTCCCGGGATGGGACCCGATCGGCCTTGGCAGGCTGCTCCAGGGGAGGGTCCGGTTCAGCCACCGCCTAACCCACCACCGCCTCAGCCAACAGAGGCCCACACACCTCGCTTCCAGACACCACGGGTCCACTTCTCGAATCCAACGTGTTGGCGGAAACCCACCACTTGGAGTCCCTCCCAATTTATGGAAACTCCCCTGCCGAAGTGGAGGCGGGAAACGCCATCGAGATGCTGAAAACGGCGGTGGTCCAACATTCGCAATATCCGCACAGCCGTGACCAAATACACTCTACACGCCACGTAAGTCACACCAGGAGTCGCCATGAGGATTAGCCCATGGTGACCAGCGAGCAATGGCGTCCACCGCAGACCAACCCGCCCGGGATGCACGATACCCGAGCCCAAGACATTGTGGACGCAGTACGAGCCGCCCACCTAATGGAGACGCCAACTGCGGCGGGTCAAGTCTACCCGGCTTGTACCCAGACCCCAGCCGCATCGACCGATACAAGCGGCATGCACGTTGGGGTGCCCTGTCTCATGCCCGCTCTCCGCAACGAGCAAATGCCAAAGGATTTCAAGGGACCGAGGAAGGTACCCAATTACACACCAGATCTTGAGCCAGGGTCATGGATCGAGAGTTACGAGCATGCAATAGATATGTTCGATGTGAATGAGGCGGTCTACGCCAAGTATTTTACCATGATGCTTGAAGGAACAGCGCGCACATGGTTGAAAAACCTGCCGCCTAACTCCATCAACACTTGGGCAGAGTTGAAGGAACGTTTCATCAGGAATTTCCGAGGGACTTGCAAACGCCCGATGACCATCGTCGACTTACAGCACTGCGTTCAGCGACCGGACGAGTCGACCCATCATTGGACGCGGCGAGTTGCAGAGGTCATTCATTCGTCGGACGGCATCTCGGAGGCTCAAGCAGTGCTAATCCTGGAGAAAAATTGCCATTACGAGCCTATGGTGCTAAAGCTTGGGAGACTCAAACGTCAGGTGCAGGACATGGCGAGTTGATGGACACCCTGACCAGGTATGTCGAGTCAGACGACACTAAGGACCATGGGGAAGATGATGATAAGGTTAGCACCGCGAGGAGAGGCGAGTCATCCAAGGGTCACTCCCAGTTCGTGGGGCGGGGCAACCATAACCACGCCGGGCAAGGTAAGAGGAGACAACAAGACGGTGCCACATATTTCATCGCCAATACAAACACCAGCAACGGGAACCAGCGCCAGAAGAAGCGGGGCTTCAGCGGGAAGAAGCCACACAATTATCACGAGATGCTCAAAGGCCCCTGCCCGCAGCACGCCACCGCTGACGGACCATCTATCCACTCTTGGGAGGATTGCTAAGTGATGCAGAAATTCCGAGCTGAGGCGCTCAATAAAGGTCAAGGAGGTGATCAAGGCAGGCGACAGGAACAATTCAACACACCCGGGTCACAATGAAACCCGTTCGGTGGGTTCCCTAACCCGGGCCCGCAGGCCGGGTCATAGCCTAATAGTGGACAATACCAAGTTCACAACCAACAACGGTATAACCCATAGGGCGTGTTTCAACAATCGCCCCTGCAAGGAGATCCCCAGCGGCAGGATGACAATGGCGGCTTTCAGAATAATCCTAAGCAGTTGAACAGTGGACAGTATCATATGTTCACCACCAACACTTGCAAACAGGACCAAAAGGTGAAACATAGAACTTTCGGCGTGGTTGAGCCAGCGCTCCCTAGGTACCTCCATTGTTTTGAGCAGCCCATCACCTGGAGTAGGGAGGATCACTCGCCCCGAGTTGATAACCCTGGAGACTTAGCTTTGGTCGTGGCTCCCCAAGTCGGCGGTTACACCCTTTCCAAAGTCCTTATGGATGGTGGCAGCAACATAAACATCTTATATTTCGATACCTTTGGAATGATGAATTTCTCAGAGAAAGACTTGATGCCATCTTCCACGGTTTTTCACGGTATCGTTCTAGGTAAATCGGCATACCCCGTTGGGCGGATCAAACATAACGTAGCTTTTGGTACGGTGTCCAATTACAGGAGCGAGTCCCTCATATTTGAGGTGGTCAAGATCAAGAGCCCTTACCACGCATTGTTTGGAAGGCCGACTTATGCTCGGTTCATGGCCCACCCATATTACGTTTACCTCAAGCTCAAAATTCCTGGTCCTAGGGGGACTATCACAATCAATGGGGACAGGAAAATAGCCCAAGAATGCGAGGAAGGAGATGCAGCTTATGCTAAGATGGCTTGCACGACCGAGGAGCTCAAGTTTCACCAAGCCAATGTTGACCCGGCGGATATGACTCCGCTCAAGAGACCAACAATTGACTCAGAGCCGCCCCTCAAGTTTAAGCCCACGGATGACACAAAGGTGATAGACTTCACGCTAGGCGACTCAACCAAGCATTGCACCATTGGGACGGGTCTGGATCCCAAATAGGAAAGCATGCTCATCGAATTCATCCATGAGAATCGAGACATCTTCGGATGGAAACCTTCCGACATACCGGGAGTGCCGAGAGAATTCGCTGAGCACCATCTAAATACTAACCCCAAAGTAAAGTTGGTTCGGCAATATCTTCCCAGGTTTAACGAAGAACGGCGTAAGGCAATTGGAGAGGAAGTCGCCCGTCTTTTGGCCGCCGGATTCATCATCGAGTTTTTTCATCCTGAATGGTTGTCTAACTCCGTCCTGGTGCTAAAAAAGAACGACACTTTCCGCATGTGCATCGACTACACCGACCTCAACAGAGCTTGTCGAAAGGATCCTTTCACCCTTCCCCGCATTGACCAAATCATTGACTCGACGACAGGTTGCTGATGTCAACTGTTCTTCCCCTTTGCAACAGCACCAGAAGAATGCTGCTAGCACTCTCCAGCAATCGAAACTAGAAGAGTGTTGTTGACGGCCCACCAGCGCGTGGGATCGTAGCAGTTTTTGAGGGTAGAGTATTCGACCCAAATTTGTTGATCGCCAAAACAGGAGGTGAGAGAATACTCTCGAGTATTAGCAGTTGAATTTGTCAGATTCAACCACACCTGAAAGATTAGTATCTGCAAGCAAAGTAGTAACAACAAAGTAGTATGATAACAACAGTGTCAGAAACGATCTGTTGATGACAGACTATTCCTAACGATTGTATCAATGGAGCCAAGTTGCCTCGTTGACGGAAATTGTTAGTTCCCGTCAACGACCAGCGAACCAAAATTGTAGCAGGTAGCAGTAGTGTAACAAGCAATAGCAGCGACAAGGAAAAGAAGTAGTGGCAGCAGTAGCAAGTAGCAACAGTAGCAAGTAGCAACAGTAGCAGCAGAGCAAGACAAGTAACAACAGTAGCAACAGTAGCAACCGCAGCAGCAGAGCAAGACAAGTAACAGCAGTAGGAATAGTAGTAATAGCAGCAGAGCAAGACAAGTAACAACAGCAGTAGGACAAACTCGTAGGCAATGGTCGGTGATTTGTTTAGATGATATTCATCATGCAACAGTTATAACACGGAGAGATATGTGGCTAGCTCCCGTTCGTCAATGTGATGTAGGCATGTATTCCGTGTGTCGTCATATGTGCTTAGGGAAAAGAACTTGCATGACATCTATTGTCCATACCTCCCGTGGTAGTGAGGTCCAAAAGGAAACGACGGGATATTAAGGTTCTCCTTTTAAGAAAGCACCGGACCAACGCATTAGCACTTGGTGAACATATGAACTCCTCAGACTATGGTCATCACCGGGAGTGGTTCCGGTTATTGTCACTCCGGGGTTGCCGGATCATAACACATAGTAGGTAACAACAACTTGCAAGATCGGTCTAAAACACACATATATTGGTGACAACATAGTAATTTCAGATGTGAAATCATGGCACTCGGGCCCTAGTGACAAGCATTAAGCATGGCAAAGTAGTAGGAACATCAATCTCAGAACCTAGTGGATACTAGGGATCAATCCCCATCAAAACTAACTCGATTACATGATAGATCTCATCCTACTCATCACCGCCCAGCGAGCCTACGAATAGATTACTCACGAACGACGAAGAGCTTCATGGAATTGGAGAGGGAAGAAGGTTGATGACGACGATGGCAACGATTTCCCCTCCCCGGAGCCCAAGACGGACTCCAGATCTGCCCTCCAGATGAAGAACAGGTGGTGGCGGCGCCTCCATATCGCAAACGTGACGAAAACTTCTCTTTTTATTTTTCTGGGATGAAAGTGAACATATAGACCTGAGGTTGGGGGCGGCAGAGCCGTGTGGGCCCCACAAGCCTGCCCACCGCCACCAGGGGTGGTGGTGGCGGAGCCAGGGCTTGTGGCCCACTGGCCCACCCCCTCAGGTGGAACTTGGCGCAGATATTTTTCATATTTTCCAAAAATGCTCCCCATTAATTTTCAGGACGTTTCGAGAACTTTGATTTCTGAACAAAAATAACACCAAGGCAATTGTGCTGAAAACAACAACAGTCCAGGTTAGTTCCATTCAACACATGCAAATTAGAGTCCAAAACAAGGGCAAAAGAGTTTGGAAAAGTAGATACGATTGAGACGTATGAACTCCCCCAAGCTTAAAACCTTGCTTGTCCTCAAGCAACTCAGTTGACAAACTGAGAGAGAAAGAAAAACTTTGACAAACTCTGTTTGATTTTCTTGTTGCAACTATGTCTTACTCATAACTAGAATTTCAGCAAGATCACAAGTTAACCACATAAGCAAATGAGACAAAGGTCTCACGGTAAATTAATATCAATGGCATAATTAGCTAACGAGCAAATAATAATGAGTTTCAAATGCCAACACTTCAATCAAAACAAGCATGAAGCAATATACATAGGTGGTATCTCGCTAGATCTTTCTGAGACCGCAAAACATAAATGCAGAGCACTTTCAAAGATCAAGGGCTGACTAAACATTGTAATTCATAGCAACGAAGATCCAGTCATAGTCATTCTCAATATCAATCAAAAGAAAAGCATAAAAATGACAGAGGTGCTCTCTAATTGGTGCTTGTATAAGAGGAGGATGACTCAACAGGAAAATAAGTAGATAGGCCCTTCGCAGAGGGAAGCATTGATTTGCAGAGGTGCCAGAGCTCAAGCTTTGAAAAGAGAGATAATAATTTTGGGTGGCATGCTTTCATTGTCAACGCAATGACCAAGAGTTCTCAATATCTTCCATGCTACTCATGCTATAGGCAGTTCCCAAACAGAAAAGTAAAGTTTTAACTCCCCCACCACCAATCGATCACACTCCACGGCTAGCTGAATCCTCGGGTACCGTCCATACTAACATCAATCCAGGGGGAGTCTTGTTTTACAGTTATGTTTTCGATTTAAGCGTGGAACTGGGCATTCCAATTAGTGACCCCTTTCTCGTGAATGACAGGGAATAAACACATGTCGAGGATAACACTCCTAGCATGGAAGATACCAATAGCCCCCGTCACCACATGAGCGGTTCGGGCATGCAAAACAGATTATTTCTTGAAGGTTTAGAGAATGGCACATGCAAATTTACTTGGAACAGCAGGTAGATACCGCAAATAGGTAGGTATGGTGGACTCTCATGGAAAAACTTTTTGGTTTTATGGAAGTGGATGCACAAGTAGTATTCCGCTTAATAGAAGTGAAGGCTAGCAATAGACTAGGAAGCGACCAATTAGAGAGCGACAACGGTCATCAAGATGCAATGAGTTTGACTAACATTGAATGCAAGCATGAACAGGATATAAATCACCATGAACACGAACATCATAGAGGCTATGTTGATTTTGTTTCAACTACATGCCTGAACATGCGCCAAGTCAAGCCACTTGAAACATTCAAAGGAGAATACCATCCTATCATACTACATCATAGTCATCTCAAAATCTATGTTGGCATTCAAGACAAACCATTATAAACTCTCAGCTAAATAAGCATGGCATCAGAAACTATGATCTCTAAGTTGTCATTGCAAACATGGTTCTCTCACAACAAAGCTAAATCGGGGTCAACAAGCTAGTCATATTTACAAAAACAAAATAGATAGAGTTCATACCATCTTTTCAGTCTCAGTCACTTCATCATATATCATCATTGTTTCCTTTCATTTGCACGATCGAACAACGTGAACAATAATAAGAGCATTGGACTAAGCTGAATCTGTAGGCAAACACAAAGGAGAAGACAAAGTAATATGGCTCTTTGAAAGCTAAATAGGTAAGCATGCAAGAATCACTAAGCATTGGAACCAATATCTTCTACCTTGACCCAAAGAAAAAACAAAACTATTTACACGGGAAAGCTCCCAACAAGCAAAAGAAGACAGAGAAATCTTTTTGTGTTTTCTCAAAAGGACACAAAACAAGAAAACAAGAAAACGAAAATAAACTAGCATGGATAATACAGTGGAAAAGTGTAAACACCGGCTAACAAAGTGAAAGCATAAGCATGAATGTAAAGTCGGTGAGAACATGTACTCCCCCAATCTTAGGCTTTTTGCCTAGCTTGGTCTACTCCCAAGGTGGGAAATAACCAGCTCGAGGATACTCCGGAGTAGACTCTGGATGACACTGCTGTGTGAGCTCCTCTAGCTCCCACTGATAAACTGGCGTCTGGTACTCGACTGGCGGCTCGGGCATGGGCGCCTGTGGTTGGGCCAAGCCCCAATATGCGTAGATGTCCGAGGGTATAATAGTGTACCTGCCTCAATGAAGATCGAACAAAGAAGGAGCAGGCAAAGTAATAGTCTCTCGAGTACCCTAACTATATACCAGGTTATAAATCATCCGTCTACTAGCATCTCTATCCAGAAAATCATGGCGAACCATGCTATCATAATCCAGATATTTCTTAGGGAGAAGCATCTCTCCTTCCTCTCCCAGTCTAATGGGTATCTCAAAGTGTCTAGCAAGACGGGTAGCATAGATACCTCCATAGACGACACCCTTGGAATGGTTGAGGTTCAACCGTTGAGCTAATATAGCGCCCAAGATGTAAGTCTTATCGTTATAAAGGCCTTCACGCAAAACCGCAAGGTCTGGCGAACTAAGTGATCCAGCCTCCCCACGGCCAATCAAATATTTTCCCACAAATAATGAGAAGTACCGAAGCATAGGAAAATGTATGCTTGCAATTCTAGCGCGAGACACTCCTCTCTCCTCTCCAACAACAATAGAACCAATGAAATCCACCAAGTCCCGTGGACGAGGGTCATAGATATCCCCAACATAAGGTAATTTGCATACATTGCAAAAATCCTGCAGCGTCATGCACTTGGGGACATCGTATATCATGAACTCAACCATGGGAGGATTCTTCCTCGGATAAAAGTTGAAGCTTTGAACGAAAATATTGGTGAGGAGGAGGTATTGTGAGCACTTATCTTCAACG
Organism: Hordeum vulgare subsp. vulgare; assembly: GCF_904849725.1. Taxonomy (NCBI): domain Eukaryota; kingdom Viridiplantae; phylum Streptophyta; class Magnoliopsida; order Poales; family Poaceae; genus Hordeum; species Hordeum vulgare. The sequence continues at coordinate 396,721,147 of NC_058522.1, read as the reverse complement.
AACGTAGTAAGACCTGCGTTCTCCACCAAGTAATAAAAGTCTTCATAAAGTCCGACGGCGCGCAAAAATTCATCACTTGGCCACTCGCACGCTCGAACTTCTGTGACTCGAGGAACTACGTACTTGTTGTGGTTCTTCTCATCCTCCTTGGGGTTACGGCTTGAGGACCCTCTCAAGAACCTCCTCATCTTTTCCTTTTTCTAGCTCTGAAAAATTCTGGAATTTTTAGAGACTTCGAAAGAAAAGTGAATAAGTATTAACCCAACTTGCAGCAACTACTCCTACTAGTGCCTAAAGACTGTATCACGCGCTAAAACTACTTGGGACCAGCTAAAATCAACATTTCTAGCTCAAGAACAGGGTCACCAAGGTAGCAAGAATACGGGAAGGATAAAGCACTAGAGAAAAAACTAATTGGACCAATAGAGGAGTCGCTTACCAAGGAGTAATTTCCCCAAAACGGTTCGGAGAATGGTGCTTTGAGCAAGTAGATCAAAAATCACAGCCAAATGAGCAAGAACACGGGTTTGAGCTGTGAAACAATTTTTTCTGGAGGTGAAGAAGAGGCTGGGAGCTAGAATGAGTGGAGGGGGTCCCTGTGGGCCCCACAAGCTTGCACTCCACCACCAGGGGGAGGTGGCGGTGGCAGGGCTTGTGGCCCACTGGTCTGGGCCCCAGGCCAGCTCTCAGGCCGAGTAATTTTCAAAAATTCGAGAAAAAATCATGCTAAATTTTCAGGACCATCGGAGAACTTTTATTTTCGAGGTATTTTTCTGTGGGACGCTAAAGCAGAAAACAGGAAAAACTAAACTAATTCTATCATTTTTCTTCTAAGCAAATGAAAATGAAAGCTTAAAACAGAGGTATGTGACTCTTTGATTCATCCGTTTCATGGTTATCGAAAGAAATCCGTCAATGGGGTTGATCAAGTCCTCATGACAAAACCTTCTTGAATCGCAAGAGAGAACGGAGAATTTTCTAATAGCCACTAAGTCACCTAAATGGGGATAAGTATCTCCCTAACAAGCAAATCATACTTCATCTTGACACGAGGAATAGGGCATTCAAAGCTCCCAATGAGAATCGATGAAGTCTTTTCGATAGCATTGATGCAACGTACTTGATATCGTTTCTTCAGAAAGTGCACTGTGTGCTCATTACCGTTGACATGGAAAGTGACATTGCCTTTGTTGCAATCTATAACAGCCCCTGCAGTGTTTAAAAAGGGTCTTCCGAGGATGACAGCCATGGCATCGTCCTGAGGAATATCCAAGATAACAAAGTCTGTTAAGATAGTGGTGTTAGCAACCACAACAGGCACATCCTCGCAAATGCCGATAGGGAAAGCAGTTGATTTGTCGGCCATTTGCAGAGAAATTTTAGTGGGTGTCAACTTATCCAATTCAAGTCTACGATAAAGAGAGAGCGGCATAACACTAACACCGGCTCCAAGGTCACATAAGGCAGTTCTTACGTAGTTTCCTTTAATGGAGCAAGGTATAGTGGGCACTCCGGGATCACCAAGTTTCTTAGGAGTTCCACCTTTAAAAGTGTAATTGGCAAGCATGGTGGAGATCTCAAGATCTGGTATCTTCCGTTTATTAGTCACGATATCTTTTATGTACTTGGCATACAAAGACATCTTGAGCATATCAGTTAATCGCATCTGTAGAAAGATGGGTCTTATCATCTCAACGAAGCGCTCAAAATCCTCATCATCCTTTTTCTTGGATGGCTTAGGGGGAAAGGGCATAGATCTCTGAACCCATGGCTCCCTTTCTTGACCATGCTTCCTAGTAGTTAAGTCATTCTTATCGTATTTCTTAGGTTGTGTGTTATCAGGATTAACCGTAGGTTCAATCTCCACATCCTCATCATTGCTAGGTTGAGCATTATTATGAACATCAGTGTCCATATTGTCACCAGGTTCATGTTCATCACGAGATTGTGTTTCTGCATCAGACGCAGAACTATCATTAGGTTCCTCAGGTGTGACAGTATTTGGTGAACTGGCATGTAGGTTTCCATCATCCTTCTTCTTCTCCTTAGGATGAATGGGTGTATTAGCATTGATTCCTTGAGAATCTTGATCAATTCTCTTAGGGTGGCCTTCATGATACTAAGGTTCCTGAGTCATTTTGCCTCCTCTAGTAATGACTCTGACAGATTTATCATTTAATTCATTGATCAGGTCATTCTGAGCTTTAAGTACTTGTTCTACCTGAGTAGTAATCATAGAGGCATGTTTGCTCAGAAGCTTCAGATCATTGACATTTCTGTCTACACAAGCACTTAAATGGCTAAGCATACAAGTACTTTGTTCCAAATGTCTGCTAACATAATCATTGAAACTCTATTGTTTGGCAACAAAGTTGTCAAATTCATCAAACCATAGGCTAGCAAGTTTGTCAAAAGGAATATCACTCTCATCAAACCTATGCAGAGAATTCACTTCTACTACCTGTATCGGGTTATCAAGACCATGGATCTCTTCGATAGGTGGTAGATTTTTGACATCTTCAGATCTAATGCCTTTCTCTTGCATAGATTTCTTGGCTTCTTGCATATCTTTGGGACTAAGGAATAGAATACCTCTTTTCTTCGGAGTTGGCTTAGGAGGTGGTTCTGGAATAGTCCAAGCATTATCGTTGATCAAGATGTTATTCTGTAGGGTCTCAGTTTGTTCTACAGTTCGTTCCCTAAAAACACAACCGACACAACTATCTAGGTGGTCTCTAGAGGCATCGATAAGTCCGTTATAGAGGATATCAAGTATCTCGTTCTTCTTAAGAGGGTGATTAGGCAAAGCATTTTGTAGCTGGATGAGCCTCCCCCAAGCGTGTGGAAGACTCTCTTCTTGGAGTTGAGCAAAGTTGTATATTTCTTGCAAGGCAGCTTGCTTCTTATGGGCAGGGAAATATTTCTCACAGAAGTAATAGACCATCTCCTGGGGACTACTCACACATCCAGGAGCAAGAGAGGTGAACCAGGCTTTAGCATCATCCTTTAGAGAGAAAGGAAACAACTTAAGAATATAGTAGTGGCGGATCTTCTCCTCATTAGTGAAAAGGGTGGCTATATCGTGTAGTTTGGCAAGATGGGCTATGACCGTTTCAGACTCATAACCATGAAAAGGATCAGATTCGACTAGAGAGATTATCTCAGGATCGACAGAGAATTCATAATCCTTATCGGTGATAAAGATAGGTGAAGTGGCAAACTTCTGGTCGTATTTCATCCTAGCTTGCCGAGATTTTTCCTTCCACTTGAGAAGTAATTTCTCAGCGTCATAGGCATCCTTACACGCAAGAAAATCCTCAGCTATTGCTCCCTCCATAACATAACCCTCAGGTATATCAGGCAATTCATATCTAGGAGAGCTAGATCTAGCAGGAGCAAAAGCAGGTTCTATCTCAATAGTATCGGCACTATCAGAAGCATCACGAGCATTGGCAGTAACTCTAGCAATATGATCATCAAGGAACACTCCTAGTGGAACATCAGGCAAAGTAGCATCTCTAGCAGTATCAAGCATAGCATCATCAGGCAAAATAGCATCTCTAGCATCATCAAGCATAGCATCTCTAGCAGTATCAAGCATAGTATCATCAGGCATAGTATCTCTAGCAGTATCAAGCATAGCATCTCTAGCAGTATCAGGCATAGTATCAAGCATAGTATCAAGCATAGCATCTCTAGCAGTAGCATCATAAGCATCATCAAGCACATGCATCATATCAAGATTTCTAGCAGGAGGTGATGTTGGAAACTTACTCATAACTGAAGGTGAATCAAGTGCAGAGCTAGATGGAAATTACTTACCTCACCTCGTAGTTGAGGGCAAGACTTTGGTTTTTGGATCCTTCAGATTCTTCATAGTGATCAACAGATATAAATCCCAAGTGACTCAGAGAATATAGCAATACCTCCCCGGCAACGGCGCCAGAAAAATGCTTGATGTCCACTGTTCTTCCCCTTTGCAACGGCACCAGAAGAATGCTGCTAGCACTCTCCGGCAATTGAAACTAGAAGAGTGTTGTTGACGGCCCACCAGCGCGTGGGATCGTAGCAGTTTTTGAGGGTAGAGTATTCGACCCAAATTTGTTGATCTCCAAAACAGGAGGTGAGAGATTACTCTCGAGTATTAGCAGTTGAATTTGTCAGATTCAACCACACCTGAAAGATTAGTATCTGCAAGCAAAGTAGTAACAGCAAAGTAGTATGATAACAACGGTTTCAGAAACAATCTGTTGACGGCAGACTATTCCTAACGATTGTATCAATGGCGCCAAGTTGCCTCGTTGACGGAAATTGTCAGTTCCCGTCAAAGACCAGCGAACCAAAATTGTAGCAGGTAGCAGCAGTGTAACGAGCAATAGCAGCGGCAAGGAAAAGCAGTAGTGACAGCAGTAGCAAGTAGCAACAGTAGCAGCAGAGCAAGACAAGTAACATCAGTAGCAACAACAGTAGTAGAGCAAGACAAGTAACAGCAGTAGGAAAAGTACTAACAACAACAGAGCAAGACAAGTAACAGTAGCAGTAGGACAAACTTGTAGGCAATGGGTCGGTGATTTGTTTGGATGATATTCATCATGCAACAGTTATAACACGCAGAGATATGTGGCTAGCTCCCGTTCGTCAATGTGATGTAGGCATGCATTCCGTGTGTCGTCATACGTGCTTAGGGAAAAGAACTTGCATGACATCTATTGTCCATCCCTCCCGTGGCAGCGGGGTCCAAAAGGAAACTATGGGATATTAAGGTTCTCCTTTTAATAAAGAACCGGACCAACGCATTAGCACTTGGTGAACACATGAACTCCTCAAACTATGGTCATCACCGGGAGTGGTTCCGTTTATTGTCACTCCGGGGTTGCCGGATCATAACACATAGTAGGTAACTACAACTTGAAAGATCGGATCTAAAACACACATATATTGGTGACAACATAATAATTTCAGATCTGAAATCATGGCACTTGGGCCCTAGTGACAAGCATTAAGCATGGTAAAGTACTAGCAACATCAATCTCAGAACATCGTGGATACTAGGCATCAATCCCCATCAAAACTAACTCGATTACATGATAGATCTCATCCTACTCATCACCGCCCAGCGAGCCTACGAATAGATTACTCATGAACGACGAAGAGTTTCATGGAATTCGAGAGTGAAGAAGGTTGATGATGACGATGGCGATGATTTCCCCTCTCCGGAGCCCAAGACGGACTCCAGATCTGCCCTCCAGATGAAGAACAGGTGGTGGCGCGCCTCCGTATCGCAAACGTGACGAAAACTTCTCTTTTTATATTTTCTGGGACGAAAGTGAACTTATATACCTGAGGTTGGGTGCGGCAGAGCCGTGTGGGCCTCACAAGCCTACCCACCGCCACCAGGGGGGTGGTGGCGGAGCCAGGGCTTGTGGCCCACTGGGCCACCCCTCAGGTGGAACTTGGCGCAGATATTTTCATATTTTCCAAAGATGCTCCCCGTAAATTTTTAGGACATTTGGAGACTTTGATTTTTGCACAAAAATGACACCAAGGCAATTCTGCTGAAAACAGCGCCAGTCCAGGTTAGTTCCATTCAAAACATGCAAATTAGAGTGCAAAACAAGGGCAAAATAGTTTGGAAAAGTAGATACGATGGAGATGTATCAGTTGCGAGCGTTTGTGTTTTTTGGATGCTTACTCAGGATACCACCAGATCAAGATGGCTGTGGCACACCAGGAGAAAACGTACTTCATAACCCACTTCGGAACCTTGTGTTACGTATCTATGTTGTTCGGGTTCAAGAGTGCGGGGGCGACTTTCTCAGTGTTGCATCTTGCATAGCCAGATCAGACGTAATGTCCATGCCTATGTTGACGACATCGTAGTCAGGTCCCAGAAGGAGTCACTCTTGGAGGATCTCAAGGAGACTTTTGACAATTTGCGCGTATACCAGATGAGGCTTAACCCTGCCAAGTGTATTTTTGGTGTTTCCACATGAAAGTTATTGGGTTTTCTGGTGTCAAAGCACGACATTGAAGCTAACCTAGATAAAATTGACGTGATCACTTCCCTAGGCAAGCCGGCCAATATCAATCAAGTTCAGCGCATGGCGGGTTGTATCGCGGCTCTAAGTCGCTTTATAATTCGCCTTGGGGAGAAAGCCATCCCTCTTTATCAGTTACTCAAGAAAACGGGTCGTTTTGTTTTGACGGATGAAGCCAACGAAGCCTTTGAAGCCCTGAAGCAACAACTAGCTAAGCCGCCAATATTGGCTACTCCGACGGACAAGGATCCTATGCTCTTGTACATTGCGGCTACTCCGACGGACAAGGCAGTGAGCGTGGCATTGGTCGTTGAGCGAAAAGAAGAAGGAAAGGAATATCCGGTTCAGCGACCAGTATATTTTATCAGCGAAGTCCTGACGCTCTCCAAACAACGCTACCCGCATTGGCAGAAGCTGGTCTTTGGGGTGTTTATGGCGAGCCGGAAGCTGAAACACTACTTTCAAGAGCATCCCATAACGGTGGTCAGTTCTACCCCCATTGGTGATATTATACAAAATCGAGAAGTGACTGGATCGATTGCTAAGTGGGCCATCGAGTTAGGACCTCACCATGTACGATATACCCCTCGTACGGCCATTAAGTCTCAAGCACTAGTGCATTTCATCAAAGACTGGACCGAGTTGCAGATCCCAGAAGACAGGCCTGATCACACATAGTGGACCATCCATTTTGACTTCTCTGGTTACTTTCTTGGCGCGTTGGAATTCTTCTTGTTACTTCTCTGGTTTGCGTCGGGTTTTCCCTTGAATAGGAAAGGGTGATGCAGCAGAGGAGTAGTAAGTATTTCCCTCAGTTTGAGAACCAAGGTATCAAACCAAAAGGAGGGCCTCGTCAAGTCCAAAGTACCTGCGCAAACACAAACAAGCTTGCACCCAACGCTTCAAAGGGGTTGTCAATCCCTTCAAGATTGTTTGCAAAGTGAGATCTGAAGGCAGAAAGTGCGATGAAGTAAAAACTGTAAGGCTGAAAATATGGTGTGGAGTAGACCCTGGAGGCCATAGTGTTCACTAGAGGCTTCTCTCAAAATACCAAATATCACGGTGGGTGAACAAATTACTGTCGAGCAATTGATAGAACCGCGCAAAGTCATGACGATATCTAAGGCAATGATCTAGCATATATGCATCACGTCCGAGACAAGTAGACCGATACTTTCTGCATCTACTACTATTACTCCACACATCGACCGCTATCCAACATGCATGTAGTGCATTGAGTTCATGACGAACAGAGTAACGCTTTAAGCAAGATGACATGATGTAGAGGGATAATCTCAAACCAATGATGAAAACCCCATCTTTTTACCCTTGATGGCAACAACACGATACATGCCTCGCTACCCCTTCTGTCACTGGGTGAGGTCACCGCACGGTATGAACCCAAAACCAAGCACTTCTCCCATTGCAAGAATCATATATCTAGTTGGCCAAACAAAACCCACAACTCGAAGAGAATTACAAGGATATGAAATCATGCATAAGAGAGATCAGAAGAAACTCAAATAAGATACATAGATAATCTGATCATAAATCCACAATTCATCAGATCTCGACAAACACACCGCAAAATAAGATTACATTAGATAGATCTCCATGAAGATCATGGAGAACTTTGTATTGAAGATCCAAGAGAGATAAGAAGCCATCTAGTTACTAGCTATGGACCCGTAGGTATATGGTGAACTACTCACGCATCATCGGAGAGGTCATTGTGTTGATGGAGAAGACTTCCGTGTCCGAATCCCCCTCCGGCAGGGCACCAGGACAAGCCCAGAGGGGATCTTGCGGAGACAGAAGCTTGCGGCGGCGAAAAAAGTGATTACGATGGTCCCCTCATTTTTTGGGAATATTTGGGAATTTATAGGCGCAAGATCTTGGTCAGGGGACCTCCAGGTGGCCCACAAGGCTGTATGGCGCGCCCCCCCTGGCCGCTGGGTGGGGGCTTGTGGGCCCCCTGGGGCTCTTCTGGCTTGGCCCCCAAGCTCTCCAATCTTCTTCCGTTCCAGAAAAAATCTTTCGGGGATTTTCTTCCGTTTGGACGCCGTTTCAAAATCTCCTCTGAAAGGGGTCAAAAACATGGAAAAACAGGAACTGGCACTGAGTTAATAGGTTAGTCCCAGAAAATAAATAAAAGGCATGCAAAACATCCAAAGTTTGACAAGATAATAAAATGAAACCATCAAAAATTATAGATTCGTTGGAGAAGTATCAAGGATCCCCAAGCTTAATTCCTGCTCGTCCTCGAGTAGGGAAGTGATAAAGAATGAATTTTTGATGCGGAATGCTACCTAGCATAGTTGTCCTTTGCAACTTCTTTCAGGTGGCATGAATGTTCAGATTCGTACGATTCAAAAAAATAGTTTTCTATTGACATGAAAACAATAATACTTCAAGCAAACTAGCAAAGTAATCATGAACTTTCAAAATAACGAGGCCAAAGAAAGTTATCCCTACAAAATCATATAGTCTGGCTATGCTCCATCATCCTCACACAACTAATGTAAATCATGCACAACCCCGGAATTGGCCAAGTAATTGTTTTCGCACTCTTACTTTTTAAAACTTTTTATAACTATCACGCAATACATGAGCGCGAGCCATGGATATAGCACTATAGGTGGAATAGAGTGTGGTGGTGGTTGTGAGACAAAAAGGAGGAGATGGTCACATTGACTCGGCGTATCAATAGGCTATGGAGATGCCCATTAATAGATATCAATGTGAATGAGTAGGGATGCCATACAAGAGATGCACTAGAGCTATAAGTATGTGAAAGCTCAAGGGAAAATTAGTGGGTGTGCATCCAACTTGTTTGCTCACGAAGACCTAGGGCAATTTTGAGGAAGCCCATCATTGGAATATACAAACCAAGTTGTAAAATGAAGATTCCCACTAGCATATGGTAGTGACAAAGCAAGAAGCTCTCAATCATGAAGAACGTGGTTCTATTATGAAGCACAAGTGTGGAAAAAGATAGTAGCATTGTCCCTTCTCTCTTTTTCTCTCATTTCAATTTTTTTTATTTGGGCTCTTAGGCCTCTTTTTTTCTTTTCTCTCCCTTTTTTTGTTTTTGGGCTCTTTGGCCTCTTTTCTTTATTTGCTCACATGGGACAATGCTCTAATAATGATGATCATCACAATTTTATTTACTCACAGCTCGAAGATCACAATGATAATGACTCCATAGGAAATGCCTCCGGTAGTGTACCGGGATGTGCAACGATCTAGTATGATCGTGCAATGGCAATATGAAAGTGACGACACAAGTCATTAGATGGAACAATGGTAGTTGCATGGCAATATATCTCGGAATGGCTATGAAAATGCCATAGAAGGTAGGTATGGTGGCTGTTTTGAGGAATGAATTTGGTGGGTTTGTGCACCGGCGAGAATTGCGCGGCGCTAGAGAGGCTAGCAATAGTGGAAGGTGAAAGTGCATCTATACCATGGACTCCACATTAGTCATAAATAACTCACATACTTGTTGCAAAAGTTTTTATTAGTAATCGAAACAAAGTGCTAAACGCATACTCCGAGGGGAAGGGTTGGTAGGTGTAAACCATCGCGCGATCCTGACCTCAACACAACGGATGACAATCAATAGATCAATTATGCTCCGACTTTCTAACATAGCGGTTCACGATACATGCATGTTACGGGAATCACTAACTTCAACACAAGTATTTCTAGATTCACAACACCCTACTAACATAACTCTCAATATTACCGAATCCGTGTCTCAAAACTAATTGAGAGGAACCGAAACTTCTCTTTCTACTCAATGCACATGAAGATGGAGGTTTTTGCATCCTCTTTGGGTACCTAGCACATGGGACTACTTTCATAGCATAAGCCAACTACCAAATCACGCACCGTCGTGCTATAAAGATATAAGTGAAGCACAAGAGCAAAAGTATCTAGCTCAAAAGATATAAGTGAAGCACTAGAGCAAAAGTATCTAGCTCAAAAGATATAAGTGAAGCACTATGAGCATTCTAGCAAAATCACGGTGAGTGCATGCCTCTCTCTCTCAAAAAGGTGTGCAACAAGGATGATTTTCACACAACAAAAGGAAAATACTCCTACGATACGAGACGCTCCAAGCAAAACACATATCATGTGGTGAATAAAAATATAGCTCCAAGTAATGTTACCGACGGATTGAATACGAAAGAGGGGATGCCTTCCCGGGGCATCCCCAAGCTTAGGATTTTTGGTGTCCTTGAATTTGGCTTGGGATGCCTTGGGCATCCCCAAGCTTGAGATCTTTCTACTCCTTATCTCTTTGTCCATGAGAACATCACCCAAAACTTGAAAACTTCACAACACAAAACTTAAACAGAAACTTTTGATAACATTAGCATAAGAAAACAAACTACCACTTCTTTTGGTACTGTAGCAAACTTGAATTCCATCTATATTGGTGTTGGGCTACTCTATTCTCACTTTTTCATGGCTAGTACCCCCCGATACTAACCATAGTTTCATCAAAACAAGCAACCAACTCAACAAAAACAGAATTTGTCAAAAACAGACCAGTCTGTAGCAATCTGTATACTTCGTATACTTCTGGTACCTCAAAAAATCTGAAAAATTACGACGGCCTGGGCAAAAAACATATCAACCAGCAGCAAAAAGAATCAACTCAAAATCTCTTTCTGAATAAAAAGAAAAATCATCTCGTGAGCGCAAGGTTTCTGTCTTTTTCCAGCAGGATCAAACAACCATTACCAAGACTAATCATAAAGGTTTTGCTTGGCTCAAACACAAAAGGAAACACAATAAACACAATCACAACAGAATTGTGATGGTGTGGACACAAGAAAACAGAAAGAAAAAGATAAATTCATTGGGTTGCCTCCCAACAAGCGCTATTGTTTAACAGCCTTAGCTAGGCATTGATAATTCAACGATGCTCACACAAAAGACAAGAATTGAAGCACAATGAGAGCATCATAAAGCATGTGAAAATCACATCTAAGTCTAACGTACTTCCTATGCATAGTCATTTTACAGGAAAATAGATTGTCAAGAAAACCAATAGTTACCATATGCAAGGAAGAAGAAAGAGACAATAGCAATCTCAACATAATGAGAGGTGATTTAGTGATATCAAAGTTTCTACCACCTTATTTTCCTCTCTCATAATAATTACATGTGGGATCATATTCGAATTCAACAATGTAACTATCACATAGGATATTCTTTTCATGATCCACATGCTTGCAAAGTTGACGCTCTTAAAAGATAGTGGGATTATCATCAACTAAAGTCATGACTTCTCCAAACCCACTTTCAATAATATTGCAAATATCATATTCATCATGAGTCTTAAACAAATTTTCAAGATCATAAGAAAATCATCGCCCCACTCATGATCATTGCAACAAGTAGTGGACATAGCAAAACTAGCATCCCCAAGCTTAGGGTTTTGCATATTTTTAGCATAATTGTCACTAATAGAATTTATAGTGAAACCATTGCAATCATGCTTTTCATCCAAGGAGCCCCCGTGAATCACTTCATAAATTTCTTCCTCACAATTTTCAGATTCACGCATCTCAAGCAAAAGTCCATAAAGATAGTCAAGTGCACTCAACTCACTAGCAATTCGATCAACATAATTGGATCTTTAAAAGAGATTAGCAAGTGGATGAGGATCCATATCACTAGATTTTCATCAAGCGAAGATGCAAGCATATTGAAGGCACATGGCATACAAGCGAACATAAAGCAAGCGAGAGAAAATGCCGAACGAAAAAGGCAAACGAAAAAAGGCAAACGAAAATGGCAAAGTTGTGAAGTGGGGGAGAGGAAAACGAGAGGAAACTAGCAAACAAATTAAATGCAAGAGATGAGTTTGCGACACCTACTTGGATGAGTTCTTGACTTGATCTTCCTCCCCGGCAACGACGCCAAAAATTCTTCTGCTGTGGCAACAAAAGTCCTTCCCTAGCGCATAGGATTTCTTCTTGTTACTTCTCTGGTTTGCGTCAGTTTTTGCCTTGAAGAGGAACGGGTGATGCAGCACAGGAGCAGTAAGTATTTCCCTCAGTTTGAGAACCAAGGTATATAATCAAAAGGAGGGCCTCGTCAAGTCCAAAGTACCTGCGCAAACACAAACAAGCTTGCACCCAACGCTTGAAAGGGGTTGTCAATCCCTTCAAGATTGTTTGCAAAGTGAGATGTGAAGGCGGAAAGTGCAACAAAGTAAAAAACTGTAAGGCTGAAAATATGGCCTGGAGTAGACCCTGGGGGCCATAGTGTTCACTAGAGGCTTCTCTCAAAATATCAAATGTCACGGTGGGTGAACAAATTACTGTCGAGCAATTGATAGAACCGCGCAAAGTCATGACGATATCTAAGGCAATGATCTAGCATATAGGCATCACGTCCGAGACAAGTAGACCGATACTTTCTGTATCTACTACTATTACTCCACACATCGACCGCTATCCAGCATCCATCTAATGTATTAAGTTCATGACAAACAGAGTAACGCTTTAAGCAAGATGACATGATGTAGAGGGATAATCTCAAACCAATGATGAAAACCCCATCTTTTTACCCTTGATGGCAACAACACGATACGTGCCTCGCTACCCCTTCTGTCACTGGGTGAGGTCACCGCACGGTATGAACCCAAAACCAAGCACTTCTCCCATTGCAAGAATCATAGATCTAGTTGGCCAAACAAAACCCACGACTTGAAGAGAATTACAAGGATATGAAATCATGCATAAGAGAGATCAGAAGAAACTCAAATAAGATTCATAGATAATCTGATCATAAATCCAAAATTCATCTCATCTTGACAAACACACTGCAAAAGAAGATTACATCGGATAGATCTCCAGGAAGATCATGGAGAACTTTGTATTGAAGATCCAAGTGAGAGAAGAAGCCATCTAGTTACTAGCTATGGACCCGTAGGTCTATGGTGAACTACTCACGCATCATCGGAGAGGTCCTAGTGTTGATGGAGAAGCCTTCTGTGTCCGAATCCCCCCTCCGGCAAGGCACCAGGACATGCCGATCTTGCAGAGACAGAATCTTGCGCCGGCGGAAAAGTGATTACGATGCTCCCCTCATTTTTTGGGAATATTTGGGAATTTATAGGCGTAAGATCTAGGTCAGGGGACCTCCAGGGGGCCCACAAGCCTGCATGGCGCGGCCCCCCTTGCCGGGGGGTGGGGGCTTGTGGGGCCCCTGGGGCTCTTCTGGCTTGGCCCCCAAGCTCACCGATCTTCTTCCGTTCTAGAAAAAATCTTTTCGGGGATTTTCTTCCGTTTGGACTCCGTTTCAAAATCTCCTCTGAAAGGGGTCAAAAACATGGAAAAAACAGAAACTGGCACTTGGCACTGAGTTAATAGGTTAGTCCCAGAAAATAAATAAAAGGCATGCAAAACATCCAAAGTTTGACAAGATAATAGCATGAAACCATCAAAAATTATAGATACGTTGGAGACGTATCAGTCCTCTGACTCATGTTTCCATGTACGAACAATGCAGCAGAATATGAAGCTCTGCTACATGGGTTGCGACTCGCCAAAGAGATGAATCTCACCCGAGTCAGGTGTTTGGGCGACTCAGATCTAGTGGCACAACAGGTTTCTGGCACTTGGGACTCCAGAGATCCCTTGATGGTGGCTTATAGGCGAGCTGTGTCGGACGTGGCGGGTCATTTTCATGGTTATCAGGTGGATCACATTATCAGCAACTTAATGAAGCGGCAGATGCTCTTTCACGCCTCGGTTCACAATGTAAGCCGGTTCCCCCGAATGTCTTTTTGGATGTGTTACATAACCCATCGGTAAGGCTGCCTTCAGAGGAAGATTTGGCGGTGCGAGACCCTGAGTCTCAACTTGTGGTGGCTCTTCGTGCTACCCCGGATTGGGCGGTTCCCTACATGGTGCATCTCACACGAGGCGAGTTACCCACTGATGAGTTGTTGGCTCTCCAAATTATCCGTCGATGCAAGTCCATGGTCATACATAACGACGAGTTGCATAAGCGAAGCACTTCAGGAGTATTTCAAAGGTGTGTCTCTTCCGAGGAAGGATGTATGATTCTCAATGAAATTCATGCAGGCGACTGTGGTAATCATGCTGGGTCACGCTCCTTGGTTTCCATAGATTTTAGGCATGGGTTTTATTGGCTGACGGCTCATGCAGATTCTGAAGATATAGTTCGCCGATGTGATGGTTACCAAAAATTTGGACGTCGGATGCACGTGCCGGCTCAGGAACTACGGATGATTCCAATCACATGGTCGTTTGCAGTCTCGGGGCTGGACATGGTTAGTACTTTCAAAATGTTGTCCAACAAAAAGACTCACCTATTGGTGGTGGTTGACAAATTTACCAAGTGGGTCAAAGAAGAACCGGTCAATAGCTGTGATGCAGACACGGCTGTCAAATTCCTGAAAAAGTCGATCTTCCGTTTCGGATATCCTCATAGTATCATTACTGATAATGGTACTAATCTATCAAAAGGCGCAATGCAAGAGTTTTGCGGAAGGGAACATATCCGGATTGACGTTTCTGCAGTCGCACACCCCGAGGCTAATGGATAGGAAGAAAGGGCGAATCAAGAAATATTGCGAGGATTCAAGCCCCGGCTTATGGTACCTCTAGAGTGTACCCCAGGGTGTTGGGTTGAAGAATTGCCCTCAGTTTTATGGAGCATCAGGACCACCCCAAATCGCTCTACGGGTTTTACTCCCTTTTTCCTGGTCTACGGGGCGGAGGCAGTATTGCCAAGTGACATCAGACACGATTCACCACGAGTCGCCGCTTATGTGGAATAGGACAACGAGTTAGCGCGTCAAGACTCGTTGGATGCTTTGGAGGAAGAGCAAGACTTGGCTGCATCACGATCGGCGATCTATCAACGGGACTTGCGACGCTATCATAGCCGCTGCGTCAAGAGCCAGACTTTTCAAGAGGGCGACTTAGTGCTCCGGTTGATTCAAGACCACACTGGTATGCATAAGTTATCACCACCATGGGAAGGACCGTTTGTTATCAGAAAGAATCTTCAGAACAGTTCATACTACTTGGTGGATCTTCTCCCTGATAGGCCAATGATACAGGCTGAGACAACTCGCCCTTGGAATATCGCCCACTTGTTGCCTTACTACACCTAGAGCCATGAGCTCCTTTCTTTTTTACAAATCTCAGACTTGTAATCTTTTATTTATAAAGCAATAAAGTCGGCACCCACGAACTTCGGGTTCCTTTGTCATTTCAGCTTCTTGAAAGCATGAGTCTTTATTGTTCCATAAGCCATACAAGCATGGACGTACCAAAGAGCATAAGTCGCCATGCTGCACTTATTTCAAAACTAGGTATTGGTAAGCCAAAGAGGACCAAAGTTGCCACGTTGCACGGTTCAAACATGGGCGCCTTATATGATTTTGATAACTAAGATGGCTTACTTCGGGGCTACTAACTCCCATGTCGTTTTGCAGTAAGAGCGGATACGCTTCTGTAATCCTATGTATGGTTTTTTCCCTAATCATAGGTCACTTGGGGGCTTCCACTCACTGAGTTCAGCCTGAATACCCTCTGGGCTAGCGAAAAATTACTGCATTACAAATGGTTATACTGGACTATGTGTTGGACGAGTCGCCCTATGGACCCATGTACTCTTGGCGAGTCAATCCTCTTTTTGGACCCTGAACTCGCCTTGGTTAAAACCTGAAAGGTACCGGCCAGAGCCACACATGGAAAATAGAGAAACCATTGGTTCACTGAACCTGCTTCACTGAAGCTTGACTCGCGCTTGATCATCCGGTCTAAATAACTTGGGCTGTTGCAAAAGCCTTCCTGGGATAGCACTAGAGTTTTGCAAACTCGTCCTATCCTGTCGTAGCTCATTGAGCCGACAAATTTTTATGAATATCTTCGTGGCACTGCCGCAAGGTTTCATAAAACATTTTTATGACTCATCGCGACTCATTGAGCCGGCTCCTTGTTTATAACTCGCCATGACCCACTGGGCTGGTTCATCGCTTGCCATGACTCATTCAGTCAGCGTATGATGTTTTCCCTGGTAAATAGGTTGAAGAAACTTCTTGTCAAACCATGACACTTCCAAACTATCAAGCATAAGGATTGGGAAAGGCAATTCAGCACTGTCAAGCAAAAGGCATGGGTGGAAGATTGTTTCCCTGAGACCTAAAGACTATTACATGGCTCACTCGGCCATACCGGGCGTCATTTCCCGGTCATAAATAGATCAAATTATTTTTGAAGAACCAAGTACATGCAGAGTAAATTCAAGCCGCCTCCGGGTCACCCTGCCTTGAGCTCTCTCCATATTCAATTTGTAAGTCGCCCAGTTTCCAATTGCACTTGGACAAAGTGACAAATTCATCTTCATCGCTCAGGAACACAGATAGATCAAATTCAAAGTCAAAGGGGTTCTTACGCCGGCGGGGAGTCAGGCTGGTAACTTCAAACGAAGGAGGAGTGACCTTTTTATTAATTTCATCATACACGGCGTGGTATTTATTCAAGTCCAAGATGGCAGCTAGCTCAGTCGCCGCGGAGCGAGACACTTTCACACACCGGTGGTAATCTTCTTCGGTGAATTCTGACTCGTCATCTTTCAATTCCGGATAACCAGCACCGACCTCCTCTGGCTTAAGTTTGGGAGCATAGGCCACACACCGACTTAGGGTAGTCAGTGCTCCCTTGCGGGCGACTGATCTCTTCAGTTCTTCTACTTGAGGTGGCAGTGTTGACAGGTAACCCAGCATATGCTTGATGGATTTTATTGGCTCCTTGTTTCCCATCACTGCCTTCATCGTCATCATGCCTCCCGTATGCAACTGCTTTGTAAAGATGTAAATCGCCTTCAGCTTCAGGATGCAGTCATTTTGGAGATTGGCAGCTCGCGGACCTACAAAGGATAACATGTGATAGTTAGTATTTGCAAACTGTATTGAACCTATTTCTCAGACCAAGGGAATTGATCATTACCAAAGATGGCTTGGGTCATGTTGGAGATGTGCTTTTTTAACCCAGAGAGCTCTTGCAGAGCGGCTTCTAGCTTGTCCTCAGATTGTTCCGCCCGCTTCACGATGGCGGCTTGATCAACATGGGCTTTCTTCTCAAGTTTTTGGTGATTAGCCTTCATTTTCTCCATATCAGCAAGGACCAACTGTTATTTCTTTTCAGATTTCAAATCAGCTAAGGATGACTCAGCCCGGGTCAAGGATTCCTACAAACAAATTTTGGGGAGGCAAGTTTCAGAACTGTTGCAAGCAACATCCCTAACACTTGGGGGCTAATGTATGATTCTTTTCAATGACATACAAAATTCAAGACCCGACTCATCTTTCAAAAGATGACCCGGCCCTTGGGGGCTACAGGTTGAAGTTTTTATCCAATTCAAGACTCGACTCATCTTTCAAAATATGACCCGGCCCTTGGGGGCTACAGGTTGAAGCTTTTATCTAATTCAAGACCCAACCCGTCTTTCAAAAGATGACCCGGCCCTTGGGGGCTACAGGTTGAAGTTTTTATTTAATTCAAGACCCGGCTCATCTTTCAAAGGATGACCCGGCCCTTGGGGGCTACAGGTTGATGTTTTTATCTAATTCAAGACCCGACTCATCTTTCAAAAGATGACCCAGCCCTTGGGGGCTATGCTACTGCAACAAAAGACCTTCCAACGGCGCCAGAAACATGTGTTGCCGGGAGACTATTCTTGTCATGATACTCCTCAGCAAAGGCACCAGGAATCCTTCTGCTACGGCTACACCTTTAGGGACGTCCTAGGCAAATATGCAAAGGATTTCCCCCGTGGCCTTGGAGCCTTGCGTTGGTGTTCCCTCGAAGCGGAAAGGGTGATGTAGCACAGAGGCGGTAAGTATTTCCCTCAGTTTGAGAACCAAGGTATCGATCCAGTGAAGGAGTATCACAAGTATGTGCACAAACACAAAAAGCTTCCTCCCAACACTATGAAGGGGTTGTCAATCCCTTATAGATTGTTTGCCAAGTGACAACTGAAAGCAACAATGTAACAAAGCAAAGTGTAAGCAAAAGTGGAAACGATAGGTGTGAATAGACCCGGGGGCCGTAGTGTTCACTAGTGGCTTCTCTCATGAAAGCAAGTGGACGGTGGGTGAACAAATTACTGTCGAGCAATTGATAGAACCGCGCAAAGTCGTGACGTCATCTATGGGAATGATTATATCTATAGGCATCACGTCCAAAACAAGTAGACCGATACTTTGTGCATCTACTACTATTACTCCACACGTCGACCGCTATCCAACATATATCTAGTGTATTAAGTCCAAAAGAACAGAGTAACGCCTTAAGCAAGATGACATGATGTAGATGGACAATCTCATATCTACGATAAAAGCCAATCTTGTTACCTTTGATGGCAACAACATGATGCGTGCCTTGCTGCCCCTACTGTCACTCGGAAAGGTCACCACACGGTATGAACCCAAAACCAAGCACTTCTCCCATTGCAAGAATCATAGATCTAGTTGTCCAAACAAAACCCAAGACTCGGAGAGACTTACAAGGATATCGAATCATGCATTTAAGAAATCTGCAAAGACTCAAATATATATCATAGATAATCTGATCACAAATCCACAATTCATCGGATCTCAACAAACACACCGCAAAGAGGATTACATCGGATAGATCTCCATGAAGATCATGGAGAACTTTGTATTGAAGATCCAAGAGAGGGAAGAAGCCATCTAGCTACTAACTACGTACCCGTAGGTATGAAGTGAACTACTCACAAGTCATTGGAGGGGCGATGATGTTGATGTAGAAGCCCTCCAACTCCAAAGTCCCCTCCGGCAAGGCACCGGGAAGGGTCTCCAGATGAGATCTCGCGGAAACGGAAGCTTGCGGTGGCGGAAAAGTGTTTTCGTGGATTCCCTGATTTTTTCTGTATTTTAGGGAATATATAGGCGAAGGAGCTAGGTCAGGGGGCGCCAGGGAGGCCACAAGCCTGCTAGCCGCCGCCCCTTGGTGGCGGCTACAGGGCTTGTGGGCCCCCTGTAGCTCTCCTTCCTTGGCCCTCAATCCCCCTGATCTTCTTCCGTTCGGGAAAAATTTATTTCGGGGATTTTATTCCGTTTGGACTCCGTTCCAAAATCAGATCTGAAAAGAGCCAAAAACACAGAAAAAACAGGAACTGGCACTTGGCACTGAATTAATAAGTAGTCCCAAAAAAGATATAAAAGGTACATAAAACATCCAAAGATGACAAGATAACAACATGAAACCATAAAAAATTATAGATACGTTTGGGACATATCAAGCATCTCCAAGCTTAACTCCTGCTCGTCCTCGAGTAGGGAAGTGATAAAGAATGAATTTTTGATGCTTTCATGCTACCTAGCATAGATGTCCTTTGTAACTCCTCTTATGTGACGTGAACATTCAGATCCATCAGATTCAAAACAATAGTTTTCTATTGATGTGGAAACAATAATACTTCAAGCAAACTAGCAAGGTAATCATGAACTTTCAAAATAACAAGGCCGAAAGAAAGTTATCCCTACAAAAGCATATAGTCTGGCTATGCTCTATCATCATTGCACAACGAATTTAAATCATGCACAACCCCGGTATTGGCCATGTAGTTATTTTCACACCTTTACTTTCTCAAACCTTTTCAACTCTCACGCAATACATGAGCGTGAGCCATGGTTTTAGCACTATAAGTGGTGTGGAGTATGGTGGAGGTTGCAAGACAAACAAGGAGAAGATGATCACATTAACTAGGCATATCAATGAGCTGTGGAGATGCTCATCAATAGATATCAGTGTGAATGAGTAGGGATTGCCACACAAATGATGCACTAGAGCTAAGAGTAAGTGAAAGCTCTTAAAGAAAACTGGTGGGTGTGCATCCAACTTGCTTGCTCACGACGACCTAAGGCAAATTTGAGGAAGCCTATCATTGGAATATACAAGCCAAGTTATGTAATGAAAATTTGAGGAAGCCTATCATTGGAATATACAAAACGAGAGACTCTCAATCATGAAGATCATGGTGCTTAATAAGCACAAGTGTGGAAGGATAGTAGCATTGTCCCTTCTCTCATCATTTTTTTGGTGGGCTCTTTGGCCTCTCTTTTTTTGGTGGGCATCTTTGGCCTCTTTTATTTCCTCACATGGTACAATGCTCCATCAATGATGATCATCACACTTTCAACTCAAAACTTAGAGCAACGATGACTCTATATGGAATGCCTTCAGTAGTGTACCGTGACAATGATCTAGCATGGCATAGACATTAATGGAAACATTGCGCTAGCTATCTTACGATCATGCAATGGCAATGTAGAAGTGGTGGCACATGTCATGGTGGTAGTTGCATGGCAATATATCTCGGAATGACTTTGAGAAAGCCATAGTAGGTAGGTGTGGTGGCTGTTTTGAGGGAGGCTAATGGTGGGATTTGTGCACCGGCGAAAGTTGCACGACACTAAGAAGATAGTGATGGTGGAAATTGAAAGTGCATCTAAACCATGGACTCAACATTATTCATGAAGAACTCATATACTTGTTGCAAAAGTTTTAGTAGTAATCGAAACAAAGCATTCAACGCATACTCCTAGGGGAAGGGTTGGTAGGTATAAACCATCGCGAGATCCGGACCGCCACACAAAGGATGACAAATAATAGACTGATCATGCTCAGACTTCATCACATAGCGGTTCACCATACGTGCATGCTACGGGAATCACTAACTTCAACAAAAGTATTTCTAGATCCACAACACCTCACTAGCATAACTTCAATATTACCACAACCACAACTCAAAACTAATTGACATGAATCAAACTTCTCTAACTATTCAATGCACATGAAGGTGGAAGTTTTCGTATCCCTTTGGATAATTACCCCTTTTGAGACTACTTTCAAAGCATAGATCAACTACCAAGCCATGCACCGCTGTTCTCTAAAAGATATAAGTGAAGCACATAGAGCAAAATCAACTAGCTCAAAATATATAAGTGAAGCACATGTGAGCTCAATTGTCTACCAAAGGATATAAGTGAAGCTCGACAAAATCACGGTGAGTGCATGTCTCTCTCTCTAGGTGTTCAGCAAGGATGATTGTGACACAACAAAAATAAAAGACTCCTACGATACAAGACGCTCCAAGAAAAACACATAACATGTGGTGAATAAAAATATAGCCCCAAGTAACGTTACCGATGGATTGAAGACGAAAAGAGGGGATGCCTTCCCGGGGCATCCCCAAGCTTAGGCTTTTACGGCATCCTTGAATATATTGGGGTGCCTTGGGCATCCCCAAGCTCGAGCTCTTGCCACTCTTTATCTTTTTGTCCATAAAAACTTCACCCAAAACTTGAAAACTTCACAACACGAAACTTAAACAGAAACTCGTGATAACATTAGTATAAGAAAGCAAACCACCACTTTCTTAGGTACTGTAGCAAACTTAAATTCTACTTATGTTGATGTTGGGTTACTGTATTTTCAATCTTCCATGGCTAATACCCCCCGATATTATCCATAGTTTCATCAAAATAAGCAACCAACACAACAAAAACAGAATGTGTTAACAGCAGACCAGTCTGTAGCAATCTGTATATTTCATATACTTTTGGAACCTCACAAATTTTGAAAAATTACGACGTTCTGAAGAATTTGCGTAGCAGTCAGCAGGAAAAGAATCAACTCAAAAGCGCTTACAGAGAAAAAATGAAAATTCTTTTCGAGAGAAGAAAGTTTTTGTCTTTTCCAGCATGACCAAACGATCATCCCCAAGACTAATCATAACGGTTTTGCTTGGCACAAACGCAAAAAGAAACACAAAAAACACAATCATAACAGAATTATGAAAGTGTGGAAAACACAAAACAGAAAGAAAAAGGGTAGATTCGTTGGGTTGCCTCCCAACAAGCGCTATTGTTTAACGCCCTTAGCTAGCCATAAGGTGATGGAATCACGTATAGTCATCTTTGGTGCTCAAACCATAAGTAGCCCTCATCATAGATTCATAAGGCAATCTTATTTTCTTCCTAGGAAAGTGCTCCATGCCCTTCTTTAAAGGAAATTGAAATCTCATATTCCCTTCCTTCATATCGATGATAGCACCAATAGTCCTTAGGAAAGGTCTACCAATAATAATGGGACATGAAGGATTGCAATCTATGTCAAGTACAATGAAATCCACGGGTACATAGTTCTTATTTGCAACAATAAGAACACCATCGATCCTTCCCATGGGTTTCTTGTCAGTAGAATCCGCAAGATGCAAATTAATAGAACACTCTTCAATCTCATGAAAACCAAGAATATCACATAAAGACTTTGGAATCGCGGAAACACTAGCACCCAAATCACACAAAGCATTGCACTCATATTTTTGATCTTGATTTTGATAGTAGGTTCCCACTCATCATGAAGTTTTCTAGGTATAGGGACTTCTAATTCGAGCTTCTCTTCAAGAGATTTCATCATAGCATCTACGATATGCGCGGTAAAGGCTTTGCTTTGGCTATAAGCATGTGGAGATTTTGCAATGGATTGCATCAAAGAAATGCATTCAAACAAGGAGAAATTATCATAATTGAATTCCTTGAAATCCAAAGTGGGAGTTTCATTACTACCCAAAATTTTGATTTCTTCTACTCCACTCTCCACACCTTTATCATCAAGTTGGGTAGACTCCGAATCATTGGGGCATTTTTTCAACCAAAGTGGATTCATATCCAGCCCCTTCATCAATAGGTTTGACACGCGAAAACAAAGATTCAAGAGGAGTCACACCAAGCACTTTAAGATCTTCGTGATTTGCATCACTAGAACGCACCCTTTTAAACCATTCATGCCTAGCGCGAATTTGGGCGGTTCTTTCTTTGCTCTCATTCATGGAGACAGGCATAGCTTTCAAAGTTTCATCCAAGTTGACCTTGGGAGGAGCACATCTAACTTTCAAAGCATCAATATCACAAGACATCCTATCAACGCGCTTAGCCAAATCGTCAATTTTGAGTAGTTTTTCCTCTATGGACGCATTGAAAATCTTTTGAGAGTTGATGAATTCTTTGATATTACTCTCTAAATCAGAGGGTAATTTGGTGTGATTTCCATAAGTGTTGTTGTAGGAATTGCCATAATTGTTAGAGGAGTTACTAGGAAAAGGCCTAGGAACATAGTTTCCTCTAAAAGCATTATTGTTGCCAGAATTGTTCCTACCAACAAAGTTAACGTCCAAACTAGCGTTGCTACTCTCAATCAAGGAAGATAGTGGCATGTCATTAGGATCTAAAGGAGCGTTTCTACTAGCAACCAAATTTATCAACTCGTCCATCTTAGCACTAAGCGAGTCAATTTCTTCTATAACGTGTACCTTTTTGCTAGCAGGCGACCTTTCAGTGTGCCACTGAGAGTAGTTGGTCATGATTTTGTCTAGAAGTTTTGTAGCGTCTCCTAATGTGATTTCCATGAACGTTCCACCTGAGGCAGAGTCCAAGATATTGCGAGAAGTGAAATTCAAACCAGCGTAAAAGATTCGTATAATCATCCACAAACTCAAGCCATGAGCGGGACAATTTCTAATCATTAACTTCATCCTCTCCTAAGATTGTGCAACTTGTTCATGATCAAGTTGCTTGAAATTCATGATATCGTTACGTAAGGAGATGATCTTAGCCGGCGGAAAATACTTGGATATGTAAGCATCTTTGCACTTATCCCAAGAATCGATACTATTTTTGGGCAAAGAAGAAAACCAAGTTTTTGCGCGATCTCGCAGCGAGAAAGGAAAAAGCTTCAACTTAATCACATCATTATCCACATCTCTTTTCTTTTGCATACCGCAAAGCTCAATGAAGGTATTGAGATGGGATGCGGCATCTTCACTAGGAAGGCTGGAGAATTGCTCTTTCATAACAAGATTCAGCAAAGCTGCGTTGATTTCATACGATTCCGCACTAGTGGTGGGAGCAATTGGAGTACTAATAAAATCTTTATTATTGGTACTTGAGAAGTCGCCAAGTTTGGAGTTTTCAGCCATGATGACTTCAACAAACAAACAAGCACACAAGCAATCAGGAAAACCGGCAAAGGAAAACGGCAAAAAGGCAAAAGAAAACGGCAAAGGAGGAAGGCAAATGAAAACGGAAAATGTGAAGTGGGGGAGAGGAAAACGAGAGGCAACTGGAAAAAAAGTAAATGCAAAAGATGAGTTTGTGAGACCTACTTGGATAGATCTCTGCTTCCCAGGCAACGGCGCCAGAAATACTTTTGCTACTGCAACAAAAGATCTTCCAACGGCGCGAGAAACACTTGCTGACGGGAGACTATTCTTGTCTTGATACTCCTACGCAACGACACTAGGAATCCTTCTGCTACGGCTACGCCTTTAGAGACTTCCTAGGCAAATATGCAAAGGATTTCCCCCGTGGCCTTGGAGCCTTGCATTGGTGTTCCCTCGAAGCAGAAAGGGTGATGTAGCACAGCGGCGGTAAGTATTTCCCTCAGTTTTGAGAACCAAGGTATCGATCCAGTGAAGGCGTATCACAAGTACCTGCACAAACACAAAAAGCTTGCTCCCAACGCTATGTAGGGGTTGTCAATCCCTTATAGATTGTTTGCCAAGTGAGAACGGAAAGCAACAAAGTAACAAAGCAAAGTGAAAGCGAAAGTGGAAACGATAGGTGTGAATAGACTCGGGGGCCGTAGTGTTCACTAGTGGCTTCTCTCATGAAAGCAAGTAGACGGTGGGTGAACAAATTACTGTCGAGCAATTGATAGAACCGTGCAAAGTCATGACGTCATCTATGGCAATGATTATATCTATAGGAATCACGTCCAAAACAAGTAGACCGATACATTCTGCATCTACTACTATTACTCCACACGTCGAACGCTATCCAGCATGCATCTAGTGTATTAAGTCCAAAAGAACAGAGTAACGCCTTAAGCATGATGACATGATGTAGATGGACAATCTCATATCTACGATAAAAGCCCATCTTGTTACCCTTGATGGCAACAACACGATGCGTGCCTTGCCGCCCCTACTGTCACTGGGAAAGGTCATCACACGGTATGAACCCAAAACCAAGCACTTCTCCCATTGCAAGAATCATAGATCTAGTTGGCCAAACAAAACCCAAGACTCCGAGAGACTTACAAGGATATCAAATCATGCATATAAGAAATCAGCAAAGACTCAAATATGTATCATAAATAATCTGATCACAAATCCACAATTCATAGGATCTCGACAAACACACCGCCAAAGAGGATTACATCAGATAGATCTCCATGAAGATCATGGAAAACTTTGTATTGAAGATCCAAGAGAGAGAAGAAGCCATCTAGCTAGTAACTACGGACCCATAGGTCTGAAGTGAACTACTCACGAGTCATTGGAGGGGCACCGGGAAGGGTCTCCAGATGAGATCTCGCGGAAACGGAAGCTTGCGGCGGCGGAAAAGTGTTTTCGTGGATTCCCTGATTTGTTCTTGTAACATCCCAAATTTTGGAATGTTAATAAAATTATTAGATTGATTGTTTGTTTGTTTGAGTGATTGAAACTTGAGTGAAATTTGAAACTTTTCAAAATCTTTTGAATGAGAGGGAATAAAATGAGTTCCCCGTTTCCTATGAGTTCAAATTCATCTTTTCAAAACCAGCGAGAGGAGATAGCATGACTTCTTCAACTACAAATAATTTGAACCAAGGTGGCACTTGAATTTCCGTTCGATTTTTCATTTGCATTTTGTTTTCTTCTTCACTCACGGAATGCCGGGAACAATACTTTGTCAAACAAGAGAAAAAGAGAGGAGAAACATGACCCTCCAAACCCGGGGATATTCTTTGAAATATTTGAGCCATGACACCCAAGATTTATTTGAGTAATTATTTGCAAAAAGAAATAAAGCATTTAGGGGATTTTCTGAAAAAACATTTTTTTGAAGTATTTTGGCCGTGGAAAAATGTCCATCTTTTTGAATTTATTTTTCTGAAAATTTTAATATATTATACCCCTATATTCCAAGGATATTCTATTTCCTTTTAATCGTATTAATTCCTGTTTTAATAAAAAGGGAAAGAGATCTATTATTTTAGGAATGTACTTGGGCCACGTTAGGAAACCAATCTAGCCCAATCCCACCTTCTTCTTCCTCCTCACGAGCTTACTTCTGTGGCCATGGCAGAAGCTTCCGAGGAAGCTTCCCTCCCCGATTCGCGGGCTACACTTCCTTCCCGAGCCTCCCACAACCCCTATAAGAACGCCCCTCCTCTCCTCGTTCCATTTTCCTCATCAGCTCGCCCTCTCCCTGCCCGTAGCCACGACGCCCCACCATTGTTGTTCCTGCAAGGAGCCGAACAGAAGAACGCCCACGAGCTCCTGACGCCCCCTTCCTTGCCTCCGAGACCCCCTCTGCCGTTCCTCCTCCCCGCCGGCGACCTCCCCACTTCGCCGGAGCAGTTACCTCGCTGAAGTTCTTCCTCTCTGTCACCCATGGTGAGATTCACGAAATCTCGTATTGCAATTTTTTCAGAAAATTGCAATCTTAGAAAATTCATATCTGTTAGTCTATAACTCCGAATTAGGTGATTCTTTTTGCGTTGGATCACAAATTTTACTTATGTTATCTTAGTTATTTTATATTTTGTTTTCTGTTATTTTTTCTATTTTAGTGTTTTATTTTCAGTTAGAACAAAAACTATATAGTGTTTGATGTAGTAGAAGGCTTCCTAGCTTCTTTAAAGTTTCCTTTGGATTTTTATCCGCTCTCTCTTATTGATTTTTGATTGCATCAAATTTTATTGCTGTTTGTTAATTGATTGCTAGAATGATTTCTAGTGTGAGTTCTTATGTGAATACTATGTTTGATTATATAGATTTCATCGGAGAGCGACGAATAGTTCTATCACGTATTTCCCGAGAACGAAAATTCTTCTTCGTCAACATCACCAGGCAAGTCATTTGATCATGTATCACCTATGTTTTATGCATCATAGTTCTACCAACCTATGTCCAATTGCATGCTAACTAGGTACTTGGAAATTATGGTTACATATTGTAGTATCATGTGGTAGGCACCCAACAACCCCGTTACTAGGCCCGGGACGACAAATTTCATATTGCTATGCTTGAGTAGACGGGATTCTGGTTGAGAGTTTATCACGCGTGATGCGAGGATACTTTAATAACCAAGACCGGTTGAGTCAAGACTTTTCAAGACCTCGTGATGCAATGCAACTCTGGGTGAAGGACGGTTGATCGGCTCCCTGGAGAAACCAGTGGATGACCCGGGATGTTGGAGACGGCCATGGCATCCTGCGGAAAGCTTCACCCAGACTCAAAGAGACGGACGGATATTTTCAAGACCCAAGGCTTACCTGCACAGCCACAAGTCATTATGGGCTCTGGCCTTGTTGGACAATGCGGCTACTCTGGACAGGCGGTGCTAGCAGATGTAGAAGAACGGTAGGATTGGATGGGCACCGAGAGGGATTCAGAGGGACCCGTTGAAAGACCATGTTTTGATCATCCGGTCTTCAAACACCCTGAAGTGCGAGGACATACTCGGAGGCGATCAAATCTTGTGGGGAACGTGTGCAAAACTCGGCAAAGTACTCAAACCTAATCGATTAGTCGTGTCCAAGGTCATGGACAACTTGAGCAAAAGGAACTGAAGTTATCTGAAATTCTCAACACAAGTAATAATATTGATATGGGTATTATTGACAACATGGGTACGAGAATTGGTTGGTGGAACCATCTCGTTAACAACCAACAATGTAGTAACATTTTTCTTTTAGCCCTCTCTTGATGTAGGAGAAAACTTGCTTTTCGCTAAAAACTTATAGCCCCACGTGCCATATATGCATATAGTATAGATGATTACTTTTCACCCCTCTCTTAGGTGACTTGCCGGCATATTCAATATGCTGACCTACACGGCTGCAACGTCTTATGTTGCAGATATTTTTCTTCGACGCGTAAGAATACGATTCAGGGTTACGGTCTACACTCAACTTGCCGTTGGTGTTTATTGGGACTCCACTCCCTTGACTGCTTCCGCTGAGATATTTAAGGTATATATATCAATTTTACGCTATTTACATGTGATTGCACTTTGATATATACATTGATGTACTGTGTGTGCCAGCATACTGATCCAGGGATGACAAAGTTACACAGAGGCTTGACTCGTTTTGAGTCGGGTCGCTACAGAAATGGTATCAGAGCACATGTTGACTGTAGGACGTGACCCTAGAAACTGGAATCCCTTAGGGAACAATCTCTCAAAAAAATTTAGTTTCAAGAATATCCTTTACTTCTCATCTCTTCTGATTTCATCAAACGTTCTCTCTCACCTCAAATAGTTAGACAATACCCTTACCCTTTGACCTCATGGAGAATCAACCGAGTTCTACTCCAAAGTAAAGAGGATTTCATCATGCAATTGAAGCTGCACCAATTGAAGACTCTCAAGACCCGAAGAATTCGAAGACCCTGAAGTGTTCGAATATTTATATGACCATTAGAAGTCCAAACCCCTATTATATACCCACGTTAGATACGATGATTTGTGAGCCGTCTTTGGTGTGTGTTTTCCGATGGCCACAAATAAAACCTATTCTCAAAAAATATTGTTTGTATTGTGTGTATCTCCCTCCCTCTCTTACCCGTCTCATCCCCAAAACCTCAACCCTACCAGATGGAGTATGAAGCTGGACTTGTTGTCTCTGGACCAATGACCCAGCTAGAGGCTGAAATATGGATTTAGAACATGGAGAACCACTTCGGGAGCAACTTGATCTCAAGGAAGTATGAAGTGGAACACACTCTTCAGTACTTTACACAAAGTGCTGCAAACTGGTGGAAAATGCACCATGCCATACAAGGATTTAGTGGAGCAGAAACTTGGGACGAATTCAAGAACACTCTGTTAAGATCCCGACTTATTCATAAGTGCTATGACAATCCGAAGGAGAAGGTGCATGCAAGATCTGTGGAGAAATAGGACACACCCAGGAAGAACACAAGGATGGACGCACTCATTGTGAAGAAAATCACCCAGTTGAGGAGTGCCCAAGTAGTCAGGTGACTTGTTTCCTTTGTGAAGGAACCACCTAATACCCAGCTCAGCGTCACATTTACCCCAAGGTGCAACAAGTTGTCAAGTAGCAGAAAGATGCAGTGAAGGAAACCCTCAAGAAGAAGATTCTAGAAGAACCGGTGATGAACGAAAATATTGAAGACCCTAATGGACAAGGTCTGACCAGATTTTTCTCCAATGCATGCTACTCATGTGGAGAAGAAGGACATTATTCATAGGATTGCATGAAGGGAAGCCAAGAGTATCCGGGAAACTTCCCGACGGAAAAAGTGGAGTTTGATCCACTTGAAATACAAGAACTGGCCAAAATAAAGGAGTCCAGAAAGAAGAAAAAGTACCCTCGGAAGAGCCAAATCTCTGCAGACATAGACCTGAGTCATGTCAGATGTTACAAGTGTATGGAATTTGGCCACCACAAATACATGTGCTCAGGAAGGAAGCCGGAAACCCAAGGAGCAAAAGCAAACACTAAGACGCCTCGAGACTTGTCAGAACTCATTTGCTTTCGTTGCAAGGAAGCAGGACATTTTGCTAGCGATGTCCACAAAGGAAGAAAGCTAAGAAGGTGTAGTTAAGTTTTGACCGCGGCAATTAGTGTAATATGAAGAACTCTTGTTTTTCATGAGATCATGGAGTGAATTTTTTGTAACAGAAGTCCCTGAGATTGTAATAACATCATGAATAAATGGAATTTATTGTCTCATGATTGCCTATGTTGAAACTGTATGCGTTGTTTCTCTTCGAACAAAGATCTCTGAACAATTATGAGGATATGAGAAAATATGGTCTATGCAGGCATGAGTATAATTAATTTAAGTGTGGTAGTAATCGGTAAACCCCACAGGATCCACTGAGTAGGAATGTACCATAACTACCAAGGAGACATATACATTCCTCTAAGTACCTATTTACTGACACCTGCAGATGACAACTCTCTACGAGTCATTCCTCAAGGGCCCAGAAACGACCATGACCCGGACCAGTGACCACGATTACCCAAAAATCCTGAAGGACATGATGAAGCACATTCATCTTGAAGGAGATGCAGTCTACAAAGGCTACCCATTCATGGAAAGTGGATTAGAACTTTGGTATGTGGAAGTACACCTCCACCATGTGAAAGGAGTTTGTCCAAAGACTATGGGGCAATACTTTTTCATTTCACGTGTACCACGAGCAACCTTCTTTGATGCTGTTCGTGAAGCTGCCATGGAAGCCATCCGTCAGATTGGAGAAGTACTTGAAGCAAGACTCCGTCATACCCAGGAATACCTGAGTGAGGTACGTGCGGAGATGATGGAGATGAAGCTCATGACCACCATGATGAAGCAAAAGATGGATGATTTCAAGGAGCACATTGGAAATTTCGAGTGGAACTAAAGTACCTCCAAGAGAGATGAATGAATAATGTTGGCAGAAATGCTCGACCATACCGAACAATGTGGATGCCAGCATTTGTAATAAATTACTTTTGAGCTGGAATTTTGAAGAAATTAAGGATGTAATAAAGGATTGATTATGAAATTAATATGATTTATGGATGAACCAATACCTTTTCATGGTAAACAGACCAATGGAGAGAAACACTGAGTATCCCACAGAGTGGAGTGTGTACCAAAAATAGGTTTGAGGATTTTTATTATACGATGGTTACCCCAAGAGTATGATGGAGGAAACACTATATGATTTAAGGCGTAGTGATTCCAAGTATGCCTGAAACCAACAGACCCCGGGACTAACAAGGATCAAGTACTATCTGTTTGGAGAAGGAAACTTGTTTCAGCAAACGTTTTCTTAGGAGCATATGAAAACCTGAGAGTTGTGAAGAAACGATAGACGTTTGTTCAGCTTGCAGAATCATTGGATTTATCCGAACTTCGTCCGTGGACAAGAGAGCTCTGCAACGCTTGTGAGGATGCCCAAGTGTTAGAATTCGAGATTCACTAAGCCTTATACAAGGTAATGATTTCAGTGCGACATGGCTTGGCCACCATGACGACTTAGTATTATCATTCTCTTGCTATTCGGAATGGTAAATCTGAGAGACTTACTCATAGTGAGAGACGACGTCCTTTGAAGCTTTTGTTTAAGCCTTAGAATGGTATGATGAAAGCCCAATGTACATGGCAATCGTTGTCACGTGTAGGAAATTTTACGGTGAGGATGAAGACAAGACCCCTCATTCTGCAGGATAACCACAAATGGTAGACCACCATGAGAACCATCGATATGTTATTTAGAATTGACCACGAGACTGTCAGTTAAGAAGACTGAGTAACGGAAGAAGCTTATATCCACAGAAGAACCCTCGATTTTGATGGAAACATTATGAATATAACGGGAGAGCATCACCAAAGGATTTAGTACGAAGACTGTGGGAAGTGAGTTGCCAAAAACCCCAGAGGATTGTTAAAATCTTAAGGGACCAGTGTCTCTCATTTTAAGTGTGGTAGCATCCCACCTTGCCGGAGATTGGATTTGTTAGAAGACCCCCAAACCCTAACCTTTCTTTCTAGCCTCTTTGAATCTCGAGGACGAGATTCATTTTAAGTGTGGTAGGTTTGTAACATCTCAAATTTTGGAATGTTAAATAAAATTATTAGATTGATTGTTTGTTTGTTTGAGTGATTGAAACTTGAGTGAAATTTGAAACTTTTCAAAAACTTTTGAATGAGAGGGAATAAAATGAGTTCCCCGTTTCTTGTGAGTTCAAATTCATATTTCCAAAACCAGCGAGAGGAGATAGCATGACTTCTTCAACTACAAAGAATTTGAACCAAGGTGGCACCTGAATTTCCTTTCGATTTTTTATTTGCATTTTGTTTTCTTCTTCCCTCACGGAATGCCGGGAACAATACTTTGTCAAACAAGAGAAAAAGAGAGGAGAAACATGACCCTCCAAACCAGGGGATATTCTTTGAAATATTTGAGCCATGACACCCAAGATTTATTTGAGTAATTATTTGCAAAAAGAAATAAAGCATTTAGGGGATTTTCTGAAAAAACATTTTTTTGAAGTATTTTGGCCGTGGAAAAATGTCCATCTTTTTGAATTTATTTTTCTGAAAATTTTAATATATTATACCCCTATATTCCAAGGATATTCTATTTCCTTTTAATCGTATTAATTCCTGTTTTAATAAAAAGGGAAAGAGATCTCTTATTTTAGGAATGTACTTGGGCCACGTTAGGAAACCAATCTGGCCCAATCCCACCTTCTTCTTCCTCCTCACGAGCTTCCTTCTGTGGCCATGGCAGAAGCTTCCCAGGAAGCTTCCCTCCCCCGATTCGCGGGCTACACTTTCTTCCCGAGCCTCCCACCACCCCTATAAGAACGCCCCCTCCTCTCCTCGTTCCATTTCCCCCATCAGCTTGCCCTGTCCCTGCCCGTAGCCACAACGCCCCCACCATTGTTGTTCCTGCAAGGAGCCGAACAGAAGAACGCCCAGGAGCCCCTGAAGCCCCCTTCCTCGCCTCTGGGACCCCCTCCGTCGTTCCCCCTCCCCGCCGGCGACCTCCCCACCTCGCCGGAGTAGTTACCTCGCCGGAGTTCTTCCTCTCTCTCACCCATGGTGAGATTCACGAAATCCCGTATTGCAGTTTTTTCAGAAAATTGCAATCTTAGAAAATTCATGTCTATTAGTCTATAACTCCGAATTAGGTGATTCTTTTTTGCATTGGATCACAAATTTTACTCCTGTTATCTTAGTTATTTTATATATTTTTTCTGTTATTTTCTCTATTTTAGTGTTTTATTTTCAGTTAGAACAAAAACTATATAGTGTTTGATGTAGTAGAAGGCTTCCTAGCTTCTTTGAAGTTTCCTTTGGATTTTTATCCGCTCTCTCTTATTGATTTTTGATTGCATCAACTTTTATTGCTGTTTGTTAATTGATTGCTAGAATGATTGGTAGTGTGAGTGCTTATGTGAATACTATGTTTGATTATATGGATTTCATCGGAGAGTGACGAATAGTTCTATCACGTATTTCCCGAGAACGAAAATTCTTCTTCGTCAACATGACCAGGCAAGTCATTTGATCATGTATCACCTATGTTTTATGCATCGTAGTTCTACCATCCTATGCCCAATTGCATCCTGACTAGGTACTTGGAAATTATGATTACATATTGTAGTATCATGTGGTAGGCACCCAACAACCCCGTTACTTGGCCCGGGACGACAAATTTCGTATTGCTATGCTTGAGTAGACGGGATTCTGGTTGAGAGTTTATCACGAGTGATGCGAGGATACTTTAATAACCAAGACCGGTTAAGTCAAGACTTTTCAAGACCTCGTGATGCAATGCAACTCTGGGTGAAGGACGGTTGATCGGCTCCCTGGAGAAACCAGTGGATGACCCGGGATACTGGAGACGGCCATGACATCTTGCAGAAAGCTTCACCCAGGCTCAAAGAGACGGATGGATATTTTCAAGACCCAAGGCTTACCTGCACAGCCACAAGTAATTATGGGCTCTGGCTTGGTTGGACAACATGGCTACTCTGGACAGGCGGTGCTAGCAGATGTAGAAGAACGGTAGGATTGGATGGGCACCGACAGGGATTCAGAGGGACCCGTTGAAAGACCATGTTTTGATCATCCGGTCTTCAAACACCCTGAAGTGCGAGGACATACTCGAAGGCGATCAAATCTTGTGGGGAACGTGTGCAAAACTCTGCAGAGTACTCAAACCTAATCGATTAGCCGTGTCCACGGTCATGGACAACTTGAGCCAAGGGAACTGAAGTTATCTGAAATTCTCAACACAAATAATAATATTGATATGGGTATTATTGAAAACATGGGTACGAGAATTGGTTGGTGGAACCATCTCGTTAACAACCAACAATGTAGTAACATTTTGCTTTTAGCCCTCTCTTGATGTAGGAGAAAACTTGCTTTTCGCTAAAAACTTATAGCCCCACCTGCCATATATGCATATAGTATAGATGATTACTTTTCACCCCTCTCTTAGGTGACTTGCCAGCATATTCAATATGCTGACCTACACGGCTGCAACGTCTTATGTTGCAGATATTTTTCTTCGACGCGTAAGAGTATGATTCAGGGTTACGGTCTACACTCAACTTGCCGTTGGTGTTTATTGGGACTCCACTCCCTTGACTGCTTTTGCTGAGATATTTAAGGTATATATCAGTTTTACGCTATTTACATGTGATTGCATTTTGATATATACATTGATGTACTGTGTGTGCCAGCATACTGATACAGGGATGGCACAGTTACACAGAGGCTTGACTCGTTTTGAGTCGGGTCGCTACATTTCTGTATTTTAGGGAATATATAGGCGAAGGAGCTAGGTCAGGGGGCGCCAGGGAGACCACAAGCCTGCTAGCCGCCACCCCCTGGTGGCGGCTACAGGGCTTGTGGGCCCCCTATGGCTCTCCTGCCTTGGCCCTCAAGCCCCCTGATCTTCTTCCGTTCGGGAAAAATTTATTTCGGGGATTTTATTCCGTTTGGACTCCGTTCCAAAATCAGATCTGAAAAGAGCCAAAAACACAGAAAAAACAGGAACTAACACTTGGCACTGAATTAATAAGTTAGTCCCAAAAAAGATATGAAAGGTACATAAAACATCCAAAGATGACAAGATAACAGCATGAAACCATCAAAAAATATAGATACGGTTGAGACGTATCAAGGTGACCTTTTCTGCGTACTTTCTGGAAGGCCCCGCCAATCTGTGGTGGGAGAATTTTGAAGCTATGCGTCTTGCCGGACCAGCAGCCACATGGGAAGATTTTAGTGCAGCCTTCCGTCTGTACCACATTCCTGAGGGTCTGATGGACTGTAAGTGAGAGGAATTCTGTGTCTTCTCCCAGGGAAAGTTGACAGTGGATGCTTATAGCTGCAAGTTCGGTAATCTCGCTCACTACGCAACTAAAGAGGTGTTAATTGATGCCAATAAGGAAGCAAGATTCCGCAAGGGTCTGAGCCTCGAACTTCGTCGTGACCTGCGCCTTCATGAATGTACAAGTTTTCAAGCTCTTGTCAACAAGGCGATCAGTGACGAGACTGGACATACCGACTATGAAGCCACGAAGAAGCACTCTCACAATTCGGGCTCTTCATCCGGTTCCACGTTTCTGAAACCCAGGTTGTGGGTCCCGAATAGCTTTCTGCCGCCAAGATATACCCCGAGGCCATCCTATGTGTCGCCTCAGGCGAACCAGACCAACCCTCCAGCAAAGACCTATGGTGGTCCAGCTAGCAATGCTGCACCACGTGCCAATCAGCTGATATGTTACAAGTGTGGAGAACCATGGCACTATTCACGAGAGTGTCCCCAGAATATAGCTGCCAAGCAACCTGGGAAGTCTGTTGGGCAAGTGATGTCAGCTGTGCTTCCCTTGCAACGGTGCCAGAAATAGTTGTGTCGACGGCACCAGGAATCCTTCTGCTGCGGCTACGCCTTAATGGACGTCCTAATTAGATATGCAAAGGAATTCCCCCGTGGCCTTGGAGCCTTGCGTTGGTGTTCCCTCGAAGCGGAAAGGGTGATGTAGCACAGCGGTGGTAAGTATTTTCCTCAGTTTGAGAATCAATGTATCAATCCAGTGGAGGAGTATCACAAGATCCTGCACAAACACAAAAGCTTGGTCCCAATGCTATGAAGGGGTTGTCAATCCCTTATAGATTGTTCGCCAAGTGAGAACTGAAAGCAACAGAGTAACAAAGCAAAGTAAAAGTGGAGGTGTAAACGATGGATGTGAATAGACCCGGGGGCCGTAGTGTTTACTAGTGGCTTCTCTCATGAAAGCAAGTAGACGGTGGGTGAACTAATTACCTGGAGCAATTGATAGAACCATGCAAAGTCGTGACGATATCTATGGAATGATTATATCTATAGGCATCACGTCCAAAACAAGTAGACAAATACTTTCTACATTTACTACTATTACTCCACACGTCGACCGCTATCCAGCATGCATCTAGTGTATTAAGTCCAAAAGAACAGAGTAATGCCTTAATCAAGATGACATGATGTAGATGGACAATCTCATATCAACGACAGAGCCCATCTTGTTACCCTTGATGGAAACTACTTAATGTGTGCCTTGCTGCCCCTACTGTCACTGGGAAAGGTCACCACATGGTAGAACCCAAAACCAAGCACTTTTCCCATTGCAAGAATCATAGATCTAGTTGGCCAAACAAAACCCAAGACTCAGAGAGACTTACAAGGATATCAAATCATGCATATAAGAAATCAACAAAGACTCAAATATATATCATAGATAATCTGATCACAAATCCACAATTCATCGGATCTCGACAAACACACCACCAAAGAAGATTACATCGGATAGATCTCCATGAATATCATGGAGAACTTTGTATTGAAGATCCAAGAGAGAGAAGAAGCCATCTAGCTACTAACTACAGACCCGTAGGTCTGAAGTGAACTACTCACAAGTCATTGGAGGGGCGATGATGATGATGATGAAGCCCTCCAACTCCAAAGTCCCGTCTCGCAGGGTACCGCGAAGGGTCTCCACATGAGATCTTGCGGAAACGGAAGCTTGCGGGGGCAGAAAAGTATTTTCGAGGCTCCCCTGATTTTTTGCTGATTTTTTGGGAATATATAGGCCAAAGATCTAGGTCAGGGGGCAGCCAGGGAGGCCACAAAGCCCTGACACCGCCGCCTCCCCCTGGTGGCGTGGTGGGGGCTTGTGGGCTCCCAGGAGCCCTCCTGGCTTGGCCCAAAGGCCCCTGATCTTCTTTCGTTCGGGAAAAAATCATTTCGGGGATTTTATTCCGTTTGGACTCCGTTCCGAAATCAGATCTCAAAAGAGCCAAAAAACTTAAAAAACAGGAACTGGCACTTGGCACTGAATTAATAAGTTAGTCCCAAAAAAGATATAAAAGGTACATAAAACATCCAAAGATGACAAGATAACAGCGTGAAACCATCAAAAGTTGTAGATACGTTTGAGACGTATCATCAAGGCAAGCCGGGCAAAGCATATTATGTGAAGCCAACTCCTGCGCGGGGCCGCGTGAATTATGTTTCGGCAGAAGAAGCTGCAGAGGATCCCGGCGTCATTTTAGGTATGCTCCTTGTCAATCATCACCCAACGTCTCTTCTTTTTGACACTGGGTCATCTCATTCCTTCATTTCCAAAAGTTATGCGTAGTTGCATACCATGTCCTTTTGTGATATGCCAATCCCATTACTTGTCCAAACCCCTGGTAGTAAATGGAAAACTTCTAGGATAAGCTATGACAATGAAATCCTAGTATACAGGCAAGTTTTTCTAGCATCATTGATAGCCCTGAAATCCTAGATATCAATATCATCTTCGGTATGGACTGGATGTCAGCTCATTATGCCAAGATTGATACCCATTCTAGAAATGTTCAGCTTACCCATCCCTCAGGTGATGTAGTTAATGTCTCAACTCGAGTTGCCAAATGCCAACTCTATTCCCTCAATGCTAGCCCTCTCCCAGAACTTGAAGACATTCCGGTAGTCCATGACTTTCTGGATGTTTTTCCAGAAGAACTACCAGGAATTCCACCTGACCGGGCTGTAGAGTTTGTGATAGATCTTGTTCCAGAAACCGTCCCAATAGCCAGAAGACCCCATAAGATGGCACCCTTAGAGCTAGCCGAACTTAATAAACAACTAGATGAGGCCTTGAATAAAGGTTTCATTCGACCTAGCTCTTCTCCTTGGGCTTGTCCCATACTATTCGTTAAGAAGAAAGATGGAACGAACCGGATGGATGTAGATTATCGACCAGTTAATGTGGTCACCATAAAGAACAAGTATCCGCTCCCCAGGATCAACGATCTGTATGATCAGCTCGCTAGATCCTCAGTCTTCTCCAAAATGGATTTGAGGTTGGGTTACCATCAAATCAAGATCAAGAACGGGGACATTCCAAAAACGTCCTTTGTCACTTGTTATGGCCAATACGAGTATACTGTCATGTTCTTCGGTTTAACCAATGCCCCAGCCACCTTCTCTCGCTTGATGAATTCAATCTTCATGGAGTATTTGGATAAATTTGTCGTGGTATACCTCGATGATATTCTCATCTACTCGAATAACGAACAAGAACATGCCGAGCATCTGAGGCTGGTATTGATGAAACTTTGAGAGCATCACCTTTATGCCAGGTTTTTAAAATGTGAATTTTGGTTATGAGAAGTGACCTATCTAGGCCACGTAATCTCTGGTAAGGGTATTGCTGTCAATCCCGAGAGAGTTCAAGCCATCCTTGATTGGACTCAACCTAAATTGGTTAAGCAAGTTAGGAGTTTTCTTGGTCTAGTGAGCTATTGTCGCTGCTTTGTCGAGAACTTCTCCAAGGTTGCAAAGCCTCTAACTGAACTCCTCAAGAAAGATAAAAAGTTTGAGTGGACACCATAGTGTGAGCATAGCTTTCAGGAACTAAAAATATGCCTGACTTCTGCACCTGTGTTGCTACCACCAGATTTCTCTAAGGACTTTGTTATCTATTGCGACGCATTGCGACAAGGATTAGGTTGCATTCTCAAGCAGGATCGTCATGTGATTCCATACGCATCTCGACAGTTGCGTCCACATGAGGATAATTATCCCACACATGATCTTGAGCTTGCAGCTGTAGTCCATGCACAAAAAACCTGGTGACATTACCTTCTTGGTAATCGTTGCGAAATATTCACTGATCATCAAAGTTTGAAATATATCTTCACCCAGCCGGATTTGAATCTCATGCAAAGATGGTGGGTTGAGTTGATCACGGATTACGACTTAGGGATAACTTACACCCCGGGGAAGGCCAATGTCATGGCTGATGCACTAAGTCGTAAGTGTTACTGTAACAATCTGATGTTACAACGAGGTCAACCACGTCTCCATGAGGAATTTCGGAAGTGAAACCTTCACATTGTTCCTCAAGGATTCCTTTCTACCCTGGTGGCGAAACCTACTCTTGGGGATCAAATCATAGTTGTGCAGAAATATGATAAGGGTATATCCCAAATCAAGGAGAATATTGCTAGCGGAAACGCTAGGGATTTCTCTATCAATGAGCAAGGTGTCGTGTTCTTTCAGAACCATTTAGTGGTTCCTAAGAGCAAACATCTGCGACAGTTGATCCTTAAAGAGGCTCATGATTCTCATCTCACCATTCATCCTGGTAATACTAAGATGTATCAGGACCTACGCCAGAGGTTCTGGTGGACTAGGATGAAGAGAGAAATTGCTGAGTTCGTTGCTAACTGCGACGTTTGCCGTCGAGTTAAGGCAGAACATCAAAGGCCTGCTGGCACCCTTCAACCTTTAGCTATTCCTGAATGGAAATGGGATAAAGTTAGTATGGATATCATCACTAGATTTCCCAAGACCAAAAAAGGAAATAATGCTATCTTTGTGGTCATTGACCGTCTTTCCAAAGTAGCTCATTTTCTTCTAGTTCGTGAGAGTATAACAGCTAGCCAGCTAGCATAGTTATAATCTCTCGAATAGTGTCTCTTCATGGTGTTCCCCTGGAGATTAACTCAGATCGTGGAAGTATTTTTACTTCTCGCTTCTGGGAAAGTTTTCAGAATGCCATGGGAACTCATCTATCTTTTAGCACCGCTTTCCATCCTCAATCAAGTGGTCAAGTAGAAAGAGTGAATCGAATCCTAGAGGATATGCTCTGAGCTTGTGTTATATCGTTCGGTATGAATTGGGAGAAATGGCTTCCATTCGCCGAATTTGCTGTGGCACACCGGCCTAGAGGAAACCGGAAGCCCCCATATTCCAGCCCAAGGACCAGTCTTCTGGAATACGGAACCGTTGGCACAGAACAAATTAGCTCTTTATTACTATGGAAACGATTACAAGGATACATGGATTACATCGCCTTGGTGATACTAAACGTGCCTACGGTAAATCCTACGCTAGCAGCGGAACAACTACCCATGTGATGAACTCCACTCCCCAGGGACTCTGGCTGGAACACGCATCCTAGCTCGCAACTCGGAATCCTTGGCAAGCATACAATCAAGGCATGACCTGCAAACTGGCATGACAAGCCAGGTGAGTACTTTGAATGTACTCACAAGCTCGCAACAAACATTAGCATTAAAGCAAGACAACATCATAGCAATCAAGATTAAGTAAAGGGTTGTTATTACTAAAGGAGTGACAGAGAACTAACTAGATCAGACTACTCTCACCGTACTCGGGTGATACCAACTCATGTGATCTTACTAAGATCCTTTAGCGAGTATCCACAGGATGGATACCAAGACTTGTCACTGGCACGATGCCCAACTGTAACACCGGCATGATGCCCAACTGTAACACTTGCACGATGCCCAACTGTTACACCGACACGATGCCCAACGGTTACACTGGCACGATGCCCAACTATAACACCGGCACGATGCGCAACTGTAACACCGGCACGATGCCCAACTGTAGCACCGGCACGATGCCCAACTATTACACCGGCACGATGCCCAACTGTTACACCGGCACGATGCCCAACTGTTACATACTCAGACGAGTTCTTCCATCATTACTATCATAGATACGGTTGATCATCTATTGAGGTCTGGTCGGGCTATCCAATACCATGGACTCAGCTATTTGAATAGGTTTGACACTCTGCAGAGGTTGGACACTTTACACACACTATGGAGCACTGACCTCGTGATCCCATTCGGGTGGACCAACATTGCTCCAACGAGACTATCAACATATATATATTTATGATTAAAATAGTTAATGAAACTATGATATTCCCATGCAATGAAGAAAATGAAAGTTGTGGCTTGCCTGGGATGATGGAACCACCGGGAAGAAGCGCGAGAAACTCGTGGAAGGAATTGCCGGAAACAGTTCTCTCTCGGAGGAGGGCTGTTTACGACAAGGGCAACATGGTCATTTCCACTATGTGATCACATGGTGGAAATGATACCATCTTGTCGGGCTCGATGATACAAAGGCGTGGGCTTTGGAATCACTGGAATCGGAGTTACACGTAAAAAGTTATAAGGATTTTGGTGTTAGGGGCAAATGTGAAAAAAGTTTATTTGCATGTGGGTCCTTGGGCAGAACGGCTAGTCGCGCACTTTGAGGAAAGACGCTTTCTCAGAAGGGAATGCGTACTCCACGCCGAGGCGCCACCACTTAAACCGGCTGACGGCACCCCTCTCACCGACAGGTGGGGTCAGGGCCCACCTGTCGGGACCCTCTCTCTATCTCTCTCTCTCTGGCTGATGCGAGGGGCCAGCCCGCAGGGCCTTCGTCCTCCTCTCGCTCGCGTGCATGGCCTAGGTAGAAGTGGACTCCGGCGATGATTGCCGGCGGTGAGGGCCACCATTTGCGACGCCCGGCCTACCTGCGAGTTCGACGCGACGGGGCACATCCATTCAGGGAGGACCCAAAGCTTGGGGAGGACCGGCGCGAGCGTGCCCTTGGCCGCGGCAATGACCATCGCTCGATAAGATGGGCAGGGCGCCATGGCCGCACAGAGGAGAGGTCGAGGCCATGGGGAGGTTCGGA
This sequence comes from Hordeum vulgare subsp. vulgare, assembly GCF_904849725.1. Lineage (NCBI taxonomy): Eukaryota > Viridiplantae > Streptophyta > Magnoliopsida > Poales > Poaceae > Hordeum > Hordeum vulgare. The sequence goes on along the minus strand of NC_058522.1, from coordinate 396,679,453 downwards.
TTGGCTAGGGGAAGCATTGGTGAGGGTTATAGGGAGGAAAAGAGCTCGGGCGACTCGAATTTAAGCGGATGCCGACGACAAGGTTTTGGCCAGAGGGCAGCAATCCGAGCTCAAGGGCTCGTTTGCTTGGGCTAGGAGGGGTTCTGGGAGGGAGAGGAGGCTGCCTGACAGCTCGAGGGCCTCCGGGGCAGCCTTTAAATAGGCGCCCGACGGCGAGTGGATGACCTCGACCGCCTCGGCGGCCTTAGCCACACCCTGGTGCTCTATAACGGCGGGGTGGCAGCTTGCGGAGTCCAGAAGACTCACGGAGGAGCAGGGGAGGCCAGCTGGGCTTCGGCAGGGTTTGGGGAGGAAGAAGACAAGGGCGGTCATTGGTTGAATAGGGCGAAGCTCGCCGTGGCACGGCGAGTAAGAATCCAGAGGGGGAGAGGGCTCCAGGGAGAAGAGGATGACCAGGGGGAGCTACTGGACATGGCTAGGGCTCGAGGGGGGAAGGAACCGTCAAGGCCAAGGGCTCCACTGCACAGAGCGTGCGTTTGACATGCCACAAGTGTGGTCACCATGTGCACTGGTGCACATGGTGCACTATGGCATGCAACACCATGTTTAGCAGGGAGTCCTTCCAAGAAGGGGTCCTACTGAGGTGATAGATCACCATTAGACACCAAGAGATGATGGGAAACTTCACTGGAATTTGACTGCAGTAAACTTGACCTGATCACTGTGGTCAACAGAGAAGGGATAAGAGCAAAAGCTCATGTCTGGGAGGCTTAGGGTAGGAAGGACTACAATCCTATGAAGTTTGAGGATCACAGGATCAAAATTGGACAGGGTTGCTTTGGAACTAGCTAATCTGGTCCAGAATAGGAATTTTGATGTGGCACTCATATGCATGCTTGGATTGAGCTCAAACTTGGAGGAGATAAATATGTTGGGCATGTGAGGATGTTGTATAAAATTCATGGCATCTTGATAAGCCCAAGTGGCACTTCCTTCATATAGTTTCTCAATGGACACAAACTTAGAAGAATTACTCGGATTAATTGGCTAGACAAAATGGGCTCAAAATTGGTTTAGCAAGGTTTTACAAATAAGAGAATGTCCTAGTAAAAATTCAACATTTATGAAGCAACGTAAAATATAGTTGCTTCACAAATCCAAATGATGACCAGTGACAAAGATTTGGAGCTATGGTCACATGGTTTAAGGTGTGATGTTCAAATTTGGTGGAGAGGCATTATTTGAGCATATGGAGATAATGGCATAGTTGCAACTCATTTGAACACTCCTATCTAGCACTTGCTTCAGAAATCTTCTTGTGGATCAGAAACTTTGGAAATTTCCCAAGAAATATTTACTAGCTAATTTGAGTTGAATTTTGGCATGAGGCAATGTTATGGCTAGGAAAGAGTGCCCACAAATTTTGAGAGCAATCAAGCAAATAAAAAGGGTTCTTGCTTCACAACTTGACAGATAGGGAAGAATTAGAAAAGGAATTTCTGGGAAATATTTTTGAACATGGGAAGGAAATATTTTGTCATATCTGAGGAAGATATGACCCAATAGATTTATGAGAATTATTTGGGAATTTTTGGAGAGATATAAATGGGGGTTGCTTCATAACTCAAGGCAAACAGGATTATACCTTTAAAAGAAAAAGGAATATTCCCATGGAAAAGAATCTTGGGATTGGCTCAACATGGAAATGGCTAGGTCTTGGGGTGGTTTGAATCTTGGCAAGCCACTAAGAAAAAGAAATCAAGGGTAATCCCTTTAGGTTTCAAAACTGTCAAACCACAGAAAAGCAAATCCAGATGAAAATCAAAGAAAAAGAAATGGGCATAATCCAGGGTGTTACAAACCTACCCCCTTAAAGAAATCTCGTCCTCAAGATTTGATTGCTCAAGGTTCAACATAAATATCATTACTTGAGGAAACCGTTTCCAACTCGGGTTTCCTTCTTACCTTGGAATGATACTTCTGGTAGATCTTCGTTGACTGACTATCTGGCTTCAGGGTAGTTTGTTCCACTGGATCCTCATATGTTACTCTAACTTTCTCCTGTTTATTTATGCTGACTTGACTGTCGGAGGTTCTGGCAGAAATATCTTGCTCACGGCAAACTATCTTTTGACTGATTCCCATATGTGCAGTTGCATGCTTCGACGTTGTTGCCCCACATTCTGGTCATTTTGTTTGTCGATACCTTTAAGTGGATAATGGGCCGTGTAATCCCTTGACACAGCTGTTGTCATCTGTTGAGTAGTCTTCATAGATTTGAATATTCCGATCTGAGCATATCTGGTTGGGTTGAGCGGATTAACTTGGTATAGGGTCCTTGCAACTAGAATAGACTCCATGGTTGTGTTCCCACGGTGTTTGCTATCAAACCGGACTGTCTTGAATATATGCGTTATGTTGGTCCTGCAACCATTATCATACCTGTATGGGCAATCTTGCTCTTTCATTATAGTTCTCTTTGCTTGGATCCTTACCTGAAAGAGCTTGGCCGCATGTACTCTTTATTCTTTCGGATGACCACGGATGCTGCCCGGTACCATGTTCCGGTAGACATATTGCTTAACAAGTTGTATGTGTAGGGTTACGACCGTCTGAACCCTTGGATAAAACCGGCAAATAAACCAGTAGACACCAGAACGGTCTTTACAACTCATATCTGGGACATTACTGGAGTAACTCAACTCCGACGCAAGACGGGTGAAAAGCAGCTCAGAGCATGAGACAGTGTTGATAAGAAGAATGTAGCAGTTCCCTAAGACGGCCGAGAAACAGCTCAGAGCATAGGGTCACTACTATGAAAAGAAACTCAACAACTGTCCGAGACGGCCGAAAAAGCAGCTCAGAACACAGGCCAATTGCTAACAAGAGAAATAAAAGTCGGCATCCACCCCGGACGGCCGAAAACAGCTGAAAACACTGGCGTGGTGCCGTCATCAAACAAAGACAGGCAAGGGTTCATCCGTGTCCCATACAGCTTTTCCATAGGTTGTTGGTCATCTCAGTTTATAACTGGCGTTCTTCTTCTTATATAGCTCATGCAATAGTCGGATTCTCAATGGGTTGTCACCGTTGTATGACTAACTCATACGGCTTTGGTAACATGTCCACCATATATATATTGGGTTTAGGTGGCTGTATGCTTGATCCCTGAAGCAGGCTTGTGTCTTGACTGACTATTTTGCCTTCTGACCAACTGTTGCGGATTTAATCCTTGAGATGCACGGTGATATGCTTCCAACTGTCGGTGGAATAACTTGCATCAGTGAGAATGCGATGCCTTTCTAACAAAGGTTTACTTAGCTTGTGTTGTAAGTCATCCAGAGTATCGTGTAGGAAGACTAGGTAGCTTGTGCTTAATGCTTCCATCGGGCTAGCTTCTTGAAGAAGCTTGGGTACTATATCTCCAGTGCTTTCCTTTCTTGAAGACTTGTTGGGTAAGACTCGGTAACTTATGCTAGAAGCTTGTTGTGACGACTTACTAGAGAAGCATGGGTGTATTGAACAAATATTCGTGTGTCATATTGAGTAAGTCACTAGAATCTTGTGCCATAAGATTTTCGGGTAGCTTGCGGGGAACGACTGGGTTGCTTACACCTGAAGCATTCTTTTGCCATATGCAAGCTAAGTGCACGAATATCTCCATAACGTTCTAGTTGTCTGTCACTTGTTGTATGCAATAGCGTATTCGACTAACCTTCTTGCTGGACACTAAGTTCATGGCTCATTTTGACTTCCATTTGTAGTGTACCAGATTTCAAATTTTATTCATAACAGACTCAATCGTGTATATGCATCATACCTTTGACTCGAACTGTACGCATCTCTTCCTTTTTATTGATTCCATGATTGCTGTTGAGAAAGTTGCATGGATGTATACTTGATGTTGATAATTCATCACGTCAGGATACCATTTTTATTCGGGCTTGATATTCCTAATATAATGCATTCTGCTGAAAGTTCCATATTGCTAAACTGAGCTTCCAACTGACTGTCTCTTCACAGAATCTTTGAGTCCAATGTTGGTGAGCAATTTCCATAAGGGGAAAATAAAGTAACACCAAGGGCCCAAAGAAAGAAGCAAACGACAAACACAAAGCGCCAAAATCACATACCGGTAATAGCACACACTCTACAACTATTCACCACAATGATATGCATTCCTACTTAAGCACAAAAATCTCGCAAGAACTTCGGTACCACGATCTAACATGTTGTGACGGTGTGCATGAAGGTGCATCAATGTGTGGAAGGGGGGGTTGGTGTAAACAAAGCTACATTAAATAGGGGCTTACACCGGTTCCGTCTGGACGGACACGGTGGCAAGGACGAACTTGGTGATCGTGGGCCGGAACACAGGGTCTCCACCACGTCATCATCAAGCGTATGGAAGAGAACCGTACTCATCCGGAGAATGGATGGCAGAGAAGTATAACTATGAAAAGAAGGGCTTGCGGGCATTGCCCTTTTCTGATAAGCAAGATCAGTAAGGGTTGCCAACGCGGCTAGAGGGATGGGTATGATCCGAGATAGAATCATGTCTATCATCGAGACAACAGGGCGGCTAAAGAGAATGCATTGGTGTGGTACCGGTGTATCAGTCCGACAAGTGATCGACATTACCAGGCACCTTGGTATCACTCCACTGAAGCGCAGGTGACACCACACCAAGAAAGAAGAAAGCAAGCTAGAGAGTGCATGTGTTGAATCAAAACCGATGGCACCTACACTCGCCAGATCCATCGTTAGTAATAACATATCTAGTCTATATGCATGTTATGCACAATCAAATGCAACAAACAAGTGCAGCAAACCAACTAGATCCTGTACTACCGGTTACTAATGCTTGCGCGGTCTAGGGCGTCCTACAGCCAGACCTGCTCAAATACCAACTCTTGTGGCACCCCGGCTCAGCGGAAACCGGAACGCCCCATATTCTAGCCCAAGGACCAGTCTTCTGGAATACGGAACCGTTGGCACAGAACAAATCAGCTCTTTATTACTATGGAAACGATTACAAGGATACATGGATTACATCGCCTTGGCGATACTACACCTGCTTACGGTAAATCCTACGCTAGAAGCGGAACAACTACCATTGTGATGAACTCCACTACGCAGGGACTCTGGCTGGAACTCGCATCCTAGCTCGCAACTCGGAATCCTTGGCAAGCAGACAATCAAGGCATGACCTGCAAACTGGCATGACAATCCTGGTGAGTACTTTGAATGTACTCGCAAGCTCGCAACAAACATTAGCATTAAAGAAAGACAACACCATAGCAATCAAGATTAAGTAAAGGGTTGTTATTACTAAAGGAGTGACAAAGAACTAACTATATCAGACTACTCTCACCATACTCGGGTGATACCAACTCATGTGATCTTACCAAGATCCTTTAGAGAGTATCCTGAGGATGGATACCAAGACTTATCACTGGCACGATGCCCAACTGTAACATCGGCATGATGCCCAACTATAACAGTGGCACGATGCCCAACTGTAACACCGACACGATGCCCAACTATAACACCGGCATGATGCCCAACTATTACACCGGCACGATGCCCAACTGTAACACTGGCACGATCCCCAACTATAAAACCGGCACGATGCCCAACTATAACACCGACACGATGCCCAACTGTTACACCGGCACGATGCCCAACTGTTACACTGGCACGATGCCCAACTGTTACATACTGAGATGAGTTCTTCCATCATTACTGTCATATATACGGTTGATCATCTACCGAGGTCTGGTCGGGCTATCCAATATCATGGACTCGGCTATTCGAATAGGTTTGACAGTCTGAAGAGGTTGCACACTTTACCCACACTATGGAGCACTGACCTCGTGATCCCATTCGGGTGGACCAACATTGCTCCAACGAGACTTGCCTGACCCGTGACTCTTTTTCATCGTACCACCGGCAACCACTCCCTTCTAGAGTCTTGCCCTGGGTGGCCCTGTGTCCTCATGACACCTGTGTCCTCATGACACGTGCCATCGTCGTGGCCAAACAAAACTGTCCCATCCAGGGACGCCGAAACAAACAACTCAACTGGCTCACAGGGTTACCACCGCCCACCGGGCTAAGGTAGCGCGCGTGCATAACCCTCCCTTTTTGGAAGTACCGGTGAAAGAGCACGCAATCAGACCAAGTCAAGGCCGTCTCATATCGGCAAATGTGGTTGCACTGATGAGCCCAGACAGTAATCTAGCCACTACTGTTGATCCATATTCACAAAGTAATCATAGACAGTAATCTCAACAACATAGTGTAAATTAGTGGGTGCAAGTATTAGTTACTAACGGTCTCGTGCTCAACACAACACTTATCTATTCAGACAGTGCATGCTCACATTCCGGACTATCAACAGATATATTTATGATTAAAGTAGTTAATGAAACTATGATATTGCCATGCAATGAAGCAAATGAAAGGAGTGGCTTGCCTGGGATGATGGAACCACCGGGAAGAAGCCCAAGAAACTCGCGGAAGGAATAGCCGAAAACAGTTCTCTCTCGGAGGAGGGATGTTTACAGCAAGGGCAACATGGTCATTTCCACTATGTGATCACATGGTGGTAATGATACCATCTTGTCGGGCTCGACGAGACGAAGGCATGGGCTTTGGAATCACTAGAATCGGAGTTACAGGTAAAAAGTTATAAGGGTTTTGGTGTTAGGGGCAAATCTAAAAAAAGTTTATTTGCATCTGGGTCCCTGATACGTCTCCAACGTATCTATAATTTTTGATGGTTCCATGCTATTATCTTGTCAACTTTGGATGTTTTATATGAATGAATATGCTATTTTATATCTTTTTTGGGACTAACCTATTAACTGAGTCAGTTTCTGTTTTTTCGTGTTTTTGGCCCATTTTCAGACGGAGTCCAAATGGAATGAAACTTTACGATGATTTTTTTGGACCAAAAGAGACCCCCGAAGCTTTGGGAGAAGGCCATATGGGCCATGAGGGAGTCACAAGCCCTCACGCCGCCACCCCCCCCGATGGTGGCGAGCAGGCTTGTGACCTCCTCGTGGGCCCAACTGACGCAATTCCACCGCCATAAATTCCTATAAATTCAGAAACCCCCAGAAAGAAACCTAGATCGGGAGTTCCGCCGCCGCAAGCCTCTGTAGCCACCAAAAACCAACCTGGAGCCCATTCCGGCACCTGCCGGAGGGGGAATCCATCTCCGGTGGCCATCTTCATCATCCCGGCGATCTCCATGACGAGGAGGGAATAGTTCTCCCTCGGGGCTGAGGGTATGTACGAGTAGCTATGTGTTTGATCTCTCTCTCTCTCTCGTGTTCTTGAGATGTCTTCATCTCGATGTACCATGGGCTTTCCTACTATAGTTGGATCTTATGATGTTCTTCCCCCTCTCCCTCTTGTAATGAATTGAGTTTCCCCTTTGGAGTTATCTTATCGGATTGAGTCTTTGAGAACACTTGATGTATGTCTTGCACGTGTCTATCTGTTGTGATCAACTTGCGGGTTTGTGACAATTGGGAACCTATGCATATGGGTTGGCACACGTGGATTCATGTGAGTACTTGATGTATGTTTGGGTGATCAACTTGCGGGTTCGTGACATTGAGAACCTATGCACAGTGGTTGGCACACGTTTTGACTCTCTGGTAGAAACTTTGGGGCACTCTTTGAAGTTCTATGTGTTGGTTGAATAGATGATTATGAGATTATGTGATGCATATCGTATAATCATGCCCACGGATAATTGAGGTGACAATGGAGTCTGTAGGTGACATTAGGGTCTTGGTTGATATGTATCTTAAGGTGTTATTCTAGTACGAACTCTTGAATAGATCGATCAGAAAGAATAACTTTGTGGTGGTTTCGTACCCGACAATAAGCTCCTCATTTGTTCTCCGCTATTAGTGACGTTGGAGTGACTCTTTGTTGCATGTTGATGGCTAGTTATATGATCCAATTATGTTATCATTGTTGAGAGAACTTCACTAGTGAAAGTATGAACCCGAGGCCTGGTTTCCACGCATTGCAATACCGTTCGTGCTCACTTTTACCATTTGTTAGCTTGCTGTTTTTGTAATTTCAGATTACAAAAACCTATATCTACCATCCATATTGCACTTGTATCACCATCTCTTCGCCGAACTAGTGCACCTATAGAACTTACCATGGTATTGGGTGAGTTGGGGACACAAGAGACTCTTTGTTATTTGGTTGCAGGGTTGCTTGAGAGAGACCATCTTCATCCTACGCCTCCCACGGATTGATAAACCTTAGGTCACCAACTTGAGGGAAATTTTCTAGTGTCCTACAAACCTCTGCACTTGGAGGCCCAACAACGTCTACAAGTAGAAGGTTGCGTAGTAGACATCAAGCTCTTTTCTGGCGCCGTTGCCGGGGAGGTTAGCGCTTGAAGGTATATCTTTAGATCTTGCAATCGAATCTTTTTGTTTCGTGTTCTTTCGCTAGAAAACTACAAAACAAATGGAATTGAGGATGCCTCATACGCTCCATCTTTTCAATGTCTTCCGTGAGCATGATGGGAAGGAAAATTGTGCTCAAGTGCTGAAAGAAGAATTACATAGAATGCTTGGCATAGAATATGTGAATGATGAGCATGATTGAATTCTTTGAATACCCATGATGCTAATGATATGCAAAGCCACAAGCTTGGGGATGCTATATTTGATGACGATGATCTTTTAAGTTCTTCCACTTTGAATGATCAAAATTATTTTGATGAAAGCATGCCCCCTATCTATGATGATTATTGTGAGGATACCTATGCTTTAAAGAAGAGGGATGATAAAACTTGTCATACTCTTGAGAACCCCTTTGCTAAACCTTGCTTTTTCATTGTGGACACAATTTGTAGTGCTCAAGTCTTTTAGGACACTCCCACTACTATTCTTGAGAATAGATTCCCTTATGTGGAGAGTAGTAAAATTCCTATGCTTGTAGATCATGAATAGAAAGCCTTAGGTGCTGGTTATATTGTCGAATTCATTCATGATGCTACTGAAAATTACTATGAGAGAGGATCATATGCTTCTACTTATTGCAATAGTATCAAGCTTCCTCTCCATATGTTGAAATTTTTGAAGCTATGCTTGTTTTTCCTTCCTATGCTAGTTGATTCTTGCTCCAATAAATTGTTTGATCACAAAAACCCTATGCATAGGAAGTGGGTTAGACTTAAATGTGCTAGCCATTTGCTCCATGATGCTCTCGTTGTGTTTCAATCCTTATCTTTTATGTGAGCATCATTGAAATCAATGCCTAGCTAAGGGCGTTAAACGATAGCGCTTGTTGGGAGGCAACCCACTGAATAAATTTTTCTTTGCTTTTTTGCTTTATATTTTGTGTTTCCCACACTTTCATAATTCTTTTATGATTGTGTTTTTTGTGCTTCTTTTTGCGTTTGTGCCAAGCAAAATCGTTATGATTAGTCTTGGGGATGATCGTTTGGCCATGTTGTAGAAGACAGAAACTTTCTTCTCACGAAAAGAATTTTCATTTTTTCGTGTAAGAGATTTTGAGTTGATTCTTTTTGCTCCTGATTTCTACGCAATGTCTTCAGACTTTCGTAATTGTTCATATTTTTTGAAGTACCAGAGGTATACGAAATATACAGATTTCTACAGACTGGTCTGCTGTTAACAGATTCTGTTTTTGTTCAGTTGGTTGCTTATTTTGATGAAACTATGGATAGTATCGGGGGGTATTAGCCATGGAAGATTGAAAATACAGTAACCCAACATCAGCATAAGTAGAATTTAAGTTTGCTACAGTACTTAAGGAAGTGGTGGTTTGCTTTTCATACTAATGTTATCACGAGTTTCTGTTTAAGTTTCGTGTTGTGAAGTTTTCAAGTTTTGGCTGAAGTTCTTATGGACAAAGAGATAAAGAGTAGCAAGATCTCAAGCTTGGGGATGCCCAAGGCACCCCAAGAGATTCAAGGATGCCGTAAAAGCCTAATATTGGGGATGCACCGGGAAGGCATCCCCTCTTTCGTCTTCAATCCATCGGTAACGTTACTTGGGGCTATATTTTTATTCATCACATGATATGTGTTTTGCTTGGAGCGTCTTGTATCGTAGGAGTCTTTTTTGTTGTTGTGTCACAATCATCCTTGCTGCACACCTAGAGAGAGAGACATGCACTCACTTTGATTTTGTCGAGCTTCACTTATATCCTTTGGTAGACAATTCAGCTCACATGTGCTTCACTTATATCTTTTGAGCTAGATACTTTTGCTCTGTGTGCTTCACTTATATCTTTTAGAGCACAGTGGTGCATGGCTTGGTAGTTGATCTATGCTTTGAAAGTAGTCTCAAAAGGGGTAGTTATCCAAAGGCATACAAAAACTTCCACCTTCATGTGCATTGAATAGTTAGAGAAGTTTGATTCATCTCAATTAGTTTTGAGTTGTGGTTATGGTAATATTGAAGTCATGCTAGTAAGGTGTTGTGGATCTAGAAATACTTGTGTTGAAGTTAGTGATTCCCGTAGCATGCACGTATGGTGAACCGCTATGTGATGAAATGTGAGCATGATTAGTATATTGATTGTCATCCTTTGCGTGGCGGTCGGGATCGCGCGATGGTTTATACCTACCAACCCTTCCCCTAGGAGTATGTGTTGAATGCTTTGTTTCGATTACTAATAAAAATTTTGCAACAAGTATATGAGTTCTTCATGACTAATGTTGAGTCCATGGTTTAGATGCACTTTCACCTGCCACCATCACTATCTTCCTAGTGCCGTGCAACTTTCGCCGGTGCACAAAACCCACCATTAGCCTCCCTCAAAACAGCCACCATACCTACCTACTATGGCTTTTTCAAAGTCATTCCGAGATATATTGCCATGCAACTACCACCATGACATGTGACACCACGTCTACATTGCCATTGCATGATCGTAAGATAGCTAGCATGATGTTTCCATTAATGTCTATGCCATGCTAGATCATTGTCACGGTACACTACCAAAGGCATTCCATATAGAGTCATCATTGATCTAAGTTTTGAGTTGTAAGTGTGATGATCATCATTGATGGAGCATTGTCCCATGTGAGGAAATAAAAGGGGCCAAAGATGCCCACCAAAAAAAGAGGCCAAAGAGCCCACCAAAATATGTGAGAGAAAAAGAGAGAAGGGACAATGCTACCACTTTTTCCACACTTGTGCATATTAAGCACCATGATCTTCATGATTGAGAGTCTCTCGTTTTGTCACCACCATATAGCTAGTGGGAAAATATTCATTATGTAATTTGGCTTGTATATTCCAATGATAGGCTTCCTCAAAATTGCCTTAGGTCTTCGTGAGCAAGCAAGTTGGATGCACACCCACTAGTTTTCTTTAAGAGCTTTCACATACTCCTAGCTCTAGTGCATCATTTGTATGGCAATCCCTACTCATTCACATTGATATCTATTGATGATCATCTCCACAACTTATTGATATGCCTAGTTAATGTGATCATCTTCTCCTTTTTTGTCTTGCAACCTCCACCACACTCCACACCACTTATAGTGCTAAAACCATGGCTCACGCTCATGTATTGCGTGAGAGTTGAAAAGGTTTGAGAAAGTAAAGGTGTGAAACAATTACTTGGCCAATACGGGGGTTGTGCATGATTTAAATCCGTTGTGCAATGATGATAGAGCATAGCCAGACTTTATGCTTTTGTAGGGATAACTTTCTTTTGGTCTTGTTATTTTGAAAGTTCATGATTACCTTGCTAGTTTGCTTGAATTATTATTGTTTCCACGTCAATAGCAAACTATTGTTTTGAATCTAATGGATCTGAACATTCATGGCACGTGAGAGAAGTTACAAAGGACAACTATGCTAGGTAGCATGCAACATCAAATATTCATTCTTTATCACTTTCCCACTCGAGGACGAGCAGGAGTTCAGCTTGGGGATGCTTGATACGTCTCCAACGTATCTATAATTTTTTATGGTTCCATGGTATTATCTTGTCAACTTTGGATGTTTTATATGCATGAATATGCTATTTTATATCTTTTTTGGGACTAACCTATTAACTCCGTGCCAAGTGCTAGTTTCTGTTTTTTCGTGTTTTTGGCCCATTTTCAGACGGAGTCCAAATGGAATGGAACTTTACGATGATTTTTTGGACCAAAAGAGACCCCCGAAGCTTTGGGAGAAGGCCAGATGGGCCACGAGAGAGTCACAAGCCCTCACGCCGCCGCCACCCCCCCCCCCCCCCCCGATGGTGGCAAGCAGGCTTGTGACCTCCTTGTGGGCCCAACTGACGCAATTCCAGCACCATAAATTCCTATAAATTCAGAAACCCCCAGAAAGAAACCTAGATCGGGAGTTCCGCCGCCGCAAGCCTCTATAGCCACCAAAAACCAATCTGGAGCCCGTTCCGGCACCCTGCCGGAGGGGGAATCCATCTCCGGTGGCCATCTTCATCTTCCCCGCGATCTCCATGACGAGAAGGGAATAGTTCTCCCTCGGGGCTCAGGGTATGTACCAGTAGCTATGTGTTTGATCTCTCTCTCTCATGTTCTTGAGATGTCTTGATCTCGATGTACCATGGGCTTTGCTACTATAGCTGGATCTTATGATGTTCTTCCCCCTCTCCCTCTTGTAATGAATTGAGTTTCCCCTTTGGAGTTATCTTATCGGATTGAGTCTTTGAGAACACTTGATATATGTCTTGCACATGTCTATCTGCTGTGATCAACTTGCAGGTTTGTGACAATTGGGAACCTATGCATATGGGTTGGCACACGTGGATTCATGTGAGTACTTGATGTATGTTTTGGTGATCAACTTGCGGGTTCGTGACATTGGGAACCTATGCACAGGGGTTGGCACACGTTTTGACTCTCTGGTAGAAACTATGGGGCTCTCTTTGAAGTTCTATGTGTTGGTTGAATTGATGATTCTGAGATTATGTGATACATATCGTATAATCATGCCCACGGATACTTGAGGTGACAATGGAGTATCTAGGTGACATTAGGGTCTTGGTTGATATGTATCTTAAGGTGTTATTCTAGTACAAACTCTTGAATAGATCGATCAGAAAAAATAACTTTGTGGTGGTTTCGTACCCGACAATAATCTCTTTGTTTGTTCTCCGCTATTAGTGACTTTGGAGTGACTCTTTGTTGCATGTTGAGGGCTAGTTATATGATCCAATTATGTTATCATTGTTGACAGAACTTCACTAGTGAAAGTATGAACGCTAAGCCTTGTTTCCACGCATTGCAATACCGTTCGTGCTCACTTTTACCTTTTGTTACCTTGCTGTTTTTGTAATTTCAGATTACAATAACCTATATCTACCATCCATATTGCACTTGTATCACCATCTCTTCGCTGAACTAGTGCACCTATACGACTAACCATTGTATTGGGTGTGTTGGGGACACAAGAGACTCTTTGTTATTTGGTTGCAGGGTTGCTTGAGAGAGACTAGCTTCATCCTACGCCACCCACGGATTAATAAACCTTAGGTCACCCACTTGAGGGAAAATTGCTACTGTCCTAGAAACCTCTGTACTTGGAGGCCCAACAACGTCTGCAAGGTGAAGGTTGCGTAGTAGACATCAGTCCCTGGGAGGCGCCTCCACTTAAACCGGCTGACGGCACCCCTCTCACCGGAAGGTGGCGTCAGGGCCCACCTGTCGGGACCCTCTCTCTCTCTCTCTCTCTCTCTCTGGCTAACGTGAGGGGCCAGCCCGCATGGCCATCGTCCTCCTCCCGCTCGCGTGCGTGGCCGAGGTAGCACTGGACTCCGGCGATGATTGCCGGCGGTGGGGGCGACCATTTGCGATGCCCGGCCTACCTGCAAGTTCGACATGACGGGGCACATCCATTCATACAGGACCCGGAGCTTGGGAAGGACCGGCGCGAGCGCGCCCTTGGCCGCGGCAATGACCGTCGCCGGATTATATGGGCAGGGCGCCATGGCCACAGATAGGAGAGGCCGAGGCCATGGGTTGGTTCGGGGTGGCTAGGGGAAGCATTGGTGAGGGTTATAGGGAGGAAAAAAGCTCGGGCGACTCGAATTTAAGCCGAGGTTGATGGCAAGGTTTCGGCCAGAGGGCAGCAATCCGAGCTCAAGGGCTCGATTGCTTGGGCTAGGAGGGGTTCTAGGAGGGAGAGGAGGTTGCCTGACAGCTCGAGGGGCTTCAGGGCGGACTTTAAATAGGTGCCCGACGGCGAGTGGATGAGCTCGGCCGCTGTGGCGGCCTTAGCCACACCCTGGTGGTCTACACCGGCGGAGCTGGCAGCTTGCGGAGTCCAGAAGACTCACGAAGGAGCAGGGGAGGCCAGCTGGGCTTCGGGAGGGCTCGGGGAGGAAGAAGACAACGGCGATCACTTGTGGAATAGGGCAAAGCTCGTCGCGGCGCGGCGAGGTAGAATCCAGAGGGGGAGAGGGCTCCAGGGAGAAGAGGATGACCAGGGGGAGCTACTGGACATGGCTAGGGCTCGAGGGGGGGGAGGAACCGTCAAGGCCAAGGGCTCCACTGCACACAGAGCTTGCGTTTGACATGCCACAAGTGTGGTCACCAGGTGCACTGGTGCACATGGTGCCCTTTGGCATGCAACACCATGTCTAGCAGGGAGTCCTTCCAAGAAGGTGTCCTACTGAGGTGATAGATCACCATTAGACACCAAGAGATGATGGGAAACTTCACTGGAAGTTGGTTGCAGCAAACTTGACTTGATCACTGTAGTCAACAGAGAAGGAATAAGAGCAAAAGCTCATGTCTGGGAGGCTTAGGGTAGGAAGGACTACAATCCTGTGAAGTTTGAGGATCACAGGATCAAAATTGGATAGGGTTGCTTTGGAACTAGCTAATGTGGTCCGAAATAGGAACTTTGATGTGGCACTCACATGCATGCTTGGATTGAGCTCAAACTTGGAGGAGATGAATATTTTGGGCATGTGAGGATGCTGTATAAAATTCATGCTATCTTGATAAGCCCAAGAGGCACTTCCTTCATACAGTTTCTCACTAGACCGAAACTTAGAAGAATTACTCGGATTAATTGGCTAAATAAAATGGGCTCAAAATTGGTTTAGCAAGATTTTACAAATAGGAGAATGCCGTGGTAAAAATTCAGAATTTATGGAGCAATGTAAAATATAGTTGTTTCACAAATATAAATAATGACCAGAGACAAAGATTTGGAGCAATGGTCACATGGTTGAAGGTGTGATGCTCACATTTGGTGGACACACATTATTTGAGCATATCGAGATAATGGCAAAGTTGCAACTCATTTGAACACTCCTAGCTAGCACTTGCTTCACAAAGCTTCTTGTAGATAAGAAACTTTGGAAATTTGCCAAGAAATATTTACTTGCTAATTTGAGTTGAATTTTGGCATGAGGCAATGATATGGCTAGAAGGAGTGCCCACAAATTCTGAGAGCAATAAAGCAAATAAAAAGGGTACTTGCTTCACAACTTGACAGATAGGGCAGAATCAGAAAAGGAATTTTTGGGAAATAGTTTTGAACATGTCAAGGAAATATTTTGTCATATCTGAGGAAGATATGACCCAATAGATTTATGAGAATTATTTGGGAATTTTTGGAGAGATATAAATGGGGGTTGCTTCATAACTCAAGGCAAACATGATTATTCCTTTAAAAGAAAAAGGAATATTCCCATGGAAAAGAATCTTGGGATTGGCTGAAGATGGAAATGGCTAGGTCTTGGGGTGGTTTGAAGATTGGCAAGCCACTAAGAAAAAGAAATCAAGGGTAATCCCTTTAGGTTTCAAAACTGTCGAACAACAGAAAAGCAAATCCAGATGAAAATCAAAGAAAAATAAATGGGCAAAATCCAGGGTGTTACATTTGCTTATAACAATAGTTATCAATCAAGCTTGGGCAAGGACCCTTTTGAAGTTCTCTATGGACGAAGATGTCGAACACCTCTTAATTGGTCAGAAACCGTAGAGAGGTAACTCTTTGGTCCGGATATGATCTAGGAAGCAGAAGAGCAAGTTCGCATTATTCGTGAATAGTTGAAAACAGCCCAGTCTCGTCAAAAGAGCCAATATGATCGTCATCATAAGGCTATGAACTTTGAAGTTGACGAGAAGGCTTACCTTCGGGTTACACCTTTGAAGGGTACCCATCGCTTTGGTATCAAAGGCAAATTAGCTCCTCGTTACATTGGTCCCTTTCGCATTCTTGCCAAATGAGGAGAAGTTGCCCACCAGTTGGAACTTCCTCCGCATCTTTCCAAGGTTCATGATGCCTTCCACGTCTCGCAACTCAGGCGTTGCTTCTCGGATCCTGTCCGTGGAGTGGACCACGAAATGCTTGATCGCCAAGATAACGTTTCATACCGAGAATACCCTGTTCGTATTCTTGATCAAGCTGAGCGTACCACTCGACGTCGCAGCCTCAAGTTTCTTAAGTTCAATGGTCAAATCATTCTGAAAAAGAGGCAACATGGGAAAGAGAGGATCGTCTCCGAGTTGAGTATCCTGCACTATTCCCGATGACTTCCACATCTCGGGACGAGAATCTTTTGAATGGGGGTGAGTTGTCACATCCCTAGCTACCCTTTGAAGTTTAGCAAGATTGTGCTCATGTTTTATTCTTGAATTGAAAATGGAAATAGAAATCAAAGAGAAAAACCCTAGCAAGTCCTTATTTAATCCAATTCAAGACTCGTGAAAAATCAATGAACCCAATATGGCCTTCATAAAAGTCCATCATTTTTGATAAATATTGGAAACAACAATCCAGGGTTGAAACTTATTTTTACAAAACATTTGGTTTTTAATTTAAGCATTAAAAGCTACTGAAATCACCCAATTATATGATTTCAAATATTTCAGAATTTCATACAATGTTGAATCTTTTATATGGGCTTGGAAATATTCCAAATAACACCCCGGAGTTTATTCACTATTTTAGGAATAGTTTGGAGCCAAAAATAAAATGAAACATATGTGAGAAATGTTTTAACAGAGATAGAAAAGAAAGAAAATGAAAAAAACCTATCTAATGCTCACGCCCAGCCCACTCACCTCCTCCCTATCGTCTTCCTCACACCAGTAGGCTGCAGGAGATGGCCGCCGCTATCTTCGGCGTGGCCACGCACCTAAGTGCCTGCCTAGCCTCCACGACGCGCTGGCCACGAAGGGATAAGCCTCCTGCATCCACTGCAGCTCTCCCCCTCTCCCCATTCGCTCTCGTGCCTCTCTCCCCTCGGCCGCCATTGGAGCCGAGCTCGAGCTCGAGCTCGTCGTCATCTACGGCCACTTCAAGCTCCCTCGAGCATGCTGTTCGCTCCGCCTCGTCTAGCACGCCATCTCCGCCAAAGGAAAAGAGCCCCCGAGCCCTGCATCGCCTCCATCACCGTCGTCTTCCATCTTCAGCCGCCGGCAAGTCGTCGTCGATCCGTCGGATCTAGCACCTCCCCGAGCATCATGAGCCTTCCATCGACACCGCAGTGAGCTCCTGAGAGTTTCCCCCTAATTCCCCCTCTCTTTCCTGCACCCTAGCACCGAAGTCATCGGGCTCGAGCTCCGGCAGCCGCCACAGCTCGTTGTCGGTGCCCTCCGGCAACCCCCATCCCCTCCCAATGGTTCTGTTAGATGGGGTCGAGCCTAGGCTTCCTCCCAGTGCTCTCAGATCCCAAACCCGAGGCATGTAGAGCGATCGACAGCATCTCCGGCGAACCCTCCGCCGCGTCTAAGGTCGCCGGCGACCACCCTCCGGTGGGGGTCTACGTGGATAGCTCAGTAGAGCTTAATCCACCCCCTAGGGCCACTAACCAGTGGGCCCCAGAGTGGGTTAAACCCCACTTAGCCTCTGGTCAGCGCGGGATTAGCCCCTGAGCCACTGACGAGTGGGCCCTACTGGTCAGGTTTGACCTGACCAGCCCCCGTTGACCCTGCTGATGTCATGCTGACGCAGTAAATGCAATTCTGTGATTTAAATAATTCCAGAATAAGTGCAAAACTTTGGAAATTCATAGAAAATTAAATATAATTCCAAATTTGACAAATAATATATACAAATTTATCAGAAAAAATCAATGAACACAATGGTGCTACTTTCATGTATGAAAAACAAAGTTATGAAACAACATGAGGTCAAATAAATTAAATGAATTTGATAAATATCTTACTTCAATTAATATTTGAATTTTGAATTCAAATCATCATCAAACCAAAGGTTTGTTAGCCACACTAGCTCATGCCACATTTCATTTCATGCCATGATCATGCATCATATTGTTGCATACGAATGTTATTGATTGTCGTTATTATTTTGGTAGGCTCTGCCCTTCCGGATACGGCCGAACAACCAACTGACGGATTTAATCCTTCTGCTGAGCAACAAGTCAAGAACCCTTTTGATCATCCCGATATAATCCCATGTTCTTGCTCCTTCTCCCACTTATTGCATTAGGACAAAATATTTCAAATGCTTTACTTCGATAGCTGAACCTATTCCTTTGCATGACCTGTCATTGTCATAGTAAATAGCCAAACCTTGGAACCTAGCATACCTGGTAGTTGCTTGAGCCATGATGTGTCTTTTCCTGCTATGCTTGCTATGCCTAGAGTTGTGTCAGGTCTGTTTCATCTCGGTGATGAACCGGAATGGATGAATGTGTTCTAGTGACTAAGTATAAGTGTGGAACCTGATTTTGTAAAGGTACCGATGAAAGGCTATGTAGGAGTACATGGCAGGTTGTTTCATTGGAACCGTCCTTAGGAACCGAGTTCCGTGTATGTAATCCAAGACTAGATACTACCACACGTTGGGATACTTAATTGACCCTCTCGGCTTATTAATCGCCCAGTACTCGGTCCAGGAGTTGCAAGTAGTTTCTGGTGTTTATGGTCATGCTGGAGGCCGTGCATAGTGCTGACCTTAGAGGTGGGCTATGATGCGGTAGGCAGTGGCATGGTGTACCAAGTGGCACCCGGATGGTGGGCGGTGGAACCCTGCGCACATCGTTTCGGGCCGTGGCGGAAACCTTGGCCGAACTTCCGTGTGGGTTCACTCTCAAATAGGCGATAAACCTGGACTAGGTATTAGCGTGGTTAACGGTCGTGGCCGACTCCCTCGCTGGGCTTCCGCTTGAAGGTTGCCGAGGTGCATGATGTGCACATGGCGATAAGTGGCGAGAGTGTGTGTGAAAAAGTACACCTCTATAGGGTTATGATCTATTCGAATAGCCGCGTCCGCGGATATGGACTACTTGGAATAGCTACTCATAAAAGTATCAAGACAAGTGTGAGTATCATGTATGGCATTCTGTAGGGAGACGGAAAGGAATCCATGATAGTGTATTGTTTTGGTGGTGGTGGACTCATGTACGACTTATCAAAGTTGTTAAAACTATTTAAAATTGTAGTTTAGTCTAGCCAAGATTCAGAGCTCGCTTGCTGCATGAAACACCACAACCCCCTTTGTTGATACCTGTGCATGAGTAGATAGATCTGTTCTAAAGTCTTGTTGAGTACTCTTGTACTCATGTTTTATTAATAATTGTTGCAGAGGATACCCACGAGCCAACAGGTGGGTTCTATCTAGACATCAATGATGACGAGTAGCTGGTGTCCCAGCTACGACCTGGCCCTTTCAGAAGGGATCTCTAGATAGTCAGGCTTGCCTTTTCCTTTCAACTGCATGTACTCAGAAAACTTTAATGCTTCCGCTTGGTTTGTATGACTTTTCTTGTATGACTTGAGTGTCGGGTCGTGTGACCCCTGCAAGTATGAACATATTATGCAAGACTCTTCGATGTTGTGTTGTTGTATGGTTATGTTGTGATGCCATTGTTGTATCTATGCATATCGAGTATGTCATGCGTACGTGTGATGCACTGTGATATGTATGGGATTCAACACCTAGTCGTATGCCCTTAGTAGCTCTCTATACAGAGAAATGCCCCTTTGTGTTTCCACCAAGCCTTGGTAGTTCGCTACTGCTCTGGACACATTGGTTGGCCGTCATGTATCCTTCTTAGTTGTTGTGTAGGTCCCTAAGGGGAAATGTCACGTGATGTAATGGAGTCCTTCTAGATTGCTACGACTCGTCTACACTCGCTGATGACCGACACCTGCTTTGCTGGGTTATGTATGACTGTCTGTGTACACTTGAGCCACTTGAGTTTATGACTAGTTATGTCGACCCGGATTCTTTGACATTGGAATGCTAGCAACACAAATGCATACGTGAGTCAAAAGGCGCAAACGGTCCCGGCTAAGGTAAGGTGGCAGCCATGGGGTTAACCATGCGTGAGACCACAAAGGGGTGCGATGTATTACAGGCTGGATTCCTATGGCTTAGGATCGGGGTCCCGACATGTTAACACCGTTGTTGCACGCTTAGAGTAGCCACTACCAGTAACAGTTACGGTATCTAGGTCTTCAGTCACCTTGGAAGATCTTGGCGGGTTAACACTTTCAGTGACCTCCTAGAGAGGGCTTGGAGGATAGTCCGGACATCAGGGTAATCATCCACTAGGTCATCATGAGTCGTCGCTGGGTCTTCATCAAGTTCTGGGATAGAGGTGCTCATACCAAACACCTCAGTTGTTTTAGGAGCAGAAGACAAGTCGCCAATTTTCCTCTTCTTTGCTTGTGCTCTGAGATGAAAATATACCAAAGTTAGGACATGTGTCATTATGGGGAAGGAAAAAAGGTTAATAACAGAACTTACCCCTGTACAAGAATCATTGGGGGAAGAGCCGACATTACTGAGTTGCCGGAAGTAGGAGGAGAGACCTGATGGACAAAAGTTCAATGAGTGAACAAATTGCGAATAACATTTTTCACAAGAAGGGAAAGGTGTTAACACGAGTATACCTCACTTTGTCGTTTCCAACCGGTTGTCTTTTCGGGTAACCCGGAAACTAAGTCGCCAGAATGGCTTCGGGTGTGACGTTTGGGGGTATACCTTGCCTTCTTCAAAAGGAAATCAGGGTCCATATGAGCATTTGGGTGAGATGTGGGAACTTTTCCACAAATCCGCCTGGCCGGCTTAAGAGAAGAAGAAGTTGAGTCGAAAGAAATACAAATTACCTCGACGACGTCATCTTGGCTCTCATAGTCATCCTCCTACGAACAAAGGTAACAGGGCATAAGCATAAGTCAGAAGATAGTGATAACAAGCAAAAGGGTAAATTTTTACCTCTGATTGTTCTTCGCTGGCTCGAGACTCGCCAACGACTGATGATTCCTTGGCGGTGGCTTTGCCTTTGGTCTTCTTTTTCTTCTTAGGAGGCAGCTTGGTTGTTTTCTGGAGAGTCGCCTTGGGCCTTCGAGACCAGAATGTTGATCCTTTCTGATTGATGTAATGACAGTTCAGATCATAAACATTGGAACATGTATTGAAAAAATGAAAGGAGGCGACTTAGATTGTTACCGCTGGAGCCGGGTTGGAGAGGCAGAAAGGCTTGAGCCCAATCTTGGCGCAGTTCTCCAAGGGCTCGCTGGTTAACTTCCTAATCATTTCAACAGTGTCTTCTTCGGTGAGTCTTGTATGGAAGATACATTGGGGGTGTATCTCGCTGCCATCATACTCGCACATCACGCCATCCTGGCGACTCAAAGGAAGAATCCTCCACTCCACCCAACAACGGACTAGGTCAACCCCAGTAAGCCCATTATTGGTCAAAGGCCTTAGCTGGGAGAAGACGGGGATAAAGGTTGATTCTTCTTCTTCAGTAAGTTTGTCTGGCATCTTGAAATCCATGGGCAAGTGATCTTCTCTGTAACCCGGAAGTGGGTTCTAGCTGGGAGGAGATGTGTCACGACAATAAAACCATGACTCGTGCAAGCCTTTGGGATGGTTGGGTAGAATGACAGATGGAAACCCACATTCGCAATGTCGCTGGATGTTAACCCCCCCCCCCAAGTTCCAAGCTAGGCCTGCTGGTGAATTTGGTCTGGCGGTTCAGATAGAAGAAGTTCCAGAACAGTAACACCGTGGGTTCTATCTGTAGATAGGCCTCGCAAAACACTGGGAATCAGAGAGTTTGCTGATGGAGTTTGGCCCCAAGTCTTGAGGGTGAACATTGAGGAAGTGCAAAGCGTCTCTGAAGAACTTTGACCCGGGAGGCTTGAAGCCTCGTTCAAGATGATCAACAAAAACGACTACCTCCCCCTCGGCAGGAATGGGAGTCACCTCGCCTGGTGCAGTCCGGCAGCCAACAATTTCTTTGGGATCAAGATAACCCGCGTAACATATTTATCAAGATAGGAGTCATTGATTTTGGTTGGTAACCAGTTGCATTTCGAGATATTGCCCATGACTACAAAAGGAAGGAACAAGGCGGTTTATTAGAAAAGTGGTAACTCGCCAGCTGGGTGATCTACAATACGTCTACAGGGATATTATGACTCGCCATTAAGTAACCAAAGGCGTAGCTTTGGAGATATTCTACCTCGCCAGTTGAGTGATCTACAATATGTCTAGAGGGACATTATGACTCGCCATTCAGTAATCAAAGGCGTAGCTATGGGGATATTCTAACTCGCCATGGTGGAAGAAGGTGAGCAGCAATTCTGAAAGGGTTTTTCCTTAGGGATATTCCCGGAAGGAGGATAAACATGTTTTTAAAAACAAGCAATAAATTACGGATCTACGGGTGGACCAAATTGAAAAAATAACGCTTGTCAAAATTTCGGAAGCTATGAATGCAAAATGCGATAGGGATGCCATACGGATCTATGAAGTAAACATTAAATGGTCGGGAGATGCGGTGAAACTACCGTGATTTACCACTACGAAGGATCTACCATAAGCATGTTGACGGATCCAAGATAAAGGGGAGATGTTCATCGCATTACTAGGCTGACCTGGAAGAACATGGGGTTTGAGGTCTAACCCTAATGGAGAAAGGGTGTTTACCTAAGAGAGGAGGACGATGCCAAGAGATGGATGCGGAAGATCCACAGCGGAGACCGCGCCTTCGATTGGCCTGGAGACGCCCGGACTGCAGTGGCTGGCGACGGAGCTTCGGGAACGGTACCGAAGTGCAGGTGCGAGGAAGTCGAAGCTGACGAGGAAGATAAAGTGGGGGTAGGTGACGGCGCCCCCACCCCCCCTACGGTTATTTAAAGGTCGGGCGCTAGAAACGAAACGACAGGCGTGGGAATAGAGGCGACAAATTGAAAATCCGCAATGATGGCGCCTGGATTTTTGGGATAACAAGGTGACGATAAACAAGATCCGCTCGGCAATTACGTCAACGAATTCCGAAACTGGAGGGAAAAGGTGATGTCATCAATAACTTCTTGGCGGCTCACACAATTTATAAGGGATGGCAGCTTGTCATTTGTCAAAAGATGGAAGTAATACAAGTCGCCCAAATTCAGCGTGGAAGTTCATTGGCATGAATAAATTCAAGTCAATCTGGGGCCTAATGTTGGGGATATTACCTGCGGTGTAACCCGCCCTAACTGGGCCGGGTCACTAAAGGGGCGACTCATACTTTGTTAATACAAGCCTTATCCCATGGGCCCATGAACCGGATGGCGGTTCAGAATTGATGCAGAAGATAAGCCGCCAAGGAGGTTTCCAGTCTTGGAAAGCACTTAGAGATATGGAAGGCCACGATCTGTAGCGTGGCTAGGTCTTTGTAAACCCCAGGGCCTCGACCTGTATATAAAGGCGAGTCTCTGGGGCATATAGGGCAACTTAGAAATCATCGACAACTAGGTCAGGCCAGTTACGCCCTCCTTGTAATCAAATCCATCATCGATCTGCACAAACAGGACGTAGGCTTTCACCTCCACACGAGGGGCCGAACCTGGGTAAATCTCAGTCTCGCTTTTGCTCACCCCCTTTGAGTCGCCACCAAGGTGCGATGGAGCCTTCACTAAGTACTTTCACGAGGACATCTGTCGTGACAAAACCACGACAGATATCGTTACAAGTACATGTACTAAAAAGATGAGTATAAAGAGTTGGCTTACACTGATGTAACATCCCAAATTTCCTAATTTGGAATGTTTTACATTGTAGCTAAGCATCTATGCATATTGATTGAAATAAAGTTTGCATTTGATTTCTTTCGACTTTTGCTTTTGCATTTCTATTTTTTTTCTTCACACGAGATATGCCGGGAAATAACTTCTTGCACGCAAGAGAGAGCGGAGGAAAATGACCCTCCAAAATGTGAGGCATTTCTGAAATATTTTGAGCCAAGAAAGCCAAAGTTTTATTGTAAAAATAATTGCAAAAAGAAAATATAGCATAAGGGATTTTTTCTGAAAAAAAACATTTTTTAAAAGTTTTTATTTTTGCCTTGGAAAAATGTTAATCGAGTAGAGAATATTTTTCTGATCATTTTGGTATATAATACCCTATATTAATTATTTTATTTGGTTTCCTTTTAATTCCTTTTAGTTTCTGTTTTTAGGAAACAACTAAAACAGGAAACTTTTTTTTTTAAAAAGGCAAGCGCCAGCCGACGCTTTATAGCGCGCAGCCCACCCCGCCAGCCCGGGATCGGCCTGCCCTTTCCTATTGGGGCACCGCACCCAGCCATCTACCCCCACCCCACTGACGCTAGGCCCGGCCCTGTCCGACCCCACCTCCGCAGCGCCCCATTCCCCTCTTTTCCATTCTTCTCCAGACACCCGCGAATCTCTCCCTTCCTTTCTCTCTCACGGCCGAGCCGCCAAGGCCGGACCTTCCTCGGCTAGCCCCGATTCCTTTCCCCCTCGGCTACCCCCCTCCCCCTATAAAAACCAGACCCCCGAACTGCCCTCGCCCCGTTCCGCACCCCGCCTCCCCTACCCAGCCACCTCGCCGTGCCAGCACGAGCTCGCCGGAGCTCGGCCCTGCTCGAGCTAGCAGGGAGCCCCAGCTGCCTCCCCGTCGCCCCGGACGCCTCCCCTGCTGCCTCCCCCGACGCCCCGGAGTCGACCGCCCCTCCTCCGCCACCCCCACCTCCGCCGGTGACCACCCCCCGCCGGAGCTACTTCCCCACCTCGCCGGAGTAGCGCCTCGCCGGCCAACCTCTCTGTAAGTCTCCACCCCCCTTTGACCGTTGGATTGGAATCAGACGCATAGGATTAGGTGTGCATACCCCTTCGGGTTTTACAAAAAAACCGGATCGGTTTTTCTGTCACTTAAACTGAGCCGGGTCGTTTTCATTAGATTGCGGCCGTGTGCTAGTATCCCTCGCAGCAAACACCCCCGCAGCCAACCAGAGACTGCCACATGTACCCCTGCCCGATTAGTAGCAAATCTTCTTTTTCTGTTTTAATTCAAAAACAGAGAGAGTTTCAATTTTGTTTTGATCATAACTTTTGATCTAGAGAGCCAATGAGGTTGATTCGTTTTCCAGTAGATCAAAAATTTTCTGTAGTTTTTAAAAACATATAATTTGTCTATGTTTAAAATTTTAAAATTTGAATTAGATCAGATTTAGTTTAAACCTTGTTTTGCTTATTCCAGGAGTTTAAAAAATGATTTGTATTTGATTCTTTTTGCTACTACTTCCTAGTGATTATATCTTACTGTGGTACAAGTTTCAAAAAAAGTTAAATATTTTTACTTGGGGTTCTACCAGAAACAATTTCTGCCTCAGTGACGTGTAGTGAATTCTTTCACTTAGGCCATAGCTACTTTATACTTGTGATGTTATTTTACTTGCTGATTGATTGTAGTGCTTGTGGTGTGTATTTGTTTGTATCAGTAGATCACCCGGAGTGCGAAGCTTGTTACTTAGAAGCGCTCGATCAAGACAACTATCATCAAGGCAAGTCATTTTAATCATACTATCTCCTATGTTTTTCTATGCATGGTAGTTTCACCTTTCTTTGCCCAATTGCATGCTGAGTAGGTACTTGGAAATTTTAGTATAGGTTGTAGTATCATGTGGTAGGCACACAACAACCCCGATACTTGGCCCGGGACGACAAATTTCATATTGCTATGCTTGAGTAGACGGGATTTTGGTTGAGTGCATAACACGAGTGATGCGAGGATGATTAAATACTGAAGACCGGTTAAGACAAGATTTTCAAGACCTTGTGATGCAATGCAACTCTGGGTGAAGGACGGTTGATCGGCTCCCTGGAGAAACTAGTGGACGACCCGGGATGCTGGAGACGGCCATGACATCTTGCGGAAAGCTTCACCCAGGCTCGAAGAGACGGACGGAGGCTTCAAGACCCAAGGCTTACCTACACAGCCACAAGTCATTATGGGCTCTAGCTTGGTTGGACAACGCGGCGACTCTGGACACGCGGTGCTAGCAGATGTAGAAGAACAGTAGGAATGGATGGGCACCGACAGGGATTCAGAGGGACCCGTTGAAAGACCATGTTTTGATCATCCGGTCTTCAAACACCCTGAAGTGCGAGGACATACTCGGAGGCGATCAAATCTTGTGGGGAACGTGTGCAAAACTCTGCAGAGTGCCCAAACCTAATCGATTAGCCGTGTACACGGTCATGGACAACTTGAGCCGAAGGCATTGAAATTTCCCTGAACTCTCGAAACAACTTAATAATGATGTGAGAATTAACAACAACTCGGGTACGAGAATTGGTTGGCGGAACCATCTCGTTAACAACAAACAATGTAGTAATATTTTGCTTTTCAGCCCCTCTTGTGGTAGGAGAAAATTGGCTTTATGCAAAACCTATAGCCCCACCTGCCAAATATGCTTGTAGAGATAGTTGTTTATTATTTTACCCCATCTCATGATGACTTGCCGGCATATTCCATATGCTGACCTACACGGCTGCAACGTATCATGTTGTAGAGTACTTTTTCGACCAGGAGTGAGGCTACGATCTACGCTCAACGACATGCCCTGGAGTCGGATGGACTCGTCTACCTGATGCTTCCGCTAGTCTTCGTTAGATATCTCATGAGATGGCCTTCAGCCACTTTATTGTAATTCATTATTGTAATAAAGTACTCGTTATGAGATTTCGATTAATAAAGCTGTGTGATTGAACTCTTGATATATACATTGATGTACTGAGTGTGTACCAGCATGATCTTGGGATGGTACGGAAACACCATAGGCTTGACTCGTATTGGGTCGGGTCACTACAACTGGCCACAAGCTACATCAAATCACATCAGTACAATACATACAATCATCATGAAGAAGAGTAGGGTCCGACTACGGACGAAAACAAACGATAAAATACGACGTCCATCCTTGCTATCCCAAGCTGCCTGCCTCAAATCCATCCTAGAGCGATGAAGAAGAAGAAACTTCAAAAGCACAATCATCGCGCTCACGTCATAATATTGGCTTACATGTACCTGCAACTGGTGTTGTAGTAATCTGTGAGCCACAGGGGACTCGTCAATCTAATTTCCAAAGGTATCAAGACTAGCAAAGCTTAATGGGTGAGGTAAGGTTAAGTGGTGAGGCTGCAACAAGCAACTAAGCATTTATTTGAGGTGGCTAACTTACGAGTACAAGAATAAGAGGGGGAAGATCTACGCATAATGGACGTGAACTAATAATGATCAAATGAATGATCCTGAACACCTACTTACGTCAAACATAACCCCACGTTTCCTCGATCAGAGAAGGAGCTCACGAAAGAGACAATCATGGTTACACACTCACTTGGCATGTTTTTAATTAAGTTACTTCAGGTCTTCTAGAACCAGATGTTAAACAAAGTTTCCATGTTGCCACATAACCGTAGGCACGACTTTCCAAAAGATTTAACCCTACAGGGGTGCTCCAACTAGTCCATCACAAACTACCACACGCTGCGACGGAATGACCTCGATCAGGGAAACCCTTGATCTCCTAGGGTTTCTATTGGAAAACCTCAACCTCGAGATAACCCAAAGCATCCTCAGCATCCCTCACACAAGATGCTCGAGAAAGGTAAAACAAGTCCAGCAAGGCCGCCTGACGTACCGACAATCCCGATAGGAGCCACATATCTCGTTCTTAGGGCACGACCAGATGCTAAAGACGTCGGATTGTCTAAACCCTAGGTGACCAGGGGGCGCCGAACATCGCCCGGTTTGTACCAACACTCATTAGGAGCACTAGCTCGGGGGTTGATTAATTACTCCGCGGGTGACGGCGGGTCCCTATACATTTTTATTAGTTATTGGGCAAATGTAGTACCAAAGTTGGGCCTTGTCAGGCGAGTTTTATCCCAAAACGGGAATCTAGGGGGTCCCCATAACAACCCCAAGCATCTTAGGAGCGCTCATTTATGGAACATAACACCCGTAGCCGAAACTAAGGCAACAAATGTGGAACAAAACACGAGGCTAGAAAGGCCGAGCCTTCCACCTTTTACCTAGTATATAGGTGCATTAACTTAACTAGCATTAAACAGGGTGATATAACAAGGAACCCATGTTAACACATGGAAGCAACTGCACCTGCAACTAGCAACGCTAACACATGGTTAAGCAAGCGGTAACATAGCCAATCAGTGGTTTGCTAGGTTATGAACAGATTGAAGGATTCATGGTAATGTTGAGAGGCTAACATATAACAGGTGGTAGGCAACGAGACATAACGACAGAAACAAGACAACTAGCATGACAATGATAATAATGTTATCTAGGGAAAGGGTCATCTTGCTTGAGATCTCGCTTGGAAGAAAAATAATTCCGTGAAGCAGACAAACCGACGTAGTCGAACGGATCCTCACATTCCAAAACGGTTGCGGAACTCTATCGAGACGAAGCAATCCGGAAACAAGTATCAACACTCAATATTCACCATAGCACATGCACGACATGATGCACAACACAAATGGTGTATGAGCGGTTTCAAATATGCAAGGATGGCACGACAATTCACATCACGCAAAAACTACACATTAAGTGAAGCTCAATATGCAACGAGTTGCATAGTGATGAAACTCCACATTTAATTATTTAGGTCACTCCCATTTATTTAGGCAGCAATATTAAATGTTGTTAGACATGGCAAGAGGTGAATCATGTGATTCTACATGTCATTCTAGTCGATTTACACATATAGTTCATTTGAACAGAGCTACGGTTCAAACGATATGATCACCGCAAGATATGACGGCATGAATGCAATGTATGCGGATAATATTCACAAGCACTCTTAACCATACAAGCAGCAAGATAAAATGAACCTACACAAGATTCTAAGCAAGTTTCATATAGGACACGATCAAAACGGAGCAACGGTTCAATAAAAACAAGCTAAACAAAAAATAGCTACAACTGCCCAAAACAACATGGCATATTCTACACCCTACAACAACAAGCTACATAAATCCAAAATGCTCAAACAAGACATGAGACAGTAGTGGTCAAGATGCACAACAACCCCCTACTAAAAATAACTGACATGGAAGCATGTATCACTAGGAAAAGAACTCACAAAATGGCAAATAGCACACAGTTTCAGACTTAGTGAAAATAAAAATTTTGACGGTGTAGTTTTCAACCAGAAGTCATATTGGCAGCAATAAAACTATATGCTACGGGGCACCGAATGGCTTGAAACTCTACAGCATGCTAGACAATCTTAAGCACTACAAATAACTCCATTGCAGCAACCCCAAAGGACTTGTAGATCACTAGCAAAACTCATGGCAAGACAACAACAAAATATAACAGATCTCAGACTTAGAAATATTTCAGCATCTGAAAATAGCACTATTTTCTAGCATGTTGGCAACAAGCAAACAACACCTAAACATGGATTTCTTTAGCAACAAAAATACTAGGGGTTAACTTGCATGTCCAAGGGCATATCTCTAGTTCACAAGTAAATCATATCACGCACGGAATAAATCCCACGAAATAAACAAAAGGGCATCATGGAAAAATATCATGCACGCTAGCTTACTCGGAAGACAAAACTAAATTCACAGTTAAATTTTACAGATTTTTCTACCCCGAAAACATATATAAAATGTGGGGTGAAAAATAAAAACTAATGCCATGCATATATGCGAGAATATGTCCTAAACACAACATAGCAAACTATTGATGCCACCTACATGAAAATGCAGGACAACTATTTCTAAAATACATGGCAAGGGGTTGCAACAACATGGACATTTACCTACGGGCTTTGAGAAAATCGAATGCGCGCATAATTATCTACGGAATAAATAACCTAATAGGACAACACACAATTATATGCAAACGGCAGGTCAAACAGCTTCAAACATGCATGCAAGTTGTAAAATATTAATCTACGCAAAATTCTAGCCAAGTTACATATATAATGTGTCTCGATCCAATACACGACCTGAAAACTACGGGCGTTTCAAAATCCGACATTTTTTGTGACATCACTAAATTCGTAGGTTAATAAAAATACTATGGGCCGGAATATGCTATTGGGCCAAAACAGGAGCGAGCGGCATTTAATTAAAACAGGCACAAAGGCGGGGTTTAGACGGGGCACTCACCTCACGGGATTTGAGCCCAGCTCGCGTGGCTGAGGAGGCCGGCCGGGGATGGGTCGAAGGAGTCGGCCTAGGCCGGGGTGGACTAGCCTCGCTGCTGGGCCTCGTGAGGCAAGTCACTGGGCACTGGGCCCGGGCGGCGCAGCGGCCACTGGGCGTTGGCCAGCCCAGGCGAGCGAGCGGAGGCTTCGTCCTCCTCGTGCCTCTGCACGAGGCACAAGACTTGGCGGTGGCGGCGGTGGCTCCGGGGACACGAGGCGGCGGTCGACGCACGCTTCAGGCCGGCCAGGAATGAGACGATGACGACCAGAACCGGCGGATCCGGTTGGTAGCGGCCAGATCGAGGCTCGCGACGGGGTAGTAGTCTACAGGAGGGAGAGAGAGATTTAGAGAAAGAGAGAGGGAAGACAAGGAAGAGAGGGAGAGCTCGAGGGCATGGCGCTTGGGCCAGGCTGGTGCGACGGTGGGCGGCTCCGGCTCTAGCAGCATGGTGACCTCCATGGTCGGCGCTAAAGACGGCGGTAGACGTCGGTGCCGTATCGGGGAGGAGTCCGAGCTTGGGCATGGAGGCGAAGCGCTCCATGGGCAGCGACATGCGCTAGCTCGTCCAGGCAGTAGATGGGCTTGGGCGGGCCGCAGATGGGCTCCCTAGGGCCGTCCCAAGGAGGGAGGATGCGAGGCTGGCTGGGTGCATCCAGATCGAGGGGGAGGGCTAAGGTTTGTCCTAAAATAAGCAGGGGAAGGCAATTAAATAGGCAATGGACTAGGGTTAGGGAATTTGGGGCATTTTCAGAACCTCCGATCTCGATCGGACGGCTCCGATTGCGTCCTAGGATTGGACAGGCTAGGGGGATGTGTAGAGTGGGCTAGGCGAAGATGAGAGGGAAAACAAGCACCCGGCGACCGAGTTTTTGAAACACCAAAAACGTCAAACGATAAACCAAAGACGGTGACGCTACTGTCGACAGTTCGGATATCAAACGGATTCCTCGTGGTTGGGCTCCAAGTTTCGACCCAATCCGAGAATATTTTCTGGACACTTTTAAAAACTAATATTGTTAACGATGTCGCGGGCGCGTGCGTGTGTGGTTGGGCTCAAGACGGTCAACGACGAAAACGGAGAGAACCAGCAACTACTAACGGATGCAAGTTTTGAAAACTAGCGGCAACGGAGTGCCGATGCAATGCAGATGATGCGCATGATGCGATGATGCATGTAGCAAACAAATAATAACACGGCGACAACGGAATAAAAGGGGAATCTTCTGGAGTGTCGGTCTCGGACTGTCACACATAGTGCATAAATTTGATCAATGATAGTTCCAAACACTTTTTCTAGCATCATTTTATATCATAAACATTAGCTCATCTCGTAAAATTTCTCATGATGAAGTAACAAGCTATTCACGTGTTAAAATGTAGACCATAAAGTTTCTTGAAAACTAACAAACTATGCTTTCAATCACCAAACAATTGCAATTCATCTTATTTTCAGGAAGGGTCTATATAAGAGCTTTGATTTAGCAAATTCCACATACTCAACTATCATATAGTCTTTCATGATTATTGACACACAAAGCATATTTTTAGAACAAATAGCATCCATCAAACCCAGAGAAATATAGGGCCTTAAAATTCCCCTCCCAACTTATTTATCATATAGATAATTGTCAACAATAATAAGTCATGATGAAATATATTAGATTGGATATATATGTTTGGTTCTTTCCCCACCACATGATGCTTTCCAACTAGGAGACTGAGGTTGGAATAAGAAGTTGACTCAACATGAATAGTAAATAGATTGGCCCTTCGCACAGGGAAGCACTGATTTGCATATGTGCCACAGCTCATTGTTTAAAACAGAGATAAATATAATTTTGGGAGGTATGCTTTCATTTTCAACAGAACAACCAAGAGATTTCACCATCTTCCATGCTAGATACATTATAGGCGGTTCCCAAACAGAATGGTAAAGTTTTTACTCCCCCTCACCAATCAATCACACTCCATGGAGAGCTAAATCCACGGGTACCGTCCATACAAACAACAATCCTGGGGGAGTTTTGTTTCATTATATTTTGATTTGATTTTTTTAAGCACGGGACTGGGCATCCCGAATACCAGCCACTTTATCGTGAATGATAGTGAATCAACACATATCTATTGTAAATATGCCCTAGAGGGAATAATAAATTAGTTATTATTATATTTCTTTGTTCATGATAATCGTTTATTATCCATGCTATAATTTTATTGATTGGAAACACAATACTTGAGTGAATACATAGACAAAACACTGTCCCTAGTAAGCCTCTAGTTGACTAGCTCGTTGATCAAAGATGGTCAAGGTTTCCTGACCATAGGCAAGTGTTGTCACTTGATAACGGGATCACATCATTAGGAGAATCATGTGATGGAGTAGACCCAAACTAATGAACGTAGCATGTTGATCGTGTCATTTTGTTGCTACTGTTTTCTGCGTGTCAAGTATTTATTCCTATGACCATGAGATCATATAACTCACTAACACTGGAGGAATGCTTTGTGTGTATCAAACATCGCAACGTAACTGGGTCACTATAAAGATGCTCTACAGGTATCTCCGAAGGTGTCCGTTGAGTTAGTATGGATGACTGGGATTTGTCACTCCTTCTGACGGAGAGGTATCTCAGGGCCCACTCGGTAATACAACATCACACACAAGCCTTGCAAGCAATGTGACTTAGTGAAAGTTATGAGATCTTGTATTACGGAACGAGTAAAGAGACTTGCCGGTAAACGAGATTGAAATAGGTATGCGGATACTGACGATCGAATCTCGGGCAAGTACATACCGAAGGACAAAGGGAATGACATACGGAATTATATGAATCCTTGGCACTGAGCTTTGAACGATAAGATCTTCATAGAATATGTAGGATCCAATATGGACATCCAGGTCCCGCTATTGGATATTGACCGAGGAGTGTCTCGGGTCATGTCTACATAGTTCTCGAACTGCAGGGTCTGCACACTTAAGGTTCGGTGACGTTTCGGTATAGTTGAGTTATAGGTGTTGGTAACCGAAAGTTGTTTGGAGTCCCAGATGAGATCCAGGACGTCACGAGGAGCTCCGGAATGGTCCGGAGGTAAAGATTGATATATAGGAAGTCCTGTTTTGGTCACCAGAAAAGTTTCGGGCTCACCGGTAGTGTATCGGGAGTGCCGGGAGGGGTGCCGGGGACCATCGGGAGGGGTGTCACGCCCCAAGGGGTTTCATGGGCTATGGGAAGAGATAAACCAGCCCCTAGTGGGCTGGAATAAGTTCCCACTAAGGCCCATAAGGTTTGAGAAGGAAAAACACAAGGTGGAAAGAGTTTCCAAGTGGGAAGTTGGAATCCTACTCCAAGTAGGATTGGAGAAGAACTCCTCCACCTCCAATTTCGGCCAAACCTTGAGGTTTTGAGGCTGCCTACTCCCCTCCCTCCCTCCTATATATACTAGAGGTATTGGGGGTTTTTGAGACACAACATTGCCACGGCAGCGTGACCACATACCTCCACGGTTTTTCCTCTAGATTGCGTTTCTGCGGAGCTCGGGCGGAGCCTTGCTGAGATAGATCACCACCAACCTCCGGAGCACCGTCACGCTGCCGGGGAACTCATCTACCTCTCTGTCTCTCTTGCTGGATCAAGAAGGCCGAGATCATTGTCGAGCTGTATTTGTGCTGAACGCGGAGGTGCCGTCCGTTCGACACTAGATCGGAGCGGATCGTGGGACGGATCGCGGGACGGTTCGTGGGACGGTTCGCGGGTTGGATCGAGGGACGTGAGGATGTTCCACTACATCAACTGCGTTTCTTAAACACTTCCTGCTGTGCGATCTACAAGGGTACCTAGATCAAAAATCCCCTCTCGTAGATGGACATCACCAAGATAGGTCTTCGTGCGTGTAGGAAATTTTTTGTTTCCCATGCGACGTTTCCCTTAAGTGGCATCATGAGCTAGGTTCATGCGTAGATGTAATCTCGAGTAGAACACAAAAGTTTTTGTGGGCGGTAATGTGCGATTTGCTGCCCTCCTTAGTCATTTCTTGATTCCGCGGTATTGTTGGATCGAAGCGGCTCGGACCAACATTACTCGTACGCTTACGAGAGACTGGTTTCATCGTTACGAGCAACCCCGTTGCTCAAAGATGACTGGCGAGTGTCGGTTTCTCCAACTTTAGTTGAATCGGATTTGACCGAGGAGGTCCTTGGATGAGGTTAAATAGCAATTCATACATCTCCATGGTCACCACGTAAGTAAGATGCGATCCTACTAGATACCCATGGTCACCATGTAAAACATGCAACAACAATTAGATGACGTCTAACTTGTTTTTGCAGGGTATACTTGTGATGTGAGATGGCCAACGACGTGATGTGAGATATTGGATGTATGAGATGATCATGTTGTAGTAGTTAATATCGACATGCACGTCGATGGTACGACAACCGGCAGGAGCCATAGGGTTGTCTTTAAACTAACGTTTGTGGTTGGAGATGCGTTTACTATATTGCTAGAACGTAGCTTTAGTAGTAATAGCATGAGTAGCACGACAACCCCGATGGCGACACATTGATGGAGATCATGGTGTGGCGCCGGTGACAAGAAGATCGTGCCGGTGCTTTGGTGATGGAGATCAAGAAGCACATGATGATCGCCATATCATGTCACTTATGAATTGCATGTGATGTTAATCCTTTATGCACCTTATCTTGCTTAGAACGACAGTAGCATTATGAGGTGATCTCTCACTAAAATTTCAAGACGAAATTGTGTTCTCCCCGACTGTGCACCATTGCGACAGTTCATCGTCTCGAGACACCACGTGATGATCGGGTGTGATAGACGGTTGCACACGCGGAACACTCGGGTTAAACTTGACGAGCCTAGCATGTGCAGACCTGGCCTCGGAACACAAGAGACCGAAAGGTCGAGCATGAATCGTATAGTTGACATGATTAGCATAGAGATGCTTACCACTGAAACTATTCTCGACTCACGTGATGATCGGACTTGAGATAGTGGATTTGGATCATGTACCACTCAAATGACTAGAGAGATGTACTTTTTGAGTGGGAGTTCTTAAGTAATATGATTAACTGAACTAATTGTCATGAACATAGTCTAATGGTCTTTGCGAATTACGATGTAGCTTGTGCTATAGCTCTACTGTTTTTATATGTTCCTAGAGAAAATTTAGTTGAAAGTTGATAGTAGCAAAACTTTGTGGACTGAGTCTGTAAAACTGAGGATTGTCCTCGTTGCTGCGCTGAAGGCTTATGTCCTTAATGCACCACTCGGTGTGCTGCACCTCGAGCGTCGTCTGTGGATGTTGTGAACATCCAACATACACGTTTCTGATGATTACATGATAGTTCAGTGCAAAATACTTAATGAATAAGAAGCAAGGCGCCGAAGACGTTTTGAAACGTCATGGAACATAAGAGATGTTCTAAAAGAGATGAAATTGTGATTTCATGCTTGTGCCCTTGTTAAGTGGTATGATACCTCCGACAAGATTCTTTGTCCATGAAGTAAAGGAGAAAAGCTCAATCGTTGAGCGTGTGCTCAGATTGTCTGAGTACGACAATCGCTTGAATCAAGTGGGAGTTAATCTTCTAGATGAGATAGTGATGGTTCTCCAAAGTCACTGCCACCAAGCTGTTAGAGCTTCGTGATGAACTATAACATGTCAAGGATAGATATAATGATCCTTGAGCGATTCGCGATGTTTGACACTGCAAAAGTAGAAGTCAAGAAGGAGCATCAATAGTTCATGGTTAGTAAAACCACTAAGTTTCAAGAAAGGCAAGGTCTGGAAGGGATACTTCGTGAAACGGCAAAACAGTTGTTGCGCTAATGAAGAGACCCAAGATTAAACCCAAACCCAAGACTAAGTGCTTCTGTTATGAGGGGAACGGTCACTGAGGCGGAGCTACCCTAGATGCCTGGTAGATAAGAAGGTTGGCAAAGTCAAAAGTAGTATATTTGATATACATGATGTTGATGTGTACTTTACCAGTACTCCTAGTAGCACGAGGGTATTGGATACCGGTTCGGTTGCTAAGTGATTAGTAACACGAAATGAAAGCTACGGAATAAATGGATACTAGCTAAAGGCGAGGTGACAATACGTGTTGGAAGTGTTTCCAAGGTTTATACGATCAAACGTCGCACGCTCCCTCTACCATCAGGATTGGTGTTAAACCTAAATAATTGTTATTTGGTGCTTCCGTTAAGCATGAACATGATTGGATCGTGTTTATTGCAATACGATTATTCATTTAAAGAGAATAATGGTTACTATATTTGCTTGAATAATCACCTTCAATGGTTTATTGAATATCGATCGTAGTGTTACACATGTTCATGATATTGGTGCCAAAAGATACAAGGTAATGATGATAGTACTACTTACTTGTGGCACTGCCGCTTGAGTCATGTTGGTATAAATTGCATGAAGAGACTACATGCTGATGGATCTTTATACTCACTTGATTTTGAATCACTGGTGACATGCAAATCATACCACATGAGCAAGGCCTTGTTTTCATTGAGATGAAACAAGATAGTAACTTGTTGGAAGTAATACATTTTGATGTATGCAGTCCAATGGGTGCTGAGGCACACAGTGGATATCATTATGTTCTTACTTCAATGACGATTTGAGTAGATACAGGAGTATTTACTTAATGAATCACAAGTCTGAAATATTGAGAAGATTCAATTCTGTTTCAGAGTGAAGTTCGTCGTAACAAGAGGATAAATTGTCTACGATATGATCATAGAGATGAATATCTGAGTTGCGAGTTTTGGTACATAGTTAAGACAATGTGGAAGTTGTTTCGCAATTCATGCCACCAAGAACACCTTGGTGTGATGGTGTGTCCGAACGTCATAGACGCGACCTTTTTGATATGGTGCGTACTATGATGTCTCTTATCGAATTACCACTATCATTTATGGCTTATGCATTAGAGACAACCACATTCACTTTAAATAGGTCACCGCGTAAGTCCGTTGAGATGACATAGTACAGAATGAGGTTTAGAGAAATCTAAGATGTCGTTTCTTGAAAGTTTGGGGCAGCGATGCTTATGTGAAAAGGTTTCAGTCTGATAAGCTCGAACCCAAAGCGGATAAGTGTATCTTCATAGGATATCCAAAACAGTTGGATATATCTCCTATCTCAGATCCGAAAGCAAAGTGTTTGTTTCTAGAAACGGATCCTTTCTCGAGGAAAGGTTTCTCTCGAAAGAATTGAGTGGGAGAGTGGTGGAACTTGATGAGGTTATTGAATCGTCACTTCAACCAGTGTGTAGCAGCGCGCAGGAAGTTGTTCCTGTGGCGCCTACACCAATTGAAGTGGAAGCTGATGATAGTGATCATTAGAGCTTCGGATCAAGTTACTACAAACCTCGTAGGTCGACAAAGGTCGCGTACTACTACAGAGTGGTGCGGTAACCCTGTCTTGGAGGTCATGTTGTTGAGCAACAATGAACCTACGAGTTATGGAGAAGCAATGGTGGGCCCGGATTCTAACAAATGGCTGGAGGCCATGAAATCCGAGAGATAATCCATGTGTCAGAACAAAGTATAGACTTTGGAAGAACTGCTTGATGGTCGTAGGACTACTGAGTAAAGATGGATCTTTATAAGCAAGACAGACGATGATCGTGAATCGTCACTATTAAGAAAAGCTCGACTTGTCGCAAAGATGTTTCCGACAAGATCAAACAGTTGACTATGATGAGACTTTGTCACTCGTAGCGATGCTAAAAGTCTGTTGGAATTATGTTAGTAGTTGCTGCATTATTTGTGAAATATTGCACATGGGATGTCAAAACATTGTTTCCTCGACGGTTTCCTTGAGGAAAGGTTGTATGTAATACAAACTAGAAGGTTTTGTCGAACCTAAGGATACTAACAAGTATGCAAGCTCCAGCGATACTTCTATGGACTGGTGCAACATCTCGGAGTTGGAATATGTGCTTTGATGAGTTGATCAAAGCTTTTGGCTTTGTGCAAGGTTTATGAGAAACTTGTATTTCCAAAGAAGTGATTGGGAGCACTATAGAATTTCTGATAAGTATATGTGGTGGACATATTGTTGATCGGAAGTAATGTAGAATTTCTGTAATGCATAATGGTTGTTTGAAAGGGGTTTTCAAGGGAAGACCTGGATAGAGCTACTTAAACATTGAGCATATACATCTATGGAGATAGATAAAAAATGCTAAACAGAACTTTCAAATAAAATGCATGCCTTGACAAGTTTTTGAAGGAGTTCAAAATAGATCAGCAAAGAAGGAGTTCTTGGTTGTGTTGTAAGGTGTGAATTTGAGTAAGACTCAAAACCCGACCCCGACAGAATAAAGAGAATAGACGAAGGTCGTCTTCTATGCCTTGGCCGTAGAATCTGAAGTATGCCATGTTGAGTACCGCACCTGATGTGTGCCTTGCCTCAAAGTCTGTTGAGAGGTACAGAGAGTGATCCATGATTGAGTCACTAGCAGTGGTCAAAGTTATCCTTGGTTATGGAGGTGGTTAAAGAGTTCATCGTAAAGGGTTACGTCGATGCAAGCTTTGACACTAATCTGAATAACTATGAGTAGTGAAACGGATTCGTATAATAGAATAGATATTTGGAGTATTTCTGAATAGCACGTAGTAGCAGCATCTATAAAGATGACATAAAGATTTGTAAAGGACACACGGATCTGAAAGTTTCAGAACAGTTGACTAAAACCTCTCTCACGAGCAAGATGTGATCAAAACCCCAGAACTATATGGGTGTTGGATTCGCTGAAATCACATGGTGATGTGAACTAGATTATTGACTCTAGTGCAAGTGGAATACTGTTGGAAATATGCCCTAGAGGCAATAATAAATTAGTTATTATTATATTTCCTTGTTCATGATAATCGTTTATTATCCATGCTATAATTGTATTGATTGGAAACACAATACTTGTGTGGATACATAGACAAAACACTGTCCCTAGTAAGCCTCTAGTTGACTAGCTCGTTGATCAAAGATGGTCAAGGTTTCCTGACCATAGGCAAGTGTTGTCACTTGATAACGGGATCACATCATTAGGAGAATCATGTGATGGACTAGACCCAAACTAATGAACGTATCATGTTGATCGTGTCATTTTGTTGCTACTGTTTTCTGCGTGTCAAGTATTTATTCCTATGACCATGAGATCATATAACTCACTAACACTGGAGGAATGATTTGTGTGTATCAAACGTCGCAACGTAACTGGGTCACTATAAAGATGCTCTACAGGTATCTCCGAAGGTGTCCGTTGAGTTAGTATGGATGACTGGGATTTGTCACTCCATCTGACGGAGAGGTATCTCGGGGCCCACTTGGTAATACAACATCACACACAAGCCTTGCAAGCAATGTGACTTAGTGAAAGTTACGGGATCTTGTATTACGGAACGAGTAAAGAGACTTGCGGGTAAACGAGATTGAAATAGGTATGCGGATACTGATGATCGAACGATAAGATCTTCGTAGAATATGTAGGATCCAATATGGGCATCCAGGTCCCGCTATTGGATATTGACCGAGGAGTGTCTCGGGTCATGTCTACATAGTTCTCGAACCCGTAGGGTTTGCACACTTAAGGTTTGGTGACGTTTCGGTATAGTTGAGTTATAGGTGTTGGTAACCGAAAGTTGTTCGGAGTCCTAGATGAGATCCAGGACGTCACGAGGAGCTCCGGAATGGTCCGGAGGTAAAGATTGATATATAGGAAGTCCTGTTTTGATCACCAGAAAAGTTTCGGGCTCATCGGTAGTGTATCGGGAGTGCCGGGAGGGGTGCCGGGGACCATCGGGAGGGGTGTCACGCCCCAAGGGGTCTCATGGGCTATGTAAAGATATAAACCAGCCCCTAGTGGGCTGGAATAAGTTCCCACTAAGGCCCATAAGGTTTGAGAAAGAAAAAACACAAGGTGGAAAGAGTTTCCAAGTGGGAAGGTGGAATCCTACTCCAAGTAGGATTGGAGTAGGACTCCTCCACCTCCAATTTCGGCCAAACCTTGGGGTTTTGAGGCTGACTCCTCCCCTCCCTCCCTCCTATATATACTAGAGGTATTGGGGGTTTTTGAGACACAACTTTGCCACGGCAGCCTGACCACATACCTCCACGGTTTTTCCTCTAGATTGCGTTTCTGCGGAGCTCGGGCGGAGCCGTGCTGAGATAGATCACCACCAACCTCCGGAGCGTCGTCACGCTACCGGAGAACTCATCTACCTCTCCGTCTCTCTTGCTGAATCAAGAAGGCCGAGATCATCGTCGAGCTGTACGTGTGCTGAACGCGGAGGTGTCGTCCGTTCGGCACTAGATCGGAGCGGATCGTGGGACGGATCGCGGGACGGTTCGTGCGACGGTTCGTGGGGCGGATCGAGGGACGCGAGGATGTTCCACTACATCAACCGCGTTTCTTAAACGCTTCCTGCTATGCGATCTACAAGGGTACGTAGATCGGAAATCCCCTCTCGTAGATGGACATCACCATGATAGGTCTTCATGCATGTAGGAAATTTTTTGTTTCCCATGCGACGTTTCCCTTCAATATCGTGAGAATAACTCACCTAGCATGGAAGATACTGACAGCCCCTATTCGCTATATTGAGCGATTCGGGCATACAGAACATAATATTATTTGAAGGATTACAGTTTGGCACATGAAAATTTACTTGGAACGGCAGGTAAATACCGCATATAGGTAGGTATGGTGGACTCATATGGAAAAACTTTGGGTTTAAGGGTGTTTGGATGCACAAGTAGTATTTCTACTTGGTGTGGAAGTTTTCGCTAGTATGAGGTGGAAGCAAGCACCACATGTTGGAGGATCCATAACAATATAACTTCTATACAAATATACCAAAGCATAACTCGTTACGTTCTCTTCCTTGTCCAACTTCAACTAATTTGATCAAGTTTTAAAATAATTAATAGGTATTCACAATCATATAAGATTTACAAGATAGTATATTTATATGTGAAACCTCTCTTCCTTCAATAATCTTTCATGAATTGTTCAAGTGACCAATGCGTGCTTGCGAACTTTCAATAAATTTTACCACCTATACGTATTATATGTGAAGTCATTACTCCCCATGGGAAAAGCATATAAAACATATATAATCAGAGATTTATGATATTCAATTCATTCAACCATTTACTCATAGGATATAAGTGAAGCACGAAAGTAAATGACAAAACTACTCCAAAACATATAAGTGAAGATCAATGAGTAGTCAAACAATCAAGTAGCTATGTGAGAACTTTCTATCTCTCTCTAAATAAAGATTTTCAGATCTAAGTATTTTATTTAAACAGCAAGCAAAATAAAAATAGCACTCCAAGAATAGGACGCATCATGTGAACGAATAAAAATTTAGGCTCAACATAGGCTAACTGATAGTTGACGAAGAGAGGTGGGATGCGTAGCATCCCCAAGCTTAGATGCTTGAGAGTTCTTGAAATATTTACCTGTGACGCCTAGGGCATACCCAAGCTTGAGATTTTGTGTCTTGTTCAATCTTCTCGTATCCCGGTTTCACCTATTCTCAAAAACTTCATCCACCCAAAACTTGAAAAGAACTCGTGAGATATGTTAGTGCACCTAATAATAAATCAACTCTTTATGTACTGAGACAAGTTTTATAGTAATTGCAAACATCAAATATTGTTTACTATCATTTCCACAATTTATATCGATCAATATAGGCTCTGGAAACTATAGGATAAGTAGATAACAAAACTATGACAACAATTTGTCCAAACAGAATAGTCTGTAGCAATTTAAGAAAATAGTAGACTTTTGTTACTCAAAAAATTATTAAAATTTAGGACATACTATAAACTTTATATGACAACACTGTGTAAAAATTGCAGAAATTTCTCACGTTCTAGTAAAATATGGAAATTCAAACACTACAACACCAGTTTCTGTTTTTACACAACACCAATCAAAGCATGCAATGCAAGCATCCTAATGCAATTCTTGGAACTTTTTATTGAAAAACAAGATTATAAATAACACCTAACAAAGAAAAACAAAATAAGATGATGCTCCAAGCAAAACTCATATTATGTGACGTATAAAAATATAGATGCAAGTAAGATATACCGATAATGTTGAAGACGAAAGAGGGGATGCCTTCCGGGGCATCCACAAGCTTAGGTGCTTGAGTATTCCTTGGATATTGCCCTGGGTGTGCCTTGGGCATCCCCAAGCTTAGTTTCTTGTCGCTCCTTATTCTCCTCATATCGGTATCTCACCCAAAACTTGAAAAGTTCAATCACGCAAAACTTAACGGAACTTCGTGAGATGGATTAGTATAATAAATAATGATCATTCACTTTGGTACAGTCAATACAAGATTCATAATTGTTACCACATGATACCTACTGTATTATACTATTCCCATAATTTATATCACTGAATATAAGCTATGGGAACACTAAAACAAGCAAACTATGCATGCAAAATAGAATCTGTCAAAAACAGAACAGTCTGTGAAGATCTGTAGTGTAACCATACTTCCCTGTCTCTAAAAATTCTGAAAAATTAGGAGAATCCAGGAAATTTGTATATCAATCATGTGTAAATCATTCAGATCAAACGCAGGTTCCAGTGAATTTACAAAATTCCTGGACTGAGAGCAAATGTTTTTGTTTTTGCACATAATCAAGTCAACTATCATCCACACTATCCCAAAGGTTTTACTTGGCACTTTATTGAAATAAAAGGCATAAAACATGATTACTACAGTAGCTTAATCATGTGAACACCAAAAAATAGAAAGTAAAAGTGTTGGGTTGTCTCCCAACAAGCGCTTTTCTTTAAAGCCTTTTAGCTAGGCATGAAGATTACAATGATGCTCATATAAGAATAATAATTGAAACATGCAAAAGAGCATCATGAATATCATGACAAGCACATTTAAGTCTAACCACTTCCTATGCATAGGGATTTTGTGAGCAAACAATTCAAGAATCAACTAGCATAGGAAGGCAAAATAAGCACAACTTCAAAATTTTGAACACATAGGGAGGAAACTTGATATTATTGCAATTCCTACAAGCGTATGTTCCTCCCTCATAATAATTTTCAGTAGCATCATGAAGGAATTCAACAATATAACTATCACATACAACATTCTTGTCATGATCTACAAGCATAGAAAATTTATCACTCTCCACATAAGCAAACTTCTTATCATTCATAATAGTGGGAGCAAACTCAACGAAATAACTATGATGAGATACTTGATTGACATAACCACTTTGAATATTAAAATCATGATAACAAGTTTCATGGTTACTATTACTATTTGTAGCATACATGTCATCGCAATAATAATCATATGTAGGAGGCATGCTAGCATCATAATAGTTTTTCTCATCCAAACTTGGGGGACTAAAAATATCATATTCATCAAGCGTAGCTTTCCCAAGCTTGTGGCTTTGCATATCATTAGCATCATGAATATTCAGAGAATTCATACTAACAATATTTCTATCATTCTCATCACTCAAATATTAGTGCCAAACATTTTAATAACTTCTTCTTCTAACACTTGAGCACAATTTTCCCTTCCATCATTTTCACGAAAGATATTAAAAAGATGAAGCATATGAGGCAACCTCAATTCCATTTTGTGTAGTTTTATATTACAAAACCAAACTAGTGAAAAACAAGAAACTAAAATATTTGATTGCAATATCTAAAGATATACCTTCAAGCACTCACCTCCCCGGCAACGACGCCAGAAAAGATCTTGATGTCTACTACGCAACCTTTCTCTTGTAGACTCGTGTTGGGCCTCCAAGCGTAGAGTTTTGTAGGACAATAGCAAGTTTCCCTCAATTGGATGACTGAAGGTTTATCAATCCGTGGGAGGCATAGGATTAAGATGGTCTCTCTCAAGCAACCGTGCAATCAAATAACAAAGAGTCTCTTGTGTCCCCAACACACCCAATACAATGGTTAATTGTATAGGTGCACTAGTTTGGCGAAGAGATGGTGATACAAGTGTAATATGGATGGTAGATATAGGTTTTTTTAATATGAAAATATTAAAAGAGCAAGGTAAAAAATAGTAAACAAAAATAAAAATGTTGTATAAATGCTTGGAAACAAGGCCTAGGGTCCATACTTTCACTAGTGCAAGTTCTCCCAATAATACTAACATAGTTGAATCATATATAAATCCCTCAAGTTCGACAAAGAGTTAACTCCAAAGTCACAAATAGCGGAGAACAAACGAATAAATTATTGTAGGGTACGAAACCGCATCAAATGTATCCCTATAAGTGTCACGAAAAACCCTAGAGTTCGTACTAAAATAAAACCTTAATATACACGTCAACCAAAACCCTAATGTCACCTAGATACTCCATTGTCACCACAAGTACCCATGTGCTTTATTATACGATATGCCTCACACAATTTCAGATTCGGCTTGTTCAATCCAACACAAATAACTTCAAAGAGTGCCCCAA
This sequence comes from Hordeum vulgare subsp. vulgare, assembly GCF_904849725.1. Lineage (NCBI taxonomy): Eukaryota > Viridiplantae > Streptophyta > Magnoliopsida > Poales > Poaceae > Hordeum > Hordeum vulgare. Next base: position 396,634,464 of record NC_058522.1, on the reverse strand, counting down.
AGTTTCTACCGAAGAGTCAAGACGACAATATGTGCCAACCCCTATGCATAGATTCCCAAGGTCACAGAACCCCCAAGTTGACCACCAAAACATACATCAAGTGGATCAAAAGAACACCCCATTGTCACCACGGATATCCCACCGCAAGACATACATCAAGTGTTCTCAAATCCTTAAAGACTCAATTCGATAAGAAAACTTGAAAGGGAAAACTAAATTCATCACAAGATGATAGAGATGGGAAAACTCCATATGATTCATCTATATTAATAAAGCGCGTTACATCAAGATTGTGTCATATCAAGAACATGAGAGAGAGAGAGAGATCAAACACATAGCTAATGTTACATACCGTCAGCCCCGAGTGTGAACTACTCACTCCTCATCATGGAGACCTCCAAGATGATGAAGATGGCCTCCGGTGATGGTTTCTCCCTCCGGCAGAGTGCCGGAACGAGCACACGATTAGTTTTTCGTGGCTCTGGAGGCTTGCAGCGGTGGAACTCCCGATCGAGGTTTATTTTCGGGGGTTTCTGTATTTATAAGAATGTTTGGTGTTGGAATTACGTTGGGGGAGTGCTCGAGGTGCCCACAAGCCACGGGGTGCGCCCTAGGGGCGCCCTAGTGGCTTGTGGCTGCCTCGGGGCTCCTCTCCGGTATCTTTTTGCTCCATTATTTTTCATATTTTCCCAAAATATACTCCATAAATTTTCAGCCCATTTAGAGAACTTTTATTTCTGCAAAAACAACACTACAGTAGCTCTGCTGAAAACAGCGTTAGTTCGGGTTAGTTCTAATAAAATCATACCAAAATCATATAGAAATATTGTAAACATGGCATGAATACTTCATAAATTATAGATGCGTTGGAGACGTATCAGTATCTCATGAATAATTTCTTGATATAAGGTAAAAGGGATAGCACTAACACTAGCACCCATATCACATAAACCATGATATCAATGATCTCCTATTTTTACTGAAATGACACGCATGCCGAAAACACGTCTATTCTCGTCTTTAGTATCAGGTTTGGAAATTCTGGCAGCTACATTACAGAAATAAATAGCATGCCAAGTAATATTGTCTACCAAGAGATCTTTAACCATAGCAATACTAGGTTCTACCTTGATGTGCTCAGAGGGTTTGGTTGTTCTAACATAACTTTCATTAACAATAGTTGAAGCTTTAGCATGTTCCTTTATCCTAACAGGGAAATGTGGTTTCTCAATATAAGCAGTAGGCACAACTGGGTCAACAACAACAAAGTCTTTGGTCCCAAAAAAGTTGGGGTAGGCTAGAGGAGAAACCCATAAGATCTCGCGACCAACTCATGGTTATGGCACATGGATAGCAAGCTTCCACGCACCCCCCTGTCCATGGCTAGTTCTTTGGTGATGCTTCAATCCTTTAGATCTCTCTTTACGGACTCTTCCCATGTCAAGTTTGGTCTACCCCGACCTCTCTTGACATTATCAGCATGCTTTAGGCGCCCGCTAAGCATTGGGGCTTCTGGAGGCCTGCGTTGAATACGCCCAAACTATCTCACACGATGTTGGACAAGCTTCTCTTCAATTGGCACTAGCCCAACTCTATCTCGTATATCATCATTCCGGATTCGGTCCTTCCTTGTGTGGCATACATTCATCTCAACATGCGCATCTCCGCCACAATTACGTGTTGCACATGTCGCCTTTTAGTCGGCCAACTGTAAGTGCCATACAATATTGCGGGTCAAACCATCGTCCGATAGAACTTGCCTTTTAGCTTTTGTGGCACCCACTTGTCACAGAAAATGCCAGAAGCTTGGCGCCACTTCATTCATCCAGCTTTAATTCGGTGGTTCACATCTTCATCGATATCCCCATCCTTCTACAATATTGACCCCAAATAACGAAAGGTGTCCTTCTAAGGTACCACCTGCCCATCAAGGCTAATATCCCCCTCCTTCTCGTGCTTACTAGTACTGAAAGCGCACCTCATGTACTTGGTCTTAGTCCTACTAAATGTAAAACCTGTCGATTCCAAGGTTTGCCTCCATAACTCCAACTTCCCATTGACCCCCGTCCGACTAGCATCGACTAGCACCACATCATCCGTAAAGAGCATACACCATGGGATATCTTCTTGTATATCCCTTGTGATCTCATCCATCACCAAGGAAAAAAGATAAGGGCTCAAAGCTAATGCTTGATGTAGTCCTATCTTAATCGGGAAGTCATCAGTGTCTCCATCTCTTGTTCGAACACTTGCCACAACATTATCGTACATGTCCTTGAGGGTAATGTACTTTGCTGGGACTTTGTGTTTCTCCAAGGACCACCACATAACATTCCACGATATCTTATCATAGGCCTTCTCTAAGTCAATGAACACCATATGTAAGTCCTTCTTTTGCTCCCTATATCTCTCCATAAGTTGTCATACCAAGAAAATGGCTTGCATGGTCGACCGCCCAGGCATGAAACCAAACTGATTTTTGGTCACGCTTGTCATTCTTCTTAAGCGGTGCTTGCTGCCTCTTGAGCTTGCATTGGTTTTTCCCTTGAAGAGGAAAGGGTGATGTAGCATAGGAGCAATAAGTATTTCCCTCAGTTTGAGAACCAAGGTATCAATCCAGTAAAAGAATTGCGTCAAGTCCAGAGTACCTGCGCAAACACAAAAGAACTTTCACCCAACGCTATAAAGGGGTTGTCAATCCCTTCAAGATTGATTGCAAAGTGAGATCTGAAGGCAGAAAGTGCAACGAAGTAAAAGAGTAAGGCTGAAAATATGGTTTGAAGTAGACCCGGGGGCCATAGTGTTCACTAGAGGCTTCTCTCAAAATATCAAATATTACGGTGGGTGAACAAATAACTGTCGAGCAATTGATAGAACGGCGCAACATCATGACGATATCTAAGGCAATGATCATACATATAGGCATCACGTCCAAGACAAGTAGACCGATACTTTCTGCATCTACTACTATTACTCCACACATCGACCGCTATCCAGCATGCATCTAGTGTATTAAGTTCATGACAAATAGAGTAACGCTTTAAGGAAGATGACATGATGTAGAGGGATAAACTCAAACCAATGATGAGAACCCCATCTTTTTACCCTTGATGGCAACAACATGATGCGTGCCTCGCTACCCCTTCTGCCACTCGGTGAGGTCACCGCATGGTATGAACCCAAAACCAAGTACTTCTCCCATTGCAAGAATCATAGATCAAGCTGGCCAAACAAAACCCACAACTCGATGGGAATTACAAGTATATGAAATCATGCATAAGAGAGATCAGAAGAAACTCAAATAAAATTCATAGATAATCTGATAATAAATCCACAATTCATCGGATCTCGACAAACACACTGCACAGAAGATTACATCAGATAGATCGCCATGAAGATCATGGAGAACTTTGTATTGAAGATCCAAGAGAGAGAAGAAGCCATCTAGCTACTAGCTATGGACCCGAAGGTCTATGGTGAACTACTCACGCATCATCGGAGAGGTCATGGTGTTTATGAAGAAGCCCTCCGTTTCCGAATCCCCCCTCCGACAGGGCACCAAAACGTTCCCCTGATGGGATCTTGCGGAGACAGAAGCTTGCGGCGGCAGAAAACTATTTTCGTGGATCTCTCTCACAGTTTTGGAATTTTTCTGGATTTATAGGCAGAAGAGGTAGGGCAGACGTGCCATAGGGGGCCCACAAGCCTGCTAGGCGCCGGCCCACCTGGCCGCGCCTAGGGGGCTTGTGGGGTCCGCTGCTGACCCGTGCCTTGGTTCTCAAGTCTGGTGCGTATCTTCTGTTCCGGAAAAAATCTTTTCTCGGAAGTTTTATTTCGTTTGGACACCATTTAAAATCCTCCTATGAACAGGGTCAAAAACACGGAAAAAATAGGAACTGGCACTTGGCACTGAGTTAATAAGTTAGTCCCAAAAAAGATATAAAAGGCATACAAAACATCCAAAGTTTGACAAGATAATAGCATGGAACCATAAAAAATTATAGATACGTTGGAGACGTATTAAGCATCCCCAAGCTTAACTCCTGCTCGTCCTCGAGTAGGGAAGTGATAAAGACTGAATTTTTGATGTGGAATGCTACCTAGCATAGTTGTCCTTTGTAACTTCTTTCATGTGACATGAATGTTCAGATCCGTAAGATTCAAAACAATAGTTTGCTATTGACATGAAAACAATAATACTTCAAGCAAACTAGCAAGGTAATCATGAAATTTCGAAATAACAAGGCCAAAGAAAATTATCCCGACAAAATCATATTGTCTGGCTATGCTCCATCATCCCCACACAACTAATTTAAATCATGCACAACCCCGGTATTGGCCAAGTAATTGTTTTTGCACTCTTACTTTCTCAAACCTTTTACAACTATCACGGAATACATGAGCGTGAGCCATGGATATAGCACTATAGGTGGAATAGAGTGTGGTGATGGTTGTGAGACAAAAAAGGAGGAGATGGTCACATTGACTCGGCGTATCAAAGGGCTATGGAGATGCCCATTAATAGATATCAATGTGAATGAGTAGGGATTTCCATACAAAGGATGCACTAGAGCTATAAGTATGTGAAAGCTCAAAAGGAGAACTAGTGGGTGTGCATCCAACTTGCTTGCTCACGAAGACCTAGGGCAATTTGAGGAAGCCCATCATTGGAATATACTAGCCAAGTTATATAATAAATATTACCACTAGTATATGGTGGTGACAAAGCAAGAGGCTCTCAATCATGAAGAACATGGTGCTATTATGAAGCACAAGTGTGGAAAAAGATAGTAGCATTGTCCCTTCTCTTGGGCCTCTTTTTTTCTCTCTTTTATTTCTTGTGTGGGCAACTTTGGCCTCTTTTTTTTCTTTCCTCACATGGGACAATGCTCTAATAATGATTATCATCACACTTTTATTTACTCACAGCTCAAAGCTTAGAACGATGGTGACTCTATAGGAAATGCCTCCGGCAATGTACCGAGATGTGCAACGATCTAGCTTGGCGTATGACGTTGAAACATCTCGCTAGCTATCTTAGGATCATGCAATGGCAATATGAGAGTGACGACACAAGTCATGAGACGGAACGATGGAGTTGCATGGCAATATATCTCTGAATGGCTATGAAAATGCCATAGTATCTAGGTATGGTGGCTGTTTTGAGAAAGGCATATGGTGGGTTTGTGCACCGACAAAAATTGCGCGGTACTAGAGAGGCTAGCAAAGGTGGAAGGTGAAAGTGCATCTATACCATGGACTCACGTTAGTCATGAAGAACTCACATACTTGTTGCGAAAGTTTTTATTAGTAATCGAAACAAAGTGCTAAACGCATACTCCTAGGGGAAGGGTTGGTAGGTGTTAACCATCGCGCGATCCCGACCGCAACACAAAGGATGACAATCAATAGATCAATTATGCTCCGACTTTCTAACATAGCGGTTCACCATACGTGCATGTTATGGGAATCACTAACTTCAACACAAGTATTTCTAGATTCACAACACCCTACTAACATAACTCTTAATATTACCAAATCCACGTCTCAAAACTAATTGAGAGGAATCAAACTTCTCTTTCTACTCAACGCAAATGAAGATGGAAGTTTTTGTATCCTCTTTGCCTACCTATCACCTTTGGGACTACTTTCATAACACAAACCAACTACCAAGTCATGCACCGCCGTGCTCTAAAAGATCTAAGTGAAGCACATAGAGCAAAATTATCTAGCTCAAAAGATATAAGTGAAGCACGATGAGTATTCTAGAAAATTCACGATGAGTGCATGTCTCTCTCAAAAGGTGTGCAGCAAGGATGATTGTGACACAACAAAAAGAAAAGACTCCTACGATACAAGACGCTCCAAGCAAACCACATATCATGTGGTGAATAAGAATATAGCTCAAAGTAATGTTACCGATGGATTGAAGATGAAAGAGGGGATGCCTTCCCGGGGCATCCCCAAGCTTAGGCTTTTTGGTGTCCTAGCATTTGGCTTGGGTTGTCTTGGGCATCCCCAAGCTTGAGCTCTTTCCACTCTTTATTCCTTTGTCCATGAGAACATCACCCAAAACTTGAAAACTTCACAACACAAAACTTAAACAGAAACTCATGATATCATTAGCACAAGAAAACAAACTACCACCTCTTTAGGTACTGTAGCAATCTTGATTTCTATTTATATTGGTGTTAGATTACTGTATTCTCACTTCTCCATGGCTAGCACCCCCCGATACTATCCATAGTTTCATAAAAACAAGCAACCAACTCAACAAAAACAAAATCTGTCAAAAACAGACTAGTCTGTAGAAATCTGTATACTTCGTATACTTCTGGTACTTCAATAATTTTGAAAACTTCCGACAGCCTGGGAAAAAGGCATATCAACCAGCATCAAAAAGAATCAACGCAAAACCTCTTTCTGAATAAAAATGAAAAATAATTTCGTGAGCAAAAAGTTTCTGTCTTTTCCAGCAGGATCAAACAACCATCACCGAACTAGTCATAAAGGTTTTGCTTGGCTCAAACACAAAAATAAACACACAAAAAACACAATCATAACAGAATTATGATGGTGTGGACACAACAAAACAGAAAGAAAAAGCTAAATTCATTGGGTTGCCTCCCAACAAGCGCTATTGTTTAACGCCCTTAGCTAGGCATTGATAATTCAATGATGCTCACACAAAAGACAAGAATTGAGGCACAACGAGAGCATCATAAAGCATGTTAAAATCACATCTAAGTCTAACATACTTCCTATGCATAGGCATTTTATAGGAATTTTTTTGGCAAGACAACCAATAGTTACCAAGTACAAGGAAGAAGAAAGAGACAATAGCAATCTCAACATAACGAGAGGTAATTCGGTAACATGAAAGTTTCTACCATAGTAATTTCCTCTCTCATAGCAATTACATGTGGGATCATAATCAAATTCAACAATATAGCTATCACATAGGATATTCTTTTCATGATCCACATGCATGCAAAGTTGACGCGCTTCAAAAATAGTGGGATTATCATCAACTAAAGTCATGGCTTCTCCAAACCCACTTTCAATAATATTGCAAATATCATATTCGTCATGAGGCTTAAATTTTTTTTCAAGATCATAAGAAAAATCATTACCCCAATCTTGATCATTGCAACAAGTAGTGGACATAGCAAAACTAGCATCCCCAAGCTTAGGGTTTTGCATATTTTTAGCATGATTGACACTAATAGGATTTATAGTCAAACCATTACAATCATGCTTTTCATTCAGGGAGCCCTCGTGAATCACTTCATAAATTTCTTCATCACGATTTTCAGATTCACGCATCTCAAGAAAAACTCCATAAAGATAGTCAAGTGCACTCAACTCACTAGCAATTGGATCAACATAATTGGATCTGTTAAAGAGATTAGCAAGTGGATGAGGATCCATATCACTAGATTTTCAGCAATCGAAGATGCAAGCATATTGAAGGCACATAGCACACAAGCAAAGGAAAGGAAAACGAAAAAGGCAAATATTTTTGTAAATTTTTGTTTTTCAGAAGTGGGGGAGAGGAAAACGAGAGGCAAAAAACTAAATGCAAGATATGAGTTCGCCACACATACTTGGATGAGTTCTTGACTTGATCCTCCCCGGCAACGGCGCTAGAAATCCTGCTGCTGCCTCTTGAGCTTGCGTTGGTTTTTCCCTTGAAGAGGAAAGGGTGATGCAGCACAGGAGCAGTAAGTATTTCCCTCAGTTTGAGAACCAAGGTATCAATCCAGTAGGAGAATCGCGTCAAGTCGAGAGTACCTGCTCAAACACAAAAGAGCTTGCACCCAACGCTATAAAGGGGTTGTCAATCCCTTCAAGATTGATTGCAAAGTGAGATCTGAAGGCGGAAAGTGCAACGAAGTAAAAGAGTAAGGCTGGAAATATGGTGTGAAGTAGACCCGGGGGCCATAGTGTTCACTAGAGGCTTCTCTCAAAATAGCAAATATTACTGTGGGTGAACAAATTACCGTCGAGCAATTGATAGAACCGCGCAAAGTCATGACGATATCTAAGCCAATGATCATACATATAGGCATCACGTCCGAGACAAGTAGACCGATATTTTCTGCATCTACTACTATTACTCCACACATCGACCGCTATCCACCATGCATCTAGTGTATTGAGTTCATGACAAACAGAGTAACACTTTAAGCAAGATGACATGATGTAGAGGGATAAACTCAAACCAATGATGAAAACCCCATCTTTTTACCCTTGATGGCAACAACACGATGCGTGCCTCGCTACCCCTTCTGTCACTGGGTGAGGTCACCGCACGGATGAACCCCCCTTCTTCTTCCCCAGGTGAGCCTAGCTCCTCCTCCCTTCCCCCCCGGTAGACGTGCAGTAGAGATCGAGGCCGGCCTCTCTGATCGGAGATGAGCAGGGCAGTTCCTGTGTTGTGTGTGTGTTCGTGTTGTGGTGTGCACGGGCATGTGCAGAGTAGCAGCACAGTAGTGGTATGGCAGTTGATCCCGCGGCGCAGCAGCAGTAGGAGGAGACGCTCCGGTGAACGTCTCTGCCGTCGACGCTGTGCAGTAGCAGAGCAGGTCGTCCTCGTGTGTTGACCTAGTTGGATGCCTCTGTTCTGTCAAGTCTCCGTAGAGTAGCATAGTGCTGCAGACTGTTGTTGAGGCTCAGCTGATCGTGGGTTTGAGTCCCAGTGTTGCCACCCCCCTTTTTAATTTCCTTTGTTTCGCATAGTAGCTGCAGGTAGAAACCTTACCTTGCAAGATCCTCTCTGTTCTGTCGAACTAATGGTAGTAGTAGAGTGGTATGAGTTGCGGGTGGTGTTCAGGGGCTTTGGGGTTCGATCCCTCCCCTGTCCTTTTTTGTGCATTTCTTCCGTGTTTTGTTTTGTTTGCTTGCTATATTGTGCTGCAACATTCTTGTGGAGCAAGTTTTGGTTGTTGGATTTATTCTAGCAGGTTCCTAGTATTTTTCTAGATAGGTAACTATGCATGTGTAGTGATATGTATGTATGTATGTGTGTGTGAGCTAGCCTATGTATGTGTGTGAGTTAGTATGTGTGTGTATAGCTTGTGGTTTTGCACTAGGCTAGAGTGGCGATGTGTGTGGTGTGTATCCATGTGCATGATGATGAACTCATGCACCATGTTGTGATAGTGTGGTGTATGTGTGTGGGTTTTCCCCCACATACCTTGTGGGTCTGTATATGTAGTTGCTCTTGTGTTGTTGTGTGTGATGGTGTGTGTGTGTCCCACACATGCTCAAGGCATGGAGAGCCTTGATGAGCACATGAGCATGTTTATATGTGTAGGTGTTTATATTTTGTTGTGCTTGATGCTTATGTGAGTGAGTGGTGGTGTGCTAAGACACATGAGCATGAGGTCTACCCCTCATGTGCACCATGTATATGTGAGAGTGTGCAAGTGCATGTGAAGTGATGAGCTAGTGGAAGCACATGTGATGATGCACTATTCATTTCTATGTGATTCCATGTAATTCTTCTTCTTAGTTTTGTGCCCAATTATTCTATGCAAGTGCCTATGTATTATATATGTTTTGGGGTAGAAACATCCCAGGAATCCATTGGTTGGTTCAGATTCCTCTTTGGAACACTTTCTGGGAATGTCATATTTCAGTTTTGTTCCAGGTTTAGAGCTTGGTTCCATGTGATGTGATGAACCCAAGAGGTTGATTCTCGGTTGTGGCAGTAGAGGGTGAACCCCTCTACCACATGTTGGTTTCATTTTATGGTTAGGAGTTCATATGTGCAAGTTGTGCCTAGTCAAAGTAGGCATGTGGCTGAAATTCCAGTTTAGTGAAAATCTGTGATTTTCACTAAGTCTGAGAATCTGCTTATATTTTCTTCTCCTCTTGTTGTGCTTGTAGAGGTCCATGTGTTTGGAATCAGCCTTTGCTATCAACTGGAAAGTTGTAGCTTTTGTATTTGTCTAGCTCTCTGTCAATTTTCATTCCATTTGGTTCCCTCAAGATATTGTTTTGGGTGCTGTCAAAATGCTTCACAGCATAAACTGCTAATGAGAATCTGGAATTTTCATTAAGTCCCTGAAAACTGATATTTTTGGCCAAGTTAGCAGCTGTGTAACTTTCTGTGTGTAACTCCTTTGTATTATATTTTTGCTTGTGCTTGTAGTGATTTTGAATAGCTTCTGCCACACATCTTATTTGGCCTATTTGGGTGGGTGTAGGTGCTTTGCATGTAGCTCTCAAACTGCTATGATGTTGTTTACGGCAGATTGTGTAGTTTTGATGTTTTGATGCTTGTGAGTGCATAGATGATGTTGTGGTGATATTTCTTTGCACCACCCCATCCATTCTTGTTTGTTTTGTGATATGGAAACCTGGGAATACAAGAAGTATGCCATTGGAGTTTGTGGTGATGATTTTGATACGTAGGACTTCATTTCTTGTTTCGTTGTTTCTCGTTGATCCATAGCTCCGATCGTTATGGTCTTTATATGTTTTTGCATCGTTTTCACGTGACGCATCTGTTCATGACATCCTCGTGCATGTCAAGATAGATTAGAGTGCAGTTCTGTCCAGTAGCTTGTATTTTCTTCTCATGTTTGTGCTAGTGCCTAGAATAAAGATGCATGTTCATTTTCATCTCATGGATCATGTGCTTGTTGCATCTTGTTGTGATGTTGTTCATTGGATGCTATTCTTATGTTGGTCACGCCGGGATCGAAGAACGAGTACGTGGATCCGAGAGAGTACGTGCAGGACGAACAACAACAGTTCCAAGCTGAGGACATCACAGGCAAGATGATATGACCTTGATTTGTTATGCTAGATTCACGTTTCCTTCGTCATATGCTCGCTGCCTACTGATACGTCCATTTTGCATCATGCTTTCATGTTGATATTTATCGCTTTATGGGCTGTTATATTACTTTGTGGTACCATATTTATGCCTTTTCTCTCTTATTTTGCAAGGTTTATTTGAAGAGGGAGAATTCAGGCAGCTGGAATTCTGGACTAAAAAAAGAGCAAATCTGAGTCCTCTATTCTGCACAACTCCAAATGCCCTGAAAATTTACGGGGAATTTTTTGGGAATATATAAAAAATACTGGGGGAAAGAAGTACCAGAGGGGAGCTACCAGGGCCCCACAAGCCTGGTAGCCGCCACCCCCCGGGTGGCGGCTACAGGGCTTGTGGGCTCCCTGACGGCCCACTGCCCCCCTCTTTTGCTATATGAAGGGTTTCGTTCCAGAAAAAATCAAGAGGGAGCTTTTTCCTGGTTTCGCCGCCGCCACGAGGCGGAACTTGAGCAGATCCAGTCTAGAGCTCCGGTAGGACGATCCTGCTCGGGAAACTTCCCTCCCGGAGGGGGAAATTGTCGCCATCGTCATCACCAACACTCCTCTCGTCGGAGGGGAGGCATCTTCATCAACATATTCATCAGCACCATCTCCTCTCCAATCCCTAGTTCATCTCTTGTAACCAATCTCCGTCTCACGACTCCGATTGGTACTTGTAAGGTTGCTAGTAGTGTTGATTACTCTTTGTAGTTGATGCTAGTTGGATTACTTGGTGGAAGAGTTTATGTTCGGATCCTTGATGCTATTCATTACACCTCTGACCATGATTATTATTATGCTTTGTGAGTAGTTACTTTTGTTCCTGAGGACATGGGATAAGTCATATTAATAATAGTCATGTGAATTTGGTATTCGTTCGGTATTTTGATATGTTGTATGTTGTCTTTTCCTCTACTGGTGTTATGTGAACGTTGACTACATAACACTTCACCATACTCGGGCCTAGAGGAAGGCATTGGGGAGTAGTAAGTAGATGATGGGTTGCTGGAGTGACAGAAGCTTAAACCCCAGTCTATGCGATGCTTCGTAAGGGGCTGATTTGGATCCACTAGTTTAATGCTATGGTTAGACGTTGTCCTAATTATTCTTTCGTAGTTGCGGATGCTTGCGAGGGGGGTTAATCATAAGTGGGATGCTTGTCCAATTAAGGGCAGTACCCAAGCGCCAGTCCACCCACATATCAAACTATCAAAGTAACGAACGCGAATCACATGAACATGATGAAACTAGCATGACAGAAATTCCCGTGTGTCCTCGGGAGCGTTTTTCCTCCTATAAGACTTTGTTCAGGCTTGTCCCTTTCTACAAAAGGGATTGGGCCACTTGCTGCACCATTTCTACTACTTGTTACTTGTTACTTTTCACTTGCTATGTTTCACCTCGCTACATCATCACTTGTTATCGCTACTTTCAGTGCTTGCAGTTATTACCTTGCTGAAAACCGTTTATCACAGCCTTCCGCTCCTCGTTGGGTTCGACACTCTTACTTATTGAAAGGACTACGATTGATCCCCTATACTTTTGGGTCATCAAGCCTATTTTCTGGTGCCGTTGCCGGGGAATGAAGCGCCTTTGGTAAGTGGAATTTGGTAAGGAAACAGTTATATACTGTGCTGAAATTTATTGTCACTTGTTACTATGGAAACTGTTCCTTTGAGGAGTTTGTTCGGGGTATGTTCACCACGAACGGAAGCACGAGGGGTTGTTCCTCAACCTGAGGTACCTACTGAAAATATCTTTTATGAAATTCCTTCGGGTATGCTTGAGAAACTGCTGGCTAATCCTTTTACAGGAGATGGATCTTCACATCCAGACTTGCATCTGATCTATGTAGATGAAGTTTGTAGTTTATTTAAGCTTGCAGGTTTGCCCGAGGATGAGGTAAAGAAGAAAGTCTTTCCTTTATCTTTGAAGGAATAGGCGTTGACATGGTATAGGCTATGTGATGATACTGGATCATGGGACTACAATCGGTTGAAATTGGAATTTCATCAAAAGTTCTATCCTATGCATTTAGTACATCGTGATCGGAACTTTATTTATAACTTTTTCCCTCGTGACAGGGAAAGCATAGCTCAAGCTTGGGGGAGGCTTAAATCAATGCTATATTCATGCCCCAATCATGAGCTCGCGAGAGAAATCATCACTCAAAACTTTTATGCTCGGCTTTCTCATGAAGATCGTACCATGCTTTACACTTCTTGCACCGGTTTTTTATGAAGAAGGATATTGACCACAAGTGGAATTTATTGGAAAGAATCAAACGTAACTCCGAAGATTGGGAGCTGGAGGGAGGTAAGGACTCAGGTATGAATTTCCAGTTTGATTGCGTAAAATCTTTTGTTGAGACAAACACTTCTAGAGATTTGAGCGCTAAGTATGGACTTGACTCTGAGATAGTAGCTTCTCTATGTGAATCTTTTGCTGCTCATGTTGATCTTCCCAAAGAGAAATGGTTTAAATATCATCCTCCTGTAGAAAGCAACATAGCCAAAACCAATCTAGTTGAGGAGAAAATCATAGCTTTTAGTGATCCTGTTGTTCCTTGTGCCTACGCTGGGAAACCACCATACCCTGCTAGGAAAAAGGATTATTCTAAAGCTCCAAATGTGATACGTTGGGGTTACATTAGACCACTTGCACCCCCTGAGGAGATTTGAGTTGAACCTAGTGTTGCTATTATCAAAGATCTCTTAGCCGAAGACATAGATGGGCATGTTATCAAATTCTATGAGGAATCAACTAGAATTCCTAAACCTCACGCGAAAGAAAAATACGGACCTGTAGTTGGCCTGCTCATTGTTTCTGTAAGGATAGGAGATCACTGTTACCACAGTTTATGTGATATGGGAGCTAGTGTTAGTGCAATACCCCGTTTCCTATATGATGAAACCACAGATGAGATTGCACCTGCTGAGCTAGAACCCATTGATGTCACTATTACGCTAGCTAATAGAGACATTATCTACCCTTTGGGAATTGTGAGAGACGTAGAAGTCCTGTGTGGTAAGACGAAGTGTCCTACTGATTTCCTCGTCCTTGGTACTTCACAAGATAGCTTTTGTCCCATCATATTCGGTAGATCCTTTCTCAACACTGTCAATGCTCACAGTGATTGCATTAAGCAGACTGTCACTGTTAGTTCGAGGGTGTGTCTCATGAATTTAACTTCTCCAAGTTTGGAAGACAACCCCATGAAAAAGAGTCGTCTGGTAGGGATGAAATCATTGCTCTTGCCTCTATTTCCGTACCTCCTACGGATCCTTTAGAGCAATATCTGCTTGAGCATGAAAATGATATGCATATGGATGAAAGAGATGAGATAGATAAAATTGTTTTAGAACAATATCCTATTCTCAAGAATAATCTTCCTGTTGAACTGCTTGGGGATCCTCCCCCACCAAAGGGTGATCCTGTGTTCGAGCTTAAACAATTGCTTGATACTCTTATGTATGCCTATCTTGATGAGAAGGAGATATATCCTGTTATTATTAGTGCTCTCCTCTCAGAGCATGAAGAGAAGAAGTTACTAAAAACTCTGAGGAAGCACCGTGCTTCTATTGAATATACACTTGATGATCTTAAGGGTATTAGTACCACTCTATGTCAGCACAAGATTAAAATCGATCCTGATTCTAAACCAGTTGTTGATCATCAAAGGAGATTAAATCCTAAGATGAAAGAGGTCGTGACAAAAGAAATATTAAAGCTTCTGGAAGCAAGAATCATTTATCCTGTTGCTCATAGTGATTGGGTAAGTCCAGTACATTGCGTACCTAAGAAGGGAGGTATCACCATCGTTCCTAATGATAAGAATGAATTAATCCCACAAAGGATTATTACTGGCTATAGGATGGTGATAGACTTCCGTAAACTGAACAAGGTAACCAGGAAAGACCATTATCCTTTGCCGTTTATCGACCAAATCCTAGAAAGGCTATCAAAACACACACACTTCTGCTTTCTAGACGGTTATTCAGGTTTCTCGCAAATACCTGTTGCACAATCTGATCAGAAGAAAACCACTTTCACCTGCCCCTTCGGTACCTTTGCTTATAGACGTATGCCTTTTGGCTTATGCAATGCACCTGCCACCTTTCAAAGATGTATGATGGCTATATTCTCTGACTTTTGTGAAAAGATTGTCGAGGTTTTCATGGATGACTTCTCCGTTTACGGGTCTTCCTTTGATGATTGCCTCAGCAACCTTGATCTAGTCTTACAGAGATGCAAAGATACCAACCTCGTCTTGAATTGGGAGAAGTGCCACTTTATGGTTAATGAAGGCATCGTATTAGGACACAAAATCTCTGAAAGAGGCATTGAAGTTGATAAAGCTTAAGTTGATGCAATTGAGAAAATGCCTTGCCCCACAGATATTCGAGGTATACGAAGTTTCCTAGGTCATGCTGGTTTCTATAGAAGGTTCATTAAAGACTTCTCTAAGATTTCTAGGCCTCTTACCAACCTCTTGCAGAAGGATGTTCCTTTTGTTTTTGATGAGGATTGTGAGGAAGCTTTCGAAATACTTAAGAAGGCTTTGATAACTGCACCTATTGTTCAACCACCTGACTGGAACTTGCCCTTTGAAATCATGTGTGACGCTAGTGATTATGCTGTTGGTGTTGTTCTAGGACAAAGAGTTGAGAAGAAGTTTAATGTAATTCACTACGCTAGTAAAACTCTAGACAGTGCCCAAAGAAACTATGCCACTACGGAAAAGGAGTTTTTAGCAGTCGTGTTTGCATGTGAAAAGTTCAGATCTTGTATAGTTGACTCCACAGTCACTATTCACTCTGATCATGCTGCTATTAAGTACCTTATGGAGAAGAAGGACGCTAAGCCTAGGCTAATCAGATGGGTTCTCCTGCTACAGGAATTTGATTTGCACGTTGTTGACCGAAAGGGTGTTGATAACCTTGTAGCAGATAACTTTTCCAGGCTAGAGAATGTCCTTGATGACCCGCGACCTATTGATGACAGCTTTCCTGATGAGCAATTAATGTCATCCGCACTTCACATAGTGCACTGTGGT
Source organism: Hordeum vulgare subsp. vulgare (assembly GCF_904849725.1). Taxonomy (NCBI): domain Eukaryota; kingdom Viridiplantae; phylum Streptophyta; class Magnoliopsida; order Poales; family Poaceae; genus Hordeum; species Hordeum vulgare. The sequence continues at coordinate 396,618,581 of NC_058522.1, read as the reverse complement.
ATGCTGATTACGCAAACTATATCGTAGCAAAATACATACCACCCAGTTTCACCTACCAGCGAAAGAAGAAATTCTTCTTTGATTTGAGACACTACTTGTGGGATGATCCTCACCTTGATAAGGAAGGAGTAGATGATGTTATTAGACGTTGTGTGCCTAAACATGAACAGGGGCAGATCTTGCAGAAGTGTCATTCCGAAGCCTACGGAGGATACCATGCTGGAGATAGAACTACTCATAAGGTATTGCAATCAGGTTTCTATTGGCCCACTCTCTTCAAGGATGCCCGTAAGTTTGTCTTGTCTTGTGGAGAATGCCAAAGAATAGGGAATATTAGTAAGCATCAGAAAATGCCTATGAACTATTCACTTGTCATTGAACCATTTGATGCCTGGGGCTTTGATTATATGGGACCCTTCCCGAGTTCCAATGGGTACACTCACATCTTAGTTGCTATGGATTATGTCACCAAGTGGGTAGAGGCTATCCCCACTAAAATGATGATCACCACACCTCCATTAAGATGCTTAAAGAAGTCATTTTCCCAAGATTTGGAGTCCCTAGATATCTGATGACTGAAGGCAGTTCACACTTCATTCATGGTGTTTTCCACAAGATGCTCGCTAAGTATGATGTCAACCATAGAGTTGCATCTCCTTATCATCCTCAGTCTAGTGGTCAAGTGGAGGTGAGTAATAGGGAGATCAAATTGATCCTACAAAAGACTGTCAATAGATCTCGAAAGAATTGGTCTAGCAAACTTGACGATACACTATGGGCTTATAGGACTGCTTATAAGAATCCCATGGGCATGCATGTCGCCGTATAAAATGGTTTACGGTATGGCCTGTCATTTACCTCTTCAGCTGGAACACAAAGCTTATTGGGCAATCAAAGAGCTCAACTTCGATTTCAAACTTGCCGGTGAGAAGCGGTTGTCTGATATCAGCTCATTAGATGAATGGAGGGCCCAGGCATATGAGAATGCCAAGTTGTTCAAGGAAAAGGTTAAGAGATGGCACGATAAACGAATACACAAATGAGAGTTCAATGTAGGTGATTATGTCCTGCTATACAATTCTTGCTTGAGATTCTTCGCAGGCAAGCTTCTCTCTAAATGGGAAGGTCCTTATGTTATCGAGGAAGTATATCGCCCAGGTGCCATCAAAATCAATAACACGGAAGGAAATTTTCCTAGAGTGGTAAATGGGCAAAGAATCAAGCATTATATCTCTAGTACTCCCATAAATGTTGAGACCAATATCATCAATATCATAACTCCAGAGGAGTACATAGGGGATGTTTATCAGCCTGTTTCAGACTCACAAAACGAAGAGGTATCTGTTTTAGTAAGTAATTGGACTCCGAAGCTTTTCCAATAGGAAATTTCCTCCATTTTGGAATTTTTGGAAAATTAGAAAAATAAAAAGCAGTCCGGAGAGCGCACGAGGCGGCCACAAGCTTGGTAGCCGCCACCTACCCCCCTGGCGGCGGCTAGAGGGCTTGTGGGCAGCTCGTGTGCCTCCTGGACTCCGTTTTCTTGCAGAGCACTCCTTCTGGTCCAGAAAAAATCAATATATATACGCCCGAATGTTTTGATCCCCGTATCACGCACTTTCCCTCTTTTTTTGTTTCGAGCCTGTTTCTGTGGCAGATCTAGATCATCATGACTTCCCCAAACGCTCCTAAGGACAAGATCTTCGAGAAGGTCATCAATCCCTAGCTCACGGAAGTGCTGAAACACCCTCAATCTATCAAGATGAGCGAGGGGATGTTGCACATCCGTGATGTTGAGGGGCCTAAGAAGACTGGAAGCATGGAGACGAGGCTCAAAGCAATGGAGCAACAAGTCTTCAAGTGTCAAGGGATGGTGGAGCGTGGACTCAACGCCAACCACATGATGATCACGAAGTTCACCAGGAATCACAAGATGGATGCCATTGACATTGGGAAACACCTCTCCAGGCTCTACGACAGGGTTGATCAACTTCAGGGCCAGATCTATGACCTGCAGAACCAAAACTGTGAGTATGAGTATAGATTTAAATCAATAAGGTTGGCTGCAGATTTGAGGATTCCGGCGACTCGTTCATCTTGCCATGATGGAGCACCTATGCCTTGGAAGACGGAGGATCAGACTGCTTCAACAACTCCACCACCATCACCACCAAAGGAAGACAAGTAAGCATTGGTATGGGCAATCCCCTTGGCTTCTGTCAAGCTTGGGGGAGTTGCCCTGGTATCGTATCACCTTTATATCTTTTGCTTTTACCTTTGTTTTAGTTATTTCCTTTTCAGTTTTTTCTTCTCTTAGAGGAATAAGTCTTTAGTATTTATTTTGAGTCTTTTGCCTTGTGTCTCCCCCAATGTATTCGAGCTTGCGAGCTATATAATAAAGAGTATCTTAGTGAAGGGCTTTGCTTTGTGTCGTGATCAAAAGTATGAAAAGAACGATAGCATGAAAGATCATGAGACGATCTTATGGAAAGTGATAACTTCACTTGGGACACATATGATGATTGAAACTTGTTGAGAATAAATCAACATAGACATTAGTCATTGTTGCAATTAATAAGAAGTGATGAGGAAAGAGAGGTTCACATGTAAATATATCATCTTAGACACTTTTTACAATGGTGAGCACTCACCAAACTATTACATGCCTAGGACTAGATGTTGGACAAGGAAGACAACATAATAAATTGTGTTTGCTTGGTTCCAAACAATGTTATATGATTAGAGATCCCTTAGCATGTGACGATTGCTTCCACCTCATTTTAGCCAAAAGTCCCGCACCAAGTAGAGATACTACTTGTGCATCCATAAACCTCCAACCCAGTTTTGCCATGAGAGTCCACCATACCTACCTATGGATTGAATAAGATCCTTCAAGTAAGTTGTCATCGGTGCAAGCAATAAAAATTGCTCTATAATATGTATGATCTATTAGTGTGTGGAAAATAAGCTTTGTACGAACCTGTGGTGAGGAAGACATAAAAGCGACAGACTGCATAATAAAGTTCTTTGTCACAGGAGGCAATATAAAGTGACGTTCCTCCGCACTAATAGGACACGCATTCAAACCTCAAAAGCGTATGACAACCTCTGCTTCCCTCTGCGAAGGGCCTATCTTGTACCTTTACTTTTTGCCCTTGTAAGAGTCATGGTGATCTTCACCAATTCCCTGTTTTTGCCTTTGTCTTGGCTACCGTCACATGCTTGGGAAATATCTATATTCATATATCAACTTGGAGTTGAGTACTTATGCTTTATTATTGTTGACTTTACCCTCGAGGTAAATAGTTAGGAGGCAAAGCTATAAGACCCTATCTTCCTCTGTGTCCAGCTGAAACTTTGATACCATGAGTACCACGTGAGTTGGAACAATTGTGGAAAATAAAAGAGATGATTGAGTATGTCGGTTTGCCTTACAAGCTCTTATTTGACTCTTTCTGATGTTATGATAGATTGCAATTGCTTCAATGACTTTGGATTGTTGTAGGTTACTTCTCGGTAAGGTTTTTGCTTCATACTTTGCTTTGTGAAGGAATTGTTACTTCCCCATAAGAATTTTTATGATGTATTGATGTTCTATGTGTGATCATGATGCCCTCATGTCTGTATTATGTTTTATCGACACCTTCGTCCCTAAACATGTGGACATGTTTATGGAACTTGGTTTTCGCTTGAGGACAAGCGAGGTCTAAGCTTGGGGGAGTTGATACGCCCATTTTGCACCATGCCTTCTTGTTGATATTTATCGCTTTATGGGCTGTTATATTACTTTGTGGTACCATATTTATGCCTTTTCTCTCTTATTTTGCAAGGTTTATTTGAAGAGGGAGAATGCAGGCAGCTGGAATTCTGGACTAAAAAAGGAGCAAATCTGAGTCCTCTATTCTGCACAACTCCAAATGCCGTGAAAATTTACGTGGAACTTTTTGGGAATATATAAAAAATACTGGGCGAAAGAAGTACCAGAGGGGAGCTACCAGGGCCCCACAAGCCTGGTAGCCGCCACCCCCCTGGGCAGGGCAAGCTTGTGGGATGCCTGACGGCCCACTAGCTACCCCCTTTTGCTATATGAAGGGTTTCGTTCCAGAAAAAATCAAGAGGGTGCTTTTTCATGGTTTCGCCGCCGCCACGAGGCGGAACTTGAGCAGATCCAATCTAGAGCTCCGGAAGGACGATCCTGCTGGGGAAACTTCCCTCCTGGAGGGGGAAATCGTCGCTATCGTCATCACCAACACTCCTCTCGTCGGAGGGGAGGCATCTTCATCAACATCTTCATCAGCACCATCTCCTCTCCAATCCCTAGTTCATCTCTTGTAACCAATCTCCGTCTCGCGACTCCGATTGGTACTTGCAAGGTTGCTAGTAGTGTTGATTACTCTTTGTAGTTGATGCTAGTTGGATTACTTGGTGGAAGAGTTTATGTTTAGATTCTTGATGCTATTCATTACACCTCTGATCATGATTATGATTATGCTTTGTGAGTAGTTACTTTTGTTCCTGAGGACATGGGATAAGTCATGCTAATAACAGTCATGTGAATTTGGTATTCGTTCGGTATTTTGATATGTTGTATGTTGTATTTTCCTCTAGTGGTGTTATGTGAACGTCGACTACATAACACTTCACCATGCTTGGGCCTAGAGGAAGGCATTGGGGAGTAGTACGTAGATGATGGGTTGTTGGAGTGACAGAAGCTTAAAACCCAGTCTATGTGTTGCTTCGTTAGGGGCTGATTTGGATCCACTAGTTTAATGCTATGGTTAGACGTTGTCTTAATTCTTCTTTCATAGTTGTAGATGCTTGCGAGAGGGGTTCATCATAAGTGGGATGCTTGTCCAAGTAAGGGCAGTACCCAAGCGCCAGTCCACCCACATATCAAACTATCAAAGTAACGAACGTGAATCACATGAACATGATAAAACTAGCATGACAGAAATTCCCGTGTGTCCTCGGGTGTGTTTTTCCTCCTATAAGACTTCGTTCACGCTTGTCCCTTGCTACGAAAGGGATTGGGACACTTGCTGCACCATTGCTACCACTTGTTACTTGTTACTTTTCACTTGCCACGTTTCACCTCGCTACATCATCACTTGTTACCGCTACTTTCAGTGCTTGCAGTTATTACCTTGCTGAAAACCGTTTATCAGAGACTTCCGCTCCTCGTTGGGTTCGATAGTCTTACTTATCGAAAGGACTACGATTGATCCCCTATACTTGTGGGTCATCACCTACCACTGAAATAATCGCCTCCTGATATTGCCATGAAACCCAAACACCTGTCCCTTCCTAGCAAATCTTGAATGGCTAAGTAGGCTTTGCTATGCTTCTAATGTTAGTGTTGCTAGTTGCAGGTGCTTTGTCTCATGTGATAACATGAGTTTGATATCATTATGTTAAATCTGTTATTTAATTAATGCACCTATATACTTGGTAAATTACGGAAGGCCTAGCCTTTTGCCATGTGTTTTGTTCCCTTATTGCCGCCATAGTTACCGGCTACCAGTGTTTGATTCCATAACTGATCGCTCCTAACACGTTCGGGGTTGTTATGGGGACCCCCTTGATAAATCGCGTAGTGTTAAGACTTGACCAGCAGGACCCACCATTGGTGTTAATTTGCTAATCACTTAACAATAAACTGCATAGGGAATAGCTACCCCGTGGAATTTAATCAACAACCCGGGCCAGTGCTCCTCATGAGTGTTGGTCCAACCCAGAGCAGCTTATTACGCTCCCCGGGGCAACTCAGTGTTTTGGCATGGTAACCATCGCTCATCCGTCGTGTCCTGAGACTGAGATACGCGGCTCTTATCGGGGTCGTCGACACGACGGGAGGTCCTGCTAGTCTTGTCTTACCTTAGCGATATATCTTGCATATAGGAGTCCCGGTGAAGCTTTGGTTCCTCAGAGTTGAGGTTTTCCTCTAAGGAATCCGACGAGATCACGAGATTCATGATTGAGGATTACTTAGCGGCCCGTGACCGTTTGTGATGGACTAGTTGGAGCACCCCTGTAGGGTTTAATCTTTTGGAAAGCCATGCCGCGATTATGTGGAGACTTGGAATATTTTTTAACATCCGGTAATAGATAACTTGAACCTAATCTAATAAAATTGCCAACTGTGTGCGTAACCGTGACTGTCCCCTTCGAAGATCTCTCTTCGATCGGGAACATGGTGGGGTTATGATTGACATAAGTAGGTGTTCAGGATCACTTATTGATCAGCTAGTCATCGATCGCTATTATAGACCACCTTCAATACATGTTCTACGTAAGTTAGCCACCATATATGCTTAGGATGCTGCAACCTAAATACTCCGCCTTCCTTACCTAATAACTTGACTAGTTCTGGAACTGAGGTCATAGATTGTTGAGTCCCCGTGGCTCACAGATTCCTTCAAAACACCAACAGGTACAGGTACGCCCGACACAGGTGATCCCGATGGCACGCAGCTGGCGTGGCAGTACGATGAGAAGACCGATTGCTTGTACGTGAACTATCTAGAAGACTGAGGCGTGATCGTGATCGTGGGCAAGCATTGAGGGTAGCATAGCCATTTCTCATGTTTTGTAGTCCGTAGCGGAACTACCTTGTTTGAATGCGTGATGTAAACTCTGATATTATGTATAAGATGGCAGTTGATTCCCTAATTGTCATTCTGTTATTATGTATGTGCTATGTTACCGTGCTTGCGAAACGCTTAGATGCGCTTCTTTCCAATTCGGGGCCACGTCCCCTAAATCGGAAAGGGCCGCATCTTAGTCGTTACAAGTTGGTAATCAGAGCCTTACGACCATAGGAGCCTTTGTGCGATCGTACTTGGCCGAGTCGAGTCTAGTAAAATGTTTTGAGTCTTAGTTATATCGGAGAGTAGGATTCTTTTTTCTCCTCTTCCATGCTCTGATGAGGTTCCCGACTTAGGAAATCTTAATTCTACTCCTCTTCTCACTCAAAAAAATTTTAGGATCACGCGGGTATTTGTGAAATCTATATGATATTGATGTGACGGAGTTCTGTCTTGGTGCCTCCTGTCTGTCTTGATTTCTTCCGGGGAGTTCAGCTCTAGGGGATTCTTGCGCACATCGCCATCATTCAGATTTCTGAGTATCTAAGAACGAAGGATGTTCGTAATTGCTTGAATACTAGTAGTGGCGAGATAACCCCGATGTCCCCAGTACTGGTGCAGATTGTTCGGGAGTACTACCATACTTTGTATCGTTGTGATCACGAGGGTCTGTTGTAGATGAAGGTCCGAGATTCTGGTTATGTGTTGACGGATGTGATACAGTGGACGGTTTAGTATAGGAGTTGTGTGATTATTACTCCTTGTATCCGTGTACCAGATTGCATGACCAGATATTTCGGGAATTCATAGGTGGGATATCAAGTAGTGACTTATAGGACAATCTTCCTACAGATGCATGATGTGAGGTTGGGATTCGATATTCAGTGGGTATGTTTGTTCACGGTCGTCTTACAGCGGTTCTCGTTGTGTCTTAAAGAGTCCTTGTAGCTCGCTATGACTCGAGGATACTTCATAAGTCATGTGCACTACCTTGCACATGATGGTTACTGTAAATTCGAGCCCGTGCGATCTTATCCACGAAGATATCGGATGGAATCTCGATCATATGTTTGTTCCGAGCAGTTCTAGCTCATACTTGTTTGCAAGTGGTCTTAATCAGAATTTTGTCGACCGTCACTTTGAGGAAGCATTCTTACAATTTTGTTCACATGCAATTGCTAATATTCCTGTTCACATATTCCTGTCGTTTTTGATTCAGCTATACCTTCAATTTATCGAGTGGGCTAATGTCTTGTCCGTCTTCGGGATGGCTCCACCAACTCGTCAGAATCCAGGGCGAGAGGATGTGCCGCCACCACGTCCTCCTCCGGAGAATCCTCCTCCGCCGCCACCTCCTCCTGCAGAGGCTTGGCAAGCAGTGATGGCTGCTACAAATGCAAACACTCAGATGCTGCTACAGTTGTTGCAAGAGAGGGCTAATCAGGAGCAAGGCAATTTCCAGCATGGTGGCAATCAGTTTGCTAATCTGAGTCAGTTCCTGTCAAATCAGCCGAAGACTTTCACTTCGTGTGACGCCGTTTGATGCTGAGGATTGGATCCCTGACATGAACAAGCACTTTGAATGCAACAATGTTCGTCTTGAGGATTTCGTCAAGTTTGCTACATTCCAGCTGAAGGGGCAAGCATCTATCTGGTGGCAACAGTTGAAGGATTCCACGGGTGATAGAGTGATCACTTGGGATGAGTTCCGCGGTGACTTCAGATCCCACTACATTTCGTCCAGCTTCGTGGAGGAAATGCATGAGAAGGCAGGCGCTTGAAGCAGGGTGGTAACTCCGTGTACAAGTACAACGTCGAGTTCCACGAGCTAGCCCGATACGCCTTGCAGGATATCCTTGATCAGAAGAGCAAGATTTATCAGTTCAGAGGTGGCTTGAAAGAAGATTTGCAGTTAGCTCTTGCTTTGCACGATCCTGAGGAGTTCGATAAGTTCTACAACTTAGCTCTCAGGGCTAAGGCGACTTTGCTCAGCGTGGAGAGTTCTAAGAAGCGCTTCAGAGATTCCAACTCTTCCTCAACTCAGGTGGTTCTTCCCACCCACCAACCCAGTCTTTCAGAAGAGATTCCAGCAACAGAAGCAAGGGCCTCCTCAGACACAGTACCGTCAGCCAGCAGATGTTACTTGTCACAAGTGTGGGCAGGAGGGTCATTATGCCAACAAGTGCACTTCTCAGCCCCGTCTTCTGCCTCCTCCTCCAGGCAAACCTCCAAGCAATGCTCTCGTGAAGTTCAACCCGAGCTCAGTGATACGTCTCCAACATATATATATTTTTTGATGGTTTCATGCTATTATCTTGTCAAACTTTGGATGTTTTGCATGCCTTTTATATATTTTTTGGGACTAACTAATTGACTCAATGCCAAGTGCCAGTTCTTGTTTTTTCCATGGTTTTGACCCCTTTCAGAGGAGATTTTGAAACGGAGTCCAAACGGAAGAAAACCCCCAAAAAGATTTTTTTTGTAACGGAAGAAGATCGGGAAGCTTGGGAGCCAAGGCAGCGGAGCCTCAGGGGCCCCACAAGCCCCCACCCCACGGCCAGGGGGTAGGCCGCGGCCCACAGGCTTCTGGGCCCCCTGGGCGCCCTCTTCCCTAGGGGTTGCGCCTATATATTCCCTAGAAATCCCAAAAAAATCAGGAGATCATCGAAATCACTTTTTCACCGCCACAAGCTTCTGTCTCCGCAAGATCCCATCTGGGGCACGCTCTGGTGCCCTCTCGGAGGGGGGATTCGGACACGGAGGGCTTCTTCATCAACACCATGACCTCTTCGATGATGCGTGAGTAGTTCACCATAGACCTATGGGTCCATAGTTAATATCTAGATGGCTTCTTCTCTCTCTTGGATCTTCAATACAAAGTTCTCCATGATCTTCATGGAGACCTATCCGATGTAATCTTCTTTTGCGGTGTGTTTGTCAAGATCCTATGAATTGTGGATTTATGATCAGATTATGTATGAATCTTATTTGAGTTTCTTCCGATCTCTCTTATGCATGATTTCATATCCTTGTAATTCTCTTCGAGTCGTGGGTTTTGTTTGGCCAACTAGATCTATGATTCTTGCAATGGGAGAAGAGCTTGGTTTTGGGTTCATACTATGCGGTGACCTCACCCAGTGACAGAAGGGGTAGCGAGGCACACATCGTGTTGTTGCCATCAAGGGTAAAAAGATGGGGTTTTCATCATTGGTTTGAGATTATCCCTTTACATCATGTCATCTTGCTTAAGGCGTTACTCTGTTCATCATGAACTCAATACACTAGATGAATGGTGGATAGCGGTCGATGTGTGGAGTAATAGTAGTAGATGCAGAAAGTATCGGTCTACTTGTCTCGGACGTGATGCCTATATGTATGATCATTGCCTTAGATATCGTCATGACTTTGCGCGGTTCTATCAATTGCTCGAAAGTAATTCGTTTACCCACCATGATATTTGCTATTTTGAGAGAAGCCTCTAGTGAACACTATAGCCCCCGGGTCTACTCCACACCATATTTTCAGCCTTACACTTTTTACTTCGTTGCACTTTCCTCCTTCACATCTCACTTTGCAAAGAATCTTGAATTGATTGACAATCCCTTTGAAGCTTGGGGTGCAAGCTCTTTTGTGTTTGTGCGGGTACTCTAGACTTGACGAGACCCTCCTTCTGGATCGATACCTTGGTTCTCAAACTGAGGGAAATACTTCCTGCTCCTGTGCTGCATCACCCTTTCCTCTTCAAGGGAAAAACCAACGCAAGCCCATTCTCAGTCAATGTGTCAATTTTTGGTGATGTTGTTTGAGAAGTAGCAGAAGGAATTCTGGCGCTGTTGCCGGGAAGGAAGATCAAGTCAAGAACTCATCCAAGTAAGTTGGCAAACTCATCTCTTGCATTTACTTTGTTTGCCAGTTGCCTCTCGTTTTCCTCTCCCCCACTTCACCAATTTGCCTTTTTCGGTTGCCTTTTTCGTTCGCCTTTTCGTTTGACCCTTTCTATCGTTTGGTTTTTGTTCGGTTGTGTGCCATGTGCCTTCAATATGCTTGCATCTTCGCTTGCTGAAAATCTATTGATATGGATCCTCATCCACTTGCTAATCTCTTTAAGAGATCCAATTATGTTGATCGAATTGCTAGTGAGTTGAGTGCACTTGACTATCTTTATGGAGTTTTGCTTGAGATGCGTGAATCTGAAAATTGTGAGGAAGAAATTTATGAAGTGATTTACGAGGGCTCCTTGGATGCAAAGCATGATTGCAATGGTTTCACTATAAATTCTATTAGTGACAATCATGCTAAGAATATGCAAAACCCTAAGCTTGGGGATGCTAGTTTTGCTATGTCCACTACATGTTGCAATGATCATGAGTGGGGCAATGATTTTTCTTATGATCTTGAAAATTTGTTTAAGCCTCATGATGAATATGATATTTGTAATATTATTGAAAGTGGGTTTGGAGAAGTCATGACTTTAGTTGATGATAATCCCACTATTTTTGAAGAGCGTCAACTTTGCATGCATGTGGATCATGAAAAGAATATCCTATGTGCTAGTTACATTGTTGAATTCGAATAAGATCCCACATGTAATTATTATGAGAGAGGAAAATATGGTGGTAGAAACTTTCATATCACTAAATCACCTCCCGTTATGTTGAGATTGTTATTGTCTCTTTCTTCTTCCTTGCATATGGTAACTATTGGTTGTCTTGACAATCTGTTTTCCTATAAAATGCCTATGCATAGGAAGTATGTTAGACTTAGATGTGATTTTCACATGCTTTATGATGCTCTCGTTGTGCTTCAATTCTTGTCTTTTGTGTGAGCATCATTGAATTATCAATGCCTAGCTAAGGGCGTTAAACAATAGCGCTTGTTGGGAGGCAACCCAATGAATTTATCTTTTTTTATTTTTGTTTTGTTGCGTCCACACTATCACAATTCTGTTGTGATTGTGTTTCTTGTGTTTACCTTTGTGTTTGAGCCAAGCAAAACCTTTATGACTAGTCTTGGTAATGGTTGTTTGATCCTGCTGGAAAAAGACAGAAACTTTGCGCTCACGAGATGATTTTTCATTTTTATTCAGAAAGAGATTTTGAGTTGATTCTTTTTGCTCATGGTTTATATGGTTTTTGTCTAGGCCTTTGATAAGTTTTCAGATTGTTTGAGGTACCAGAAGTATACGAAGTATACAGATTGCTATAGACTGGTCTGTTTTTTACAGATTCTGTTTTTGTTGAGTTGGTTGCTTGTATTGATGAAATTATGGTTAGTATCGGGGGGGGGGGGTACTAGCCATGGAAAAGTGGGAATACAGTAGACCAACACCAATATAGATGGAATTCAAGTTCTCTACAGTACCAAAAGAAGTAGTAGTTTGTTTTCTTGTACTAATGTTATCATGAGTTTCTGCTTAAGTTTTGTGTTGTGAAGTTTTCAAGTTTTGGGTGATGTTCTCATAGACAAAGAGATAAGGAGTGGAAAGAGCTCAAGCTTGGGGATACCCAAGGCATCCCAAGCCAAATTCAAGGACACCAAAAAGCCTAAGCTTGGGGATGCCCCGGGAAGGCATCCCCTCTTTCGTCTTCAATCCATCGGTAACATTACTTGGAGCTATATTTTTATTCACCACATGATATGTGTTTTTCTTGGAGCTTCTTATATCATAGGAGTCTTTTCTTTTCTTGTTGTGTCACAATCATCCTTGCTGCACACCTTTTTGAGAGAGAGAGTCATGCACTCATCGTGATTTTTGCTAGAATGCTCATAGTGCTTCACTTATATCTTTTGAGCTAGATACTTTTGCTCTAGTGTTGCACTTATATCTTTTAGAGCACGGCGGTGCATTACTTGGTAGTTGGCTTATGCCACAAAAGTAGTCCCAAAGGTGATAGGTACCCAAAGAGGATGCAAAAACCTCCATCTTCATGTGTATTGAGTAGAAAGAGAAGTTTTGATGCCTCTCAATTAGTTTTGAGACGTGGATTTGGTAATATTAAGAGTTATGTTAGTAAGGTGTTGTGAATCTAGGAATACTTGTGTTGAAGTTAGTGATTCCCGTAGCATGCACGTATGGTGAACCACTATGTTAGGAAGTCGGAGCATAATTGATCTATTGATTGTCATCCTTTGTGTTGAGGTCGGGATCGCGCGATGGTTAACACCTACCAAGCCTTCCCCTAGGAGTATGCGTTTAGCACTTTGTTTCCATTACTAATAAAAACTTTTGCAATCAGTATCTGAGTTCTTCATGACTAATGTGAGTCCATGGTATAGATGCACTTTCACCTTCCACCATTGCTAGCCTCTTTAGTGCCACGCAATTCTCGCCGGTACACAAACCCACCATATGCCTTCCTCAAAACAGACACCATACCTACCTATTATGGCATTTTCATAGCCATTCCAAGATATATTGCCATGCAACTCCCACCGTTCCGTCTCATGACTTGTGTCGTCACTCTCATATTGCCATTGCATGATCATAAGATAGCTAGCGAGTTGTTTCAACGTCACACGCCATGCTAGATAGTTGCACATCCCTGTACACTATTGGAGGCATTTCCTATAGAGCCATCATCATTTTGAGGTTTGAAGCTGTGAGTAAATAGAAGTGTGATGATCATCATTATTAGAGCATTGTCCCATGTGAGGAAAAAAAAGAGGCCAAAGAGCCCCAAAACAAAAAAAGAGAGAAAAGAAAAGAAAAGAAAAAGAGAGGCCTAAGAGCCCAAATGAAAAAAGAGAGAAAAAGAGAGAAGGGGCAATGCTACTATGTTTTTCCACACTTGTGCTACATAATAGCAACACGTTCTTCGTGATTGAGAGCTTCTTGCTTTGTCGCTACCATAAGCTAGTGGGAATCTTCATTATGTAACTTGGCTTATATATTCCAATGATGGGCTTCCTCAAAATTGCCCTAGGTCTTCGTGAGCAAGCAAGTTGGATGCACACCCACTAGTTTTCCTTTTGAGCTTTCACATACTTATAGCTCGAGTGCATCTCTTGTATGGCAATCCCTACTCATTAACATTGATATCTATTAATGGGCATCTCCATAGCCCTATGATATGCCGAGTCAATGTGACCATCTCCTCCTTTTTGTCTCACAACCACCACCACACTCTATTCCACTTATAGTGCTATATACATGGCTCGCGCTCATGTATTGCGTGATAGTTATAAAAAGTTTGAGAAAGTAAGAGTGTGACAATAATTACTTGGTCAATACCGGGGTTGTGCATGATTTACATTAGTTGTGTGAGGATGATGGAGCATAGCCAGAGTATATGATTTTGTAGGGATAACTTTCCTTGGCCTTGTTATTTTGAAAGTTCATGATTACCTTGCTAGTTTGCTTGAAGTATTATTGTTTTCATGTCAATAGCAAACTATTGTTTTGAATCTTACGGATCTAAACATTCATGTCATGTGAAAGAAGTTGCAAAGGACAACTATGCTAGGTAGCATTCCACATCAAAAATTCATTCAGTGAGCTAATGTGTTTTCCGCCTTCAGGATGGCTCCACCAACTCGTCAGAATCCAGGGCATGAGGATGTGTCGCCACCACCTCCTCCTCCGGAGAATCCTCCTCCGCCGCCGCCTCCTCCTTCAAAGGCTTGGCAAGCGGTGATGGCTGCTACAAATGCAAACACTTAGATATTGCTACAGTTGTTGCAAGAGAGCGCTAATCAGCACCAAGGCAATTTCTAGCATGGTGGTAATCAGTTTGCTAATCTAAGTCAGTTCCTGTCAAATCAGCCGAAGACTTCCACTTCCTGTGACCAGTCGTTTGATGCTGAGGATTGGATCCGTGACATGAACAAGCACTTTGAATGCAGCAATGTTCGTCCTGAGGATTTCGTCAAGTTTGCTACATTCCAGCTGAAGGGGCAAGCATCTATCTGGTGGCAACAGTTGAAGGATTCCACGACTGCTAGAGTGATCACTTGGGATGAGTGCTCCCGTGACTTCAGATCCCACTACATTCCATCCAGCTTCGTGTAGGAAATGTGTGAGAAGTTCAGGTGCTTGAACCAGGGTGGTAACTCTGAGTACAAGTACAACGTCGAGTTCCACGAGCTATCCCGATATGCCTTGCAGGATATCCCTGATCAGAAGAGGAAGATTTCTCAGTTCAGAGGTGGCTTGAAATAAGATTTGCAGTTAGCTCTTGCTTTGCACGATCCTGAGGAGTTCGATAAGTTCTACAACTTAGCTCTCAGGGCTAAGGCGGCTTTGCTCAGCGTGGAGAATTCTAAGAAGCGCTTCAGAGATTCCAGCTCTTCCTCAACTCAGGTGGTTCAGAAGCAACAGAAGTTTTGGGTGTCTCCTCCTCCTCGGCACACACAGCAGTTCAAGCATTCTGGTGGCCGTGGTTCTTCCCACCCACCCAACCCAGTCTTTCAGAAGAGATTCCAGCAACACAAGCAAGGGCCTCCTCAGCCACAGTACCGTCAGCCAAAAGATGTTACTTGTCACAAGTGTGGGTAGAAGGGTCATTATGCCAACAAGTGCACTTCTCAGCCCCGTCTTCCGCCTCCTCCTCCAGGCAAACCTCCAAGCAATGCTCTCGTGAAGTGCAACTCCAGGTCAGTGATATGTCTCCAATGTATCTATAATTTTTGATGGTTTCATGCTATTATCTTGTCAAACTTTGGATGTTTTGCATGCCTTTTATATATTTTTTGGGACTAACTTATTGACTCAGTGCCAAGTGCCAGTTCCTGTTTTTTCCATGTTTTTGACCCTTTCAGAGGAGATTTTGAAACGGAGTCCAAACGGAAGAAAATCCCCGAAAAGATTTTTTTCGTAACGGAAGAAGATCGGGAAGCTTGGGAGCCAAGTTATGGGAGCCTCAGGGGCCCCACAAGCCCCCACCCCATGGCTAGGGGGGTAGGCCGTGGCCCACAGGCTTGTGGCCCCCCTGGGCGCCCTCTGCCCTAGGGGTTGCGCCTATATATTCCCTAAAAAACCCTCAAAAATCACGAGATCATCGAAATCACTTTTCCGCCGCCGCAAGCTTCTGTCTCCGCAAGATCCCATCTGGGGCACGTTCTCGTGCCCTACCGGAGGGGGGATTCGGACACGGAGGTGTGCTTCATCAACACCATGACATCTCCGATGATGCGTGAGTAGTTCACCATAGACCTACGGGTCCATAGTTAGTATCTAGGTGGCTTCTTCTCTCTCTTGGATCTTTAATACAAAGTTCTCCATGATGTTCATGGAGATCTATCCGATGGAATCTTCTTGTGCGGTGTGTTTGTCGAGATCCGATGAATTGTGGATTTATGATCAGATTATCTATGAATCTTATTTGAGTTTCTTCTGATCTCTCTTATGCATGATTTCATATCCTTGTAATTCTCTTCGAGTTGTGGGTTTTGTTTGGCCAACTAGATCTATGATTCTTGCCACGGGAGAAGTGCTTGGTTTTGGGTTCATACCGTGCGGTGACCTCACCCTGTGACAGAAGGGGTAGCGAGGCACGCATCGTGTTGTTGCCATCAAGGGTAAAAGATGGGGTTTTCATCATTGGTTTGAAATTATCGCTCTACATCATGTCATCTTGCTTAAGGCGTTACTCTGTTCATCATGAACTCAATACACTAGATGTATGCTGGATAGCGGTCGACGTGTGGAGTAATAGTAGTACATGCAGAAAGTATCGATCTACTTGTCTCGGACGTGATGCCTATATGTATGATCATTGCCTTAGATATCGTCATGACTTTGCGCGGTTCTATCAATTGCTCGACAGTAATTTGTTTACCCACCGTGATATTTGCTATTTTGAGAGAAGCCTCTAGTGAACACTATGTGTTGGAATTATGCCCTAGAGGCAATAATAAATATAGTTACTATTATAATTCCTGTATCAAGATAATAGTTTATTATCCACGCTATAATTGTATTGAATGAAGACTCATTTACATGTGTGGATACATAGACAAAACACCGTCCCTAGCAAGCCTCTAGTTGGCTAGCCAGTTGATCAAAGATAGTCAGTGTCTTCTGATTATGAACAAAGTGTTGTTGCTTGATAACTGGATCAAGTCATTAGGAGAATCACGTGATGGACTAGACCCAAACTAATAGACGTAGCATGTTGATCGTGTCATTTTGTTGCTACTGTTTTCTGCGTGTCAAGTATTTATTCCTATGACCATGAGGTCATATAACTCACTGACACCGGAGGAATGCTTTGTGTGTATCAAACGTCGCAACGTAACTGGGTGACTATAAAGATGCTCTACAGGTATCTCCGAAGGTGTTAGTTGAGTTAGTATGGATCAAGACTGGGATGTGTCACTCCGTGTGACGGAGAGGTATCTCGGGGCCCACTCGGTAATACAACATCACACACAAGCCTTGCAAGCAATGTGACTTAGTGAAAGTTGCGGGATCTTGTATTACGTAACGAGTAAAGAGACTTGCCGGTGAACGAGATTGAAATAGGTATACGGATACTGACGATCAAATCTCGGGCAAGTAACATACCGAAGGACAAAGGGAATGACATACGGGATTATATGAATCCTTGGCACTGAGGTTCAAACGATAAGATCTTCGTAGAATATGTAGGATCCCGGATGAGATCACGGACGTCACGAGGGTTTCTTGGATCCTACATATTCTACGAAGATCTTATCATTTGAACCTCAGTGCCAAGGATTCATATAATCCCGTATGTCATTCCCTTTGTCCTTCGGTATGTTACTTGCCCGAGATTCGATCGTCAGTATCCGCATACCTATTTCAATCTCTTTTACCGGCAAGTCTCTTTACTCGTTCCGTAATACAAGATCCCGCAACTTACACTTAGTCACATTGCTTGCAAGGCTTGTGTGTGATGTTGTATTACCGAGTGGGCCCCGAGATACCTCTCCGTCACACGGAGTGACAAATCCCAGTCTTGATCCATACTAACTCAACTAACACCTTCAGAGATACCTGTAGAGCATCTTTATAGTCACCCATTTACGTTGTGACATTTGATACACACAAAGCATTCCTCCGGTGTCAGTGAGTTATATGATCTCATGGTCATAGGAATAAATACTTGACACGTAGAAAACAGTAGCAACAAAATGACACGATCAACATGCTACGTCTATTAGTTTGGGTCTAGTCCATCACGTGATTTTCCTAATGACGTGATCCATTTATCAAGCAACAACACTTTGTTCATAATCAGAAGACACTGACTATCTTTCATCAACTGGCTAGCCAACTAGAGGCTTGCTAGGGACGTGTTTTGTCTATGTATCCACACATGTAAATGAGTCTTCATTCAATACAATTATAGCATGGATAATAAACGATTATCTTGATACAGGAAATATAATAATAACTATATTTATTATTGCCTCTAGGGCATAATTCCAACAGTCTCCCACTTGCACTAGAGTCAATAATCTAGCCCTCACATCATCATGTGAATTATATTGTAATAAATCTAACACCCATACAGTTCTGGTGTTGATCATGCTTTGGCCGTGGAAGAGGTTTAGTCAATGGGTCTGCTACATTCAGATCCGTGTGCACTTTGCATATATTTACGTCCTCTCCCTCGACGTAGTCGCGGATGAGGTTGAAGCGTCGTTTGATGTGTCTGGTCTTCTTGTGAAACCGTGGTTCCTTTGCTAAGGCAATGGCACCCGTGTTGTCACAGAACAAGGTTATTGGATTCAGTGCGCTTGGCACCACTCCAAGATCCGTCATGAACTGCTTCATCCAGACACCCTCCTTAGCCGCCTCCGAGGCAGCCATGTACTCCGCTTCACATGTAGAATCTGCTACGACGCTTTGCTTGGAACTGCACCAGCTTACCGCACCCCCATTAAGAATAAATATGTATCCGGTTTGCGACTTAGAGTCATCCGGATCTGTGTCAAAGCTTGCATCGACGTAACCTTTTACGGTGAGCTCTTCGTCACCTCCATACACGAGAAACATCTCCTTAGTCCTTTTCAGGTACTTTAGGATATTCTTGACCATTGTCCAGTGATCCACTCCTGGATTACTCTGGAACCTACCTACCATACTTATGGCCAGGCTAACATCCGGTCTAGTGCACAGCATTGCATACATGATAGAACCTATGGCTGAAGCATAGGGGACGGAGCGCATATGCTCTCTATCTTCATCAGTTGCTGGGCACTGAGTCTTACTCAATCTCGTACCTTGTAAAACTGGCAAGAACCCTTTCTTGGACTGTTCCATTTTGAACCTTTTCAAAACTTTATCAAGGTATGTGCTTTGTGAAAGTCCTATCAGGCGTTTTGATCTATCCCTATAGATCTTAATGCCTAGAATATAAGCAGCTTCTCCTAGGTCCTTCATAGAGAAACTCTTATTCAAGTAATCCTTTATGCTCTCTAAAAACTCCACGTTGTTTCCAATTAGCAATATGTCATCCACATATAATATTAGAAACGCCACAGAGCTCCCACTCACTTTCTTGTAAATACAAGATTCTCCAACCACTTGTATAAACCCAAATGCTTTGATCACCTCATCAAAGCGTTTGTTCCAACTCCGAGATGCTTGCACCAGTCCATAAATGGATCGCTGGTGCTTGCACACCTTGTTAGCATTCTTAGGATCGACAAAACCTTCGGGTTGTATCGTATACAACTCTTCCTTAAGGAAACCGTTAAGGGACGCCGTTTTGACATCCATCTGCCAGATTTCATAATCGAAAAATGCAGCTATTGCTAACATGATTCTGACGGACTTAAGCATCGCTACGGGTGAGAATGTCTCATCGTAGTCAACTCCTTGTACTTTTGGAAAACCCTTTGCCACAAGTCGAGCTTTATAAACGGTCACATTGCCGTCAGCGTCCGTCTTCCTCTTAAAGATCCATTTGTTCTGAATAGCCTTGCGGCCCTCAGGTAGTACCTCCAAAGTCCACACTTTGTTCTCATACATGGATCCTATCTCAGACTTCATGGCTTCCAGCCATTTGTTGGAATCTGGGCCCACCATTGCTTCTTCATAATTTGCAGGTTCATTGTTATCTAACAACATGATTGATAAGACGGGATTACCGTACCACTCTGGAGCAGCACGTGGTCTCGTCGACCTGCGTGGTTCGACAGAAACTTGAACCGGAGTTTCATGATCATCATCATTAACTTCCTCCTCAACCGGCGTCGCAATGACAGAGGTTTCCCCTTGCCCTGCGCCACCATCCAGAGGGATGAGAGGTTCGATAACCTCGTCAAGTTCTATCTTCCTCCCACTCAATTCTCTCGAGAGAAACTCCTTCTCGAGAAAAGCTCCGTTTTTAGCAACAAACACTTTGCCCTCGGATTTGAGATAGAAGGTGTACCCAACTGTCTCTTTTGGGTAACCTATGAAGACGCACTTTTCCGCTTTGGGTTCTAGCTTTTCAGGCTGAAGCTTTTTGACATAAGCATCACATCCCCAAACTTTAAGAAACGACAACTTTGGCCTTTTGCCATACCACAGTTCGTATGGTGTCGTCTCAACGGATTTTGATGGTGCCCTATTTAAAGTGAATGCAGCTGTTTCTAATGCATAACCCCAAAATGATAACGGCAAATCGGTAAGAGGCATCATAGATCGCACCATCTCTAATAAAGTACGATTACGACGTTCGGACACACCATTACGCTGTGGTGTTCCAGGCGGTGTTAACTGTGAAACAATTCCACATTGTCTTAAGTGAGCACCAAACTCGAAACTCAGATATTCACCCCCACGATCAGACCGTAGGAACTTGATCTTCTTGTTACGATGATTTTCAACTTCACTCTGAAATTGCTTGAACTTTTCAAATGTTTCAGACTTGTGCTTCATCAAGTAGACATAACCATATCTACTCAAATTGTCAGTGAAGGTGAGAAAATAACGATATCCGCCGCGCGCCTCTACGCTCATCGGACCACACACATCGGTATGTTTGATTTCCAACAAGTCACTTGCACGCTCCATAGTTCCGAAGAATGGAGTCTTAGTCATCTTGCCCATGAGGCATGGTTCGCACGTGTCAAGTGAATCAAAGTCAAGTGACTCCAAAAGTCCATCAGCATGGAGTTTCTTCATGCGTTCTACACCAATATGACCTAAGCGGCAGTGCCACAAAAATATGGCGCTATCATTGTTAACTCTAACTCTTTTGGTCTCAATGTTATGTATATGCGTATCGCTATCAAGATTCAATATGAACAATCCTCTCACATTAGGTGCATGACCATAAAAGATGTTACTCATAGAAATAGAACAACCATTATTCTCTGACCTAAAAGAGTAACGATCTCGCAATAAACAAGATCCAGATATAATGTTCATGCTCAACGCAGGCACTAAATAACAATGATTTAAGTTCATCACTAATCCTGATGGTAACTGAAGTTTAACTATGCCGACGGCGATTGCATCAACCTTGGAACCATTTCCTACGCGCATCATCACTTCATCTTTCGCCAGCCTTCGTCTATTCCGCAGTTCCTATTTCGAGTTGCAAATATGAGCAACAGAACCGGTATCGAATACCCAGGCACTACTACGAGAGCCGGTTAAGTACACATCAATAACATGTATATCAAATATACCTGATTTTTCTTTGGCCGCCTTCTTATCTGACAGATACTTGGGGCAATTGCGCTTCCAGTGACCCATACCCTTGCAATAGTAACACTCCGTTTTAGGCTTAGGTCCAGCTTTGGGTTTCTTCGTCGGATTGGCAACAGGCTTGCCGCTCTTCTTCGAATTACCCTTCTTGCCTTTGCCGTTTCTCTTGAAACTAGTGGTCTTATTCACCATCAACACTTGATGCTCTTTACGGAGTTCAGACTCTGCGACTTTCAGCATCGCAAACAACTCGCCGGGAGACTTGTTCATCCCTTGCATGTTGTAGTTCAACACAAAGCCTTTATAGCTTGGCGGCAGTGATTGAAGGATTTTGTCAGTGATAGCCTCTTGCGGAGTTCAATCCCGAGCTCAGCTAGACGGTTTGAGTACCCAGACATTTTGAGCACATGTTCACTGACAGACGAGTTTTCCTCCATCTTGCAAGCATAGAATTTATCGGAGGTCTCATACCTCTCGATCCGGGCGTTCTTCTGAAAGATAAACTTCAACTCTTGGAACATCTCAAATGCTCCATGACACTCAAAGTGACGTTGAAGTCCCGTTTCTAAGCCATACAAGACTGCACATTGAACTATTGAGTAGTCCTCCTTACGTGCTAACCAAGCGTTCTTAACATCCTGATCAGCTGTAGCGGGTGGTTCATCTCCTAGCGTAGCATTAAGGACATAATCCTTCTTCCCAGCTTGTAAGATTAGCTTAAGATTACGAGCCCAGTCTATAAAGTTGCTTCCATCATTTTTCAACTTAGCTTTCTCTAGGAACGTATTAAAATTCATGGTGACTGTCGCGTGAGCCATGATCTACAACACAAATATATTCAAAGTGGACTTAGACTATGTTCAAGATAATTAGAGTTTAACTTAATCAAATTATTTGCTAAACTCCCACTCAAAAAGTACATCTCTCTAGTCATTTGAGTGGTTCATGATCCACTTACACTAGCTCAAGTCCGATCATCACGTGAGTTGAGTATAGTTTCAGTGGTAAGCATCCCTACGCTAATCATATCATCTATATGATTCAAGATCGACCTTTCGGTCTCATGTGTTCCGAGGCCATGTCTGCACATGCTAGGCTCGTCAAGCTTAACCCGAGTGTTCCGCGTGCGCAACTGTTTTGCACCCGTTGTATGTGAACGTTGAGTCTATCACACCCGATCATCACGTGGTGTCTCGAAACGACGAACTGTAGCAACGGTGCACAGTCGGGGAGAACACAATTTCGTCTTGAAATTTTAGTGAGAGATCACCTCATAATGCTACCGTCGTTCTAAGAAAAATAAGGTGCATAAAAGGATTAATATCACATGCAATTCATAAGTGACATGATATGGCCATCATCACGTGCTTCTTGATCTCCATCACCGAAGCACCGGCTCGATCTTCTTGTCACCGGCGCCACACCATGATCTCCATCAACGTGTTGCCATCGGGGTTGCCGTGCTACTCATGCTATTACTACTAAAGCTACATCCTAGCAAAATAGTAAACGCATCTGCAAGCACAAACGTTAGTATAAAGACAACCCTATGGCTCCTGCCGGTTGCCGTACCATCGACGTGCAAGTCGATATTTTCTATTACAACATGATCATCTCATACATCCAATATATCACATCACATCGTTGGCCATATCACATCACAAGCATACCCTGCAAAAACAAGTTAGACGTCCTCTAATTTTGTTGTTGCATGTTTTACTTGGTGACCATGGGTATCTAGTAGGATCGCATCTTACTTACGCAAACACCACAACGGAGATATATGAGTTGCTATTTAACCTCATCCAAGGACCTCCTCGGTCAATTCCAATTCAACTAAAGTTGGAGAAACCGACACTTGCCAGTCATCTTTGAGCAACGGGGTTACTCGTAGCGATGAAACGAGTCTCTCGTAAGCGTACAAGTAATGTCGGTCCAAGCCGCTTCAATCCAACAATACCACGGAATCAAGAAAAGACTAAGGAGGGCAGCAAAACGCACATCACCGCCCACAAATACTTTTGTGTTCTACTCGAGAAGACATCTACGCATGAACCTGGCTCTCATACCACAGTTCGGGAACGTCGCATGGGAAACAAAAATTTTTGGCACCAATATCATGAACATGTGTAACACTACGATCGAGATTCAATAAACCATTGAAGGTGAATATTCAAGAAAATAGAGTAACCATTATTCTCTTTAAATGAATAATCGTATTGCAATAAACACGATCCAATCATGTTCATGCTTTAACGCAAGCACCAAATAACAATTATTTAGGTTTAACACCAATCCCGATGGTAGAGGGAGCGTGCGGCGTTTGATCATATCAACCTAGGAAACACTTCCAACACGTCTCGTCACCTCGCCTTTAGCTAGTCTCCGTTTATGCCGTAGCTTTCATTTCGTGTTACTAATCACTTAGCAACCGAACCAGTATCTAATACCCTCATGCTACTAGGAGTACTAGTAAAGTACACATCAACATCATGTATATCAAATACACTTCTTTCGACTTTTGCCAGCCTTCTTATCTACCAAGTATCTAGAGTTGCTCCGCCTCAGTGACTGTTCCCCTCATTACAGAAGCACTTAGTCTCGGGTTCGGGTTTAATCTTGGGTCTCTTCATTAGTGCAGCAACTGTTTTGCCGTTTCACGAAGTATCCCTTCTAGCCCTTGCCTTTCTTGAAACTTAGTGGTTTTACAAAGCATCAACTATTGATGCTCCTTCTTGATTTCTACTTTCGTAGTGTCAAACATCGCGAATCGCTCAAGGATCATTGTATGTATCCTTGATACGTTATAGTTCATCACGAAGCTCTCACAGCTTGGTGGCAGTGACTTTGGAGAACTATCACTATCTCATCCGGAAGATTAACTCCCACTTGATTCAAGCGATTGTTGTACTCAGACAATCTGAGCACATGCTCAACGATTGAGCCTTTCTCCTTTACTTTGTGGACAAAGAATCTTGTCGGAGGTCTCGTACCTCTTAACAAGGGCACAAGCATGAAATCACAATTTCATCTCTTTAGAACATCACTTATGTTCCGAGACGTTTTACAACGTTTTCGGCGCCTTGCTTCTAAGCCATTAAGTATTTTTGTACTGAACTATCGTGTAGTCATCAGAAACGTGTATGTCGGATGTTCACATCATCCACAGACGACGCTCGTGGTGCAGCACACCGAGTGGTGCATTAAGGACATAAGCCTTCTGTGCAGCAACGAGGACAATCCTCGGTTTTACAAACTCAGTCTGCAAAGTTTGCTACTATCAACTTTCAACTAAATTTTCTCTAGGAACATATAAAAACAATAGAGCTATTGCGCAAGCTACATCGTAATTCGCAAAGACCATTAGACTATGTTCATGACAATTAGTTCAATTAATCATATTACTTAAGAACTCCCACTCAAAAAGTACATCTCTCTAGTCATTTGAGTGGTACATGATCCAAATCCACTATCTCAAGTCCGATCATCACGTGAGTCGAGAATAGTTTCAGTGGTAAGCATCTCTATGCTAATCATATCAACTATACGATTCATGCTCGACCTTTCGGTCTCATGTGTTCCGAGGCCATGTCTGCACATGCTAGGCTCGTCAAGCTTAACCCGAGTGTTCCGCGTGCGCAACTGTTTTGCACCCGTTGTATGTGAACGTTGAGTCTATCACACCCGATCATCACGTGGTGTCTCGAAACGACGAACTGTAGCAACGGTGCACAGTCGGGGAGAACACAATTTCGTCTTGAAATTTTAGTGAGAGATCACCTCATAATGCTACCGTCGTTCTAAGCAAAATAAGGTGCATAAAAGGATTAACATGACATGCAATTCATAAGTTACATGATATGGCCATCATCATGCGCTTCTTGATCTCCATCACCAAAGCACCGGCACGATCTTCTTGTCACCGGCGTCACACCATGATCTCCATCATCATGATCTCCATCAACGTGTCGCCATCGGGGTTGTCATGCTACTCATGCTATTACTACTAAAGCTACATCCTAGCAAAATAGTAAACGCATCTGCAAGCACAAACGTTAGTATAAAGACAACCCAATGGCTCCTGCCGGTTGCCGTACCATCGACGTGCAAGTCGATATTTCTATTACAACATGATCATATCATACATCCAATATATCACATCACATCGTTGGCCATATCACATCACAAGCATACCCTGCAAAAACAAGTTAGACGTCCTCTAATTTTGTTGTTGCATGTTTTACGTGGTGACCAAGGGTATCTAGTAGGATCGCATCTTACTTACGCAAACACCACAACGGAGATATATGAGTTGCTATTTAACCTCATCCAAGGACCTCCTCGGTCAAATCCGATTCAACTAAAGTTGGAGAAACCGTCACTTGCCAGTCATCTTTGAGCAAAGGGGGTTACTCGTAACGATGAAACCAGTCTCTCGTAAGCGTACGAGTAATGTCGGTCCAAGCCGCTTCAATCCAACAATACCGCGGAATCAAGAAAAGACTAAGGAGGGCAACAAAACACACATCACCGCCCAAAAAACTTTTGTGTTCTACTCGAGAAGACATCTACGCATGAACCTAGCTCATGATGCCACTGTTGGGGAACGTCGCATGGGAAACAAAAAATTTCCTACGCGCACGAAGACCTATCATGGTGATGTCCATCTACGAGAGGGGATGAGTGATCTACGTACCCTTGTAGATCGTACAGTAGAAGCGTTAGAGAACGCGGTTGATGTAGTGGAACGTCCTCACGTCCCTCGATCTGCCCCGCGAACAATCCCGCGATCAGTCCCACGATCTAGTACCGAACGGAGGGCACCTCCGCGTTCAGCACACGTACAGCTCGACGATGATCTCGGCCTTCTTGATCCAGCAAGAGAGATGGAGAGGTAGAAGAGTTCTCCGGCAGCGTGAGGGCGCTCTGGAGGTTGGTGATGATCTCGTCTCAGCAGGGCTCCGCCCGAGCTCCGCAGAAACGCGATCTAGAGGAAAAACTATTGAGGTATGTGATCGGGCAGCCGTGAGAAAGTCGTCTCAAATCAGCCCTAATTGCTCCATATACATAGGAGGAGGGAGGGGGACCTTGCCTTGGGGTCCAAGGGACCATCAAGGGGTCGGCCGAGCCGAGGGGGGGAGGACTCCCCCCCCCAAACCGAGTTGGACTTGGTTTGGTGGGAGGAGTCCCCCTCCCTTCCCACTTCCTCCCTCTTTTTTTTTCTTTTCCTTTGATTTCTTATTCTTGGCGCATAGGCCCCCTTGGGGCTGTCCCACCAGCCCACTAAGGGCTGGTGTGTCTCCCCAAAGCCTATGGGCTTCCCCGGGGTGGGTTGCCCCCCCCCCCCCCGGTGAACTCCCGAAACCCATTCGTCATTCCCGGTACATTCCCGGTAACTCCGAAAACCTTCCGGTAATCAAATGAGGTCACCCTATATATCAATCTTCGTTTCCGGACCATTCCGGAAACCCTCGTGACGTCCGTGATCTCATCTGGGACTCCAAACAACATTCGGTAACCAACCATATAACTCAAATACGCATAAAACAACGTCGAACCTTAAGTGTGCAGACCCTGCGGGTTCGAGAACTATGTAGACATGACCCGAGAGGCTCCTCGGTCAATATCCAACAGCGGGACCTGGATGCCCATATTGGATCCTACATATTCTACGAAGATCTTATCGTGTGAACCTCAGTGCCAAGGATTCGTATTATCCCGTATGTCATTCCCTTTGTCCTTCGGTATGTTACTTGCCCGAGATTCGATCGTCAGTATCCGCATACCTATTTCAATCTCGTTTACCGGCAAGTCTCTTTACTCGTTCCGTAATACAAGATCCCGCAACTTACACTAAGTTACATTTCTTGCAAGGCTTGTGTGTGATGTTGCATTACCGAGTGGGCCCCGAGATACCTCTCCGTCACACGGAGTGACAAATCCCAGTCTTGATCCATACTAACTCAACTAACACCTTTGGAGATACCTGTAGAGCATCTTTATAGTCACCCAATTACGTTGCGACGTTTGATACACACAAAGCATTCCTCCGATGTCAGTGAGTTATATGATCTCATGGTCATAGGAATAAATACTTGAGATGCAGAAAACAGTAGCAACAAAATGACACGATCAACATGCTACGTCTATTAGTTTGGGTCTAGTCCATCACATGATTCTCCTAATGATGTGATCCCGTTATCAAGAGACAACACTTGCCTATGGCTAGGAAACCTTGACCATCTTTGATCAATGAGCTAGTCAACTAGAGGCTTACTAGGGACAGTGTTTTGTCTATGTATCCACACAAGTATTGTGTTTCCAATCAATACAATTATAGCATGGATAATAAACGATTATCATGAACTAAGAAATATAATAATAACTAATTTATTATTGCCTCTAGGGCATATTTCCAACAAGGGGACCTTGCCTTGGGGCTCAAGGAGCCCCAAGGGGGTCGGCCGAGTCCAAGGGGGAAGGCTCCCCCCCCCCCAAACCGAGTTGGACTTGGTTTGGTGGGTGGGAGTCCTTCCTTCCCTTCCCACCTCCTCTTTTTTTTCTTTTCTCTTTGATTTTCTTTCCCAGGCGCATAGGGCCCTTTTGGGCTGTCCCACCAGCCCACTAAGGGCTGGTGTGCCACCCTCAAGGACTATGGGCTTCCCCGGGGTGTGTTGCCCCCCCCGGTGAACTCCCGAAACCCATTCGTCATTCCCGGTACATTCCCGGTAACTCCAAAAACCTTCCGGTAATCAAATGAGGTCATCCTATATATCAATCTTCGTTTCTGACCATTCCGGAAACCCTCGTGACGTCCGTGATCTCATCCGGGACTCCAAACAACATTCGGTAACCAACCATATAACTCAAATACGCATAAAACAACGTCGAACCTTAAGTGTGCAGACCCTGCAGGTTCGAGAACTTTGTAGACATGACCCGAGAGACTCCTCGGTCAATATCCAATAGCGGGACCTGGATGCCCATATTGGATCCTACATATTCTACGAAGATATTATCGTTTGAACCTCAGTGCCAAGGATTCATATAATCCCGTATGTCATTCCCTTTGTCCTTCGGTATGTTACTTGCCCGAGATTCGATCGTCAGTATCCGTGTACCTATTTCAATCTCGTTTACCGGCAAGTCTCTTTACTCGTTCCGTAATACAAGATCCCGCAACTTACACTAAGTCACATTGCTTGCAAGGCTTGTGTGTGATGTTGTATTACCGAGTGGGCCCCGAGATACCTCTCCGTCACACGGAGTGACAAATCCCAGTCTTGATTCATACTAACTCAACTAACACCTTCGGAGATACCTTTAGAGCAATTTTATAGTCACCCAGTTATGTTGCGACGTTTGATACACACAAAGCATTCCTCCGATGTCAGTGAGTTATATGATCTCATGGTCATAGGAATAAATACTTGACACGCATAAAACAGTAGCAACAAAATGACACGATCAACATGCTACGTCTATTAGTTTGGGTCTAGTCCATCATGTGATTCTCCTAATGACGTGATCCAGTTATCAAGCAACAACACTTTGTTCATAATCAGAAGACACTGACTATCTTTGATCAACTGGCTGGCCAACTAGAGGCTTGCTAGGGATGGTGTTTTGTCTATGTATCGACACATGTAAATGAGTCTTCATTCAATACAATTATAGCATGGATAATAAACGATTATCTTGATACAGGAATTATAATAATAACTATATTTATTATTGCCTCTAGGGCATAATTCCAACATATATGAATCCTTGGCACTTAGGTTCAAACGATAAGATCTTCGTAGAATATGTAGGATCCAATATGGGCATCCAGGTCCCGCTATTGGATATTGACCGAGGAGTCTCTCGGGTCATGTCTACATAGTTCTCGAACCCGCAGGGTCTGCACACTTAAGGTTCGACGTTGTTTTATGCGTATTTGAGTTATATGGTTGGTTACCGAATGTTGTTCGGAGTCCCGGATGAGATCACGGACGTCAAGAAGGTTTCTGGAATGGTCCGAAAATGAAGATTGATATATAGGATGACCTCATTTGATTACCGGAAGGTTTTCGGAGTTACCGGGAATGTACCGGGAATGACGAATGGGTTCCGGGAGTTCACCGGGGGGGCAACCCACCCGGGGGAAGCCCATAGGCCTTGAGGGTGGCACACCAGCCCTTAGTGGGCTGGTGGAACAGCCCAAAAGGGCCCTATGCGCCTAGGAAAGAAAATCAAAGAGAAAAGAAAAAAAAAGGAGGTGGGAAGGGAAGGAAGGACTCCCACCCACCAAACCAAGTCCAACTCGGTTTGGGAGGGAGCCTTCCCCCTTGGACTCGGCCGACCCCCTTGGGGCTCCTTGAGCCCCAAGGCAAGGTCCCCTCCCTCCCACCTATATATACGGAGGTTTTAGGGCTGATTTGAGACGACTTTTCACGGCAGCCCGACCACATACCTCCACGGCTTTTCCTCTAGATCGCGTTTCTGCGGAGCTCGGGCGGAGCCCTGCTGAGACAAGGTCATCACCAACCTCCGGAGCGCCGTCACGCTGCCGGAGAACTCTTCTACCTCTCCGCCTCTCTTGCTGGATCAAGAAGGCCGAGATCATCGTCGAGCTGTACGTGTGCTGAACGCGGAGGTGCCGTCCGTTCGGTACTAGATCGTGGGACTGATCGTGGGATTGTTCGCGGGGCGGATCGAGGGACGTGAGGACGTTCCACTACATCAACCGCGTTCACTAACGCTTCTGCTGTACGATCTACAAGGGTACGTAGATCACTCATCCCCTCTCATAGATGGACATCACCATGATAGGTCTTCGTGCGCGTAGGAATTTTTTTGTTTCCCATGCGACGTTCCCCAACAGTGGCATCATGAGCTAGGTTCATGCGTAGATGTCTTCTCGAGTAGAACACAAAAGTTTTTGTGGGTGGTGATGTGCGTTTTGCTGCCCTCCGTAGTCTTTTCTTGATTCCGCGGTATTGTTGGATTGAAGCGGCTTGGACCGACATTACTCGTACACTTACGAGAGACTCGTTTCATCGCTACGAGTAACCCCGTTCCTCAAAGATGACTGGCAAGTGTCAGTTTCTCCAACTTTAGTTGAATTGGATTTGACCGAGGAGGTCCTTGGATGAGGTTAAATAGCAACTCATATATCTCCGTTGTGGTGTTTGCGTAAGTAAGATGCGATCCTACTAGATACCCATGGTCACCACGTAAAACATGCAACAACAAAATTAGAGGATGTCTAACTTGTTTTTGCGGGGTATGCTTGTGATGTGATATGGCCAACGATGTGATGTGATATATTGGATGTATGAGATGATCATGTTGTAATAGTAAATATCGACTTGCACGTCGATGGCACGGCAACCGGCAGGAGCCATAGGGTTGTCTTTATACTAACGTTTGTGCTTGCAGATGCGTTTACTATTTTGCTAGGATGTAGCTTTAGTAGTAATAGCATGAGTAGCACGACAACCCCGATGGCAACACGTTGATGGAGATCATGGTGTGGCGCCGGTGACAAGAAGATCGTGCCGGTGCTTTGGTGATGGAGATCAAGAAGCACGTGATGATGGCCATATCATGTCACTTATGAATTGCATGTGATGTTAATCCTTTTATGCACCTTATTTTGCTTAGAACAACGGTAGCATTATGAGGTGATCTCTCACTAAAATTTCAAGACGAAATTGTGTTCTCCCCGACTGTGCACCGTTGCTACAGTTCGTCGTTTCGAGACACCACGTGATGATCGGGTGTGATAGACTCAACGTTCACATACAACGGGTGCAAAACAGTTGCGCACGCGGAACACTCGGGTTAAGCTTGACGAGCCTAGCATGTGCAGACATGGCCTCGGAACACATGAGACCGAAAGGTCGATCATGAATCATATAGATGATATGATTAGCATAGGGATGCTTAC
Organism: Hordeum vulgare subsp. vulgare; assembly: GCF_904849725.1. Lineage (NCBI taxonomy): Eukaryota > Viridiplantae > Streptophyta > Magnoliopsida > Poales > Poaceae > Hordeum > Hordeum vulgare. Next base: position 396,587,458 of record NC_058522.1, on the reverse strand, counting down.
CACTGAAACTATACTCAACTCACGTGATGATCGGACTTGAGCTAGTATAAGTGGATCATGAACCACTCAAATGACTAGAGAGATGTACTTTTTGAGTGGGAGTTTAGCGAATAATTTGATTAAGTTAAACTCTAATTATCTTGAACATAGTCTAAGTCCACTTTGAATATATTTGTGTTGTAGATCATGGCTCACGCTACAGTCATCCTGAATTTTAATACGTTCCTAGAGAAAGCTAAGTTGAAAGATGATGGAAGCAACTTTGTAGACTGGGCTCGTAATCTTAAGCTAATCTTACAAGCTGGGAAGAAGGATTATGTCCTTAATGCTGCGCTAGGAGATGAACCACCCGCTACGGCTGATCGGGATGTTAAGAACGCTTGGTTAGCACGTAAGGAGGACTACTCAATAGTTCAATGTGCAGTCTTGTATGGCTTAGAACCGGGACTTCAACGTCGCTTTGAGCGTCATGGAGCATTTGAGATGTTCCAGGAGTAGAAGTTTATCTTTCATAAGAACGCCCGGATCGAGAGGTATGAGACCTCCGATAAATTCTATGCTTGCAAGATGGAGGAAAACTCGTCTGTCAGTGAACATGTGCTCAAAATGTATGGGTACTCAAACCGTCTAGCTGAGCTGGGGATTGAACTCCCGCAAGAGGCTATCATTGACAGAATCCTTCAATCACAGCCGCCAAGCTATAAAGGCTTTGTGTTGAACTACAACATGCAAGGGATGAACAAGTCTCCCGGCGAGTTGTTTGCGATGCTGAAAGTCGCAGAGTCTGAACTCCGTAAAGAGCATCAAGTGTTGAAGGTGAATAAGACCACTAGTTTCAAGAGAAACGGCAAAGGCAAGAAGGGTAATTCGAAGAAGAGCGGCAAGCCTGTTGCCAATTCGACGAAGAAACCCAAAGCTGGACCTAAGCCTGAAACGGAGTGTTACTATTGCAAGGCTATGGGTCACCGGAAGCGCAATTGCCCCAAGTATCTGGCAGATAAGAAGGCGGCCAAAGAAAAATCAGGTATATTTGATATACATGTTATTGATGTGTACTTAACCGGCTCTCGTAGTAGTGCCTGGGTATTCGATACTGGTTCTGTTGCTCATATTTGCAACTCGAAACAGGAACTGCGGAATAGACGAAGGCTGGCGAAAGATGAAGTGACGATGCGCGTAGGAAATGGTTCCAAGGTTGATGCAATCGCCGTCGGCACAGTTTCACTTCAGTTACCATCAGGATTAGTGATGAACTTAAATCATTGTTATTTAGTGCCTGCGTTGAGCATGAACATTATATATGGATCTTGTTTATTGCTAGACGTTTACTCTTTTAGGTCAGAGAATAATGGTTGTTCTATTTCTATGAGTAACATATTTTATGGTCATGCACCTAATGTGAGAGGATTTTTCATATTGAATCTTCATAGCGATACGCATATACATAACATTGAGACCAAAAGAGTTAGAGTTAACAATGATAGCGCCATATTTTTGTGGCACTGCCGCTTAGGTCATATTGGTGTAAAGCGCATGAAGAAACTCCATGCTGAAGGACTTTTGGAGTCACTTGACTTTGATTCACTTGACACGTGCGAACCATGCCTCATGGGCAAGATGACTAAAACTCCGTTCTCCGGAACAATGGAGCATGCAAGTGACTTGTTGGAAATCATACATACCGATGTGTGTTGTCCGATGAGCGTGGAGGCACGCGGCGGATATCGTTATTTTCTCACCTTCACCGACGATTTGAGTAGATATGGTTATGTCTACTTGATGAAGCACAAGTCTGAAACATTTGAAAAGCTCAAGCAATTTCAGAGTGAAGTGGAAAATCATCGTAACAAGAAGATCAAGTTCCTACGGTCTGATCGTGGTGGTGAATATCTGAGTTTCGAGTTTGGTACTCACTTAAGACAATGTGGAATTGTTTCACACTTAACACCGCCTGGAACACCACAGCGTAATGGTGTGTCCGAACGTCTTAATCATACTCTATTAGAGATGGTGCGATCTATGATGTCTCTTACTGATTTGCTGTTATCGTTTTGGGGTTATGCATTAGAAACATCTGCATTCACTTTAAATAGGGCACCATCAAAATTCGTTGAGACGACAGCATACGAACTGTGGTATGGCAAAAGGCCAAAGTTGTCGTTTCTTAAAGTTTGGGGATGTGATGCTTATGTCAAAAAGCTTCAGCCTGAAAAGCTGGAACCCAAAGCGAAAAAGTGCGTCTTCATAGGTTACCCAAAAGAGACAGTTGGGTACACCTTCTATCTCAAATCCAAGGGCAAAGTGTTTGTTGCTAAAAACGGAGATTTTCTCGAGAAGGAGTTTCTCTCGAGAGAATTGAGTGGGAGGAAGATAGAACTTGACGAGGTTGTCGAACCTCTCATCCCTCTGGATGGTGGCGCAGGGCAAGGGGAAACCTCTGTCGTTGCGACGCCGGTTGAGGAGGAAGTTAATGATGATGATCATGAAACTCCAGTTCAAGTTTCTGTCGAACCACGCAGGTCGACGAGACCACGTGCTGCTCCAGAGTGGTACGGTAATCCCGTCTTATCAATCATGTTGTTAGACAACAATGAACCTGCAAATTATGAAGAAGCAATGGTGGGCCCAGATTCCAACAAATGGCTAGAAGCCATGAAGTCCGAGATAGGATCCATGTATGAGAACAAAGTGTGGACTTTGGAGGTACTACCTGACGGCCGCAAGGCTATTCAGAACAAATGGATCTTTAAGAGGAAGACGGACGCTGACGGCAATGTGACCGTTTATAAAGCTCGACTTGTGGCAAAGGGGTTTTCACAAGTTCAAGGAGTTGACTACGATGAGACATTCTCACCCGTAGCGATGCTTAAGTCCGTCAGAATCATGTTAGCAATAGCTGCATTTTTCGATTATGAAATCTGGCAGATGGATGTCAAAACGGCGTCCCTTAACGGTTTCCTTAAGGAAGAGTTGTATATGATACAACCCGAAGGTTTTGTCGATCCTAAGAATGCTAACAAGGTGTGCAAGCTCCAGCGATCCATTTATGGACTGGTGCAAGCATCTCGGAGTTGGAACAAACGCTTTGGTGAGGTGATCAAAGCATTTGGGTTTATACAAGTGGTTGGAGAATCTTGTATTTACAAGAAAGTGAGTGGGAGCTCTGTGGCGTTTCTAATATTATATGTGGATGACATATTGCTGATTGGAAACAACGTGGAGTTTTTAGAGAGCATAAAGGATTACTTGAATAAGAGTTTCTCTATGAAGGACCTAGGAGAAGTTGCTAACATTCTAGGCATTAAGATCTATAGGGATAGATAAAAACGCCTGATAGGACTTTCACAAAGCACATACCTTGATAAAGCTTTGAAGAGGTTCAAAATGGAACAGTCCAAGAAAGGGTTCTTGCCAGTTTTACAAGGTACGAGATTGAGTAAGACTCAGTGCCCAGCAACTGATGAAGATAGAGAGCATATGCGCTCCATCCCCTATGCTTCAGCCATAGGTTCTATCATGTATGCAATGTTGTGCACTAGACCGGATGTTAGCCTGGCCATAAGTATGGCAGGTAGGTTCCAGAGTAATCCAGGAGTGGATCACTGGACAACGGTCAAGAATATCCTGAAGTACCTGAAAAGGACTAAGAAGATGTTTCTCGTGTATGGAGGTGACGAAGAGCTCGCCGTAAAAGGTTACGTCGATGCAAGCTTTGACACAGATCCAGACGACTCTAAGTCGCAAACCGGATACGTATTTATTCTTAATGGGGGTGCGGTAAGCTGGTGCAGTTCCAAGCAAAGCGTCGTAGCAGATTCTACATGTGAAGCGGAGTACATGGCTGCCTCGGAGGCGGCTAAGGAGGGTGTCTGGATGAAGCAGTTCATGACGGACCTTGGAGTGGTGCCAAGCGCACTGAATCCAATAACCTTGTTCTGTGACAACACGGGTGCCATTGCCTTAGCAAAGGAACCACGGTTTCACAAGAAGACCAGACACATCAAATGACGCTTCAACCTCATCCGCGACTACGTCGAGGGAGAGGACGTAAATATATGCAAAGTGCACACGGATCTGAATGTAGCAGACCCGTTGACTAAACCTCTTCCACGGCCAAAGCATGATCAACACCAGAACTGTATGGGTGTTAGATTTATTACAATGTAATTCACATGATGATGTGAGGACTAGATTATTGACTCTAGTGCACGTGGGAGACTGTTGGAATTATGCCCTAGAGGCAATAATAAATATAGTTATTATTATAATTCCTGTATCAAGATAATCGTTTATTATCCATGCTATAATTGTATTGAATGAAGACTCATTTACATGTGTGGATACATAGACAAAACACCGTCCCTAGCAAGCCTCTAGTTGGCTAGCCAGTTGATCAAAGATAGTCAGTGTCTTTTGATTATGAACAAAGTGTTGTTGCTTGATAACTGGATCACGTCATTAGGAGAATCACGTGATGGACTAGACCCAAACTAATAGACGTAGCATGTTGATTGTGACATTTTGTTGCTACTGTTTTCTGCGTGTCAAGTATTTATTCCTATGACCATGAGGTCATATAACTCACTGACACCGGAGGGATGCTTTGTGTGTATCAAACGTCGCAACGTAACTGGGTGACTATAAAGATGCTCTACAAGTATCTCCGAAGGTGTTAGTTGAGTTAGTATGGATCAAGACTCGGATTGGTCACTCCGTGTGACGGAGAGGTATCTCCGGGCCCACTCGGTAATACAACATCACACACAAGCCTTGCAAGCAATGTGACTTAGTGAAAGTTGCGGGATCTTGTATTACGGAACGAGTAAAGAGACTTGCTGGTGAACGAGATTGAAATAGGTATACGGATACTGACGATCGAATCTCGGGCAAGTAACATACTGAAGGACAAAGGGAATGACATACGGGATTATATGAATCCTTGGCACTGAGGTTCAAACGATAAGATCTTCGTAGAATATGTAGGATCCAATATGGGCATCCAGGTCCCGCTATTGGTTATTGACCGAGGAGTCTCTCGGGTCATGTCTACATAGTTCTCGAATCCGCAGGGTCTGCACACTTAAGGTTCGACATTGTTTTATGCGTATTTGATTTATATGGTTGGTTACCGAATGTTGTTCGGAGTCCCGGATGATATCACGGACATCACGAGGGTTTCCGAAATGGTCCAGAAACGAAGATTGATATATAGGATGACCTCATTTGATTACCGGAAGGTTTTCGGAGTTACCGGGAATGTACCGGGAATGACGAATGGGTTCCGGGAGTTCACCGGGGGGGGGCAACCCACCCCGGGGAAGCCCATAGGCCTTGAGGGTGGCACACCAGCCCTTAGTGGGCTGGTGGGACAGCCCAAAAGGGCCCTATGCGCCTAGGAAAGAAAATCAAAGAGAAAAAAAAAGAGGAGGTGGGAAGGGAAGGAAGGACAACCACCCACCAGACCAAGTCCAACTCGGTTTGGGGGGGGGAGCCTTCCCCCTTGGACTCGGCCGACACCCTTGGGGCTCCTTGAGCCCCAAGGCAAGGTCCCCTCTCTCCCACCTATATATACGGAGGCTTTAGGGCTGATTTGAGACGACTTTTCCACGGCAGCCCGACCACATACCTCCACGGTTTTTCCTGTAGATCGCGTTTCTGCGGAGCTCGGGCGGAGCCCTCCTGATACAAGGTCATCACCAACCTCCGGAGCGCCATCACGCTGCCGGAGAACTCTTCTACCTCTCTGTCTCTCTTGCTGGATCAAGAAGGCCGAGATCATCGTCGAGCTGTACGTGTGCTGAACGCGGAGGTGCCGTCCGTTCGGTACTAGATCGTGGGACTGATCGCGGGATTGTTCGCGGGGCGGATCAAGGGACGTGAGAACGTTCCACTACATCAACCGCGTTCACTAATGCTTCTGCTGTACGAGCTACAAGGGTAGGTAGATCACTCATCCCCTCTCGTAGATGGACATCACCATGATAGGTCTTCGTGTGCGTAGGAAATTTTTTGTTTCCCATGCGACGTTCCCCAACACTATGGCCACCGGGTCTACTCTCCACCATATTTTCAGCCTTACACTTTTTACTTGGTTGCACTTTCCGCCTTCAGATCTCACTTTGCAAACAATCTTGAAGGGATTGACAACCCCTTTGAAGCGTTGGGTGCAAGCTCTTTTGTGTTCGCGCAGGTACTCTGGACTTGACGAGACCCTCCTTCTGGATCGATACCTTGGTTCTCAAACTGAGGGAAATACTTACTGCTCCTGTGCTGCATCACCCTTTCCTCTTCAAGGGAAAAACCAACGCAAGCCCAGTCTCCGTCAACGTGTCAATTTTTGGCGCTGTTGTTTGAGAAGTAGCAGTCAGCTCGAGTCAACATGGTGAATGCTGCTGAGGCAGAAACTCGTCAGATGTGATCATGGGTAACCTCCTCGTTAATGATATTCCTGCTAAAGTGTTATTTGATTCTAGTGCATCGCATTGCTTCATCTCCAAGCCTTTCATTGCTAAGCATGATATTCCTGCAATTCACTTGGATAGTCCCTTCCGTGTGGTTTCTCCGGGCATGCGTACGAGTTCTCACATGTTGGTTCCGGATGCTTCTGTCAAGATAGGCAGTTATTCTTTTCTGGCTTCTCCTATTGTCTTGGGCAATTCCGACATTGATTTGATCCTTGGTATGGACTGGTTGGTCATGAACAAGGCATCAATTGATTGTGAAGCTAAATAAGTGAAGCTTACCCACTCTTCGGAGGACGTGATTATATTCGCGGCACGCGATGATACAATCCGTCTGTTCTCTTTGAATGAAAAGGGCGAGATTAATCCTATTTTGCAAGTCACACTGGTCTGCGAATATGAATATGTGTTTCCAGAAGAGCTACCAGGAATGCCTCCGCACTGACAAGTTGAATTTTTCATTGAGCTTGAGCCAAGTACTAAGCCTTTGTGCAAACAGCCGTACAAATTGGGTCCAGAAGAGTTGAAGGAACTTAAGAGGCAACTCGATGAGCAGGAGCGTTTGGGTCTGATCAGACCGAGCTCGTCTCCGTGTGGCTATGGAGTTCTGTTTGTCAAGAAGAAGGATGGCACGGACGGTTGTGTGTCGATTACTGTCCATTGAACAAGAAGACAATCAGGAACAAGTATCCACTTTCGAACATAACTGTGTTGTTCGAACAGTTTTAAGGGGCTAAGATCTTCTCCAAGCTTAATCTCAGAATGGGCTATCATTAAATTCTCATTCGCGAAGAGGATATTCCGAAGACTGCTTTCAGGACTAGTTTTGGCTCGTATGAGTACACGGTCATGTCTTTTGGTCTCGCAAATTCTCCTCCGACATTTTGTCGATTGATGAACTACATATTCTCTCTGTTCAAGAATGATTTCATCTTGCTGTATCTCGACGATATTCTGGTCTTTTCTGAAACTGAGGAAGAACATGAAGAACATCTCAGATTGGTGCTTGATAACCTGAGGGAGTACAAATTATACGCCAAGTTTTCCAAGTGTGAGCTCTGGCTGAAAGAAGTCTTCTATCTTGGTCACATTATCTCTGCCGAGGGCATCAAAGTTGATCCGTCGAAGGTGCAGGCCATTGTTGAATAGGAGCCTCCGTAGAATGTGAAGCAGCTTCGAAGCTTTCTCGGGCTTGCAAGCTATTGTAGAAGGTTCGTTGAGAACTTCTCCAAGATTGCTAAGCCTCTCTCAAGTCTTCTTCAGAAGGGTGTGAAGTATGCTTGGTCTCCAGAGTGCCAGTTGGCCTTCGACACACTCAAAGAGAAGCTCACCTCTACTCCAGTCTTGGTTCCTCCGGATGATTCCAAGCCTTACCAGGTGTTCTGTGACGCCTCTCTTCAAGGTCTTGGTGCAGTTCTGATGCAAGAGAAGAAAGTGGTTGCTTATACCTCCAGGCAGTTGAAGCCAGCGGAGAAGAATTATCCTGTGCATGATCTTGAGCTAGCAACTGTGGTACATGCTCTGATGACTTGGAGACACCTCTTGTTGGAACGAAAGGTTGAAGTGTTCACCGATCACAAGAGTCTCAAGTACATCTTCACTCAGCCTAACCAGAATCTTCAGCAAACTTGTTGGGTGGAAATGCTCCAAGATTTTAATCCGAGTGTTGAGTACTTGCGAGGCAAAGCTAATGTCGTGGAAGATGCTTTGAGCAGGAAGGCTTACTGCAACAGTCTCATTCTGAAGCCTCTCCAGCCTGACCTTTGTGAGTCTTTTAGAAAGCTCAAGCTTCAGTTAGTACCTCAGGGATTTCTTGCAAATCTTCAGATCTCTCCTACCTTGGAAGATCAGGTCCGAGCAGCACAACTTCTTGATGCAATGGTGAAGAAAGTCAAGATTGGCGTGGCAAAGGGTCTTCCCAAATATAAGTGCTTCAGTGTTGATGCCAGAGACACGTTGTTCTTTGAGGATCGCCTTGTCGTTCCGAAAGGTGATCTCAGAAAGGTAATCATGGAAGAAGCTCATAACTCCTTGCTCTCAATACATCGAGGAAGCTCCAAGATGTATCAGGACTTGAAATAGACCTTCTGGTGGACTTGCATGAAGCGTGAGATTGCTCAGCTCGTAAATGAATGTAATGTATGTCGAAGGGTGAAAGCAGAGCATCAACATCCAACAGGTCTTTTGCATCCTTTGCCCATTCCTGAGTGCAAGTTTGACCATATTGAGATGGATTTCGTCACCGGGTTTCCGAAGTCCAAGAAGGGTAATGATGCCATCTTCGTCGTCATCGACAAGTTGAGTAAAGGGGCTCATTTGCTTCCAGTCAAGGAATCCATTTCGGCAGCTCAGCTTGCAGAGTTGTACACTTCCAGGATAGTGTCTTTGCATGGCGTGCCTATGATGATTTCTTCGGATCATGGAAGTATCTTCACTTCCAAGTTCTGGGACTCTTTTCAGTCTGCGATGGGCACGAAGATACGCTTCATCACAGCTGTTCATCCTCAGAATAGTGGTCAAGTGGAGCGAGTCAATCAGATTCTTGAGGATATGCTGAGAGCCTGTGTTATCTCTTTTGGCATGAAGTAGGAAGATTGCCTGCCTTTCGCTGAGTTCTCGTATAACAACAGTTATCAAGCAAGTTCAGGCAAAGCTCCGTTTGAGATTCTCTATGGCAGGAAGTGTCGTACCCCGCTCAACTAGTCCGAGACCGGCGAGCGTCAGATTCTTGGGAATGACTTGATAGAAGAAGCTGAAGAGATGTGTTGGGTCATTCGAGATAATCTCAGAGCAGCTCAGTCCCGTCAGAAGAGCTATTATGATAGCAGGCATCGTGACATGTCCTATGAGCTTGATGACTTCGTCTATCTCAAGGTGTCCCCTATGAAGGGTACGCAACGCTTTGGCATCAAAGGCAAGCTTGTGCCTCGTTTCGTGGGCCCGTTTAGAATTGTTGGCAAGAGAGGCGACCTTGCATATCAGCTTGAGCTCCCGTCAAACTTTGCAAATGTGCATGACGTGTTCCATGTCTCTCAGCTCCGGAGATGCTTCAAGACTCCCGAGCGCACTATTCATCTTCAAGACATTGACCTTCAACCCGACCTATCCTACCATGAGCATCCAGTTGCGGTTCTCGAGGCGACTGAGCGCAAGACCCGCAACAAGGCTGTCAAATTTCTCAAAGTGTAGTGGTCACACCATTCCGATAAAGAGGCTACTTGGGAATGCGAGGATCACCTCCGTTCTGAATTTCTGGAGTTCTTTCAGTCTTAGATCTCGGGGCGAGATCTTTTTGTAGTGTGGGAGAGTTTGTAATGCCCCAAGAGTGTAACTTGCCATATTTGGAACCTTCTCTATGTGGTTCCACCTTGTCATTGCAATGAGAGCCTATGCATGTGTTATTTCATGTGGTCACCTTGCCATGTCTCCCTTTGCATGCATGCATCTATCATTCATCCATGCCTATTGTGTTTGTTGCCTTGTGATCATATGTGTTGGTGTTATGACATGTGGTGTGATATGTTGATGATTTGTATTGAAGAGAGTGTTGCTTGTAGTACGTAGTTATGTGGATTGCAATAGGTTTTATAAATCTTCTTCCTTTCTTTTATCTCAAGTCAATATTCACTTGCCCCATCCCTATTTCAAAAATACCCATGTTTTAGTATGTTTTGTGGTGGATGTGATGATATGCATTTAGTGATTTGAGGCTGTGTTTTAGTGGTGCAAATAATTACAAAACAGATCAACTTAATGTTGTTTTGTAAATATTTAGTTGCTCCAAAACTCCCTTTTATATTTTATTCAAATAGGTCATAATTTCTTATGACCAGGGGTATTGTTGATTTATTTTTAGCTTTATTTTTTTAGCATGTGCATTTGTTTTCTTTGTCTGGTCTTGGTTTAATTAATAAACCCCAAGGGTTTATTTCCTTCTTCCTGGCGCCAACTAGTGCGCCTCCTCCCACTAGCAGGCCCAGCTTCTCTCTGTTTCCCCGCGGCAGCCCAGGCGCGCGTCCCTTCTTCTTTCTTCAGACGGCGTCCCCCCAGTGCTTGCTTTCCGTCAGTGCATCCGAGAGAGAGAGCGAGAGAGATGACGCCGTCCGTCCCGTCGAGGCCTCATATAAGCCTTCGCGTCCGTGCCCCCTTCCCCTAGGGTTCCGCGCTTCCCCCATCTAGCGCCGCCACCATCTCCCTCCATCTCCTCCTTCCCCCCAAGTAAGATACTGTAGTCAGGTAGAAGAGAGGAGAGGTAGCACACTGCCGACGTCCACCGTGCTTCCGTCGTCTCCAGCGCCGGGCACCATGTCCGCGGGCTCGGGGCAGGATCCCGCGTTCCATTCCCATCGTCGTTGAGGTCGGGGAGCGACCACAGCGACGGGCAGGACCATGTCGCCGGCGTGTTCCCCGTGGCCTTCTTCCTCTACTTCGGCCTGCAGTAGGACTTCTTCAGTTCGTCTTCGTTCATCTCCAGGCGGCACCCTCCTCCGATCGGCCCCCTTCTTCTTCCCTAGGTGAGCCTAGCTCCTCCTCCCTTCCCCCTTGGTAGACGCGCAGTAGATATCGAGGCCAGCCTCTTTGATCGGAGATGAGCAGGGCAGTTCCTGTGTTGTGTGTGTGTTCGTGTTGTGGTGTGCACGGGCTTGTGCAGAGTAGCAGCGCAGTAGTGGTAGGGTAGTTGATCCCGCGGCGCAGAAGCAGTAGGAGGAAATGCTCCGATGAATGTCTTTGCCGTTGACGCTGTGCAGTAGCAGAGCAGGTCGTCCGCGTGTGTTTACCTAGTTGGATGCCTCTGTTCTGTCAAGTCTCCGTAGAGTAGCGTAGTGGTGCAGAGTGTTGTTGTGGCTCAACTGATCGTGGGTTCGAGTCCCAGTGTTGCCACCCCCCTTTTAAATTTCCTTTGTTTCGCACAGTAGCTGCAGGTAGTAACCTTACCTTGAAAGATCCTCTCTGTTCTATCGAACTAATGGCAGTAGAAGAGTGGTATGAGTTGCAGGTGGTGTTCAGGGGCTATGGGATTCGATCCCTCCCATGTCCTTTTTTGTGCATTTTTCCCTGTTTTGTTGTGTTTGCTTGCTATATTGTGCTGCAGCATTCTTGTGGAGCAAGTTTTGGTTGATGGATTTATTCTAGCAGGTTCCTAGTATTTTTCTAGCTAGGTAACTATGCATGTGTAGCGATATGTATGTATGTATGTGTGTGTGAGCTAGCCTAGGTATGTGTGTGTATAACATGTTGTTTTGCACTAGGCTAGAGTGGAGATGTGTGTGGTGTGTATCCATGTGAATGGTGATGAACTCATGCACCATGTTGTGATAGTGTGGTGTATGTGTGTGGGTTTTCCCATACCTTGTGGGTGTGCATATGTAGGTGCTCTTGTGTTGTTGTGTGTGATGGTGTGTGTGTGTCACACACATGCTCAAGGCATCGAGAACCTTGATGAGCACGTGAGCATGTTTATATGTGTAGGTGTTTATATTATGTTGTGCTTGATGATTATGTGAGTGTGTGGTGGTGTGCTAAGGCACATGAGCATGAGGTCTACCCCTCATGTGCACCATGTATATGTGAGAGTGTGCAAGTGCATGTGAAGTGATCAGCTAGTGGAAGCACATGTGATGATGCACTATTCATTTCTATGTGATTCCATGTAATTCTTCTTCTTAGCTTTGTGCCCAATTATTCTATGCAAGTGCCTATGTATTATATATGTTTTGGGGTAGAAACAACCAGTAATCCATTGGTGGGTTCAGATTCCTATTTGGAACACTTTCTGGGAATGTCATATTTCAGTTTTGTTCCAGGTTTAGAGCTTGGTTCCATGTGATGTGCTGAGCCCAAGAGGTTGATTCTTTGTTGGGGCAGTAGAGGGTCAACCCCTCTACCACATGCTGGTTTTGTTTTATGCTTAGGAGTTCATGTGTGCAAGTTGTGCCTAGTGAAAGTAGGCATGTGGCTGAAATTCCAGTTTAGTGAAAATCTGTGATTTTCACTAAGTCTCAGAATCTACTTATATTTTCTTCTCCTGTTGTTGTGCTTGTATAGGTCCATGTGTTGGGAATCAGCCTTTGCTATCAATTGGAAAGTTGTAGCTTTTGTGTTTGTCTAGCTCTCTGTCAATTTTCATTCCATTTGGTTCCCTGTAGATATTGATTTGGGTGCTGTCAAAAATGCTTGAGAGCATAAACAACTAGTGAGAATCTGGAATTTTCACTAAGTCCCTGAAAACTGATATTTTTGGCCAAGTTAGCAGTTGTGTAACTTTCTGTGTGTAGCTCCTTTGTATTGTATTTTTGCTTGTGCTTGTAGTGTTTTTGAGTAGCTTGTGCCACATATCTTATTTGGAATATTTGGGTGGATGTAGGTGCTTTGCATGTAGCTCTAAGACTGTTATGATGTTGTTTATGGCAGATTGTGTAGTTTTGGTGTTTTGATGCTTGTGAGTGCATAGATGATGTTGTGGTGATATTTCTTTGCACCACCCCATCCATTCTTGTTTGTTTTGTGATATGGCAACCTGGGAATACCAGAAGTATGCCATTGGAGTGTGTGGTGATGATTTTGATACGTAGGACTTCATTTCTTGTTTTGTTGTTTCCCGTTGATCAGTAGCTCTGATCATTATGTTCTTTATATGTTTTTGCATCGTTTTGGCATGACGCATCTCTTCATGACATCCTCATGCATGTCAAGATAGATTAGAGTGCAGTTCTGTCCAGTATCTTGTATTTTCCTCTCATGTTTGTGCTAGTGCCTAGAATAGAGATGCACGTTCATTTTCATCTCATGCATCATGTGCTTGTTGCATCTTGTTGTGATGTTGTTCATTGGATGCTATTCTTATGTTGGGTAGCACCCAGATCGGAGAACGAGTACGTGGATCCGGGAGAGTACATGCAGGACGAACAAGAGCAGTTCCAAGCCGAGGACATCACAGGCAAGATGATATGACCTTGATTCCATCTCTAGACTTGTTATGCTAGATTCACGTTTACTTCGTCATATGCTTGATGCCTACCACTGAAATAATTGCCTCCTGATATTTCCATGAAACCCAAACACCTGTCCCTTTCTAGAAAATCTTGAATGGCTAAGTAGGCTTTGCTAAGCTTCTAATGTTAGCGTTGCTAGTTGCAGGTGCTTTGTCTCATGTGATAACATGAGTTTGATATCATTATGTTAAATCTGTTATTTAATTAATGCACCTATATACTTGGTAAATAACGGAAGGCCTGGCCTTTTGCCAGGTGTTTTGTTCCGTTATTGCCGCCATAGTTACCGGCTACCGGTGTTTGATTCCATAACTCATCGCTCCTAACACATTCGGGGTTGTTATGGGGACCCGCTTGATAAACCGCGTAGTGTTAAAACTTGATCGGCATGACCCAACATTGGTGTTAATTTGCTAATCACTTAACAATAAACTGCATAGGGAATAGCTACCCCGAGGAATTTAATCAACAACCCGGGCCAGTGCTCCTCATGAGTGTTGGTCCAACCTAGAGCAGCTTATTACGCTCCCCGGGGCAACTCGGTGTTTTGGCGTGGTAACCATCGCTCATCCATCGTGTCCTGAGACTGAGATACGCGGCTCTTATCGGGGTCGTCGACACGACGGGAGGTCCTGCTAGTCTTGTCTTACCTTAGCGATATATCTTGCCTATAGGAATCCCGGTGAAGCTTTGGTTCTCCCCAGAGTTGAGGTTTTCCTCTAAGGAATCCGACGAGATCACGAGATTCGTGATAGAGGATTACTTTGTGGCCCGACCGTTTGTGATGGACTAGTTGGAGCTCCCCTGCAGGGTTTAATCTTTCAGAAAGCCATGTCCGCAGTTATGTGGCAACTTGGAATATTTGTTACAATGGTAGCTCCTTTGTATTATATTTTTGCTAGTGCTTGTAGTGATTTTGAATAGCTTCTGCCACACATCTTATTTGGCCTATTTGGGTGGGTGTAGGTGCTTTGCATGTAGCTCTCAAACTGCTATGATGTTGTTTACGGCAGATTGTGTAGTTTTGATGTTTTGATGCTTGTGAGTGCATAGATGATGTTGTGGTGATATTTCTTTGCACCACCCCATCCATTCTTGTTTGTTTTGTGATATGGAAACCTGGGAATACAAGAAGTATGCCATTGGAGTTTGTGGTGATGATTTTGATACGTAGGACTTCATTTCTTGTTTCGTTGTTTCCCGTTGATCCGTAGCTCCGATCGTTATGGTCTTTATATGTTTTTGCATCGTTTTCGCGTGACGCATCTGTTCATGACATCCTCATGCATGTCAAGATAGATTAGAGTGCAGTTCTGTCCAGTAGCTTGTATTTTCTTCTCATGTTTGTGCTAGTGCCTAGAATAAAGATGCATGTTCATTTTCATCTCATGGATCATGTGCTTGTTGCATCTTGTTGTGATGTTGTTCATTGGATGCTATTCTTATGTTAGGTCGCACCGGGATCGAAGAACGAGTACGTGGATCCGGGAGAGTACGTGCAGGACGAACAACAATAGTTCCAAGCTGAGGACATCATAGGCAAGATGATATGACCTTGATTTGTTATGCTAGATTCACGTTTCCTTCGTCATATGCTCGCTGCCTACTGATACGTCCATTATGCATCATGCTTTCATGTTGATATTTATCGCTTTATGGGCTGTTATATTACTTTGTGGTACCATATTTATGCCTTTTCTCTCTTATTTTGCAAGGTTTATTTGAAGAGGGAGAATTCAGGCAGCTGGAATTCTGGACTGAAAAAGGAGCAAATATGAGTCCTTTATTCTGCACAACTCCAAATGCCCTGAAAATTTACGTGGAATTTTTTGGGAATATATAAAAAATACTGGGGGAAAGAAGTACCAGTGGGGAGCTACCAGGGCCCCACAAGTCTGGTAGCCGCCACCCCCCGGGTGGCGGCTACAGGGCTTGTGGGCTCCCTGACGGCCCACTGCCCCCCTCTTTTGCTATATGAAGGGTTTCGTTCCAGAAAAAATCAAGAGGGAGCTTTTTCGTGGTTTCGCTGCCGCCACGAGGCGGAACTTGAGCAGATCCAATCTAGAGCTCCGGTAGGACGATCCTGCTGGGGAAACTTCCCTCCCAGAGGGGGAAATTGTCGCCATCGTCATCACCAACACTCCTCTCGTCGGAGGGGAGGCATCTTCATCAACATCTTCATCAGCACCATCTCCTCTCCAATCCCTAGTTCATCTCTTGTAACCAATCTCCGTCTCGCGACTCCGATTGGTACTTGTAAGGTTGCTAGTAGTGTTGATTACTCTTTGTAGTTGATGCTAGTTGGATTACTTGGTGGAAGAGTTTATGTTCGGATCCTTGATGCTATTCATTACACCTCTGATCATGATTATTATTATGCTTTATGAGTAGTTACTTTTGTTCCTGAGGACATGGGATAAGTCATGTTAATAATAGTCATGTGAATTTGGTATTCGTTCGGTATTTTGATATGTTGTATGTTGTCTTTTCCTCTACTGGTGTTATGTGAACGTTGACTATATAACACTTCACCATACTCGGGCCTAGAGGAAGGCATTGGGGAGTAGTAAGTAGATGATGGGTTGCTGGAGTGACAGAAGCTTAAACCCCAGTCTATGCGATGCTTCGTAAGGGGCTGATTTGGATCCACTAGTTTAATGCTATGGTTAGACGTTGTCCTAATTATTCTTTCATAGTTGCGGATGCTTGCGAGGGGGGTTAATGATAAGTGGGATGCTTGTCCAATTAAGGGCAGTACCCAAGCGCCAGTCCACCCACATATCAAACTATCAAAGTAACGAACGCGAATCACATGAACATGATGAAACTAGCATGACAGAAATTCCCGTGTGTCCTCGGGAGCGTTTTTCCTGCTATAAGACTTTGTTCAGGCTTGTCCCTTTATACAAAAGGGATTGGGCCACTTGCTGCACCATTTCTACTACTTGTTACTTGTTACTTTTCACTTGCTATGTTTCACCTCGCTACATCATCACTTGTTATCGCTACTTTCAGTGCTTGCAGTTATTACCTTGCTGAAAACCGTTTATCACAGCCTTCCGCTCCTCGTTGGGTTCGACACTCTTACTTATCGAAAGGACTACGATTGATCCCCTATACTTTTGGGTCATCAAGACTCTTTTCTGGTGCCGTGGCCGGGGAGTGAAGCGCCTTTTGTAAGTGGAATTTGGTAAGGAAACAGTTATATACTGTGCTGAAATTTATTGTCACTTGTTACTATGGAAACTGTTCCTTTGAGGAGTTTGTTCGGGGTATGTTCACCACGAACGGAAGCACGAGGGGTTGTTCCTCAACCTGAGGTACCTACTGAAAATATCTTTATGAAATTCCTTCGGGTATGCTTGAGAAACTGCTGGCTAATCCTTTTACAGGAGATGGATCTTCACATCCAGACTTGCATCTGATCTATGTAGATGAAGTTTGTAGTTTATTTAAGCTTGCAGGTTTGCCCGAGGATGAGGTAAAGAAGAAAGTCTTTCCTTTATCTTTGAAGGATAAGGCGTTGACATGGTATAGGCTATGTGATGATACTGGATCATGGGACTACAATCGGTTGAAATTGGAATTTCATCAAAAGTTCTATCCTATGCATTTAGTACATCGTGATCGGAACTTTATTTATAACTTTTGCCCTCGTGACAGGGAAAGCATAACTCAAGCTTGGGGGAGGATTAAATCAATGCTATATTCATGCCCCAATCATGAGCTCGCGAGAGAAATCATCACTCAAAACTTTTATGCTCGGCTTTCTCATGAAGATCGTACCATGCTTTACACTTCTTGCACCGGTTTTTTATGAAGAAGGATATTGACCACAAGTGGAATTTATTGGAAAGAATCAAACGTAACTCCGAAGATTGGGAGCTGGAGGGAGGTAAGGACTCAGGTATGAATTTCCAGTTTGATTGCGTAAAATCTTTTGTTGAGACAAACACTTCTAGAGATTTGAGCGCGATGTATGGACTTGACTCTGAGATAGTAGCTTCTCTATGTGAATCTTTTGCTGCTCATGTTGATCTTCCCAAAGAGAAATGGTTTAAATATCATCCTCCTATAGAAAGCAACATAGCCAAAACCAATCTAGTTGAGGAGAAAATCATAGCTTTTAGTGATCCTGTTGTTCCTTGTGCCTACGCTGGGAAACCACCATACCCTGCTAGGAAAAAGGATTATTCTTAAGCTCCAGCTGTGATACGTTGGGGTTACATTAGACCACTTGCACCCCCTGAGGATATTAGAGTTGAACCTAGTGTTGCTATTATCAAAGATCTCTTAGCCGAAGACATAGATGGGCATGTTATCAAATTCTATGAGGAATCAACTAGAATTCCTAAACCTCACGCGAAAGACAAATACGGACCTGTAGTTGGCCTGCTCGTTGTTTCTGTCAAGATAGGAGATCACTGTTACCACAGTTTATGTGATATGGGAGCTAGTGTTAGTGCAATACCCCGTTTCCTATATGATGAAATCAAAGATGAGATTGCACCTGCTGAGCTAGAACCCATTGATGTCACTATTACGCTAGCTAATAGAGACATTATCTACCCTTTGGGAATTGTGAGAGACGTAGAAGTCCTGTGTGGTAAGACGAAGTGTCCTACTGATTTCCTCGTCCTTGGTACTTCACAAGATAGCTTTTGTCCCATCATATTCGGTAGATCCTTTCTCAACACTGTCAATGCTCACATTGATTGCATTAAGCACACTGTCACTGTTAGTTTCGAGGGTGTGTCTCATGAATTTTACTTCTCCAAGTTTGGAAGACAACCCTATGAAAAAGAGTCGTCTGGTAGGGATGAAATCATTGCTCTTGCCTCTATTGACATACCTCCTATGGATCCTTTAGAGCAATATCTACTTGAGCATGAAAATGATATGCATATGGATGAAAGAGATGAGATAGATAAAATTGTTTTAGAACAATATCCTATTCTCAAGAATAATCTGCCTGTTGAACTGCTTGGGGATCCTCCCCCACCAAAGGGTAATCCTGTGTTCGAGCTTAAACAATTGCTTGATACTCTTATGTATGCCTATCTTGATGAGAAGGAGATATATCCTGTTATTATTAGTGCTCTCCTCTCAGAGCATGAAGAGAAGAAGTTACTAAAAACTCTGAGGAAGCACCGTGCTTCTATTGAATATACACTTGATGATCTTAAGGGTATTAGTACCACTCTATGTCAGCACAAGATTAAAATCGATCCTGATTCTAAACCAGTTGTTGATCATCAAAGGAGATTAAATCCTAAGATGAAAGAGGTCGTGACAAAAGAAATATTAAAGCTTCTGGAAGCAAGAATCATTTATCCTGTTGCTCATAGTGATTGGGTAAGTCTAGTACATTGCGTACCTAAGAAGGGAGGTATCACCATCGTTCCTAATGATAAGAATGAATTAATCCCACAAAGGATTATTACTGGCTATAGGATGGTGATAGACTTCCGTAAACTGAACAAGGTAACCAGGAAAGACCATTATCCTTTGCCGTTTATCGACCAAATCCTAGAAAGGCTATCAAAACACACACACTTCTGCTTTCTAGACGGTTATTCAGGTTTCTCGCAAATACCTGTTGCACAATCTGATCAGGAGAAAACCACTTTCACCTGCCCCTTCGGTACCTTTGCTTATAGACGTATGCCTTTTGGCTTATGCAATGCACCTGCCACCTTTCAAAGATGTATGATGGCTATATTCTCTGACTTTTGTGAAAAGATTGTCGAGGTTTTCATGGATGACTTCTCCGTTTATGGGTCTTCCTTTGATGATTGCCTCAGCAACCTTGATCTAGTCTTACAGAGATGCAAAGATACCAACCTCGTCTTGAATTGGGAGAAGTGCCACTTTATGGTTAATGAAGGCATCGTATTAGGACACAAAATCTCTGAAAGAGGCATTGAAGTTGATAAAGCTAAAGTTGATGCAATTGAGAAAATGCCTTGCCCCACAGATATTCGAGGTATACGAAGTTTCCTAGGTCATGCTGGTTTCTATAGAAGGTTCATTAAAGACTTCTCTAAGATTTCTAGGCCTCTTACCAACCTCTTGCAGAAGGATGTTCCTTTTGTTTTTGATGAGGATTGTGAGGAAGCTTTCGAAATACTTAAGAAGGCTTTGATAACTGCACCTATTGTTCAACCACCTGACTGGAACTTGCCCTTTGAAATCATGTGTGACGCTAGTGATTATGCTGTTGGTGTTGTTCTAGGACAAAGAGTTGACAAGAAGTTTAATGTAATTCACTACGCCAGTAAAACTCTAGACAGTGCCCAAAGAAACCATGCCACTACGGAAAAGGAGTTTTTAGCAGTCGTGTTTGCATGTGAAAAGTTCAGATCTTATATAGTTGACTCCACAGTCACTATTCACTCTAATCATGCTGCTATTAAGTACCTTATGGAGAAGAAGGACGCTAAGCCTAGGCTAATCAGATGGGTTCTCCTGCTACAGGAATTTGATTTGCACGTTGTTGACCGAAAGGGTGTTGATAACCTTGTAGAAAATAACTTGTCCAGACTAGAGAATGTCCTTGATGACCCGCGACCTATTGATGACAGCTTTCCTGATGAGCAATTAATGTCATCCGCAGTTCACATAGTGCACTGTGGTATGCTGATTACGCAAACTATATCGTATCAAAATACATACCACCCAGTTTCACCTACCAGGAAAAGAAGAAATTCTTCTTTGATTTGAGACACTACTTTTGGGATGATCCTCACCTTGATAAGGAAGGAGTAGATGGTGTTATTAGACGTTGTGTGCCTAAACATGAACAGGGGCAGATCTTGCAGAAGTGTCATTCCGAAGCCTACGGAGGACACCATGCTGGAGATAGAACTACTCATAAGGTATTGCAATCAGGTTTCTATTGGCCCACTCTCTTCAAGGATGCCCGTAAGTTTGTCTTGTCTTGTGGAGAATGCCAAAGAATAGGGAATATTAGTAAGCATCAGAAAATGCCTATGAACTATTCACTTGTCATTGAACCATTTGATGCATGGGGCTTTGATTATATGGGACCCTTCCCGAGTTCCAATGGGTACACTCACATCTTAGTTGATGTGGATTATGTCACCAAGTGGGTAGAGGCTATCCCCACTAAAAATGATGATCACCACACCTCCATTAAGATGCTTAAAGAATTTATTTTCCCAAGATTTGGAGTCCCTAGATATCTGATGACTGGAGGCGGTTCACACTTCATTCATGGTGTTTTCCGCAAGATGCTCGCTAAGTATGATGTCAACCATAGAGTTGCATCTCCTTATCATCCTCAGTCTAGTGGTCAAGTGGAGGTGAGTAATAGGGAGATCAAATTGATCCTACAAAATACTGTCAATAGATCTCGAAAGAATTGGTCTAGCAAACTTGACAATACACTATGGGCTTATAGGACTGCTTATAAGAATCCCATGGGCATGCATGTCGCCGTATAAAATGGTTTACGGTATGGCCTGTCAGTTACCTCTTCAGCTGGAACACAAAGCTTATTGGGCAATCAAAGAGCTCAACTTCGATTTCAAACTTGCCGGTGAGAAGCGGTTGTCTGATATCAGCTCATTAGATGAATGGAGGGCCCAGGCATATGAGAATGCCAAGTTGTTCAAGGAAAAGGTTAAGAGATGGCACGATAAACGAATACAGAAACGAGAGTTCAATGTAGGTGATTATGTCCTGCTATACAATTCTCGCTTGAGATTCTTCGCAGGCAAGCTTCTCTCTAAATGGGAAGGTCCTTACGTTATCAAGGAAGTATATCGCCCCGGTGCCATCAAAATCAATAACACGGAAGGAAATTTTCCTAGAGTGGTAAATGGGCAAAGAATCAAGCATTATATCTCCAGTACTCCCATAAATGTTGAGACCAATATCATAAATATCATAACTCCAGAGGAGTACATAGGGGATGTTTATCAGCCTGTTTCAGACTCACAAAACGAAGAGGTATCTGTTTCGGTAAGTAATTGGACTCCGAAGCTTTTCCAATAGGAAATTTCCTCCATTTTGGAATTTTTGGAAAATTAGAAAAATAAAAAGAAGTCCGGTGAGCGCACGAGGCGGCCACAAGCTTGGTAGCCGCCACCTACCCCCCTGGCGGTGGCTAGAGGACTTTGGGCAGCTCGTGTGCCTCCTGGACTCCGTTTTCTTGCAGAGCACTCCTTCTGGTCCAGAAAAAATCAATATATATACGCCTGAATGTTTTGATCCCCGTATCACACACTTTCCCTCTTTTTTTGTTTCGAGCCTGTTTCTGTGGCAGATCTAGATCATCATGACTTCCCCAAACGCTCCTAAGGACAAGATCTTCGTGAAGGTCATCAATCCCTAGCTCACGGAAGTGCTGAAACACCCTCAATCTATCAAGATGAGCGAGGGGATGTTGCACATCCGTGATGTTGAGGGGCCTAAGAAGACTGGAAGCATGGAGACGAGGCTCGAAGCAATGGAGCAACAAGTCTTCAAGTGTCAAGGGATGGTGGAGCGTGGACTCAACGCCAACCACATGATGATCACGGAGTTCACCAGGAATCACAAGATGGATGCCATTGACATTGGGAAACACCTCTCCAGGCTCTACGACAGGGTTGATCAACTTCAGGGCCAGATCTATGACCTGCAGAACCAAAACTGTGAGTATGAGTATAGATTTAAATCAATAAGGTTGGCTGCAGATTTGAGGATTCCGGCGACTCGTTCATCTTGCCATGATGGAGCACCTATGCCTTGGAAGACGGAGGATCAGACTGCTTCAACAACTTCACCACCATCACCACCAAAGGAAGACAAGTAAGCATTGGTATGGGCAATCCCCTTGGCTTCTGTCAAGCTTGGGGGAGTTGCCCTGGTATCGTATCACCTTTATATCTTTTTCTTTTACCTTTGTTTTAGTTATTTCCTTTTCAGTTTTTTCTTCTCTTAGAGGAATAAGTCTTTAGTATTTAGTTTGAGTCTTTTGCCTTGTGTCTCCCCCAATGTATTCGAGCTTGCGAGCTATATAATAAAGAGTATCTTAGTCAAGGGCTTTGCTTTGTGTCGTGATCAAAAGTATGAAAAGAACGATAGCATGAAAGATCATGAGATGATCTTATGGGAAGTGATAGCTTCACATATGACACGTATGATGATTGAAACTTGTTGAGAATAAATCAGCATAGACCTCAGTCATTGTTGCAATTAATAGGAAGTAATAAGGAAAGAGAGGTTCACATATAAATATATCATCTTAGACACTTTTTACAATTGTGAGCACTCACCAAACTATTACATGCTTAGGAGTAGATGTTGGACAAGGAAGACAACATAATGAATTGTGTTTGCTTGGTTCCAAACAATGTTATATGATTAGAGATCCCTTAGCATGTGACGATTGCTTCCACCTCATATTAGCCAAAACTCCCGCACCAAGTAGAGATACTACTTGTGCATCCATAAACCTTCAACCCAGTTTTTCCATGAGAGTCCACCATACCTACCTATGGATTGAATAAGATCCTTCAAGTAAGTTGTCATCGGTGCAAGCAATAAAAATCGCTCTCTAATATGTATGATCTATTAGTGTGTGGAAAATAAGATTTGTACGAACCTGTGATGAGGAAGACATAAAAGCGACAGACTGCATAATAAAGTTCTTTATCACAGGAGGCAATATAAAGTGGCGTTTCTCCGCACTAAGAGGACACGCATTCAAACCTCAAAAGCGCATGACAACCTCTGCTTCCCTCTGCGAAGGGCCTATCTTGTACCTTTACTTTTTGCCCTTGTAAGAGTCATGGTGATCTTCACCAATTCCCTGTTTTTGCCTTTGTCTTGGCTATCGTTAGATGCTTGGGAAATATCTATATTCATATATAAACTTGAAGTTGAGTACTTATGCTTTATTATTGTTGACTTTACCCTCGAGGTAAATAGTTAGGAGGCAAAACTATAAGACCCTATCTTCCACTGTGTCCAGCTGAAACTTTGATACCATGAGTACCACGTGAGTTGGAACAAATGTGGAAAATAAAAGAGATGATTGAGTATGTGGGTTTGCCTTACAAGCTCTTATTTGACTCTTTCTGATGTTATGATAGATTGCAATTGCTTCAATGACTTTGGGTTGTTGTTGGTTACTTCTCGGTAAGGTTTTTGCTTCATACTTTGCTTTGTGAAGGAATTGTTACTTCCCCATAAGAATTTTTATGATGTATTGATGTTCTATGTGTGATCATGATGCCCTCATGTCCGTATTATGTTTTATGGACACCTTCGTCCCTAAACATGTGGACATGTTTATGGAACTTGGTTTTCGCTTCAGGACAAGCGAGGTCTAAGCTTGGGGGAGTTGATACGCCCATTTTGCATCATGCCTTCATGTTGATATTTATCGCTTTATGGGCTGATATATTACTTTGTGGTACCATATTTATGCCTTTTCTCTCTTATTTTGCAAGGTTTATTTGAAGAGGGAGAATTCAGGCAGCTGGAATTCTGGACTGAAAAAGTAGCAAATCTGAGTCCTCTATTTTGCACAACTCCAAATGCCGTGAAAATTTACGTGGAATTTTTTGGGAATATATAAAAAATACTGGGCGAAAGAAGTACCAGAGGGGAGCTACCAGGGCCCCACAAGCCTGGTAGCCCCCACCCCCCTGGTGGCGGCTACATGGCTTGTGGGCTCCCTCATGGCCCACTGGCCCCCCGTCTTTTGCTATATGAAGGGTTTCGTTCCAGAAAAAATCAAGAGGGTGCTTTTTCGTGGTTTCGTCGCCGCCACGAGGCGGAACTTGAGCAGATCCAATCTAGAGCTCCGGAAGGACGATCCCGCTGGGGAAACTTCCCTCCCGGAGGGGGAAATCGTCGCCATCGTCATCACCAACACTCCTCTCGTCGGAGGGGAGGCATCTTCATCAACATCTTCATCAGCACCATCTCCTCTCCAATCCCTAGTTCATCTCTTGTAACCAATCTCCGTCTCACGACTCCGATTGGTACTTGCAAGGTTGCTAGTAGTGTTGATTACTCTTTGTAGTTGATGCTAGTTGGATTACTTGGTGGAAGAGTTTATGTTCAGATTCTTGATGCTATTCATTACACCTCTGATCGTGATTATGATTATGCTTTGTGAGTAGTTACTTTTGTTCCTGAGGACATGGGATAAGTCATGTTAATAACAGTCATGTGAATTTGGTATTCGTTCGGTATTTTGATATGCTGTATGTTGTATTTTCCTCTAGTGGTGTTATGTGAACGTCGACTACATAACACTTCACCATGCTTGGGCCTAGAGGAAGGCATTGGGGAGTAGTACGTAGATGATGGGTTGTTGGAGTGATAGAAGCTTAAACCCCAGTCTATGTGTTGCTTCGTTAGGGGCTGATTTGGATCCACTAGTTTAATGCTATGGTTAGACGTTGTCTTAATTCTTCTTTCGTAGTTGCAGATGCTTGCGAGAGGGGTTAATCATAAGTGGGATGCTTGTCCAAGTAAGGGAAGAACCCAAGCGCCAGTCCACCCACATATCAAACTATCGAAGTAACGAACGTGAATCACATGAACATGATGAAACTAGCATGACAGAAATTCCCGTGTGTCCTCGGGAGTGTTTTTCCTCCTATAAGACTTCGTTCACGCTTGTCCTTTGCTACAAAAAGGATTGGGCCACTTGCTGCACCATTGCTACCACTTGTTACTTGTTACTTTTCACTTGCCACGTTTCACCTCGCTACATCATCACTTGTTACCGCTACTTTCAGTGCTTGCAGTTATTACCTTGCTGAAAACCGTTTATCAGAGACTTCCGCTCCTCGTTGGGTTCGACAGTCTTACTTATCGAAATGACTACGATTGATCCCCTATACTTGTGGGTCATTACCTACCACTGAAATAATCGCCTCCTAATATTGCCATGAAACCCAAACACCTGTCCCTTCCTAGCAAATCTTGAATGGCTAAGTAGGCTTTGCTATGCTTCTAATGTTAGTGTTGCTAGTTGCAGGTGCTTTGTCTCATGTGATAACATGAGTTTGATATCATTATGTTAAATCTGTTATTTAATTAATGCACCTATATACTTGGTAAATTACGGAAGGCCTAGCCTTTTGCCGTCTGTTTTGTTCCCTTATTGCCGCCATAGTTACCGGCTACCAGTGTTTGATTCCATAACTGATCGCTCCTAACACGTTCGGGGTTGTTATGGGGACCCCCTTGATAAATCGCGTAGTGTTAAGACTTGACCAGCAGGACCCACCATTGGTGTTAATTTGCTAATCACTTAACAATAAACTGCATAGGGAATAGCTACCCCGTGGAATTTAATCAACAACCCGGGCCAGTGCTCCTCATGAGTGTTGGTCCAACCCAGAGCAGCTTATTACGCTCCCCGGGGCAACTCGGTGTTTTGGCGTGGTAACCATCGCTCATCCGTCGTGTCCTGAGACTGAGATACGCGGCTCTTATCGGGGTCGTCGACACGACGGGAGGTCCTGCTAGTCTTGTCTTACCTTAGCGATATATCTTGCACATAGGAATCCCGGTGAAGCTTTGGTTCCCCAGAGTTGAGGTTTTCCTCTAAGGAATCCGACGAGATCACGAGATTCGTGATAGAGGATTAATTAGCGGCCCGTGACCGTTTGTGATGGACTAGTTGGAGCACCCCTGCAGGGTTTAATCTTTTGGAAAGCCGTGCCGCGATTATGTGGAGACTTGGAATATTTGTTAACATCCGGTAATAGATAACCTGAACCTAATCTAATAAAATTGCCAACTGTGTGCGTAACCGTGACTGTCCCCTTCGAAGATCTCTCTTTGATCGGGAACATGGTGGGGTTATGATTGACATAAGTAGGTGTTCAGGATCACTTATTGATCAGCTAGTCATTGATCGCTATTATAGACCACCTTCAATACATGTTCTACGTAAGTTAGACACCATATATGCTTAGGATGCTGCAACTTAAATACTCGGCCTTCCTTAACTAATAACTTGACTAGTTCTGGAACCGAGGTCATAGATTGTTGAGTCCCCGTGGCTCACAGATTCCTTCAAAACACCAACAGGTACAGGTACGCCCGACACAGGTAATCCCGATGGCACGCAGCTGGCGTGGCAATACGATGAGAAGACCGATCGCTTGTACGTGAACTATCCAGAAGACTGAGGCGTGGTCGTGATCGTGGGCAAGCATGCAGGGTAGCATTGCCATTTCTCATGTTTTGTAGTCCGTAGCGGAACTACCTTGTTTGAATGCGTGATGTAAACTCTGATATTATGTATAAGATGGCAGTTGATTCCCTAATTGTCATTCTGTTATTATGTATGTGCTATGTTACCGTGCTTGCGAAACGCTTAGATGCGCTTCTTTCCAATTCGGGGCCACGTCCCCAAAATCGGAAAGGGCCGCATCTTAGTCGTTACAAGTTGGTAATCAGAGCCTTACGACCATAGGAGCCTTCGTGTGATCGTACTTGGCCGAGTCGAGTCTAGTAAAATGTTTTGAGTCTTAGTTATATCGGAGAGTAGGATTCTTTTTTCTCCTCTTCCATGCTCTGATGAGGTTCCCGACTTAGGAAATCTTAATTCTACTCCTCTTCTCACTCAAAAAAGTTTTAGGATCACGCGGGTATTTGTGAAATCTATATGATATTGATGTGACGGAGTTCTGTCTTGGTGCCTCCTGTCTGCCTTGATTTCTTCCGGGGAGTTCAGCTCTAGGGGATTCTTGCGCACATCGCCATCATTCAGATTTCTGAGTATCTAAGAACGAAGGATGTTCGTAATTGCTTGAATACTAGTAGTGGCGAGATAACCCCGATGTCCCCAGTACTGGTGCAGATTGTTCGGGAGTACTGCCATACTTTGTATCGTTGTGATCACGAGGGTCTGTTGTAGATGAAGGTCCGAGATTCTGGTTATGTGTTGACGGATGTGATACAATGGACGGTTTAGTATAGGAGTTGTGTGATTATTACTCCTTGTATCCGTGTACCAGATTGCATGACCAGATATTTCGGGAATTCATAGGTGGGATATCAAGTAGTGACTTATAGGACAATCTTCCTATAGATGCATGATGTGAGGTTGGGATTCGATATTCAGTGGGTATGTTTGTTCACGGTCGCCTTACAGCGGTTCTCGTTGTGTCTTAAAGAGTCCTTGTAGCTCGCTATGACTCGGGGATACTTCATAAGTCATGTGCACTACCTTGCACAGGATGGTTACTGTAAATTCGAGCCCGTGCGATCTTATCCACGAAGATATCGGATGGAATCTCGATCATATGTTTGTTCCGAGCAGTTCTAGCTCATACTTGTTTGCAAGTGGTCTTAATTAGAATTTTGTCGACCGTCACTTTGAGGAAGCATTCTTACAATTTTGTTCAGATGCAATTGCTAATATTACTGTTCACATATTCCTGTCGTTTTTGATTCAGCTATACCTTCAAATTATCGAGTGGGCTAATGTCTTGTCCGTCTTCAGGATGGCTCCACCAACTCGTCAGAATCCAGGGCGAGAGGATGTGCCGCCACCACCTCCTCCTTCGGAGAATCCTCCTCTGCCGCCGCCTCCTCCTGCAGAGGCTTGGCAAGCGGTGATGGCTGCTACAAATGAAAACACTCAGATGCTGCTACAGTTGTTGCAAGAGAGGGCTAATCAGCAGCAAGGCAATTTCCAGCATGGTGGCAATCAGTTTGCTAATCTGAGTCAGTTCCTGTCAAATCAGCCGAAGACTTTCACTTCGTGTGACCAGCCGTTTGATGCTGAGGATTGGATCCGTGACATGAACAAGCACTTTGAATGCAACAATGTTCGTCTTCAGGATTTTGTCAAGTTTGCTACATTCCAGCTGAAGGGGCAGGCATCTATCTGGTGGCAACAGTTGAAGGATTCCACGGGTGATAGAGTGATCACTTGGGATGAGTTCAGCCGTGACTTCAGATGCCACTACATTTCGTCCAGCTTCGTGGAGGAAATGCATGAGAAGGCAGGCGCTTGAAGCAAGGTGGTAACTCCGTGTACAAGTACAACGTCGAGTTCCACGAGCTAGCCCGATATTCCTTGCAGGATATCCTTGATCAGAAGAGCAAGATTTATCAGTTCAGAGGTGGCTTGAAAGAAGATTTGCAGTTAGCTCTTGCTTTGCACGATCCTGAGGAGTTCGATAAGTTCTACAACTTAGCTCTCAGGGCTGAGGCGCCTTTGCTCAGCATGGAGAATTCTAAGAAGCGCATCAGAGATTCCAGCTCTTCCTCAACTCAGGTGGTTCGGAAGCAACAAAAGTTTTGGGTGTCTCCTCCTCCTTGGCACACGCAACAGTTCAAGCATTCTGGTGGCCGTGGTTCTTCCCACCCACCAACCCAGTCTTTCAGAAGAGATTCCAGCAACAGAAGCAAGGGCCTCCTCAGACACAGTACCGTCAGCCAGCAGATGTTACTTGTCACAAGTGTGGGCAGAAGGGTCATTATGCCAACAAGTGCACTTCTCAGCCCCGTCTTCTGCCTCCTCCTCCAGGCAAACCTCCAAGAAATGCTCTCGTGAAGTTCAACCCGAGCTCAATGATACATCTCCAACATATATATATTTTTTGATGGTTTCATGCTATTATCTTGTCAAACTTTGGATGTTTTGCATGCCTTTTATATATTTTTTGGAACTAACTTATTGACTCAATGCCAAGTGCCAGTTCCTGTTTTTTCCATGGTTTTGACCCCTTTCAGAGGAGATTTTGAAATGGAGTCCAAACGGAAGAAAACACCCAAAACGATTTTTTTTGTAACGGAAGAAGATCGGGAAGCTTGGGAGCCAAGGCAGGGGAGCCTCAGGGGCCCCACAAGCCCCCATCCCAAGGCCACGGGGTAGGCCGCGGCCCACAGGCTTGTGGGCCCCCTGGGCGCCCTCTTCCCTAGGGGTTGCGCCTATATATTCCCTAGAAATCCCAAAAAAATCAGGAGATCATCGAAATCACTTTTTCGCCGCCACAAGCTTCTGTCTCCGCAAGATCCCATCTGGGGCACGTTCTGGTGCCCTGTCGGAGGGGGGGATTCGGACACGGAGGGCTTCTTCATCAACACCATGACCTCTTCGATGATGTGTGAGTAGTTCACCATAGACCTATGGGTCCATAGTTAGTATCTAGATGGCTTCTTCTCTCTCTTGGATCTTCAATACAAAGTTCTCCATGATCTTCATGGAGACCTATCCGATGTAATCTTCTTTTGCGGTGTGTTTGTCAAGATCCTATGAATTGTGGATTTATGATCAGATTATGTATGAATCTTATTTGAGTTTCTTCCGATCTCTCTTATGCATGATTTCATATCCTTGTAATTCTCTTCGAGTCGTGGGTTTTGTTTGGCCAACTAGATCTATGATTCTTGCAATGGGAGAAGAGCTTGGTTTTGGGTTCATACTGTGCGGTGACCTCACCCAGTGACAGAAGGGGTACCGAGGCACACATCCTGTTGTTGCCATCAAGGGTAAAAAGATGGGGTTTTCATCATTGGTTTGAGATTATCCCTTTACATCATGTCATCTTGCTTAAGGCGTTACTCTGTTCATCATGAACTCAATACACTAGATGAATGCTGGATAGCGGTCGATGTGTGGAGTAATAGTAGTAGATGCAGAAAGTATCGGTCTACTTGTCTCGGACGTGATGCCTATATGTATGATCATTGCCTTAGATATCGTCATGACTTTGCGCGGTTCTATCAATTGCTCGAAAGTAATTCGTTTACCCACCATGATATTTGCTATTTTGAGAGAAGCCTCTAGTGAACACTATAGCCCCGGGGTCTACTCCACACCATATTTTCAGCCTTACACTTTTTACTTCGTTGCACTTTCCTCCTTCACATCTCACTTTGCAAAGAATCTTGAAGGGATTGACAACCCCTTTGAAGCTTGGGGTGCAAGCTCTTTTGTGTTTGTGCGGGTACTCTAGACTTGACGAGACCCTCCTTCTGGATCGATACCTTGGTTCTCAAACTGAGGGAAATACTTCCTGCTCCTGTGCTTCATCACCCTTTCCTCTTCAAGGGAAAAACCAACGCAAGCCCATTCTCAGTCAATGTGTCAATTTTTGGTGATGTTGTTTGAGAAGTAGCAGAAGGAATTTTGGCGCTGTTGCCGGGAAGGAAGATCAAGTCAAGAACTCATCCAAGTAAGTTGGCAAACTCATCTCTTGCATTTACTTTGTTTGCCAGTTGCCTCTCGTTTTCCTCTCCCCCACTTCACCAATTTGCCTTTTTCGGTTGCCTTTTTCGTTCGCCTTTTCGTTCGACCCTTTCTATCGTTTGGTTTTTGTTCGGTTGTGTGCCATGTGCCTTCAATATGCTTGCATCTTCGCTTGCTGAAAATCTATTGATATGGATCCTCATCCACTTGCTAATCTCTTTAAGAGATCCAATTATGTTGATCGAATTGTTAGTGAGTTGAGTGCACTTGACTATCTTTATGGAGTTTTGCTTGAGATGCGTGAATCTGAAAATTGTGAGGAAGAAATTTATGAAGTGATTTACGAGGGCTCCTTGGATGAAAAGAATGATTGCAATGGTTTCACTATAAATTCTATTAGTGACAATCATGCTAAGAATATGCAAAACCCTAAGCTTGGGGATGCTAGTTTTGCTATGTCCACTACATGTTGCAATGATCATGAGTGGGGCAATGATTTTTCTTATGATCTTGAAAAAAAATTTAAGCCTCATGATGAATATGATATTTGTAATATTATTGAAAGTGGGTTTGGAGAAGTCATGACTTTAGTTGATGATAATCGCACTATTTTTGAAGAGCGTCAACTTTGCATGCATGTGGATCATGAAAAGAAAATCCTATGTGCTAGTTACATTGTTGAATTCGAATATGATCCCACATGTAATTATTATGAGAGAGGAAAATATGGTGGTAGAAACTTTCATATCACTAAATCACCTCCCGTTATGTTGAGATTGCTATTGTCTCTTTCTTCTTCCTTGCATATGGTAACTATTGGTTGTCTTGACAATCTGTTTTCCTATAAAATGCCTATGCATAGGAAGTATGTTATTCTTAGATGTGATTTTCACATGCTTTATGATGCCCTCGTTGTGCTTCAATTCTTGTCTTTTGTGTGAGCATCATTGAATTATCAATGCCTAGCTAAGGGCGTTAAACAATAGCGCTTGTTGGGAGGCAACCCAATGAATTTATCTTTTTTCTTTTTGTTTTGTTGCGTCCACACTATCACAATTCTATTGTGATTGTGTTTCTTGTGTTTCCCTTTGTGTTTGAGCCAAGCAAAACCTTTATGACTAGTCTTGGTAATGGTTGTTTGATCCTGCTGGAAAAAGACAGAAACTTTGCGCTCACGAGATGATTTTTCATTTTTATTCAGAAAGAGCTTTTGAGTTGATTCTTTTTGCTCATGGTTTATATGGTTTTTGCCCAGGCCTTTGGTAAGTTTTTAGATTGTTTGAGGTACCAGAAGTATACGAAGTATACAGATTGCTATAGACTGGTCTGTTTTTTACAGATTCTGTTTTTGTTGAGTTGGTTGCTTGTATTGATGAAATTATGGTTAGTATCGGGGGGGGGGGGGGGTACTAGCCATGGAAAAGTGGGAATACAGTAGACCAACACCAATATAGATGGAATTCAAGTTCTCTACAGTACCAAAAGAAGTAGTAGTTTGTTTTCTTGTACTAATGTTATCATGAGTTTCTGTTTAAGTTTTGTGTTGTGAAGTTTTCAAGTTTTGGGTGATGTTCTCATGGACAAAGAGATAAGGAGTGGAAATAGCTCAAGCTTGGGGATACCCAAGGCATCCCAAGCCAAATTCAAGGACACCAAAAAGCCTAAGCTTGGGGATGCCCCGGGAAGGAATCCCCTCTTTCGTCTTCAATCCATCGGTAACATTACTTGGAGCTATATTTTTATTCACCACATGATATGTGTTTTGCTTGGAGCTTCTTGTATCGTAGGAGTCTTTTATTTTTTTGTTGTGTCACAATCACCCTTGCTGCACACCTTTTTGAGAGAGAGAGAGTCATGCACTCATCGTGATTTTTGCTAGAATGCTCATAGTGCTTCACTTATATCTTTTGAGCTAGATACTTTTGCTCTAGTGCTGCACTTATATCTTTTAGAGCACGGCGGTGCATTACTTGGTAGTTGGCTTATGCCACAAAAGTAGTCCCAAAGGTGATAGGTACCCAAAGAGGATGCAAAAACCTCCATCTTCATGTGTATTGAGTAGAAAGAGAAGTTTTGATTCCTCTCAATTAGTTTTGAGACGTGGATTTGGTAATATTAAGAGTTATGTTAGTAAGGTGTTGTGAATCTAGGAATACTTGTGTTGAAGTTAGTGATTCCCGTAGCATGCACGTATGGTAACCACTATGTTAGGAAGTCGGAGCATAATTGATCTATTGATTGTCATCCTTTGTGTTGAGGTCCGGATCGCGCGATGGTTAACACCTACCAAGCCTTCCCCTAGGAGTATGCGTTTAGCACTTTGTTTCCATTACTAATAAAAACTTTTGCAATAAGTATCTGAGTTCTTCATGACTAATGTGAGTCCATGGTATAGATGCACTTTCACCTTCCACCATTGCTAGCCTCTTTAGTGCCACGCAATTCTTGCCGGTACACAAACCCACCATATGCCTTCCTCAAAACAGACACCATACCTACCTATTATGGCATTTTCATAGCCATTCCAAGATATATTACCATGCAACTCCCACCGTTCCGTCTCATGACTTGTGTCGTCACTCTCATATTGCCATTGCATGATCATAAGATAGCTAGCGAGATGTTTCAACGTCACACGCCATGCTAGATAGTTGCACATCCCGGTACACTACCGAAGGCATTTCCTATAGAGCCATCATCATTTTGTGCTTTGAAGCTGTGAGTAAATAGAAGTGTGATGATCATCATTATTAGAGCATTGTCCCATGTGAGGAAAAAAAAGAGGCCAAAGAGCCCCAAAACAAAAAAAGAGAGAAAAGAAAAGAAAAGAAAAAAGAGAGGCCTAAGAGCCCAAAAGAGAGAAAAAGAGAGAAGGGGCAATGCTACTATGTTTTTCCACACTTGTGCTACATAATAGCACCATGTTCTTCATCATTGAGAGCTTCTTGCTTTGTCGCTACCATAAGCTAGTGGGAATCTTCATTATGTAACTTGGCTTGTATATTCCAATGATGGGCTTCCTAAAAATTGCCCTAGGTCTTCGTGAGCAAGCAAGTTGGATGCACACCCACTAGTTTTCCTTTTGAGCTTTCACATACTTATAGCTCGAGTGCATCTCTTGTATGGCAATCCCAACTCATTAACATTGATATCTATTAATGGGCATCTCCATAGCCCTTTGATATGTCGAGTCAATGTGACCATCTCCTCCTTTTTGTCTCACAACCACCACCACACTCTATTCCACTTATAGTGCTATATACATGGCTCGCGCTCATGTATTGCGTGATAGTTATAAAAAGTTTGAGAAAGTAAGAGAGTGAAAATAATTACTTGGCCAATACCGGGGTTGTGCATGATTTACATTAGTTGTGTGAGGATGATGGAGCATAGCCAGACTATATGATTTTGTAGGGATAACTTTCCTTGGCCTTGTTATTTTGAAAGTTCATGATTACCTTGCTAGTTTGCTTGAAGTATTATTGTTTTCATGTCAATAGCAAACTATTGTTTTGAATCTTACGAATCTAAACATTCATGTCATGTGAAAGAAGTTGCAAAGGACAACTATGCAAGGTAGCATTCCACATCAAAAATTCATTCAGTGAGCTAATGTGTTGTCCGCCTTCAGGATGGCTCCACCAACTCGTCAGAATCCAGGGCATGAGGATGTGTCGCCACCACCTCCTCCTCCGGAGAATCCTCCTCCGCCGCCGCCTCCTCCTTCAGAGGCTTGGCAAGCGGTGATGGCTTCTACAAATGCAAACACTTAGATATTGCTACAGTTGTTGCAAGAGAGGGCTAATCAGCAGCAAGGAAATTTCTAGCATGGTGGCAATCAGTTTGCTAATCTAAGTCAGTTCCTGTCAAATCAGCCGAAGACTTCCACTTCCTGTGACCAGCCATTTGATGCTGAGGATTGGATCCGTGACATGAACAAGCACTTTGAATGCAGCAATGTTCGTCCTGAGGATTTCTTCAAGTTTGCTACATTCCAGCTGAAGGGGCAAGCATCTATCTGGTGGCAACAGTTGAAGGATTCCACGACTGCTAGAGTGATCACTTGGGATGAGTTCTCCCGTGACTTCAGATCCCACTACATTCCATCCAGCTTCGTGGAGGAAATGTGTGAGAAGTTCAGGTGCTTGAACCAGGGTGGTAACTCCGAGTACAAGTACAACGTCGAGTTCCGCGAGCTATCCCGATATGCCTTGCAGGATATCCCTGATCAGAAGAGGAAGATTTCTCACTTCAGAGGTGGCTTGAAAGAAGATTTGCAGTTAGCTCTTGCTTGGCACGATACTGAGGAGTTCGATAAGTTCTACAACTTAGCTCTCAGGGCTGAGGCAGCTTTGCTCAGGGTGGAGAATTCTAAGAAGCGCTTCAGAGATTCCAGCTCTTCCTCAACTCAGGTGGTTCAGAAGCAACAGAAGTTTTGGGTGTCTCCTCCTCCTCGGCACACAGAGCAGTTCAAGCATTCTGGTGGCCGTGGTTCTTCCCACCCACCCAACCCAGTCTTTCAGAAGAGATTCCAGCAACACAAGCAAGGGCCTCCTCAGCCACAGTACCGTCAGCCAAAAGATGTTACTTGTCACAAGTGTGGGTAGAAGAGTCATTATGCCAACAAGTGCACTTCTCAGCCCCGTCTTCCGCCTCCTCCTCCAGGCAAACCTCCAAGCAATGCTCTCGTGAAGTTCAACCCCAGGTCAGTGATATGTCTCCAACGTATCTATAATTTTTGATGGTTTCATGCTATTATCTTGTCAAACTTTGGATGTTTTGCATACCTTTTATATATTTTTTGGGACTAACTTATTGACTCAGTGCCAAGTGCCAGTTCCTGTTTTTTCCATGTTTTTGACCCTTTCAGAGGAGATTTTTGAAACGGAGTCCAAACGGAAGAAAATCCCCGAAAAGATTTTTTCGTAACGGAAGAAGATCGGGAAGCTTGGGAGCCAAGTTAGGGGAGCCTCAGGGGCCCCACAAGCCCCCACCCCATGGCTAGGGGGGTAGGCCGTGGCCCACAGGCTTGTGGCCCCCCTGGGCGCCCTCTACCCTAGGGGTTGCGCCTATATATTCCCTAAAAAACCTTAAAAAATCAGGAGATCATCGAAATCACTTTTCCGCCGCCGCAAGCTTCTGTCTCCGCAAGATCCCATCTGGGGCACGTTCTCGTGCCCTACCGGAGGGGGGATTCGGACACGGAGGTCTGCTTCATCAACACCATGACATCTCCGATGATGCGTGAGTAGTTCACCATAGACCTACGGGTCCATAGTTAGTATCTAGATGACTTCTTCTCTCTCTTGGATCTTTAATACAAAGTTCTCCATGATCTTCATGGAGATCTATCCGATGTAATCTTCTTGTGCGGTGTGTATGTCGAGATCCGATGAATTGTGGATTTATGATCAGATTATCTATGAATCTTATTTGAGTTTCTTCTAATCTCTCTTATGCATGATTTCATATCCTTGTAATACTCTTCGAGTTGTGGGTTTTGTTTGGCCAACTAGATCTATGATTCTTGCAATGGGAGAAGTGCTTGGTTTTGGGTTCATACCGTGCGGTGACCTCACCCAGTGACAGAAGGGATAGCGAGGCACGCATCATGTTGTTTCCATCAAGGGTAAAAGATGGGGTTTTCATCATTGGTTTGAGATTATCGCTCTACATCATGTCATCTTGCTTAAGGCGTTAATCTGTTCGTCATGAACTCAATACACTAGATGTATGCTGGATAGCGGTCGATGTGTGGAGTAATAGTAGTGCATGCAGAAAGTATCGATCTACTTGTCTCGGACGTGATGCCTATATGTATGATCATTGCCTTAGATATCGTCATGACTTTGCGCGGTTCTATCAATTGCTCGATACTTATTTGTTTACCCACCGTGATATTTGCTATTTTGAGAGAAGCCTCTAGTGAACACTGTGTGTTGGAATTATGCCCTAGAGGCAATAATAAATATAGTTATTATTATAATTCCTGTATCAAGATAATCGTTTATTATCCATGCTATAATTGTATTGAATGAAGACTCATTTACATGTGTGGATAGATAGACAAAACACCATCCCTAGCAAGCCTCTAGTTGGCTAGCCAGTTGATCAAAGATAGTCAGTGTCTTCTGATTATGAACAAAGTGTTGTTGCTTGATAACTGGATCACGTCATTAGGAGAATCACGTAATGGACTAGACCCAAACTAATAGACGAAGCATGTTGATCGTGTCATTTTGTTGCTACTGTTTTCTGCGTGTCAAGTATTTATTCCTATGACCATGAGGTCATATAACTCACTGACACCGGAGGAATGTTTTATGTGTATCAAACGTCGCAACGTAACTGGGTGACTATAAAGATGCTCTACAGGTATCTCCGAAGGTGTTAGTTGAGTTAGTATGGATCAAGACTGGGATTTGTCACTCCGTGTGACGGAGAGGTATCTCGGGGCCCACTCGGTAATACAACATCACACACAAGCCTTGCAAGCAATGTGACTTAGTGAAAGTTGCGGGATCTTGTATTACGGAACGAGTAAAGAGACTTGCCGGTGAACGAGATTGAAATAGGTATACGGATACTGACGATCGAATCTCGGGCAAGTAACATACCAAAGGACAAAGGGAATGACATACGGGATTATATTGTTGGGGAACGTCGCATGGGAAACAAAAACTTTCCTACGCGCACGAAGACCTATCATGGTGATGTCCATCTACGAGAGGGGATGAGTGATCTACGTACCCTTGTAGACCGTACAGCAGAAGCGTTAGTGAACGCGGTTGATGTAGTGGAACGTCCTCACGTCCCTCGAGCCGCCCCGCGAACAATCCTGCGATCAGTCCCACGATCTAGTACCGAACGGACGGCACCTCCGCGTTCAGCACACGTACAGCTCGACGACGATCTCGGCCTTCTTGATCCAGCAAGAGAGGCGGAGAGGTAGAGGAGTTCTCTGGCAGCATGACGGCGCTCCGGAGGTTGGTGATGACCTTGTCTCAGCAGGGCTCCGCCCGAGCTCCGCAGAAACGCGATCTAGAGGAAAAACCGTGGAGGTATGTGGTCGGGCTGCCGTGGAAAAGTTGTCTCAAATCAGCCCTAAAACCTCCGTATATATAGGTGGGAGGGAGGGGACCTTGCCTTGGGGCTCAAGGAGCCCCAAGGGGGTCGGCCGAGTCCAAGGGGGAAGGCTCCCCCCCCAAACCGAGTTGGACTTGGTTTGGTGGGTGGGAGTCCTTCCTTCCCTTCCCACCTCCACTTTTTTTCTCTTTGATTTTATTTCCTAGGCGCATAGGGGCCTTTTGGGCTGTCCCACCAGCCCACTAAGGGCTGGTGTGCCACCCTCAAGGCCTATGGGCTTCCCCGGGGTGGGTTGCCCCCCCCCCCCCCCCGGTGAACTCCCGGAACCCATTCGTCATTCCTGGTACATTCCCGGTAACTCGAAAATCTTCCGGTAATCAAATGAGGTCATCCTATATATCAATCTTCATTTACGGACCATTCCAGAAACCCTCGTGACGTCCGTGATCTCATCCGGGACTCCGAACAACATTCGGTAACCAACCATATAACTCAAATACGCATAAAACAATGTCGAACCTTAAGTGTGCAGACCCTGCGGGTTCGAGAACTATGTAGACATGACCCGAGAGACTCCTCGGTCAATATCCAATAGCGGGACCTGGATGCCCATATTGGATCCTACATATTCTACGAAGATCTTATCGTTTGAACCTCAGTGCCAAGGATTCATATAATCCCGCATGTCATTCCCGTTGTCCTTCGGTATGTTACTTGCCCGAGATTCGATCGTCAGTATCCGGATACCTATTTCAATCTCGTTTACCGGCAAGTCTCTTTACTCGTTCCGTAATAAAATATCCCGCAACTTACACTAAGTCACATTGCTTGCAAGGCTTGTGTGTGATGTTGTATTACCGAGTGGGCCCCGAGATACCTCTCCGTCACACGGAGTGACAAATCCCAGTCTTGATCCATACTAACTCAACTAACACCTTCGGAGATACCTGTAGAGCATCTTTATAGTCACCCAGTTACGTTGCGACGTTTGATACACATAAAGCATTCCTCCGGTGTCAGTGAGTTATATGATCTCATGGTCATAGGAATAAATACTTGACACGCAGAAAACAGTAGCAACAAAATGACACGATCAACATGCTACGTCTATTAGTTTGGGTCTAGTCCATCACGTGATTCTCCTAATGACGTGATCCAGTTATCAAGCAACAACACTTTGTTCATAATCAGAAGACACTGACTATCTTTGATCCACTGGCTAGCCAACTAGAGGCTTGCTAGGGACGGTGTTTTGTCTATGTATCCACACATGTAAATGAGTCTTCATTCAATACAATTATAGCATGGATAATAAACGATTATCTTGATACAGGAATTATAATAATAACTATATTTATTATTGCCTCTAGGGCATAATTCCAACAGTCTCCCACTTGCACTAGAGTCAATAATCTAGCCCTCACATCATCATGTGAATTATATTGTAATAAATCTAACACCCATACAGTTCTGGTGTTGATCATGCTTTGGTCGTGGAAGAGGTTTAGTCAGCGGGTCTGCTACTTTCAGATCCGTGTGCACTTTGCATATATTTACGTCCTCTCCCTCGATGTAGTCGCGGATGAGGTTGAAGCGTCGTTTGATGTGTCTGGTCTTCTTGTGAAATCGTGGTTTCTTTGCTAAGGCAATGGCACCCGTGTTGTCACAGAACAAGGTTATTGGATTCAGTGCGCTTGGCACCACTCCAAGATCCGTCATGAACTGCTTCATCTAGACACCCTCCTTAGCCGCCTCCGAGGCAGCCATGTACTCCGCTTCACATGTAGAATCTGCTACGACGCTTTGCTTGGAACTGCACCAGCTTACCGCACCCCCATTAAGAATAAATACGTATCCGGTTTGCGACTTAGAGTCATCCGGATCTGTGTCAAAGCTTGCATCGACGTAACCTTTTACGGCGAGCTCTTCGTCACTTCCATACACGAGAAACATCTCCTTAGTCCTTTTCAGGTACTTTAGGATATTCTTGACCGCTGTCCAGTGATCCACTCCTGGATTACTCTAGAACCTACCTGCCATACTTATGGCCAGGCTAACATCCGGTCTAGTGCACAACATTGCATACATGATAGAACCTATGGCTGAAGCATAGGGGACGGAGCGCATATGCTCTCTATCTTCATCAGTTGCTGGGCACTGAGTCTTACTCAATCTCGTACCTTGTAAAACTGGCAAGAA
The DNA here is from genome assembly GCF_904849725.1 of Hordeum vulgare subsp. vulgare. NCBI lineage: Eukaryota > Viridiplantae > Streptophyta > Magnoliopsida > Poales > Poaceae > Hordeum > Hordeum vulgare. Next base: position 396,547,535 of record NC_058522.1, on the reverse strand, counting down.
CCCTTTCTTGGACTGTTCCATTTTGAACCTCTTCAAAACTTTATCAAGGTATGTGCTTTGTGAAAGTCCTATCAGGCGTTTTGATCTATCCCTATAGATCTTAATGCCTAGAATGTAAGCAGCTTCTCCTAGGTCCTTCATAGAGAAACTCTTATTCAAGTAATCCTTTATGCTCTCTAAAAACTCCACGTTGATTCCAATCAGCAATATGTCATCCACATATAATATTAGAAACGCCACAGAGCTCCCACTCACTTTCTTGTAAATACAAGATTCTCCAACCACTTGTATAAACCCAAATGCTTTGATCACCTCATCAAAGCGTTTGTTCCAACTCCGAGATGCTTGCACCAGTCCATAAATGGATCGCTGGAGCTTGCACACCTTGTTAGCATTCTTAGGATCGACAAAACCTTCGGGTTGTATCATATACAACTCTTCCTTAAGGAAATCGTTAAGGAACGCCGTTTTGACATCCATTTGCCAGATTTCATAATCGAAAAATGCAGCTATTGCTAACATGATTCTGACGGACTTAAGCATCGCTACGGGTGAGAATGTCTCATCGTAGTCAACTCCTTGAACTTGTGAAAAACCCTTTGCCACAAGTCGAGCTTTATAAACGGTCACATTGCCGTCAGCGTCTGTCTTCCTCTTAAAGATCCATTTGTTCTAAATAGCCTACGTGGTTCGACAGAAACTTGAACCGGAGTTTCATGATCATCATCATTAACTTCCTCCTCAACCGGCGTCGCAATGACAGAGGCTTCCCCTGGCCCTACGCCACCATCTAGAGGGATGAGAGGTTCGACAACCTCGTCAAGTTCTATCTTCCTCCCACTCAATTCTCTCGAGAGAAACTCCTCGAGAAAAGCTCCGTTTTTAGCAACAAACACTTTGCCCTCGGATTTGAGATAGAAGGTGTACCCAACTGTCTCTTTTGGGTAACCTATGAAGACGCACTTTTCCGCTTTGGGTTCCAGCTTTTCAGGCTGAAGCTTTTTTACATAAGCATCACATCCCCAAACTTTAAGAAACGACAACTTTGGCCTTTTGCCATACCACAGTTCGTATGGTGTCGTCTCAACGGATTTTGATGGTGCCCTATTTAAAGTGAATGCAGCTGTTTCTAATGCATAACCCCAAAATGATAACGACAAATTGGTACGAGACATCATAGATCGCACCATCTCTAATAAAGTACGATTACGACGTTCGGACACACCATTACGCTGTGGTGTTCCAGGCGGTGTCAACTGTGAAACAATTCCACATTGTCTTAAGTGAGCACCAAACTCGAAACTCAGATATTCACCCCCACGATCAGACCATAGGAACTTGATCTTCTTTTTACGATGATTTTCCACTTCACTCTGAAATTGCTTGAACTTTTCAAATGTTTCAGACTTGTGCTTCATCAAGTAGACATAACCATATCTACTCAAATCGTCAGTGAAGGTGAGAAAATAACGATATCCGTCGCGCGCCTCTACGCTCATCGGACCACACACATCGGTATGTATGATTTCCAACAAGTCATTTGCACGCTCCATAGTTCCGGAGAATGGAGTCTTAGTCATCTTGCCCATGAGGCATGGTTCGCACGTGTCAAGTGAATCAAAGTCAAGTGACTCCAAAAGTCCATCAGCATGGAGTTTCTTCATGCGTTTTACACCAATATGACCTAAGCGGCAGTGCCACAAAAATATGGCGCTATCATTGTTAACTCTAACTCTTTTGGTCTTAATGTTATGTATATGCGTATCGCTATCAAGATTCAATATGAACAATCCTCTCACATTAGGTGCATGACCATAAAAGATGTTACTCATAGAAATAGAACAACCATTATTCTCTGACCTAAAAGAGTAACCGTCTCGCAATAAACAAGATCCAGATATAAAGTTCATGCTCAACGCAGCCACTAAATAACAATGATTTAAGTTCATCACTAATCCCGATGGTAACTGAAGTGAAACTGTGCCGACGGCGATTGCATCAACCTTGGAACCATTTCCTACGCGCATCGTCACTTCATCTTTCGCCAGCCTTCGTCTATTCCGCAGTTCCTGTTTCGAGTTGCAAATATGAGCAACAGAACCGGTATCAAATAACCAGGCACTACTACGAGAGCCGGTTAAGTACACATCAATAACATGTATATCAAATATACCTGATTTTTCTTTGGCCGCCTTCTTATCTGCCAGATACTTGGGGCAATTGCGCTTCCAGTGACCCATACCCTTGCAATAGTAACACTCTGTTTCAGGCTTAGGTCCAGCTTTGGGTTTCTTCGTCGGATTGGCAACAGGCTTGCCGCTCTTCTTCGAATTACCCTTCTTGCCTTTGCCGTTTCTCTTGAAACTAGTGGTCTTATTCACCATCAACACTTGATGCTCTTTACGGAGTTCAGACTCTGCGACTTTCAGCATCGCAAACAACTCGCCGGGAGACTTGTTCATCCCTTGCATGTTGTAGTTCAACACAAAGCCTTTATAGCTTGGCGGCAGTGATTGAAGGATTCTGTCAGTGATAGCCTCTTGCAGGAGTTCAATCCCCAGCTCAGCTAGACGGTTTGAGTACCCAAACATTTTGAGCACATGTTCACTGACAGACGAGTTTTCCTCCATCTTGCAAGCATAGAATTTATCGGAGGTCTCATACCTCTCGATCCGGGCGTTCTTCTGAAAGATAAACTTCAACTCTTGGAACATCTCAAATGCTCCATGACGCTCAAAGCGACGTTGAAGTCCCGGTTCTAAGCCATACAAGACTGCACATTGAACTATTGAGTAGTCCTCCTTACGTGCTAACCAAGCGTTCTTAACATCCTGATCAGCCGTAGCGGGTGGTTCATCTCCTAGCGCAGCATTAAGGACATAAGCCTTCTTCCCAGCTTGTAAGATTAGCATAAGATTACGAGCCCAGTCTACAAAGTTGCTTCCATCATCTTTCAACTTAGCTTTCTCTAGGAACGTATTAAAATTCAGGGTGACTGTCGCGTGAGCCATGATCTACAACACAAATATATTCAAAGTGGACTTAGACTATGTTCAAGATAATTAGAGTTTAACTTAATCAAATTATTTGCTAAACTCCCACTCAAAAAGTACATCTCTCTAGTCATTTGAGTGGTTCATGATCCACTTACACTAGCTCAAGTCCGATCATCACGTGAGTTGAGTATAGTTTCAGTGGTAAGCATCCCTATGCTAATCATATCATCTATATGATTCATGATCGACCTTTCGGTCTCATGTGTTCCGAGGCCATGTCTGCACATGCTAGGCTTGTCAAGATTAACCCGAGTGTTCCGCGTGCGCAACTGTTTTGCACCCGTTGTATGTGAACGTTGAGTCTATCACACCCGATCATCACGTGGTGTCTCGAAACGACGAACTGTAGCAACGGTGCACAGTCGGGGAGAACACAATTTCGTCTTGAAATTTTAGTGAGAGATCACCTCATAATGCTACCGTCGTTCTAAGAAAAATAAGGTGCATAAAAGGATTAACATCACATGCAATTCATAAGTGACATGATATGGCCATCATCACGTGCTTCTTGATCTCCATCACCGAAGCACCGGCACGATCTTCTTGTCACCGGCGCCACACCATGATCTCCATCAACATGTTGCCATCGGGGTTGCTGTGCTACTCATGCTATTAGTACTAAAGCTACATCCTAGCAAAATAGTAAACGCATCTGCAAGCACAAACGTTAGTATAAAGACAACCCTATGGCTCCTGCCGGTTGCCGTACCATCGATGTGCAAGTCGATATTTTCTATTACAACATGATCATCTCATACATCCAATATATCACATCACATCGTTGGCCATATCACATCACAAGCATACCCTGCAAAAACAAGTTAGACGTCCTCTAATTTTGTTGTTGCATGTTTTACGTGGTGACCATGGGTATCTAGTAGGATCGCATCTTACTTACGCAAACACCACAACGGAGATATATGAGTTTCTATTTAACCTCATCCAAGGACCTCCTCGGTCAAATCCGATTCAACTAAAGTTGGAGAAACCGACACTTGCCAGTCATCTTTGAGCAACGGGGTTACTCGTAGCGATGAAACCAGTCTCTCGTAAGCGTACGAGTAATGTCGGTCCAAGCCGCTTCAATCCAACAATACCGCGGAATCAAGAAAAGACTAAGGAGGGCAGCAAAACGCACATCACCGCCCACAAATACTTTTGTGTTCTACTCGAGAAGACATCTACGCATGAACCTGGCTCTGATACCATTGTTGGGGAACGTCGCATGGGAAACAAAAAATTTCGTACGCGCACGAAGACCTATCATGGTGATGTCCATCTACGAGAGGGGATGAGTGATCTACGTACCCTTGTAGAACGTACAGCAGAAGCGTTAGTGAACGCGGTTGATGTAGTGGAACGTCCTCACGTCCCTCGATCCGCCCCGCGAACAATCCCGTGATCAGTCCCACGATCTAGTACCGAACGGACGGCACCTCCGCGTTCAGCACACGTACAGCTCGACGATGATCTCGGCCTTCTTGATCCAGCAAGAGAGACGGAGAGGTAGAAGAGTTCTCCGGCAGCGTGATGGCGCTCCGGAGGTTGGTGATGACCTTGTCTCAGCAGGGCTCCGCCCGAGCTCCGCAGAAACGCGATCTAGAGGAAAAACCGTGGAGGTATGTGGTCGGGCTGCCGTGGAAAAGTCGTCTCAAATCAGCCCTAAATCCTCCATATATATAGGTGGGAGGGAGGGGACCTTGCCTTGGGGCTCAAGGAGCCCCAAGGGGGTCGGCCGAGTCCAAGGGGGAAGGCGTCCCCCCCCCCAAACCGAGTTGGACTTGGTTTGGTGGGTGGGAGTCCTTCTTTCCCTTCCCACCTCCTCTTTTTTTTTCTTTTCTCTTTGATTTTATTTCCTAGGCGCATAGGGCCCTTTTGGGCTGTCCCACCAGCCCACTAAGGGCTGGTGTGCCACCCTCAAGGCCTATGGGCTTCCCCGGGGTGGGTTGCCCCCCCCCCCCCCGGTGAACTCCCGGAACCCATTCGTCATTCCCGGTACATTCCCGGTAACTTCGAAAACCTTCCGGTAATCAAATGAGGTCATCCTATACATCAATCTTCGTTTCCGGACCATTCCGGAAACCCTCGTGACGTCCGTGATCTCATCCGGGACTCCGAACAACATTCAGTAACCAACCATATAACTCAAATACGCATAAAACAACGTCGAACCTTAAGTGTGCAGACCTTGCAGGTTCGAGAACTTTGTAGACATGACCCGAGAGACTCCTCGGTCAATATGCAATAGCGGGACCTGGATGCCCATATTGGATCCTACATATTCTACGAAGATCTTATCGTTTGAACCTCAGTGCCAAGGATTCATATAATCTCCTATGTCATTCCCTTTGTCCTTTGGTATGTTACTTGCCCGAGATTCAATCGTCAGTATCCGCGTACCTATTTCAATCTCGTTTACCGGGAAGTCTCTTTACTCGTTCCGTAATACAAGATCCCGCAACTTACACTAAGTCACATTGCTTGCAAGGCTTGTGTGTGATGTTGTATTACCGAGTGGGCCCCGAGATACCTCTCCGTCACACGGAGTGACAAATCCCAGTCTTGATCCATACTAACTCAACTAACACCTTCGGAGATACCTGTAGAGCATCTTTAAAGTCACCCAGTTACGTTGCGACGTTTGATACACACAAAGCATTCCTCCGGTGTCAGTGAGTTATATGATCTCATGGTCATAGGAATAAATATTTGACACGCAGAAAACAGTAGCAACAAAATGACACGATCAACATGCTACGTCTATTAGTTTGGGTCTAGTCCATCACGTGATTCTCCTAATGACGTGATCCAGTTATGAAGCAACAACACTTTGTGCATAATCAGAAGACACTAACTATCTTTGATCAACTGGCTAGCTAACTAGAGGCTTGCTAGGGACGGTGTTTTGTCTATGTATCCACACATGTAAATGAGTCTCCATTCAATACAATTATAGCATGGGTAATAAATGATTATCTTTGATACAGGAATTATAATAATAACTATATTTATTATTGCCTCTAGGGCATAATTCCAACATATATGAATCCTTGGCACTGAGGTTCAAACGATAAGATCTTCGTAGAATATGTAGGATCCAATATGGGCATCCAGGTCCCGCTATTGGATATTGACCGAGGAATCTCTCGGGTCATGTCTACATAGTTCTCGAACCCGCAGGGTCTCCACACTTAAGGTTCGACGTTGTTTTATGCGTATTTGAGTTATATGGTTGGTTACCGAATGTTGTTCGGAGTCCCGGATGAGATCACGGACGTCACGAGGGTTTCCGGAATGGTCCGGAAACGAAGATTGATATATAGGATGACCTCATTTGATTACCGGAAGGTTTTCGGAGTTACCGGGAATGTACCGGGAATGACGAATGGGTTCCGGGAGTTCACCGGGGGGGGGGGGGGGCAACCCACCCCGGGGAAGCCCATAGGCCTTGAGGGTGGCACACCAGCCCTTAGTGGGCTGGTGGGACAGCCCAAAAGGGCCCTATGCGCCTAGGAAAGAAAATCAAAGAGAAAAGAAAAAAAAGAGGAGGTGGGAAGGGAAGGAAGGACTCCCACCCACCAAACCAAGTCCAACTCGGTTTGGGGGGGAGACTTCCCCCTTGGACCCGGCCGACCCCCTTGGGGCTCCTTGAGCCCCAAGGCAAGGTCCCCTCCCTCCCACCTATATATACGAAGGTTTTAGGGCTGATTTGAGACGACTTTTCAACGGCAGCCCGACCACATACCTCCACGGTTTTTCCTCTAGATCGCGTTTCTGCGGAGCTCGGGCGGAGCCCTGCTGAGACAAGGTCATCACCAACCTCCGAAGCGCCGTCCCGCTGCCGGAGAACTCTTCTACCTCTCCGTCTCTCTTGCTGGATCAAGAAGGCCGAGATCATCGTCGAGCTGTACGTGTGCTGAACGCGGAGGTGCCATCCGTTTGGTACTAGATCGTGGGACTGATCGCGGGATTGTTCGCGGGACGGATCGAGGGACGTGAGGATGTTCCACTACATCAACCGCGTTCACTAACGCTTCTGCTGTACGATCTACAAGGGTACGTAGATCACTCATCCCCTCTCGTAGATGCACATCACCATGATAGGTCTTCGTGCGCGTAGGAAATTTTTTGTTTCCCATGCGACGTTCCCCAACAGTGGCATCATGAGCTAGGTTCATGCGTGGATGTCTTCTCGAGTAGAACACAAAAGTTCTTGTGGGCGGTGATGTGCGTTTTGCTGCCCTCCTTAGTCTCTTCTTGATTCCGCGGTATTGTTGGATTGAAGCGGCTTGGACCGACATTACTCGTACACTTACGAGAGACTGGTTTCATCGCTACGAGTAACCCTGTTGCTCAAAGATGACTGGCAAGTGTCAGTTTCTCCAACTTTAGTTGAATCGGATTTGACCGAGGAGGTCCTTGGATGAGGTTAAATAGCAACTCATATATCTCCGTTGTGGTGTTTGCGTAAGTAAGATGCGATCCTACTAGATACCCATGGTCACCACGTAAAACATGCAACAACAAAATTAGAGGACGTCTAACTTGTTTTTGCAGGGTATGCTTGTGATGTGATATGGCCAATGATGTGATGTGATATATTGGATGTATGAGATGATCATGTTGTAATAGTAAATATCGACTTGCACGTCGATGGTACGGCAACCGGCAGGAGCCATAGGGTTGTCTTTATACTAACGTTTGTGCTTGCAGATGCGTTTACTATTTTGCTGGGATGTAGCTTTAGTAGTAATAGAATGAGTAGCACGACAACCCCGATGGCAACACGTTGATGGAGATCATGGTGTGGCGCCGGTGACAAGAAGATCGTGCCGGTGCTTTGGTGATGGAGATCAAGAAGCACGTGATGATGGCCATATCATGTCACTTATGAATTGCATGTGATGTTAATCCTTTTATGCACCTTATTTTGCTTAGAACGACGGTAGCATTATGAGGTGATCTCTCACTAAAATTTCAAGACGAAATTGTGTTCTCCCCGACTGTGCACCGTTGCTACAGTTCGTCATTTCGAGACACCACGTGATGATCGGGTGTGATAGACTCAACGTTCACATACAACGGGTGCAAAACAGTTGCGCACGCGGAACACTCGGGTTAAGCTTGACGAGCCTAGCATGTGCAGACATGGCCTCGGGACACATGAGACCGAAAGGTCGATCATGAATCATATAGATGATATGATTAGCATAGGGATGCTTACCACTGAAACTATACTCAACTCACGTGATGATCGGACTTGAGCTAGTATAAGTGGATCATGACCCACTCAAATGACTAGAGAGATGTACTTTTTGAGTGGGAGTTTAGCGAATAATTTGATTAAGTTAAACTCTAATTATCTTGAACATAGTCTAAGTCCACTTTGAATATATTTGTGTTGTAGATCATGGCTCACGCTACAGTCATCCTGAATTTTAATACGTTCCTAGAGAAAGCTAAGTTGAAAGATGATGGAAGCAACTTTGTAGACTGGGCTCGTAATCTTAAGCTAATCTTACAAGCTGGGAAGAAGGATTATGTCCTTAATGCTGCGCTAGGAGATGAACCACCCGCTACGGCTGATCAGGATGTTAAGAACGCTTGGTTAGCACGTAAGGAGGACTACTCAATAGTTCAATGTGCAGTCTTGTATGGATTAGAACCGGGACTTCAACGTCGCTTTGAGCGTCATGGAGCATTTGAGATGTTCCAGGAGTTGAAGTTTATCTTTCAGAAGAACGCCCGGATCGAGAGGTATGAGACCTCCGATAAATTCTATGCTTGCAAGATGGAGGAAAACTAGTCTGTCAGTGAACATGTGCTCAAAATGTCTGGGTACTCAAACCGTCTAGCTGAGCTGGGGATTGAACTCCCGCAAGAGGCTATCACTGACAGAATCCTTCAGTCACTGCCGCCAAGCTATAAAGGCTTTGTGTTGAACTACAACATGCAAGGGATGAACAAGTCTCCCGGCGAGTTGTTTGCGATGCTGAAAGTCGCAGAGTCTGAACTCCGTAAAGAGCATCAAGTGTTGATGGTGAATAAGACCACTAGTTTCAAGAGAAACGGCAAAGGCAAGAAGCGTAATTCGAGGAAGAGCGGCAAGCCTGTTGCTAATCCGACGAAGAAACCCAAAGCTGGACCTAAGCCTGAAACGGAGTGTTACTATTGCAAGGGTATGGGTCACTTGAAGCGCAATTGCCCCAAGTATCTGGCAGATAAGAAGGCGGCCAAAGAAAAATCAGGTATATTTGAGATACATGTTATTGATGTGTACTTAACCGGCTCTCATAGTAGTGCCTGGGTATTCGATACCGGTTCTGTTGCTCATATTTGCAACTCGAAACAGGAACTGCGGAATAGACGAAGGCTGGCGAAAGATGAAGTGACGATGCGCGTAGGAAATGGTTCCAAGGTTGATGCAATCTCCGTCAGCACAGTTTCACTTCAGTTACCATCAGGATTAGTGATGAACTTAAATCATTGTTATTTAGTGCCTGCGTTGAGCATGAACATTATATCTGGATCTTGTTTATTGCGAGACGGTTACTCTTTTAAGTCAGAGAATAATGGTTGTTCTATTTCTATGAGTAACATATTTTATGGTCATGCACCTAATGTGAGAGGATTGTTCATATTGAATCTTGATAGCGATACGCATATACATAACATTGAGACCAAAAGAGTTAGAGTTAACAATGATAGCGCCATATTTTTGTGGCACTGCCGCTTAGGTCATATTGGTGTAAAGCGCATGAAGAAACTCCATGCTGATGGACTTTTGGAGTCACTTGACTTTGGTTCACTTGACACGTGCGAACCATGCCTCATGGGCAAGATGACTAAAACTCCGTTCTCCGGAGCAATGGAGCGTGCAAGTGACTTGTTGGAAATCATACATACCGATGTGTGTGGTCCGATGAGCGTGGAGGCACGCGGCGGATATCTTTATTTTCTCACCTTCACTGACGATTTGAGTAGATATGGTTATGTCTACTTGATGAAGCACAAGTCTGAAACATTTGAAAAGTTCAAGCAATTTCAGAGTGAAGTGGAAAATCATCATAACAAGAAGATCAAGTTCCTACGGTCTAATCGTGGGGGTGAATATCTGAGTTTCGAGTTTGGTACTCACTTAAGACAATGTGGAATTGTTTCACAGTTAACACCGCCTGGAACACCACAGCGTAATGGTGTGTATGAACGTCGTAATCATACTCTATTAGAGATGGTGCGATCTATGATGTCTCTTACTGATTTGTCGTTATCGTTTTGGGGTTATGCATTAGAAACAACTGCATTCACTTTAAATAGGGCACCATCAAAATCCGTTGAGACGACACCATACGAACTGTGGTATGGCAAAAGGCCAAAGTTGTCGTTTCTTAAAGTTTGGGGATGTGATGCTTATGTCAAAAAGCTTCAGCCTGAAAAGCTGGAACCCAAAGCGGAAAAGTGCGCCTTCATAGGTTACCCAAAAGGGACAGTTGGGTACACCTTCTATCTCAAATCCGAGGGCAAAGTATTTGTTGCTAAAAACGGAGATTTTCTCGAGAAGGAGTTTCTCTCGAGAGAATTGAGTGGGAGGAAGATAGAACTTGACGAGGTTGTCGAACCTCTCATCCCTTTTGATGGTGGCGCAGGGCAAGGGGAAACCTGTGTCGTTGCGACGCCGGTTGAGGAGGAAGTTAATGATGATGATCATGAAACTCCAGTTCAAGTTTCTGTCGAACCACGCAGGTCGACGAGACCACGTGCTGCTCCAGAGTGGTACGGTAATCCCGTCTTATCAATCATGTTGTTAGACAACCATGAACCTGCAAATTATGAAGAAGCAATGGTGGGCCCAGATTCCAACAAATGGCTAGAAGCCATGAATTCCGAGATAGGATCCATGTATGAGAACAAAGTGTGGACTTTGGAGGTACTACCTGAGGGCCGCAAGGCTATTCAGAACAAATGGATCTTTAAGAGGAAGACGGACGCTGACGGCAATGTGACCGTTTATAAAGCTCGACTTGTGGCAAAGGGTTTTTCACAAGTTCAAGGAGTTGACTACGATGAGACATTCTCACCCGTAGCGATGCTTAAGTCCGTCAGAATCATGTTAGCAATAGCTGCATTTTTCGATTATGAAATCTGGCAAATGGATGTCAAAACGGCGTTCCTTAACGATTTCCTTAAGGAAGAGTTGTATATGATACAACCCGAAGGTTTTGTCGATCCTAAGAATGCTAACAAGGTGTGCAAGCTCCAGCGATCCATTTATGGACTGGTGCAAGCATCTCGGAGTTGGAACAAACGCTTTGATGAGGTGATCAAAGCATTTGGGTTTATACAAGTGGTTGGAGAATCTTGTATTTACAAGAAAGTGAGTGGGAGCTCTGTGGCGTTTCTAATATTATATGTGGATGACATATTGCTGATTGGAATCAACGTGGAGTTTTTAGAGAGCATAAAGGATTACTTGAATAAGAGTTTCTCTATGAAGGACCTAGGAGAAGCTGCTTACATTCTAGGCATTAAGATCTATAGGGATAGATCAAAACGCCTGATAGGACTTTCACAAAGCACATACCTTGATAAAGTTTTGAAGAGGTTCAAAATGGAACAGTCCAAGAAAGGGTTCTTGCCAGTTTTACAAGGTACGAGATTGAGTAAGACTCAGTGCCCAGCAACTGATGAAGATAGAGAGCATATGCGCTCCGTCCCCTATGCTTCAGCCATAGGTTCTATCATGTATGCAATGTTGTATACTAGACCGGATGTTAGCCTGGCCATAAGTATGGCAGGTAGGTTCCAGAGTAATCCAGGAGTGGATCACTGGACAACGGTCAAGAATATCCTGAAGTACCTGAAAAGGACTAAGGAGATGTTTCTCGTGTATGGAGGTGACGAAGAGCTCGCCGTAAAAGGTTACGTCGATGCAAGCTTTGACACAGATCTGGACGACTCTAAGTCGCAAACCGGATACGTATTTATTCTTAATGGGGGTGCGGTAAGCTGGTGCGGTTCCAAGCAAAGCGTCGTAGCAGATTCTACATGTGAAGCGGAGTACATGGCTGCCTCGGAGGCGGCTATGGAGGGTGTCTGGATGAAGTAGTTCATGACAGATCTTGGAGTGGTGCCAAGCGCACTGAATCTAATAACCTTGTTGTGTGACAACACGGGTGCCATTGCCTTAGCAAAGGAACCACGGTTTCACAAGAAGACCAGACACATCAAACGACGCTTCAACCTCATCCGCGACTACGTCGAGGGAGAGGACGTAAATATATGCAAAGTGCACACGGATCTGAAAGTAGCAGACCCGCTGACTAAACCTCTTCCACGACCAAAGCATGATCAACACCAGAACTGTATGGGTGTTAGATTTATTACAATGTAATTCACATGATGATGTGAAGACTAGATTATTGACTCTAGTGCAAGTGGGAGACTGTTGGAATTATGCCCTAGAGGCAATAATAAATATAGTTATTATTATAATTCCTGTATCAAGATAATCGTTTATTATCCATGCTATAATTGTATTGAATGAAGACTCATTTACATGTGTGGATACATAGACAAAACACCGTCCCTAGCAAGCCTCTAGTTGGCTAGCCAGTTGATCAAAGATAGTCAGTGTCTTCTAATTGTGAACAAAGTGTTGTTGCTTGATAACTGGATCACGTCATTAGGAGAATCACGTGATGGACTAGACCCAAACTAATAGACGCAGCATGTTGATCGTGTCATTTTGTTGCTACTGTTTTCTGTGTGTCAAGTATTTATTCCTATGACCATGAGGTCATATAACTCACTGACACCGGAGGAATGCTTTGTGTGTATCAAACGTCCCAACGTAACTGGGTGGCTATAAAGATGCTCTACAGGTATCTCCGAAGGTGTTAGTTGAGTTAGTATGGATCAAGACTGGGATTTGTCACTCCGTGTGACGGAGAGGTATCTCGGGGCCCACTCGGTAATACAACATCACACACAAGCCTTGCAATCAATGTGACTTAGTGAAATTTGCGGGATCTTGTATTACGGAACGAGTAAAGAGACTTGCTGGTGAACGAGATTGAAATAGGTATACGGATACTGACGATCGAATCTCGAGCAAGTAACATACCGAAGGACAAAGGGAATGACATACGGGATTATATGAATCCTTGGCACTGAGGTTCAAACGATAAGATCTTCGTAGAATATGTAGGATCCAATATAGGCATCCAGGTCCCGCTATTCGATATTGACCGAGGAGTCTCTCGGGTCATGTCTACATAGTTCTCGAACCCCCAGGGTCTGCACACTTAAGGTTCGACGTTGTTTTATGCGTATTTGAGTTATATGGTTGGTTACCGAATGTTGTTCGGAGTCCCGGATGAGATCACGGACGTCACGAGGGTTTCTGAAATGGTCCGGAAACGAAGATTGATATATAGGATGACCTCATTTGATTACCGGAAGGTTTTCGGAGTTACCGGGAATGTACCGGGAATGACGAATGGGTTCCAGGAGTTCACCGGGGGGGGGGGGGGGCAACCCACCCCGGGGAAGCCCATAGGTCTTGAGGGTGACACACCAGCCCTTAGTGGGCTGGTGGGACAGCTCAAAAGGGCCCTATGCGCCTAGGAAAGAAAATCAAAGAGAAAAAAAAAGAGGAGGTGGGAAGGGAAGGAAGGACAACCACCCACCAAACCAAGTCCAACTCGGTTTGGGGGGGAGCCTTCCCCCTTGGACTCGGCCGACCCCCTTGGGGCTCCTTGAGCCCCAAGTCAAGGTCCCCTCTCTCCCACCTATATATACGGAGCCCTGCTGAGACAAGGTCATCACCAACCTCCGGAGCGCCGTCACGCTGCCGGAGAACTCTTCTACCTCTCCGTCTCTCTTGCTGGATCAAGAAGGCCGAGATCATCGTCGAGCTGTACGTGTGCTGAATGCGGAGGTGCCGTCCGTTCGGTACTAGATCGTGGGACTGATCGCGGGATTGTTCGCGGGGCGGATCGAGGGACGTGAGGACGTTCCACTACATCAACCGCGTTCACTAACGCTTCTGCTGTACGATCTACAAGGGTACGTAGATCACTCATCTCCTCTCGTAGATGCACATCACCATGATAGGTCTTCGTGCGCGTAGGAAATTTTTTGTTTCCCATGCGACGTTCCGCAACAGTGGCATCATGAGCTAGGTTCATGCGTAGATGTCTTCTCGAGTAGAACACAAAAGTTTTTGTGGGCGGTGATGTGCGTTTTGGTGCCCTCCTTAGTCTTTTCTTGATTCCGCGGTATTGTTGGATTGAAGCGGCTTGGACCGACATTACTCGTACACTAACGCTTCTGCTGTACGATCTACAAGGGTATGTAGATCACTCATCCCCTCTCGTAGATGGACATCACCATGATAGGTCTTCGTGCGCATAGGAAATTTTTTGTTTCCCATGCGACGTTCCCCAACACTATGGCCACCGGGTCTACTCTCCACCATATTTTCAGCCTTACACTTTTTACTTGGTTGCACTTTCTGCCTTCAGATCTCACTTTGCAAACAATCTTGAAGGGATTGACAACCCCTTTGAAGTGTTGGGTGCAAGCTCTTTTGTGTTCGCGCAGGTACTCTGGACTTGACGAGACCCTCCTTTTGGATCGATACCTTGGTTCTCAAACTGAGGGAAATACTTACTACTCCTGTGCTGCATCACCCTTTCCTCTTCAAGGGAAAAACCAACGCAAGCCCAGTCTCCGTCAACGTGTCAATTTTTGGCGCTATTGTTTGAGAAGTAGCAGTCAGCTCGAGTCAACATGGTGAATGCTGCTGAGGCAGAAAACTCGTCAGATGTGATCATGGGTAACCTCCTCGTTAATGATATTCCTGCTAAAGTGTTATTTGATTCTGGTGCATCGCATTGCTTCATCTCCAAGCCTTTCATTGCTAAGCATGATATTCCTGCAATTCACTTGGATAGTCCCTTCCGTGTGGTTTCTCCGGGCATGCGTACGAGTTCTCACATGTTGGTTACGGATGCTTCTGTCAAGATAGCCAGTTATTCTTTTCTGGCTTCTCCTATTGTCTTGGGCAATTCCGACATTGATTTGATCCTTGGTATGGACTGGTTGGCCATGAACAAGGCATCAATTGAGTGTGAAGCTAAATAAGTGAAGCTTACCCACTCTTCGGAGGACGTGATTATATTCGCGGCACGCGATGATACAATCCGTCTGTTCTCTTTGAATGAAAAGGGCGAGGTTAATCCTATTTCGCAAGTCCCACTGGTCTGCGAATATGAATATGTGTTTCCAGAAGAGCTACCAGGAATGTCTCCGCACCGACAAGTTGAATTTTTCATTGAGCTTGAGCCAAGTATTAAGCCTGTGTGCAAACAGCCGTACAAATTGGGTCCAGAAGAGTTGAAGGAACTTAAGAGGCAACTCGATGAGCAGGAGCGTTTGGGTCTGATCAGACCGAGCTCGTCTCCGTGTGGCTATGGAGTTATGTTTGTCAAGAAGAAGGATGGCACGGACCGGTTGTGTGTCGATTACTGTCCATTGAACATGAAGACAATCAGGAACAAGTATCCACTTTCGAACATAACTGTGTTGTTCGAACAGTTGAAAGGGGCTAAGATCTTCTCCAAGCTCAATCTCAGAATGGGCTATCATTAAATTCGCATTCGCGAAGAGGATATTCCGAAGACTGCTTTCAGGACTAGTTTTGGCTCGTATGAGTACACGGTCATGTCTTTTGGTCTCGCAAATTCTCCTCCGACATTTTGTCGATTGATGAACTACATATTCTCTCTGTTCAAGAATGATTTCGTCTTGCTGTATCTCGACGATATTCTGGTCTTTTCTGAAACTGAGGAAGAACATGAAGAACATCTCAGATTGGTGCTTGATAA
Organism: Hordeum vulgare subsp. vulgare; assembly: GCF_904849725.1. Taxonomy (NCBI): domain Eukaryota; kingdom Viridiplantae; phylum Streptophyta; class Magnoliopsida; order Poales; family Poaceae; genus Hordeum; species Hordeum vulgare. Next base: position 396,531,589 of record NC_058522.1, on the reverse strand, counting down.
CCTAAGGGAGTACAAATTATACGCCAAGTTTTCCAAGTGTGAGCTCTGGCTGAAAGAAGTCGTCTATCTTGGTCACATTATCTCTGGCGAGGGCATCAAAGTTGATCCGTCGAAGGTGCAGGCCATTGTTGAATGGGAGCCTCCGTAGAATGTGAAGCAGCTTCGAAGCTTTCTCGGGCTTGCAAGCTATTGTAGAAGGTTCGTTGAGAACTTCTCCAAGATTGCTAAGCCTCTCTCAAGTCTTCTTCAGAAGGGTGTGAAGTATGCTTGGTCTCCAGAGTGCCAGTTGGCCTTCGACACACTCAAAGAGAAGCTCACCTCTACTCCAGTCTTGGTTCCTCCGGATGATTCCAAGCCTTACCAGGTGTTCTGTGACGCCTCTCTTCAAGGTCTTGGTGCAGTTCTGATGCAAGAGAAGAAAGTGGTTGCTTATACCTCCAGGCAGTTGAAGCCAGCGGAGAAGAATTATCCTGTGCATGACCTTGAGCTAGCAACTGTGGTACATGCTCTGATGACTTGGAGACACCTCTTGTTGGAACGAAAGGCTGAAGTGTTCACCGATCACAAGAGTCTCAAGTACATCTTCACTCAGCCTAACGTGAATCTTTAGCAAACTTGTTGGGTGGAAATGCTCCAAGATTTTAATCCGAGTGTTGAGTACTTGCGAGGCAAAGCTAATGTCGTGGAAGATGCTTTGAGCAGGAAGGCTTACTGCAACAGTCTCATTCTGAAGCCTCTCCAGCCTGACCTTTGTGAGTCTTTTAGAAAGCTCAACCTTCAGTTAGTACCTCAGGGATTTCTTGCAAATCTTCAGATCTCTCCTACCTTGGAAGATCAGGTCCGAGCAGCACAACTTCTTGATGCAATGGTGAAGAAAGTCAAGATTGGCGTGGCAAAGGGTCTTCCCAAATATAAGTGCTTCAGTGTTGATGCCAGAGACACGTTGTTCTTTGAGGATCGCCTTGTCGTTCCGAAAGGTGATCTCAGAAAGGTAATCATGGAAGAAGCTCATAACTCCTTGCTCTCAATACATCCAGGAAGCTCCAAGATGTATCAGGACTTGAAATAGACCTTCTGGTGGACTTGCATGAAGCGTGAGATTGCTCAGCTTGTAAATGAATGTAATGTATGTCGAATGGTGAAAGCAGAGCATCAACATCCAACAGGTCTTTTGCATCCTTTGCCCATTCTTGAGTGCAACTTTGACCATATTGAGATGGATTTCGTCACCGGGTTTCCGAAGTCCAAGAAGGGTAATGATGCCATCTTCATCGTCATCGACAAGTTGAGTAAAGGGGCTCATTTTCTTCCAGTCAAGGAATCCATTTCGGCAGCTCAGCTTGCAGAGTTGTACACTTCCAGGATAGTGTCTTTGCATGGCGTGCCTATGATGATTTCTTCGGATCATGGAAGTATCGTCACTTCCAAGTTCTGGGACTCTTTTCAGTCTGTGATGGGCACGAAGATACGCTTCATCACAGCTATTCATCCTCAGAATAGTGGTCAAGTGGAGCGAGTCAATCAGATTCTTGAGGATATGCTGAGAGCCTGTATTATCTCTTTTGGCATGAAGTGCGAAGATTGCCTGCCTTTCGCTGAGTTCTCGTATAACAACAGTTATCAAGCTAGTTCAGGCAAAGCTCCGTTTGAGATTCTCTATGGCAGGAAGTGCCGTACCCCGCTCAACTAGTCCGAGACCGGCGAGCGTCAGATTCTTGGGAATGACTTGATAGAATAAGATGAAGAGATGTGTTGGGTCATTCGAGATAATCTCAGAGCAGCTCAGTCCCGTCAGAAGAGCTATTATGATAGCAGGCATCGTGACATGTCCTATGAGCTTGATGACTTCGTCTATCTCAAGGTGTCCCCTATGAAGGGTACGCAGCGCTTTGGCATCAAAGGCAAGCTTGTGCCTCATTTCGTGGGCCCGTTTAGAATTGTTGGCAAGAGAGGCGACCTTGCATATCAGCTTGAGCTCCCGTCAAACTTTGCAAATGTGCATGACGTGTTCCATGTCTCTCAGCTCCGGAGATGCTTCAAGACTCCCGAGCGCACTGTTCATCTTCAAGACATTGACCTTCAACCCGACCTATCCTACCGTGAGCATCCAGTTGCGGTTCTCGAGGCGACTGAGCGCAAGACCCGCAACAAGGCTATCAAATTTCTCAAAGTGTAGTGGTCACACCATTCCGATAAAGAGGCTACTTGGGAATGTGAGGATCACCTCCGTTCTGAATTTCTGGAGTTCTTTCAGTCTTAGATCTCGGGGCGAGATCTTTTTGTAGTGTGGGAGAGTTTGTAATGCCCCAAGAGTGTAACTTGCCATATTTGGAACCTTCTCTATGTGGTTCCACCTTGTCATTGCAATGAGAGCCTATGCATGTGTTATTTCATGTGGTCACCTTGCCATGTCTCCCTTTGCGTGCATGCATCTATCATTCATCCATGCCTATTGTGTTTTTTGCCTTGTGATCATATGTGTTGGTGTTATGACATGTGGTGTGATGTGTTGATGATTTGTATTGAAGAGAGTGTTGCTTGTAGTACGTAGTTATGTGGATTGCAATAGGTTTTATAAATCTTCTTCCTTTCTTTTATCTCAAGTCAATATTCACTTGCCCCATCCCTATTTCAAAAATACCCATGTTTTAGTATGTTTTTTGGTGGATGTGATGATATGCATTTAGTGATTTGAGGCTGTGTTTTAGTGGTGCAAATAATTACAAAACAGATCAACTTAATGTTGTTTTGTAAATATTTAGTTGCTCCAAAACTCCCTTTTATATTTTATTCAAATAGGTCATAATTTCTTATGACCAGGTGTATTGTTTGATTTATTTTTAGCTTTATTTTTTTAGCATGTGCATTTGTTTTCTTTGTCTAGTCTTGGTTTAATTAATAAACCCCAAGGGTTTATTTCCTTCTTCCTGGCGCCAACTAGTGCGCCTCCTCCCACTAGCAGGCCCAGCTTCTCTCTGTTTCCCCGCGGCAGCCCAGGCGCGCGTCCCTTCTTCTTTCTTCACACGGCGTCCCCCCAGTGCTTGCTTTCCGTCAGTGCATCCCAGAGAGATAGCGAGAGAGATGACACCATCCGTCCCGTCGAGGCCTCATATAAGCGTTGGCGTCCGTGCCCCCTTCCCCTAGGGTTCCGCGCTTCCCCCATCTAGCGCCGCCATCATCTCCCTCCATCTCCTCCTTCCCCCCAGGTAGGATCTCTGTAGTCAGGTAGAAGAGAGGAGAGGTAGCACACTGCCGACGTCCACCGTGCTTCCGTCGTCTCCAGCGTCGGGCACCATGTCCGCGGGCTCGGGGCAGGATCCCGCGTTCCATTCCCATCGTCGTTGAGGTCGGGGAGCGACCACAGCGACGGGCAGGACCATGTCGCCGGCGTGTTCCCGGTGGCCTTCTTCCTCTACTTCGGCCTGCAGTAGGACTTCTTCAGTTCGTCTTCGTTCATCTCCAGGCGGCACCCTCCTCCGATCGGCCCCCTTCTTCTTCCCTAGGTGAGCCTAGCTCCTCGTCCCTTCCCCCTCGGTAGACGCGCAGTAGATATCGAGGCCGGCCTCATTGATCGGAGATGAGCAGGCAGTTCCTGTGTTGTGTGTGTGTTCGTGTTGTGGTGTGCACGGGCTTGTGCAGAGTAGCAGCGCAGTAGTGGTAGGGTAGTTGATCCCGCGGCGCAGAAGCAGTAGGAGGAAATGCTCCGATGAATGTCTCTGCTGTTGACGCTGTGCAGTAGCAGAGCAGGTCGTCCGCGTGTGTTTACCTAGTTGGATGCCTCTGTTCTGTGAAGTCTCCGTAGAGTAGCGTAGTGGTGCAGAGTGTTGTTTTGGCTCAACTGATCGTGGGTTCGAGTCCCAGTGTTGCCACCCCCCTTTTAAATTTCCTTTGTTTCGCACAGTAGCTGCAGGTAGTAACCTTACCTTGCAAGATCTTCTCTGTTCTATCGAACTAATGGCAGTAGCAGAGTGGTATGAGTGGCAGGTGGTGTTCAGGGGCTCTGGGATTCGATCCCTCCCATGTCCTTTTTTGTGCATTTTTCCCTGTTTTGTTGTGTTTGCTTGCTATATTGTGCTGCAGCATTCTTGTGGAGCAAGTTTTGGTTGTTGGATTTATTCTAGCAGGTTCCTAGTATTTTTCTAGCTAGGTAACTATGCATGTGTAGCGATATGTATGTATGTACGTGTGTGTGAGCTAGCCTATGTATGTGTGTGTATAACATGTTGTTTTGCACTAGGCTAGAGTGGAGATGTGTGTGGTGTGTATCCATGTGCATGGTGATGAACTCATGCACCATGTTGTGATAGTGTGGTGTATGTGTGTGGGTTTTCCCATACCTTGTGGGTGTGCATATGTAGGTGCTCTTGTGTTGTTGTGTGTGATGGTGTGTGTGTGTCACACACATGCTCAAGGCATCGAGAACCTTGATGAGCACGTGAGCATGTTTATATGTGTAGGTGTTTATATTATGTTGTGCTTGATGCTTATGTGAGTGTGTGGTGGTGTGCTAAGGCACATGAGCATGAGGTCTACCCCTCATGTGCACCATGTATATGTGAGAGTGTGCAAGTGCATGTGAAGTGATCAGCTAGTGGAAGCACATGTGATGATGCACTATTCATTTCTATGTGATTCCATGTAATTCTTCTTCTTAGCTTTGTGCCCAATTATTCTATGCAAGTGCCTATGTATTATATATGTTTTGGGGTAGAAACATCCCAGTAATCCATTGGTGGGTTCAGATTCCTCTTTAGAACACTTTCTGGGAATGTCATATTTCAGTTTTGTTCCAGGTTTAGAGCTTGGTTCCATGTGATGTGATGAGCCCAAGAGGTTGATTCTTTGTTGGGGCGGTAGAGGGTCAACCCCTCTACCACATGCTGGTTTTGTTTTATGCTTAGGAGTTCATGTGTGCAAGTTGTGCCTAATCAAAGTAGGCATGTGGCTGAAATTCCAGTTTAGTGAAAATCTATGATTTTCACTAAGTCTGAGAATCTACTTATATTTTCTTCTCCTGTTGTTGTGCTTGTATAGGTCCAAGTGTTGGGAATCAGCCTTTGCTATCAGTTGGAAAGTTGTAGCTTTTGTGTTTGTCTAGCTCTCTGTCAATTTTCATTCCATTTGGTTCCCTGTAGATATTGATTTGGGTGCTGTCAAAAATGCTTGAGAGCATAAACAACTAGTGAGAATCTGGAATTTTCACCAAGTCCCTGAAAATTGATATTTTTGGCCAAGTTAGCAGCTGTGTAACTTTCTGTGTGTAGCTCCTTTGTATTGTATTTTTTCTTGTGCTTGTAGTGCTTTTGAATAGCTTGTGCCACATATCTTATTTGGAATATTTGGGTGGATGTAGGTGCTTTGCATGTAGCTCTAAGACTGTTATGATGTTGTTTATGGCAGATTGTGTAGTTTTGATGTTTTGATGGTTGTGAGTGCATAGATGATGTTGTGGTGATATTTCTTTGCACCACCCCATCCATTCTTGTTTGTTTTGTGATATGGCAACCTGGGAATACCAGAAGTATGCCATTGGAGTGTGTGGTGATGACTTTGATACGTAGGACTTCATTTCTTGTTTCATTGTTTCCCGTTGATCAGTAGCTCCGATCGTTACGTTCTTTATATGTTTTTGCATCGTTTTGGCATGACGCATCTCATCATGACATCCTCATGCATGTCAAGATAGATTAGAGTGCAGTTCTGTCCAGTATCTTGTATTTTATTCTCATGTTTGTGCTAGTGCCTAGAATAGAGATGCATGTTCATTTTCATCTCATGCATCATGTGCTTGTTGCATCTTGTTGTGCTGTTGTTCATTGGATTCTATTCTTATGTTGGGTAGCACCCAGATCGGAGAACGAGTACGTGGATCCGGGAGAGTACATGCAGGACGAACAAGAGCAGTTCCAAGCCGAGGACATCACAAGCAAGATGATATGACCTTGATTCCATCTCTAGACTTGTTATGCTAGATTCACGTTTACTTCGTCATATGCTTGATGCCTACCACTGAAATAATTGCCTCCTGATATTTCCATGAAACCCAAACACCTGTCCCTTCCTAGAAAATCTTGAATGGCTAAGTAGGCTTTGCTAAGCTTCTAATGTTAGCGTTGCTAGTTGCAGGTGCTTTGTCTCATGTGATAACATGAGTTTGATATCATTATGTTAAATCTGTTATTTAATTAATGCACCTATATACTTGGTAAATAACGGAAGGCCTGGCCTTTTGCCAGGTGTTTTGTTCCGTTATTGCCGCCATAGTTACCGGCTACCGGTGTTTGATTCCATAACTCATCGCTCCTAACACATTCGGGGTTGTTATGGGGACCCCCTTGATAAACCGCGTAGTGTTAAAACTTGATCGGCATGACCCAACATTGGTGTTAATTTGCTAATCACTTAACAATAAACTGCATAGGGAATAGCTACCCCGAGGAATTTAATCAACAACCCGGGCCAGTGCTCCTCATGAGTGTTGGTCCAACCTAGAGCAGCTTATTACGCTCCCCGGGGCAACTCGGTGTTTTCGCGTGGTAACCATCGCTCATCCATCGTGTCCTGAGACTGAGATACGCGGCTCTTATCGGGGTCGTGGACACGACGGGAGGTCCTGCTAGTCTTGTCTTACCTTAGCGATATATCTTGCCTATAGGAATCCCGGTGAAGCTTTGGTTCTCCCCAGAGTTGAGGTTTTCCTCTAAGGAATCCGACGAGATCACGAGATTTGTGATAGACGATTACTTTGTGGCCCGTGACTGTTTGTGATGGACTAGTTGGAGCTCCCCTGCAGGGTTTAATCTTTCAGAAAGCCATGCCCGCGGTTATGTGGCAACTTGGAATATTTGTTAACATCCGGTAATGGATAACCCGAACCTAATCTAATAAAATTGCCAATTGTATGCGTAACCGTGAGTGTCCCCTTCGAAGATCTCTCTTCGATCGGGAACATGGTGGGGTTATGATTGACGTAAGTAAGTGTTCAGGATCACTTATTGATCAGCTAGTCATTGATCGCTAGTATAGACCACCTTCAATACATGTTCTACGTAAGTTAGCCACCATATATGCTTAGGATGCTGCAACCTAAATACTCCACCTTCCTTACCTAATAACTTGACTAGTTCTGGCACCGAGGTCATAGATTGCTGAGTCCCCGTGGCTCACAGATTCCTTCAAAACACCAACAGGTACAGGTACGCCCGACACAGGTGATCCCGACGGCACGCAGCTGGCGTGGCAGTACGATGAGGAGACCGATCGCTTGTACGTGAACTATCCAGAAGACTGAGGCGTGCTTGTGATCGTGGGCAAGCATGCAGGGTAGCATAGCCATTTCTCATGTTTTGTAGTTCGTAGCGGAACTACCTTGTTTGAATGCATGATGTAAACTCTGATATTATGTATAAGATGGTAGTTGATTCCCCAATTGTCATTCTGTTATTATGTATGTGCTATGTTACCGTGCTTGCGAAACGCTTAGATGCGCTTCTTTCCAATTCGGGGCCACGTTCCCTAAATCGGAAAGGACCACATCTTAATCGATACATGAGGTCACCGCACGGTATGAACCCAAAACCAAGCACTTCTCCCATTGCAAGAATCATAGATCAAGTTGGCCAAACAAAACCCACAACTCGAAGAGAATTACAAGGATATGAAATCATGCATAAGAGAGATCAGAAGAAACTCAAATAAGATTCATAGATAATCTGATCATAAATCCACAATTCATCGGATCTCGACAAACACACCGCAAAGAAGATTACATCGGATAGATCTCCATGAAGATCATGGAGAACTTTGTATTGAATATCCAAGAGAGAGAAGAAGCCATCTAGCTACTAGCTATGGACCCGAAGGTCTATGGTGAACTACTCACGCATCATCGGAGAGGTCATGGTGTTGATGAAGAAGCCCTCTGTATCTGAATCCCCCTTCGGTAGGGCACCAGAACGTGCCCCAGATGGGATCTTGCGGAGACAGAATCTTGCGGCGGCGAAAAAGTATTTTCGTGGATCTCTCTCGCAGTTTTGGAATTTTTCTGGATTTATAGGTGGCCGACAAGCCTGCTAGGCGCGGCCCCCCTGGCCGCGCCTAGGTGACTTGTGGGGTCCCGTGCTGGCCCTTGCCTTGGTTCTCATGTCTGGCGTGTATCTTCTGTTCCGGAAAAAATCTTTTCGGAAGTTTTATTCCGTTTGGACACCGTTTAAAATCCTCCTCGGAAAAGGGTCAAAAACACGGAAAAAACAGGAACTGGCATTTGGCACTGAGTTAATAAGTTAGTCCCAAAAAAGATATAAAAGGCATACAAAACATCCAAAGTTTGACAAGATAATAGCATGGAACCATCAAAAATTATAGATACGTTGGAGATGTATTAGTGCTCAATGACTCTCTCCCATAGCTTCATTGTATGTCTCATCAATTTAATTCCAGGGTAATAAGTACAACTCTGAACATCCCCCTTGTTCTTGAAGATTGGTACTAATATACTCCGTCTCCATTCTTCTCACATCTTGTTTGCTCAAAAAATGAGGTTGAAAAGTTTGGTTAGCCATACTATCGCTATGTCCCCGAGGCCTCTCCACACCTCAATGGGGATACAATCATAACCGATCGCCTTGCCTCCACTTATCCTATTTAAAGCCTCCTTGACCTCCAAATCCTGGATTCGCCGCACAAAACGCCTGCTAGTATCATAAAAGGATTCGTGCAGATCAATGGTAGAGCTCTCACTCTCCCATTGAAAAGCTTGTCAAATTACTCCTATCATCTATGCTTAATCTCCTCATTCTTCACGAGGAGTTGCTCTGCTCCTTCCTTGATGCACTTGATTTGGTCAAAATCCCTCGTCTTCCTTTCTCGGATCTTGGCCATCTTATAAATGTCCCTTTCGCCTTCCTTCGTATGTAACCATTGGTCGTGGTCCTCATACGCCCGACCCCTTGCGTCACTCACAACTCGCTTTGTGGCCCTTTTTGTAGTCTTGTACTTCTCTATGTTGTCTACACTCCTATCCAGATATAGGTGTCTGGAACAATCTTTCTTCTCCTTAATTTCCTTCTGTACATCATCGTTCCACCACCAGGTATCTTTAGCTTCTCTTCTACTTCCCGTGGACACTCCAAACTCCTTTTGAGGCCACCTTACGAATGCAAGTCGCCATCTTCATCCACATGTTGTCTGCATCACCTCCTTCCTCCCAAGATCCCTCCTTAATGACCCTCTCCTTAAACACCTGAGCTACCTCCCGCTTGAGATTCCACCACTTTGTTCTGGTGACTTTGGCATGCTTGTCCCGCTAGACACGAATCCTAAAGCCAAAGTCAACAACCACAAGCTTATGCTGAGGGACAACACTCTCTCCACGTATCACTTTACAGTCTAGGCATGCACGCTTGTCTTCTCTTCTCGAGAGGATGAAATCAATCTGGCTAGAGTGTTGCCCACTACTGTAAGTCACTAGATGTGATTCTCTCTTCTTAAAGAGGGTGTTATCTATGGTCATGTTGTAGGCCAGCACAAAGCTTAAGACGTCTTCTCCTTCTTGATTCCTGATTCCACACCCAAATCCCCAAATGCACCCCTTCAAAACTTGTGTTAGATGTGCCCACATGGCCATTGAGGTCTCCTCTGATGAAGAGCCTCTCGCCAATTAGTACACTCCCCACCATGTCCTTCAAGCCTTCCCATAACTCCCTCTTGGTGTTCTCATTGTGGCCTAATTGCGGGGCATACACACTGATAACATTGAGAACTAAGTCCCCAACTACCAGCTTGACCAGAATAATCTGGTCCCCGTGTCTCTTGACGTCTACCACTCCATACTTGAGGCTCTTGCTGATCAAGATGCCTACTCCATTTCTAGTTGCAACAGTCCCCATGTACCACAGCTTGAAGCCGGTACCCTCCACCTCCTTCGCCTTCTGTCCCCTCCATTTGGTATCTTGGATGCAAAGGATATCAACACCTCTTCTCACCGCTGTATTAACTACCTCCTAAAGCTTACCTACCAGAGACCCTACGTTCCAGCTACCTAAGCGAATCTCTTAGGCTCTGCTAGCTTCCTTACCATTCACACTCGTCAAGTCAAATGCGCAGATCCTTGATCATTTTCCACTACACCCGGGCGCCGATGTAGCACACTACTAAGGATGCGACGACCCGATCCTTGCTCACTTGCGACTGTATCTAGATCACGATACGGCGCGCCACCTAGGGGGTGACAGCCCGGCCCTTGCCCATTTTCCACCACACCCGGGTTCCAATGTGGCACATCACTGAGAGGGTTACGCCCAAACGAAAATCTTTTGGGTTTCCAAGCATATCACATCCCTCCTCCTTTACCCGGTCTTGGGACCGACTATGTTGACACAACATAGGCGGAGTTAGGCACAACTGGGTCAACATTGTAAATAATACTTTCAGCTTCAACTTTGATTGGTTCTTCAATTTTTTCTTTAATAGGTGGATGATATTTAAATCATTTCTCTTTAGCGAGATCTACATGAGCAGCAAATATTTCACAAAATGGGGCTACTATCTCATAGTCAAGTCCATACTTAGTGCTAAAATCATTCAAAGCATCGGTATTCATTAAATATTCAACACAATCAAACTGAGGTTTTATACCTGACTCTTTACCTTCTTCGAGCTCCCAATCTTCAGAGTTGCATTTAATTCTTTCTAAAAGATCCCACCTGAATTCAATAGTCTTCTTCATAAAAGAATAAGCGCAAGAAGTATCGAGCATGGTTTGATCATTACGAGAAAGCCGAGCATACAAATTCTGAACAATAATTTCTCCCGAGAGCTCATGAGTGGGGCATGTTTATAACATTGACTTCAACCTCCCCAAGCTAGAGCGATAATTTCTCCTTCATGAGGCCAAAAATTATAGATGAAATTCTATGCATAGGTTAATTTTTTGGTGAAACTCCAATTGAATCAATTCTAGTTCCAAGACCCTGTATCATCACATAGCCTATACCATGTCAATGCTTTCCCCCAAAGATAAAGGAAAAACCTTCTTCTTGACGTCATCTCCGGATAAACCTGCAATCTTATATAATCCACAAAGTTCATCCACATAGATTAGATGCATATCAGGATGTTTTGTTCCATCTCCTACATAAGGATGAGCTAGTAGTTTCTCTATCATACCCGAAGGAATTTCATAGTAAACATTTTCAATAGGGTTAGAAGGTTGAGGTATTACTCTTGGTGTTTCTAGTCGAGGTGAAGATACCCTGAACAAGCCCCTCAAAGGATTACTTTTCATAGTGACAAGTAACGGTAAATTTCAGCACATAATATAAATTTTCCCTTACCAAATTTCGCTTACAAAAGGCGCTTCACACCCCGATAATGGCACCAGAAAAGAGTCTTGATGACCCACAAGTATAGGGGGGTTCAATCGTAGTCCTTTCGATAAGAAGAGTGTCGAACCCAACGAGTAGCGGAAGGAAATGACAAGCGGTTTTCAGCTAGGTAAGTTCTGCAAGCACTGAAATAGTGGTAACAAGTTGTTTGATAGCAAGATAATTGTAACAAGTGACAAGTAGAAATAGTAACAATATGTCCAACAAGGTAGCCCAATCCTTTTGTCACAAAGAATAGGCTAGAACAATTTCTCATAATAGGCAAAGTGTTCTTGAGGGCACACGGGAATTTCATCTAGTCACTTTCGTCATGTTGGGTTAATTCGTGTTCGGTATTTTGTTATTTTGATATGTGGGTGGACCGGTACTTGGGTGCTATTCTTACTTGAACAAACCTCCCATTGATGATTAACCCTCCCACAAGAATTTGCAACTATGAGAAAAGTATTAAGAATAAATTCTAACCATAGCATTAAACTTAGGGATCCAATTCAGCCCCTTACGAAGTAGTGCCGAGACTAGGGTTTAAGTTTCTGTCATTCTTGCAACTCACCCTCTAATTACTAAACCACGATGCATTCCCTTAGGCCCAAAATATGTTGAAGTGTTATGTAGTCGATGTTCACATAACACCACTAAGGGAATCACAACAATCATATTATCAAAATACTGAACAAATATCAACTTCACATGACTACTTGCAACATGATTTCTCCCGTGGCCTGAAGAACAATAGTAACTACTCACAAGTGATAACAAATTTCATGATCAGAGAAGTACTATATAGAATAATGAATCTGAACATATGATCTTCCACGAAATAAACCATAAAGCATCAACTACATAATGTAATCAACACTACTAGTGACACCCGAGGTACTAATCCAAGGTTCCGGTACAAGATTGAGTACAAGAGATGAACTAGAGTTTTGAGAGGACATGGTGCTGAAGATTGGCCACCCAAGGTGAGAGGGTTGTTGGTGATGACGATGGCCTTGATTTCCCCCTTCGGGAGGGAAGTTCCTCCGGCGAAATTGCTCCACCGGAGAGCAAAAGTGCTCCTGCCCAGGTTCTGCCTCGAGACATTGGTGGTTTGTCCCGAAAGTCCTCACCTTAATTTTTAGGTAGAAATAGAATTTATACCAGAAGTTGGGCGCGAGAGGTGGGCCATGTGACCCACTAAACATCACGTCGCGCCAGGGGTGCCTGGCGTGCCCTAGTGTCTAGTGGCCGCCTGGTGGCCCCCTCTGACACTTGTTCATTCGAGTATTTATTTTATTTATGCTAAAATAAATCTCTGTATATTGTCGGATCAATTGGAGATGTGCAGAATAGGCATCTTTGATGTAGCTTTTTTAAGTCCAGAATTCCATTTGCCGGCATTCTCCCACTTGATGTAAACCTTGCATATTATGATAGAAAAGTCATTAGAATTACTCCACCAAGCGGCAAAATGCATAAAAACGCTATAAATAAGAGTAACAAAACATGATGCAAAATTGACGTATAAGTGTCACATAGGAAAGAAAATTATGGGGCGAAACAATTAAAAAGAAGAGAGAGCATTATTGTGACCTGAGGAAGAAATGGTGCTGAGCGTGTGAACATATGTAAAATGAATACGAGTGGATGCATGAAGAAGTTACTTATTAAACAATTGCATGAGAAAAGCTTAGCAACAAAATCTAAGCATCTATGCATTGGGTAGAGTAGTTGCTAAGGTTTTTAATACACTTCACACCTCATCTAAGCATCGATGTATTGGAAGAGGCCTAATGTTTCCCATGCTAGACAGATGTAGGATCGATAGAAGATGTGTCTAGAGGGGGGGGTTATAGACTACTTGTCAAGAAAAAAATCCTAGCCTAACCCAATTTCAAGGAAGGCAGAAATTCAGCAATTCTAAGAAGTCTAGTACACCCTACACATGCTAGTCAACATATATGGCAGCGAAAAACTAAAGACTTTGCACATGTCAAGGAGTAGAGTTTAGGAGATCAAACACAAAGAGGTTGACACAACGATTTTTGGCATGGTTTCGATAGGTGGCGCTATCATACGTCCATGTTAGTGGAGACTTCAACCCACGGAGGGTAACGACTGCGAGAGTCCATGGAGGGCTACACCCACAAGAGGTCCATGAAGAAGAAGCCTTGTCTATTCCACCACGGCTTCCGCCCACGAGTGACTAGCCTCACTCACGGTAGATCTTCACGAAGTAGGCGATCTCCTTGCCCTTACAAACATCTTGGTTCAACTCTACAACATGAAGTAGGAGGCTCCCAAGCGAGAGCTAACTAGTCTAGGAAGCACCACCCTCCAAAAGGTAATAGATGTGGTAGAACGATGAAATCCTTGCTCTTGTGCTTCTAAAGATAGTCTCCTCGACGCACAATCACTCTCTCACAGAATAGAGATGGGTAGGAGAGATTGATTTGGTGGAAAGCTGTTTGGGGAGGCTAGAGATCAAGTTTCAAATGATTGCATTGGAATATCTTGGTCTCAACACAAGAGTAGGTGGCTCTCTCTCGAAAAATGGATCTCGTAATGAAGTGTGTGTTGTGATTGCTTATCCCACAAATGAGAGGTGGGTGAAGGGGTATTTATAGGAAGCACATAAATCCAACTGTTACACCTAAAGTGGCCAACTCGGTGACATCGAAGTCATAAACTCAGTGGTACCCACTCGCACAAAAGGCAGCAACTTTTGAATCTTGGTGGGACCGATATACACAACTCGGTGGCACCAAAAAGGTGGCTAACGGTCAGATGACCAAACTCGGTGCAACACATACGCAAACTCGAAAATTTCGATTTTGTGTACTGAGGCAACAGAAATTTGGTCACCTTGAACTCGGTAGCACCGATATGGTTTCGGTTGCACCGATTTGGTGGGAATGGCTAGGGTTTCTGTTTGAGGTCAAACTCGGTGGGAGCGAAATAGGAGAGTTGATGGCACCGAATTCGAGTATGTGGAATTGGACAGAGTGGATATGTGGGGAAAATGACTGAGTATTTTGGTGGCTAACTTTGAGCACTTAAGCAACCAGTTCATTTTAATACCTCACCCCTTTTAATAGTATTGGCTTTCCTATGGACTCAAAAGTGATTTCTCACAAAAATGAAGAGTCTTCTACCTTGAAGCTTGAGCCAATCTATTCCTTTCTTGCATCAAGGGGCATCTCCACATATAGCCTTTAGCCAATGCTCTCCATGGATTATTCCTGAAATATCTTGGTAAAAGTATTAGTTCAAGAGACAATGTATGTTGTCATGAATTATCAAAGCCACCTAGGGAGCATATTGTGCTTTAAATCTCCCCCTTTTTGGTAATTGATGACAACATAGAACCAAAGCTTCAAATAAGGATAGATGTTAGAATATAACAGCTTTGACAGAAACATGACTAGTACAAGCTCCCCCTAAGTGTGTGCAATATCTTTAAAGGATATTTGCTTTGGAATGCAAGGGCACACACAAGATAGAAGGACAAGAAAAGTCATATACATCCTGGCTATATGCATCAAACATGATTGAATGAAGAGCTTCCATGTTCAAGACTCACTCTTGCAAACAATATGTGCAAGAAAAAAGAGATCATCATGAACAAGGATATGATGCATATACTTACCTTGAGGATCTTGAGTGTCTTAACATAGGAGTACACTTGGGAAAACAAATGTTAGGTAACACAAGAGTACTCTATTGTAAAGATGCTAAGAGCTTCAAAAGTACTAAGATATTGAAGACATATTCAAGATAGGATTTGATGAAAGGATATGCATCCAAGAGAAATAAGAACTTTCTCCCCTAAGGCTGAATATGTAATAATTTCCTCCCCCTGAATCATAGCATTGTAGATATTGAGAGTAGGTAGGGTAAGATAAGTTCAAACCAATAACAATTTTATCTCTCTCCCCCTTAATACGTAAGGTTTGATACATCTCCCCTTAGATAAGGTAAACCTTCCTTTAGGAACAAACATCTCCCCCTAGCTAGTGATATTTCTCCCCCTTTTTTGTAAGGTTCTTCGTGATACTTCTCCCCTATAAATAGGTTCAATGGATGGAATCTTTGATATTTCTCCCCCTTTGGCATTAATTTCCAAAAAAGACAGAGGGTAAGGGCTCATTGAGAGAAAGGGATCCTGGATACTTCTCTCTTTTATAAGGGTTCGTTGAATTTTTCTCCCCCTTAGTTAGTAGGTAAGGGTTCATTGAATGTTCTCCCCCTTTGATATGGATATGATTTCCTTGAACTATCTCCCCCTATGTTAGGGATCCTAGATGATTCTCCCTCTTATATTGTATGAGATCACGGAGGTTTTCTCCTCCAAGAGAAGTTTTCTCCCCCTAGAAAAATAATGCCAAAATGGATTTTGTTTCATATAATTTTCAATAATATCTTAGGAGGCAATGAAACATGGGATAACTGATAATTTTTCTCCCCTAATGCAAACATCCAAAAGAAAATATCAGAAAACCTAAGGCAGTGATAATATCGGAGTCACCGAGGCAAATTGGTTCGGTAGAACGAGAATGAGAATCAGGCCTATGGGAGAAATCGGTTGGACCGAGTTTTCCAGATCGGTGAGACTGAGTTGCAATGAAAATCAACTCCTTAACTGAAAATGGGTAGATAACAATCGAAGGATTGTTTCAAGATACCAATTGTGAAAGGCAAACAATTGTAAAAGAAAAACATATGGTAGGAGCAATTGTTTTGTGTTTTTTGAAATATATACATACATTTTGATGAGAGTTTAATGGTTCCAAAAGAATATGAAATGTCAAATGTGAACCATAGAATAATCTCCATCTAGATATGGGGTGGTGACTAGGTCACCTATATTAGAGTATTTGACTTGAGGAGTCAATCAAGGTTGCTTGATCATAGGTCATACTCATCGTTAAGCACAAAAATGAGTTTACCATTTTTTTATTAAGCATTTCAATGTCTACATATCACTTGAGTTGCTTTGCCTCATGAATTGGTGTAAAGCTTTATCACGGATATGAGTACATACCTTCGAATGATGTTGATGATATGGCATGTAGGTGAACTTGTTGTGGATGCTCAAAGTTGATGAAGATCATCTTGAGTTGGGAGCTATCCATGTTGTTTTGGTTTACTTATCACCTACAATAGTTAGTCATGCAAGGAAGAACATAATATATCCAAATGACATCAGTGAACTCAATATCATATAATTGTCAAGGATATGATTTTGTTGTCTTCTTCCTCCATCTCCGAAGAAAGGGTTCTTGATACTTGGCTATGTCAAGATTGCTTTTGATGTGAGTTGATTGCAATCTTGTGGAATGTATTTCTTATAAGTACCTACGAAAGGTTAGATGCAATGCAAGGCAGCATAGCTTCCAAGATACAAGGTAGTCATATCAATGGCATCATGGAATGGGCAATCAAGCTCATGCCCCTGCATGCATCCGAGTGAGTCGAGCTCAGGTTTGAAGCATCAATGATGTTCAACTCACTCCTCAGATGACATAACACTTCCTCATCATGTCGTTTGGTAAAGATATCAGATAATTGTTTGTCAGTACGAACATGCTTGAGATTTGTATCTCCTTTACCAACATGATCTCGAATGAAATGATGTCGTACTTGGATATGTTTTGTTCCAGAATGTTCCACATGATTATAGATAATCTTAATAGAACTTTCATTATCGCATAACGATGGAACTTTTCCAACATGAATGCCATAATCTTTAAGTGCTTGAGTCATCCAAAGTAATTGTGCACAACATGATCCAGCGACAATGTATTCAACTTCAACAGTAGATAAGCATACCAAGTTTTGTTTCTTGGATGACCAAGACACAATAGATCTCCCAAGATATTGACATGTACCCGAGGTGGATTTCCTATCAAACTTTTCTCCGGCATAGTCCGAGAAGGAATAGCCAACAAGATTAAAAGAAGATCCCTTGGGATACCTGATATGTCCCAAACGTATCTATAATTTCTGTTTGTTCCATGCTCTTTTGGGTGACATTGTTATGTGTTTTTCTACACTTTCATACCTTTTTACACATATTTGGACTAACCTACTAACTCAGTGCACCCAGTGTCAGTTTATGTCTGCTGGTGTCTTTTAATTGCAGGGAATTTACCCCAATTTTCAGAGCCCGAAAATCCCAAGAAAAATATATATAAATCAGCGTGACGGAAGCTTCAGGAAGCACCAAGGTGGGCCAGAGGGGAGCCAGGCCTCACCCAGGTGACCACCTGGCACGGGCGCCCTCCTGGCCACGCGCCCAGGTCGCCTGGGTGGCGGGTTCACCCCCTTGCGCCCTCCTTTCGCCTATATTTACATCCCGAAGCAAAAACCCTAAAGATATATCCCGCATCGCGAATTTCACCACCGTTCTGCCGCCGTAGCGCTTCCGAGATCGGGAGCGCCAGGAGACCTCTTCCCGGCACCCTGACGGAGGGAGGATTCACCTCTGGGAGCTTCTCCACCACCATGGACGCTTCGTGGATGTGCCGTGAGTAGTCCTCCTTGGAGCATGGGTCCATGACCAGTAGCCATGTGATGTATTCTCTCCAATATCGTGATTCAATGGTTAGCCCTTGTGAGATTCCCTACATGATCAAGGCATCTATGTAATTTACCTGTTGTTGCTATACTGAGTTTGCTGGGATGCGATGGATTATGAGATTATGTTCAGACTGTGATGAGTTATATATTTGGTTCTCCTTTTATATTTTGTTCTTGAGGTATTCATGCATGTTCTCCATTGCTTTTTATTTCTTTGGCGAAGTAGTAGATTTTAACTCCAAGAGGGAACGTTATGTATGATTGTGGGTTCATGCCCCCTGATGTCTAGCTTGAGGTGACAGAAACATGAGACTAGGGGATGTGTTGTTGCCACCAGGGAGAAACACAACGGTGCTTGTGACCATGGTTGCAAGTATTGTTTACCTTACGCAAAGTTTGTTAATGCAGTTGTCCGTTGCTTTGAGTTTACACTTTGGGTGGGGCTCGCAACTTAATACCAGCGAGATGTTCTGGATAGATATCTCAAGGTGGATGATTGGTGAGTAGATGCTGGTGGATAAACGGTCTACTTGTCTTGGCGTACTGCCCATACTTATGAGCCTCTAACTTTCTTGTTGCATGACTAGCATTGCGGTGCATTTATAATTCTGTCAATTGACCAGGTGTAATTTGTTTACCCAGCATAGTTGTTTATCGTCTTTTGGGAGAGAGACATCACTAGTGAACATCATGGGACTCTGGTCATATTTCCACCATTGTTTACACCTCCACCATGTACTTCTTTTATTTCATTTTCCGTTGCAATCACCATCGCTATTCCCGCTTGTGTTTGATCCTTTGCAAATGACAAGGACGGAGAGATTGACAACTTCTCTGAACTCGTTGGGAGCAAAGTTATTTGTTGTGTGTGAAGGTCCACGTCTTCTGCTAGCGCTAGAGCAGCATACACCTACTTGTTGATCCTTGTAGTCCTCCTGGTTCGATAAACCTTACAATCCCCGTGTAAGGGAAATATGTTGTTGACTACATCTCAACCTTCCACTTGGGGTAACCAGCAAGGGGTGAGGAGTATAGTTCCATCAACTCATCATCAATACCATATGCCAAAGTTTGGTATATGTATGAGGTATCTCTCTATCCTTATTACAGCCAATAAATGACACTCTTTTGGTGCAGCTTGATATTGGGCACACATGCAAACACTCAACATGATGTCACGATGGGAGGCACATAAATATAGTAATGAACCAATCATTGATCGATAAACCTTTTGATCAACTGGTTTGTCCTCCTTAGTGAGGTCAAGATGTCCACTAGTAGGCATGGTGGTTCTCATACCTTTGCATTCTTGCATGTTGAAATCTTTCATTAAGTCCTTGGTGTATTTGGTCTCAGAGATAAACGTACCTTCTCTCGATTGTTTCATCTGGGATCCAAGGGAGAACTTTAGTTCACACATCATGGACATCTCATACTTCTCTGACATCAACTTTCCAAACTTCTCACTAAAATTTGGCTTAGTAGAACCAAAGATAATATCATCCACATATATTTGGCAAACAAATAGTTCTCCATCAACTCTTGTAGTGAATAAGGTTGCATCAATGTTACCAATATCAAAACCCTTTTCAATGAGAAACTTTGTTAGGCATTTGTAACAAGCTCTAAGGGCTTGTTTTAGACCACATAAAGTTTTACGAGGTTAGTAAACGTGATTGGGTTTCTTAGGGTTCATGAATCTGGGAGGTTGTTTAACATAAACTTCCTCCTCAATTTCTCCATTGAGAAAAGCATGATTGATATCCATTTGATAAAGAGTCATATCATGGTGATTGGCATAAGCTAGAAAAATGCAAATGGCTTCAAGTCTAGCAACAGGAGCATAAGTCTCATCGTAGTCCATACCTTTGACTTGCGTGTATCCTTGGGCTACGAGACATGCCTTGTTGCGTACAAATTGCCCATCTTCATCTTTCTTTTTCCGAAACACCCATCTTGTGCGAGTGATGTTTTGCTCGTGTTCGGGACTTTTTAACAAGTGTCCATACTTCGTTCCTCTCAAAGTTGTGTAGCTCTTCGTGCATGGCATTAACCCAATCCGGATCTTGAAGGGCTTCTTCAACCTTCAAAGGTTCAATGCTAGAGATGAAAGAATAATGCTCACAAAACTTAGCTAAACAAGATTTAGAGTGAGTGGTTCTCCTGGTTTTTATGCCATCATAGATTTTATTCAACGGATGGTCTCTATCTATTGGGGAACGTTGCATGGGAAACAAAAAATTTCCTACGCACACGAAGACCTATCATGGTGATGTCCATAAACGAGAGGAGATTTGGATCTACGTACCCTTGTAGATCGCACATCAGGAAGCATTAAGAAACGCGGTTGATGTAGTGGAACATCTTCATGTCCCTCGAACCGTCCAACGAACCGTCCCATGAACCGTCCCGCGATCCGTCCCACGATCCGTTCTGATCTAGTGCCAAACGGACGGCACCTCCGTGTTCAGCACACGTACAGTTTGAAGATGATCTCGGCATTCTTGATCCAGCAAGCAAGACAGAGAAGTAGATGAGTTCTCCGGCAGCGTGACGGCGCTCCTGTGGTGGTGACGATCTACTCATGTAGGGCTCCGCCCGAGCTCCGCAGAAATACGATCTAGAGGAAGAACTATGGTGTCTAGATCTGAGTTGCACGTGGCAAAAGTTGGCTCAAATCAGCCCTAAATCACCACTATATATAGGAGGGAGGGGCAGGAGGCTGGCCTTGAGGGCCAAGCCCTCAAGGGTGCGCCGGCCAGGGAGGAGAGGACGAATCCTACTCCAATTAGGATTGGAAAGTGGAGTCCTTCTCTTCCTTCCCACCTCCCTTTTTTTTCTTTGGTTTTCTTCTTATGGCGCCAAGGACCTCTTGGGCTGTCCCACTAGCCCACTAAGAGCTGGTGCGCCACCCCTAAGGCCATTGGGATTCCCCCGGGTGGGTTGCCCCCCTCCCGGTGAACTTCCGGAACCCATTCGTCACTCCAGTTACAATGCCGGTAATGCCCGAAAACCTTTCGGTAACCAAATGAAGTCATCCTATATATCAATCTTCATTTCTGGACCATTCTAGAACCCTCGTGACGTCCATGATCTCATACGGGACTCCGAAGAACATTCGGTAACCACACATATAACTCAATTATACTAAAACATCATCGAACCTTAAGTGTGCAGACCCTGCGGGTTCGAGAACTATGTAGACATGCCCCGAGGTACTCCTCGATCAATATCCAATAGCGGGACCTGGATGCCCATATAATCCGTAGATCTTATCGGTTGAACCTTAGTGTCAAGGATTCATATAATCCCGTATGTCATTCCCTTTGTCCTTCGGTATGTTACTTGCCCGAGATTTCATCGTCGGTATCTGTATACCTATTTCAATCTCGTTACCGGCAAGTCTCTTTACAAATTACGTAATACAAGATCCCGTGACTTACACTTAGTCACATTGCTTGCGAGGCTTGTGTGTGATGTTGTATTACCGAGTGGGCCCCGAGATACCTCTCCGTCACACGGAGTGACAAATCCCAGTCTTGATCCATACTAACTCAACGGACACCTTCGGAGATACCTGTAGAGCACCTTTATAGTCACCCAGTTACGTTGCGACGTTTGATGCACACAAGGTATTCCTCCGGTGCCAGTGAGTTATATGTTCTCATGGTCATAGGAACAAATACTTGACACGCAGAAAACAATAGCAATAAAACGACACGATCAATATGCTACGTTCATAGTTTGGGTTTTGTCCGTCACATGATTCTCCTAATGATGTGATCCCGTTATCAAGTGACAACACTTGTGTATGGTTAGGAAACCTTGACCATCTTTGATCAACGAGCTAGTCAACTAGAGGATTACTAGGGACAATGTTTTGTCTATGTATCCACACATGTATTTGTGTTTCCAGTCAATACAATTATAGCATGGATAATAAACGATTATCACGAACAAAGAAATATAATAGTAACTAATTTATTATTGCCTCTAGGGCATATTTCCAATA
The DNA here is from genome assembly GCF_904849725.1 of Hordeum vulgare subsp. vulgare. Classification (NCBI taxonomy): domain Eukaryota; kingdom Viridiplantae; phylum Streptophyta; class Magnoliopsida; order Poales; family Poaceae; genus Hordeum; species Hordeum vulgare. The sequence continues at coordinate 396,509,629 of NC_058522.1, read as the reverse complement.
GTCTCCCACTTGCACTATAGTCAATAATCTAGTTTACATCACCATGTGATTTTAACGAATCCAACACCCATATAGTTCTGGGGTTTGATCACGTCTTGGTCGTGAGAGAGTTTTAGTCAACAGTTCTGAATCTTTCAGACATGTATGTGTTTTACAAATCTTTATGTCATCTTATAGATGTTGCGACTATGTGCTATTCGGAAATACTCCAAATATCTACTCTACTATACGAATCCGTTTTACTACTCATAGTTATTCGGATCAGTGTCAAAGCTTGCATCGACGTAACCCTTTACGACGAACTCTTTAACCACCTCCATAATCGAGAAAAATTCCTTAGTCCATTAGTTACTAGGGATAACTTTGACAGTTGGTTTAGTGATTCAATCCTGGATCACTCTCTGTACCTCTCAACAGACTTGTGGCAAGGCACATGCGGTACACAGCATGGCATACTTAAGAGTCTATGGCTATGGCATAGGGGACGACCCTCGTACTTTATCTTTCTTCTATCGTGGTCGGGTCTTGAGTCTTACTCAAATTCACACCTTACAACACAGCCAAGAACTCTTTCTTTGTTGATCTATTTTGAACTCCTTATCTCCTACATCATTTGGCAATTGTTTTATTTGTGAACCATTAGTCTCATCAAACTTCACATCTACCGTCTCTTCAACTTTTCGAGTGAAGTTGTTGTAGACATGGTAAGTTTGACAGTTCAATCCGTAACTGAGTAGGAAACCTTCATAAGATTTAGGAGCAAATTTAGAGCAACGACGATTATCAAGAATATAGCACTTAGAGTCAAATACCCGAAAGTATCCAACTTGAGGTTTGTTACCGATGAGTAGCTCTTATGCCGTTTTACCGAGAAGCTTGTGTGGGTGTAACATCCCAAAATTATAAATTTTGGAATGTTAATATAATTATTAGATTGATTGTTTGTTTGTTTGCTGAGTGACTGAAACTTGTGTGAAATTTGAAACTTTTCAAAACTTTTGAATGAGAGGGAATAAAATGACTTTCCCCCTTCTCCGGTGAATTCAAATTCAAGCTTTTCAAAGCCAAGAGAGAAGATGACATGACTTCTTCAACTATAAATAATTTGAACGGAGATATTTGCATTTGAATTCTCTTGCATTTTTATTTGTTTTCTTCGTGCAAGAAATGCCGGGAAATACATTCTAAAGAGCGGAGGAACATGGCCCTCAAATACCCGGGCATTTTGAAAGTCATTTGAACCCTAAAACTTAGAGGGTCATTTGAAAATTGTTTGCAAAAGAAAATAAACCCTTTTAGGCAATTTTGTGAAAATAATTTTTTCTGAAGTTTTTATTTTTGTCATGGAAAAAATGCCCATCATCTATATTCTATTTTTCTGATCATTTTAGTATATAAAAACTCATTATTCCAAATTGATTTGCTTTCCTTTTTAACGTTTTAGTTTCCTAGTTTTGAAAATAGGAATAGAATCACTTTTATTAGGAAATAGGAGGTGGCCCATTAAGAGCTTTCCAAATTTGGCCCAACAGAGGATCATATCCTACCTCCATCTCTTCTTCACGTGAGAGGAAACCTTCCATCCATGGAGAGGGAGATCCCCACCTCCTGGATTCGCGAAATCCTTTCCTTCCCGTCGCCTCTATAAGAAGCCCCACGTCCACCTCGTTCCATTCCCGTTGAAACCGCCGCCTCTCCTCGCCTCTAGCTCGCGCACCCCTCGCCGGAATCGTCACCGGAAAACTCACCAGAGAGCTGCCAGGAACTCCACCTCGCCACCCCTGCACCCCTCCACCCTTCGGCCACCTCCCCCACCACTTCGGCCTCACCACCCCACCCCCTCCCCCTCGCTGCATCCCCCCCGTCACCACGACCAGCGAACTGGAGCACCACCAGTAGCTTTTCCTCCATCGCCCCCTACAGCCACCCCTCCACCTCGCCTCCCTTCCCCTCCCAGGAGCCCCCACCTTCGGCCCCCCTTCCCCACTCCCGCCGGCCACCACCCCATCCCCACCGGAGCTCCACCACCGGCACCCCACCCCACCTCGACCAGGAGGCCAGCAACTCCCAGCCGAGGTAATCTCCCTCCCCTCTCTGTTTTCTCTTTTCTTATTTTGTAGCCGTTGGATCTAAGAGGTATGGTTAGATTAGATCTTAAAGTACCTCTTCGGTTTATATTAGTAAACCAGTGGTTTTATTCCACTTACTCAATTAGCCAGCAAGTTTTGCTTAGCCTCGGACGTTTGCTCCAAACATTGCAACAAACAGCACCCGCAGCCTATAGCAACATGCCACGTGTACCCCCTATTTGTAGATAGTTAGCAACAGTTTTTCTGTCTAAATTGCCAAAAACAGAAAGTTTCTGTTTTGTTTTGGCCACAACTTTTTATCCCAAAGTCCAATGACATTGATTCTTTTTCCAGTAGCTCACAAGTTCTCTTTAGTTTTTAAAAACATATAATTTCTCTATGTTTGAAATTCTCAAATATAAGTTATATCAGATTTAGTTTAAACCTTGTTTTGCCTATTCCAGGAGTTTAAAAAATGATTTTGAGTTGATTCTTTTTGCTACTGCTTCCTAGTGATAAAATCTTACTGTGGTAGAAGTTTCAAAAATTTTAAAGTATTTTTACTGGTGTTTTCAAGATAAACAAGTTTCTGCCATACCGGCGCGTGTTGAACTCCTTTACTTAGGCATTTGCAAATCCTTACTTGTGATGTTATTTTTAGTTGTGGCTTGATTGAAGTGCTTATGGTGTGCTTTGTGTTTGTATCGGTAGATCATCCGGAGTGCGAAGCGTGTTACTTAGAAGCACTCGAGCAAGACAACTATCATCAAGGCAAGTCACTTTGATCATACTATCACCTATGTTTTATGCATCGTAGTTCTACCATCCTATGCCCAAATTGAATGCTGCTTAGGTACTTGGAAATTTTAGTATAGATTGTAGTATCATGTGGTAGGCACACAACAACCCCGATACTTGGCCCTGGGCAGACAAATTTCATATTGCTATGCTTGAGTAGACGGGATTTCGGTTGAGTGCATAACACGAGTGATGCGAGGTTGATTAAATAATCAAGACCGGTTAAGACAAGATTTTCAAGACCTCGGACGCAATGCAACTCTGGGTGAAGGACGGTTGATCGGCTCCCTGGAGAACCCAGTGGATGACCCGGGATGCTGCAGAGGCCATGACATCCTGCGGAAAGCTTCACCCAGGCTCAAAGAGACGAACGGATATTTTCAAGACCCAAGGCTTACCTGCACAGCCACAAGTCATTATGGGCTCTGGCTTGGTTGGACAACGCGGCGACTCTGGACAGGCGGTGCTAGCAGATGTAGAAGAACGGTAGGAATGGATGGGCACCAACAGGGATTCAGAGGGACCCGTTGAAAGACCATGTTTTGATCATCCGGTCTTCAAACACCCTGAAGTGCGAGGACATACATGGAGGCGATCAAATCTTGTGGGGAACGTGTGCAAAACTCTGCAGAGTACTCAAACCTAATCGATTAGCCGTGTCCACGGTCATGGACAACTTGAGCCAAAGGAACTGAAGTTATCTGGATTTCTCAACACCATTAAATATATTTGATGAGGGTAATTATTGACAACTCGGGTACGAGAATTGGTTGGCGGAACCATCTCGTTAACAACCAACAATGTAGTAACATCTTGCTTTTAGCCCTCTCTTGATGTAGGAGAAAACTTGCTTTTAGCTAAACAGTTATAGCCCCACCTGCCATATATGCATATAGTATAGATGATTACTTTTCACCCTTCTCTTATGTGACTTGCCGGCATATTCAATATGCTGACCTACACGGCTGCAACGTCTTATGTTGCAGATATTTTTCTTCGACGAGTAAGAGTACGATTCAGGGTTACGGTCTACACTCAACTTGCCGTTGGTGTTTATTGGGACTCCACTCCCTTGACTGCTTCTCTGAGATATTTAAGGTATATATCAGTTTTACGCTATTTACATGTGATTGCACTTTGATATATACATTGATGTACTGTGTGTGCCAGCATACTGATCCAGGGATGGCACAGAAACACAGAGGCTTGACTCGTCTTGAGTCGGGTCGCTACAGAAATGGTATCAGAGCACATGTTGACTGTAGGACGTGACCCTAGAAACTGGAAATTTCTTAGGAAAGGATCTCTCAAAATTTCTATTTTTCAAGAACACCTTTTACTTCTCATCTTTTCTGATTTCATCAAACGTTCTCTCTCACCTCAAATAGTTAGACAACGCCCTTTCCCCTTTGACCACGTGAAGGATCAACCGACTCCCACTTCATAGTAAAGAGGAGTTCATCATGTAGTTGAAGCTACACCAAGTGAAGACTCTCAAGACCCGAAGAACTCGAAGACCCCGAAACGTTCCAATGTTTATTAGAAGTCCAAACCCCAATTATATACCCACGTTAGTTACGATGATTTGTGAGCCGTCATTGGTGTGTGTTTTCCGACGGCCACAACTAAAACCCATTCTCCAAAAATATTGTTTGTATTGTGTGTATCTCCCTCCCTCTCTTACCCGTCTCATCCCCGAAACCTCAACCCTACCAGATGGAGTATGAAGCTGGACTTGTAGTCTCTGGACCAATGACCCAGCTGGAAGCTGAGATATGGATTCAAAACATGGAGAACCACTTCGGGAGAAACTTGATCTCAAGGAAGTATGAAGTGGAACACGCTCTCCGGTACTTTACCCAAAGTGCTGCTATCTGGTGGAAAATGCACCATGCCATACAAGGATTTAGTGGAGAAGAAACCTGGGACGAATTCAAGAGGACTCTGTTAAGATCTCATCTTATTCAGAAGTGCTTTGATAATCCGAAGGAGAAGACTTGTGCATGCAAGATCTGTGGAGAAATAGGACACACCCAGGAAGAACACACGGATGGATGCACTCATTGTGAAGAAAATCACCCAGCTGAGGAGTGCCCAACTAGTCAGGTGACTTGTTTCTTGTGTGAAGGAACCACCCACTACCCAGCTCAGTGTCACATTTACCCCAAGGTGCAACAAGTTGTCAAGCAGCAGAAAGAAGCAGTGACGGAAACCCTCAAGAAGAAGATTCTAGAAGGACCGGTGATGAACAAAAATATTGAAAGCCCTGATGAACAAGGTCTGACCAGATTTTTATCCAATGCATGCTACTCATGTGGAGAAGAAGGACATTATTCACAGGATTGCACGAAGGGAAGCCAAGAGTATCTGGGAAACTTCCCGACGGAAAAAGTGGAGTTTGATCCACTTGAAATAGAAGAACTGGCCAAAATAAAGGAGTCCGGAAAGAAGAAAAAGTACCCTCGAAAGAGCCAAATCTCTGCAGATATAGACCTGAGTCATGTCAGATGTTACAAGTGTATGGAATTTGGCCACCACAAATACATGTGCTCAGGAAGGAAGCTGGAAATCCAAGGAGCAAAAGCAAAAGCTAAGAAGTCTCGAGACTTGTCAGAACTCATTTGCTTTCGTTGCAAGGAAGCAGGACATTTTGCTAGCGATTGTCCGCAAAGGAAGAAAGCTAGAATGGAGTAGTTAAGTTTTGACCAGGGCAATAAGTGTGATCCGAAGCACTCTTGTTTTTCATGAGATCATGGAGTGAAATTTTGTAACAGAAGTCCCTGAGATTGTAATAACATCATGAATAAATGGAATTTATTGTCTCATGATTGCCTATGTTGAAAATGTATGCGTTGTTTCTCTACGAGCAAAGCTCTCTGAACAATTATGAGGATATGAGAAAATATGGTCTATACAGGCATGAGTATAATTCATTTAAGTGTGGTAGTAATCGGTAAACCCACAGGATCCACTGAGAAGGAATGTACCATGATTACCAAGGAGACACATACATTCCTCTGAGTACCTATTTACTGACACCTGCAGATGACAACTCTCTACGAGTCATTCCTCAAGGGCCCAGAAACGATCATGACCCTGACCAGTGATCATGATTACCCGAAAATCCTGAAGGACATGATGAAGCACATTCATCTTGAAGGAGATGCAGCCTACAAAGGCTACCCATTCATGGAAATGGAGTGGAACTTTGGTACGTGGAAGTATGTCACATCCCTAACCCTTAAGCAAGATAGCATTGTGCTCATGTCTTCTTTGCATTTGCATCTAAGAAGTTTCAACAAAAACAACAAAGTGGCAAAGGAAAAACTCAAAACCCTAGCCACCATTTCAATTAAAGGAAATCTCAAACTAGTTCAATATCAATGAACCCAAAATGGCCCCAAGAAATGTTCAAACTTTCTGATAAATCATGAAAGTAAATGAGCATTGGAGAAAACTATTTTCTTGACACTTTAAGCTTTTTGATTAAATGAAAAAGGCTACTGGTTTCAAGTTTTAAATTTGAAATCAGAAACTATAAATTTCCAAAGATGTTGAAAACCTTGGAAATGGTTGGGGATATTATAACAAATATTTCAGGAGGTCTAAAATAGTTTATACTTTTTGTTTTGGAGCTGAATTAATTAGCAAAACAATAATTAGCAAAACAGAAAAAATGGAAAAACCTTACCTGTCGCCTAAGCCTGGCCCGGCCCATCCCTGGCTCGTCCCCTCCCTCGCGCCAGTAGGCAGCAGGAGGTGGCCGCCGCCCCCTCCGGCGCGGCCACGCACCTGCATGCCTGCCTGGCCGCCGCCTCGCGCTGGCGACGACGGGGATAAGCTCCCCAGAGCCTCCCCTATCCATTCCCCGCCTCGATCTCTTCCTCCCCCCGGATCTCCTCCTCCTCCTTGCTGCCGCCATTAGAGCCGAGATCGAGCTCGAGCTTCCCGTGCCCCTGGCCATAGGATTCCCTCCCAGAGCACGCCATTAGCTCCGCCTCGTTGCCCTGGTCATCTCTGCAGAAGCCGACGCTTCCTCGAGCCCTGCAACGCCCGCAATGCCGTCGTCTTCCCCCTCCGGCCGCCGGACCTCTCCCGTCGATTCGTCGCCCCCACGCCTTCCCTGAGCCGTCTAAGCTCTGCTCTGCACTCCCTGTGAGCATGCGGTCGTTTCCCCTAAGTTTTCCCCGTCGATCCCCTCCTCTAGCTCTAGTTTCACCGGAGCCCGACGAGGACCGCCGCTGTCGCTCGTCGCCGGTAGCCCTCCGATGATCAGCTCGTCCTTCCGAGGGCACCAGCAGCTCCAGGTCGACGCGTAGATGCTGTAGCAGCTAAGAACCGAGCGTAGATCCCTCTGATTCAAAGACCCCGATGACGCCCGAGCCTTGGCCGCCGCCAAGCTCGTCGCCGGCGTCATCTCCGGCCAGATCAGCCCCGGCTAGGTGCAGAAATGAAGCTGCGGGAGACGTGTCGTTCCTCTGGTGCTCTCCGCGCAGCATTTGGCCCTCTGTGCGCCGTTTCCGAGCCCCTCCACCGTGCTGGTGGTCGCCGGAGGCTCCCCGCCGGCGGGGACGACCTCGTCACCGGTGGATGCCGACGTGGCAAAGCTAATCCAGCAGATTAGGAGCTTAATCTCTCGCTGACAAGTGGGCCCAAGGCCAAGTCAAACCTCAGTTAGGGTTGGTCAGCGCGGGATTAGTCCCAGAGAGGCTGACCAGTGGGGCCCCCCTGTCAGGTTTGACATGAACAGGTCGGCTGACCTGCTGACGTCAGTCTGATGCAATAATTAGAATTTCCAGTATAAAACTAATTCAGGAAATTTCTAAAAATTGTAAAAATCATAGAAATTAATCTGTAACTCCAATGAAAATAATTTATATATGAAAAAGTATCAGAAAAATTCAAGGATTCTGATTATGCTATTTTCAACTATGTTTGAAAAAGTTACAGAACCCTAAATTGTGGAATAAGGAATAATTCAATTCTTATAATCACTTTATAAATGGAATTTGCAAAAATATTCGAATTCCATTATATATACAATGTTCACCACTGTCCTAATTACAAATCAGTACCATAACATGACATTTCATGCATGTTAACATCAAGTTGATCTGAGCATCAGGTCGAATCAATTAAACCGGTATCCGAGAATACCCCGTTTGAATTGCTATTCGAATGTGATTCAAATCAACTCTAAACCTAATACATGTTGAAAATAATAACTTATCACCTTGCATTCTCATGCCATGCTCATGCATCATTTTGAGTGCATATGATTGTTATTGAATGTTGCCATTCATTTCGGTAGGCTCCGCACCCCCGGATTCCACCGAATATCCGTCTGACGGATATCGTTCCTCCTCTGAGCAACAAGGCAAGCAACCCCTTTGATCATTCCGATAACTCCCATGTTCTTGCTCCTGCACCTATTTATTGCATTTAAGATCAAATGCTTCAACTGCTTTTGCCACGATAGTTGAACCCACTTCCTTTGCATGACTTAACCTTGTCACAGTAAATAGCCAAACCTTGCAACCTAGCATACCTGGTAGTTGCTTGAGCTGTGATGTGCCTTATCCTGCTATGCATGCTATGCTTAGAGTTGTGTATGGTCTGTCATCTGGGAGATGAACAGAATTGTGGAACGTGTTTGGTGAGCAAAGGTTGTGTGTTGAACTTGAGTTGGTAAAGGTACCGGTGAAAGGCCGTGTAGGAGTACATGGCTGGTTGTTTCATTGGAACCGTCCTTAGGAACTGAGTTCCGTGTATGTATTCCAAGACTAGATACTACCACATGCTGGGCCCTGAAATATGACCCTGCTCGGCCTATTAATCACTTAGTACTCGGTCCAGGAGTTGCAAGTAGTTTCTGGTGTTTATAGAAATGCTGGAGGCCGTGCATGGTGCTGACCTGAGAGGTGGGCCCTGATGCGGTAGGCAGTGGCACGGTGTACCAAGTGGCACCCGGATGGTGGGCTTGGGAACCCTGCGCACATCGTTTGAGGCCGTAGCGGAAACCTCGGCCGGACTTCCGTACGGGTTACTCTCAGATAGGCGATAAACCTGGACTAGGTACTAGTGTGGTTAACGGTCGTGGCCGACTCCCTCGCTGGGCTTCCGCTTGAAGATTGCCGAGGTGCATGACGTGCACATAGCGATAAGTGGCGAGAGCGTGTGTGACGAAGTACACCCCTGCAGGGTTATGATCTATTCGAATAGCCGCGTCCGCGGATATGGACTATTTGGAGACATATGTTGTTCATAGATAACTTCAATGGCTACTCATAAAATTGTCAAGATAAGTGTGAGTGTCGTGGATGGCATTTCCGTATGGAGACGGAATGATTCCACGATAGTGTATTGTTGTGGTGTTAGTGGACTCGTGTGCGAGAAATCAAGTTGTCAAAACTAATTTCAAAATGCAAGTTGTCTAGCCACGAGTCAAATGCTGGCTTCCCGCATGAAACCCCATAGAGGGTTGTTCGTAGACATCGACGACGACGAGTAGCTGGTGTCCCAGCTATGATCTGGCCCTACGTCGGCTCTGTAGTATAGTCAGGCCATGTGCCTTCTAGTTGCCCTGTCTGTTCCCAGACAGTTTATAACTCTTCCGCTGGCTTGTATTTGTATGACGGCTATTATGGGTCGGGAGACCTTAATGTGTAATATTATGTGTGTGGCTCTTCCGAGCCTCTTAAATAAAGGTTGTATGTTTATGGTTATGTTGTGATGCCATCGATGTATCTATACATATCGGTATGCCATGCGTACGTGTGCTGTACTTGATATGTATGGAGTTCGATTACCTAGTCGTGAACTTTGGTAGCACTCCTTACAAGGAAATGCCCCTTTGTGATCCAATGAGCCTTGGTAGTCCGCTACTGCTCCGGACACATTGGTTGACCGGCATGTGTCCTTCTTAGCTGCTGTGTCTGTCCTCTTTGGGGAAATGTCACGCGACGTAATGGAGTCCTTGTAGCTTGCTACGACTCGTCTACGTTCGCTGATGACCGACACCTGCTTTGTTGGGTCATGTATGCCTGTCCTTGTGCGGTACTACCACTTTGGTTTATGACTAGACATGTCGATCCGGGTTCTTCGACATTGGATTGCTAGCGACACTATCGCATACGTGAGTCAAAAGACGCAAACGGTCCCGGCTAAGGTAAGGCTGCAGCCGTGGAGTTAACCGTGCGTGAGACCACAAAGGGATGCGATGTGTTACAGGCTGGATTCCTATGGCTTAGGATTGGGGTCCCGACAGCGTTGGTATCAGAGCTTGACTGAGTGTAGGATTACTAAGCCAAACTGGTCGAAGTTGAGTCTAGAATTTCTTAGTTATATATAAGGGAATTGTTTGTGGAAGGGAACGTAACACTCTTGTTCTCTTCTCAAGATATTCTATTCTGGTCATCCTCGTCTTTTCTGTGGGAATTAAGGACTAGGTTACTCATCTTCTCCTAGGCTCGTGTTTCTGATCGGTAGATTATAGGACTACGGGTCGAGAGATATTGGGTTTCTTTTATTCCTCGGAAGCAGGAAGTAAGTTTGATGATCAGAGAGTTGAACTTCATAGTTGAGTGGTTACGCTATTCCATTTTTTTGGGTTGTCTCAAAATTTGTTTTTGAGCATTTACAGCCGTTATGCTGCCCAATTTTGCATTCAGAACTCTAATGCTTTTGCATTACTCTCTATTTACAGATGCCTGGCCATCCTTCTCGTCAGGTGGTACGTCTGACCAGGTGCATTGATGTACCGGGTCATATGTCCATGCTGGTCAGGGTAATGTCGGTGTGCGGTTACCGCTGGTACCCCGAGTACACAGTGGAGGAACAGTACCGAGACTTCAACCAGAGCGAGTACATCTGCACTGTTAGGGTATTTCTAGACTACCCTGGAGCTGAGAAGCCAATCCATTGGTCCTATGGGTTGGGGGTCACCGTTGACATGGCAGTTCAGGATGCTGCCTATTCAATGCTGACTATTATGAGAGCAATACATGCACTGCTGCAGAATTCAGAGTTCTGCTATGTTCCGGCCTCTCAGTCTGGTGAAGAGGGATACCTCAGTGGAGTCTATTTTGATTCTTCTATGGAGGATCCACTTCTGCAGTCCACTGTTGAGATGCTAGAGAACAGAGACAGGGATGCTCGTGCTCTCCGCATGGAGCTTTATGCTACCCGTGCCCGTCTGTGGACAGCTTTGACGCAGCTGGCACCGGTAGTGCAGACAGGGTATGGAGAGATGGAGATGCTGAACCCTGTTAGAACCCATCTTCCGGCCCACATTGATTGGCCAGCTATAGGAGGAGTCACATCTCTTCGGGGACCCCTCTTACCACCAGTCAGGGAACCAAGGCCACATCCGTGTCCTTATGGATCCCAGGGATCTCAGGCTAGAGTGTTTCTTGATCCGCAGGTTGAGCTTCCAGGTCATGGAGGCAATCTCTATGAGATTTTTTACGCGGATGCCTGAGCTGTGAGCGCAAGGATAGTATGGTAGTAGCCGTACGTTCACAGTCCTGCGTGACTTGTGAAGTATGGTAGTAATGTGAAATGAATTCCGGAGGCCTAGATAAATAATGTATAGGAAGCTTGTAAGCCTCTGATGAGTAGTTTCACAATTTCAGTAGTTTGCTCTTCGGTTAAGGGTGTACTGAACTATGTAAGGGTGTGTATGAACCATGGTGTATATATAGCGGTTGCTTGTTACCATGTTGTTCCCATATTCATTTCCGCATTTCGTGTGTTCAGTACATTCTTAATCCATAGCTAGTATTGATATGATATTGGTCTAAGCTATGAGTTTGTTTGTCAGGATGGTGTTCACCAGGTTGAACCGTGCCCCTGCTCATGAGCAAGGTGAGGGTAGTCAAGCGTCGCACGAAGACCTGCCTCACCCACCTTCTCTGGTAGAAGTGATGCTTGAGGCAGAAAGAAACAAAAGGGAGACCAACCGACTGCTAGAGCGTATTGAGCAGAATACGGCTCGACAGCCTAGGAATGCTGTAGTGTCCCTCAATGACTTTGTGAAGCTGAATCCTCCAAAGTTTCATCATTTCGTCGATCCCCTCGACGCTGATGACTGGCTGTGTAGCATCTCACGCAAGATTCGCTCGGCGAATGTGTCTGAGGCCGACAAGGTGACCTTTGCGGCGTATTTCCTGGAGGGACCCGCCAATCTGTGGTGGGAGAATTTTGAAGCTATGCGTCCTGCTGAACCAGTGGCCACGTGGGCAGACTTCAGTGCAGCTTTTCGTCTGCACCATATTCCAGAGAGCCTGATGGACAGAAAGAGAGAGGAGTTCTGTGCCTTCACTCAGGGCAAGTTGTCTATGGATGCCTATAGCCGCGAGTTCGGTAACCTCGCCCGCTATGCAATAGAGGAGGTGTCTACTGACGCCAAGAAGCAAGCAAGGTTTCGTAAGGGTCTGAGCCCTGAGCTCCGTCGTGACTTGCGCCTCCATGAGTGTGCAAGTTTTCAAGCCCTAGTCAACAAGGCGATCAGTGCGGAGACTGGTCATACTGACTTCGAAGCCACAAGGAAGCACTCCCTTGACTTTGGCTCGTCTTCTGGTTCCGCGTTTCCAAAACGCAGGCTGTGGGTTCCAAACAGTTCTCTGCCACCAAGATACACTCCGAGGCCATCCTACGTGGCGCCTCAGACGAATCAGGCCAACCCTCCAGCAAAAGCTTATGGTGGTCCAGCTAGCAATGCTGCACCACGTGCCAACCAGGTGATATGCTACAAGTGTGGAGAACCAGGGCATTATTCCCGTGAGTGTCCTCAGAATGTGGGTGTCAAGCAACCCGGAAAGTCCGTCGGGCAGGCCAAGTCGGGCAAAGCTTTTTACGTGAAGCCAACTCCTGCACGTGGCCGTGTGAACTATGTGTCAGCAGAAGAAGCTGCAGAGGATCCCGACGTCATGCTGGGTACGCTTCTTGTTAATCATCACCCAGCGTCCGTTATTTTTGACACTGGGTCTTCTCATTCCTTCATTTCAGAAAGTTATGCACAGTTGCATAACATGTATTTTTGTGATATGCCAATCCCATTGGTTGTCCAAACCCCTGGTAGTAAATGGCAAACCTCTAGGATAACCTATGACAATGAAATTCTAGTAGACAGGCTAGTTTTTCTAGCCTCATTGATAGCATTGAAATCTTCGGATATTAATATCATCTTGGGCATGGACTGGATGTCAGCTCACTATGCCAAGATTGATACTCACTCTAGAAATGTCCAGCTTACCCATTCCTCGGGTGAGATAGTAAATGTCTCTACTCAAGTTGCCAAATGCCAGCTCTATTCCCTAAATGCCAACCCTCTTCCGGAACTTGAAGACATTCCGGTAGTCCATGACTTCTCGGATGTTTTTCCAGAGGAACTACCAGGAATTCCACCTGACAGAGATGTAGAGTTTGTGATAGATCTTGTTCCGGGAACTGTCCCAATAGCCAGAAGACCTTATAAGATGGCACCCCTAGAGCCAGCCGAACTTAAGAAGCAACTAGATGAGGCTTTGAACAAGGGTTTCATTCGTCCTAGCTCTTCTCCTTGGGCTTGTCCCGTCCTCTTCGTCAAGAAGAAAGACGGAACGGATCGGATGGTTGTAGATTACCGACCAGTTAATCTGGTCACCATTAAGAACAAGTATCCGCTCCCCAGGATCAACGACTTGTACGATCAGCTCGCTGGATCCTCAGTCTTCTCCAAAATGGATTTGAGGTTGGGATACCATCAAATCAAGATTAAGAACGGGGACATCCCAAAAACGGCTTTTGTTACTCGTTATGGCCAATACGAGTACACTGTCATGTCCTTCGGTTTAACCAATGCCCCAGCCACCTTCTCTCGACTGATGAATTCAATCTTTATGGAGTATTTGGATAAATTCGTCGTAGTATACCTCGATGATATTCTCATCTACTCAAAGAATGAACAAGAACATGCCGAGCATCTAAGGCTGGTATTGATGAAACTTCGAGAGCATCGCCTTTATGCCAAATTTTCAAAATGTGAATTCTGGTTACCAGAAGTGACCTAACTAGGCCACGTAATCTCTGGTAAGGGTATTGCTGTCAATCCCGAGAGAGTTCAAGCTGTCCTTGATTGGACTCAACCTGAATCGGTTAAGCAAGTTAGGAGTTTTCTTGGTCTAGCGAGCTATTGTCGCCGCTTCGTCGAGAATTTCTCCAAGGTTGCAAAGCCTCTAACTGAACTCCTCAAGAAGGATAAAAAGTTTGAGTGGACACCACAGTGTGAGCATAGTTTTCAGGAACTGAAAAGACGTCTGACTTCTGCACCTGTGTTGCTACCACCAGATTTTTCTAAGGACTTTGTTATCTATTGCGACGCCTCGCGACAAGGATTAGGTTGCATTCTCATGCAAGATCGTCATGTGATCGCATACGCATCTTGACAGTTGCGTCCACATGAGGATAATTATCCCACTCATGACCTTGAGCTTGCAGCTGTGGTCCATGCTCTAAAAACCTGGCGACATTACCTTTTGGGTAATCGTTGCGAAATATTCACTGATCACCAAAGTCTGAAATATATCTTCACCCAGCCGGATTTGAATCTCAGGCAAAGACGGTGGGTTGAGTTGATCTCGGATTACGACTTAGGGATAACTTACACCCCGGGGAAGGCCAATGTTATGGCCGATGCACTAAGTCGTAAATCTTATTGTAACAATTTGATGCTACAACAAGGTTAACCACATCTCCATGAGGACTTTCGGAAGTTGAATCTTCATATTGTTCCTCAAGGATTCATTTCTACCCTGGTGGCGAAGCCTACTCTTAAGGATCAAATTATAGCTGGCCAAAAGCGTGACAAGGGTATATCACGGATCAAGGAGAATATTTTTAGCGGAAACGCTAAAGAATTTTCCATGAATGATCAAGGTGTTGTGTTCTTCCAGAATCGTTTAGTGGTTCCTAAGAACCCACATCTAAGGCAGTTAATCCTTAAGGAGGCTCATGATTCTCCTCTCACCATTCATCCCGGTAGTACTAAGATGTATCAGGATCTACGCCAGAGGTTCTGGTGGACTAGGATGAAGAGAGAAATTGCTGAGTTTGTTGCTAACTGCGACGTTTGTCGTCGAGTTAAGGCAGAACATCAAAGGCCTGCTGGCACCCTTCAACCTTTAGCTATTCCTGAATGGAAATGGGATAAAGTTAGCATGGATTTCATTACCGGATTTCCCAAGACCAAGAAAGGAAATAATGATATCTTTGTGGTCATTGACCGTCTTTCCAAAGTGGCTCATTTTCTTCCTGTTCGTGAGAGTATAACAGCTAGCCAGCTAGCAGAGTTATATATCTCTGGAATAGTGTCTCTTCATGGTGTTCCCCTGGAAATTAACTTGGACCGTGGAAGTATCTTTACTTCTCGCTTCTGGGAAAGTTTTCAGAATGCCATGGGGACTCACTTATCTTTTAGCACTGCTTTCCATCCTCAATCAAGTGGTCAAGTAGAAAGAGTGAATCAAATCCTAGAAGATATGCTCCGAGCTTGTGTTATTTCATTCGGTATGAATTGGGAGAAGTGCCTTCCATTCGCCGAATTCGCTTATAACAATAGTTATCAATCAAGCTTGGGCAAAGCCCCTTTTGAAGTTCTCTATGGACGAAGATGTCGAACCCCTCTTAATTGGTCAGAAACCGGAGAGAGGCAACTCTTTGGCCCGGATATGATCCAGGATGCAGAAGAGCAGGTTCGCATTATTCGTGAAAAGTTGAAAACAGCCCAGTCTCGTCAAAAGAGCCAATATGATCGTCATCATAAGGCTGTGACCTTTCTTACCTTCGGGTTACACCTTTGAAGGGTACCCATCGTTTCGGTATCAAGGGCAAGTTGGCTCCTCGTTACATTGGTCCTTTTCGCATTCTTGCCAAACGAGGAGAAGTTGCCTACCAGTTGGAACTTCCTCCACATCTTTCCAAGGTTCATGATGTTTTCCACGTCTCGCAACTCAGGCGTTGCTTCTCGGATCCTATCCGTGAAGTGGACCACGAAACGCTTCATCTACAAGATAACCTTTCGTACCGAGAATACCCCGTGCGTATTCTTGATCAAGATGAGCGTACCACTCGACGTCGAAACCTCAAGTTTCTTAAAGTTCAATGGTCAAATCATTCTGAAAAGGAGGCAACTTGGGAAAGAGAGGATCGTCTCCGACTTGAATATCCGGCGTTATTCCCGACGACTTCTAAATCTCGGGACGAGATTCTTTTGAGTGCGGGTGAGTTGTCACATCCCTAACCCTTAAGCAAGATAGCATTGTGCTCATGTCTTCTTTGCATTTGCATCTAAGAAGTTTCAACAAAAACAACAAAGTGGCAAAGGAAAAACTCAAAACCCTAGCCCTAGTTTGTAACATCCCAAAATTATAAATTTTGGAATGTTAATATAATTATTAGATTGATTGTTTGTTTGTTTGCTGAGTGACTGAAACTTGTGTGAAATTTGAAACTTTTCGAAACTTTTGAATGAGAGGGAATAAAATGACTTTCCCCCTTCTCGGGTGAATTCAAATTCAAGATTTTAAAAGCAAAGAGAGAAGATGACATGACTTCTTCAACTATAAATAATTTGAACGGAGATATTTGCATTTGAATTCTCTTGCATTTTTATTTGTTTTCTTCGTGCAAGAAATGCCAGGAAATACATTCTAAAGAGCGGAGGAACATGTCCCTCAAATACCCGGGCATTTTGAAAGTCATTTGAATCCTAAAACTTAGAGGGTCATTTGAAAATTGTTAGCAAAAGAAAATAAACCCTTTTAGGCAATTTTGTGAAAATAATTTTTTCTGAAGTTTTTATTTTTGCCGTGGAAAAATGCCCATCATCTATATTCTATTTTTCTGATAATTTTAGAATATAAAAACTCATTATTCCGAATTGATTTGATTTCGTTTTTAACGTTTTAGTTTCCTAGTTTTGAAAATAGGAATATAATCACTTTTATTAGGAAATAGGAGGTGGCCCATTAAGAGCTTTCCAAATTTGGCCCAACAGAGGATCATCTCCTACCTCCATCTCTTCTTCACGTGAGAGGAAACCTTCCATCCATGGAGAGGGAGATCCCCACCTCCGGGATTCGCGAAATCCTTTCCTTCCGACGCCTCCCGTCGCCTCTATAAGAAGCCCCACGTCCTGCTCGTTCCATTCCCGTTGAAACCACCGCCTCTCCTCGCCTCTAGCTCGCGCACCCCTCGCCGGAATC
Organism: Hordeum vulgare subsp. vulgare; assembly: GCF_904849725.1. Taxonomy (NCBI): domain Eukaryota; kingdom Viridiplantae; phylum Streptophyta; class Magnoliopsida; order Poales; family Poaceae; genus Hordeum; species Hordeum vulgare. The sequence continues at coordinate 396,492,519 of NC_058522.1, read as the reverse complement.
GTCACCGGAAAACTCACCAGAGAGCTGCCAGGAACTCCACCTCGCCACCCCTGCACCCCTCCACCCTTCGGCCACCTCCCCCACCACTTCGGCCTCACCACCCCACCCCCTCCCCCTCGCTGCATCCCCCCCCCCCCCCCGTCACCACGACCAGCGAACTGGAGCACCACCAGTAGCTTTTCCTCCATCGCCCCCTACAGCCACCCCTCCACCTCGCCCCCTACAGCCACCCCTCCACCTCGCCTCCCTTCCCCTCCCAGGAGCCCCCACCTTCGGCCCCCCTTCCCCACTCCCGCCGGCCACCACCCCATCCCCACCGGAGCTCCACCACCGGCACCCCACCCCACCTCGACCAGGAGGCCAGCAACTCCCAGCCGAGGTAATCTCCCTCCCCTCTCTGTTTTCTCTTTTCTTATTTTGTAGCCGTTGGATCTAAGAGGTATGGTTAGATTAGATCTTAAAGTACCTCTTCGGTTTATATTAGTAAACCAGTGGTTTTATTCCACTTACTCAATTAGCAAGCAAGTTTTGCTTAGCCTCGGACGTTTGCTCCAAACATTGCAACAAACAGCACCCGCAGCCTATAGCAACATGCCACGTGTACCCCCTATTTGTAGATAGTTAGCAAGAGTTTTTCTGTCTAAATTGCAAAAAACAGAAAGTTTCTGTTTTGTTTTGGCCACAACTTTTTATCCCAAAGTCCAATGACATTGATTGTTTTTCCAGTAGCTCACAAGTTTTCTTTAGTTTTTAAAAACATATAATTTGTATATGTTTGAAATTCTCAAATATAAGTTATATCAGATTTAGTTTAAACCTTGTTTTGCCTATTCCAGGAGTTTAAAAAATGATTTTGAGTTGATTCTTTTTGCTACTGCTTCCTAGTGATAAAATCTTACTCTGGTAGAAGTTTCAAAAAAATTAAAGTATTTTTACTGGTGTTTTCAACATAAACAAGTTTCTGCCATACCGGCGCGTGTTGAACTCCTTTACTTAGGCATTTGCAAATCCTTACTTGTGATGTTATTTTTACTTGTGGCTTGATTGAAGTGCTTATGGTGTGCTTTGTGTTTGTATCGTAGATCATCCGGAGTGCGAAGCGTGTTACTTAGAAGCGCTCGAGCAAGACAACTATCATCAAGGCAAGTCACTTTGATCATACTATCACCTATGTTTTATGCATCGTAGTTCTACCATCCTATGCCCAAATTGCATGCTGCTTAGGTACTTGGAAATTTTAGTACAGATTGTAGTATCATGTGGTAGGCACACAACAACCCCGATACTTGGCCCCGGGACGACAAATTTCATATTGCTATGCTTGAGTAGATGGGATTTCGGTTGAGTGCATAACACGAGTGATGCGAGGTTGATTAAATAATCAAGACCGGTTAAGACAAGATTTTCAAGACCTCGGACGCAATGCAACTCTGGGTGAAGGACGGTTGATCGGCTCCCTGGAGAACCCAGTGGATTACCCGGGATGCTGGAGAGGCCATGACATCCTGCGGAAAGCTTCACCCAGGCTCAAAGAGACGGACGGATATTTTCAAGACCCAAGGCTTACCTGCACAGCCACAAGTCATTATGGGCTCTGGCTTGGTTGGACAACGCGGCGACTCTGGACAGGCGGTGCTAGCAGATGTACAAGAACGGTAGGAATGGATGGGCACCGACAGAGATTCAGAGGGACCCGTTGAAAGACCATGTTTTGATCATCCGGTCTTCAAACACCCTGAAGTGCGAGGACATACACGGAGGCGATCAAATCTTGTGGGGAACGTGTGCAAAACTCTGCAGAGTACTCAAACCTAATCGATTAGCCGTGTCCACGGTCATGGACAACTTGAGCCAAAGGAACTGAAGTTATCTGTATTTCTCAACACCATTAAATATATTTGATGAGGGTAATTATTGACAACTCGGGTACGAGAATTGGTTGGCGGAACCATCTCGTTAACAATCAACAATGTAGTAACATCTTGCTTTTAGCCCTATTTTGATGTAGGAGAAAACTTGCTTTTCGCTAAACACTTATAGCCCCACCTGCCATATATGCATATAGTATAGATGATTACTTTTCACCCCTCTCTTATGTGACTTGCCGGCATATTCAATATGCTGACCTACACGGCTGCAACGTCTTATGTTGCAGATATTTTTCTTCGACGAGTAAGAGTACGATTCAGGGTTACGGTCTACACTCAACTTGCCGTTGGTGTTTATTGGGACTCCACTCCCTTGACTGCTTCCGCTGAGATATTTAAGGTATATATCAGTTTTACGCTATTTACATGTGATTGCACTTTGATATATACATTGATGTACTGTGTGTGCCAGCATACTGATCCAGGGATGGCACAGAAACACAGAGGCTTGACTCGTCTTGAGTCGGGTCGCTACAGCGGGTAGAGTCGCCTTCTTCCCAAATGTGTCTTGCAGTATTTTATTTGTCAAGCATCACTCTCGCCATCTCTATGAGAGTCTGGTTCTTCCTCTCAACAACTCCATTCTGTTGAGGTGTGTACATCGCTGAGAACTCATTTGAGATACCTTCTTCTTCAAGAAAAGTATCCACATTCGTGTTCTTGAACTCTGTTTTGTTGTCGCTTCGAACCTTCTTGATTTTCATTTCAAACTAATTTTGAGCTTTCCAAGAAAAGTTCTTGAAGTTATTTTTACCTGCGACTTATCATAAAGAAATAATACCCATGTAAATCTGGAAAAATCATCAAGAATGACTAAATCATCAGAATTTCGACCGAGACTCTTTTAAACATTGGGACCAAAGAGATCCATGTGAATCAACTCGAGTGGTCTACTAGTATTCATGATGTTCTTCACGAGATGACTTGCACCAACTTGCTTTCCTACTTGACAAGCACAACGAAGTCTATCTTTCTTAAAGATAACATCTTTAACGCCAAGAATATGATCACCTTTGATAAGTTTGTCGAGATTACGCATACCAACATGTCCTAACCTTCTATGCCATAAACAACCTTTAGAAGATTTTGCAATAAGACATGTACGGGTTTGGTTTTCTTAGAGAAATCAACAATATATAGATCACCTCTACGAAAACCAGTAAAGACAATGTTATGGTTGTTGCTACGAAACACTCGGCAGTCAAGTTTCGTAGATAGCACATCGAAACCGAAGTGTGCTAGTCTAGATACAGAAATACGATTGTAGCCAAGAGATTCAACAAGCATGACATTTTGAATGGAACTATCATGAGATACGACCACCTTACCAAGACCAAGAACCTTACCCTTGGAGTTATCTCCGAAAGTCACCTACCTTCAAGGTCCACCGTTTGGTGTGATCTCATGGAACATGTCTTTATCTCCGATCATGTGATCGGTGCATCCACTTCGAGAACCCACTACTTTCCACCGGCCATGTAGTCTTTAAGGTTCGCCATAAGTGTAAGGTTCCTCATGGTCTTCTCATACTCGATGTCAAAGTCCTCAACTTCATTGTAGTAGCCATGCTCCACATAATCATCATCGGATGAAGTTCCCTCATAAGAAACTAGAGTTTCATCAGAACTTCGACTACGACAATGTTCATGTTTATGCATTGGAATGGCTTCAACAATGATATTGTTAATAGTAATGACATCTTCTTTAGCACGCATGAGGTCACGAAGCTCAAATAGACATTTATCAAAATTATGATCGCTTGGCTTCATTTTGTGAAAAGCAATGCATTTGTGGACAATGATATCAAGATTTTTCAAGGAATAATTTGGATATCTTTTCTCTAAGTCTTTCCACAAGGTATGAGCACACTCAATAGTTTTGCAACTAATTAAGCACATTTCTTGGTAATACTCTAATGATTACATTAACAATGTTAAGATTACCATGCATATCAATTTCGTCATCATGAGAAGGATGTATGTGATAAATGGGAGGCGCATAGGGATATTCAACATACTTGCTCAAATGGAACTCATCAAATATATCAAGCATTTCATCTCTCCATTGTCTAAAATACTCCCCATCAAGAATAGGCACTCTACAACTAAAAATCCTGGAACTAGTCACATTCATTTTCCTCCAACGGTGATTAAACCATGGTTTTGGAGACCTTGTTCTGATACCAATTGTAGGATCCATAGAACATGTGTCTAGAGGGGGGGGTGAATAGACTACTTGTAAAGATAAAAATTATAACCTAAACCAATTTCAAGGAAGGCAGAAATTAAGAAGTTCTAACAAGTCTAGTACACCCTACACATGCTAGTCAACATATATGGCAGCGGAAAAGTGAAGATTTTGCACATGTAAAGGACTATAGTTTAGGATATCAACCACAAAGAGGTTTACACAACGATTTTTGGCATGGTTCCGACAAGTGGCGCTATCGTACGTCCATGTTAGTGGAGACTTCAACCCATAGAGGGTAATGGCTTCAAGATTCCACGGAGGGCTCCACCCACAAAGGGTCCACGAAGAAGCAGCCTTGCCTAGTCCACCACGTCTTCCGCCCACGAAGGACTAGCCTCACTCACAGTAGATCTTCATGAAGTAGACGATCTCCTTGACCGTACAAACATCTTGGTTCAACTCCACAATACGAAGTAGGAGGCTCCCAAGCGACACCTAACAAATCTAGGAGGCACCACCCTCCAAAAGGTAATAGATGGTTGGTCAAAAAAGGTAATAGATGTGGTAGAATGATAAACTCCGTGATCTTGTGCTTCTAAAGATAGTCTCCTCAACACAAAATCACTCTCTCATAGAATAGGCATGGGCAAGAGAGATTGATTTGGTGGAAAGCAGTTTGGGGAGGCTAAAGATCAAGTTCGAAATGATTGGATTGGAATATCTTGGTCCCAACACATGAGTAGGTGGCTCTCTCTCAGAAAATGGATCTGGCAATGAAGTGTGTGTTGTGAGTGCTTCTCCCACGAATGGGAGGTGGGTGAAGGGGTATATATAGGCAGCACACAAAATCCAACCGTTACACCTAAAGTGGCCAACTCAGTGACACTGAAGTCATAAACTCAGTGGTACCGACTCGCACAAAAGGCAACAACTTTTGAATCTCGGTGGGACCGATATGCATAACACGGTGGCACCGAAAAGGTGGCTAACATTCATATGACCAAACTCGATGACACCGATACGCAAACTCATAAATTCCAATTTTGTGTACCGAGGCAACAGAAAGTTGGTCAACTTGAACTCGGTAGCACCGATATGGTTTCGGTTGTACCGATTTGGTGGGAATTGCTAGGGTTTCTGTGTGAGGTCAAACTCAGTGGGGCTGAAATAGGAAAGTTGGTGGCACCGAATTTGAGTATGTGGAATTGGATAGAATGGTTATGTGGAAAAATGACTCAGTATTTTGGTGGCTAACTTTGAGAACTTAAGCAACCAGTTCATTTTAATATCTCACCCCCTTTTAATAGTATTGGCTTTCCTATGGACTCAAAAGTGATTTCTCGCAAAAATGAAGAGTCTTCCAGCTTGAAGCTTGATCCAATCTTATTCCTTTCTTGCATCAAGGGGCATATCCACATAATCCTTTAGCCAATGCTCTCCATGGACTATTCCTAAAATGTCTAGGTAAAAGTGTTAGTCCAAGAGACGATGTATGTTGTCATGAATTATCAAAACCACCAAGGGAGCATATTGTGCTTTCAACAGATCAAGTGGGTATAAAACTATTATTCATCTAAACCAATAGAGGGAGAAGTTTATAAGTCAATAGACATTTCAGGATTGATCGTCCAATTAGACTCATTGATGACACCGTGTTATAAAACATTGGTTCAGGTCACTACCAAACTCAAATATTTAAAGTCTGCCATCAAAATTTCACGAATTGTGGTTGTGCCCCTAAACAGTTCAAAATAATTTAGTTGCATGCCCCTCCTCATTCTCCCTTACTGCTCATTCAAACGCTTACTCTAGCCCTCGCTTAATCCGCCTTGATGCCACTCATTCCTATCCCACGCATCATCAGTGCGACAGAGCTTAGCAACGAGTGGCACGGCTCGTTGTGCTCTGATCGAAAGGATGCCTCGTTGTCTCTCGATGAGGAGGTATCGCGTTAAACCCCACGTACCCCATCATCAAGGAGCTTTGGGGCTCCAGGAGAAAGAAGGACATCAAGGACAAGAAGGAGGAGAGTGTCAAGAGAGGATGCAAGGCGGGCCTACACATTGGATCGCTCGCCAAAGGCTCGTGAGAATGTTGAGAGGGTGTAGGCAGAGACCTAGGAGGCAACACTATAGGTCACCGGGCCCTCACGGCCATGTCTCACCTAGTGGTGGTACGTCGATTAAATGAACTACGTCATGGTTCTGAGTACTGGTGGGTACCGGATGATGAGAGTCGTGTCATGCTGCTTGCTCGTAATGACGCCCCGACATCACCTCACAATGGTCTTTGTTGAGGAGGTGGAGGTCTCCCACAATTTTGGCTCTCTTTAGTGCTTGTAGTGGTTCATAGGTGGTCAACGAATGTGGATATAATTTTTATTATTTATAATGTCTTTTTTTGCTTTTATACCTGAACACTGATAACAATGTGGGGTGCAGTTATTTTCTTGAGTTTTTATTTTCTAATGTCGTGGGGGGGATGAAAATGAATGCCACATTTGATAATGATCGCACCGGCCCAAGAATCGGTCGACCAAGTTATGTTTTGTTATTTGATGATGCAATTCATCGAATAAAACTGATGTGACCTTGTAAAAAAGAACTATGTATAGTTTGTGCTTTTTTATGGTACGAATGGCCAAAAACAGGTTGTCCAATCAACTTATTGGATGGCCTAAGAGCATTTACAACCGAACACCTTAAATGACCCCTCATACGCTCACGGACGCGTCCGGTCAGTGACAAGGTAGGAAAGAAGAAGAAAAATGACCCAACCAGATCCCTCATATCATCCCCATATACCTGGGTGTCCACGAACCCTCATATCCATCTCAAATATAGGGAGGATATGAGGCCCCGCGGATGCGTTCGGGCGCGTCCGATCAGTCCGTCACGTAGGACATGTACCCACACCAGACCACCTTTTTTTATTCATTCTTTTCTTTGTCTCTCTTCCTCTCCATAAATCACGTGCAAGTGACAGGATGTATGAGGAAGAGAATGAGAAATATGGTTGCACAGACGAACAAATAGGGGACATGCCAGGTCACTGGCCGGGCGCGTTCGCTAATGTTTAGGGGGTCATATTTTCTATGTCTGGTTGTAGATGCTTTGAGTTGAACAATATACTAGCTGAAAAATGGAAGGACGATACTTTTCTGTTAAGGGAAAACTAGGTAGATAAAAAGCAAAAAATTTAGGAACCGGCAAGAGTGTTGTATTTACATTTAGAAGAGGGAAATATGTACATGTTGGCATTTTTTAGGGGGCATTTCCGGAAACCCCAAGGTACCCCAGGTCACATATAAATCTGCATGCAAACTCCTCGTTAATATGATTTTTTCTAGGCCGAAAGATCAAGCCACGCTGGATAATCTCCTCGAAGGTGAGGTGGGCCATCTCGAGATAAGTCAACCTTGTGTCTTCGAAGATTCGCCGATTCCTCTCTCTTCACGCATTCCACATTATATATATGAGGAAGTTGCTGTGTTCCCTTATCAAGTAGTTGTTAGCGCCTCTGAGGCTATCATCCCATCAGGAGCCAGCGGCTCACCCACCCAAGTAAGAACCAGGCTTCGAACCACATATGTGAATGAACATGTCCTGCATAGGTGCTTTGTGGTTTTGAAGACGTGAAGACAGAGCTGGTGGATGGGGTCGTGCGGCCAGACGCGCATGGCCAGCCGGTCAGCTATGAGGATTCTTGTATGTAGGACCACCCATGAGAATAGCTTGCATTTGGCTCATCTTGCAACTTCCATATTTTGTCACTCGAGAAACTTTGGTAAGAGTCAAGGAATTGTGCCCGGTAGGATGAGCCCGCCAAGTATGCGCCATTAGGGCTCGAGTTCAAAGAGATGACTCATACGGCCATTTTGCATCATGTTTTACTACTGTTATTTTTAGTGTTTTTCACAGCCCTAGTTTTAACCTTTGTTTGCAAGCATCCAGGCATGCATTTTATTTTCTTTTGAACTTGAAATGAGGAAGTGATCAAGCCTCACAATTCAAATTTTTGTCGAAAGGCATTATAAAAATTGCTTCAAAATGATCCAAGAAAATGTTACAACTATTCCGTTAAAATATTGGGATGAGGTAAATTTGCCAACCAATATTTTGAATACACAGAAACATTTTATATTGGACTTTTGAATTAATCAAACAATTATTTGAAATGGAATTATATTTGCTATATATAAAATATATTTCCCAATATTCTGAATTTTTTTATGTGGCATAGGAAAAATTCAGTAAGCCACATGATTATTACCATGATATTTACAAATGGTTTTATATTATATATATTCAAATCCAGAACAAATGTCAAAAAATAGAAAATAAAAGAAAACATAATAAAAGAAGAAGCTTACCTAGCCTGCCTGGCCCAGGAGGGAAGCCAGCCCAGCCCTCCAGGGGTAGGGTGTCTTCTTCCTTCTTGTGCGAGGAGAACAGGCAGGTGCTTGGCGCGCATGGCCACGTCACTGCCACCTCCACCCTACCTGCCTACCTCCCCCTCGCCTCATCTACGCCATGGAGGCCCCCAGCACTCCCTCTTCCTCATCCATTCCCTCCTGGTGCTCTCCCCTCCTGTTCTCTCTCTCCCTCGGATCCGGTTCCATCGCCGGCAACAAAGAAGCACCACCGTCAATTCTCCTCGAGCAGAACCTCCCCGAGCTCGGCATTTGCTCCGTCCTCCTCATGGTGAGCTGCAGAGTTGTTACCCCCTCTTGCTAGTCCTCCCCGTGTCCCGTAGGTATTTTTCTCGCTGGAGCCGAGAGGTGCTCGCTGCCGTCCATGGCGCAGCCGTGGCCACAGCACTCTGTGGCCGCATCCGAGCTCGAAAATGAGTTTTTCACCTTGCTAGCTCGCCGTAGCCATCTCCAGCGCGTCTCACCGTGCCTCCTAGTGCTAGTGCCACCGTGACCGAACTCCGGCCACTGTTCAGCTCGCCGCCAACGCCAGATCCGTCTGCCCGAGCTCCTTCTATTGACCCTGCTGGATGAGACCGAGCCTGGGCTTCGCCCTGCTGCTTTCGGTACCTCCACCCGACGCAGCAGGGCGAATTTTGGCGCCCTCCGCCGCCTCGGGCCTCGCCAACATTGAGCCACCGGTGGGTTTGGCCTCGCTGACCAAAGGTTGTCCTCTCTGGGTGAGTGACACGTGGGGCCCGGCCCTGGTTAATCAGTTATTAGTTATTAACTAAAATAATTAGTTAAAATAATGTGATGACCCACTCACAAGTGGGCCCTGGCCCTATTAGTTATTCCTTAGATTAAATTTCACTTAGTTTTCCCTGAGACACTGAACAGTGGCCCCCACTAGTCAGGCTTGATCTAGACCCGGGTCAGTTGACTTGCTGACGCAATAATTGCATTTGTGGATTTAATTAATTCCAGAAAATATTCAAAACTTCAAAAATTATAGAAATTAAAATATAACTCGGATGGAAATAAATTATATATGAAAAATTATCAGAAAAATGCAAGGTATCTGATGGTTCAATCTTCATGCATGTTTGAACAACTTAAACTTGCTGAATAGGACAATTTCAATAAAGTCATATAAATGCTTATAAATGGGTTTGAAATTGATCTATATTGATCAAATAACTCCCATTTAACTTGTGGCCACTTGCATTAGACAAAACGAGCATCATGTTAACATGCCATGCTCATGCATCATTGTGAAGCATTTGTCGTGCTTAATTTGTTCTTGTTTGGTCTTGTTGATAGACTTGCGAGATGTAGTTATCACCGATATTGAAGAACAGTTGAGTTCTTCTAATCAACAGGAAAGCAAACCCCCTTGAGCATTCTGATACAATCCCACTCTCTCGCTCTTGCTCTCATTTCAATGCATTGGGACATGATGATTCAACTGCTACTTGTGTTACGGTAGATGAACCCATTCCTTTGAACGACCTGTCATTCTCACGGTAAATAGCTAAACCAAGCAACCTAGCATACCTGGTAGATGCTTGAGCCATGTTGTGCCATTACCCTGTTATGCTTGCTATACTTAGAGTTGAGCTGGTCTGATCATCTGGATGATGAATTGGAATGATTATGTCTTACTGATGAGACTTAAGTATGTGAACCTGTTTTGGTAAAGGTAGCGATGAGAGGCCATGTAGGAGTACATGGTGGGTTGTCTCATTGATGCCGCACTTAGTACCTGAGATCTTGTGTTGGTGTTCCAAGACTAGCTACTACCGCACATTGGGTTCCGGTAACTCAACCTCGCTCGGCCTATTAAATACTGTGTTCTCAGTCCAGGAGTCGCAGTAGTTCGAAATGTTTATAGGTTGTGGCACAACGTGCTTAGTGGATGAACGGGCCAATCGAGGCCGGCTTGGGGCCCTACTCACATCGTTTGAGGCCATGTTGGAAACATCGGCCGAATTTCCATTATGGGTTCCAACTGAGATATGCAACTACCTTGGACGTGAGTCATTGTAGGTCAAGATCCGTGGCCAACTCCCTCGCCGGGCTTCCGCTTGAAGGTCTCCGAGGTGCTTGTTTTATGTGCACATGTCGATAATTGGCGGGAGCATGTGTGAACAAGTACACCCCTGTAGGGTAATTATCTATTGGAATAGCCGCGTCCTCGGATTAGGACTACTTGGATACTTGCATGGTTCATAGATAATTTTAATGGATACTCTAAAATGGTCTAGATAACCGTGAGTGCTATCGATGGCCTTCTCGTAGGATGATGTGAGAGGATCCATGGTGGTGTATTGATGTGGTGGATATGTGGGAACGTGTGCGCTCTCTCATAGGGAGACGAGATAGGAATGAAACATTGTTGTAATGTAGGTTAGCCAAAGGTCAAAGCTGGCATTTTTGCAGTAAACCCCATCATCCCGTTCGTTGATACATGATGCATATGTACTTAGTTCTGATGTAAGTTTTGCTGAGTACCTTCATACTCATTGTTGCTTATTTACATATTTGCAAAGATAGAAGTTGTTCTCTCTATGTTTTCCCGTTGACGCTAACATCGATGTTATAGCTTGGGAACCCAGATAGGGGTCTGGCTCCTATGGTAGGGTCGTTGTAGCTTTTTAGGCTCTTCTAGCCGCTTTAATAGATGTCTGTACCCACACATGTAACTTTCGCTTGATGTTTGTATGCTCTGAATGTTGGGTCATGTGACCTCCTTCTGTTTGTAACATTATACTATCTTGGCTCTTCGTATTCTATTAAATAAATGATATGTTGTAGAGTTATGTTGTGTCGCCATGTTGTATCTACACATATCGTGCATATTGTGTCTAAGTTTGAAGTGCATTGATATGTGTGGGATTCGACACCTAATTGTGTGCCTTTAGTAGTACTCTTTATGGGGAAATGCCTCTATGTGCTTCCACCAAGCCTTGGTAGCTTGCTACTGCTCGAGACACATTGATTGACCGGCATGTATCCTTCTGTGCTGCTGTATATGTCCCCTCGGGGAAATGTCATGCGGTGTAATGCAGTCCCTGTAGCTTGCTGATGACGAGTTGATGAATATACTTATCGCCCCTCATTGGTTACCCCAAGTGGAAGGTGGAGATGTAGTCAGCAGCAAATTTCCCTTAGACGGGGACTGTAAGGTTTATCGAACCAGGAGGACTCCGAGGATCAACAAGTAGGGGTTCGCTGCTCTGCCGCTAGCAGAAGACGTGGACCTGCACACACACAACAAATAACTTTGCTCTCAATGAGTATAGAGAGGTTGTCAATCTCTCCGGCCTTGTAGTTTGCAAAGGATCAAAACAAAAGCGGGAATAGTGATAGTGATTGCAATGGAAAAGTAAATAAAGGCAGTAAATGGTGGAGATGTAAGCAATGGTGTTAATATGGACTAGAGTCACATGATGTTCACTAGTGATGTCTCTCTCCCAAAAGACGATAAACAACTATGCATGGGTAAACAAATTACAGCTGGGCAATTGACATAACTATAAACGCACCGCAGTGCTAATCATGCTACTAGAAAGTTAGAGGCTCAAAAGTAATGGGCGGTACGCCAAGACAAGTAGACCGTTTATTCATCAGCATCTACTTACTAATCATCCACCTTGAGATATCTATCCACAACATCTCGCTGGTATTAAGTTGCGAGCCCCACCCTAAGTGTAAACTCAAAGCAACGGACAACTGCATTAACAAACTTTGCGTAAGGTAAACAATACCTGCAACCGTGGTCACAAGCATCATTGTTTTCTCCCTGGTGGCAACAACACATCCCCTAGTCTCATGTTTCTGTCATTCAAGCTAGACATCAGGGGACATGAACCCACAATCATGCATAACACTCCCTCTTGGAGTTACAATTTACTACTCGGCCAAAGCAATAAAAAGCAACAGAGAACATGCATGAATCACTAAAGAACATAATATAAAAGTATAATCAAATATATAACTCATCACAATCTGAACATAATCTCATAATCCATCGGATCCGAGAAAACCAAGCATAGCAATAGCAGGAAAATTACATAGATGCCTTGATCATGTAGGGCAACTCACAAGGGCTAAACATTGAAGCACAAGATTGGAGAGAAGACATCACATAGCTACTGGTCATGGACCCATGGTCCAAGGACGACTACTCACGACACGTCCAGGAAGCATCCATGGTGGTGGAGAAGCTCCCGGAGGTCAATACTCCCTCCGAAAGGGTGCCGGGAAGAGGTCTTCTAGCGCTCCCGATCTCGGAAGCGCTGTGGCAGCGGAACAATGGAGGAATTCGCGATTCTGGATCTCCTGGAAGGTTTCCTATCGGAGAGGTAAATATAGGCCAGATGAGGGCACCAGAGGAGGTGGGCCCCACCCAGGCAACCTAGTGGCGTGGCCAGGGGGTAGGCCGCGCAGGGAGAACGCCTGGGCAGGCCATGGCTCCCCTCTGGCCCACCTTTGGTGCTCGTGAAGCTTCCTTCATGCTGATTTTTATATATTTTTCTCGAGATTTTTGGGACTCTGTAAATTTGGATAAAAGTCCCTGCAAAAAAGACATCACCAGGCAGAAACTCGCATTGGGTGCACTGAGTTAGTAGGTTAGTCCAAGTACGTGTAAAAAGATATAAAAGTATACCAAGACATATAACAATGTCACCCAAAAGACCATGGAACAAACAGAAATTATAGATACGTTTGGGACGTATCACTTGCTATGACTCGTCTACACACGCTGTTGACCGACACCTGCTTTGCTGGGTTATGTATGCATGTCCCTGTACGGATATGCCACTTCAGTTTATAACTAGCCATGTCGACCCGGGTTCTCTGACATGTGATTGCTGCCGACATAGTCATATACGTGAGCCAAATGGCTCAAACAGTCCCGGCCAAGGTAAGTTGGCAGCCGTGGTGATTACCGTGCGTGAGGCCACAAAGTGATATGATGTGTTACAAGCTGGAATTCTATGGCTTAGGATCAGGGTCCCGACAGCCTTGGTATCAGAGCTTGACTGTATGTAGGATTACCAAGCCAAACTGGTCGATGTTGAGTCTAGTAACACTATAGTTATATAAGGGAATTGATTGTGGAAAGGGAACGTAGATTCTTTTTACTTCTTTCCTCAAGTCACTCTATTGTGAGTCACCCTCTTCTCTTCTATGGGGATTAAGGACTAGGCTTCTTACCTATCTGCTAGGATGACGAGTTACTGAACCATGGACTTATAGGATTGTCGTGTGTCAATCCTATTTCCATCAGATTTGTGAGAAGTGTTGCCTATTTTTTGCAGCACCTTGACCCATGATGTTGAGTTGTCATTGTTGCTCAAATATCTTGCAGATTGCCTCGTATTTCTTGGCGGTACAGCCATTATGCAGTCCGATTTTCCCCTAGGATTGTGGTGTTTTAGTGTTCTTCCTTGTTTCTGAATCCTGGTTATTTCCTTCACGATGTCACTAGTAATCCGGAATTCTGCTAGTCATGGTCAGAACCATGGAGATGGTAGGGATGAAGAAGGTCCTCTCGATCCGCCTTTGTTCGCAGACGTTATGTTAGAAATTGAGAGGAACAAGCGTGCCACCAACTGTCTATTGGAGCACATTGAGCATAATAAAACCCATTAGTGCAATGAGCTAGTATCCATCAGAGTCTTCATCAAATTGATTCCGCCCACCTTCCATCATTCTATTGAGCCACTAGATGCAGATGATTGGCTTCGAAGTATCAACAACAAGTTGTGTTTGCAAACGTGGCTGAAGGAGACAAGGTTACTTATGCCACATATCACCTTGAATGTTCTGCTAGCCTATGCTAGGAGAACTTTGAGGCCATGCGTCCTGCAGGCCAAGTTACTTCATGGAAGGAGTTCTGTGAAGATTTTTGTGAGCATCATATTCCGCAAGCCCTAATAGATCGAAAGCAAGAGGAGTTTTGCAATTTGACTCAAGACAAGATGGATGTGGATGCTTATACTCGTGACTTTGGACGCCTTGCGTGTTATGCACCAGAAAAATGTTGGGGAACGTAGCATGGGAAACAAAAAAATCCTACGCACACGCAATACCTATCAATGGTGATGATCATCTATGAGAGGGGAGAGTGAATCTACATTCCCTTGTAGATCGCTAAGAGGAAGCGTATATAACGCGGTTGATGTAGTGGAATATCTTTGCGGTCCAAATCGCAGCCCGTCCCGCGATCTCATCACGATCCGTCCCGCGATCCCATCACGATCCATCCCAATCTAGTGCCGAACGGACGACACCTCCGCGTTCAGCACACGTACAACTCGATGACGATCCCCGCCTTCTTGATCCAGCGGGAGGGGCGGAGAGGTAGATGAGTTCTCCAGCATGGCGGCATGGTGGTGGTAGTGTTGAACTAATCCAGTAGTGCTTTGCCTAAGCACCGCCGAACTAGACTAGAGGAGAAACCGATCTAGATGAAGTAGAGGGAGCACGTGGCAATAAGGGTTAGGGCTGCCTCTAATTCCTCTAGTATATATAGGAGGGAGGGAGGGGCGGAGGCAGCCTCAAACCCTCAAGGTTTGGCCAGAACTGGAGGTGGAGGAGTCCTACTCCAATCCTACTAGGAGTAGGATTCCTCCTCTCCACATGGAAACCCTTTCCTCCTCTTCCACCTTTGTGTTTTTTCCTTCTCAAACCTCATGGGCCTTAGTGGGGGCACTCCCGATACACTATGGAAGTACCCCAAAACTTTTTCGGTGACCAAAAGAGGACTTCCTATATATCAATCTTTACCTCCGGACCATTCCGGAGCTCCTCGTGACGTCCGGGATCTCATCCGGGACTCCGAACAACTTCCGGTTACCAACACCTATAACTCAACTATACCGAAACGTCACCGAACCTTAAGTGTGTAGACCCTACGGGTTCGAGAATTATGTAGACATGACCTGAGACATTCTCCGGTCACTAACTAATAGCGGGACCTGGATGTCCATTTGGCTCCTACATATTCTACGAAGATCGCTATCGGTTGAACCTTTATGTCAAGGATTCAGTTAATCCCGTATGTTGTTCCCTTTGTCCTGCGGTATGCTACTTGCCCGAGACTCGATCGTCGGTATCTCCGTACCTAGTTCAATCTCGTTACTGGCAAGTTCCTTTACTCGTTCCATAATACAAGATCATGTGACTAACTCCTTAGTCACATTGCTTTTAAGGCTTGTTTTGATTTTGTATTACTAAGTGGGCCCCGAGATACCTCTCCGTCACATGGAGTGGCAAATCCTAGTCTTGATCCATACCAACCCAATAGACACCTTCGGAGATACCTTTAGAGCACCTTTATAGTCTCCCGGTTACGTTGCGACGTTTGATACACACAAGGTATTCCTCCGGTGTCTGGGAGTTGCATGATCTCATGGTCATTGGAACAGATACATTGACATGTAGAAAACAGTAGCAATAAACTGACACGATCATATGCTACGTTCATAGTTTGGGTCTTGTCCATCACATCATTCTACTAATGATGTGATCCCATTATCAAGTGAGAACACTTATCTATGGCCAGGAAAGCTTGACCATCTTTGATCAACGAGCTAGTCAACTAGAGGCTCACTAGGGAAAGTGTGTTGTCTATGTATCCACACATGTATTTGAGTTTCCAATCAATACAATTCTAGCATGGATAATAAACGATTATTATGAACAATGAGATATAATAATAACCAATATATTATTGCATCTAGGACATATTTCCAATAGTCTCCCAATTGCACTAGAGTCAATAATCTAGTTCACATCACTATGTGATTGTAATGAATCTAACACCCATATGGTTCTGGGGTTCGATCATGTCTTGCTTGTGAGAGAGTTTTTTAGTCAACGGGTCTGAACCTTTCAGATCTGAGTGTGCTTTACAAATCTCTATGTCATCCTATAGGTGCTGCTACCAACGTGCCATTTGGAACTATTCCAAATGACTGCTCTACTATAGGAATCCGGTTTACTACTCAGAGTTATCCGGATTTGTGTCAAAGCTTGCATCGACGTAACCCTTTATGACGAACTCTTTAATCACCTCCATAATCGATAAATATTCCTTAGTCCACTTGTTACTAAGGATAAATTTGACCGTTGTCCAGTGATCCATTCCTGGATCACTCTAGTACCCCTTGACAGATTCATGGCAAGGCACACATCAGGTGCGGTACACAGCATGGCACACTTTGGAGCCTACGGCTAATGCATAGGGGACGATCTTCGTCCTTTCTCTTTTCTGCTGTGGTCGAACTTTTGAGTCTTACTCAAATTCACACCTTACAACACAGCCAAGAACTCCTTCTTTGCCGATCTATTTTGAACTCCTTCAAAACCTTGTCAAGGCATGCATTTCTTTGAAAGTTTAATTAAGCATATTAATCTGTCTCTATAGATCTTGATGCTTAATGTTCAAGTAGCTTAATCTCGGTTTTCCTTTGAAAAACTCCTTTCAAACAACCCTTTATGCTTTCCAGAAATTGTACATTATTTTCGATCAACAATATGTCAACCACATATACTCATCAGAAATTCTATAGTGCTCCCACTCACTTACTTGGAAATACAAGTTCCTCATAAAGTTTGTATAAATCCAAAAGCTTTGATCATCTCATCAAAGCGTATATTCCAACTCCGAGATGCTTTCTCCAGACCATACAAGGATCGTTGCCGCTTGCATACTTGTTAGCATCCTTAGGATCGAAAAAACCTTCTGGTTGTATCACATACAACCTTTCCTCAAGGAAACCGTCGAGGAAACAATGTTTTGACATCCTATCTGCAAGACTTCATAACGAATGCAACAACTGCTAACATAATTCAAACAGACTTTTAGCATCATTACGAGTGATAAAGTCTCGTCATAGTTAACTCTTTGAATTTGTCGAAAACATCTTTGCGACAAGTCGAGCTTTCTTAACAATGACATTCACCATCATTGTCTGTCTTCCTTTTAAATATCCACCTATACTTAACAGTCTTACGACCATCAAGTAGTTTTCCAAAGTCCACACTTTGTTTTCATACATGGATACTCTCTTGGATTTCATGGCCTCCAGCTATTTGTCGAAATCCGGGCCCACCATCGCTTCTCCATAGCTCGTAGGTTCATTGTTGTCCAACAACATGACCTCCAAGATAGGGTTACCGTACCACTCTGGAGAAGTACTTGACCTTTTCGACCTACAAGGTTTGTAGTAACTTGATCCGAAGCTTCATGATCACTATCATGATCTTCCACTTCAATTGGTTTAGGCACCATAGGAACAACTTCTTGCACCCAGCTACACACTGGTTGAAGTGATGGTTCAATAGCCTCATCAAGATTCCACCATCCTCCCACTCAATTCTTTCGAGAGAAACTTTTCCTCGAGAAAGGACCCGTTTCTAGAAACAAACACTTTGCTTCTAGATCTGAGATAGGAGATATACCCAACTGTTTTGGGTATCCTATGAAGATGCATTTATCCGCTTTAGGTTTGAGCTTATGAGGCTGAATCTTTTTCATATAAGCGTCATAGCCCCATACTTTTAAGAAATGACAACTTAGGTTTCTCCAAACCATAGTTCATATGGTGTCATCTCAACGGAATTACGTGGTGCCCTGTTTAAATTGAATGTGGTTGTCTCTAATGCCTAACCCAAAAACTATAGTGGTAATTCGATAAGAAACATCATAGTATGCACCATATCCAATAAGGCGTGGCTATGAAGTTCGGACACACCATCGAACTATGGTGTTCCAGGCGCCATGAGTTGTGAAACAATTTTCACATTGTCTTAAATGTGTACCAAACTCGCAATTCAGATATTCATCTCTACGATCATATCATAGATATTTCATCCTCTTGTCATGACGATCTTCAACTTCACAATAAAATTACTTGAACCTTTCAATAATTCAGACTTGTGTTTCATCAAGTAAATATACTAGTATCTACTCAAATCATCTATGAAGTAAGAACATAACAATATCCACTTCGTGCCTCAGCACTCATTGGACTACATACATAATAATGTATTACTTCCAATAAGTTACTTTCTTGTTCCATCTCACTGGAAAACGAGGCCTTCAGTTATCTTGCCCATCTGGTATGATTTGCATGTCTCAAGTGATTCAAAACCAAGTGAGTCCAAACGATCCATCTGCATGGAGTTTCTTCATGCGTTTATGCCAATAGACATGGTTAGCGTGTCTCAAACTTTTCAAAAAAGAGTGAATCCAAAGATCCATCAGTATGGAGCTTCTTCATGTGTTTTATACCAATATGACTCAAGCGGCAGTGCCACACGTAAGTGGTACTATCATTACTACTTTGTATCTTTGGGCAACAATATTATGAACATGTGTATCATTACGATCGAGATTTAGTAAACCATTCATTTTGGGTGCAAGACCATTAAATGTATTATTCAAATAAACAGAGTAACCATTATTCTCTTTAAATTAATAACCTTGTTGCGATAAACACAATCTAATCATGTCTATCCTCAACGCAAACACCAAATAGCAATTATTTAGGTTTAGCACTAATCCTGATCGTAGAGGGAGCGTGTGATGTTTGATCACATCAACCTTGGAGACACTTCCAACACATATCGTCACCTCGCCTTTAGCTAGTCTCCGTTTATTCCATAGCTTTTATTTCGAGTTACTAACACTTAGGAACCGAATCGGTATCTAATACCCTGGTGCTACTAGGAGTACTAGTAAAGTACACATCAATATCATGTATATCCAATGTACTTTTGTCAACTTTGCCAGCCTTCTCATCTACCAAGTATCTAGGGTAGTTCCTCTTTAGTGACTGTTCCCCTCATTACAGAAGCACTTAGTCTCGGGTTTGGGTTCAACCTTGGGTCTCTTTACTAGAGCAGCAACTGGTTTGCCGGTTCATTAAGTATCTCTTCTTGCCCTTGCCCTTCTTGAAACTAGTGGTTTTGCTAACCATCAACAATTGATGCTTCCTTTTGATTTCTACTTTCGCGGTGTCAGACATCACGAACAGCTCAAGGATCATCATATCTATCCCTGATATGTTATAGTTCATCACGAAGCTCTATTAGCTTGGTGGTAGTGACTTTGGAGAACCATCACCATCTCATATGGAAGATTAACTCCCACTTGATTCAAGTGGTTGCAGCACTCAGACAATCTGAGTACATGCTCAAAGATTGAGCTTTTCTCCCTTACTTTTAGACAAAGGATCTTGTCGGAGGTCTCATACCTCTCAACAAGGGCACGAGCCTGAAATCACAATTTCATCTCTTGGAACATCTCATATGTTCCGTGACGTTCAAAACGTCTTCGGTGCCTCAATTCTAAGTCGTTAAGCATTACACGCTAAACTATCACGTAGTCATCAAAACGTGTATGTCAGATGTTCGCAACATCCACAAACGACACTCGAGGTTCAGCACACAGAGCGGTGCATTAAGGACATAAGCCCTGTCCGCTGCAATGAGGACAATCCTCAGTTTACGAACCCAGACCACATAATTCCTACTATCATCATTCAACTAAATTTTCTCTAGGAACATATTAAAGACAATAGAGCTACAGCACAAGCTACAACATAATTTGGAAAGACTTTTTGACTATGTTCATGATAATGAGTTCAAGATAATCATATTACTTAAGATCTCCCACTCAAATTGACATCCCTCTAGTCATTCGAGTGTCGCATGATCCAAATTCACTAACTCAAGTCCGATCATCACGTGAGTTGAGTTTAGCTTCAATGATGAACATTTTCCATGTTGATCATATCAACTATATGATTCATGCTCGACCTTTCGGTCTCTTGTGTTTCGAGGCCATGTATGTACATGCTAGGCTCTTCAAGTTTAACCCGAGTGTTCCGCGTGTGCAACTATTTTGCACCCGTTGTATGTGAACGTTGAATCTATCACACCCGGTCATGACATGGTGTCTCAAAACGACGAACTTTCGCAACGGTGCACAGTCGGGGAGAACACAATTTTATCTTGAAATTTTAGCGAGGGATCACCTTAGAATGCTACCGTCGTCCTAAGCAAATCAAGGTGCATAAAAGTATTAACATCACATGCAAATCATAAGTGGCATGATATGGCCATGAACTTGTGCTTCTTGATCTCCATTATCAAAGCACCGGCATGATCTCCCTCGTCACCGATGCCACACCATGATATCCATCATCATGATCTCCATCATTGTGTTGCCATCGAGGTTGTCACGCTAACTATGTTGTTACTACTAAAGCTACCGACTAGCGATAAAGCAAAGCATCTCCAAGCACAAAATAATTAAAGACAATCCTATGGCTCCTGCGGGTTGCCGTAGCATCGACGTGCGAGTCTATATTTAACTATTACAACATGATCATCTCATACATCCAATATATCATATCATGCTATTGGCCATATCATATCACAAGCATACCCTGCAAAAACAAGTTAGGTGTCCTCTATATTGTTGTTGCAAAATTTACGTGGCTGCTATGGGTATCTAGTATGATCACATCTTACTTACACAAAGCCACAACGGTGATATGCAAATTGCTATTTAACCTTCTCCAAGGACCACCTCAATCAAATCCGATTCAACTAAAGTTGAAGAAACAAACACCCCCCAGTCATCTTTATGCAACAAGTTGCATGTCAGTCGATGAAACTGGTCTCTCGTAAGCATACAAGTAAAGTTGGTCCAGGATGCTTCAATCCAACAATACCGTCGAATCAAGAAAAGACTAAGGAGGGCAGCAAATTGAACATCAACGCCCACAAACTCTTTTGTGTTCTACTCGAGATATCATCTATGCATGAACCTAGCTCATGATGCCACTGTTGGGGAACGTAGCATGGGAAACAAAAAATTTCCTACGCACAAGCAATACCTATACATGGTGATGATCATCTACGAGAGGGGAGAGTGAATCTACATACCCTTGTAGATCGCTACATGACCTTGTCGACTTACGAGGTTTGTAGTAACTTGATCCGAAGCTACATGTCACTATCATAAGAATCCACTTCAATTGGTGTAGGCGCCAAAGGAACAACTTCATACGCCCTGCTACATACTGGTTGAAATGACGGTTCAATAACCTCATCAAGTTTCCACCATCCTTCCACTCAATTCTTTTGAGAGAAACTTTTCCTCGAGAAAGGACACGTTTCTAGAAACAAACACTTTGCTTTCGGATCTGAGATAGGAGATGTACCCAACTGTTTTGGGTATCCTATGAAGATGCATTTATCCTCTTTAGGTTCGAGCTTATCAGACTGAAACGTTTTCACATAAGCATCGCAGCCCCAAACTATTAAGAAACGATAGCTTAGGTTTCTTCAAACGATACTTCATGCGGTGTCATCTCAACGGAAATACGTGGTGCCCTATTTAAAGTGAATGTGGTTGTCTCTAATGCATAACGTATAAACGATAGTGGTAATTCAATAAGAGACATCATAGTATGCACCATATCAAATAGGGCGCGACTATGACGTTCGGACACACCATCACACTATGGTGTTCTGGCTGACATGAGATGTGAAACAATTTTCACATTTGTCTTAATTGTGTACCAAACTCGCAACTCAGATGTTCATCTCTATGATCATATCATAGACATGTTACCCTCTTGTCACGACGATGTTCAACTTCACTCAGAAACTACTTGAACCTTTCAATAATTCAGACGTGTGCTTCATCAAGTAAATACACTAGTATCTACTCAAATCATGTGTGAAGTAAAAACATAACGATATCCACTGTGTTCCTCAGCACTCATTGGACTGCATACATCCAAATGTATTGCTTCCAATAAGTTACTTTCTAGTTCCATCTCACTGGAAAACGAGGCCTTCAGTCATCTTGCCCATGTGGTATGATTTGCATGTCTCAAGTGATTCAAAATAAAGTGAGTCCAAACGATCCATCTGCATGGAGTTTCCACATGCGTTTATACCAATAGGTATGGTTTGCATGTCCCAAACATTTCGAAAATGAGTGAGTACAAAGATCCATCAGCATGTATCTTTTTCATGCATTTTACACCAACATGACTCAAACGGTAGTGCCACAAGTAAGTGGTACTATCATTACTACTTTGTATCTTTTGGCATCAATATTATGAACATGTGTAGCACTACGATCGAGATTCAATAAACCATTGAATGTGTTTATTCAAGCAAATAGAATAACCATTATTCTCTTTAAATGAATAATGTTGCAATAAACACGATATAATCATGTTCATGCTCAACGCAAACACCAAATAAAAATTATTTAGGTTTAACACTGATCCCGATGGTAGAGGGAGCGTGCGATGTTTGATCACAACAACCTTAGAATTACTTCCAACACACACCGTCACCTCACCCTTGCTAGTATACATTCAATCTGTAGCTATAAATTCGAGTTGCTAACACTTAGCAACTGAACCGGTATCTAATACCCTGGTTCTACTAGGAGTACTAGTAAGGTACACATCAATATCAGGTATATCCAATATACTTTTGTCGACTTTGCCAGCCTTCTCATCTACCAAGTATCTAGGGTAGTTCCGCCTCAGTCACCGTTCCCCTAATAACAGAAGCACTTAGTCTCGGGTTTGGGTTCAACCTTGGGTTTCTTGACTAGATCAACAACTGGTTTGCCGTTCATGAAGTATCCCTTCTTGCCCTTGCCCTTCTTGAAACTAGTGGTTTTACTAACCATCAACAATCATACTCATATTTGATTTCTACTTTCACGATGTCAAACATCGTGAATAGCTTAAGAATCATCATATCTATCCTTGATATGTTATAGTTCATCACGAAGCTCTAGTAGCTTGGTGGCAGTGACTTTGGAGAACCATCACTATCTCATCTAGAAGATTAACCCCCACTCGATTCAAGGGATTGTTGCACTCAGACAATCTGAGTACATGCTCAACGATTGAGGTTTTCTCCCTTACTTTGTAGACAAAGAATCTTGTCGGAGGTCTCATACCTCTCAACAAGGGCACGAGCATGAAATCCCAATTTCATCTCTTGGAACATCTCGCATGTTCCGTGACGTTCAAAACGTCTTCGGTGCCTCAATTCTCAGCCGTTTAAGCATTACGCACTTAACTATCATGTAGTCATAAAAAAACGTGTATGTGAGATGTTCGCAATATCCACAAACGGCGCTCGAGGTTCAGCACACTGAGGGGTGCATTAAGGACATAAGCCTTCTGCGCAGCAATGAGGACAATCCTCAGTTTATGGACCCAATCCGCATAATTGCTACCATCATCATTCAACCAAATTTTATCTAGGAACGTATCAAAAACAGTAGAATACAACGCAAGCTACAACATAATTTGCAAAGACCTTTTGACTATGTTCATGATAATTGAGTTTAGCTAATCATATTACTAATAACTCCCACTCAAATAGACATCCCTCTAGTCATTCGAGTGGCGCATGATCCAAATCCACTAAGTCAAGTCCGATCATCACGTGAGTTGAGTATAGTTTCAGTGGTGAACATCTCCATGTTGATCATATCAACTATATGATTCATGCTCGACCTTTCGGTCTCTTGTGTTCCAAGTCCATGTATGTACATGCTAGGCTCGTCAAGTTTAACCCGAGTGTTCCGCGTGTGCATCTCTTTTGCACCCGTTGTATGTGAATGTTGAGTCTATCACACCCGATCATCACGTGGTGTCTCGAAACGACGAACTGTTGCAACGGTGCACAGTCGGGGAGAACACAATTTGATCTTCAAATTTCAGTGAGGGATCACCTTATAATGCTAACGTCGTTCTAAGCAAGATAAGGTGGATAAAATGATTAACATCACATGCAAATCATTAGTGACATGATATGCCCATGATCTTGTGCTTCTTGGTCTCCATCACCAAAGCACCGACATGATCTTCATCGTCACCGGTGCCACACCATGATCTCCATCATTGTGCCGCCGTCGAGGTTGTCGTGCTATCTATGCTATTACTACTAAAGCTACTACCTAGCAATATAGTAAATGCATCAGCAAGTACGAATGTTAGTTTAAACACAATCGTATGGCTCCTGCCGGTTGCCGTAGCATCGACGTGCAAGTCAATATTTAACTGTTACAACATGATCATCTCATACATCCAATATATCATATCATGTCTTTGGCCATATCACATCACATGCATACCATGCAAAAACAAGTTAGACGTCCTCTAATTTTTTGTTGCATGTTTTACGTGGCTGCTATGTGTATCTAGTATGATCGCATCTTACTTACGCAAAGCCATAATGGTGATATGCAAATTGCTATTTAACCTTCTCTAAGGAGCGCCCAGGTCAAATCCGATTCAACCAAAGTTGAAGAAACAGATACCCGCCAACCCTCTCATCTACCAAGTATCTAGGGTAGTTCCTCTTTAGTGACTGTTCTCCTCATTACAAAAGCACTTAGTCTCGGGTTTGCGTTCAACCTTGGGTCTCTTTACTAGAGCAGCAACTAGTTTGCCGTTTCATGAAGTATCTCTTCTTGCCCTTGCCCTTCTTGAAACTAGTGGTTTTGCTAACCATCAACAATTGATGCTTCCTTTTGATTTCTACTTTCGCGGTGTCAGACATCACGAACAGCTCAAGGATCATCATATATATCCCTGATATGTTATTGTTCATCACGAAGCTCTAGTAGCTTGGTGGTAGTGACTTTGGAGACCCATCACCAACTCATTTGGAAGATTAACTCCCACTTGATTCTAGTGATTGCAGCACTCAGACAATCTGAGTACATGCTCAACTATTGAGCTTTTCTCCCTTACTTTTAGACAAAGAATCTTGTCGGAGGTCTCATACCTCTCAACAAGGGCACGAGCCTGAAATCCCATTTTCATCTCTTGGAACATCTCATATGTTCCGTGAAGTTCAAAACGTCTTCGGTGCCTCAATTCTAAGTCGTTAAGCATTACACACTGAACTATCACGTAGTCATCAAAACGTGTATGTCAGATGTTCGCAACATCCACAAACGACACTCGAGGTTCAGCACACCGAGCGGTGCATTAAGGACATAAGCCTTGTCCGCAGCAATGAGGACAATCCTCAGTTTACGAACCCAGACCGCATAATTCCTACTATCATCATTCAACTAAATTTTCTCTAGGAACATATTAAAGACAATAGAGCTACAGCACAAGCTACAACCTAATTTGGAAAGACCTTTTGACTATGTTCATGATAATGAGTTCAAGATAATCATATTACTTAAGATCTCCCACTCAAATTGAGATCCCTCTAGTCATTCGAGTGTCGCATGATCCAAATTCACTAACTCAAGTCCGATAATCACGTGGGTTGAGTTTAGCTTCAATGATGAACATTTTCCATGTTGATCATATCAACTATATGATTCATGCTCAACCTTTCGGTCTCTTGTGTTCCGAGGCCATGTATGTACATGCTAGGCTCTTCAAGTTTAACCCGAGTGTTCCGCGTGTGCAACTATTTTTCACCCGTTGTATGTGAACGTTGAATCTATCACACCCGGTCATGACATGGTGTCTCAAAACGACGAACTTTCGCAACGGTGCACAGTCGGGGAGAACACAATTTTACCTTGAAATTTTAGCGAGGGATCACCTTAGAATGCTACCGTCGTCCTAAGCAAATCAAGGTGCATAAAAGTATTAACATCACATGCAAATCATAAGTGGCATGATATGGCCATGAACTTGTGCATCTTGATCTCCATTATCAAAGCACCGGCATGATCTCCCTCGTCACCGATGCCACACCATGATCTCCATCATCATGATCTCCATCATTGTGTTGCCATCGAGGTTGTCGCGCTAACTATGTTGTTACTACTAAAGCTACCGACTAGCGATAAAGCAAAGCATCTCCAAGCACAAAATAATTAAAGACAATCCTATGGCTCCTGCGGGTTGCCGTAGCATCGACGTGCAAGTCTATATTTAACTATTACAACATGATCATCTCATACATCCAATATATCATATCATGCTATTGGCCATATCATATCACAAGCATACCCTGCAAAAACAAGTTAGGTGTCCTCTATATTGTTGTTGCAAAATTTACGTGGCTGCTATGGGTATCTAGTATGATCGCATCTTACTTACACAAAGCCACAACGGTGATATGCAAATTGCTATTTAACCTTCTCCAAGGACCACCTCAATCAAATCCGATTCAACTAAAGTTGAAGAAACAAACACCCGCCAGTCATCTTTATGCAACAAGTTGCATGTCAGTCGATGAAACCGGTCTCTCGTAAGCATACAATAAAGTTGGTCCAGGATGCTTCAATCCAACAATACCGTAGAATCAAGAAAAGACTAAGGAGGGCAGCAAATTGAACATCAACGCCCACAAACTCTTTTGTGTTCTACTCGAGATATCATCTACGCATGAACCTAGCTCATGATGCCACTGTTGGGGAACGTAGCATGGGAAACAAAAAAATTCCTACGCACAAGCAATACCTATCCATGGTGATGATCATCTACGAGAGGGGAGAGTGAATCTACATAACCTTCTAGATCGCTACATGACCTTGTCGACCTACGAGGTTTGTAGTAACTTGATCCAAAGCTACATGTCACTATCATAAGATTCCACTTCAATTGGTGTAGGCGCCAAAGGAACAACTTCATGCGCCCTGCTACATACTGGTTGAAATGATGGTTCAATAACCTCATCAAGTTTCCACCATCCTTCCACTCAATTCTTTTGAGAGAAACTTTTCCTCGAGAAAGGACACGTTTCTAGAAACAAACACTTTGCTTTCGGATCTGAGATAGGAGATGTACCCAACTGTTTTGGGTATCCTATGAAGATGCATTTATCCTCTTTGGGTTCGAGCTTATCAGACTGAAACGTTTTCACATAAGCATCGCAGCCCCAAACTTTTAAGAAACTCTAGCTTAGGTTTCTTCAAACGATACTTCATACGGTGTCATCTCAACGGAAATACGTGGTGCCCTATTTAAAGTGAATGTGGTTGTCTCTAATGCATAACCTATAAACGATAGTGGTAATTCAATAAGAGACATCATAGTATGCACCATATCAAATAGGGCGCGACTATGACGTTCGGACACACCATCACACTATGGTGTTCTGGCTGACATGAGATGTGAAACAATTTTCACATTTGTCTTAATTGTGTACCAAACTCGCAACTCAGATGTTCATCTCTATGATCATATCATAGACATATTACCCTCTTGTCATGACGATGTTGAACTTCACTCTGAAACTACTTGAAACTTTCAATAATTCAGACGTGTGCTTCATCAAGTAAATACACTAGTATCTACTCAAATCATGTGTGAAGTAAAAACATAACGATATCCACTGTGTTCCTCAGCACTCATTGGACTGCATACATCCAAATGTATTGCTTCCAATAAGTTACTTTCTAGTTCCATCTCACTGGAAAACGAGGCCTTCAGTCATCTTGCCCATGTGGTATGATTTGCATGTCTCAAGTGATTCAAAATCAAGTGAGTCCAAACGATCCATCTGCATGGAGTTTCCTCATGCGTTTATACCAATAGGTATGGTTTGCATGTCCCAAACATTTCGAAAATGAGTGAGTACAAAGATCCATCAGCATGTAGGTTTTTCATGCATTTTACACCAACATGACTCAAACGGTAGTGCCACAAGTAAGTGGTACTATCATTACTACTTTGTATCTTTTGGCATCAATATTATGAACATGTGTAGCACTACGATCGAGATTCAATAAACCATTGAATGTGTTTATTCAAGCAAATAGAATAACCATTATTCTCTTTAAATGAATAATGTTGCAATAAACACGATCTAATCATGTTCATGCTCAACGCAAACACCGAATAACAATTATTTAGGTTTAACACTGATCCCGATGGTAGAGGGAGCGTGCGATGTTTGATCACAACAACCTTAGAATTACTTCCAACACACACCGTCACCTCACCCTTGCTAGTATACATTCAATCTGTAGCTATAAATTCGAGTTGCTAACACTTAGCAACTGAACCGGTATCTAATACCCTGGTTCTACTAGGAGTACTAGTAAGGTACACATCAATATCAGGTATATCCAATATACTTTTGTCGACTTTGCCAGCCTTCTCATCTACCAAGTATCTATGGTAGTTCCGCCTCAGTCACCGTTCCCCTAATAACAGAAGCACTTAGTCTCGGGTTTGGGTTCAACCTTGGGTTTCTTGACTAGATCAACAACTGGTTTGCCGTTCATGAAGTATCCCTTCTTGCCCTTGCCCTTCTTGAAACTAGTGGTTTTACTAACCATCAACAATTCATACTCATATTTGATTTCTACTTTCACGATGTCAAACATCGTGAATAGCTTAAGAATCATCATATCTATCCTTGATATGTTATAGTTCATCACGAAGCTCTAGTAGCTTGGTGGCAGTGACTTTGGAGAACCATCACTATCTCATCTAGAAGATTAACCCCCACTCGATTCAAGGGATTGTTGCAGTCAGACAATCTGAGTACATGCTCAACGATTGAGGTTTTCTCCCTTATTTGTAGACAAAGAATCTTGTCGGAGGTCTCATACCTCTCAACAAGGGCACGAGCATGAAATCCCAATTTCATCTCTTGGAACATCTCGCATGTTCCGTGACGTTCAAAACGTCTTCGGTGCCTCAATTCTCAGCCGTTTAAGCATTACGCACTTAACTATCATGTAGTCATAAAAAAATGTGTATGTGAGATGTTCGCAATATCCACAAACGGCGCTCGAGGTTCAGCACACTGAGGGGTGCATTAAGGACATAAACCTTCTGCGCAGCAATGAGGACAATCCTAAGTTTATGGACCCAATCCGCATAATTGCTACCATCATCATTCAACCAAATTTTATCTAGGAACGTATCAAAAACAGTAGAATACAATGCAAGCTACAACATAATTTGCAAAGACCTTTTGACTATGTTCATGATAATTGTGTTTAGCTAATCATATTACTAATAACTCCCACTCAAAATAGACATCCCTCTAGTCATTCGAGTGGCGCATGATCCAAATCCACTAACTCAAGTTCGATCATCACGTGAGTTGAGTATAGTTTCAGTGGTGAACATCTCCATGTTGATCATATCAACTATATGATTCATGCTCGACCTTTCGGTCTCTTGTGTTCCAAGTCCATGTCTGTACATGCTAGGCTCGTCAAGTTTAACCCGAGTGTTCCGCGTGTGCATCTCTTTTGCACCCGTTGTATGTGAATGTTGAGTCTATCACACCCGATCATCATGTGGTGTCTCGAAACGATGAACTGTTGCAACGGTGCACAGTCGGGGAGAACACAATTTGATCTTCAAATTTCAGTGAGGGATCACCTTATAATGCTAACATCGTTCTAAGCAAGATAAGGTGGATAAAATGATTAACATCACATGCAAATCATTAGTGACATGATATGTCCATGATCTTGTGCTTCTTGGTCTCCATCACCAAAGCACCGACATGATCTTCATCGTCACCGGTGCAACACCATGATCTCCATCATTGTGCCGCCGTCGAGGTTGTCGTGCTATCTATGCTATTACTACTAAAGCTACTACCTAGCAATATAGTAAACGCATCAGCAAGTACGAATGTTAGTTTAAACACAATCCTATGGCTCCTGCCGGTTGCCGTAGCATCGACGTGCAAGTCAATATTTAACTGTTACAACATGATCATCTCATACATCCAATATATCATATCATGTCTTTGGCCATATCACATCACATGCATACCATGCAAAAACAAGTTAGACGTCCTCTAATTTGTTGTTGCATGTTTTACGTGGCTGCTATGTGTATCTAGTATGATCGCATCTTACTTACGCAAAGCCATAATGGTGATATGCAAATTGCTATTTAACCTTCTCCAAGGAGCGCCTAGGTCAAATCCGATTCAACCAAAGTTGAAGAAACAGATACCCGCCAACCCTCTCATCTACCAAGTATCTAGGGTAGTTCCTCTTTAGCGACTGTTCTCCTCATTACAAAAGCACTTAGTCTCGGGTTTGCGTTCAACCTTGGGTCTCTTTACTAGAGCAGCAACTAGTTTGCCGTTTCATGAAGTATCTCTTCTTGCTCTTGCCCTTCTTGAAACTAGTGGTTTTGCTAACCATCAACAAGTGATGCTTCCTTTTGATTTCTACTTTCGCTGTGTCAGACATCACGAACAGCTCAAGGATCATCATATATATCCCTGATATGTTATTGTTCATCACGAAGCTCTAGTAGCTTGGTGGTAGTGACTTTGGAGAACCATCAACATCTCATCTGGAAGATTAACTCCCACTTGATTCTAGTGATTGCAGCACTCAGACAATCTGAGTACATGCTCAACTATTGAGCTTTTCTCCCTTACTTTTAGACAAAGAATCTTGTCGGAGGTCTCATACCTCTCAACAAGGGCACGAGCCTGAAATCCCATTTTCATCTCTTGGAACATCTCATATGTTCCGTGAAGTTCAAAACGTCTTCGGTGCCTCAATTCTAAGTCGCTAAGCATTACACACTGAACTATCACGTAGTCATCAAAATGTGTATGTCAGATGTTCGCAACATCCAGAAACGACGCTCGAGGTTCAGCACACCGAGCGGTGCATTAAGGACATAAGCCTTGTGCGCAGCAATGAGGACAATCCTCGGTTTACGAACCCAGACCGCATAATTCCTACTATCATCATTCAACTAAATTTTCTCTAGGAACATATTAAAGGCAATAGAGCTACAACACAAGCTACAACATAATTTGGAAAGACCTTTTGACTATGTTCATGATAATGAGTTCAAGATAATCATATTACTTAAGATCTCCCACTCAAATTGACATCCCTCTAGTCATTCGAGTGTCGCATGATCCAAATTCACTAACTCAAGTCCGATCATCACGTGAGTTGAGTTTAGCTTCAATGATGAACATTTCCATGTTGATCATATCAACTATATGATTCATGCTCGACCTTTCGGTCTCTTGTGTTCCGAGGCCATGTATGAACATGCTAGGCTCTTCAAGTTTAACCCGAGTGTTCCGCGTGTGCAACTGCTTTGCACCCGTTGTATGTGAACGTTGAATCTATCACCCCTGGTCATCACATGATGTCTCAAAACGACGAACTTTCGCAACGGTGCACAGTCGGGGAGAACACAATTTTATCTTGAAATTTTAGCGAGGGATCACCTTATAATGCTACTGTCATCCTAAGCAAATCAAGGTGCATAAAAGTATTAACATCATATGCAAATCATAAGTGACATGATATGGCCATGAACTTGTGCTTCTTGATCTCCATTATCAAAGCACACGCATGATCTCCCTCGTCACTGACGCCACACGATGATCTCCATCATTGTGCTGCCATCGAGGTTGTCGCGCTAACTATGTTGTTACTACTAAAGCTATTGACTAGCGATAAAGCAAAGCATCTCCAAGCACAGAATAATTAAAGACAACCCTATGGCTCCTGCGGGTTGCCGAAGGATCGACGTGCAAGTCGATATTTAACTATTACAACATGATCATCTCATACATCCAATATATCATATCATGTTATTGGCCATATCATATCACAAGCATACCCTGAAAAACAAGTTAGGCGTCCCCTATATTGTTGTTGCAAAATTTACATGGCTGCTATGGGTATCTAGTATGATCGCATCTTACTTACACAAAGCGACAACGGTGATATGCAAATTGCTATTTAACCTTCTCCAAGGACCACCTCAATCAAATCCGATTCAACTAAAGTTGAAGAAACAGACACCCGCCAGTCATCTTTATGCAACAAGTTGCATGTCAATCGATAAAACCGGTCTCTCGTAAGCAGACGAGTAAAGTTGGTCCAGGCTGCTTCAATTCAACAATACAGCCGAATCAAGAAAAGACTAAGGAGGGCAGCAAATTGAACATCAACGCCCACAAACTCTTTTGTGTTCTACTCGAGATATCATCTACGCGTGAACCTAGCTCACGGTGCCAATGTTGGGGAACGTAGCATGGGAAACAAAAAAAGTTCCTACGCACACGCAATACCTATCCATGGTGATGATCATCTACGAGAGGGGAGAGTGAATCTACATACCCTTGTAGATTGTTAAGCGGAAGCGTATATAACAAGGTTGATGTAGTGGAACATATTCATGATTCAAATCACAGCCCGTCCCGCGATCTCATCATGATCCGTCCCACTATCCTATCACGATCAATCCCGATCTAGTGCCGAACGGAAGGCACCTCCGCGTTCAGCACACATACAGCTCGATGAAGATCCCCACCTTCTTGATCCAGCAAGGGGGCGGAGAGGTAGATGAGTTCTCCAGCCCGGTGGCGTGGTGGTGGTGGTGGTGAACTATTCCAGCAGGGCTTTGCCTAAGCACCACCGAACTAGACTAGAGGAGAAACTAATCTAGATAAAGTAGAGGGAGCACGTGGCAATTAGGGTTAGGGTACCCCTAATTTCTTGGGTATATATATAGGAGGGAGGGAGGGGAGGAGGCAGCCTCAAACCCTCAAGGTTTGGCCGAAATTGGAGGTGGAGGAGTCCTACTCCAATCCTACTAAGAGTAGGATTCCTCCTCTCCACTTGGAAACCCTTCCTCCTCTTCCACCTCTAGGTTTTTTCCTTCTCAAACCTCATGGGACTTAGTGGGGGCTTAGGGCAGCCACAAGGGGCTGGTTTGTCTCCTCCCACATCCCATGAGGCCCCTCGGGGCGTGACACCCCTCCCGGTGGTCCCCGGTACCCTCCCGGCACTCCCTGTACACTACCGAAGCACACTAGACTTTTCCGGTGACCAAACCAGGACTTCCTATATATCGATCTTTACCTCCGGACCATTCCGGAGCTCCTCATGACGTCCTGGATGTCATCCAAGACTCCGAACAACTTTCGGTTACCAACACCTATAACTCAACTATACCGAAACGTCACCAAACCTTAAGTGTGCAGACCCTGCGGGTTCGAGAACTATATAGATCCATTCCATAATACAAGATCCCATGACTAACTCCTTAGTAACATTGCTTGCAAGGCTTGTTTTGATGTTGTATTATCGAGTGGGCCCCGAGATACCTCTCCGTCACATGGAGTGACAAATCCCAGTCTTGATCCATGCCAACCAAATAGACACCTTCGAACATACCTGTAGAGCACCTTTATAGTCACCCAGTTATATTGCGACGTTTGATACACACAAGGTATTCCTCCAGTGTCCGGGAGTTGCATGATCTCATGGTCATAGGAACAGATACATTGACATGCAGAAAACAGTAGCAATAAACTGACACGATCATATGCTACCTTCATAGTTTGGGTCTTGTCCAT
Organism: Hordeum vulgare subsp. vulgare; assembly: GCF_904849725.1. NCBI lineage: Eukaryota > Viridiplantae > Streptophyta > Magnoliopsida > Poales > Poaceae > Hordeum > Hordeum vulgare. Next base: position 396,458,613 of record NC_058522.1, on the reverse strand, counting down.
CACATCATTCTCCTAATGATGTGATCCCATTATCAAGTGACAACACTTGTCTATGGCTAGGAAACCTTGACCATCTTTGATCAATGAGCTAGTCAACTAGAGGATCACTAGGGACAGTGTGTTGTCTATGTATCCACACATGTATTTGACTTTCCAATCAATAAAATTCTAGCATGAATAATAAACGATTATTATGAACAAGGAGATATAATATTAACCAATATATTATTGCCTCTAGGGCATATTTCCAATAAAAAAGTATCCACACATGCCAAGAAGCAAGCTAGATTCAGGAAAGGTCTTAACCCAGGGCTTCGTCAAGATCTCAATCTGCAGGAGTTCATCAGTTTCGAGGTTCTTGTGAACAAAGCCATCCAAGAAGAAACAAGCAGAATGACCTACAAAGAATCTCGCAAGCACAACCGTGATGTTGGATCATCTTCCAATTCTATGTCCCAGAAGCACAGGATTTGGATCCCGAATGCAGCTTTTCCTTTGAGATATGTACCGAGTCCATCCTATGTGGCGCCTCGTTTGTTGATGCCAAGTGTTCCCCAGATGAACCTCATCAGCCAAGTGTTCGACCCAGATCCACGTCCTATTTATGGAGCATGCTTCAAGTGTAGCAAGCCAGGACACTACTCATGGGATTGTCCTCTATGTGGTTATGTTCCACCCGCTTCAGGAATGGGTCTTGTTTGTTGCAAGCTGCCAACAAAGAATCTTCATGAAAGGTTAGTTGCTTCAACTCGTGGATGTGTGCACCATGTATCTGCAGAAGAAGCTCAAGATGATGCTCATGTCGTGCTTAAGACGCTTCTTGTCAATTCTTATCCAGCTTCAGTTCTATTTGACTCACGAGCATCCCACTCGTTCACTTCTGAACATTATGCCTCCTTGCATAACATTGATTTTGAAGATATGCCCACTCCATTAGTAATTCAGGCTCCAGATTCCAAATGGCAAACTAATGCAATAAGCTATGGGAACCAAATCCTTGTCGATGGTTTAGTATTCCTTGCTTCCCTGATAGCCCTTAAGACTTCAGATATCAATATCATTTTGGGGATGGACTAGATGACAGCTCATCATGCCAAGATTGATTGTTTCTCTAGGACTGTTCAGCTTACTCATCCTTCTGGCCAGATAGTCAATGCCTCAGCTGGTATTTCAAAACACTAGATTTATGCTCTCAACACCAATCCTCTTTGAGACCTTGAAAACATCCCGATAGTCCGTAACTTTCCGAATTTCTTTCCAGAAGAACTGCCAGGTGATCCACCTAACAGAGAAGTAGAATTTGTCATTGAACTTATTCCAGGAACCGCTCCAATTGCTAGAAGCCCTTATAAGATGCCTCCTCAAGAATTAGTTGAACTTAAGATCCAAATCAATGAATCTTTGAAGAAAGGTTTCATCCATCCTAGTTCTTCTCCATGGTCTTGTCCTATGCTCTTCGTCAAGAAGAAGGATTGTATGGATCAGATGGTTGTAGATTATCGACCGGTTAATCTGGTCACGATAAAAAATAAATATCCTCTCCCCAGGATCAATGATCTATATGATTAGCTCGCTGGATCTGCAGTCTTTTCCAAGATGGATTTGAGATTAGGTTATCATCATATCAAAATCAGGAACTGGGACATTCCTAAGACGGCCTTTGTCACTTGTTATGGACAATACGAGTACATTGTCATGTCTTTCGGTCTAACCAATGCCCCAGCCACCTTCTCGTGCTTAATGAGTTCGATATTCATGGAGTTTCTAGATAAATTCACCGTGGTTTACCTCGATGATATTTTTATCTACTCGAAGAATGAAGAAGAACATGTTGAGTACCTTAGGCTGGTATTGATGAATCTTCGAGAGCGCTTTACGCCAAATTCTCTAAATGTGAATTCTAGTTGCCAGAAGTGATCTATCTAGGCCACGTAATCTCTGTTAAAGGTATTACTGTCAATCCCGAGAGAGTCTAGGCCGTTCTTGATTGGACTCCACCTAAATCGGTGAAGCAAGTTAGGAGTTTCCTTGTCTTAGCGAGATATTGTCACCGCTCTATTGAGAACTTCTTCAAAGTTTCCAAACCTCTAACTGAACTCCTCAAGAAAGATAAGAAGTTCGAGTGGACCCCATAGTGCCAGGAAAGATTTCAGGAGTTGAAAAGACGACAAACTACTGCACCGATACTTGTGCCTCTCGATTTTACAAAGGACTTTATTATCTACTGTGATGCCTCACGTCAAGGACTTGGATGCATTCTTATGCAAGATAGTCATGTGATTGCCGACGCTTCTCGACATCTGCGTCCACATGAGGAGAATTATCGAACACACGATCTGGAACTTGCCGTTGTAGTTTATGCACTTTTAACCTAGCGACATTACCTTCTGGGTAATCGTTGCGAAATATACACTGATCACCGGAGTCGCAAGTATATATTCACCCAACCTGATTTGAATCTCAGGCAAAGACGTTGGGTTGAGTTGATCACGGATTACGGCTTAGGAATATCTTACACCCCAGGCAAAGCCAATGTCATGGATGATGCACTAAGTCGTAAATCCTATTGTAACAACCTCGTGTTGCTACAAAGTCAACCACTTCTCCATGAGGAATTTCGTAAGCTTTTCACATTGTTCCTCAAGGATTCCTTTCTACGTTGGTGACGAAACTGACTCTTTTGGATCAGATCATAGAAGCTCAGAAGCATGATACGGGGATTCCCCGAACCAAGAGCAACATTGTCAAAGGAGTTGATGGTCGTTTCTTAGTAAATGATAAAAGTGTCGTATTATTTGAGAATCGGTTGGTGGTTCCCAAGAAGCAACATCTGCGAGAGCTGATTCTCAATGAATCTCATGAATCTCCTCTCACAATTCATCCCGGTAGTACTAAGATGTATCAGGACCTACGCCAGAGGTTTTGGTGGACCCGGATGAAGAGATAAATTCTCAATTCATTGCTAACTGTGATGTTTGTTGTCGAGTTAAGGGAGAGCATCAAAGTCCTGCTAGCACCCTTCAACCCTTGGCTATTCCGAGTGAAAATGGGACAAGGTCGGTATGTATTTCATCACCGGCTTTCCAAAGACTAAGAAAGGGAATGATGCCATCTTAGTGGTCATCGATCGTCTTTCGAAAGTTGCCCATTTCCTTCTAGTTCGAGAGAGTATAACTGATGGTCAGTTAGCATACCTATATATTTCTCCAATATTTTCTCTTCATAGCGTTCCTCTAGAAATCAATTCAGACCGTGGAAGTATTTTCACCTCTCGATTTTGGGAAAGTTTCCAGAATGCTATGGGAACCCATTGATATGTCTCCGACGTATCTATAATTTTTGATGGTTCCATGCTATTATCTTGTCAAACTTTGGATGTTTTGTATGCCTTTTATATATTTTTTGGGGCTAACTTATTAACTTAGTGCCAAGTGCCAGTTCCTGTTTTTCCGTGGTTTTGACCCTTTTCAGAGGAGAATATTAAATGGAGTCCAAACGGAATAAAACCTCTGAAAATATTTTTTTTCCACAACAGAAGATACGCACGGAGCTTGAGAACCAAGGCAGAGGCCACCAGGGGAGGCCACAAGCCCCCTAGGCGCGGCCAGGGGGCCCGCGCCTAGCAGGCTTGTGGGCCCCCTGTGGCTCGTCTGCCCTACTTCTTCCACCTATAAATCCCCGAAAAATCCAAAACCACGGGAGAGATGCACGAAAATACTTTTCCGCCGCCGCAAGCTTCTGTCTCCGCAAGATCCCATCTGGGGCACCTTTTGGTGCCCTGCCGGAGGGGGGATTCGGATACAGAGGGCTTCTTCATCAACACCATTGCCTCTCCGATGATGCGTGAGTAGTTCACCATAGACCTTCGGGTTTGTAGCTAGTAGTTAGATGGCTTCTTCTCTTTCTTGGATCTTCAATACAAAGTTCTCCATGATCTTCATGGAGATCTATCCGATGTAATCTTCTTTTGCGGTGTGTTTGTCGAGATCCGATGAATTGTGGATTTATGATCAGATTATCTATGAATCTTATTTGAGTTTCTTCCGATCTCTCTTATGCATGATTTCATATCCTTGTAATTCTCTTCGAGTTGTGCGTTTTGTTTGGCCAACTTGATCTATGATTGTTGCAATGGGAGAAGTGCTTGGTTTTGGGTTCATACCATGCGGTGACCTCACCCAGTGACAGAAGGGATAGTGAGGCACGCATCGTGTTGTTGCCATCAAGGGTAAAAAGATGGGGTTTATATCTATTGCATGAATTTATCCATCTACATCATGTCATCTTGCTTAAGGCGTTACTCTGTTTGTCATTAACTCAATACACTAGATGCATGCTAGATAGTGGTCGATGTGTGGAGTAATAGTAGTAGATGCAGAAAGTATCGGTCTACTTGTCTCGGACGTGATGCCTATATGTATGATCATTGCCTTAGATATCGTCATGACTTTGCGCGGTTCTATCAATTGCTCGACAGTAATTCGTTCACCCACCGTAATATTTGCTATCTTGAGAGAAGCCTCTAGTGAACACTATGGCCCCCGGGTCTACTTCACAGCATATTTTCAGCCCTACACTTTTACCTTGTTGCACTTTCCGCCTTCAGATCTCACCTTGCAATCAATCGTGAAGGGATTGACAACCCCTTTGTAGCGTTGGGTGCAAGTTTGCTATTTTTGCGCAGGTACATCGGTGCTTCATCTTGATACTCCTACTGGATTGATACCTTGGTTCTCAAACTGAGGGAAATACTTACTGCTACTGTGAAGCATCACCCTTTCCTCTTCAAGGGAAAAAACCAACGCAAGCTCAATAGGTAGCAAGAAGAATTTCTCGCGCCGTTGCCGGGGAGGATCAAGTCAAGAATAGTCTCCCGTCAATGTGCCAATTTCTGGCGCCGTTGCCGGGGAGGATCAAGTGAAGCTTATCCAAGTAAGTGTCGCAAACTCATCTCTTGCATTTACTTTTTTTTGTCTCTCGTTTTCCTCTCCTCCACTTGTGAAAAACAAAAATTTACAAAAATGTTTGCCTTTTTCGTTCGCCCTTTTCTTTCGCTTGCTTTCTGTTCGATTTTGTGCTTATCTTCTTGCTGAAGTCACCATGACTGAAAACACCAAAATTTGTGACTTCTCGAATACTAATAATAATGATTTTATTAGTACTCCGATTGCTCCCGCCACTAGTGCAGAATCATATGAAATCAATGTTGCTTTGTTGAATCTTGTTATGAAAGAGCAATTCTCCGGCCTTCCTAGTGAAGATGTCGCATCCCATCTTAATACCTTCATTGAGTTATGCGATATGCAAAAGAAGAAAGATGTGGATAATGATGTGATTAAATTGAATCTATTTCCGTTCTCATTGCGAGGTCGAGCAAAAACTTCGTTTTCATATTTGCCCAAAAATAGTACTGATTCTTGGAACAAGTGCAAAGATTCTTTTATATCCAAGTATTTTCCACCGGCTAAGATTATCTCTCTCCGTAGTGATATCATGAATTTTAAGAAATTTTATCATGAACATGTTGCACAATCTTGGGAGAGAACGAAGTTGATGATTAGAAATTGTCCCGCTCATGGCTTAAGTCTTTGGATGATTATACAAATCTTCTACGCTGGTTTGAATTTTGCTTCTAGAATTATCTTGGACTCCGCCTCCGATGGAACTCTCATGGAAATCACATTAGGGGAAGCCACAAAACTCCTAGACAATATCATGACAAACTATTCTCAGTGGCACACTGAAAGGTCACCTACTAGTAAAAAGGTACACACTATAGAAGAAATTAACTCGTTGAGTGCTAAGATGGATGAGTTAATGAAATTGCTTGCTAGTAAAGGTGCTCCTTTAGATCCAAATGATATGACCTTGTCTTCCTTGATTGAGAGTAGCAATGAAAGCTTGGATGTTAATTTTGTTGGTAGGAATATTTTTGGCAACAACAATGCTTTTAGAGGAAACTATATTCCTAGGCCTTTTCCTAGTAATCCCTCTAATAACTTTGGCAACTTCTACAACAATGCTCATGGAAATTACAATAAATTACCCTCTGATCTAGAGAGTAATATTAAAGAGTTTATCAACTCGCAAAAGATTTTCAATGCGTCCATAGAAGAAAAACTACTCAAAATTCATGATTTGACTAGGAGCGTTGATAGAATGTCTCTTGATATTGATGCTTTGAAAGTTAGATGTGATCCTCCCAAGATCAATATGGATTAAACTTTGAAAGATATGCGTGTTTCCATGAATGAGAGTAAAGAAAGAACCGCCCAAATTCGTGATAGACATGAATGGCTTAAAAAGCCGTGTTCTCGTGATGAGAATCACGAAGACCTTAAAGTGCTTGGTTTGACTCCCATTGAATCCTTGTTTTCTAGTGTCAAACCTAATGATGATGGGGCTGGATATGAATCCACCTTGGTTGAAAAACGCCCCAATGATTCGGAGTCTATCTATCTTGATGCTAAAAGCATTGAAAGTGGAGTAGAGGATATCAAAACTTTGAGTAGTAGTGAAACTAGTACTTTGGATTTCAAGGAATTCAATTATGATAGTTGCTCTTTGATTGAATGTATTTCCTAGATGCAATCCATGCTAAACTCTCCACACGCTTATAGCCAAAACAAGGCCTTTACCGATCATATCGTCGATGCTATGTTGAAATCTCTTGAAGAGAAACTTGAATTGGAAGTTTATATTCCTCGAAAACTTCATGATGAGTGGGAACCTACTATCAAAATCAAGATCAAAAACTATGAATGCAATGCTTTGTGTGATTTGGGTGCTAGTGTTTCCGCGATTCCAAAGTCTTTATGTGATGTTCTAGGCTTTAATGAGATTGATGAGTGCTCTCTTAATTTGCATCTCGCGGATTCTACAGTTAAGAAACCTATGGTAAGGATCAATGATGTTCTTATTATTGCAAATAGGAACTATGTACCCGTAGATTTCATTGTGCTTGATATTGATTGCAACCCTACATGTCCTATCATTCTTGGTAGACCTTTCCTAAGGACTATTGGTGTTGTCATCGATATGAAGGAAGGGAATATTAGATTTCAATTCCCTTTAAAGAAGGGCATGGAACATTTTCCTAGAAAGAAAATAAGATTGCCTTATGAATCCATGATGAGGGCTACATATGGTTTGAGTACCAAAGACGACGATACGTGATTCTATCGCCTTATGCCTAACTAAGGGCGTTAAACAATAGCGCTTGTTGGGAGGCAACCCAATGAATTTATCTTTGCTTTTTGCTTTCTGTTTTGTTGCATCCACGCCATCATAATTCTGTTATGATTGTGTTTTTTGTGTTTCTTTTTGTGTTTGAGCCAAGTAAAACCTTTATGACTAGTTTGGTGATGGTTGTTTGATCCTGCTGGAAAAAGATAGAAACTTTTCGCTCACGAAATTATTTTTCATTTTTATCCAGAAAGAGCTTTTGAGTTGATTCTTTTCGCTGCTGGTTGATATGTCAATTTCCCAAACTGTCGTAATTGTTCAGAATTTTTGAGATACAGAAGTATATGAAGTATACATATTAGTACAGACTGGTCTGTTTTTGACAGATTCTATTTTTGTTGTGTTGATTGCTCATTTTGATGAAACTATGGATAGTACCGGGGGGTATTAGCCATGGAAAAGTGAGAATACAGTAATCTAACACCAGTATAAATAGAAATCAAGTTTGCTGCAGTACCTAAAGAGGTGGTAGTTTGTTTTCTAGTGCTAATGATATCACGAGTTTCTGTTTAAGTTTTGTGTTGTGAAGTTTTCAAGTTTTGGGTGATGTTCTCATGGACAAAGGGATAAAGAGTGGAAAGAGCTCAAGCTTGGGAATCCCAAACCAAATTCAAGGACACCAAAAAGCCTAATCTTGGGGATGCCCCGGGAAGGCATCCCCTGTTTCGTCTTCAATCCATCGGTAACATTACTTGGAGCTGTATTTTTATTCACCACATGATATGTGTTTTTCTTGGAGCGTCGTGTATTATAGGAGTCTTTTTTTGTCACAATCATCCTTGCTGCACACCTTTTGAGAGAGACATGCACTCATCATGAATTTGCTATAATACTCATTGAGCTTCGCTTATATCTTTTGAGTTAGGCAATTTAGCTCCCATGTGCTTCACTTATATCTTTTGAGCTAGATAACTTTGCTCTAAGTGCTTCTCTTAGATCTTTTAGAGCACGGCGGTGTCATATTTTGGAGAAATAAGAACTCTCGATCTTCACTTATATCTTTTTGAGAGTGCTCTCTCTGAGTAACTTGGTAGTTGGCTTATGCTATGAAAGTAGTCCCAAAGGTGATAGGCACCCAAAGAGGATACAATAAAACTTCCATATTCATGTGCATTGATTAGAAAGAGAAGTTTGATTCCTCTCAAATAGTTTTGACACATGTATTTGGTAATATTAAGAGTTATGTTAGTAGGGTGTTGTGAATCTAGAAATACTTGTGTTGAAGTTAGTGATTCCCGTAACATGCATGTATGGTGAACCGCTATGTTAGGAAGTCGGAGCATAATTGATCTATTGATTGTCATCATTTGTGTTGCGGTCGGGATCGCGCGATGGTTAACACCTACCAACCCTTCCCCTAGGAGTATGCATTTAGCACTTTGTTTCGATTACTAATAAAAAACTTTCGCAGTAAGTATGTGAGTTCTTCATGACTAATGTGAGTCCATGGTATAGATGCACTTTCACCTTCCACCATTGCTAGCCTCTCTAGTGCCGCGCAACTTTCGCCGGTACACAAAACCACCATATACCTTCCTCAAAACAGCCACCATACCTACCTGTTATGGCATTTTCATAGCCATTCTGAGATATATTGCCATGCAACTCCCACCATTCTGTCTCATGACATGTGCCGTCATTTTCATATTGCCAAGCTAGATCGTTGCACATCCCGGTACACTGCTGGAGGCATTTCCTATAGAGTCCTCATCGTTCTAAGCATTGAGCTGTGAGTAAATTAAAGTGTGATGATCATCATTATTAGAGCATTGTCCCATGTGAGGAAATAAAAAAAAGAGGCCAAAGTTGCCCACACAAAAAAAAGAAACGGAAAGAGGCCAAAGTGCCCAAACCAAAAAATGAGAGAAAAAGACAGAAGGGACAATGCTACTATCTTTTTCCACACTTGTGCTTCATAATAGCACCATGTTCTTCATGATTGAGAGTCTCTTGTTTTGTCACCACCATATGCTAGTGGGAATCTTCATTATATAACTTGGCTTGTATATTCCAATGATGGGCTTCCTCAAAATTTCCCTAGGTCTTCGTCAGCAAGCAAGTTGGATGCACACCCACTAGTTCTCCTTTTCAGCTTTCACATACTTATAGCTCTAAGTGCATCCATTGCATGGTAACCCTTACTCTTTCACATTGATATCTATTGATGGGCATCTCCACAGCCCTTTGATACACCGAGTCGATGTGACCATCTCCTCCTTTTTGTCTCACAACCTCCACCACACTCTATTCCACCTATAGTGCTATATCCATGTCTCACGCTCATGTATTGCATGAGAGTTGAAAAAGGTTTGAGAAAGTAAGAGTGCGAAAACAATTACTTGGCCAATACCGGGGTTGTGCACGATTTATAGTTCTGTGGGGATGATGGAGCATAGCCAGACTATATGATTTTGTAGGGATAATTTTCTTTGGCCTTGTTATTTTGAAAGTTCATGATTACCTTGCTAGTTTGCTTGAAGTATTATTGTTTTCATGTCAATAGAAAACTATTTTTTTGAATCTTACAAATCTGAACATTCATGTCACATGAAAGAATTTACAAAAGACAAATATGCTAGGTAGCATTCCAAATCAAAAATTCAGTCTATATCACTTCCCTACTCGAGGACGAGCAGGAGTTAAACTTGGGGATGCTTGATACATCTCCAACGTATCTACAATTTTTGATGGTTCCATGCTATTATCTTATCAAACTTTGGATGTTTTGTATGCCTTTCATATCTTTTTTGGACTAACTTATTAACTCAGTGCCAAGTGCCAGTTCCTGTTTTTTCCATCTTTTTGACCCTTTTCAGAGGAGAATATTAAACGGAGTCCAAACGGAATAAAACCTCTGAAAAGATTTTTTTCCGAAACAAAAGATACGCAGGGAGCTTGAGAACCAAGGCAGAGGGCACGAGGGGAGGCCACAAGCCCCCTAGGCGCGGCCATGGGGCCGCGCCTAGCAGGCTTGTGGCCCCCCTGTGGCTCCTCTGCCCTACTTCTTCCGCCTATAAATCCCCAAAAAATCCAAAACCACAGGAGAGATCCACGAAAATACTTTTCCGCCGCTGCAAGCTTCTGTCTCCGCAAGATCCCATCTGGGGCACGTTCTAGTGCCCTGTCGGAGGGGGGATTCGGATACGGAGGTCTTCTTCATTAACACCATTGCCTCTCTGATGATGCGTGAGTATTTCACCATAGACCTTCCGGTCCATAGCTAGTAGCTAGATGGCTTCTTCTCTCTCTTGGATCTTCAATACAAAGTTCTCCATGATCTTCATGGAGATCCATCCGATGTAATCTTCTTTTGCGGTGTGTTTGTCGAGATCCGATGAATTGTGGATTTATGATCAGATTATCTATGAATCTTATTTGAGTTTCTTCTGATGTCTTATATGCATGATTTCATATCCTTGTAATTCTCTTCGAGTTGTGGGTTTTGTTTGGCCAACTTGATCTATGATTCTTGCAATGGGAGAAGTGCTTGGTTTTGGGTTCATACCGTGCGATGACCTCACCCAGTGATAGAAGGGGTAGCAAGGCACGCATCATGTTGTTGCCATCAAGGGTAAAAAGATGGGATTTATATCTATTGCATGAATTTATCCCTCTACATCATGTCATCTTGCTTAAGGCGTTACTCTGTTTGTCATGAACTCAATACACTAGATGTATGCTGGATAGCAGTCGATGTGCGAGTAATAGTAGTAGATGCATAAAGTATAGGTCTACTTGTCTCGGACGTGATGCCTATATGTACGATCATTGCCTTAGATATTGTCATGACTTTGCACGGTTCTATCAATTGCTCGATAGTAATTCGTTCACCCACCGTAATATCTGTTTTTCAGCCCGAGACTGACGCCCCAGAAGATTCCCCTTTTTATTCCATTTTCGTCGGGTGATTATTTTTATTTGTCGCATCATCACCGCATCATGCGCATCATCCGCATTGCATCGGCATCCCGTTGCCGCCCGTTTTCAAAACTCGCATTTGTTGTTAGTTATCGATTCTCTCCGTGTTCATCGTTGACCGTGTTGAGCCCGACCACACATGCACGCGCCCACGGCATTGTCAAAACCTATTTTTAATAGTGTGTGTACAACTTTCTCTGATTGGGTTGGAATTTGACGTGCGGTCTTATTTAGTTATAGGTAGGCCGCCTGTCAAACGTTGTCGCAATCGTAGTCCGTCTGGTACCCGAACGGTCGACTATAGCGGCACCGTATTCGGTCTATCGTCGGACGTTTTACGGTCTTTGAAAATACGTTGCTAGGTGCCTTTTTCCCTCTCATCTCCGGCTAACCTACTCTACACGGCCACTTAGCCTGTCCCGCGTGCGAAACCGTTCGATTTAGACAGCGCGGTTGGATCCGGGATGAAATTCTGCTAAACCTAGCCCCCACATTTGTTATAAATAGACCCCCATGCTATTATTTTAGACAGACACCCTCTCTCCTCCTCATTTTTCGCACAGCCCCACCAAACCCTAGCATGACCTCTCTCTCTCCTCCCACCAGCTAGGCCCGCCGAGCCCAGATCGGGCCCGGGCAAGCCCATCCGGCGCGCAGCCGCCCGACCGAGCCTCCCGTGCTCCTCGTCCTGATCTTCCCATGGGCACCCGGTGATACGTCTCCATCGTATCTACTTTTCCAAACTCTTTTGCCCTTGTTTTGGACTCCAATTTGCATGATTTGAATGGAACTAACCTGGACTGACGCTGTTTTTAGCAGAATTGCCTTGGTGTTATTTTTGTGCAGAAATCAAAGTTCTCCAAATGTCCTGAAAATTTACGGGGAGCAGTTTTGGAAAATATCAAAAATATCTACGCCAAGTTCCACCTCAGGGGGTGGGCCAGTGGGCCACAAGCCCCTGCTCCGCCACCCCCCTGGTGGCGGTGGGCAGGCTTGTGGGGCCCACACGGCTCTGCCGCCCCCAATCTCAGGTCTATAAGTTGCCTTTCGTCCCAGAAAAAATAAAAAGAGAAGTTTTCGTCGCGTTTTCGATACGGAGGCGCCGCCACCACCTGTTGTTCATCTGGAGGGCAGATCTGGAGTCCGTCTTGGGCTCCGGAGAGGGGAAATCGTCGCCATCGTCATCATCAAACTTCTTCCCTCTCCAATTCCATGAAGCTCTTCGTCGTTGTGAGTAATCTATTCGTAGGCTCGCTGGGCGGTGATGAGTAGGACGAGATCTATCATGTAATCGAGTTAGTTTTGATGGGGAATGATCCCTAGTATCCACTATGTTCTGAGATTGATGTTGCTACTACTTTGTCATGCTTAATTCTTGTCACTAGGGCCCGAGTGCCATGATTTCAGATCTGAAATTATTATGTTGTCACCAATATACGTGTGTTTTAGATCCGATCTTGCAAGTTGAAGTTACCTACTATGTGTTATGATCCAGCAACCCCGGAGTGACAATAACCGGAACCACTCCCGGTGATGACCATAGTTTGAGGAGTTCATGTGTTCACCAAGTGCTAATGCGTTGATCCGGTTCTTTATTAAAAGGAGAACCTTAATATCACGTAGTTTCCTTTTGGACCCCGCTGCCACGGGAGGGATGGACAATAGATGTCATGCAAGTTCTTTTCCCTAAGCACGTATAACGACACACGGAATGCATGCCTACATCACATTGACGAACGGGAGCTAGCCACATATCTCTCTGTGTTATTGTTGTTGCATGATGAATATCATCCAAACAAATCACCAACCCATTGCCTACGAGTTTATCCTACTGCTATTACTTGTCTTGCTCTGCTGCTGCTACTACTGTTGCTACTGCTGTTACTTGTCTTGCTCTCCTGCTGCTACTACTATTGCTACTGATGTTACTTGTCTTGCTTTGCTACTACTATTGCTACTACTGTCGCTTGCTACTGTTGCTACTTGCTACTGTTGTCACTACTGTTGTTCCTTGCCGCTGCTATTGCTCGTTACACTGCCGTTACTCACTACTTTGCTGTTACTACTTTGCTTGTAGATACTAATCTTTCAGGTGTGGTTGAATCTGACAAATTCAGCTGCTAATACTTGAGAGTATACTCTCACCTCCTAACTGGCAAACCAACAAATTGGGTCGAATACTCTACCCTCGAAAACTACTGCGAACCCACGCGCTGGTGGGCCGTCAACAACATTCTTCTAGTTTCATTACCGGGGAGTGCTAGCAGCATTCTTCTGGTGCTGTTGTAGGAGAAGGTTTGTTGTCATCAGCACTCGTCTAGCTAACACCAGAGATTGCAATCAGCATTTTTCTGGCGCCGTTGCCGGGGAGGTATTGCTATATTCTCTGAGTAATTTGGGATTTATATCTGCTGATCACTATGAAGAATCTAAAGGATCCGAAGACTAAAGTATTGCCCTCAACTACGAGGGGAGGTAAGGAATTGCCATCTAGCTCTGCACTTGATTCACCTTCAGTTATGAGTAAGTTTGCGACATCACCTCCTGCTAGAAATCTTGATATGTCGCCCGTGCTTGATGATGCTTGTGATACTACTACTAGAGATGATATGCTTGATACTATGCCTGATGATACTATGTTTGATACTGCTAGAGATGCTATGCTTGATACTATGCGTGATGATACTATGCTTGATACTATGCCTGATACTGCTAGAGATGTTGTTTTTCCTGATGATGTTATGCTTGATACTGCTAGAGATACTCCTTTGCCTGATGTTCCACTAGGAGTGTTCCTTGATGCTCATATTGCTAGAGTTACTGCCAATGCTCGTGATGCTTCTGAAACTGCCGATACTATTGAGATAGAACCTTCTTTTGCTCCTGTTAGATCTAGCTCTCCTAGATATGAATTGCCTGATATACCTGAGGGTTACGTTATGGAGGGAGAGATAGCTGAGGATTTTCTTGCGTGTAAGGATGCCTATGACGCTGACAAATTACTTCTCAAGTGGAAGGAAAAATCTCGGGAAGCTAGGATGAAAAATGACCGAAGTTTGCCACTTCGCCTATCTTTGTCACCGATAAGGATTATGAATTCTCCGTTGACCCTGAGATAATCTCTCTAGTCGAATCTGATCCTTTTCACGGTTATGAGTGTGAGACGGTCATAACCCATCTTGCCAAACTATCCGAAATAGCCAACCTTTTCACTAATGAGGAGAAGATCTGCCACTACTATATCCTTAAGCAGTTTCCTTTCTCTCTAAAGGATGATGCTAAAGTCTGGTTCACCTCTCTTGCTCCTCGATGTGTGCGTAGTCCCCAGGAGATGATCTATTACTTCTGTGAGAAATATTTCCCTGTCCATAAGAAGCAACCTGCCTTGCAGGAAATATATAACTTTGCCCAACTCCAAGAAGAGAGTCTTCCACAAGCTTGGGGGAGGCTCGTCCAGCTACAGAATGCTTTGCCTGATCACCCTCTTAAGAAGAACGAGATACTCGATATCCTCTATAACGTACTTACCGATGCGTCTAGAGACCACCTAGATAGTTGTGTCGGTTGTGTTTTTAGGGAACGAACTGTAGAACAAGCTGAGACCCTACTGAATAACCTCTTGATCAACGATAATGCTTGGACTATTCCTGTTGGGGATATTATCTGTTGGGTAACACGCCCTAGTTGGGCCGGGTCACCAAAGTTGGCGACTCATCTCCAAGTGGTTCCGGCCTTGGCCCAGCGAGGCCGGGAGTCGGATGGCGGTTCGGGACCTTCGGGAGGAATCCATTGTTGGGAAGATCTCCAAGTCTTGGAAAGATGGCGACTTAGAGATAGGAAGAATCATGATTTATGTAAAGGAAAGGACTCTTGTAAACCCTAAGGGATCGACCTGTATATAAAGGCAAGTCCCAGGGAAGGAGAGGGGAGGTTAGAAATCATCGAGTGCTAGGTCAGGCGAGTTACGCCCCCTTGTAATTGAGACACCATCAATACAAACACCAAGCAGGACGTAGGCCTTTACCTCCTCACGAGGGGCCGAACCTGGGTAAATCTCTATCTCGCTCCCGCATAACCCCTTTGAGTCTCCACCAAGGTGCGATGGCTCCAACACTAAGCCCTTTCACAAGGACATCTGCCGTGACAAAACCACGACAGTTGGCGCCCACCGTGGGGCCTGCGCACGGTGGAGTTGAGTTCTCAAAGGGAGCCCTACCAGGGTCCGGGAGCTACGCAGCGGGGCTCATGACTCGGAGCCGCCGCGGGAAGTACTACATTGATAACTTACTGTGGGGGCCCGAGGCCGATTCAATCGAATCTGGCTACAGAATCCCCTTCGGCAAGATCAGCGTCTTTGTTGGCATGGTCGGATCGCCTATGCCTAAGCCGGACATCTTCTCCGACATCGTCGAGCCGGCCAGGTACGCCCGCCCTGTTGCAACGCCGAACCTCACATGTCCGGTCTTTGTTGGGTTCACACAGGGATCTGAGGAACCAGAACGATCGGCGACCCAGGAGACCACGTCGGTCAACACAGATGACGAATCGTCCATGGGCGACTCGGATTCAATTTAGTCTTTACATGGGGGCTGCCTCGGGGGCTTGTCACTAGCCATGAACTCTGAGGTTCTCGACCGGACCCACCGTCAGATCACCGTTTATATGGCAGGGGCGACACAGCCGCCACCAAACCCGGCAGGCGACGATGGGACTGGCGAAACGTCCAGAAGCCTGGCAGCGATCTTGGTGGAGTTAGCGGCGGAGATAACAAGGCTCATGGCGACCCCGATAACGTTAGAAAACCAGGACGCGATAAACATGGAGCTAACAAAACTAAGAGATGGGGTGGCGAAGGCTCAACGAGACGCTGAGGTGGAATCCGCCAGGATCGAGACCCGGCACGCTCAAATTACCGCTGAGGCAGCTCGCTTGAATACCGAAAACTAGTGGCTCGAAAGGCATCACCGCGCATCTGACGCTGTCCATCAGCGGAGCCACCAGGGTTATTTACCCCCTGATCTCAACCCGACCCGCCTATTCGACACTCCACGAATTCCCGGGGCAGGAGACGCTCCGGGAGGAGGACCGGGCCAGCCACCAAACCCGCCGTTTCAGCCAGCTGTTGATCGCGTTCCCCGATTCCAGACACCTCGAGGTCACTTTTCCAACCCGGTGGACAACATCCTTGCTGCAACTCGCCATTTAGAATCTCTTTCGATTCATGGCAACACCCTAGCTGAGATAGAAGCAAGGAACGCCATTGAGATGTTGAAGATGGCGGTGGTTCAAAACGCCCAGTTCTCACACAGCCTAGATCGGCTGCACTCCACTCCCCAGGCAAGCCGCACCAGGAGTCGACCAGAGGACCAGCCCGCCATAACCAGCGGACCGCGACCCTTTCCCCGGGTCAACTCGCCTGATCACCGAGACCCGCCAGGTCGGGATCACCCGGACACCCAAGTTGCCCCAGCGCCTCTTGTTGGAAGCAGCAGACAAGTGGGGGTGCCATGCTTGGCCCCCGCCCTTCGCAATGAGCAAATGCCGAAGGATTTTAAAGGACCAAGAAAGGTGCCTAACTACACCCCGGACCTTGAGCCGGCGTCATGGGTCGAGAGTTAGGAAATCGCCATGGACATGCTCGATGTAAGCGAAGCAGTCTGCGCCAGATACTTCACAATGATGCTCGAAGGGACGGTGTGTACTTGGTTAAAGAACTTGCCCCCAAACTCCATCCAGACTTGGGCTGAATTGAAAGAGCGTTTCGTCAAAAAATTCCGGGGGACCTGCAAGCGCCCGATGACAATAGTCGATTTACAGCACTGCGTTCAACGCCCGGATGAGTCGGCCCACCACTGGACGCAGCGGGTCGCGGAAATCATTCATTCGTTGGATGGTATCACGGCAGCTCAGGCTGTGCTGATCCTGGAGCAAAACTGTCACTATGAGCCCTTGGTGCAGAAGTTGGGACGACTCAAGCGAAAAGTCCAAGATATGGGGGAGTTAATGGACACCCTCACTAGGTACGCTAAGGCGGACGACACCAAAGATCCAGGAGAGGATGGTGGCAAAGCCAACTCGCCAAGCAAAGGCGAGTCATCCAAAAATCATACCCGGTTCCAGGGACGCACCCGCCATAATCATGGAGCGAACGGCAAAAGAAGGCAGCAGGAAGAGTCTTCGGACTTAGTCGCCAACACCAACGCCAACAATGGCAACCAGCGCTAGAAGAAGAATAGGGGTTACAGTGGCAAAAAGCCGCGCAATTATAATGAGCTACTCAAGGGCCCCTGCCCGCACCACGCCATGGCAGACGGACCGGTGAGTCATTCTTGGGAGGACTGTTACGTGATGCGGGAGTTTCGGGCGGAGGCGATCAAAAAAGGGCAAAGCGGTGACCCGGACCAGCGGCAGGAACAGTTCGGTGCACCCAATCAACGCCAGAACTCATTCGGCGGCTTCCCCGAACCGGGGGCTCAGGGCGGCTCGCTGCCGAGCAGTGGCCAATATCCAGTACATATCCAACGGTGGTATAACCCGCCCGGAGTTTTTCAACAACCACCCCCACAGGGGGCTCCGCAGGGGCAAGATGACAATGGCGGTTTCCGCAACAATCCCAAGCAATTAAGCAATGGGCAGTACCACGTTTTCACCACCAATGCCTGCAGGCGTGATAAAAAGGTGAATCACCGAGCGTACAGTGTATCTGAGCCGGCACTCCCTAGATATCTCCACTGGTCCGAGCAGGTTATATCATGGAGTAGGGAGGATCACCCGCCAAGAGTCGACAATCCCGGCGACTTAGCGTTGGTCGTGGCTCCTCAAGTTGGAGGATATACATTATCAAAGGTACTGATGGATGGTGGTAGCAGCATCAACATATTATACTTCGACACCTTTCGAAGGATGAACCTGTTGGAGAAAGATTTGATGCCCTCAACCACGGTATTCCATGGGATTGTCCCAGGTAAATCGGCGTACCCCGTAGGCCGAGTTAGTCTCACAGTTGCGTTTGAAACAACGTCTAACTACAGGAGTGAGTCTCTTATATTTGAGGTGGTCAAGTTAAAGAGACCCTATCATGCGCTGTTTGGGCGACCGGCTTATGCCCGGTTCATGGCTCGCCCTTGCTATGTTTACCTTAAATTCAAGATGCCCGATCCTAAAGGACCCATCACGGTTGATGGTGATAGGAGGATCACAAGAGAGTGTGAAGAAGGGGATGCGGCTTACGCAGAAGTCGCCTGTGCTGCGGAAGAGCTTAAATATCACCAGGCCAATGTTGATCCAGCTGACATGTCACCTTTAAAGAAGCCAACGACATACGTTAAGCCACCCCTCAAGTCCAAACCAACAGACGACACTAAGACAGTGGATTTCGTCCCTGGCGACAACCAAACAGTTCACTATCGGGGCGGGTCTAGACCCCAAATAGGAAAGCACGCTCATCGAATTCATCCATGAGAATCGGGACATCTTCGCATGGAAACCTTCTGACATGCCTGGTGTGCCGAGGGAATTCGCTGAGCACCACCTTAATGTTGACCCAAAAGCAAAACCGATTCAGCAATATCTTCGCAGATTCAATGAGGAACGACACAAGGCAATAGGGGAAGAAGTTGCCCGTCTCTTGGCCGCCGGATTCATCATAGAGGTCTTCCACCCCAAATGGTTGGCTAACTCGGTCCTGGTGCTCAAGAAGAACGGTACCTTCCGCATGTGCATCGATTACACAGATCTTAACAGAGCTTGTGCAAAGGATCCTTCCGCCCTTCCCCGTATCGATCAAATTATTGATTCAGTGGCGGGATGCAAGCGTTTGTGCTTCCTGGATGCTTATCCCGGGTATCACCAAATCAAGATGGCTGTGGAAGATCAGGAGAAAACAACTTTTATAACCGCCTTCGGGGCTTTTTGCTATGTGTCCATGCCATTTGGACTCAAGAGTGCAGGGGCGACTTACCAGCGCTGCATCCAAAATTGCCTCCGTGGCCAAATCGGACGCAACGTCCATGCTTACGTTGACGACATTGTGGTTAAAACTCACAGGAAGGAAACACTACTGGGAGACCTAAGGGAAACTTTTGACAATCTGCGAGTATACCAGATGAAGCTTAATCCCACCAAGTGTGTCTTTGGCGTTCCTGCAAGAAAATTGTTGGGTTTCCTGGTATCTGAGCGCGGCATTGAAGCTAACCCAGACAAAATCGAGGTGGTTACTTCACTTGGGAAACCAGCAAATATCAATCAAGTTCAACGGATGGCTAGTCGTATCACGGCTTTAAGTCGCTTCATAAGTCGTATGGGAGAAAAGGATATTCCCCTTTATCAATTGCTTAAGAAATCTGACCATTTTGTTTGGACAGACGAAGCCAATGAAGCTTTCGAAGCCTTAAAGTAGCAGCTGGTCAACCCGCCGGTTTTCGCCGCCCCGGCTGAGAAAGAGCCTATGCTTCTGTATATTGCGGCAAACTCCAAAGCGGTGAGTGTGGCAGTGGTCGTCGAGAGGAAGGAAGAAGGGAAGGAATATCCAGTGCAACGCCCGGTATATTTCATTAGTGAGGTGCTAACTCTCTCCAAGCAGCGATACCCACACTGGGAGAAGTTAGTCTATGCGGTCTTTATGGCAAGCCGAAAGCTCAAACACTATTTCCAAGAGCATCCCATCACGGTGGTTAGCTCCGGTCCCCTCAGAGACATCATCCAGAACCGGGAAGCGACAGGGCGAATCGCCAAGTGGGCGATCGAACTTGGGCCGCACCACATGCGGTACACCCCTCGCACGGCTATCAAGTTTGAGGCCTTGGTTGATTTCGTCAACGATTGGACCGAGTTACAGATCCCGGAAGACAGGCCTGACCTTACATATTGGACTATTTATTTTGACTGGTCTAGACAGTTGGAAGGCTCGGGGCTGGTGTGGTGCTGATATCACCTCAAGGGGACAAATTCTTCTATGTCCTCCGACTCATGTTTCCATGTACCAACAATGCTGCGGAATACGAAGCTTTACTTCATGGCTTGCGACTCGCCAAGGAGATGAACCTTACGCGGGTCAGATGTTTGGGCGATTCTGATTTGGTGGCTCAGCAAGTTTCAGGTACTTGGGACGCTCGGGACCCCCTGATGGCGGCTTACAGGAGGGTTGTGTCTGATGTGGCGGGTCACTTCCATGGCTATCAGGTCGATCATATCGACCGGCGCCTTAACGAAGCAGTTGATGCCCTTTCACATCTCGGTTCGCAGCGTAAGCCGGTTCCCCCCCCCCCCAATGTCTTTCTGGATACTTTGCATAATCCTTCCGTAAGGTTACCCTCGGAGGAAGAGTTAGCAATACTAGACCCTGAGTCTTAGTTCGTGGGGGCTCTCCATGTTACGCCGGATTGGGTTCTTCCATATCTGGCATATCTCGCCCGAGGCGAGTTATCTTCGGATGAAGTATTGGCTCGCCAAATCGTTCGACGAAGCAAATACATGGTGATCATCAATGGCGAATTATATAAATGGAGCACTTCCGGGGTATTCCAACAATGCGTTTCCTCTAAAGAAGGATGCGTAATTCTAAACGGCATTATTTCGGAGATTGTGGGCATCACGCCGGGTCACGCTCCCTGGTTTCAAAGGCGTTCCGTCATGGTTTCTTCTGATTGACGGCCCATGCAGATGCAGAGGAGATAGTTCGTCGATGTGACGGTTGCCAGCGTTATGGACGACAGGCCCATGTGCCAGCTCAAGAACTAAGGATGATACCTATCACTTGGCTTTTCGCGGTCTGGGGGTTAGACATGGTTGGCCCCTTTAAGATGTCGTCCAACAAAAAAACTCATCTGCTGGTGGCGGTTGATAAATTTACCAAGTGGGTTGAAGCAGAACCTGTTGGAGCTTGCGATGCGGCGACAACAGTCAAATTCTTGAAAAATTAATCTTCCGGTTCGGATATCCACACAGCATTATTACTGACAATGGCACTAATCTGTCACAAGGGGCGATGCAGGAGTTTTGCCATCGTGAGCACATCCGGCTTGATGTTTCTACAGTAGCGCATCTACAATCTAATGGGCAGGCCGAACGGGCAAATCAGGAAGTATTGCGAGCAATCAAACCCCGACTCATGATTCCCCTGGAACACACCCCAGGGTGTTGGGTTGAGGAGTTGCCTTCAGTACTGTGGAGCATCCGAACCACCCCGAACCGTTCTACGGGTTTTACTCCCTTTTTCCTGGTATATGGAGTAGAAGTCGTTCTTCCCACTGACATTAGGCATGACTCGCCCAGAGTTGCCGCTTATGTGGAACATGACAACGAGTTGGCGCATCAAGATTCTTTGGACGCTTTGGAGGAAGCACGTGATTTGGCTGCCGCCGGATCGGCAATTTATCAGCAGGACTTGCGGCGTTATCACAGCCGCCGGGTCAAGAGCCGAACCTTTCAGGCGGGTGACTTAGTGCTTCGATTGATACAAGATCGTACTGGCATGCATAAGTTATCACCACCATGGGAAGGACCGTTCGTCGTCAGCAAAAGCCTTCGCAATGGGTCCTACTATCTGGTGGATCTACGGCCTGATCGGCCGACCACGGAGGCTGAGTCAACTCGCCAGCCGACTTGCGTCCTTATTACACTTGAGCTATTAGCTCTGCCTTTTGTAATTTTTTCATTTCTTATGAAGCAATAAAATTGATGCCTCCAAGCTCGGGGGCTTTCCTGCTATTTCATCTTTATTTACAAACTCGGGATCTTTATTTTTCTCTTCAACAAGTCGCCCAAGCATGGACGCTATCTATACCAAAGAGCTTAAGTCGCCACGATGTGCTTATTACAAAACTGGGTATCGATAAGCCAAAGAGAATCGAAGTCGCTACAAGTGCGCGATTCAAACATGGGCGCCTTATATGATTCTGTGGATTAGGCCGGCTTACTTGAGGGCAGTTTGTTCTCAAGTCGTTTTGTGGTAATAGCGTATACGCTTGTACAATCCTATGACCGGTCTTTCCCTTAATCATAGGTCACTTGGGGGCTTCCTCTCACCGAGATCAGCCTTACTACCCATTTGGCCTGCGAAAAATTACCGCATTACAAATGGTTATACTCGACTATGTGTTGGCCAAATCGCCATATGGACTCATGAACTCTTGGCGAGTTACTCCGCTTTATGGACCCTGAACTCGCCTTGGTTAAAACATGTCTGGTACCAGCTAGCGCCCCACATGGAAAATAGAGAAACCATTGGTTCACTGAACCCGCTTCACTGAACTTGACTCGTGCCTGATCAGCCGGTCTAAATACATGAGCTTTTTATACAAAAGTCTCCCTCGGGTAGCACTTGAGTTTATATAACTCGTCCTATCCTGTCGCGACCTAATGAGCCAACGAAATTGTTATTTTTTACCTTCCTGACACTGCCACAAGGTTTTTTCAGACTTTTTCTGACTCGCCTTAAATATCTTGGGTCGGTTATTGTTTATTATCATCCATTACTCACCGAGATGATTTGGTAAATGTTTTTAAGCCTAACAGGTTGATGATCGAAATCATTATATCCACGGCGGGTCAAGCATCATAAAAACGCCTTGAGGGCGGGTCAAGCATTCTAAGGCGCCTTAAGGGCGGCATTAGGGATTTTTAGACATCACAGAAGCAGTTTTGATCTCTATAAAGGACTTATTACATGGCTCTTATGGCCAAATCCATGAAGCATTATTCTACTAATGTCCTCGGGTCAGCCTGCTGCGAACTCTGGCCGACTTCAATTTGCAAGTCGCCCAGTACCCAGTTACACTTGGATAACGCGGCGAACTCATCTTCATTGTTCAGCACTGATGAGAGATCCACCTCCAAGTCAAAAGGGTTCTTGGGTCAATGCGGAGTTAAGCTGGTTGTCACAAAGGTTGGCGGGTTAACTTTCTTGTTCTTGTTGTCATAGGCAGCTTCATATTTTGATAAATCCAAGCTTGTTGCAAGCTGAGTCGCCGCCAAACGGGATTATTTGACAACACGTTGGTAATCCTCTTCAGCAAATTCTGACCCGTCATCTTTGAGCTGGGGAAAGCCTGCTGCTACTTCTTCAGGGTTTAATTCTGGAGCATACGCCAGACACTGACTCAGCGTAGTTAGTTCCCCTTTTGGGCAGCTGACCGGGTTAGCTCACCAATCTAAGGAGGAAGAGTAGATAAGGAGCCAAGCATCTTCTTTATTGATGTTATGGGTTCCTTGGCACCCATCACTGCTTTCACGATGAGCACACTTCCAATATACAGCTGCTCCGTTCACGTGTAAATCGCCTTCAGCATCAGGACACAATCATTCTGAAGATTGGCGCCTCTCGGACCTGCATAAGGAGTAATGATGGTCAGCAATTTCTACATACTAAGTTATTTATTTACAAAGTGCAAGGTCAGGGTTTGGTTTTTTTTACCAAAGACAGCTTGTGCCATGTTGGAGATATGTTGCTTTAAGCCGGACAGCTCCTGTTGCACAGTATCCAACTTAGCTTCAGCTTTTTCTGCTCGCTTTACCACGGCATCTTGATCAGCTTGAGCCTTTTTTAAGTCGGCTTTTAGCTTGTCCATCTCAGATAAGATCAGTTGACACTTCTCTTCTGATTTTGCTCCGGCATCCTGCTGATCGGCTAAATTTTTCTTTAAATCGCCAAATGTTGATTCAGCTTGGGTAAGTGATTCCTGTCGAAATATATTGTCAAGGGGCAAGTCTCAGAATTATTGCAAGCAACATCCCTGACACTTGGGAGCTAATGTATAATTTTTAGACAAAATTATACAGTATCAAGACCTGGCTCATCTTTTTACAGATGACCCAGCCCTTGGGGGTTACAGGTCGAAAGTTTCCTTCAATTATCAAGACCCGGCTCATCTTTTTATAGATGACCTGGCCCTTGGGGGTTACAGGTCGAAAGTTTTCTACAATTATCAAGACCCGGCTCATCTTTTTACAGAAGACCCGGCCCTTGGGGGTTACAGGTCGAAAGTTTTCTTCAATTATCAAGATCCGGCTCATCTTTTTACAGATGACCCGGCCCTTGGGGGTTATAGGTCGAAAATTTTCTACAATTATCAAGACCCGGCTCATCTTTTTACAGATGACCCGGCCCTTGGGGGTTACAGGTCGACAGATTCATTTTACTATCAAGACCCGGCTCATCTTTTTACAGATGACCCGTCCCTTGGGGGTTAATAAGGGTAATACAGTATGCAATAAGACATACCTCATATTTGTTCTTCAGCATAAGAAGCAGACTTTTTTCCATATCATAACTCGCCTCCAGGCGACTTGCAAAGCCCGAGCAAAGTTCTCCGAATTCAAGATTTTCATACTGGGGGAGCTTAGCCTTGGAAAGTTCATACTCAATAGAAGGTTGAGCTGATGATGATACATGCTTCGACAAAACTGTTGAGGCCGGCTTAGAAAAGTGAGTGCCGGTGATAACCATAGCGTCTGGATCTTCTGCTGTTTTCAATGGACTTGGCGGATTAGGCGTTTCCATGGTTTCCTTGGGCGAGCTTGGGAGATCCACTTGATCTTCAGGTTTATCTTTGGCCGGGTTATCCTAAATCGGCGCCGATTTTTCAATAGGCTCCGAAGCTGTAATGGGAGTTGACCCGCCAGTTTTCCTTTTCTTCGCATGTGCCCTAAAAGAAAAAGGGGTGCGTTTAAGGAAACAGACATTACCATCACCAAAACAACGTAAGTGTTATAAAGGACTTACCCTGGGACACGGATCATCGGCGGAAGTGCTGACATCACTGAGTCGCCTGATGAAGGAGGAGAACATGCAAAAATAACACCTCAAGATGTGAGCGAGTTATAAACATGATCCAAAAGGTAAAGAAAAGAGGTGTTATTAAAAGATACCTCATTTTGCCTTTTCTTGGTTTTTGTTGGTAACCCGGACACCAAGTCTCCAGAATGACTCCGAGTTTTCCGATTGGAAGCATGTGGCGCTTTCTTCAAAAGGAAATTTGGATCCAAACAATAAATTTGGGTGAGACAGGGGAACTTTCCCACTAATTCGCCTGGCCGACTTAGGTGGAGGAGAAGATGAGTCGGAGGAAACAGAAATTACCTCTACGAAGTCTTCCTAGCTTTCATTGTCCTTGTTCTACACAAGAGATACAGAGGCGTAAACACAAAACTATAAACAATGAATGGCGAGTTAAAGAAGATGGATTTTTACCTCTCAAAGTACGTCGCCGACTTGGGATTCGTCGGCGTCAGACGGCTCAGTGACGGCGGCTTTGCCCTTGCCCTTGGACTTCTTCTTTGGAGGCGGCTTGGCTTGCTACAAGGCTATCTTTTTGGCCTCCTGGACCAGAATTTGTCACCTTTCTGAAATGGCACTATTATTATAAGAAGTCATAGCTCAAGTAAGACGGAAGGAATAAAGTAAAGGCGGGTTAAGTTATTTACCTTTGGTGCCGGGTTGATCTTGTAGAACGGCTTAAGACCTATTTGGCCGCACTTGGCCAAGGGTTCGCCGGTCAATTTCTTGATGATGGTTACGATATCGTTTTCTGTCAGTGCCGTGTGAAATTAGCACTGGGGATGATCTAGGGTGCCGTCAAGATCACACATTAATCCATCCCGGCGACTTAAGGGGAGGATACGCCATTCGACCCAGCAGCAGATTAAGTCAACCCCAGTAAGGCCGTTGTTTGTCAGAGATCTTAACGCGGACAGTACTGGGATAAAATCTGACTCCTCTTCTTCGGTGAGCTTGTCTGGGAGTTTCAAATTTGTTGGAAGACGCTCCTCCCTATAGCCAAGAAGCTTGTTCTCACCCTCAGGCGAAGTTTCCTGGCAGTAAAACCAAGACTCGCCCCAGCCTTTGGGATGGCTTGGCATGGCGAGTGACGGGAATGAACTATCCCTACGGCGTTGAACATTGCCACCTCCAAGCTCCAAGCTCGGGCCGTTGGAAAATTCTGTCTGGCGATTCAAATGGAAGAAATACCAGAACAAAGGAACTCAAGGCTCCATCCGCAAGTAAGCCTCACAGAACACCTGGAACTGACATAAATTGCTTATGGAATTGGGCCCTATGTCTTGGAGACGGACATTCATGAAGGTCATGGCATCTCTGAGGAATTTTGATCCGGGCGGTTTAAAACCCCGTTCAAGGTGCTCAACAAAAACAACTATTTCCCCTTCCTTCGGGTTGGGGATCTCCTCTCCTAACCCGGAACGCCAACCGGTAACCTCTTGGGGGTCCAGATTCTCCGTTTTCACATAGTTGTTGAGAAGAGTTTCATCAACCTTGGTCGGGAGCTAATTATTTTTGAAAACGGTACCCATGCTACAAAGGGATAAATTACGGTAAATTAACTCGCCAAGCGCCTGCTAAATGGCAAAACAGATTCATTGACTCGCCAAACAATTTGCCTGATAGCTAAGGGAGTTTATTGACTCGCTGATAAAGGGTCGGGTCAGAATACCAGGGTGACTTATGAATTTCTTACTACTTAAAGAAAGATGGTTCAGAACTTCACAAGTGTTCGCCAAAATGGTGAAATATGAATCTATAAACAGGTTTCGCATGACAGGCAGTAATATATGGATCTACAGAACAGGCAAAAATGAATGCGAAAAGTCTGGATAAAACAGCCTATGGCTAGGGTGAAAACAGTACAGTTGATCTGGTGAAACCCTTTCTAGGTCTTCAAACCAAGGCTAGGCAACTAAGGGTATGGAAAATGTTGTTGTGCTCACTGTCATCATCACAAACTAACCGGTGATTACAGAGCCGTTCGAGGTGTTCTAAAGAAATGGCGGACATGAGCCTCGAGAAGCTTAGATCTGCCTCTAATGGCGGGAGAATGACCTGGTAATGGCGGCTGGAGGCGACCGAGGAAAGATCCGCGGCGAGTGCTGCGCGTTCAGCGGACGTCGGAGTGCGTCGGGTGCGGTGGACGGCGACGAAGATCTCGGACGGCGACGAAGCTTTCGGGCGGCGACGAAGCTCTCGGGCGGCGACGAAGCTCTCGGGCGGCGACGAAGGTCTCAGGTGGCGACGAAGCTCTCGGGCGGCAATGAAGCTCTCGGTGCGATGGCGAGGAAGAAGGGGGCGACAAGATGGGTAGGTGGAAATGTGCCTTGTCCCCTCCTCCCGCCTATTTATCAGGTCAGGCGCTGGGATCCAGGCACCACGAGCGGGAACTGCCAAAAAGGATAAAGATTCTCCCTGATGGCGTCCAAAATTTTCGGGATATCGATACCGAAGGATCCGTTGGAGGCTACGTCGTCATATCTTCCGAGATTAAAGGGATAACAAGGCGCCAACAAGAAGTGGTTTGGCGACTTGAGTTTTTCCGCAACAGTTGGTGGTTTAAGTGCATGGTGCATAAAAAGAGTGAGATGAATCGCCCCTAACTAGGTGAGGATATTCGCGTGAAAAAATTCAAGTCAATCTGGGGCCTAATGTTAGGGATATTATCTGTTGGGTAACCCACCCTAGTTGGGCCGGGTCACCAAAGTTGGCGAGTCATCTCCAAGTGGTTCCGGCCTTGGCCCAGCGAGGCCGGGAGTCGGCTGGCGGTTTGGGACCTTCGGGAGGAATCCATTGTTGGGAAGATCTCCAAGTCTTGGAAAGATGGCGACTTAGAGATAGGAAGAATCACGATTTATGTAAAGGAAAGGACTCTTGTAACCCTAAGGGCTCGACCTGTATATAAAGGCGAGTCCCAGGGATCGAGAGGGGAGGTTAGAAATCATCGAGTGCTAGGTCACGCGAGTTACGGCCCCTTGTAATCCAGACACCATCAATACAAACACCAAGCAGGACGTAGGCCTTTACCTCCTCACGAGGGGCCGAACCTGGGTAAATCTCTGTCTCACTCCCGCATAACCCCTTTGAGTCGCCACCAAGGTGCGATGGCTCCAACAGTAAGTCCTTTCACGAGGACATCTGCCGTGACAAAACCACGACAATTCCCAAACCACCTCCTAAGCCAACTCCGAAGAAAAGAGGTATTCTATTCCTCAGTCCCGAAGATATGCAAGAAGCCAAGAAATCTATGCAAGAGAAAGGCATTAGATCTGAAGATGTCAAAAATCTACCACGTATCGAAGAGATCCATGGTCTCGATAACCCGATACAGGTAGTGGAACTGAATTCTCTGCGTAGGTTTGATCAGAGTGATATTCCTTTTGATAAATCTACTAGCCAATGCTTTGATGAATTTGACAACTTTGTTGCCAAACAACAGAGTTTCAATGATTATGTTAGCAGACATTTGGAACAAAGTGCTCGTATGCTTAGCCATTTAAGTGCTTGTGTAGACAGAAATGTCAATGATCTGAAGCTTCTGAGTAAACATGCCTCTATGATTACTACTCAGGTAGAACAAGTACTTAAAGCTCAGAATGACTTGCTCAATGAATTAAATGACAACTCTGTCAGAGTCATTACTAGAGGAGGCAAAATGACTCCGGAACCTTTGTATCCTGAAGGCCATCCTAAGAGAATTGATCAAGATTCTCAAGGAATCAATGCTGATACACCTAGTCATCCTAAGGAGAAGAAGAAGGATGATAGAAGCCTACATGCCAGTTCACCAAATATTGTCACACCTGAAGAACCTAATGATATTTCTGCGTCTGATGCAGAAACACAATCTGGTGATGAACATGAACCTGGTGACAATATGGACAGTGATGTTCATAATAATGCTCAACGTAGCAATGATGAGGATGTGGAGATTGAACCGACGGTTAATCCTGATAACCCTCAACCTAAGAAGCACGATAAGAATGACTTCACTGCTAGGAAGCATGGTAAAGAAAGGGAGTCATGGGTTCAGAGACCTATGCCCTTTCCCCCTAAGCCATCCAAGAAAAAGGATGATGAGGATTTTGAGCGCTTCGTTGAGATGATAAGACCCGTCTTTCTGCAGATGCGGTTAACTGATATGCTCAAGATGTCTTTGTATGCCAAGTACATGAAAGATATCGTGACTAATAAACGAAAGATACCAGATCTTGAGATCTCCACCATGCTTGCCAATTACACTTTTAAAGGTGGAACTCCTAAGAAACTTCGTGATCCTGGAGTCCCCACTATACCTTTCTCTATTAAAGGAAACTACGTAAGAACTGCCTTATGTGACCTTGGAGCCGGTGTTAGTGTTATGCCGCTCTCTCTTTATCGTAGACTTGAATTGGAAAAGTTGACACCCACTGAAATTTCTCTGCAAATGGCCGACAAATCAACTGCTTTCCCTATCGGCATTTGCGAGGATGTACCTGTTGTGGTTGCTAATACCACTATCTTAACAGACTTTGTTATCTTGGATATTCCCGAGGACGATGCCATGGCTATCATCCTCGGAAGACCCTTTTTAAACACTGCAGGGGCTGTTATAGATTGCAACAAAGGCAATGTCACTTTCCATGTCAACGGTAATGAGCACACAGTGCACTTTCCGAAGAAACGATATCCAATACATTGCATTAATGCTATCAAAAAGACTTCATCGATTCTCATTGGGAGCTTTGAATGCCCTATTCCTCGTGTCAAGATGAAGTATGATTTGCTTGTTGGGGAGATACATATCCCCATTGAGGTGACTTGGTGGCTATTCTAAAATTCTCCGTTCTCTCTTGCGATTCGAGAAAGTTTGTCATAAGGACTTGATCAATCCCATTGACGGATTTCTTTCGATGACCATGCAATGGATGAATCAAAGAGTCACATACCTCTGTTTTGAGTCTTCATTTTCTTTTGCTTAGAAGAAAAATGATAGAATTAGTTTAGTTTTCCCTGTTTTTTGTTTTAGCGTCCCGGAGAAAAATACCTCGAAAATAGAAGTTCTCCGATGGTCCTGAAAATTTAGTATGATTTTTCTGGAATTTTTGAAAAATTCTGGGCCTGAGAGCTGGCCTCGGGGCCTGACCAGTGGGCCACAAGCCCTGCCACCGCCACCTACCCCCCTGGTGGCGGGGTGCAAGCTTGTGGGGCCCACAGGCACCCCCTCCACTCATTCCAGCTCTCGGCCTCTTCTTCCACCTCCAGAAAAAATTGTTTCGCAGCTCAAACCCGTGTTCTTGCTCATTTGGCTGTGACAATCTCTTTGCTCAAAGCACCATTCTCCGAACCGTTTTGGGGAAATTGCTCCTTGGTAAGTGACTCCTCCATTGGTCCAATTAGTTTTTTCTCTAGTGCTTTATCCTTCGCATATTCTTGCTACCTTGGTGACCCTGTTCTTGAGCTAGAAAGGTTGGTTTTAGCTGGTCCCAAGTAGTTTTAGCGCGTGATACGGTCTCTAGGAACTAGTAGGAGTAGTTGCTCCAAGGTGTGGTGGGTCTTCATTCACTTTTCTCTTGAACTTCAAAAATTTCAGCAAAAGGAAATTATGTTCAGGAGGAAGTTTCATGGTGGTTCCTCAAGTAAGAAGGGTCCTCGTCTCTCCTTTCGGGAGCCTGAACCTTTTCAACTAAGGGACGCACCGGTACAACCATGTGAATGGCCTTCCGATGAGTTCATGATCGAAGCAGGTTTCAAGGATGAGTTTGATGCACTTGTCCGCAATGCCGGGTTAGAAGAATTCCTCTCAGATAAATGTGAACAGTATGCTATGCTCACTGCCTCTTTCGTGCGAAGATTTAAATTTTTAGCTGACCGTGACTCATCCATACTGTTTGATCTGTACGATAAATCCTATACCGTGGATATGGAGGATTTCAATAGGATTTGCAAGATACCCGATGGGGGTAGTGTTAATGATCCTCCCAAGTCTTCGGTCAGAGACTTTGTCTCCAGTATAACTGTTGGAGAAACCAGAGATATCACGCAAGCCACCATAGGAAGCATTGCACTACCTTGCCCTCTTCATAGGTAGGTGCATTAACGGCAAGGGTGCACATTGTCACCTATGCGCTTCCGACCTTAGTATCCTTAAGAGCACAGTAACAGGTGACACGAGCTTCAATATGGGAGCTATTATAGCACGGAGGCTGAATAAAAATGCTAGTGAGGGGGATTTCTTTGGTGGAGTTTATGCTACACGCTTAGCAAATTTTCTTGGAGTATTCATCATTCCAGAAGACCCTCCTCTCCGTACAGCCTACCTTGATCGTGTCGCTCTAACACGCTACCAGTTCCTTGAGAGAGATCATGGATCCCTCCTATACCGCTTGATATTTAACCGGCAGTGTGTTTTCCATATTACCCTTCCTGCTCCTGCTTTCTTTGACTTTCATGTAAAACGAAGATACTACATAACCATAGGAGAGGCAGAGGAGTATGAGAGGGAGGCGACTGCTGCTCGACTTCGTGAGGCAGCTATTCAGGCAGTGGCTGCAGCACTCCCGTATAACACCCATTATGACTTTTGGTTTCGCCAGGATCATCCATGGGAGTAGACCAAGCTAGGCCAAAATCCTAAGCTTGGGGGAGTACGTGTTCTCACCGACTTTACATTCATGCTTATGCTTTCACTTTGTTAGCCGGTGTTTACACTTTGCCACTGTATTATCCATGCTAGTTTCTTTTCGTTTTCTTGTTTTGTGTCCTTTTGAGAAAACCCAAAAAGATTTTCTTTCTTCTTTTGCTTGTTGGGAGCTTTCCCGTGTAAATAGTTTTCTTTTTCTTTGTGTCAAGGTAGAAGATATTGGTTACAATGCTTATTGGTTCTTGCATGCTTACCTGTTTAGCTTTCAAAGAGCCATATTTCTTTGTCTTCTCCTTTGTGTTTGCCTGTAGATTCAGCTTAGTCTAATGCGCTTATTATCGTTTTCATCGTTCGATCGTGCAAATGAAAGGCAACAATGATGATATATGATGAAGTGACTCAAACTGAAAAGCTGGTATGAACTCTATCTATTTTGTTTTTGTAAATATGACTAGCTTGTCAACCCAGATTTAGCTTTGTTGTGAGAGAACCATGTTTGCAATGACAACTTAGAGATCATAGTTTCTGATGCCATGCTTATTTAGCTGAGGGCTTGTAATGGTTTGTCTTGAATGCGAACATAGATTTTGAGGTGACTATGATGTAGTATGATAGGATGGTATTCTCCTTTGAATGTTTCAAGTGGCTTGACTTGGCGCATGTTCATGCATGTACTTGAAACAAAATCAACAAAGCCTCTATGATGTTCGTGTTCATGGTGATTTATATCCTGTTCATGCTTGCATTCAATGTTAGTCAAACTCGTTGCATCTTGATGACCGTTGTCGCTCTCTAGTTGGTCGCTTCCCAGTCTTTTGCTAGCCTTCACTTGTACTAAGCGGGATTACTGCTTGTGCATCCACCTCCATAAACCCAAAAGTATTTCCATGAGAATCCACCATACCTACCTATTTGCGGTATCTACCTGCCGTTCCGAGTAAATTTGCATGTACCATTCTCAAAACCTTCAAGAAATATTTTGTTTTGCATGCCCGAACCGCTCATGTGGTAACAAAGGGCTATTGGTATCTTCCATGCTAGAAGTGTTATCCTCGACATGTGTTTATTCACAGTCATTCACGAGAAAGGGGCTGGTAATTGGAATGCCCAATTCCACGCTTAAATCGAAAACATAACTGTAAAACAAGACTCCCCCCGGATTGATGTTAGTATGGACGGTACCCGAGGATTCGGGTAGCCGTGGAGTGTGATTGATTGGTGGTGGGGGAGTTAAAACTTTACTTTTCTATTTGGGAACCGCCTATTGCATGAGTAGCATGGAAGATATTGAGAACTCTTGGTCATTGCATTGACAATGAAAGCATGCCACCCAAAATTATTATCTCTGTTTTCAAAGCTTGAGCTCTGGCACCTCTGCAAATCAATGCTTCCCTCTGCAAAGGGCCTGTCTATTTATTTTCCTGTTGAGTCATCCTCCTCTTATATAAGCACCAATTAGAGAGTATGACTATGACTGGATCTTCATTGCTATGAATTACAATGTTTAGCCAGCCCTTGATCTTTGAAAGTGCTCTGCATTTATGTTTTGCGGTCTCAGAAAGAGCTAGCGAGATACCACCTATTCATATTGCTTCATGCTTGTTTTGATTGAAGTGTTGGTATTTGAAACTCATTATTATTTGCTCGTTAGCTGATTATGCCATTGATATTAGTTTACCGTGAGACCTTCGTGTCATTTGCTTATGTGGTTACCTTGTGATCTTGCTAAAATTCTCGTTATGAGTTAGACATAGTTGCACCAACAAGATCAAACACAGTTTGTCAAAGTTTTTCTTTCTCTCTCAGTTTGTCAACGGAGTTGCTTGAGGACAAGCAAGGTTTTAAGCTTGGGGGAGTTGATACGTCTCCATTGCATGTACTTTTCCAAACTATTTTGCCCTTGTTTTGGACTCTAATTTGCATGATTTGAATGGAACTAACCTGAACTGACGATGTTTTCAGCAGAATTGCCTTGGTGTTATTTTCGTGCAGAAATCAAAGTTCTCCAAACGTCCTGAAAATTTATGGGGAGCAGTTTTGGAAAATATCAAAAATATATGCGCCAAGTTCCACCTCAGGGGGTGGGCCAGTGGGCCACATGCCCCTGCTCCACCACCACCCCCCTGGTGGCGGTGGGCAGACTTGTGGGGCCCACACGACTCTGCCGCCCCCAATCTCAGGTCTATAAGTTTCCTTTCGTCCCAGAAAAAATAAAAAGAGAAGTTTTCATTGCGTTTTCCATACGGAAGCGCCGCCACCACCTGTTCTTCATATGGAGGGCAGGTCTGGATTCCGTCTTGGGCTCAGGAGAGGGGAAATCGTCGCCATCGTCATCATCAACCTTCTTCCCTCTCCAATTACATGAAGCTCTTTGTCGTTCGTGAGTAATCTATTCGTAGGCTCGTTGGGCGGTGATGAGTAGGATGAGATCTATCATGTAATCGAGTTAGTTTTGATGGGGATTGATCCCTAGTATCCACTATGTTCTGAGATTGATGTTGCTACTACTTTGCCATGCTTAATCCTTGTCACTAGGGCCCGAGTGCCATGATTTCAGATCTGAAATTATTATGTTGTCACCAATATACGTGTGTTTTAGATCCGATCTTGCAAGTTGTAGTTACCTACTATGTGTTATGATCCGGCAACCCTGGAGTGACAATAACCGGAACCACTCCCGGTGATGACCATAGTTTGAGGAGTTCATGTGTTCACCAAGTGCTAATGCGTTGGTCCGGTTCTTTATTAAAAGGAGAACCTTAATATCCCATAGTTTCCTTTTGGACCCGGCTGCCACGGGAGGGATGGACAATAGATGTCATGCAAGTTCTTTTCCCTAAGCACGTATGACGACACACGGAATGCATGCCTACATCACATTGACGAACGGGAGCTAGCCACATATCGCTCCGTGTTATAGCTGTTGCATGATGAATATGATCCAAACAAATCACCGACTCATTGCCTACGAGTTTGTCCTACTGCTGCTGCTCCTACTGTTGTTACTGTTGTTACTTGTCTTGCTCTGCTGCTGATACTACTGTTGCTACTGCTGTTACTTGTCTTGCTCTGCTGCTGCTACTACTGTTGCTACTGCTGTTACTTGTCTTGCTCTACTGCTACTGTTTCTACTACTGTCGCTTCCTACTGTTGCTACTTGCTACTGATGTCACTACTGATGTTCCTTGCCGCTGCTATTGCTCGTTACACTGTTGTTACTTGCTACTTTGTTGTTACTACTTTGCTTGTAGATACTAATCTTTCAGGTGTGGTTGAATCTGACAAATTCAGCTGCTAATACTTGAGAGTATACTCTCACCTCCTGACTAGCAAACCAACAAATTGGGTCAAATACTCTACCCTCGAAAACTGCCGCGAACCCACTCGCTGGTGGGCCGTCAACAACATTCTTCTAGTTTCATTACCGGGGAGTGCTAGCAGCATTCTTCTGGTGTCGTTGCAGGAGAAGGTTTGTTGTCATCAGCATTCGTCTAGCTAACGCTAGAGATTGCAATCAGCCGGCCAAAGCCCTCGTCGTCGCCGTCCGGAGCTCTCCAGAGCACCAACCCCACCGAAACCATCTTCTGTTCTTCCTCTTCATTCTTCTTCTTCCCCATATCCCTCTCCCTCACCGTCTCCCTATTCTTCTCTCGCAGGTACTCGTTCCCGTCGGCCGCGAGCTCGCCGGAGCAGAGCCGAGACGCTCCTCCTCCCGTCCAGATCTGGCCGCCCCATCGCCGGATCTTGCGCCCCTCCGCGCCTCCCCGTCGTCGGACGGTGGCAGCCGTAGTCGTCGTCTAGATCCGATCGGCGCGGAGCCGAGCTTCCCCGTTGACCCGAGCAACCGCTCGTCCCGCTTCTCCGCCTGCTTGTTGCAGCATGCCTGGCCAGCCAAGGCCCAGCACTAGCACTACAGCCAGCAGCCAGCCGCGCCAGGCCCAGCTCCCTCGAGGCCGAGCCGGCCAGTGCCGCTATCTGTCGCCCAGCGCAGCAACCGCCTCCGCCTCGCACTCGGTCGGCCCAGCTTCCCCTCCAGCCGGCCCAAGGCTGTAGTAAGCCGCTGCTCTCCCCTATCTTCTGCACGAGGCGTTGCATACCTATTTAGCGCATGCTCTGTTCGGCCCAGCAGTAGTTAGGTTTTGGCCCGTAGGAATTTAGGATTTTTCTGTGAATTAGTATTTTTAGAAATACGCTAGATATTAAAATGCCCGTAGATTTTAAACCGTATGTCGGATCGAGGAGTTGTATATGGATCTTGTGTAGTTTTGCACATAGATTCATAATTTCTAACTTGCATGCATGTTTGAAGTGAGTTGACTTGCCATATGCCTCGATTTGCGTGTTGTCCTATTATGTTAGTTGTCCCGTATAATTTCCGTGCGTGTAAGGATTGATCGAACTCCGTAGGTTAAATGCTCATGTTTTTAGGGACCCTTTGCCATGTATTTTAGAGTAGTTGTTTGTATTTTAGCATGTATGATTCCGACGCTAGTTTGTTATACCGTGTTTAGGACATATTCCCGCATATACGTGTGGCGTTGTTTTCATTTTGCAACCCCTCATGTTATATATGTTTTCGGGGTAGCAAAATCCATAGAATTTAACTGTGCATTTAGTTTTAGCTTTTGAGCAAGTTAGTTCACAAGATATTTTGCCATGATGCCCTTTTGTTTATTTTGTGGGATTTTATCCGTGCGTGATATGAATGAGTTGTCAACTAGAGATATGCCCTTGGATGTGTAGACTAGCCCCTAGTAATTTTGGTTGCAGTAGAAATACATGTTTAGGTGTGGTTTGCTTGTTCTTAACTTGCTAGGAAATAGTGATGATTTGGGGATGCTCAAATATTTCTAAGTCTGAAGTCTGTTATATTTTGTTGTTGTCTTTGCATGAGTTTATCTGGTGATTTGTAGCTCTTTTGAGGTTGGTGCAATGGAGTTAGTTGTAGACTTTAGGATTCTCTAGCATGCTGTGAATTTTCATGCCATTTGGAGTCCTCTAGATTGTGGTTTTTCTGCTGTCAATATGCCTTCAGATCAAAAACTGCACTTTCATAAACTATGGTTTTCACCAAGTCTGAAACTGCGTGTGAGCAACCATTTTGTGACTTCTTTTCCTAGTGATCCATGCTTCCATGCTAGGTGTTATTAGTTGTATGTTGTAGTGCAACTTTCCCTCTCTCGTCTCATGCCTTGGTTAAGCATATTGGTTTTGTGTAGCTCGTAGTTGTGGGGTGTAGAAAATGCTATGTGGCTGATTTTGGCAAATCGTAGTCATTTCTTGATTAGCTCGTAGTTGTTGACCCGGTGCTCCGTCTTGATCGTGTCCAATATGAAACTTGCTTAGAATATTTTGTAGTTTCATAATATCTTGCTATTTGTGGTTTTTAAATGCTTGTGACCGTCGTTGCACACATATTGCGTTCATGCCATCATATCTTGCGGTGCTTGTATCTTTTGAACCGTAGCTCCATTGGAGATGTTCTCTATGTGGAAATTGCTTGTAACGACGCGTAGAATCACGTGAACCTTTTTTCTGTTTAAGAAACATTTAAACGTGTTAGTTCAGATCTGGATAGGATTATAAATTAACATATGGGGTCATCTCGGAGATGCTATATGTCATTTCCGACCTCATTTAAAATGCCTAGATAAGTAGAGTAATTACGCTTCACCTCTTGCCATGTTTAACCACATTTAATATTGTCGTGTATCTAATTGGGATAGAACTAAATAATTAAACGTGGAGTTTCGTCAATATGCAACTCGTTGCATATTGAACTTCACTTAATGTGTAGTGTTTGATTGGAGTGAATTGCGTGTCATACCGTCCATAAATGTAACCACTCATGCATCATTTGTGTTGTGCATCACGTGGTGAATAGCTGTGTTGATGACTGTTTCATGTTTCCTTCGTCTCGATAGAGTTTTGCAAGCGTGTCGGATTGTGAGGACCCGTTTGACTACATCGGTTCGTCTGCTTCACGGAGTCATTCTTCTTCCAAGCGGGATCACAGGCAAGATGACCATTTCCCCAGATACCATTACTATCATTGCCATGCTAGTTTTACCGTTTCCATCGTTAAGTCTCGTTGCCTACCACATGTTAAATATTAGCCTTCCAACATTGTCATGAAAACCTTCAACCTGTTCACAACCTAGCTAACCACCGATTTGCTATGTTACCGCTTGCTTACCCATGTGTTAGCATTGCTAGTTGCAGGTGCAGTTGCTTCCATGTGATTACATGGGTTCCTTGTTATACCACCATATTAGTGCTATTTAATTTAATGCACCTATATACTTGGTAAAAGGTGGCAGGCTCAGCCTTTCTAGCCTGGTGTTTTGTTCCACCTTTGCCCCCTTAGTTTCGGCTACCGGTGTTATGTTCCATGTTTGAGCGCTCCTAACACGACCGGGGTTGTTATGGGGACCCCCTTGATAATTCGTTTTAGATTAAAGCTGGTCTGGCAAGGCCCAACATTAGTTGTACATTTGCCCAACATAATAATTCTGTTAATACTGAATGCATAGGGCGTCATGAACCCGAGGAGTAATTTTACATAATACAGGGGGGCCAGTGCTGATGGTGTTGGTCCCAAACGGTCTACCCAAGGGGCTACCGTGAGGAAACTCGAGGTTTGGCACTCGTAGCTAGTTCCATCCGGTCGTGTCGTGAGAATGAGATATGCGGCTCCTATCGGGTTCGTCGACACGTCGGGCGACCTTGCTGGATTAGTTTTACCTTTGACGAATGTCTTGTGCATCGGGATTCCGGTGATGCTTTGGGTAATCTCAGAGTTGAGGTTTTCCACTAAGAATTCTGTCGAGATCGCGAGTTTCGTGAACGAGGATTTCTATGTGGCTTGTGGTAATTTGTGATGGATTAGTTGGAGCACTCGTGCAGGGTTATATCTTTCGAAAAGCCATGCCCGCGGTTATGTGGCAACGTGGAAACTTTGTTTAACACTGGTTATAGACAACTTGAAGTTAACTTAACTAAAATATGCCAACTGAGTGTGTAACCGTGACTGTCTCTTTCGTGAGTTCCTTCTTTGATCGAGGACACGGTGGGGTTATGTCTCACGTAGGTAGGTGTTAAGGATCATTCATTTGATCAACAGTAGATCATGTCCGTTATGTGTAAATCATCCCCCTCTTATTCTTGTACTCGTAAGTTAGCCACCTCATATAATGCTTAGTCGCTTCCTGCAGCCTCACCACTTAACCATACCTCACCCATTAAGCTTTGCTAGTCTTGATACCTTTGGAAATGAGATTGCTGAGTCCCCTATGGCTCACAGATTACTACAACACCAGTTGCAGGTACAGGTAGAGGTTACTTGACGCGAGCACGTTGATTGTTCATTTGGAGTTGCCTCTTCTTCTTCATCATCATCGATCTAGGATGGGTTCCAGGCCGGCAGCCTGGGATAGCAAGGATGGACGTCGTTCTTCTTTTCTCGTTTGTTTTCGTCCGTAGTCGGACCCTACTCTTCTTCATGATATTTATGTATTGTACTGATGTGACTCTGATGTAGCTTGTGGCGAGTGTAAGCCAATTCCATATATCTCACCTTTTCAGTATATATACTTGTAAAGATATCCATTCTTGCGAAACGACGAGATGCGCTTCTATCCCTGACGAAGCCCTCGTGCCAAATTAAGGATAGGATCGCATCTTGGACGTTACAATTTGCTATCTTGAGAGAAGCCTCTAGTGAACACTATGGCCCTCGGGTCTACTTCACATCATATTTTTAGCCCTACACTTTTACATTGCTGCACTTTCCACCTTCAGATCTCACCTTGCAATCAATCGTGAAGGGATTGACAACCCCTTTGTAGCGTTGGGTGCAAGTTTGCTGTTTTTGCGCAGGTACATTGGTGCTTCATCTTGATACTCCTACTGGATTGATACCTTGGTTCTCAAACTGAGGGAAATACTTACTGCTACTGTGTTGCATCACCCTTTCCTCTTCAAGGGAAAAAACCAACTCAAGCTCAGGAGGTAGCACCCATCTCTCTTTTAGCACTGCCTATCACCCTCGATCAAGTGGTCAAGTAGAAAGAGTCAATCAAATTCTCGAAGATATGGTCACAGCATGTGTTATCTCACTCGGAATGAATTGGGAGAAATGTCTTCCATTCACCGAGTTTGCTTATAACAACAGTTTCCAGTCTAGTCTCCTTTTGAAATTTTGTATAGACAAAGATATCGAACGCCATTAAATTGGTCAGAAACCGGTGAAAGACAATTCTTTGGACCGGAGATGATCCAGGATGCAGAAGAGGAAGTTTGCATCATTCGTGAAAATTTGAAAATTGCCCAATATCATGAAAAGATCCAATATGATCGTCGTCATAAGGAAGTAAGTTATGAAGTTGACGAGAAGGCTTACCTTCGGGTTTCACCTCTGAAGGGCACCCATCATTTCGGTACCAATGGCAAATTGGCTCCTCGTTCCATTGGTCCTTTTCGCATTCTCGTTAAACGAGGAGAGGTTGCCTACCAATTAGAACTACCCCCGCAACTTCCCAAATTTCATGATGTGTTCCACGTTTCTCAACTCAGGCGTTGCTTCAAGCATCCTATCCGCGAAGTGGACCACGAAACACTTGATCTCCAAGATGACTTTTCATATCGAGAATATCCTGTTCATATTCTCGATGAAACCGAGCGCAACACTCGACGTCGCAACATCAAGTTTCTCAAAGTTCAGTGGTCTCATCATTCCGAGGATGAACCAACCTGGGAGCGCGAAGATCGTCTTCGGCTTGAGTACCCCGACCTCTTCCCTACTACGCGTGAATCTCGGGACAAGATTTTTGTTTAGTGGGGGTGAGTTGTCACAACCCTAGTTTTAACCTTTGTTTGCAAGCATTCATGCATGCATTTTATTTTATTTTCAACTTGAAATGAGGAAGTGATCAAGCATCACAATTCAAATCTTTGTCAAAAGGCATTACAAAAATTGCTTCAAAATGATCCTAGAAAATGTTACAACTATTCTGTGAAAATATTGGGATGAGGTAAATTTCCAACCAATATTTTGAAAACACGGAAACATTTTATATTGGACTTTTGAATTAATCAAACAATTGAAATGGAGTTATATTTTCTATATATAAAATATAGTTCCAAATATTCTGAAATTTTTTATGTGGCATAGGGAAATATCACTAATCCCACATGATTATTATGTGGCATCCCCTCTCTCGTCTACAATCCATTGGTAACGTTACTTGGGGCTATATTTTTATTCACCACATGTTATGTGTTTTTGCTTGGAGCGTCTTGTATCATAGGAGTCTTTTATTTTTGTTGTGTCACAATCATCCTTGCTGCACACCTAGAGAGAGACATGCACACACCGTGATTTTGTCGAGCTTCACTTATATCTTTTGGTAGACAATTCAGCTCACATGTGCTTCACTTATATCTTTTGAGCTAGATACTTTTGCTCTATGTGCTTCACTTATATCTTTTAGAGCGCAGCGGTGCGTGGCTTGGTAGTTGATCTATGCTTTGAAAGTAGTCTCAAAAGGGGTAGTTATCCAAAGGGATACGAAAACTTCCTCCTTCATTTTCATTGAATAGTTAGAGAAGTTTGATTCATCTCAATTAGTTTTGAGTTGTGGTTATGGTAATATTGAAATCATGATAGTGAGGTGTTGTGAACCTAGAAATACTTGTGCTGAAGTTAGTGATTCACGTAGCATGCACGTATAGTCTATTGATTGTCATCTTTTGTGTGGCGGTCGGGGTCGCGCGATGGTTTATACCTACTAACCCTTCCCCTAGGAGTATGCGTTGAATGCTTTGTTTCGATTACTAATAAAACTTTTGCAACAAGTATATGAGTTCTTCATGACTAATGTTAAGTCCATGGTTTAGATGCACTTTCATCTTCCACCATCACTATCTTCTTAGTGTCGTGCAACTTTCGCCGGTGCACAAAACCCACCATTAGCCTCC
Source organism: Hordeum vulgare subsp. vulgare (assembly GCF_904849725.1). Taxonomy (NCBI): domain Eukaryota; kingdom Viridiplantae; phylum Streptophyta; class Magnoliopsida; order Poales; family Poaceae; genus Hordeum; species Hordeum vulgare. The sequence continues at coordinate 396,417,073 of NC_058522.1, read as the reverse complement.
CTCAAAACAGCCACCATACCTACCTACTATGGCTTTTTCAAAGTCATTCTGAGATATATTGCCATGCAACTACCACCATGATATGTGCCACCACGTCTACATTGTCATTGCATGATCGTAACATAGCTAGCATGATGTTTCCATTGATGTTTATGCCATGCTAGATCATTGCCATGGTACACTATCGAAGGCATTCCTTATAGAGTCATAATTGCTCTAAGTTTTGAGTTGAAAGTGTGATGATCATAATTATTGGAGCATTGTCCCATGTGAGGTAATAAAATAGGCCAAAGAAGCCCATAAAAAAAGGCCAAAGAGCCCACCAAAATAAATAAAAAATGAGAGAAAAAGAGAGAAGGGACAATGCTACCATTTTTTCCACACTTGTACATTTTGAGCACCATGATCTTCATGATTGAGAGTCTCTCGTTTTGTCACCATCATATAGCTAGTGGGAAATTTTCATTATATAACTTGGCTTGTATATTCCAATGATAGGCTTCCTCAAAATTGCCTTAGGTCTTCGTGAGCAAGCAAGTTGGATGCACACCCACTAGTTTTCTTTAAGAGCTTTCACGTACTTATAGCTCTAGTGCTTCATTTGTATGGCAATCCCTACTCATTCACATTGATATCTATTGATGAGCATCTCCACAGCTCATTGATATGCCTAGTTAATGTGACTATATTCTCCTTTTTGTCTTGCAAACTCCACCACATTCCACACCATCTATAATGCTATAACCATGGCTCACGCTCATGTATTGCGTGAGAGTTGAAAATGTTTGAGAAAGTAAAGGTGTGAAACAATTACATGGCCAATACCGGGGTTGTGCATGATTTAAATTCATTGTGCAATGATGATAGAGCATAGCCAGACTATATGCTTTTGTAGGGATAACTTTCTTTTGGCCTTGTTATTTTGAAAGTGATGATTACTTTGCTAGTTTGCTTGAATTATTATTGTTTCCACGTCAATAGCAAACTATTGTTTTGAATCTAATGGATCTGAACATTCATGTCACATAAGAGGAATTACAAAGGAAACCTATGCTAGGTAGCATGAAAGCATCAAAAATTCATTCTTATCACTTCCCTACTCGAGGACGAGCAGGAGATAAGCTTGGGGATGCTTGATACATCTCAAACGTATCTATAATTTTTGACGGTTTGACGCTGTTATCTTGTCTTCTTTGTATGTTTTATGTACCTTTTTATATCTTTTTGGGGACTAACTTATTGATTCAGTGCCAAGTGCCAGTTCCTGTTTTTTCGTGTTTTTGACTCTTTTCAGATCTGGTTTTGGAACGGAGTCCAAACGGAATAAAATCCCCGAAATGATTTTTTCCCGAACGAAAGAAGACCAGGGAGCCTTTGGGCCAAGCGAGGTGGGCTCCAGAGAGCCCACAAGCTTGCACCACGCCACCAGGGGGAGGCGGCGGTGGGAAAGCTTGTGGCTTCCCTGACCGCCTCCTGACCTAGGTTTTGCGCCTATATATTCCCAAATATTCTGCAAAAAACAGGGGAGCCTGGAAAATACTTTTCCGCCGCCGCAAGCTTCCGTTTCCGCGAGATCTCATCTGGAGACCCTTCCCGGCACCCTGCCAGAGGGGACTTTGGAGGTGGAGGGCTTCTTCATCATCATCATCGCCCCTCCAATGACTCGTGAGTAGTTCACTTCAGACCTACGGGTCCGTAGTTAGTAGCTAGATGGCTTCTTCTCTCTCTTGGATCTTCAATACAAAGTTCTCCATGATCTTCATGGAGATCTATCTGATGTAATCTTCTTTGGCGGTGTGTTTGTCGAGATCCGATGAATTGTGGACTTGTGATCAGATTATCTATGATATATATTTGAGTCTTTGCTGATTTCTTATATGCATGATTTGATAACCTTGTAAGTCTCTCCGAGTCTTGGGTTTTGTTTGGCAACTAGATCTATGTTTCTTGCAATGGGAGAAGTGCTTGGTTTTGGGTTCTGCCATGTGGTGACCTTTCCCAGTGACAGTAGGGGCACCAAGGCACACATCAAGCAGTTGCCATCAAGGGTAAAAAGATGGGGGTTTTATCATTGGTTTGAGATTATCCCTCTACATCATGACATCTTGCTTAAGGCGTTACTCTGTTCTTATGGACTTAATACACTAGATGCATGCTGCATAGCGGTCGACGTGTGGAGTAATAGTAGTAGATGCAGACAGTATCGGTGTACTTGTTTCGGACGTGATGCCTATAGAAATAATCATTGCATAGATATCGTCACGACTCTCCACAGTTCTATCAATTGCTCGACAGTAATTTGTTCACCCTCCGTCTACTTGCTTTCATGAGGGAAGCCACTAGTAAACACTACGGCCCCTAGGTCTATTCACATCCATCGTTTACACCTCCGCTTTTACTTTGCTTTGTTACTTTGTTTCTTTCAGTTCTCACTTGGCAAACAATCTATAAGGGATTGACAACCCCTTCATAGCATTGGGTGCAAGCTTTTGTGTTTGTGCAGGATCTTGAGATACTCTTTCGCCGGATTGATACCTTGGTTCTCAAACTGAGGGAAATACTTACCACCGCTATGCTACATCACCCTTTCCGCTTCGAGGGAACACCAACGCAAGGCTCCAAGGCCACGGGGGAAATCCTATGCATACTTGCCTAGGAAGTCCCTAAAGGCATAGCCGCAGCTGAAGGATTCCTGGTGCCGTTGCTGAGGAGTATCAAGAAACACTCCTATTTCTGGCGCCATTGCAAGGTCTTTTGTTGCAGTAGCATGCTACCATGATCAACTCCGGCTGCCATTCAGCTCGGCACCAGCACCAGATCCGGCCGCCCGAGCTCCTTCTGTTGGCCCTGCTGGATGGGGTCGAGCCTCGGCTTCGCCCTGGTGCTTTCGACACCTCCAGCCGACGCCAAAGGGCGAATTTCGGCACCCTCCGCCGCCTCGGGCCTTGCCGGCGTTGAGCCGCTGGTGGGCTTGGCCTCGCTGACCAGAGGTTGACCTCTTTGGGTCAATGACACGTGGGGCATGGCCCTGGTTAATTCATTATTAGTTATTAACTAAAATAATTAGTTAAACTAATGTAATGACCCACTAACAAGTTGTCCCAGGCCCTACTAGTTATTCTCAGATTAAATTTAACTTAGTTTTCCCTCACACACTCACCAGTGGCCACCAGTGGTCAGGTTTGACCTGGACCCGGGTCAGTTGACTTGCTGACGCACACTGACACAATAATTGAATTTGTGGATTTAATTAATTCTAGAAAATATTCAAAACTTCAAAAATTATAGAAATTAAAATATAACTCGGATGGAAATAAATTATATATGAAAAATTATCAGAAAAATGCAAGGTATCTGATGGTTCAATCTTCATGCATGTTTGAACAACTTAAACTTGCTGAATAGGACAATTTCAATAAAGTCATATAAATGCTTATAAATGGGTTTGAAATTGATCTATATTGATCAAATAACTCCCATTTAACTTGTGGCCACTTGCATTAGACAAAACGAGCATCATGTTAACATGCCATGCTCATGCATCATTGTGAAGCATTTGTCGTGCTTAATTTGTTCTTGTTTGGTCTTGTTGATAGACTTGCGAGATGTAGTTATCACCGATATTGAAGAACAGTTGAGTTCTTCTAATCAACAGGAAAGCAAACCCCCTTGAGCATTCTGATACAATCCCACTCTATCGCTCTTGCTCTCCTTTCAATGCATTGGGACACGATGATTCAACTGCTACTTGTGTTACGGTAGATGAACCATTCCTTTGCATGACCTGCCATTGTCACGGTAAATAGCTAAACCAAGCAACCTAGCATACCTGGTAGATGCTTGAGCCATGTTGTGCCATTACCCTGTTATGCTTGCCGTCTTTAGAGTTGAGCTGGTCTGATCATCTGGGTGATGAATTGGAATGATCATGTCCTATTGATGAGAGTTAAGTATGTGAACCTGTTTTGGTAAACGTCGCGATGAGAGGCCATGTAGGAGTACATGGTGGCTTGTCTCATTGATGTCGCACTTAGTACGTGAGATCTTGTGTTGGTGTTCCAAGACTAGCTACTACCGCACATTGGGTTCCGGTAACTCGACCCCACTTGGCCTATTAACTACTATGTTCTCAGTCCAGGAGTCGCAGTAGTTCGAAACATTCATAGGTTGTGGCACGACATACTAAGTGGATGAACGGCCCAATCGGGATCGACTTGGGGCCCTGCTCACATCGTTTGAGGCCATGTTGGAAACTTCGGGTGGACTTCCATTATGAATTCCAACTTAGATAGGTGACTGCCTTGGACGTGAGTCATTGTAGGTTAATGTCTGTGGCCGACTCCCTCGCTGGGCTTCCGCTTGAAGGTTACCGAGGTGCTTGTTTTATGTGCACATGGCGATAAGTCGTGGGAGCATGTGTGAATAAGTACACCCCTGCAGGGTAATTATCTATTCGAATAGTCGCGTCCTCGGATATGGACTACTTGGATAATAGCATGGTTCATAGATAACTTTAACGGATACTCTAAAATGGTCCAGATAAATGTGAGTGTTAGGGATGTACTTCTCGTAGGATGACGAGAGAGGATCCATGGTGGTGTATTGATGTGGTGGATATGTGCACTCGTGTGCGCTCTCTCATAGGGAGACGAGAGAGGTATGAAACATTGTTGTATTATAGGTTAGCCAAAGGTCAAAGTTGGCATTTCTGCAGTAAACCCCACCATCCCATTCATAGATACATGATGCATATGTAGTTAGTTTTGATGTAAGTCTTGCTGAGTACCTTAAAATCACTGGTGCTTATTTACATTTTTGCAGAGATAGACGTTGTTCCTCTATGTTTTCATGTTGACGTTAACATCGATGGAATAGCTTGGGAACCCACATAGGGGTTTGGCTCCTATGGTAGGGTCGTTGTAGTTTTCCAGGCTCTTCTAGCCTCTTCAATAGATGTTTGTACCCACACATGTAACTTTCGCTTGATGATTGTATGCTCTGAATGTTGGGTCATGTGACCCCCTTCTATTTGTAACATTATACTATGTTGGCTCTTCGAAGTCTATTAAATAAATGATATGTTGTAGAGTTATGTTGTGATGCCATGTTGTATCTACACATATTGTGCATATTGTGTGTATGTTTGAAATGCATTGATATGTGTGGGATTCGACACCTAGTTATGTGCCTTTAGTAGTACTCTTTACGAGGAAATGCTTCTCTGTGCTTCCACCGAGCCTTGGTAGCTTGCTACTGCTCCGGACACATTGATTGACCGGCATGTATCCTTCTTTGCTGCTGTGTCTGTCCACTCGGGGAAATTTCATGCGGTGTAATGGAGTCCCTGTAGCTTGCTACCACTCGTCTACACATGTTGTTGACCGACACCTGCTTTGCTGGGTTATGTATGCATGTCCCTGTAGGAATGTGCCACTTGGGTTTCTAACTAACCATGTTGACCCGGGTTCTCTGACATATGATTGCTGGTGACATAGTCATATACGTGAGCGAGAAGGCGCAAACGGTCCCGAGCAAGGTAAGGTGGCATCCATGGTGATTACCGTGCGTGAGGCCACAAAGTGATATGATGTGTTACAAGATGGAATTGTATGGCTTAGGATCGGGGTCCCGATAGCGTTTTTATGCATTATACCACTTTGTGGAGTAATTCTAATGCCTTTTCTCTCGTAATATGCAAGGTTTACATCAAGAGGGAGAATGTTGGCAGATGCAATTATGGGCCTGGAAAAGCTACGTCAAATATACCTATTCTACACACCTCCAAATGGGTTCAAACTTCACGTAGATTTATTTTGGAATAAATGAAAAATACTCGAGGAAAGAAGTACCAGAGGGGGGCTAGCAGGTCCCGACTAGGTACCAGGGCACGCCAACCCACCCCCCCCCCCCCCACACACACACACACGGCCTGGTGGTTAGTGGGCCCCTGGCCCACCTCTGGTGACCATCTTCCGGCATAAATTCTCTTTTGACCTGAAAAAAAATCAAGAGAGGACTTTCGGGACGAAGCGCCACCGTCTCGAGGCGAAACCTGCACGGGAGCACTTTTGCCCTCCGACGGAGCGATTCCGTCGGAGGAACTTCCCTCCCGGAGGGGGAAATCAAAGCCATCGTCATCACCAACAACCCTCTCATCATCAACATCTTTTTCAGCACCATCTCCTCTCAAAACCCTAGTTCATATCTTGTGCTCAATCTTGTACCGTAACATCATATTGGTACGTGGGGTGTGACTAGTATTGTTGATTACATCTTGTAGTTGATGCTTCATGGTTTATTTCGTGGAAGATCATATGTTTAGATCCAATATGCTATTTAATACCTCTCTAATCATGAGCATGTTTATCACTTGTGAGTAGTTACTTTAGTTCTTAAGGCCACGGGAGAAGTCATGTTGCAATTAGTCATGTGAAGTTGATATTCGTTCGATATTTTGATGATGTGAATGTTGTAATTCCCTTAGTGGTGTTTTCTAAACATTGACTACATAAAACTTCACCATCTTTGGGCCTAATGAAATGCATTGTGGAGTAGTAATTAGATGGTGGGTTGCGAGTGACAGAAACTTAAACCTCAGTTTATGCGTTATTCCGCAAGGGGCTGATTTGGATCCTTATGTCTAATGTTATGGTTAGAATTTATTCTGAATACTTTTCTCGTAGTTGAGGATACTTGTGGGAGGGTTAATCAGAAGTGGGAGGTTTGTTCAAGTAAGAACAACATCGAAGGACCGGTCCACCCATATATAAAATTATCAAAGTACCGAACGTGAATTAACCCGACATGACGAAAGTGACTAATGAAATCCCTGTGTGCCCTCAAGAACGCTTTTCCTATTATAAGAAACTATTTCGGCCAGTCCTTTGCCACAAAAGGATTAGGATACCTTGTCGGACCTATTTTTACTATTGCTAATTGTCACTTGTTACAATTATCTTGCTATCAAACAACTTGTTACTACTATTTCAGTGCTTTTAGAAATTACCATGTTGAAAACCGCTTGTCAGTTTGTTTCGCTCCACGTTCGGATTGACACTCTTACTTATCGAAAGAACTACGATTGATCCCCTATACTTGTGGGTCATCAAGACTCTTTTCTGGCGTTGTTTCCGGGGAGGGAAGCGCCTTTGGTAAGCAGAATTTAGTAAGGGGAAATTTATATTACATGCTGAAATTTCCTGTTACTTGTCACTATGGAAAGTAATCCTTTGAGGGGTTTGTTTAGGGTATCTTCACCTCGACCGGAAACACCAAGAGTTGTCCCTCAACATGCTGCACCTACTGAATTTTTTTATTATGAAATTCCTTCGGGTATGATACAGAAAGTGCTAGCTTAATCCTTATGCAGGAGATGGAACAAAACATCCCGATATGCACAAAATTTATGTGGATGAAGTTTGTGTATTATTTAAGCTTGCAGGTTTATCTAGTGATGAAGTCAAGGAGAAGGTTTTCCCTTTATATTTGGGGGGAAAGCATTGACATGATATAGGCTATGTGATGATACAGAATCTTGGAATTGGAATCGATTCCAATGGAGTTTCGCCAAAAGTTTTATCTTATGCATCTTGTTCATCATGATCGGAATTTTATCTATAACTTTTGGCCTCGTGAAGGAGAAATTACCGCTCTAGCTTGGGGGTTGCTGACACCAATGTTATATTCAATCCTCAATCATGAGATCCCGAGGGAGATTATTATTCAAAAAATTTATGCTCGGCTTTCTCGTAATGATCAAACCATGCTCGATACTTCTTGTTCTAGTTCTTTTATGAAGAAGACTATTGAATTTAGGTGGGATCTTTTGCAAAGAATCAAATGCAACTCTGAAGATTGGGAACTCGAGGAAGGTAAAGAGTTAGGTATAAAACTTAAGTTTGATTGTGTTAAATCCTTTATGAATATCGATGCTTTCAATGATTTTAGCACTAAATATGGACTTGACTCTGAGATAGTAGCATCATACAGTGAAACCTTTGCTGCTCATATTGATCTCCCTAAAGAGAAAGGATTTAAATATCATCCACCTATTAAAGAAAAATTTGAAGAACCAAATAAAGTTTAGGATGAAATTATCATTCCAATGTTGACCCAGTTGTGCCTACTTCCTATATTGAGAAACCACCTTTCCCTGTTAGGATAAGGAAACATGCTAAAGCTTCAACCATGGTTAACAAAAGTTATGTTAGAACAAGCAAACCATGTGAGCAAATCAAGGTAGAACCTAGTATTTCTATGAATGAGGATATCTTGGTCAATAATAATGATGGGCATGTTATCTATTTCTCTGATGAAGATGCTAGAATTGCCAAACCTGATACTAAAGATAAGAATCCTCTTGTTGGCATGCGTGTCGTCTCGGTCAAAATAGGAGATCATTGTTATCATGGTTTATGTTATATGGGTGCTATTGTTAGTGCTATTCCTTTTACCTTATTTCTAGAAATTATGTATGACATAGCACACACTGAAATAGAAGACATAGATGTTACTATTAAACTTGCTAACAGAGACACCATCACACCACTTGGGGTTGTTAGAGATATTGAAGTCTTGTGTGGAAAAGTAAAATACCCTACTGATTTTCTAGTACTTGGCTCACCACAAGATGATTTTTTCCATAATAATTGTTAGACCCTTCTTGAACACTGTCAATGCTCAAATAGATTGCAAAAGGGAAACTGCCAGTGTTAGTTTTGATGGTATGTCTCATGATTTCGTTTCTCCAAGTTCAGTAAGCAACCCCATGATAAAGAAGTTCCTAGTAAAGATGAAGTATTTAGTCTTGTTTTTATTTCCATTCCTCATCTTGATCCTTTAGAACAATATTTGCTAGACCATGAAAATGATATGCATATGTGTGAAAGAAATGAAATAGATAATATGTTCTTTGTGCAAAAGCATGGTTTTAATCACAACTTGCGTGTTGAAACTCTAGGATATCCTCCTCCACCCAAGGGTGATCCCGTGTTTGAATTAAAGCAATTACCTCACACTTTGAAATATGCTTATCTTGATGAAAATAAGATATATCATGTTATTATCAGTTCTAACCTTACATGCCATGAAGAAGAATGGTTGTTAAAAACTTTAAGGAAGCACCGAGCTTCTATTGGGCATACTCTTGATGATCTTAAGGGCATTAGTCCCACTCTTTGTTAGCACAAGATTAATATGGAACCAGATGCTAAACACGTTGTTGTTCACCAACAAAGACTTTATCCCAAAATGAAAGAAGTGGTAAAAAATGAAATACTAAATCTTCTTCAAGTATGTATAATTTATCTCATAGCTGATAGTAGATGTCTAAGTCATGTTCATTATGTTCCTAAGAAAGGACGTATTACTGTTGTTCCTAATGATAAAAATAAACTCATTCCACAAAGAATTGTGACTGGTTGTAGAATATTAATTGATTTTAGAAAATTAAACAAAGCTACCAGAAAATACCATTATCCTTTACCTTTCATAGAACAACGCTATAAAGATTGTCGAAGCACACACATTTTTGCTTTCTAGATGGTTATTCTGGTTTCTCTCAAATACCCGTGTCAAAATGTGATCAAGAGAAAACCACCTTTACTTGTACTTTTGGAACCTAAGGTTATGGACGTATGCCGTTTGGATTATGCAATGCACCTGCTACCTTTCAAAGATGTATAAATGTTATATTCTCTGATTTTTGTGAAAAGAATGTCAAAGTTTGTATGGATGATTTTTTTCGTTTGTGGAACTTCTTTTGATGATTGCTTAAGCTACCTTGATCGAGTTTTGCAGAGATGTGAGCAAACTAACCTTATCTTGAATTGGGAGAAGTGACACTTTATGGTAAATGAAGGTATTGTCCTCGGTCATAAAAATTCCGAACGAGGTATTGAGGTGGGTAAAGCTAAAGTTGTTGCAATTGAGAAGATGCCATGTCCTAAAGATATTAAAGGTGTCCGCAGTTTCCTTGGTCATGCTGGTTTCCATAGGGGTTTTATTAAAGACTTCTCTAAAATTTCTATGGCTCTTACTAATTTATTACAAAAGGATATTCCTTTCATTTTTTATGATGATTGTGTATAAGCCTTTCAAACACTTAAGAAAGCCTTAACTTCCGCACCTATTGTTCAACCACCTTATTGGAACTCGCCTTTTGAAATTATGTGTGATGCTAGTTATTATGATGTTGGTGTTGTTCTAGGAAAAAGATTTGATAAGAAATTAAATGTTATTCATTATGCTAGTAAAACTCTAAACAGTGCCCAGAGAAAGTATGCTACCACTGAAAAAGAATTCTGAGCAGTTGTATTTGCTTGTGATAAATTCAGATCTTACATAGTTGATTCTAAAGTAATTGCTCACATTGATCATGTTGCTATTAAATATCTTATGGAAAAGAAAGATGCTAAGCCTAGACTTATTAGGTGGGTTCTTTTTCTAGAAGACTTTGATTTGCATATCATTGATAGGAAAGGCACTGAGAATCCCATAGCTGATAACTTGTCTAGGTTAGAAAATGTTCTTGATGACCCACTACCTATTGATGATAGTTTCCCTGATGTACAACTAGCTATTGTTAATGATTCTCAGAACACATCGTGGTTTGCTAATTATGCTAATTACATTGTTGATAAATACATGCCACCTAGTTTCACCTATCAACAAAAGAAAAAAATTCTTCTTTGATTAGAGACATTACTTTTGGGATGACCCACATCTTGGTAAAGAGGGAGTCGATGGTATTATTAGATGTTGTATACCTGATCATGAACAGGGACAAATCCTTCAGAAGTGTCACTCTAAGGCTATTTAGGACACCATGCGGGAGATAGAACTTCACACAAGGTATTACAGTCTGGATTTTATTGGCCTACTCTTTTCAAAGATGCTCGTAAGTTTGTCTTCTCTTTTGATGAATGTCAAAGACATGGTAATATTAGTAGTCGTCGGGTAATGCCTATGAATTATTCACTTGTTATTGAACTATTTGATGTTTAGGGATTTTATTATATCGGACCTTTCTTGGAAATATGCCCTAGAGGCAATAATAAAGTTGTTATTATTATATTTCGAGTTCATGATAATTGTCTTTTATTCATGCTATAATAGTATTAACCGGAAACCATAATACATGTGTGAATATATAAATCACAATGTGTCCCTAGTGAGCCTCTAGTTGGCTAGCTCATTGACCAATCGATGATCATGGTTTCATGATCATGGACATTGGATGTCATTGATAACAGGATCACATCATTGGGGAATGATGTGATGGACAAGACCCAATCCTAAGCGTAGCACTAGATCGTGTTGTTCGTCTGCTAAAGCTTTTCTAATGTCAAGTATTATTTCCTTAGACCGTGAGATTGTGCAACTCCCGGATACCGTGGGAGTGTTTTGGGTGTACCAAACATCACAACGTAACTGGGTGATTATAAAGGTGCACTACGGGTATCTCTGAAAGTGTTTGTTGGGTTGTGCGAATCGAAACCGGGATTTGTCACTCCATGTGACGGAGCGGTATCTCTGGGACCACTCGGTAATCCATCATCATATTGAGCTCAGTGTGACTAAGGAGTTCGCCACGGGATGATGTGTTACGGAACGACTAAAGAGACTTGCCCGTAACGAGATTGAACAAGGTATAGGGATACAGACCATCAAATCTCGGGCAAGTATCATACCGGTAGACAAAGGGAATTGCATACGGGATTGATTGAATCCTTGACATCATGGTTCATCCGATGAGATCATCGTGGAACATGTGGGAGCCAACATGGATATCCAGACCCCGTTGTTGGTTATTGGCCGGAGAGATGTCTCGGTCATGTCTGCATGTCACCCGAACCCGTAGGGTCTACACACTTAAGGTACGATGACGCTAGAGTTGTAAAGAGAATGGTATGTGGTTATCGAAGGTTCTTCGGAGTCCCGGATGAGATCCTGGACGTCATGAGTAGCTCCGGAATGGTCCGAAGGTAAAGATTGATATATAGGAAGTCCTATTTTGGTCGCCGGAAAAGTTTTGGGCTCATCGGTAGTGTGCCGCGAGTGCCGGGAGGGTGCCGGAGGACCCCGGAAGGGGTGTGACGACCAAAGAGGTGCATGGGCTGTTAGAGGAGGTGGACCAGCCCTTATTGGGATGGTCAAGGACTTCCCTAAAGGCAAGGAAGCTTAAAAGGAAAGTAGAAAGAGTCCTACCAAGGGAGTCCACCTGCCTTGTGGGAGGAGGACTCCTCACTAGCTTCGGCCGAAGCTCCTTCTCCTTGGAGGAGGGGCCAAGGAAGCCTCCCTCTCCCTCCTCCTATATATAGTGGAGGGTTTTGGACTTTTGGAGACACACAATTCATCTCTCCATGGCGCAGCCCTACTCCTCCTCCTCGTCGTCCTCCGCAGCGCTTGGCGAAGCCCTACCGGAGAACCACATAGCTCCACCGCGACCACGCCATCGTGCTACCGGAGCTCTCCCTCAACTTCTCCTCTCTCCTTGCTAGATCAAGAAGGAGGAGATGTCACCGGGCTATACGTGTGTTGAACATGGAGGTGCCATGATTCGGCACATAGACCGGAATCCACTGTGATTTGAATCGCTGCGAGTACGACTCCATCAACTGGGTTCATAGTAACGCTTCCGCTTAGCGATCTTCAAAGGTATGAAGATGATCTACCCCTTTGCTCGTTGCTGGTTTATCCATAGATAGATCCTTGTATGGCGTAGGAATTTTTTTGAAATTACTACGATCCCCAACAGTGGCATCCGAGCCAAGGTTCTATGCATAAATTCTATGCACGAGTAGAACACGAAAGTTGTGCGTGCTGATTTTTCAATTTGCTTGTCGTTACTAGTCTGATCTTGATTTGGCGGCATCGTGGGATGAAGCAGCCCGAACCGACTTTACACATACGCTTACGTGAGACTGGTTCCACCGCCCAACATGCACTTGGTCCATAACACTAGTAGAAAAGAGGTCTTTGGTCCACTTGATGAAATCCCATTAGTCCCGGTTCACTTACGAACCGGGACCCATGGGGGCATCGGTCTCGGTTCTTGAGGCCAGGGCGCCGGTCGGGCCTCGTGGGCCATTGGTACCAGTTCGTCTGGCCCCTTTGGTCCCGGTTCCACACACGAACCGGGACGAATGTGCCTCACTCCTGGCCCACAACAATTGGTCCCGGTTTTTGGCTGGAACTGGGACCAAATGTTGTCCTTCACTCGTGGTTCCATCCACAAACCGAGACCAATGCTTGGCCTATATATACCACCCGACAGCGAGCAAAGCAGTGCACTGCTCTATTTTTTTGGTCGGCCGTGCGAGAGCTTTGTGGTGCTCTAGCTCACCTCCTATGCACATGAGGTGTTCGATGAAATGCCCAAGCCACACTTAAGCTTTCTCCTCTCGAAGCTCCTTGTCCAAGCTCCATTTTCCTCTAGTTTTGTGTAGCTTTGGCAGTCCGTCCGTGTCCCATCCCCGTCCTCACCACCATCGATCGCCCGCACCCATCTTGGTGTCGGCACCACCGTGGTTAGTCTCTTCTTCTTATGTTCTTTCTAAAATGAAAAAGCTCTTACTTGTATGATTTAGATAGATACTTGTGTAATTTTCTTACTTCTATTATTGTTTGTTACTATATAGTACGATGGTTTTGGTATCCGCCTCCGTCGGCCCTCGTCTTGTCTATGATTCGGATATGGTATATATTATCTTTTATAACTATTTGTTTTATTTAGTGTTTATGAAAATTATGCCGACCAACGTGACATAGATTTTTTAATCTAGGAGGTATGTGAATCGGAAATTCGAACCGACATACAAATTCTTGCCGAGAAGTTAAATTTAGCTGAAAAAGAAAACAGTTACTTGAAAGAAAAATTACAAAGAGTTGAAGAGGAGAAGATGATATTGGAGTTGGATGTTGCCAATGTGTGTGATGATCACAAGATCAAGATGAATGCAATGCGCTTGAAGATTCGAAACATTAGAAAATATGACATTCATATTGAGGCTTGGTATCATTATGTCGTTGGATCAATTTGTACCTTAGTTGTGGTTATGATCCCATTTTTGTTGCATTTAAATTTGATAGTTTCAATGTATGTTCTAATTAGATGCTCTAGAGAGCTATATGTTGTTCAATAATGAGAACTATGTAAGAACGTTATGTATATATTTTGGTCACTACTGTACTTTGGCTTTAATGTGATGATTTCACTATTCATGATATGTTGTAATGGTTTTTAATACACGCACCCATGTGGAAAAAATGAAATAAGTTCGAAAAAATGAAATGCCTTTTGTAACAGATGAGTTTTCGTATGAAACCCTCATACTTCGAAAGAGATTGCCTGATTTGTACACGAAGTGCATCCAGTTTTTGCGGCAACCTTCTCAACTTTTTAGCACATGCTATGTGGGTGAAATGATGATACCATGCCAACTTTCAACCTATTAAGAGTTCATTTGTAGCGCTTTCCAATTTTTGGGTCATTTAGCTCCAAAAAATCAGTTAAAGCATGAAAAATACCAAATGAAGTCAAAAAGTGTTGAAAATTGATGATGTGGCCATGAATGGTTCATTTTGAACACACAAAAAGTCTGGAGTTCAAATAAGTTCGAAAAAATGAAATGCCTTATATAACAGATGAGTTCTCGTATGAAACCCTCATACTTCAAAAGAGATTGTCCGATTTGTACACGAAGTGCATCTAGTTTTTGCGGCAACCCTCTCAACTTTTTAGCACATGCTATGTGGGTGAAATGATGATACCATGCCAACTTTCAACCTATTAAGAGTTCGTTTGTAGTGCTTTTTCAATTTCTGGGTCATTTAGCTCCAAAAAATCAGTAAAACCATGAAAAATAACAAATGAAGTCAGAAAGTGTTGAAAATTGATGATGTCGCCTTGAATCGTTCATTGTGAACACATAAAAAGTATGGTGTTCAAATAAGTTCGAAAAAATGAAATGCCTTTTGTAAGAGATGAGTTTTCATATGAAACCCTCATACTTCGAAAGAGATTGTCTGATTTGTACACGAAGTGCATCCATTTTTTGCGGCAACCCTCTCAACTTTTTAGCACATGCTATGTGGGTGAAATGATGAACTTTCAACCTATTAAGAGTTCATTTGTAGTGCTTTTCAATTAATGGGTCATTTAGCTCCAAAAAATCAGTAAAAGCACGAAAATTACCAAATGAAGTCAGAAAGTGTTGAAAATTGATGATGTGGCCTTGAATGGTTCATTTTCAACACACAAAAAGTCTGGAGTTCAAATAAGTGCTTAAGATGTCCTATTTTGGTACTGCCCACGAAGACTGTGTTTTTAGTGTGGATCTATATGAGATGTTATGTTTCATGTGTCGAATCATGTGAAGAATAGATCTTGTTGGAATTTCTTGAATCATGTCGAATCATGTCGAATTATGTTGAATCATGTGAACGATAGATCTTGTTGACATTTCTTGAATCATGTCGAATCATGTGAAGAATAGATCTTGTTGGAATTTCTTGAATCATGTCCAATCATGTAGAATCATGTCGAATCATGTCGAATCATGTGAAGAATAGATCTTGTTGGAATTTCTTGAATCATGTCGAATCATGTCAAATCATGTCAAATCATGTGAAGAATAGATCTTGTTGGCATTTCTTGAATCATGTCGAATCATGTGAAGAATAGATCTTGTTGGCATTTCTTGAATCATGTCGAATCATGTGAAGAATAGATCTTGTTGGAATTTCTTGAATCATGTCGAATCATGTCGAATCATGCGAAGAATAGATCTGGTTGGAATTTCTTGAATCATGTCGAATCATGTGGAATCATGTCGAATCATGTGAAGAATAGATCTTGTTGGCATTTCTTGAATCATGTTCAATCATGCGGAGCTTGGTGAAGAACCACCTGTTCTTGTCGGTCTTGAACCTCTCCTCGATCTTGCCCTTGGCGGACTTGGCGGCGGTGAGCTTCTTGTCCTTGGTGGTGAGGGAGTCGGGGGCACCGGAGACCACCTCCTTGAGGTCGACGTCGAGGGTGTAGCTGGTGGGCATGAGGTGGGTGAAGTTGACGAGCATGAGGAAGACCTTGATGCGGGACTTCTTGGCGGTCTTCTTGGCTGAGTCCTTGCGGATCACCTTCTACGGGTATTTGGCGAGGCCGGTGATCAGGCAGTGCCCGTAGGGGCGGTCGCGGGTTCCCTCCTCGAACACGCGCATGATCACCGCCTTCTTCCCGGCGTACCTGCCCTGCAGCAGGATCACTGCCTTGCCCGGCTTCAGGAACTTCACCATCTTCCTTCTCATCTCCTCGTGTTGTGCCGCCGTTGGTGGGTTTCGGGTTGGGGGAGGGGTTGGAGGCTGTGGGCGCGGGAAAGCTGGCGGCATGGGTGGGGAGGAGATTATATAGGGTTGGTGGCGCTAGGGTTTCGCCGAATCATGTGAAAAATAGATCTTGTTTTTGGTGGTTCTTCACCAAACACCTCGGTCGTTGCAGGCACAGGCCATTCGTGTCGGTTTCTGGCACCAACCGGGACCAAATACATCCTTTCATGTCGGTTGGTGGAACAAACCGGCACCAAGGACTCCCTTTAGTGTCGGTTTGCGGCACAAACCGTGACTAAAGGTCTCTTCTTCCCGCCCGTTAGGCTGCTAAAAATTGACCTCTAGTACCGGTTTGTGGATCCAACCGGGACGAAAGGGCAGCATTGGTCCTGGTTTGTTCCTCAAACAGGGACAACAAGTTTTCGCATATAAGGCGGGAGTTATCGAATTTTCCCCAACCGCTCCCATTTGCCCCGCGTCGCCGCCGCCGATCCATTCCTCCACCTCGCCGCCGTCGTCCCCCAACCCGTCGTCGTCGCCGCCCCCGAGCCCGTCATCGTTTCCGCCCCCGCCCTGAGCCCGTCATCGACGCCGCCCCCGAGCCCGTCGTCATTGCCGCACCCTCCCCGAGCCCGTCGTCGTCACCGCCCCCTATCCCGTTGTCGTCATCGCCCTGATGACCCACAAGTATAGGGGATCTATCGTAGTCCTTTCGATAAGTAGGAGTGTCGAACCCAACGATGAGCAGAACGATCTGACAAGTGGTTTTCAGCAAGGTAAAATCTACAGGCACTGAAATTACCGGTAACAAGTAGTTGTGTGGTGAGATGATTCGTAGCAAGCAACAAGTAAAAAAAGTAGAAACGGTGCTGCAAAGTGGCCCAACCCCTTTTGTAGCAAGGGACAAGCCTGGACAAAGTCTTATAGGAGGAAAAACGCTCCCGAGGAAACACGGGAATTTCTGTCATGCTAGTTTTCATCATGTTCATATGATTCGCGTTCGTTACTTTGATAGTTTGATATGTGGGTGGACCGGCGCTTGGGTACTGCCCTTACTTGGACAAGCATCCCACTTATGATTAACCCCTCTCGCAAGCATCCGCAACTACGAAAGAAGAATTAAGACAAAGTCTAACCATAGCATTAAACTAGTGGATCCAAATCAGCCCCTTACGAAGCAACGCATAAACTAGGGTTTAAGCTTCTGTCACTCTAGCAACCCATCATCTACTTAATACTTCCCAATGTTTTCCTCTAGGCCCAAATAATGGTGAAGTGTTATGTAGTCGACGTTCACATAACACCACTAGAGAAAAAACAACATACAACACATCAAAATATCGAACGAATACCAGATTCACATGACTACTTACAGCATGACTTATCCCATGTCCTCAGAAACAAAAGTAACTACTCACAAAGCATAATCATATTCATGACCAGAGAGGTAATGAGTAGCATCAAAGATCTGAACATAAACTCTTCCACCAAGTAATCCAACTAGCATCAACTACAAAGAGTAATTAACACTACTAGCAACCTTAGAACCACCAATAGGAGTCGTGAGACGGAGATTGATTACAAGTGATGAACTAGGGTTTGGAAATGAGATGGTGCTGATGAAGATGTTGATGGTGATGAGTCCCCTCCGATGAGAGGAGTGTTGGTGATGACGATGGCGACGATTTCCCCCTCCGGGAGGGAAGTTTCCCGGCAGGATCGTCCTGCCGGAGCTCTAGATTGGTTCTGCTCAAGTTCCGCCTCGTGGCGGCGGCAAATCCTTGAAAAAGCCTCCTCTTGATTTTTTCCAGGACGAAACCCTTCTTGTAGCAAAAGAGGGGGCCAGTGGGCCAGCAGGGAGCCCACAAGCCCCCTAGGCGCGGCCAGGGGGTGGCCGCGCCTAGTAGGCTTGTGGCCACCTACTGGCGCCCCTCTGGCACTTCTTCGGCCCAGTATTTTTTATAAACCCCGAAAAAAATCATCGTTGATTTTCACGGCGTTTGGAGTTGCGCAGAATAGGTATCTCAAACTTGCTCCTTTTTCAGGCCAGAATTCCAGCTGTCGGCATTCTCCTTCTTCATGTAAACCTTGCAAAATAAGAGAGAAAAGGCATAAGTATTGTACCGTGAAGTGAAATAACAGCCCAAGAAGCGATAAATATCAACATGAAAACATGATGCAAAATGGACGTATCACGCCCCGAGCCCGTCGTCGTCGCCGCCCCCGACCCGAGCCCGTCGCCGCCCCGAGCCCGTCGACGACCTCGACCCCGACACCGACCCAAACCTCTGGTGAGACATCCCCATGCCTAGGGTTCTTGCTAGGATATGATTCTTGTATATTTGCAAAATATTTTCTCAAGCCCCGAATGTTGTTGCGGAAATATTTGCAAAATATATATATTGTGTTTTATTATTGTATATTTGGTGTCATACTTGCATGTTGAGAAAAATAGGTAGTGGGCGCTAGCTAAATTCAAATGAGATGATTATTGTATAAATGATAACTAGAAAGTAAAACATTAAACAATAAGAAAATTTTCTCAAAGGAATTTGTCTCGACAACGACGATGCCCAGCCCGCATCCTCGTCGTCCAGTGGTCAGCGAGAGCCTGCTTGATCGGTGTCATGTCTAGGACTAGGATCCGCCGGGCTGGTACTGGGAGGAGCTACCTTCTGGAGGGCGCACCTTGGTGAGGAATCTGTTGGGGAACGTCGCATGGGAAACAAAAAATTTCCTACGCGCACGAAGACCTATCATGGTGATGTCCATCTACGAGAGGGGATTTCCGATCTACGTACCCTTGTAGATCGCATAGCAGAAGCGTTAAGAAACGCGGTTGATGTAGTGGAACGTCCTCACGTCCCTCCATCCGCCCCGCGAACCGTCCCACGAACCGTCCCGCGATCCGTCCCACGATCCGCTCCGATCTAGTGCCGAACGGACGGCACCTCCGCGTTCAGCACACGTACAGCTCGACGATGATCTCGGCCTTCTTGATCCAGCAAGAGAGATGGCGCTCCGGAGGTTGGTGGTGATCTAATCTCAGCAGGGCTCCGCCCGAGCTCCGCAGAAACGCGATCTAGAGGTAAAACCGTGGAGGTATGTGGTCGGGCTGCCGTGGAAAAAGTTGTCTCAAATCAGCCCTAAAACCCCACTATATGTAGGAGGGAGGGAGGGGAGGAGGCAGCCTCAAAACCTAAAGGTTTGGCCGAAATTGGAGGTGGAGGAGTCCTACTCCAATCCTACTTGGAGTAGGATTCCACCTTCCCACTTGGAAACTCTTTCCACCTTGTGTTTTTCCTTCTCAAACCTATGAGCCTTAGTGGGAACTTATTCCACCCCACTAGGGGCTGGTTTATCTCTTCACATAGCCCATGAGACCCCTTGGGGCGTGACACCCCTCCTGATGGTCCCCGGCACCCCTCCCGGCACTCCCAGTACAATACCGATGAGCCCGAAACTTTTCCGGTAATGCACGAAAACCTTCCAGTAACCAAATGAGGTCATCCTATATACCAATCTTCATTTCTGGACCATTCCGGAAACCCTCCTGACGTTCGCGATCTCATCCGAGGCTCCGAACAACATTCGGTAACCAACCATATAACTCAAATACGCATAAAACAACGTCGAA
Organism: Hordeum vulgare subsp. vulgare; assembly: GCF_904849725.1. Classification (NCBI taxonomy): domain Eukaryota; kingdom Viridiplantae; phylum Streptophyta; class Magnoliopsida; order Poales; family Poaceae; genus Hordeum; species Hordeum vulgare. Next base: position 396,397,110 of record NC_058522.1, on the reverse strand, counting down.
CCTTAAGTGTGCAGACCCTGCGGGTTCGAGAACTATGTAGACATGACCAGAGAGACTCCTCGGTCAATATCCAATAGCGGGACCTGGATGCCCATACTGGATCCTACATATTCTACGAAGATCTTATCGTTTGAACCTCAGTGCCAAGGATTCATATAATCCCGTATGTCATTCCCTTTGTCCTTCGGTATGTTACTTGCCTGAGATTCGATCGTCAGTATCCGCATACCTATTTCAATCTCGTTTACCGGCAAGTCTCTTTACCCGTTCCGTAATACAAGATCCCGCAACTTACACTAAGTCACATTGCTTGCAAGGCTTGTGTGTGATGTTGTATTACCGAGTGGGCCCCGAGATACCTCTCCGTCGTACTGAGTGACAAATCCCGGTCTTGATCCATACTAACTCAACGAACACCTTCGGAGATACCTATAGAGCATCTTTAAAGTCACCCAGTTACGTTGCGATGTTTGATACACACAAAGCATTCCTCCGGTGTCAGTGAGTTATATGATCCCATGGTCATAGGAACAAATACTTGACACGCAGAAAACAGTAGCAACAAAATGACACGATCAACATGCTACATCTATTAGTTTGGCTCTAGTCCATCACATGATTCTCCTAATGATGTGATCCCGTTATCAAGTAACAACACTTGCCTATGGCCAGGAAACCTTGACCATCTTTGATCAACGAGCTAGTCAACTAGAGGCTTACTAGGGACAGTGTTTTGTCTATGTATCCACACAAGTATTGTGTTTCCAATCAATACAATTATAGCATGGATAATAAACGATTATCATGAACAAAGAAATATAATAATAACTAATTATTATTGCCTCTAGGGCATATTTCCAACAGTCTCCCACTTGCACTAGAGTCAATAATCTAGTTCACATCACCATGTGATTTCAACGAATCCAACACCCATATAGTTCTGGGGTCTGATCATGTCTTGCTCGTGAGAGAGGTTTTAGTCAACGGTTCTGAAACTTTCAGATCCGTGCGTTCTTTACAAATCTTTATGTCATCTTATAGATGTTGCTACTGCATGCTATTCGGAAATGCTCTAAATATCTACTCTACTATACGAATCCGTTTCACTACTCATAGTTATTCGGATTAGTGTCAAAGCTTGCATCGACGTAACCCTTTACGATGAACTCTTTAACCACCTCCATAATCGAGAAAAATTCCTTAGTCTTATTTAGTTACTAAGGATAACTTTGACCGTTGATCAGTGATTCAATCCTGGATCACTCTGTGTACCTCTTAACAGACTTGCTGCAAGGCACACATCAGGTGCGGTACTCAGCATGGCATACTTTAGATTCTACGGCCAAGGCATAGAAGACGACCTTCGTCTATTCTCTTTATTCTGCCGTGGTCGGATTTTGAGTCTTACTCAAATTCACACCTCACAACACAGTCAAGAACTCCTTCTTTGCTGATATATTTTGAACTCCTTCAAAAACTTGTCAAGGCATGCATCTTGTTGAAACTTCTATTAAGCGTTTCGATCTATCTCCATAGATCTTGATGCTCAACGTTTCAAGTAGCGCAAACCAGTTATTCCTTTGAAAAAACTCCTTTCAAACAACCTTTTATGCTTTACAGAAATTCTACATTACTTCTAATCCACAATATGTCAACCACATATACTTATCAGAAATTCTATAATGCTCCCACTCACTTCATTGGAAATACAAGTTTCTCATAAACCTTGTACAAACCCAAAATCTTTGATCATCTCATCAAAGTGTATATTCCAACTCCGAGATGCTTGCACCAGTCCATCGAAGGATCGCTGGAGCTTGCATAGTTGCTAGTATCTTTAGGATCGACAAAACCTCCTGGTTGTATCACATACAATGTTTGCTCAAGGAAACCGTCGAGGAAACAATGTTTTGACATCCTATGTGCAATATTTCATAAATAATGCACAACTACTAACATAATTCTAACAGACTTTTAGCATCGCTACAAGTGAGAAAGTCTCATCATAGTCAACCGTTTGATCTTGTCGGAAACATCTTTGCGACAAGTCGAGTTTTCTTAATAGTGACTTATCACCATCATCGTCTGTCTTCCTTTTAAAGATCCATCTTTACTCAATAGTCCCATGACCATCAAGTAGTTCTTCCAAAGTATACACTTTATTTTCATACATGGATCCTCTCTCGGATTTCATGGCTTCCAGCCATTTGTCGGAATCCGGGCCCACCATTGCTTTCTCCATAACTCGTAGGTTCACTGTTGCTCAACAACATGACCTCCAAGACAGGGTTACCGTACCACTCTGCAGTAGTACGCGACCTTGTCAACCTACGAGGCTTGTAGTAACTTGATCCGATGCTCGATGATCACCATCATCATCTTTCACTTCAATTGGTGTAGGCGCCACAGGAACAACTTCCTGCGCCCTGCTACACACTGGTTGAAGTGATGGTTCAATAACCTCATCAAGTTCTACCACCCTCCCAGTCAATTCTTTCGAGAGAAACTTTTCCTCGAGAAAGGATCCGTTTCTAGAAACAAACACTTTGCTTTCGAATCTGAGATAGGAGATGTACCCAACTGTTTTGGATATCCTATGAAGATGCATCTTTCCGCTTTGGGTTCGAGCTTATCAGACTGAAACATTTTCACATAAGTTTCGAAGCCCCAAACTTTCAAGAAACGACAGTTTAGATTTCTCTAAACCTCAGTCTATACTGTGTCATCTCAACGGAAATACGCGGTGCCCTATTTAAAGTGAATGCGGTTGTCTCTAATGCATAACCCATAAACGATAGTGGTAATTCGATAAGAGACATCATAGCATGCACCATACCAAATAGTGTGTGGCTATGACGTTCAGACACATCATCACACTATGATGTTCCAGGTGGCATGAACTGCGAAACAATTTCCACAGTGTCTTAACTGCGTACCAAAACTCGTAACTCAGATATTCATTTCTATGATCATATCATAGACAGTTTATCCTCTTGTTACGACGAACTTCACTCCTGAAACAGAATTGAACTTTTCAATATTTCATACTTGTGATTCATTAAGTAAATACTCTTGTATCTACTCAAATCGTCATTGAAGTAAGAACTTAATGATATCCACTGCGTGCCTCGGCACCCATTGGACTGCATACATCAAAATGTATCACTTCCAACAAGTTACTATCTTGTTTCATCTCAATGAAAACAAGGCCTTGCTCATGTGGTATGATTTGCATGTCACTAGTGATTCAAAATCAACTGAGTATAAAGATCCATCAACATGGAGCCTCTTCATGCAATTTATACCAACATGACTCAAGCGGCAGTGCCACAAGTAAGTGGTACTATCATCATTACCTCATATCTTTTGGCACCAATATCATGAACATGTGTGACACTATGATCGAGATTCAATAAACCATTGAAGGTGATTATTCAAGCAAATAGAGTAACCATTATTCTATTTAAATGAATAATCGTATTGCAATAAACACGATCCAATCATGTTCATGCTTAACTCAAGAACCAAATAACAATTATTTAGGTTTAACACCAATCCCGATGGTAGAGGGAGCGTGCGACGTTTGATCATATCAACCTTGGAAACACTTCCAACACGTATCGTCACCTCGCCTTTAGCTAGTCTCCGTTTATGTCGTAGCTTTCATTTCGTGTTACTAATCACTTAGCAACCAAACCGGTATCCAATACCCTCGTGCTACTAGGAGTACTAGTAAAGTACACATCAACATCATGTATATCAAATATACTTCTTTCAACTTTTGCCAACCTTCTTATCTACCAAGTATCTAGAGTTGCTCCGCCTTAGTGACCGTTCCCCTCATAACAGAAGCACTTAGTCCCGGGCTTGGGTTTAATCTAGGGTCTCTTCATTAATGCAGCAACTGCTTTGCCGTTTCACGAAGTATCCCTTCTAGCCCTTGCCTTTCTCGAAACTTAGTGGTTTTACTAACCATCAACTATTGATGCTCCTTCTTGATTTCTACTCTCGCAGTGTCAAACATCACGAATCGCTCAAGGATCATTGTATCTATCCTTGATATGTTATAGTTCATCACGAAGCTCTCACAGCTTGGTGGCAGTGACTTTGGAGAACCATCACTATCTTATCTTGAAGATCAACTCCCACTTGATTCAAGCGATTGTCGTACTCAGATAATCTGAGCACACGCTCAACGATTGAGCTTTTCTCCTTTACTTCGTGGACAAAGAATCTTGTCGGAGGTCTCATACCTCTTAGCAAGGGCACAAGCATGAAATCACAATTTCATCTCTTTAGAACATCTCTCATGTTCCGTGACGTTTGAAAACGTCTTCGGCGCCTTGCTTCTAAGCCATTAAGTATTTTGTACTGAACTATCGTGTAGTCATCAGAAACGTGTATGTCGGATGTTCACAACATCTACAGACGACGCCCGAGGTGCAGCACACCGAGTGGTGCATTAAGGACATAAGCCTTCTGCGCAGCAACGAGGACAATCCTCGGTTTTACAGACTCAGTCTGCAAAGTTTGCTACTATCAACTTTCAACTAAATTTTCTCTAGGAACATATAAAAAACAGTAGAGCTATAGCGCAAGCTACATCATAATTCGCAAAGACCATTAGACTATGTTCATGAAAATTAGTTCAATTAATCATATTACTTCAGAACTCCCACTCAAAAAGTACATCTCTCTAGTCATTTGAGTGGTACATGATCCAAATCCACTATCTCAAGTCCGATCATCACGTGAGTCGAGAATAGTTTCAGTGGTAAGCATCTCTATGCTAATCATATCAACTATACGATTCATGCTCAACCTTTCGGTCTCATGTGTTCCAAGGCCATGTCTGCACATGCTAGGCTCATCAAGCTTAACCCGAGTGTTCCGCGTGTGCAACTGTTTTGCACCCGTTGTATGTGAACGTTGAGTCTATCACACCCGATCATCACGTGGTGTCTCGAAACGAAGAACTGTCGCAATGGTGCACAGTCGGGGAGAACACAATTTCGTCTTGAAATTTTAGTGAGAGATCACCTCATAATACTACCGTCGTTCTAAGCAAGATAAGGTGCATAAAGGATTGACATCACATGCAATTCATAAGTGACATGATATGGCCATCATCATGTGCTTCTTGATCTCCATCACCAAAGCACCGGCACGATCTTCTAGTCACCAGCGTCACACCATGATCTCCATCATCATGATCTCCATCAACGTGTCGCCATCGGGGTTGTCGTGCTACTCATGCTATTACTACTAAAGCTACGTCCTAGCAATATAGTAAACGCATCTGCAAGCACAAACGTTAGTTTAAAGACAACCATATGGCTCCTGCCGGTTGCCGTACCATCGACGTGCAAGTCGATATTAACTATTACAACATGATCATCTCATACATCCAATATATCACATCACATCGTTGGCCATATCACATCACAAGCATACCCTGCAAAAACAAGTTAGACGTCCTCTAATTGTTGTTGCATGTTTTACGTGGTGACCATGGGTATCTAGTAGGATCGCATCTTACTTACGTAAACACCACAACGGAGATATATGAATTTCTATTTAACCTCATCCAAGGATCTCCTCGGTAAAATCCGATTCAACTAAAGTTGGAGAAACCGACACTCGCCGGTCATCTTTGAGCAACGGAGTTACTCGTAGCGATGAAACTAGTCTCTCGTAAGCGTACAAGTAATGTCGGTCTGAGCCGCTTCGATCCAACAATACCGCGGAATCAAGAAAAGACTAAGGAGGGCAGCAAAACGCACATCAACGCCCACAAAAACTTTTGTGTTCTACTCAAGAAGACATATACGCATGAACCTAGCTCTGATACCACTGTTGGGGAACGTCGCATGGGAAACAAAAAAATTCCTACGCGCACGAAGACCTATCATGGTGATGTCCATCTACGAGAGGGGATTTCCGATCTACGTACCCTTGTAGATCGCACAGCAGAAGCGTTAAGAAACGCGGTTGATGTAGTGGAACGTCCTCACGTCCCTTGATCCGCCCCGCGAACCGTCCCACGAACCGTCCCGCGATCCGTCCCGCGATCCGCTCCGATCTAGTGCCGAACGGACGGCACCTCCGCGTTCAGCACACGTACAGCTCGACGATGATCTCGGCCTTCTTGATCCAGCAAGAGAGACGGAGAGGTAGATGAGTTCTCCGGCAGCGTGACGGCGCTCCGAAGGTTGGTGGTGATCTAATCTCAGCAGGGCTCCGCCCGAGCTCCGCTGAAACGCGATCTAGAGGTAAAACCGTGGAGGTATGTGGTCGGGCTGCCGTGGCAAAAGTTGTCTCAAATCAGCCCTAAAACCCCACTATATATAGGAGGGAGGGAGGGGAGGAGGCAGCCTCAAAACCTCAAGGTTTGGCCGAAATTGGAGGTGGAGGAGTCCTACTCCAATCCTACTTGGAGTAGGATTCCACCTTCCCACTTGGAAACTCTTTCCACCTTGTGTTTTTCCTTCTCAAACCTATGGGCCTTAGTGGGAACTTATTCCAGCCCACTAGGGGCTGGTTTATCTCTTCCCATAGCCCATGAGACCCCTTGGGGTGTGACACCCCTCCTGATGGTCCCCGGCACCCCTCCCGGCACTCCCAGTACACTACCGATGAGCCCGAAACTTTTCCGGTAATGCACGAAAACCTTCCGGTAACCAAATGAGGTCATCCTATATATCAATCTTCGTTTCCGGACCATTCCGGAAACCCTCGTGACGTCCGTGATCTCATCCGAGACTCCGAAAAACATTCGGTAACCAACCATATAACTCAAATACGCATAAAACAACGTCGAACCATAAGTGTGCAGACCCTGCGGGTTCGAGAACTATGTAGACATGACCCGAGAGACTCCTCGGTCAATATCCAATAGCAGGACCTGGATGCCCATATTGGATCCTACATATTCTACGAAGATCTTATCGTTTGAACCTCAGTGCCAAGGATTCATATAATCCCGTATGTCATTCCCTTTGTCCTTCGGTATGTTACTTGCCTGAGATTCGATCATCAGTATCCGCATACCTATTTCAATCTCGTTTACCGGCAAGTCTCTTTACTCGTTCCGTAATACAAGATCCCGTAACGTACACTAAGTCACATTGCTTCCAAGGCTTGTGTGTGATGTTGTATTACCGAGTGGGCCCCGAGATACCTCTCCGTCATACTGAGTGACAAATCCCAGTCTTCATCCATACTAACTCAACGAACACCTTCGGAGATACCTATAGAGCATCTTTATAGTCACCCAGTTACGTTGCGACGTTTAATACACACAAAGCATTCCTCCGGTGTCAGTGAGTTATATGATCTCATGGTCATAGGAACAAATACTTGACACGCAGAAAACAGTAGCAACAAAATGACACGATCAACATGCTACATCTATTAGTTTGGGTCTAGTCCATCACATGATTCTCCTAATGATGTGATCCCGTTATCAAGTAAAACACTTGCCTATGGCCAGGAAACCTTGACCATCTTTGATCAACGAGCTAGTCAACTAGAGGCCTACTAGGGACAGTGTTTTGTCTATGTATCCACACAAGTATTGTTCTTCCAATCAATAAAATTATAGCATGGATAATAAACGATTATCATGAACAAAGAAATATAATAATAACTAATTATTATTGCCTCTAGGGCATATTTCCAACAGAATCCAGGTCTCATCGTTGACCCGGAGCTTCTTTGGTGGCGGTCGCATGGGCCATTATCGGTGCCGAGGGAGCTGGGCCCCACGGAGGTGGTACGTTGCCATGTCAGGGAGGAGGACGAACACGTCTGTCGCTACATGGCTGCGTTGGATGCCAGGTTTCCGAGGAACATCACCCGAGCTATGATCTGGTGATTCTTCCTTATCTTCGGGTTGCCACCACCTGCACCGTGAGATGTCAATTGGATTTTTATTAGTGATATTGTATGATAATATTCGAGATGTATTAGTGATAATATCGGTTATGCTTCGGTTTGTCGTTGCTCCTTGTATGACTTTCATGAGTTGTTAAATGAGTAAGATGATGATGAGTTATATGTCATTTATTTGATGTGTGTATGTTATTGCACGGAACACCTCCTAGTGCGTATGTAGAGGATGATGCATTCTGAATATAGAGATGTCTTAGTGTTCTTGTGATGTGTGTGTTTAGGAACGAAATACTTGACAGACCTAAAGTCAACACGTTGCATATTGAGTAATAGTAATACGTTTTATAATTAATAGTGATATGTCATATAAGTTTCCTGGTAGTTGCCTTTGATCGATTTTAAATGTTTCAACTATGAACATAGGAAATGTCTGACGACGAAAGGAAATTCGCTATGTGCGAATACTGCCAAGACGAGCGCGGGCTATGCGACACGCCTCACCAAGTTGATGATAGGCGCTTCAGCATCATGCTGGATGATGACTTCGAAGTGGATACAGTAAGTCATAACGACAAGTCTTTTTTCATAATTAAGCATGACTTCTTTTGCTTCAACTTATAATTTTTATTTTTACTATTCTACTAGCATTTCCCCTGCCATGCAAGAATTTATGTCTTGGATAAGATTGGTTTCAGTACTGAAAAAACTATGGAGGTAAAGATAGTTCACTTGAGGACCGAGCATGGTTATACTTTTGTCGTAAAGTTGTACAATGCAGACACCTACTCCTTTTTTGAATGCAAAACTTGGGTAGCACTATGCAAGGCTTATGCATTTGAGCCTAATATGCTTATCACCTTTGATATTCGTCCGGAAGATGAAATTGAAGGTAATATCGACATCTGGGTCGATGAGCAGACGCCTCCAGTTCTACCATTATGTGAGTTTCTCAACCATATTTATTAAGTAATTTATATTGTTTATTTAAAAATAATTGACAACTTATTTCCATTGACAGCTTATTTTCGTTCTTCAAAAAATGTACGGAAGATGCTAGACATAACCTATTACTACAATGATGAAGCAGAATTAACTTGTAAGGAGAAACATCATCTTGTCGCATTTATCAATGATCTTGAGAATTACAATACCTATCAGCAAACTCCCCCACATTATGGTCAATACGTGCCACTAGTGCACGTTGTGAACTACGGTAACATGCATGGAGATTGCATGGTAAGATTTTCTACTATTACGACATACGTGCATCTTTTGCATAAATTCTTGTAAAACTAAACTACATTGCTAGCTACAAAGTTAATACTATGTTTTTCAACAGAAAATCCTACAAGATTGTGTGCCTCATCTGATGTTTCCAAGAGGTCGTGTTGATGTTATGAGCATATGACCAGCACGGCCAGGTCAGCCTAGGTATCTACATCACTCCTATCAATACCGGATTTCTAAAACCGATGAAATGACAATCAAAGATTGGAAAAATGTATGGTCAATCGTAGAGAGCTACTTGGAAGCAACATTGTGCGTAGGCCAAGAATGGGAGACAATATGATCTCCATTCTCCATAATGGAGAGTAAGGGCCTATCTTGTTTTATGATATTCTACCTAAGAGAGGGTAGAGTAGGTACTATGAGAGAGGAGTAGGTCCTAGGTATAATGTGTTATTATGTGCTACAATGTGTTATAGTTGATGAGGAGGAGGAGGAGTTGTGATTATGACTAGTGACCAACTTTTGTTATATGATGTCTCATTGACGAAAATGATGATTAAATAGTGTTGGTGGTAATGACTAAGATGATTATTAGCTATAGTGATGCAAGAGTTCTTATATTAATATGATGATGGTGTTGATCATGATTACCATGATGATTTGTTATTATGATCATGATTTGTTATTATATCATTGGGGGAAGGAAAGTGGATTATATTCATGTGTGGATGAATATTCGGCGTTGGGTTCATTAGCCCACATGTCGTAAATGAATGGTGGGTACGCCACAATACCTAAGAGATCGAGGATAACTTGCTAAAGTCGTTACTTCTACATCACGGAGAAAGAGAGGACACTTCTCTCTATTAGCTAGATAACACAATATGAAACCCCTAAATTAACACTCCAAAAAACCCAACACACACCCCCCATTCAAAAAAAACACCTCGTGGTCCCGGTTGGTATTACCAACCGGGACTATAGGCCCTCCTGCCTGGGCTCCCCGCAGAGGCCACGTGGAGGCCCTTCTGTCCCAGTTGGTAAAGGAACCGGGACTAAAGGTTTTGGGCTTTAGTCCCGACCCTTTAGTCCCGGTTTCGGAACCGGGGCTAATGGGCCTCTGTGTAGCGACCCGACTCAAAACGAGTCAAGCCTCTGTGTTTCTGTGCCATCCCTGGATCAGTATGCTGGCACACACAGTACATCAATGTATATATCAAAGTGCAATCACATGTAAATAGCGTAAAACTGATATATACCTTAAATATCTCAGCGGAAGCAGTCAAGGGAGTGGAGTCCCAATAAACACCAACGACAAGTTGAGTGTAGACCGTAACCCTGAATCGTACTCTTACTCGTTGAAGAAAAATATCTGCAACATAAGACGTTGCAGCCGTGTAGGTCAGCATATTGAATATGCCGGCAAGTCACATATGAGAGGGGGTAAAAAATCATCTATACTATATGCATATATGGCAGGTGGTGTTGTAAGTTTTAGCGTAAAGCAAATTTTCTCCTACAACAAGAGGGGCTAAAAGCAAAATATTACTACAAGGTTGGTTGTTAACGAGATGGTTCCGCCAACCAGTTCTCATACCCAAGTTATAAATATTACCCTCATCAAATATATATAATGGTGTTGAGAATTTCAGATAACTTCAGTTCCTTTGGCTCAAGTCATCCATGACCGTGAACACGGCTAATCGATTAGGTTTGAGTACTCTGCAGAGTGTTGCACACGTTCCCCACAAGATTTGATCGCCTCCGTGTATGTCCTCGCACTTCGGGGTGTTTGAAGACCGGATGATCAAAACAGTGTCTTTCAACGGGTCCCTCTGAATCCCTGTAGGTGCCCATCCAATCATACCGTTCTTCTACATCTGCTAGCACCGTCTGTCCAGAGTCGCCGTGTTGTCCAACCAAGCCAGAGCCCATAATGACTTGTGGCTATGCAGGTAAGCCTTGGGTCTTGAAAATATCCGTCCGTCTCTTTGAGCCTGGGTGAAGCTTTTCGCAAGATGTCATGGCCATCTCCAGCATCCCGGGTCATCCACTGGTTTCTCCAGGGAGCCGATCAACCGTCCTTCACCCAGAGTTGCATTGCATCACGAGGTTTTGAAAAATCTTGACTTAACCGGTCTTGGTTATTAAAGTATCCTCGCATCACTCGTGATAAACTATCAACCAGAATCCCGTCTACTCAAGCATAGCAATATGAAATTTGTCGTCCCGGGCCAAGTAACGGGGTTGTTGGGTGCCTACCACATGATACTACAATATGTAACCATAATTTCCAAGTACCTAGTCAGCATGCAAATTGGGCATAGGATAGTAGAACTACGATGCATAAAACATAGGTGATACATGTTCAAATGACTTTCCTGGTGATGTTGACGAAAAAGAATTTCTTGAGAAATAACTTGATAGACTACTCGTCACTCTCCGATGAAATCTATATAACAAACATATCATTCACATAAGCACTCATACTAGCAATCATTCTAGAAATCAAAACAAAAGAGAGAGCGAATAGGAATCCGAAGGAAACTTCAAATAAGACTAGGGAGTCTTCTACTACATCAAACACTAAAATAGTTTTTGTCTAGCAGAAAATAATAACAGGGAACTAAGATATAAATTTAGCTAAGATAAAATAGGGTATTTTTCACAAAACTTTTTGAAAGTATTTCCAAACGGGATTTGAAACAGTGGAGAAACCAATTGCATGTTATTAGAGAACTAGAATTGATTCCATGATAACATATAAGAATAAATAAAATAAAATTTTGTTGTTGTTGAAAAGTTACTGGTAAATATCAGAAAACAAAATATAACTTGTCACAATTACAAAAGAACAAATTAAGAACAATTAATACAAAAGAAATAGCAAGAAAACAAAAAAGGCTAAAACAGAATCTGTTTTGCTTAAAACCCTAAGTAAAAATATTTAAAAAATTGAAACTTAAACTACTGAAAGATATTATCAATAGGAAACAGTAGAAAAAATAATTAATTTAAAAGCTATATTTAAACTCCCGGTGTAAGCAAAACAAGGTTTAAATCAAATCTGATCTAATTCAAATTTTATAAATCCAAACATAGACAAATTATATATCTACAGAAACTACATAAAATTTTTGATCCAATGCAAAAAAGAATCATCTAATTTGGAGTTACACACTAATAGATATGAATTTTATAAGTTTGCTCTTTTTCTGAAATAAAACTGTGACGGGATTTCGTGGATCTCACCGTGGACACAGGAGGCTGGGAGCTCCGGTGGCTGCTCTGGCGAGGGTGGAGAGGCACTCCGGCGAGGGGAGGGATCTCCTGGGAGGGGGCCGGTGGAGGAGAGGGGACGCTTGGGGAAGGGGGCACAGGGGGGGCGAGGTGGTTAAGCTCCTGCCGAGCTCTGGTCGACAAAGAAGATGGCGATGGTGGCGCCGAGGCTATGGGCAGGGAAACAGAGATTTTTTTAGGGGAATGGAAAGAGGAGGCCGAGGGGGTTCTTATAGGGGTGGTGGGAGGCGCCGGGAGGGAAAGAAGCTCGCGAATCCCGGAGGGGAAGCTTCCTGGGAAGTTTCTGCCATGGCCACACAAGGCAAGTGACGAGAGGAAGAAGAAGGTGGGGATATGGGCCAGATGACGTTCCTAATATGGCCCAAGGACTTTCCTAAATAAAAGATCACTTTCCAAATTTATTAAAACAGGTATTAAAACTATTAAAAGTAAATGGAATATTCCTCGGAATATAGGGGTAATATATATTAAAATTTTCAGAAAAACGAATCCAAAAAGATGGGCATTTTTCCACGACCAAAATGAAAAACTTAAAAAAGTGTTTTTCAGAAAATCCCCTAAGGCTTTATTTTCTTTTTGCAAATAATTTTCAAATAAAACTTTGGTTTTTCTTGGCTCAAATATTTTTCAAAAATACCCCTGATTTTGGGAGGGTCATTTTCCTCCACTCTTTCTTGCTTGCAAGAATTTATTTTCGGGGTATTTCTCGGGGAAGAAAAATAAAGAAGCAAGGGCAAATGTTTGAAAGAGTTCAAATGCAAAACTCCGTTCGAATTCTTTATAGTTGAAGAAGTCATGTCATCTTCTCTCATTGCTTTTAATTGGATGAATTTGAATTTATCGAAGATGGGGAAAGTCATTTTATTCCCTCTCATTCAAAATTTTTTGAAAAGTTTCAAATTTCACTCAAGTTTCAATCACTCAAGCAAACAAACAAACAATATAATAATTATATTAACATTCCAAAATTTGGGATGTTACACTCTGGAACCGGGACAAATGGGCCATTTTCTACTAGTGTAAGGTGGCTAGCGGGTGTCTGTCTCTCCCACTTTAGTCGGATCGGATTCGATGAAGAGGGTGCTTATGAAGGGTAAATAGCATTGGCATATCAACGTTGTGGCTGTCACATAGGTAAGAAATGTTCTTGCTAGAAACCCAAATCAGCCACGTAAAACTTGCAACAACAATTAGAGGACGTCTAACTTGCTTTTGCAGGGTATGCTATGTGATGTGATATGGCCAAAAGGATGTGATGTTACATATGTGATGTATGAGATTGATCATGTTCTTGTAATAGGATTCACGACCTGCATGTCGATGAGTATGACAACCATAGGAGTTGTCTTAATTTATTGTATGAGATGCAACGCCATGTGATTACTTTACTTTATTGCTAAACGTTAGCTATAGTAGTAGAAGTAATAGATTGGCGTGACGACTTCGTGACGACACAATGATGGAGATCATGGTGTCATGCCGGTGACGATGATGATCATGGTGCCCTAAAGATGTTGATCCAAGGAGCAAGATGATATTGGCCATATCATGTCACTATATGATTGCATGTGATGTTTATCATGTTTTACATCTTATTGCTTAGAACGACGGTAGAAAAGATAAGATGATCCCTCATAAAATTTCGAGATATGTATTCCCCTAAGTGTGCACTGTTGCAAAGGTTCGTTGTTTTGAAGCACCATGTGCTGATCGGGTGTGATAGATTCTAACATTTGCATACAACGGGTGTAAGCCAGTTTACACATGCAGAACACTTAGGTTGACTCGACGAGCCTAGCATGTATAGACATGGCCTCAAATACGGGAGACCGAAAGGTGGAACATGAGTCGTATGGTTGATACGGTCAGCATAGAGATGCTCACCATGGATGACTAGTCCGTCTCACGTGATGATCGGACACGGGCTAGTCAACGTGGATCATGTGTCACTTGGATGACTAGAGGGATGTCGATCTAATAGGGAGTTCATTGAGTAATTTGATTAGAGGAACTTAATTATCATGAACTTAGTCTAAAAGTGTCTTTACAAATATTGTAGATCCAATGGCCAATGCAAATGTCTCATTCAACTTCAACGCGTTCCTAGAGAAAACCAAGCTGAAAGATGATGGAAGCAACTATGCGGATTAGGCTCGTAACTTAAAGCTCATCCTCAATGCTGCCAAGAAGGCATATGTCCTCACTGCACCGCTAGGTGATCCTCCCCTTCTCGTGGCAGATCAGGACGTTAGGAACGCCTGGCAGTCGCGGAGTGATGACTACTCTCTCGTTCAGTGCGGCATGCTTTACAGTTTAGAACCGGGGCTCCAAAGGCGTTTTGAGCATCAAGGAGCATATGAGATGTTCGAGGAGCTGAAACTTGTTTTTCAAGCTCATGCCCTGGTCGAGAGATATGAAGTCTCCGACAAGTTCTTTAGCTGTAAGATGGAGGAGAATAGTTCTGTCAGTGAGCACATACTCAGATTGTCTGGGTTGCACAACCGCTTGAATCAGCTGGGAGTTGAACTTTTGGATGATGCGATCATTGACAGAATCCTCCAGTCGCTTCCACCTAGCTATAAAGGCTTTGTGATGAATTATCCAACATTCAAGGGATGGAAAAGACTATTCCCGAGTTGTATTCAATGCTGAAATCTGCGGAGGTAGAAATCAACAAAGAGCATCAAGTGTTGATGGTCAATTTAGACCACCAGTTTTAAGAAGGACAAGGGTAAGAAAAGCTTCAAGAAAGATGGCAAAGAAGTTGCCTCGCCCGGTAAGCCAGTTGTCGAGAAGAAGAAGAAAGGACCCAAGCCTCAGATTGAGTGCTATTACTGCAAGGGAACCGGTCATTGGAAGCGGAATTCTCCCAAGTACTTAGTGGACAAGAAGGCCGGCAATGTCAAAGGTATATGTGATATACTTGTTATTGATGTGTACCTTACTAGCCCTTGTAGTAGCTCTTGGGTATTTGATACCAGTGTTGTTGCTCACATTTGCACCTCTAAGAAGGAACTATGGAACAAGCGTAGGCTGGCTAAGGACGAGGTGACGATGCGCGTCGGGAATTGTTCCAAGGTCGATGTGATCGCCGTCGGCACGCTACCTCTACATCTACCTTCGGGACTAGTTATAAACCTTAATAATTGTTGTTTAGTACCAGCTTTAAGCATGAACATTGTATCAGGATCTCGCTTGATGCAAGATGGCTACTCATTTAAATCAGAGAATAATGGTTGTTCTATTTATATGAGTGGTATGTTTTATGGTCATGCCCCGCTGGTAAATGGTTTATTCCTAATGAATCTCGATCGTGATGATACACATATTCATAGTATGAGTGCTAAAAGATGTAAGGTTGATAATGATAGTCCCACATACTTGTGGCATTGCCGCCTTGGTCATATCGGCGTAAAGCGCATGAAGAAACTCCATACTGATGGACTTTGGGAGTCTCTTGATTTTGAATCATTTGACACATGCGAGATGTGCCTCATGGGAAAGATGACCAAGACACCATTCTCCGGAATAATGGAGCGAGCAACCAACTTATTGGAAATAATACATGTCGATGTATGCGGTCCAATGAGTGATGAAGCTCGCGGAGGCTATCATTATGTTCTCATCCTCACTGATGATTTGAGTAGATATGGGTATGTCTACTTAATGAAGCACAAGTCTGAAACCTTTGAAAAGTTCAAGGAATTTCAGAATGAGGTGGAGAATCAACATGACAAGAAAATGAAGTTTCTACGATCTGATCGTGGAAGGGAATATTTGAGTCATGAGTTTGGCACGCACCTAAGGAAATGTGGAATTGTTTCACAACTCACGCCGCCTGGCACACTGCAGCGTAATAGTGTGTCTGAACGTCATAATCAGATTTTATTGTATATGGTGCGATCCGTGATGTCTCTTACCGATTTACCGCTATCATTTTGGGGACATGCATTGAAAACTGCCGCATTCACTTTCAATACGGCACCATCTAAATCCGTTGAGACGACACCGTATGAATTATGGTTTGGCAAGAAACCTAAGTTGTCGTTTCTTAAAGTTTGGGGCTGTGATGCTTATGTGAAGAAACTTCAACCAGAGAAGCTCAAACCCAAAGCGGAAAAATGTGTCTTCATAGGATACCCTAAGAAAACTATTGGGTACACCTTCTATCTTAGATTCAAAGGCAGGATCTTTGTTGCTAGGAACGGATCCTTTCTAGAGAAAGAGTTTCTCTCGAAAGAAGTAAGTGGGAGGAAAATAGAACTTGATGAGGTAATTGTACCTCCTCTCGAACCGGAGAGTAACACAACACAAGAAAATGTTTCTGAGGCGCCTGCACCGGCTGGAGATGAAGTTAATGATGATGATCATGAAACTTTGGATCAAGTTGCTATTGAACCTCGAAGGTCGACAAGGGTATGTTCCGCACCAGAGTGGTACGACAACCCTGTCATGGAAATCATGTTGTTGGACAACATTGAACCTTCTAACTATGAAGAAGCGTTGGCAGGCTCGGATTCCAACAAATGGCTTGAGGCCATGAAATCCGAGATAGGATCCATGTATGAGAACAAAGTATGGTCTTTGGTGGAGTTGCCCGATGATCGGCGAGCCATAGAAAATAAATGGATCTTCAAGAAGAAGACTGACGCGGATGGTAATGTGACCATCTATAAGGCTCGATTGTCGCTAAGGGTTATCGACAAGTTCAAGGGATTGACTACGATGATACCTTCTCACTCGTAGCGATGCTAAAGTTGGTCCGAATAATGTTAGAAATTACCGCATTCTATGATTATGAAACCTGGCAAATGGACGTCAAAATAGCATTCCTGAATGGCTTTCTTAAAGAAGAATTGTATATGATACAGACGGAAGGTTTTGTCGATCCTAGCAATGCTAACAAGGTATGCAAGCTCTAGCACTCCATCTATGGGCTGATGCAAGCATCTCAGAGTTGTAACATTCACTTTGATGAGGTGATCAAAGCGTTTGGGTTTATACAGACTTATGGAGAAGCCTGTATTTACAAGAAAGTGAGTGGGAGCTCTATAGCATTTCTCATATTATAAGTAGATGACATATTTTTGATGGGAAATGATATAGAACTATTGGAAAGCATAAAGGCCTATTTGAATAAGAGTTTTTGAATGAAGGACCTTGGAGAAGTTGCTTACATATTAGGCATCAAGATCTATAGAGATAGATCGAGATGCCTCATAGGTCTTTCAGAAAGCACATACCTTGACAAGATATTGAAGAAGTTCAATATGGATAAGGCTAAGAAGGAGTTCTTGCCTGTATTACAAGGTGTGAGGTTGAGTGCGACTCAACGACCGACCACGACATAAGAAATAGAGAAGATGAGTACCATCCCCTATGCTTCAGCCATAGGCTCTATTATGTATGGCATGTTGTGTACCAGACCTGATGTGAACCTTGCCATAAGTTTGGTAGGGAGGTACCAGAGTGATCGGGGAGTGGATCACTGGACAGCGGTCAAGAACATCCTTAAGTACTTGAAAAGGACTAAAGATGTGTTTCTCATATATGGAGGTGCCTAAGAGCTCGTCGTAAAGGGTTACGTCGATGCTAGCTTCGACACAGATCCGGATGACTCTAAGTCACAAACCGGATACGTGTATATTTTGAATAATGGGTCAGTTAGATGGTGCAGTTGCAAGCAAAGCGTCGTGGCGGCATCTACATGTGAAGCGGAGTACATTGCTGCTTCGGAAGCAACACAGGAAGGAGTCTGGATGAAGGGGTTTATCACCGACCTAGGAGTGATTCCAAGTGCGTTGGGCCCGATGACTGTGTTCTGTGACAACACTGGAGCTATTGCCATTGCAAAGGAGCCCAGGTTTCACAAGAAGACCAAGCACATCAAGTGTAACTTCAACTCCATTCGTGAATACATCCAGGATGGAGATATAGATATTTTTAAAGTACACACAGATCTGAATGTCGCAGACCCGTTGACTAAACCTCTTCCACGGGCAAAACATGATCAACACCAGAACTCTATGGATGTTCGATTCATCACAATGTAACTAGATTATTGACTCTATTGCAAGTGGGAGACTGTTGGAAATATGCCCTAGAGGCAATAATAAAGTTGTTATTATTATATTTGCAGTTCATGATAATTGTCTATTATTCATGCTATAATTGTATTAACCGGAAACCGTAATACATGTGTGAATATATAGATCACAATGTGTCCCTAGTGAGCCTCTAGTTGGCTAGCTCGTTGATCAATAGATGATCATGGTTTCCTGATCATGGACATTGGATGTCGTTGATAACGGGATCACATCATTGGGGAATGATGTGATGGACAAGACCCAATCCTAAGTGTAGCACTAGATCGTGTTGTTCGTCTGCTAAAGCTTTTCTAATGTCAAGTATCATTTCCTTAGACTGTGAGATTGTGCAACTCCCGGATACCATAGCAGTGCTTTGGGTGTACCAAACGTCACAACGTAACTGGGTGATTATAAAGGTGCACTACAGGTATCTCCGAAAGTGTCTGTTGGATTGTGCGAATCGAGACCGGGATTTGCCACTCCGTGTGACGGAGAGGTATCTCTGGGCCCACTCAGTAATCCATCATCATATTGAGCTCGGTGTGACTAAGGAGTTAGCCACGGGATGATGTGTTATGGAACGAGTAAAGATACTTGCCGGTAACGAGATTGAATAAGGTATAGGGATATCGACGATCGAATCTCGGGCAAATATCATACCGGTAGACAAACGGAATTGCATACGGGATTGATTGAATCATTGACATAGTGGTTCATCCGATGAGATCATCGTGGAACATGTGGGAATCAACATGGATATCCAGACCCTGTTGTTGGTTATCGGCGGGAGAGATGTCCCGGTCATGTCTGCATGTCTCCTGAACCCGTAAGGTCTACACACTTAAGGTACGATGACGCTAGAGTTGTAAAGAGAATGGTATGTGGTTACCAAAGATTGTTCGGAGTCCCGGATGAGATCCCGGACATCATGAGGAGCTTCGGAATGGTCCGGAGGTAAAGATTGATATATGGGAAGTCCTATTTTGGTCATAGAACAAGTTTCGAGCTCATCGGTAGTGTACCAGGAGTGCCGGGAGGGTGCCGGGGTACCCCCGGGAGGGGTGTGACGACCAAAGAGGGGCATGGGCTGTTAGAGGAGGTGGACCAGCCCTTATTGGGATGGCCAAGTCCTTCCCTAAAGGCCTATGCGCATAGGGATAAAAGAGATAAGGCAATGAAGCTTAAAAAGAAAGGAGAAAGAGTCCTACCAAGGGAGTCCACCTCCCTTGTGGGAGGAGGACTCCTCCCTAGCTTCGGCCGAAGCTCCTTCTCCTTGGAGGATAGGCCAAGGCAGCCTCCCTCTCCCTCCTCCTATATATAGTGAAGGGTTTTGGCCTTTTGGAGACACACAATTCATCTCTCCACGACGTAACCCTACTCCTCCTCCTCGTCCTCCGCAGCGCTTGGCGAAGCCTTGCCGAAGAACCACATAGCTCCACCGCCACCACGTCGTCGTGCTGCCAGAGCTCTCCCTCAACTTCTCCTTTCTCCTTGCTGGATCAAGAAGGAGGAGACGTCACCGGGCTGTACGGGTGTTGAACGCGGAGGTGTCGTGATTCAACACATATATCGGAATCCACCGCGCTCTGAATCGCTGCGAGTACGACTCCATCAACTACGTTCATAGTAACGCTTCCGCTTAGCGATCTTCAAAGGTATGAAGTTGCTCTACCCCTTTGCTCGTTCTTGGTTTCTCCATAGATAGATCCTTGTATGGCGTAGGAATTTTTTTGAAATTACTACAATCCCCAACAACCTTTTTCCTTCCTCTAGTGGGTATACACATATTTTGTTTGGTGTTTATTATGTAATTAAATGGGTAGAAGTTATTCCAACCAATAGTGTTGATCATAACACCTCTATTAAAATGCTTAAGGAAGTTATTTCCCCACATTTTGGAGTCCTTAGATACTTAATGATGGATGGTGGTTCACATTTTATTTATGGTGCTTTTCGTAAGTTGCTTGCTAGATATGATGTTAACCATATAATTGCATCTCCCTATCATCCTCAGTCTAGTGGACAATAGAGAAATAAAAATAATATTGCAAAAGACTATCAATAGGCCTCGAAAGAATTGGTCTAAAGAGCAGCTTATAAAAATCCTATGGGTATATCTCCTTATAAAATGGTTTATGGGAAAGCATGTCATTTACCTCTTGATTTAGAACATAAAGCTTATTAGAAAATTAAAGAACTCAACTATGATTTTCAAACTTGCTGGTGAAAAGAGGTTATTTGATATTAGCTCATTAGATGAATGAAGAACCCAAGCTTATGAAAATGCCAAACTGCTCAAAGAAAAGTTAAAAGGTGGCATGACATAAGAATCCAAAAGCGGGAATTCAAAGTTGGTGAATATATTCTATTGTATAATTCTCGTCTTAGATTTTTTGCAGCAAAACTTCTCTCCAAATGGGAAGGACCATATATCATCGAAGAAGTTTACTGGTCTAGAGCTATTACGATCAATAATTCCGAAGGCACTAACCCGAAGGGGGCCAATGGACAATGAATAAATCACTATATTTCAGGTACACCAATTAATATTGAAACAAATATTATCCAAACCATGACACCGGAGGAGCACATTAAGGAGACCTTCCAGAACACTCCAAACCCTTAGAAGGAAGAGGTATGTGATACGGTAAGTAGACGGACTCAGAAAAACCTAGGTGCCCACTAGGCACCACGGCGCGCCAGCCCTCGTGGCACGACTTGGGTAGGGATGGCAATGGGTACCCATTACCCACGTACCATGCGGGTAAAAACCCTATTAGGGTAAGGGTACGGGACAAAAATTTACCCATGGGTATATAAATAGGAAAATCTAAAACCCATCGGGTGGAGCGGGTACGGATATGGGATCATATAACCCATACCCATATACCCATGTACCCATATAAAATCTATGTAATCTCAAAATTATCTCTATAATCTACACTATGTCAATAATTTGTGAACTGAAAGTGTATGCCTATGTGTTATTGTTTATGACTATATGATATTGTTTTATAAGAATGTGTTGTAGTTATAATCTATCTTTGTAAATTATATGATACAATGAAGTTTATAACTATAAGTTGTTTAAATTAATGTTTTGTAAATACGGGTAATTTTACCCGCGGGTACCCATCTACCCGTCGGGTAATGGGTATGGGAAAAAAATTATACCCGTTGACGGATATGGGTAAGGGTGATGGGTAATCTCAGACGGGACGGGTAAGGGTATGGGGAGACTTCACCCGTACCCATACCCTGCGGGTGCCATCCCTAGACTTGGTGGCTAGTGGGCCCCTCGGGCGAACCTGCGATGGGTCAGACCCAAGCGGCTAGAGGCGAACTGAGCGCCTGCATGTGACACCGAGGGATTGCCCGGACCTAGTAGACTAACACCCGGCTAGTCCATGGCAAGTGCAGCCTACAGACGGCCTGATTTGGCAAATCCCGCCGACGGGATGTGCAAAATTTTGCCAAATCCCATTGCCACCGCAGATCCACCAATAGGCCTCCCTCATCGGGACGAAGGAAGCACCCTGTCGATGGATTTGCTGCCGGGGCGCTAGGGTCGCCAGGGGAAAATGGGGTCGCCGACCTAGGGTTTGTGTGCTTGCGGACGACGGGTGGGGGGAGGATAAGAAGGAGAGGTTGTGATGCCGACTAGCGGGCCAGGGAAGGAGAATGCGGGCGAGGCGCGTGTCCGCTCCGTGTCCGCGGCGGCGCAAATGATGCCCAAATTTGCGTCCAGAATGGGTCGCGAGCGGATGAAAAGCGGACGCGCGTCCGTTCGGGTCGGTGTGTTGGGCCGACTTTTCTGTGTGCCACGACCCGAACGGATGCACACGGACGAAATGGGTCGGCGTGTTGGAGCTGCTCTAACTTCCTTTGAAAATATTTGAAATGGTTAATCATAAGAGCAAGCGTGAAGGAAGATAAGAGGTCGATTTGCTGGCCCCAGATGTTGGTTTTGGTGGGTGCAAAGATCTTGGATGATTCCCTACTCTATTTATTATTATTATTACTAGGACAAATGCTCGTGTGTTGCAACGGGTAGTTAAGATTTCTTACCTGAAACGCTATCATTTTAACTGAATTTTTGTTCTGACTTGTCATATTGATGGTGTGCATCTACGACCATACTCAGACATCATCGTCGTAGTGTCGTTCGGCACTGAGGAGGCTGCGTTTATAAATTGAGTATATTTTAAAAAGCATATATGTATAGCCATCACATGTAATAGATGAAACCTAAACAAATTCAACGATTAACATTCATTACTATCAGATGAATAATACTTATGATATTTTTTTAAATAAAACTTCCTATACTTATGATGTTCATCAATTTTATATATGCATTTACATCCTATTTGTGTATTCACTACAAAAAAAATGTAGTTTGTTGATAAAAACGCGCGTGGATTCTATCAAGAAAAGACACGTACGTAAAGTCTAATTAGGTCATGAAATATGTGTAAAGTGAGAACCCCGTGCAAGTACATCATGCCCAAGGATTATAACATTTTCCAAATATTGACGTTTAAGTTTACATGTTATAATACACATCGTCGATATGAAATAAAAATATTTAACATGTAAAATAACAACATATTCAAACTCTACACATTTTTCTAATCAGATTTCATATATATCGTGTTTAAATTGGATTCACGGTTTAAAAGATATTGTTATTTGAAAATATATATTTATTTTAAATAGACTTGGGAGTTATTAACGCATATGTTAGGGGTGTTTATGTGAAAGTATAAAAAATAATTCGTTTTGACTGAAAGATAGACTGCGGGTTATTTATCGTAAAAGTTAGCATTTTTTCTGTAAAATGCGGATAAAACGGATTGCGGGTTGATTCCATGAAAGCAGAAGCGTCGTTTTGCAAAACTACAAAAAACGGTTCGTTCTTGTCACTTATATCCGGACTGCGGGTTGATTTGAGAAAAACGCAGGGGGTTTTATGTAAAATGACCGACGACGTACGGCAGAAGCGGTGTGTGCTTTATTATTAGGGAGAGATTACTTCAAAGTGTATTTGGAATCTGTATTTTGTTTTCACGCTCAATGCTTTTGTTGAGATGTTGATGTTCTGATATTTTGTCTTTCTTGTTGTTGAACATTTGATTCTACGAACTCTGTTTTGGTTATTAGAAGATCATAATCAAACACCATCACTGAAGCTGGCTGGTTCTTGTATTAAGAAAAATAAAAATCCAATAAGTATGTGTTAAAGCTCACCAAGACCATTTCATGTGTGCTCTTTCAATCGAGAAAGTAACATGCATTGCCTGTTTCTCAACTTATTTTGCCAAAGTTGCTAGTTCAGTTTCTAGCACTTGTCAATTCGTTTAAATTTAACATGAGTTTTCCTCTCACATGTGGCCCATAAAGTGAAGAGTTGACAGACGATACCTTCAGAAGCGAGACGAGAAGCGGGCAGAATCAGGTTAGCATATGAATTCAAAGTATCTTGATTTAGAGGTATTGGAGGGTTGTAGGTCTTTTGTGTTGCTTATGAAACAAGGCCCATTTCATTGACTGGGGCCGGGGCATTGATGTAAATCTCTTCTCGGCTGGCACGGAGTTCCTTGGGGATTGTCATACCTCAGGGTTGAGTTGTATCGAAATGCAAGAAGAGAGAAGCTGGACATATCAAGTCTGTACCCTTCAAAGTTACTCAACGTTATTAGCCATCACCGAAAGGAAGTGTGAGCAACATGAATTTGGTTTCCTCTCTTGCAGGTCGACACTTTTGGTCTGTGCGTGGTTGCACACATGATGCTGCACGGGAAAGAGATGAGCATCAGTAAGGTGCCCGCGCTGGAGGATGATGGCTATGCGGACGGTGGTAAGTTTCCCTTTCCATCGCATCCCAACTTCAACGGACGGTGGTAAGTTTCCCTTTCCATCGCATCCCAACTTCAACGGACGGTGGTAAGTTTCCCTTTCCATCGCATCCCAACTTCGCAAGCCACCTAATAAGCACATACCCAGTATAGCACGTAACACGGAAAAAAATGCAAAAATAATAATATGAAAATGGACGTGAACATGGAATGACGCCTAGACCAGCCACAGACCACAATTCTATTCTCCATGAGTTTTCCAGCAAAAAAAAAATACCCAGAAGTCAGAGATTAGACTGTTATGCTACGATCCGACAACACACTTGATCACCTTCGGAATCCTCTATGTGTCCCCGGAAAGAAAAGGAAACCTCCCCCTTCGAGATGTTCTTGTAATGTTGAGCACACAGAGGTTAAGATCTAGCTCATCATGCTACTGGACTGGGAATGGGGGCTAATTTACTGTTCATCGGCCCCTGGCTTATAATCCTTCAGTATTTCATCGATAGCCTTATTGATTATGCTATCTCTGGCCTGATATGAGTTGAAACAAAGATTTCATGAGTGACTTTGAGAGACAGTATAGGGCACTGCGGCCAGCAAGAGAAGAAAAAAAGGACCTTTATCCCGATGGCCAGCGCTGTTCGGACATTCGCCACTTGACCTAACCTCAGCGAGCTTCCTTTGTTGTCCTTGAGGCACAGGACGGGGACTTGCCTTGTGCTTGCCAGGGTCGGAATGTGCTTTGTTAGCCATTTGGGATTGCAATCAGCGGCTATAATGACAGCCTACAGTACAATGAAACAAGATGTGAAATGCTTGTCAGGTTTAGTGTTCAGCATACAGGTATTGCGGATATGGACATATTTTAACACTTAAAATCACCTCTCTTTCTTTGCTCTCAAATAAACCTGACAGTAAAAATCCTAAATTGAGGCAATTAGTAATTGTTGACGTGACATTCAGAACCCGGTCGATTTAACTACTGGTTGTGCAGGTGAAAAAACATTAGTGTTTTATACTCCCTCCGTTCCTAAATATAAGTCTTTTAAGAGATTCCAACATACGGAGCAAAATGGATGAATCTAGATTCTAAAGTATGTGTATATACATCCGTATGTAGTCTGTAGTGGAATGTCTAAAAAGACTTATATTTAGGAACGGAGGGAGTAGAAGACAAGATTTTCACTTTGCAGATGACAGCATATATAGAGAATGATCTGATACTAAGGCCTTACATTGCGGTATGTAACCCTGACTAGAGTATTTTAGCCCTTCATGAATATTTGACCAGATAAGCAGTAAGGCACCAAGTCTTACATCCATGGTGTACATTGAAATGTGGACAGACATCGTTAGACCAGACCACCAGATACATGCTGCTCTTAGTCAATTCAACCTAATAGATGTACATAATGGCACTCCAAGTCCATAGCAAGTTACGGAACAAAAGTAACCTGAAGTGGCACCAAAGGAGCTCTCCGCCTAACTGTGCTGGTCGGTGCTTTACTGGAACAGCCAGAACGAGAAGCAGCGGCTGCGGGCATTCGCTCGAGAACCCTTGTCACGTCGTTGACCCCAACGGAAAATTGTTGCTACAAGGGCAAAAATCATGAATGCAAAAGAACATCAGAATATTCTGAACTCACTCATGATAACAGAAGTACTCTATCTGCAGTAAATAACTCTATAAACTTCACGATATTAAGCAAGGATGGCAATACCTTCATCCATATCTTTTCTTGCAAACCTCCCCTTGAAGCCTTGGCAACCTCTACACTCCTACAGAATGGTAACCCATCTCAATATTGGAATAAAACAAAACAAAGAAATGTTGGGAGAATAAAGGAATTTGCCTACTAACCTGATAAGTTTCGACAATAGATCATCAAGACAATCTCCTGTGATGTAATCTGAAGTTACTCTGTTAAAGGAGAAATACCGATGCGTGAACTGAAGTAGCTTAACTTGAATAAGAAGAACAAGAAAACACAGCTACAAAGATAACTACAAATAGCAGGGCAAAGAGTGTACGCTTGTTCTGCATCTTTCAGCAACTTGACTGACTTTTCAGATTTGTTCTTCTTCTTGCTCATTGGCACCAAACAGAGTGCTACCAACTGAGGAGAAGACCTATTAAATGAAACAGTAGCATAATCAAACCTTCACTTATTTCTACCTTCAATATGTAGCATACACAATATGTTCAAGAAAATCCGTAATGGGATAATATAAAAGAACTTCAAACATACTTAAACGTGACATACATCAGCATCGTATATTGTAAAGTTGAAGTTCGGTGCTACCAAAGAATTTTATGATGGCATTAATACTAGATGCACAATAATTTCTACATTCACCTACCAGTGGCAGATCCAGAAATGGAGTGTGTCCTGTGCAAACTTATACATACTAAATTTATCCAGAAACTGCACAACGAACTATTTAACACACTTACATTTAAGATTATAAAAGAAACATGTCATTGGATGCAAGATTTTACGATTATAAAAAATAAATATGGTAATGACAATCAAAGAACAAATCGTACTTCATAGCGATAATATGTAGACTAATTTAGTCCAGTTACAAAAATCAGGAGAAAATTCACCTTCCACCGGCCGCGAGTTGATTGCTACAATGCTCCCAGCCTCCTATTCTCTCGGGTGTTGACCTGCCATCAACATGAAAACATATTCGCCTGAGAAATGAGGATCAGTTGAAACGAATTGATGCAATCGTAAATGGAGACACGGAGATAAACAGAGGAAGGGCTGACCACCAGCACGAAACGAGGTGCCGCGCAGGCGACGCTGCGGCTGCAGGACGCGCAGCTGCTTCGCGGGGTGGAGCGGGCCGGCAGAAAGCGCACAGGGTGCCGGCAGCTCTTGCGTCAGGTCGTGGTGGCTGACCGGAGCAATGGTGTCAGAGTCGGGGAGCTAGGGCATCGCTGCGTCAGCGAGACTTCTCAGTGTTTTGGCCTGCGGAGGGGAGCAGCAGAGGAGCAACGAAGGCGTGGGAAGGGGGGTGGAGGAGAATCAGCAGCGCCACCGGAGTAGGAGGTCGGATGGAGGAGACGCCTGGGAAGAAAAGTGCGCCGGCCGGCGGGGAAGAGAGGCGTGGAGGACGGCGGCGGATGGTGGCGGCGCGTCACCTAATTACTGCAGAGGGCCGTGCGATGAGAGTGGGCTTTAGGTCGACGGGCCTTATAGCAGCCCAAAATGGGAGAACCTACAATCATTCACCGTTGTGATGTGTCTCAAAAAAAAGTTCATTGTTCTGATTCTCCAAAACAAAAACAAGGGTTCTCTATTCTACCAAATTCTCTAGTGATTCTCAAAAACAAAAAATCTCTGGTGTTCCCTTCAAAAAATTATCTCTACCTCTTCGAGTATGTTGGTTCATGGACAGTCAGATGGATCTCACTTAGCTGGCCTGCTTTCAAGCATCAGTTTGCTAAACATGCAAATGTCTCTGGAATTTTCGTTGGCACTATATAATACATCAATTGATTTCTTATTGTTGAAATCTGTGAATTAGAAGAATGTCTTTTTTATACGATGCCTATACTTAGAGGCTTATAAATCGAGTATTTTCTAGTGTGGTGCGAAATATTGTGTTGTTCTTATGACCCATGGTCCTACGTGAAGTATTCCAACACATTTCCACAAATCAGTTTTTATATTCTTGATGTAACACGTGTTCATGTCCAATCAGGGATGGATTCAAGTGGTGTTGGGACATGTATAGAGAAGGGAGCCCATTATATATGGAGACATGTTTTGAACTGGGGTGTGTTGTTTCCTACGTGATGGTGTAGACGTTAGATGAGGGATCTCCATATAAGTAGAATGTCACACATTTGATGTTGTATCTTGGATGATTCATAGAAAAAATGCCAGGAGAATTCATCAGTTGCATATCTTTTTTACGTCTTATACATGTTATTTCTTTGTCTATAGGTTGGTCCGTTCTTCAAAAAAGCTGCGAACGTGACTATATATGAGAAGCGTAGTTAAATGTGTTCAAGAAGTATACATAGGAAAGAAATAGACTACTAGGCGTAAGAACTCTCGAGCTTTGTCAGCTACATAGGTACCTACATTCAAAACGTATAACGATTTTTCAAAAACTATAACAAACACAACACATTGCAGGCGTAAAAATAAATCCACGTATTTCTAGGCAAGAAACGGATTAAGAAAACATGCATGAAATAGGTGACACCGTAGGTAGGCGGGTGAAAATTCACGGCACACCGGCAGGCCCTGGCCGGCCACCAGTGCATGTGTTGCCGGTGTCGGAAGCTGAGTCCCCGAAGTTGAAGATGTCGTTGCACTGCGGTCCACTGCCGCCACCGCTGGCCACCGCGGCGCTAGCTAGAAGTGCAAGCATGAGGCAGCAGTATGAGAAGAGAGCGGTCGCTGCAACCCCAGCGATGCCTATGCTTATGATTGCCAAGGTATGTCTTTGTTGCGTCTTTGCCCACGCAATGCACGTATTGTCGTGTTTATATAGCACTCGCAGCCTCGCAGGTGTCATGGTTCCATGGGCCCTGCAGCAATTGGCACGCATGGAGCTCTTCATATGCTCCTATACAAGATTAAGGTGTCGCGTCGATGCGTCAGCTGCGCCCAACATCTAGCATGCTACTTCTCGCACAAAAGTGAATAAGGGGGTTCTTGCAACTAACTTGTGGATCAGCAGGAGCAAATCAAGCAAGCAGCTAGGATTCCCAACATGCAGAGCTAGGCAGAAAAAACACTAGCATCAACTCAAGCCCGTCGTCACCTGGCTGGTGGGGAATTTCATCGAACACCATCCGTACAAGCAGTAGGTAGCAAGAGGGAGTGGAGCGAAGGAAAGCGGGGAAGGGGGATCTGACGCACATGTTGAGGTTGCCGGCGATCCGGCGCTCCGCCTCGCGCACGCAGTCGAGGACGACGGGCATGTCGCTGTCGTCCCGGTAGGCACCCTGCAGTTCGTACGTCCAACCATTTCTCAGAACCAGCCGCCGCCGCCGGCGGCATTCATTCGGGCGCAAAAGATTCCGAACAAAGAAAGAAGCAAGCGAAGGTGTAAGAGAGGAGGGGGCGGGAGAGAGAGCACGCACGACGCCGACGTTGACTTTGTCGGGGGAGGGGTCGGCGAGGAAGGCCTCGGTGATGCCGAGGATGGGGTCCTTGGCGCCGGCTCGACGTGGCCGAAGAGCGATGCCATGGCCCGCTGTCGGGACCCGATCGATCTATGAGGGGCGTGTATGTATGAATTTGTTTTTGCGGAGGGGGGTGTATGTATGATTTTGGGAAAATTCATCTCAGATTTGAGGTATCTCTCCCTAATCTCTCCCTAATAATAAAGCGGATATTGTTTCTGATCGTCCGTCGTGGTTTTTTTGTGAAAAAGTCCCTCCATTTTCGAACATTCAACCCGCAGTCCCTGATTAAGCGGATATGTGAAAAAACGTTTCAGATTTGCAAGAAAGCCCCTGCATCTGTAAAATTTTCACTCGCGACCCTTTGTTTGATCTTATCCTCTTTCTAGCCGCGTCGGAGCAGGATAAGGTGAGGGGCAGCGCCCTTGTCGGCGGACTGGAGGAGATCCTCACCGACGAGGGTCACCGGCGTCGAGGTGGGAAGGTGAGGCCGGGGTCTTTTTGCGTGAGGAAGTGAAAGAAAGAGGTCGTCGCAGGCGGAGCTTCTTGCGATGGACGAGATCCTCACCGACGGCACCGATGGGGGTCACCGGCGTCGAGGTGGCAAGGTCAGGCACGGGTCGGTACTGTCTCTCCCGACCATGGCTGCGACCGCCCTCTCCTTCACCATCCTGCGACCATGCTCGGGGCTCCCTGAACGGCGAGGCAGAGCTCCTGGACACGGCTGCCTGTCCCGAGGAGGTTTGTAGCAACGACGACCTCTGGTGCAGGAGGAGGTCTCCATGGAGGTGGAAATTTAATCCGACCTCACCTGGGGCTGCCGGCCACCCCGAGCTCCTACTTCCGGCAGCCTCCCGAAGCTCCTCCCGACCTCCTCCCTGAGCCTGAAGCACGAAGAAGGTACTTTTTTCACACCAGAAGGTCACCTAGCTACTCCCCGTAAATCAAATCCCCTTTTGAAATTCTGTAGTTGACCAAATTAACTAGGAAATGCAGTATGTAACCCAGATTATGCCTCAAATAACACATAGATCTATTGATTGATTCCTCACATCAATGTACCGAATGGGCTTAGAAATGGAGAAGTGACATGGTGAGTTGTGGCCTGTTTCTTTTTCTTTTCATCTGCAATTTTATGTAATGTGTGACCCCTTTCTCCATAAGGTGTTTGCTAATGTATGAGCCCAATCTAAAATTAATTAGGCTAATTGTGAGTGTTTCAGTTTCCTAGATGGTGATGCTTCTGTTATCGAAATCATGTGATTTCTATTTTCATGTCTAGACTTGGTTTCATCTTTGTTCACAAGGTGAATACCACTAAATCTTTAGTTGTTTATGCATTCACAGCCCATGCATATATATATATCAACTGGTTTATGAAGCACCTCCATCAATACAAAGCGCTCCCTTGGAAACTTGGACAAAAGTAAGAAGTAGACCGAAGGCTTGAAATTGCAAGAAGCAACCTGCTTTGGTTCAAATAATTTTGACAGTCGACCGATCTATTAGGAAATCTATGCCAATTAATTTCTCCAGCATACAACCATGCTGTTTGATTAGTCAGAATTTTCTTAGCCTCTTCGGACTCTAATACAATTGTTTTCCGTGGCCCAAAAACTGTTGCAAAGCACATATAAGTGGTGATATATCCTAGAACAGGAAAACAAATCTGAAAAATACCTTTTCCATGAGAAATTGGAAATGTCACTTGGACTCGAAGAGACATAGCTAGATAATACCGATTAATTCCACCCTTGGCATGATCATATTCGTGTAGGCTGTCCTTTTACTCTTCAAACATTGGCAATCATTTTTTTCATCTATTATTGAGCATATGGCATGTATATGATGACATACACTTGAAAAAATGATGGACCCGCGGGTTGTAGCACGACAATTGAGTCTTCTCCTCTTGAATAGTACATGAGCATCACTTTGTTGATTTGTTCCTTTCTCTCTCAATTTTGATCAGGTGCACAGCCAATGTTTTTTTATTCAAATGTGACTAACCTATACAAGGGTTCTTGTGGGTACCAAGTCAGAGTACACCTTTCTTCAGTTTGGCCTTGCAAAGTGTGTCCGGATCTATAAATTAGCTGCCAAGAAAGCAAGCAACCATGGTGTTGTTGGAATTATGCCCTAGAGGCAATAATAAATATAGTTATTACTATAATTCCTGTATCAAGATAATCGTTTATTATCCATGCTATAATTGTATTGAATGAAGACTCATTTACATGTGTGGATACATAGACAAAACACCGTCCCTAGCAAGCCTCTAGTTGGCTAGCCAGTTGATCAAAGATAGTCAGTGTCTTCTGATTATGAACAAAGTGTTGTTGCTTGATAACTGGATCACGTCATTAGGAGAATCACGTGATGGACTAGACCCAAACTAATAGACGTAGCATGTTGATCGTGTCATTTTGTTGCTACTGTTTTCTGCGTGTCAAGTATTTATTCCTATGACCATGAGATCATATAACTCATTGACACCGGAGGAATGCTTTGTGTGTATCAAACGTCGCAACGTAACTGGGTGACTATAAAGATGCTCTACAGGTATCTTCGAAGGTGTTAGTTGAGTTAGTATGGATCAAGACTGGGATTTGTCACTCCGTGTGACGGAGAGGTATCTCGGGGCCCACTCGGTAATACAACATCACACACAAGCCTTACAAGCAATGTGACTTAGTGTAAGTTGCGGGATCTTGTATTACGGAACGAGTAAAGAGACTTGCCGGTAAACGAGATTGAAATAGGTATGCGGATACTGACGATCGAATCTCGGGCAAGTAACATACCGAAGGACAAAGGGAATGACATACGGGATTATATGAATCCTTGGCACCGAGGTTCAAACGATAAGATCTTCGTAGAATATGTAGGATCCAATATGGGCATCCAGGTCCCGCTATTGGATATTGACCGAGGAGTCTCTCTGGTCATGTCTACATAGTTCTCGAACCCGCAGGGTCTGCACACTTAAGGTTCGACGTTGTTTTATGCGTATTTGAGTTATATGGTTGGTTACCGAATGTTGTTCGGAGTCCCGGATGAGATCACGGACGTCACGAGGGTTTCCGGAATGGTCCGGAAACGAAGATTGATATATAGGATGACCTCATTTGATTACCGGAAGGTTTTCGGAGTTACCGGGAATGTACCGGGAATGACGAATGGGTTCCGGGAGTTCACCGGGGGGCAACCCACCCCGGGGAAGCCCATAGGCCTTGAGGGTGGCGCACCAGCCCTTAGTGGGCTGGTGGGGCAGCCCAAAAGGGCCCTATGCGCCTAGGAAAGAAAATCAAAGAGAAAAGAAAAAAAAAGAGGAGGTGGGAAGGGAAGGAAGGACTCCCACCCACCAAACCAAGTCCAACTCGGTGTGGGGGGGGTGCCTTCCCCCTTGGACTCGGCCGACCCCCTTGGGGCTCCTTGAGCCCCAAGGCAAGGTCCCCTCCCTCCCACCTATATATACGGAGGTTTTAGGGCTGATTTTAGATGACTTTTCCACGGCAGCCCGGCCACATACCTCCACGGTTTTTCCTCTAGATCACGTTTCTACGGAGCTCGGGCGGAGCCCTGCTGAGACAAGGTCATCACCAACCTCCGGAGCGCCGTCACGCTGCCGGAGAACTCTTCTACCTCTCCGTCTCTCTTTCTGGATCAAGAAGGCCGAGATCATCGTCGAGCTGTACGTGTGCTGAACGCGGAGGTGCCGTCCGTTCGGTACTAGATCGTGGGACTGATCGCGGGATTGTTCGCGGGGCGGATTGAGGGACGTGAGGACGTTCCACTACATCAACCGCGTTCACTAACGCTTCTGCTGTACGGTCTACAGGGGTACGTAGATCACTCATCCCCTCTCGTAGATGGACATCACCATGATAGGTCTTCGTGCGCGTAGGAAATTTTTTGTTTCCCATGCGACGTTCCCCAACAGTGGCATCATGAGCTAGGTTCATGCGTAGATGTCTTCTCGAGTAGAACACAAAAGTATTTGTGGGCGGTGATGTGCCTTTTGCTGCCCTCCTTAGTCTTTTCTTGATTCCGCGGTATTGTTGGATTGAAGCGGCTTGGACCGACATTACTCGTACGCTTACGAGAGACTGGTTTCATCGCTACGAGTAACCCCGTTGCTCAAAGATGACTGGCAAGTGTCGGTTTCTCCAACTTTAGTTGAATCGGATTTGACCGAGGAGGTCCTTGGATGAGGTTAAATAGCAACTCATATATCTCCGTTGTGGTGTTTGCGTAAGTAAGATGCGATCCTACTAGATACCCATGGTCACCACTAAAACATGCAACAACAAAATTAGAGGACGTCTAACTTGTTTTTGCAGGGTATGCTTGTGATGTGATATGTCCAACGATGTGATGTGATATATTGGATGTATGAGATGATCATGTTGTAATAGAAAATATCGACTTGCACGTCGATGGTACGGCAACCGGCAGGAGCCATAGGGTTGTCTTTATACTAACGTTTGTGCTTGCAGATGCGTTTACTATTTTGCTAGGATGTAGCTTTAGTAGTAATAGCATGAGTAGCACGGCAACCCCGATGGCAACACGTTGATGGAGATCATGGTGTGGCGCCGGTGACAAGAAGATCGTGCCGGTGCTTCGGTGATGGAGATCAAGAAGCACGTGATGATGGCCATATCATGTCACTTATGAATTGCATGTGATGTTAATCCTTTTATGCACCTTATTTTGCTTAGAACGACGGTAGCATTATGAGGTGATCTCTCACTAAAATTTCAAGACGAAATTGTGTTCTCCCCGACTGTGCACCGTTGCTACAGTTCGTCGTTTCGAGACACCACGTGATGATCGGGTGTGGTAGACTCAACGTTCACATACAACGGGTGCAAAACAGTTGCGCACGCGGAACACTCGGGTTAAGCTTGACGAGCCTATCATGTGCAGACATGGCCTCGAAACACATGAGACCGAAAGGTCGATTATGAATCATATAGATGATATGATTAGCATAGGGATGCTTACCACTGAAACTATACTCAACTCACGTGATGATCGGACTTGAGCTAGTGTAAGTGGATCATGAACCACTCAAATGACTAGAGAGATGTACTTTTTGAGTGGGAGTTTAGCAAATAATTTGGTTAAGTTAAACTCTAATTATCTTGAACATAGTCTAAGTCCACTTTGAATATATTTGTGTTGTAGATCATGGCTCACGCGACAGTCACCCTGAATTTTAATACGTTCCTAGAGAAAGCTAAGTTGAAAGATGATGGAAGCAACTTTGTAGACTGGGCTCGTAATCTTAAGCTAATCTTACAAGCTGGGAAGAAGGATTATGTCCTTAATGCTGCGCTAGGAGATGAACCACCCGCTACGGCTGATCAGGATGTTAAAAACGCTTGGTTAGCACGTAAGGAGGACTACTCAATAGTTCAATGTGCAGTCTTGTATGGCTTAGAACCGGGACTTCAACGTCGCTTTGAGCGTCATGGAGCATTTGAGATGTTCCAAGAGTTGAAGTTTATCTTTCAGAAGAACGCCCGGACCGAGAGGTATGAGACCTCCGATAAATTCTATGCTTGCAAGATGGAGGAGAACTCGTCTGTTAGTGAACATGTGCTCAAAATGTCTGGGTACTCAAACCGTCTAGCTGAGGTGGGGATTGAACTCCCGCAAGAGGCTATCACTGACAGAATCCTTCAATCACTGCCGCCAAGCTATAAAGGCTTTGTGTTGAACTACAACATGCAAGGGATGAACAAGTCTCCCGGCGAGTTGTTTGCGATGCTGAAAGTCGCAGAGTCTGAACTCCGTAAAGAGCATCAAGTGTTGATGGTGAATAAGACCACTAGTTTCAAGAGAAACGGCAAAGGCAAGAAGGGTAATTCGAAGAAGAGCGGCAAGCCTGTTGCCAATCCGACGAAGAAACCCAAAGCTGGACCTAAACCTGAAACGGAGTGTTACTATTGCAAGGGTATGGGTCACTGGAAGCGCAATTGCCCCAAGTATCTGGCAGATAAGAAGGCGGCCAAAGAAAAATCAGGTATATTTGATATACATGTTATTGATGTGTACTTAACCGGCTCTCGTAGTAGTGCCTGGGTATTCGATACCGGTTCTGTTGCTCATATTTGCAACTCGAAACAGGAACTGCGGAATAGACGAAGGCTGGCGAAAGATGAAGTGACGATGCGCGTAGGAAATGGTTCCAAGGTTGATGCAATCGCCGTCGGCACAGTTTCACTTCAGTTACCATCAGGATTAGTGATGAACTTAAATCATTGTTATTTAGTGCCTGCGTTGAGCATGAACATTATATCTGGATCTTGTTTATTGCGAGACGGTTACTCTTTTAGGTCAGAGAATAATGGTTGTTCTATTTCTATGAGTAACATCTTTTATGGTCATGCACCTAATGTGAGAGGATTGTTCATATTGAATCTTGATAGCGATACGCATATACATAACATTAAGACCAAAAGAGTTAGAGTTAACAATGATAGCGCCAGATTTTTGTGGCACTGCCGCTTAGGTCATATTGGTGTAAAACGCATGAAGAGACTCCATGCTGATGGACTTTTGGAGTCACTTGACTTTGATTCACTTGACACGTGCGAACCATGCCTCATGGGAAAGATGACTAAGACTCCATTCTCCGAAACTATGGAGCGTGCAAGTGACTTGTTGGAAATCATACATACCGATGTGTGTGGTCCGATGAGCGTAGAGGCGCGCGGCGGATATCGTTATTTTCTCACCTTCACTGACGATTTGAGTAGATATGGTTATGTCTACTTGATGAAGCACAAGTCTGAAACATTTGAAAAGTTCAAGCAATTTCAAAGTGAAGTGGAAAATCATCGTAACAAGAAGATCAAGTTCCTACGGTCTGATCGTGGGGATGAATATCTGCGTTTCGAGTTTGGTGCTCACTTAAGACAATGTGTAATTGTTTCACAGTTGACACCGCCTAGAACACCACATCGTAATGGTGTGTCGGAACGTCGTAATCGTACTTTATTAGAGATGGTGCGATCTATGATGTCTCTTACCGATTTGCCGTTATCATTTTGGGGTTATGCATTAGAAACAGCTGCATTCACTTTAAATAGGGCACCATCAAAATCCGTTGAGACGACACCATACGAACTGTGGTATGGCAAAAGGCCAAAGTTGTCGTTTCTTAAAGTTTGGGGATGTGATGCTTATGTCAAAAAGCTTCAGCCTGAAAAGCTGGAACCCAAAGCGGAAAAGTGCGTCTTCATAGGTTACCCAAAAGAGACAGTTGGGTACACCTTCTATCTCAAATCCGAGGGCAAAGTGTTTGTTGCTAAAAACGGAGCTTTTCTCGAGAAGGAGTTTCTCTCGAGAGAATTGAGTGGGAGGAAGATAGAACTTGACGAGGTTGTCGAACCTCTCATCCCTCTGGATGGTGGCGCAGGGCAAGGGGAAACCTCTGTCATTGCGACGCCGGTTGAGGAGGAAGTTAATGATGATGATCATGAAACTCCGGTTCAAGTTTCTGTCGAACCACGCAGGTCGACAAGACCACGTGCTGCTCCAGAGTGGTACGGTAATCCCGTCTTATCAATCATGTTGTTAGACAACAATGAACGTGCAAATTATGAAGAAGCAATGGTGGGCCCAAATTCCGACAAATGGCTGGAAGCCATGAAGTCCGAGATAGGATCCATGTATGAGAACAAAGTGTGGACTTTGGAGGTACTACCTGAGGGCCACAAGGCTATTCAGAACAAATGGATCTTTAAGAGGAAGACGGACGCTGACGGCAATGTGACCGTTTATAAAGCTCGACTTGTGGCAAAGGGTTTTTCACAAGTTCAAGGAGTTGACTACGATGAGACATTCTCACCCGTAGCGATGCTTAAGTCCGTCATAATCATGTTAGCAATAGCTGCATTTTTCGATTATGAAATCTGGCAGATGGATGTCAAAACGGCGCTCCTTAACGGTTTCCTTAAGGAAGAGTTGTATATGATACAACCCGAAGGTTTTGTCGATCCTAAGAATGCTAACAAGGTGTGTAAGCTCCAGAGATCCATTTATGGACTGGTGCAAGCATCTCGGAGTTGGAACAAACGCTTTGATGAGGTGATCAAAGCATTTGGGTTTATATAAGTGGTTGGAGAATCTTGTTTTTACAAGAAAGTGAGTGGGAGCTCTGTGGCGTTTCTAATATTATATGTGGATGACATATTGCTGATTGGAAACAACGTGGAGTTTTTAGAGAGCATAAAGGATTACTTGAATAAGAGTTTCTCTATGAAGGACCTAGGAGAAGCTGCTTATATTCTAGGCATTAAGATCTATAGGGATAGATCAAAATGCCTGATAGGACTTTCACAAAGCACATACCTTGATAAAGTTTTGAAAAGGTTCAAAATGGAACAGTCCAAGAAAGGGTTCTTGCCAGTTTTACAAGGTACGAGATTGAGTAAGACTCAGTGCCCAGCAACTGATGAAGATAGAGAGCATATGCGCTCCGTCCCCTATGCTTCAGCCATAGGTTCTATCATGTATGCAATGCTGTGCACTAGACCGGATGTTAGCCTGGCCATAAGTATGGCAGGTAGGTTCCAGAGTAATCCAGGAGTGGATCACTGGACAGCGGTCAAGAATATCCTAAAGTACCTGAAAAGGACTAAGGAGATGTTTCTCGTGTATGGAGGTGACGAAGAGCTCGCCGTAAAAGGTTACGTCGATGCAAGCTTTGACACAGATCCGGACGACTCTAAGTCGCAAACCAGATACGTATTTATTCTTAATGGGGGTGCGGTAAGCTGGTGCAGTTCCAAGCAAAGCATCGTAGCAGATTCTACATGTGAAGCAGAGTACATGGCTGCCTCGGAGGCGGCTAAGGAGGGTGTCTGGATGAAGCAGTTCATGACGGATCTTGGAGTGGTGCCAAGCGCACTGAATCCAATAACCTTGTTCTGTGACAACACGGGTGCCATTGCCTTAGCAAAGGAACCACGGTTTCACAAGAAGACCAGACACATCAAACGACGCTTCAACCTCATCCGCGACTATGTCGAGGGAGAGGACGTAAATATATGCAAAGTGCACACGGATCTGAATGTAGCAGACCCGCAGACTAAACCTCTTCCACGGCCAAAGCATGATCAACACCAGAACTGTATGGGTGTTAGATTTATTACAATGTAATTCACATGATGATGTGAGGGCTAGATTATTGACTCTAGTGCAAGTGGGAGACTGTTGGAATTATGCCCTAGAGGCAATAATAAATATAGTTATTATTATCATTCCTGTTTCAAGATAATCGTTTATTATCCATGCTATAATTGTATTGAATGAAGACTCATTTACATGTGTGGATACATAGACAAAACACCGTCCCTAGCAAGCCTCTAGTTGGCTAGCCAGTTGATCAAAGATAGTCAGTGTCTTCTGATTATGAACAAAGTGTTGTTGCTTGATAACTGGATCACGTCATTAGGAGAATCACGTGATGGACTAGACCCAAACTAATAGACGTAGCATGTTGATCGTGTCATTTTGTTGCTACTGTTTTCTGCGTGTCAAGTATTTATTCCTATGACCATGAGATCATATAGCTCACTGACACCGGAGGAATGCTTTGTGTGTATCAAACGTCGCAACGTAACTGGGTGACTATAAAGATGCTCTACAGGTATCTCCAAAGGTGTTAGTTGAGTTAGTATGGATCAAGACTGGGATTTGTCACTCCGTGTGACAGAGAGGTATCTCGGGGCCCACTCGGTAATACAACATCACACACAAGCCTTGCAAGCAATCTGACTTAGTGTAAGTTGCGGGATCTTGTATTACGGAACGAGTAAAGAGACTTGTCGGTAAACGAGATTGAAATAGGTATGCGGATACTAACGATCGAATCTCGGGCAAGTAACATACCGAAGGACAAAGGGAATGACATACGGGATTATATGAATCCTTGGCACTGAGGTTCAAACGATAAGATCTCCATAGAATATGTAGGATCCAATATGGGCATCCAGGTCCCGCTATTGGATATTGACCGAGGAGTCTCTCGGGTCATGTCTACATAGTTCTCGAACCCGCAGGGTCTGCACACTTAAGGTTCGACGATGTTTTCTGCGTATTTGAGTTATATGGTTGGTTACCGAATGTTGTTCGGAGTCCCGGATGAGATCACGGACGTCACGAGGGTTTCCGGAATGGTCCGGAAACGAAGATTGATATATAGGATGACCTCATTTGATTACCGGAAGGTTTTCGGAGTTACCGGGAATGTACCGGGAATGACGAATGGGTTCCGGGAGTTCACCGGGGGGGCAACCCACCCCGGGGAAGCCCATAGGCCTTGAGGGTGGCACACCAGCCCTTAGTGGGCTGGTGGGACAGCCCAAAAGGGCCCTATACGCCTAGGAAAGAAAATCAAAGTGAAAAGAAAAAAAAGATGAGGTTTGAAGGGAAGGAAGGACTCCCACCCACCAAACCAAGTCCAACTCGGTTTGGGGGGGGAGCCTTCCCCCTTGGACTCGGCCGACCCCCTTGGGGCTCCTTGAGCCCCAAGGCAAGGTCCCCTCCCTCCCACCTATATATACGGAGGTTTTAGGGCTGATTTTAGACGACTTTTCCACGGCAGCCCGACCACATACCTCCACGGTTTTTCCTCTAGATCGCGTTTCTGCGGAGCTCGGGCGGAGCCCTGCTGAGACAAGGTCATCACCAACCTCCGGAGCGCCGTCATGCTGCCGGAGAACTCTTCTACCTCTCCGTCTCTCTTGCTGGATCAAGAAGGCCGAGATCATCGTCGAGCTGTACGTGTGCTGAACGCGGAGGTGCCGTCCGTTCGGTACTAGATCGTGGGACTGATCGCGGGATTGTTCGCGGGGCGGATCGAGGGACGTGAGGACGTTCCACTACATCAACCACGTTCACTAACGCTTCTGCTGTACGGTCTACAAGGGTACGTAGATCACTCATCCCCTCTCGTAGATGGACATCACCATGATAGGTCTTCGTGCGCGTAGGAAAATTTTTGTTTCCCATGCGACGTTCCCCAACAGGTGTATCTGAAACTTTTGCAGTTAACAAAGGGCGTGAGAAGGGGGAGAATAAAAAAGCCTTGCTGTCGGAGGTGATATCAACATGTTAGTAGTAGCTACACATTGTCTGCAATAAGAGAACTTAAGCCTCGTGGTGAGTCGACCTTGTAGTTGCAATAAAAGATCTAATCACTTAATATGTTTGATTTATTTTGGTTCATGAGAACACGTCTCTAAGCTTTTGTCATGTCATGTAGTCCATCAACTAAATGTATTATATTAACATGTCTAAAGTGCAATCAACATCAGTTTTATTGATTTTAATTAACAAAATGGGTTGTATATTATTTATAATCATTATAGGTAAAATATGTTATCAGTCGCTTGATTTGAAGGGCATAATTTTATTATCCGTTGCAATGCACGGACTCTTTTGCTAGTAATAATAAAGCATGCAGTGCTTCTGTCGTCCGGCATGGTTGTTTTGTAAAAAAAAACCTGGAGTTTCCCGAAATAAACCCGCAGTCCGGATTTAAGTGACAAGCGTCGTTTTTTGTATTTTTACACGAAACCCCCTATGATTTCCCGAAATCAACCCGTAGTAGAGAACGAATCGTTTTTTGGAATTTTTGTAGAAACCTCCTTCAGTTTTCATAAAATAAACCCGCGGTACATACTTGAGTAAAAAAACAATCATTTTCCGTATGTTTTTGAAAACACCCCTATAGTTTTAATTAATTAATCTGTAGTTTAGTTATAAGTGCAAAATGGTTTAAAAATCATATCTTTTAAACGGTAACTCTAATTTTACATTATTATATATGAAATTTTATTAGAAAAATACGTAGAATCTGAATATAACATTATTTTATCTATTTAAATTTTTAAATTTCTGTTTATAATGTAATTTTAATCAATAGTGATGCACATAATCTAAATATAATGTTATTTTATCTATTTAACAATTTAAAAATTATATTTATGGTGTAATTTTAATCAATAGCGTACAATCCATTTTTTTCATAACGAGGCCGATCCATGTTGTTAATTAATCCGCGGTCCAATTATAATTAACAAATACTTAAAAAATTATATCTTTTAAATTGTAACTCTAATTTTAAATTATTACATATGAACTTTCATTCAAAAAATATGTTGAATCGAAATATAATGTATCTTACCTATTTAATTTTTTAAATTTCTATTTATAATGTAATTTGAATCTATAGTGATGCGTACAATCTAAATATGATGTTATTTTACTTATTTAACAATTTTTAAATTATATTTATGTAGTAAGTTTAAATAAAGGTCTCAAGTCATGATTATTAGGTTAAGACGTGTTGTATGGTTTGCTCCCGTTGCAACGCACGGGCTCTTTTGCTAGTATTAGCTAAAGTATATGCTTTGCACGATGGCAAGGTTGCAAAAAGATTCGATACAACTCAGCCACAGCCCGACAGCTTTTATAAGCGAGAGGATTTTACCGACAAGAGTAACTACAGTAACCGGCAACAGAATTAATACAATAACTATCTATCGGCTACGATGAAGCGGTACGCGAGGAGTAATCTCAGTCGTTTCTTCAGTGAACTCTGTAATTGAATGTAGTTGTCTGCACTCTGGTCGTGACATTGCCCCCTTCTGGAACACAACGTGTCCTCACGGTGTTGTCGTGTCCTGGCGCCATTCTTGCGTCGTTGCTTTGAAAAACTCTGGGAATTAGTATTTGATAAAATCTGCAACCTCCCATGTAGCTTCTTGTGGTGATAAATTTTCCCATTGGATCAGCCACTGTACCACCGGAGTGTTTTGTCTGGGTATCTGCCTCACCTGAAGAACTCCTGCTCACCCTGTCTTGATGGTGCCATCAGCATTGACCATTGGAAGGTGAGGACTAGGTATAGAATGATCTCCAACGTGCTTCTTTAGCTGACTGACATGGAACACCGGGTGTATTTTGACATGCTGTGGAAACTGCAGTTTGTAAGCTGAATTGCCAACTTTCTGAATGATGAGGACCATAGAACTTATTTTGGAGTTTGAGAGCTCCTCTAAAACCAAAAGCTGCCAATCTATATGGGGCCATTTTAAGATACACCATATCTACTACCTGAAAGGATCTTTCCACTCTCTTCAAATCAACATACTTTTTCATTCTGTTCTGTGCCAGCACCAAGTTGTTTCTGAGTTGCTCCAACATCCGTTGCTTAGGTGCCAGAAAATCTTGTGCCTCTCCTTCTTCAGGACCAGGGATAGCTAGCTCATTTATCAAGGGAGGAGGGTAACCATATAAAGCTTGAAATGGAGGCATTTTGAGGTTGGTATGGTAGGTTGAATTATACCCAAACTCTGCTAGTGCCAACCAAGAAAACCATTTGCTAGGAGCATTAGTTGTCATGCATCTCAGATATGTTTCCAAACATTGGTTGATCCTCTCTGTTTGTCTATCAGTTTGAGGGTGGTATATAGTGCTGTATCTTAACTCTACTTTCAAATCAGCAAATATATCCTTCCACAACTTGCTGGTAAAGATTCTATCTCTATCTGAAATGATTAGTTTGGGTGGACCATGCAACCTGATGATTTGGTCCACAAAAGCTTGAGCCACACTTAGCATTGTATAAGGATGCGAGAGGGGAATAAAATGTGCATATTTTGTAAATTTGTCCACCACCACCATAATAACATCATATCCTTTAGAGATTGGCAACCCTTCCACAAAGTCCATTGAGATATGTTGCCATGCCAGATCTGCTACAGGCAAAGGATCAAGTAATCCTGGTTGGCGGCAATTCTCATGTTTAGCTCTCTGACAGATAGGACAAAATGCAATGAATTCCTCCACTTTCTTTTTAATTCCAGGCCAATAAAAGATGGACTTCACTCTCTGGCAAGTGGCTCTAGTTCCAGAGTGTCCTCCTACTGGAGAACTATGTAATGCTGCCAACAACTTGTTTCTTAATGTTGGTACATTACCCACAAGTATTTTTCCTTTGTACCTGATAATACCATAGTGGACTGAATAATCACCATTTGTGTTATCAGGTTGTAAGAAGAGCTTTTCCAACAATATTTTACTGTCCCCATCTTGTTGATAGCTGTCCAACAGTTCTTCAGCCCAAGTGGGAGTAGCTGTAGAGATTGCCATACATCCAGGGAGCACTCTAGAAAGAGCATCAACCACTTTGTTGTAGACTCCTTTTTAATATTGTATGGTGAAATTGAATTCTAGCAGTTTCATCATCAGTTTATGTTGTATTCCTTCAATCAACTTCTGATGAGTGATGAATTTGAGAGACTGCTCATCAGTTTTGATTGTTAGATCATTTCCCAGCAGATAGTGCCTCCATATTTTCAGTGCTTCCAGAATAGCCAAAGCCTCTTTTTCATATGTGGATAATGAAACATTTCTAGGACATAAAGCAGAGCTATAATATGATATAGGTATCCCTTGTTGCATCAAAACAGCTCCTATTCCCTTGCCTAAAGCATCGGTCTCTAACACAAAAGGTTGAGAAAAGTCAGGAAGTGCCAAAACTGGAGCTGAAATCAAGGCTTGTTGGAGTTGTCTGAAGGTTGTATCTTGTGCTGACTGCCAAGAAAATTGGCCCTTTTTTAACACATCATGAAGGGGTCTACAGATTACCCCATAACCCTTGATAAATCTTCTGTAGTATCCAGCTAAGCCAAGGAAGCTTCTTAGCTTGGTGACATTATCAGGCATAGGCCACTCAGCAATATCAGAAATTTTCTTTGGAACAGTGCCTACCCCTTCAGCAGAGATGATATGGCCGAGATATTCCACTTGTTGAGCAGCAAATACACACTTAGATAGTTTGGCAAACAGGCTATGTGCTTTCATTGTATCCAGTACAATTTCGATATGTTCTAAATGCTCCTTGAGATTTTTACTGAATATCAGGATATCACCAAAAAATACTAACACAATTTTTCTCAAATAAGGGGCAAATATGGTGTTCATTAATTCTTGAAATGTGCCTGGAGCATTTGATAGTCCAAAAGGCATCACCAAATATTCAAAGTGGCCCAAGAATGTTCTGAAGGCAGTTTTGTGTATATCTTCAGGCTTCATTCTCATTTGATGGTAACCAGATGTCAGATCTAGTTTAGAAAAATGTGTAGCTCCATGCAGCTCATCTAGTAGATCTTCAATCACAGGAATAGGAAATTTGTTTTTTTACTGTCACAGCATTTAACCTTCTGAAATCAGTGCACAGTCTCATGGAACCATCCTTTTTCTTCACTAAAATCATAGGGGCTGCATATGGACTTCGGCTATGCCTGATGAAGTGAGCATCTAATAAATTTTTGATTTGTTCTTCCATTTCTTGCTTCTGATGTTGGGGTACTCTGTAAGGCCTCACTCGAGGAGGAGTAGCCCCTG
This sequence comes from Hordeum vulgare subsp. vulgare, assembly GCF_904849725.1. Lineage (NCBI taxonomy): Eukaryota > Viridiplantae > Streptophyta > Magnoliopsida > Poales > Poaceae > Hordeum > Hordeum vulgare. The sequence continues at coordinate 396,352,150 of NC_058522.1, read as the reverse complement.
GTACTAATGGAATAGTATGGTCAAGAGTTCAATGAGGTGGCAGAGTTTTGGGTTCCTCAAAAAGATCAACATACTCCAGTAGTAACTTTTGAACTTGTGGTGGAGTTTTACAACCATTAGGAGCATTCATCATAATATTCTGGATCTGCAACAAGAAAACTTCCACTCCTTTATCTAACAACTTATTCATTTTCTTTGACTTCACCTCTTTCAAACTAGCAGAATTTGTGAACATGCAGTGGTTACTGTCTGTTTTTCTTGTACAGTGAAACTAAATTGTTGCTTTGGTATGTCAAAAGACACAGGGCTCACAGCTCAAAACCAATCATACCCTAGAATAGCATCATGACTGGGTAGTTATATGAGTCTGAAATTATGTTGCAGTTTCAGTTTACCTAGCTGAAATTCACAGTTAGGAGTTACTGCATCACAAACTAATGTTCCTCCACCAGCTACATATATCATCCTTGGTTTCACTCGTATTAACTAACAGTTTGCTTTGACTGCAAAATCCTGATTGAGGAATGAAGATGTGCTTCTAGAATCTAGTAGTGCCACAGCCCTTTTTCCATTTATGTGAATCACTACAGTAGGTGTAGGAACAGTCATTTATTGTCCCATTGCAAAAGCAGATATAAACATTACTTGCTCTCCTTCTGAAAAAATTCAGGTTGTTCCTGATTTTGGACATCTTCAATATCTTGTGATATTTGTTCCTCTACTTCCTGTTGCATCATGTGTAAATTAGGAACCAGTTTGCACTTATGTCCATGCATCCACTTATCTCCACATCTCCAACATTCTCCCACTTTCCTTATATTCTGATAAGAGTCAGGTTGTTTTGTTGGATTTTGTGACCGAGTTGTTACAGATACAGTAGAGAATTGTCTCCCAGCAGTACTAGTGTTAGGTTTCTGATAGAAATTTGAGTAGGGTAAACTAGTTCTCTTGGGCACATTAGGAATAGGAGGGTGACAAGGTTCCACATCTTTGGCCAGCCAGTAAGCATCAGTGAGAGTTTGTGGTCTTAATGGTCTAATTTGAAACTTGATTCCATCTCTGAGACCATTAACATAGCATCTTACAAACCATAATTCACTGAGTTCAGGATTCTCTTCTTGTACATCAGCCATCAAGTCCTCAGACAGTTTGGTGTACTCAGATACAGTGGTGTTTCCTTGTTTAGGAGAATTAAACTTTTTTGTCATATCATAAGATCCTTGTTCAGAAAATCTCTTTATCAATTCAGCACAAAATTGTTTCCAAGTTAACTGTTTCTTGAGTATGTCAGATCTTCTCAACCAAGTATCAGCTTCACCAATGATATATAATTGAGCTGGGGATACTTTGTACTCTTCTGGAGCTGCTGACATCTGAAAGTATTTGTTGCATTGTCTGGTCTATCCTACTGGATCTGTTCCTTCAAACCTAGGGAAATCCATTTTTGGACCCTTTGTCAAGGATTTCATGAACTGAGCTTGCATGTCTTGTTCATAGGTTCTGTAATATCCTTGCCACATTTGTTTGTCTCTGTCACATGTGTTCCTATAGCACTAACATGCTCTGTTCTTTGCTGATTGTCATAACCAGGAGGTACAGTTTGTCTTTACACTTTCAGAGGTGGTAGATTTTGTGTCTAAATGTCTTCAATTTGTCTGGTTTTTTCCTTTTCCAACTCCAACTGCTTCCTCAAAATTCCTTTCTGAGCTGCTGCTCTTGCACATCTTCGTGATGCAGTGTAGGAGAACGAACTATCTGACTCGAACTTGCCTGATTTGTCCCTCCCAAACTCTGCCCCGCACGTGGAATCAAAGTTTGCAGTGCTTGGCTAATATTTGATAATTGCTTACTCATATCAAATACTACCTTCTCAATACTGCCTACATGTTTAGAGATTTCACCTTGTTTTGAGTCAATTGAGTGCATTTCTTCCTGCAGCTTTGACACCTCTACACGCAACCCAGAACTATCCTTCTGCAGAGCTCCAAAATCATCTCTTAGTGACAGTAGCTCTTGCACATCCGCATCATCAATAGCTCCCTTACGACCCATCACCTTGATCTAAGTTACTCGTGAGGAATTTCACCACTGGTAAACCAGCAACCCTTCCTGTAACTCAAATTCTGCCGCTGCCACGATCCTTGCCACCCACCAAAAGCATACAAATCAGTGCAGGGATGTGGGATTTTATTGACCGAATAGTGGGTTCCATCAACCACTGCTGCTCTACCGATCTATGCCCGACCAAGTCACCGCCACCAGCGCCACGAGAATCCTGCCAATTCGCAGTACTCCGCCGCCAGCGCCTCCTAGATCTCTCTCTTTCTCTCTCTCTCTCTCGAATTAGGGTGGGAAAAGGGTGGGAATCCTAAATCTGACAAAGAAATTCATCCATGGACCCTCGAACACCGAGAATCGTTGGCTCTGATTACCAATTTGTCAGGACCCGATCGATCTATGAAGGGTGTGTATGTATGATTTTGGGAAAGTTCATCTCAGATCTGAGGTATATTAGCTAAAGTATATGCTTTGCACGATGGCAAGGTTGCAAGAAGATTCTATACAACTCAGCCACAACTCGGTAGCTTTTATAAGCGAGAGAATTTTACCAACAAGACTAACTACAGTAATTGGCAACATAATTAATACAATAACTATCTAACGGCTACGACGAAGCGGTACGCGAGGAGTAATCTCAGTCGTTGCTTAACTAAACTCTGTAATTGGACGTAGTTTTCTACAATCTCGTCCTGACACCCACGTCGGGAGCATGGGCAGAGGCGGGGCCCCGCGTCGCCGGATCGGGGAGGCCTGATACGTCTCCAACATATCTATAATTTTTGATGGTTTCATGCTATTATCTTGTCAAACTTTGGATGTTTTGTATGACTTTTATATCTTTTTTGGGACTAACTTATTAACTCAGTGCCAAGTGCCAGTTCTTGTTTTTTCCGTGTTTTTGACCCTTTTAAGAGGAGGATTTTAAACAGTGTCCAAACGGAATAAAACTTCCGAAAAGATTTTTTTCGGAACAGAAGATACGCACGGGACGTGAAAACCAAGGCATCGGCCATCAGGGGACTCCACAAGCCCCCTAGGCACGGCCAGGAGGGCCGCGCCTAGTAGGCTTGTGGGCCCCCTGTGGCTCGTCTTCCCTACCTCTTCCGCCTACAAATTCTTGAAAAACCCAAAACTACGCAAAAGATCCACGAAAATACTTTTCCGCCGCCGCAAGCTTCTGTCTCCGCAAGATCCCATCTGGGGCACGTTCTAGTGCCCTGCCGGAGGGGGGATTCGGATACGGAGGGCTTCTTCATCAAGACCATGACCTCGCGATGATGCGTGAGTAGTTCACCATAGACCTTCGGGTCCATAGCTAGTAGCTAGATGGCTTCTTCTCTCTCTTGGATCTTCAATACAAAGTTCTCCATGATCGTCATGGAGATCTATCCGATGTAATCTTATTTTGCGGTGTGTTTGTCGGGATCCGATGAGTTGTGGATTTATGATCAGATTATCTATGAATCTTATTTGAGTTTCTTTTGATCTCTTATATGCATGATTTCGTATCCTTGTAATTCTCTTCGAGTTGTGGGTTTTGTTTGGCCAACTTGATCTATGATTCTTGCGATGGGAGAAGTGCTTGGTTTTGGGTTCATACCGTGCGGTAACCTCACCTAGTGACAGAAGGGGTAGCGAGGCACGCATCATGTTGTTGCCATCAAGGGTAAAAAGATGGGGTTTACATCATTGGTTTGAGTCTATCCCTCTACATCGTGTCATCTTGCTTAAGGCGTTACTCTGTTCGTCATGAACTCAATACACTAGATGCATGCTGGATAGCGGTCGATGTGTGGAGTAATAGTAGTAGATGCAGAAAGTATCGGTCTACTTGTCCGGACGTGATGCATATATGTATGATCATTGCCTTAGATATCGTCATGACTTTGCGCGGTTCTATCAATTGCTCGACATTAATTTGTTCACCCACCATATTATTTGCTATTTTGAGAGAAGCCTCTAGTGAACACTATGCCCCCCGGGTCTACTTCACATCATATTTTCAGCCTTACACTTTTACTTTGTTGCACTTTCCACCTTCAGATCTTACCTTGCAATCGATCTTGAAGGGATTGACAACCCCTTTATAGCGTTGGGTGCAAGCTCGTTTGTGTTTGCCCAGGTCCTCTGGACACTTGGCTCGATTCTCCTACTGGATTGATACCTTGGTTCTCAAAATGAGGGAAGTACTTACTGCTCCTGTGCTGCATCACCCTTTCCTCTTCAAGGGAAAACCCAGTGCAAGCTCAAGAGGCAGCAAGGCCGTGCGGCGGTACGACGCCATGGCGGATCCAACTTGAGGGGTGGGCGGTGGGCTTCTTGGCCGGCCGGCCGGTCGTCGGAGCGGGGGAGGAGGGGAGGGGAGGGGAAAGGTGGAAGGAAATCTGTGTGCTGGTTGCAGCGGGCCGGTGGTTGTTTCGGAGGGGAGAAGGGGAGGAGAAAAAGGCGCTCCGTTTCGCCGGTTCCTTCGCCTTCGCTGCCTTCACTCCGCTGTTTTTACTTTTACCGCTTTTACTACTTCTCTCCCTCGTTGGCTGGCAGTCAATTTGTTACTGCATTTGTACCATATTGAGGATAAACGTCATACGTAAGATAGTATCCCATGTTGTAGTTTTGGTTTTCATTGCAAAGTTTTCTAAACACGGATGATCGTTGAAGCACGTTGATGACGTTATGAGAACCCATCATTCGAAAGAAACCTTTGGGGACAGTTCTTCCATTGTTAATGCATACAATCAATTGATCAACATTCCTGGAAACCCTCTTGCCTCTTCAATAGCCAACAACCTCTGTCATGCGCATTTTGTTATTTCACATACTCTGCTCCAAACACCTCGACCACAGCACGAGCAGACTTGATAGTAGTCTTCAGGCATGTGCTCTCCCCATCCTAACCATCTCACCAACGTCATCTGCAGCAGTACCAAGTGCAAGAATTCTTGCATTTCTGCTTGATAGAAAAAAGAGACTTGACCGCAGCAATTCCTTGTGAGCTTGAAGTAGTCATCGTGTGCCTCTACTCCGTCCATAATCCGCAAAAATAATGGTTTTTGGATGAGAAAACGGCGACAAAATCATGGATCAACCGGAAAAATTGGGTTCAGATCAAAGTAGTCCTTCTATGGTAGCTTTGCTCTGGATACCCTATCCCAACTGATCACTCCTATCTTTGATTGAGCCATTGAAATTGAGAATATGCTCCACTTGTCGGTCCATTTCCCCTTGCATGTTCATAAGCATGATCATCTCCACTTCTTCGTCCGAATCTGACGAATCAAATAATTGATATTCAATCATTTGATCAAGCTCCATTGATCCATACTCCTCGCCGGACAAAGCATCGGAGTCCATCATTTTCCCTAAAAAAAACAAAAATTCCGGTCAGACAATGTGTCGAACACATCCAACGCAAGGCGGAGAAACAGAGTTGCCGGACGTACAGCGGTGGCTTCTGTGTCAGCACCGATGTCTCCCGTGGGAAAGACGAGACATAGGACTGCTTTGCCGGAGCTGGGGGCCAGAGGTTCGAAACGACCGCGAAGAGCGTGCGGCAACGGAGCTGCAAGACGGACGATGTTAGGGCATATTTCTCCCTTAATGGTTTTGGTGATTAATGATAACGCATTTCTGAACTAATGGTGTACATTAAGCCTTTCAGATAATTTATCATATGGCACGACGATTCTTATCCCTTGAATTTTAAAAGTGAAGATGGTTATTTTATTGCGTTTTATTTTCAATGGATTTGAGTTGTAAGGGAACCAGACTATTAAGAGGGGTCTGCTTCAAAAAGGATTGGATGGAATAAACACGTACACATCTTCATTTGCACCCTCATTCTTTTCCCGCATCGATGGAGCTTCTCCTATGTTTTCTGTGCATGTGTCCTGAAGGCCTCAAGCGGTAGCACTGCTCTCGGGAAAGCGATAGTACCGCTATCCAGTACCACGCACACTACCACTGCTTATGGGGGGTTTGACTTTTTCGTGTTGGGTTGCACGACATTGGAACAATAGTGCGAGCGATAGTATCGCCTACAAGCGGTAGTACCACACACCACTACTGCTCCCTTCTAAACCCTACGCCCTTTCGACGGTTCTACAACGGTAGTAGGTGCGCGACACTACGGTTTCTAAGCCGTAGTACCGCTCTTCTGAGCGGTAGTATCGCTATTGCGGTACTGTCGATCCTTCCCTATCCTGCTCTACATCTAAAGACTGCTGAGGTGCAACCTCTGCAGAAGGGAGTAATTGGAACAAATTGCGTGAAAGTGCAGCGAGCGATGCATCGAATGAAGCAAAGGACTGCATACCATAATTATCAAAGAAACTAATAGTACAAAACTTTTAGTAGGAGATTTTGTTTTTAGATGTGAGAGAAGGGAAGATAGCTTTGATGCCCATTGTTGGAAATATGCCCTAGAGGCAATAATAAAATGGTTATTATCATATTTCCTTGTTCATGATAATCGTCTATTGTTCATGCTATAATTGTGTTAACACGAAACAGTAATACATGTGTGAATAAATAGATCATAATGTGTCCCTAGCAAGCCTCTAGTTGGCTAGCTCGTTGATCAATAGATGATCATGGTTTCCTGATCATGGCCATCGGATGTCATTGATAACGGGATCACATCATTAGGAGAATGATGTGATGGACAAGACCCAATCCTAAGCATAGCACTAGACCGTGTTGTTCGTATGCTAAAGATTTTCTAATGTCAAGTGTCTTTTCCTTCGACCATGAGATTGTGCAACTCCCGGATACCGTAGGAGTGCTTTGGGTGTATCAAACGTCACAACATAACTGGGTGACTATAAAGGTGCACTACGGGTATCTCCGGAAGTATCTGTTGGGTTGGCACGAATCGAGATCGGGATTTGTCACTCCGTGTGACGGAGAGGTATCCTTGGGCCCACTCGGTAGAACATCATCATAATGAGCTCAGTGTGACTAAGGAGTTAGTCACGGGATGACGTGCTACGGAACGAGTAAAGAGACTTACCTATAACGAGATTGAACAAGGTATAGGTATACCGACGATCGAATCTCGGGCAAGTTCTATACCGACACACAAAGGGAATTGTATACGGGATTGATTGAATCCTTGAAATCATGGTTCATCCGATGAGATCATCGTGGAACATGTGGGAGCCACCATGGGTATCCAGACCACGCTGATGGTTATTGGCCGGAGAGGTGTCTTGGTCATGTAAGCATGCCTCCTGAACCCGTAGGTCTACACACTTAAGGTTCGATGACGCTAGGGTTATAGGGAATTGTTATACGAGGTTACCGAAGGGTGTTCGCAGTCCCGGATAAGATCCCGGACATCACGAGGAGCTCCGGAATGGTCCAGAGGTAAAGATTGATATATAGGATGGATGGGTTTTGGACACTGGAAATGTTTCGGGCACCACCGGCAACGTGTCGGGACCACCGGAAGGGTTCCAGAGGCCCACCGGGAGGGGCCACCAGCCCCGGAAGGCTACATGGGCCAAGTGTGAGAGGGAACCATCCCCTGGGTGGGTTGGTGCACTCCCCACACCCAGCCCAAGTCGCCGAAAGAGGGAAGGGGGAACCCTAAGTCAGGTGGGCCTTAGGCCCACCAGGGGGTGCGCCACCCCTCCTCCCCTCCTGGCCGCTGCCCTGGCCTCCCATCTAGGGCTGCCGCACCCCTTAGGGGTGGGAAACCTAAGGGGGGCGCCTGTTGGGGAACGTCGCATGGGAAACAAAATTTTTCCTACGCGCACGAAGACCTATCATGGTGATGTCCATCTACGAGAGGGGATGAGTGATCTACGCACCCTTGTAGACCGTACAGCAGAAGCGTTAGTGAACGCGGTTGATGTAGTGGAACATCCTCACGTCCCTCCATCCGCCCCACGAACAATCCCGCGATCAGTCCCACGATCTAGTACCGAACGGACGGCACCTCCGCGTTCAGCACACGTACAGCTTGAGGATGATCTCGGCATTCTTGATCCAGCAAGAGAGACGGAGAGGTAGAAGAGCTCTCCGGCAGCGTGACAGCGCTCCGGAGGTTGGTGATGACCTTGTCTCAGCAGGGCTCCGCCCGAGCTCCGCAGAAACGCGATCTAGAGGAAAAACCGTGGAGGTATGTGGTCGGGCTGCCGTGGAAAAGTCGTCTCAAATCAGCCCTAAAACCTCCGTATATATAGGCGGGAGGGAGGGGACCTTGCCTTGGGGCTCAAGGAGCCCCAAGGGGGTCGACCGAGTCCAAGGGGGAAGGCTCCCGCCCCCCAAACCGAGTTGGACTTGGTTTGGTGGGTGGGAGTCCTTCCTTCCCTTCCCACCTCCTCTTTTTTTTCTTTTCTCTTTGATTTTCTTTCCTAGGTGCATAGGGCCCTTTTGGGCTGCCCCACCAGCCCACTAAGGACTGGTGCGCCACCCTCAAGGCCTATGGGCTTCCCCGGGGTGGGTTGCCCCCCCGGTGAACTCCCGGAACCCATTCGTCATTCCCGGTACATTCCCGGTAACTCCGAAAACCTTCCGGTAATCAAATGAGGTCATCCTATATATCAATCTTCATTTCCGGACCATTCCGGAAACCCTCGTGACGTCCTTGATCTCATCCGGGACTCCGAACAACATTCGGTAACCAACCATATAACTCAAATACGCATAAAACAACGTCGAACCTTAAGTGTGCAGACCCTGCGGGTTCGAGAACTATGTAGACATGACCCGAGAGACTCCTCGGTCAATATCCAATAGCGGGACCTGGATGCCCATATTGGATCCTACATATTCTATGAAGATCTTATCGTTTGAACCTCAGTGCCAAGGATTCATATAATCCCGTATGTCATTCCCTTTGTCCTTCGGTATGTTACTTGCCCGAGATTTGATCGTCAGTATCCGCATACCTATTTCAATCTCGTTTACCGGCAAGTCTCTTTACTCGTTCCGTAATACAAGATCGCGCAACTTACAATAAGTTACATTGCTTGCAAGGCTTGTGTGTGATGTTGTATTACCGAGTGGGCCCCGAGATACCTCTCCGTCACACGGAGTGACAAATCCCAGTCTTGATCCATACTAACTCAACTAACACCTTCGAAGATACCTGTAGAGCATCTTTATAGTCACCCAGTTACGTTGCGACGTTTGATACACACAAAGCATTCCTCCGGTGTCAGTGAGTTATATGATCTCATGGTCATAGGAATAAATAATGACACGCAGAAAACAATAGCAACAAAATGAGACGATCAACATGCTACGTCTATTAGTTTGGGTCTAGTCCATCACGTGATTCTCCTAATGACGTGATCCAGTTATCAAGCAACAACACTTTGTTCATAATCAGAAGACACTGACTATCTTTGATCAACTGGCTAGCCAACTAGAGGCTTGCTAGGGACGGTGTTTTGTCTATGTATCCACACATGTAAATGAGTCTTCATTCAATACAATTATAGCATGGATAATAAACGATTATCTTGATACAGGAATTATAATAATAACTATATTTATTATTGCCTCTAGGGCATAATTCCAACAGTCTCCCACTTGCACTAGAGTCAATAATCTAGCCCTCACATCATCATGCGAATTACATTGTAATAAATCTAACACCCATACAGTTCTAGTGTTGATCATGCTTTGGCCGTGGAAGAGGTTTAGTCAGCGGGTCTGCTACATTCAGATCCGTGTGCTCTCCCTCGACGTAGTCGCGGATGAGGTTGAAGTGTCGTTTGATGTGTCTGGTCTTCTTGTGAAACCGTGGTTCCTTTGCTAAGGCAATGGCACCCGTGTTGTCACAGAACAAGGTTATTGGATTCAGTGTGCTTTGCACCACTCCAAGATCCGTCATGAACTGCTTCATCCAGACACCTTCCTTAGCCGCCTCCGAGGCAGCCATGTACTCCGCTTCACATGTAGAATCTGCTACGACGCTTTGCTTGGAACTGCACTAGCTTACCGCACCCCCATTAAGAATAAATACGTATCCGGTTTGCGACTTAGAGTCGTCCGGATCTGTGTCAAAGCTTGCATCGACGTAACCTTTTACGGTGAGCTCTTCGTCACCTCCATACACGAGAAACATCTCCTTAGTCCTTTTCAGGTACTTCAGGATATTCTTGACTGCTGTCCAGTGATCCACTCCTGGATTACTCTGGAACCTACCCGCCGTACTTATGGCCAGGCTAACATCCGGTCTAGTGCACAGCATTGCATACATGATAGAACCTATGGCTGAAGCATAGGGGACGGAGCGCATATGCTCTCTATCTTCATCAGTTGCTGGGCACTGAGTCTTACTCAATTTCGTACCTTGTAAAACTGGCAAGAACCCTTTCTTGGACTGTTCCATTTTGAACCTTTTCAAAACTTTATCAAGGTATGTGCTTTGTGAAAGTCCTATCAGGCATTTTGATATATCCCTATAGATCTTAATGCCTAGAATGTAAGCAGCTTCTCCTAGGTCCTTCATAGAGAAACTTATATTCAAGTAATCCTTTATGCTCTCCAAAAACTCCACATTGTTTCCAATCAGCAATATGTCATCCACATATAATATTAGAAACGCCACAGAGCTCCCACTCACTTTCTTGTAAATACAAGATTCTCCAATCACTTGTATGAACCCAAATGCTTTGATCACCTCATCAAAACGTTTGTTCCAACTCTGAGATGCTTGCACCAGTCCATAAATGGATCGCTGGAGCTTGCACACCTTGTTAGCATTCTTAGGATCGACAAAACCTTCGGGTTGTATCATATACAACTCTTCCTTAAGGAAACCATTAAGGAACGCCGTTTTGACATCCATCTGCCAGATTTCATAATCGAAAAATGCAGCTATTGCTAACATGATTCTGAAGGACTTAAGCATCGCTACGGGTGAGAATGTCTCATCGTAGTCAACTCCTTGAACTTGTGAAAAACCCTTTGCCACAAGTCGAGCTTTATAAACGGTCACATTGCCGTCAGCGTCCGTCTTCCTCTTAAAGATCCATTTGTTCTGAATAGCCTTGCGGCCCTTAGGCAGTACCTCCAAAGTCCACACTTTGTTCTCATACATGGATCCTATCTCGGACTTCATGGATTCTAGCCATTTGTTGGAATCTGGGCCCACCATTGCTTCTTCATAATTTGCAGGTTCATTGTTGTCTAACAACATGATTGATAAGACGGGATTACCGTACCACTCTGGAGCAGCACGTGGTCTCGTCGACCTGCGTGGTTCGACAGAAACTTGAACCGGAGTTTCATGATCATCATCATTAACTTCCTCCTCAACCGGCGTCGCAATGACAGAGGTTTCCCCTTGCCCTGCGCCACCATCCAGAGGGATGAGAGGTTCGACAACCTCGTCAAGTTCTATCTTCCTCCCACTCAATTCTCTCGAGAGAAACTCCTTCTCGAGAAAAGCTCTGTTTTTAGCAACAAACACTTTGCCCTCGGATTTGAGATAGAAGGTGTACCCAACTGTCTCTTTTGGGTAACCTATGAAGACGCACTTTTCCGCTTTGGGTTCCAGCTTTTCAGGCTGAAGCTTTTTGACATAAGCATCACATCCCCAAACTTTAAGAAACGACAACTTTGGCCTTTTGCCATACCACAGTTTGTATGGTGTCGTCTCAACGGATTTTGATGGTGCCCTATTTAAAGTGAATGCAGCTATTTCTAATGCATAACCCCAAAATGATAACGGCAAATCGGTAAGAGACATCATAGATCGCACCATCTCTAATAAAGTACGATTACGACGTTCGGACACACCATTACGCTATGGTGTTCCAGGCGGTGTCAACTGTGAAACAATTCCACATTGTCTTAAGTGAGCACCAAACTCGAAACTCAGATATTCACCCCCACGATCAGACCGTAGGAACTTGATCTTCTTGTTACGATGATTTTCCACTTCACTCTGAAATTGCTTGAACTTTTCAAATGTTTCAGACTTGTGCTTCATCAAGTAGACATAACCATATCTACTCAAATCGTCAGTGAAGGTGAGAAAATAACGATATCCGCCGCGCGCCTCTACGCTCATCGGACCACACACATCGGTATGTATGATTTCCAACAAGTCACTTGCACGCTCCATAGTTCCGGAGAATGGAGTCTTAGTCATCTTGCCCATGAGACATGGTTCGCACGTGTCAAGTGAATCAAAGTCAAGTGACTCCAAAAGTCCATCAGCATGGAGTTTCTTCATGCGCTTTACACCAATATGACCTAAGCGGCAGTGCCACAAAAATATGGCGCTATCATTGTTAACTCTAACTCTTTTGGTCTCAATGTTATGTATATGTGTATTGCTATCAAGATTCAATATGAACAATCCTCTCACATTAGGTGCATGACCATAAAAGATGTTACTCATAGAAATAGAACAACCATTATTCTCTGACTTAAAAGAGTAACCGTCTCGCATTAAACAAGATCCAGATATAATGTTCATGCTCAATGCAGGCACTAAATAACAATGATTTAAGTTCATCACTAATCCTGATGGTAACTGAAGTGAAACTGTGCCGACGGCGATTGCATCAACCTTGGAACCATTTCCTACGCGCATCGTCACTTCATCTTTCGCCAGCCTTCGTCTATTCCGCAGTTCCTGTTTCGAGTTGCAAATATGAGCAACAGAACCGGTATCGAATACCCAGGCACTACTACAAGAGCCGGTTAAGTACACATCAATAACATGTATATCAAATATACCTGATTTTTCTTTGGCCGCCTTCTTATCAGCCAGATACTTGGGGCAGTTGCGCTTCCAGTGACCCATACCCTTGCAGTAGTAGCACTCTGTTTCAGGCTTAGGTCCAACTTTGGGTTTCTTTGTCGGATTGGCAACAAGCTTGCCACTCTTCTTTGAATTACCCTTCTTGCCTTTGCCGTTTCTCTTGAAACTAGTGGTCTTATTCACCATCAACACTTGATGTTCTTTACGGAGTTCAGACTCTGCGACTTTCAGCATCGCAAACAACTCGCAGGGTGACTTGTTCATCCCTTGCATGTTGTAGTTCAACACAAAGCCTTTATAGCTTGGCGGCAGTGATTGAAGGATTCTGTCAGTGATAGCCTCTTGCGGGAGTTCAATCCCCACCTCAGCTAGACGGTTTGAGTACCCAGATATTTTGAGCACATGTTCACTAACAGACGAGTTCTCCTCCATTTTGCAAGCATAGAATTTATCGGAGTCTCATACCTCTCGATCCGGGCGTTCTTCTGAAAGATAAACTTCAACTCCTGGAACATCTCAAATGCTCCATGACGCTCAAAGCGACGTTGAAGTCCCGGTTCTAAGCCATACAAAACTGCACATTGAACTACTGAGTAGTCCTCCTTACGTGCTAACCAAGCGTTCTTAACATCCTGATCAGCCGTAGCGGGTGGTTCATCTCCTAGCGCAGCATTAAGGACATAATCCTTCTTCCCATCTTGTAAGATTATCTTAAGATTACGAACCCAGTCTACAAAGTTGCTTCCATCATCTTTCAACTTAGCTTTCTCTAGGAACGTATTAAAATTGAGGGTGACTGTCGCGTGAGCCATGATCTACAACACAAATATATTCAAAGTGGACTTAGACTATGTTCAAGATAATTAGATTTAACTTAATCAAATTATTTGCTAAACTCCCACTCAAAAAGTACATCTCTCTAGTCATTTGAGTGGTTCATGATCCACTTACACTAGCTCAAGTCCGATCATCACGTGAGTTGAGTATAGTTTCAGTGGTAAGCATCCCTATGCTAATCATATCATCTATATGATTCATGATCGACCTTTCGGTCTCATGTGTTCCGAGGCCATGTCTGCACATGCTAGGTTCGTCAAGCTTAACCCGAGTGTTCCGCGTGCGCAACTGTTTTGCACCCGTTGTATGTGAACGTTGAGTCTATCACACCCGATCATCACTTGGTGTCTCGAAACGACGAACTGTAGCAACGGTGCACAGTCGGGGAGAACACAATTTCGTCTTGAAATTTTAGTGAGAGATCACCTCATAATGTTACCGTCATTCTAAGCAAAATAAGGTGCATAAAAGGATTAACATCACATGCAATTCATAAGTGACATGATATGGCCATCATCACGTGCTTCTTGATCTCCATCACCGAAGCACCGGCACGATATGCTATTACTACTAAAGCTACATCCTAGCAAAATAGTAAACGCATCTGCAAGCACAAACGTTAGTATAAAGACAACCCTATGGCTCCTGCCGGTTGCCGTACCATCGACGTGGAAGTCGATATTTTCTATTACAACATGATCATCTCATACATCCAATATATCACATCACATCGTTGGCCATATCACATCACAAGCATACCCTGCAAAAACAAGTTAGACGTCCTCTAATTTTGTTGTTGCATGTTTTACGTGGTGACCATGGGTATCTAGTAGGATCGCATCTTACTTACGCAAACACCACAACGGAGATATATGAGTTGCTATTTAACCTCATCCAAGGACCTCCTCGGTCAAATCCGATTCAACTAAAGTTGAAGAAACCGACACTTGCCAGTCATCTTTGAGCAACGGGGTTACTCGTAGCGATGAAACCAGTCTCTCGTAAGCGTACGAGTAATGTCGGTCCAAGCCGCTTCAATCCAACAATACCGCGGAATCAAGAAAAGACTAAGGAGGGAAGCAAAACGCACATCACCGCCCACAAAAAACTTTTGTGTTCTACTCGAGAAGACATCTACGCATGAACCTAGCTCATGATGCCACTGTTGGGGAACGTCGCATGGGAAACAAAAATTTTCCTACGCGCACGAAGACCTATCATGGTGATGTCCATCTATGAGAGGGGATGAGTGATCTACGCACCCTTGTAGACCGTACAACAGAAGCGTTAGTGAACGCGGTTGATGTAGTGGAACGTCCTCATGTCCCTCGATCCGCCCCACGAACAATCCCGCGATGAGTCCCACGATCTAGTACCGAACGGACGGCACCTCCGCGTTCAGCACACGTACAACTCGACGATGATCTCGGCATTCTTGATCCAGCAAGAGAGATGGAGAGGTAGAAGAGTTCTCCGGCAGCGTGACGGCGCTCCGGAGGTTGGTGATGACCTTGTCTCAGCAGGGCTCCGCCCGAGCTCCGCAGAAACGCGATCTAGAGGAAAAACCGTGGAGGTATGTGGTCGGGCTGCCGTGGAAAAGTCGTCTCAAATCAGCCCTAAAACCTCCGTATATATAGGTGGGAGGGAGGGGACCTTGCCTTGGGGCTCAAGGAGCCCCAAGGGGGTCGGCCGAGTCCAAGGGGGAAGGCTCCCGCCCCCCAAACCGAGTTGGACTTGGTTTGGTGGGTGGGAGTCCTTCCTTCCCTTCCCACCTCCTCTTTTTTTTCTCTTTGATTTTCTTTCCTAGGCGCATAGGGCCCTTTTGGGCTGCCCCACCAGCCCACTAAGGGCTGGTGCGCCACCCTCAAGGCCTATGGGCTTCCCCAGGGTGGGTTGCCCCCCCGGTGAACTCCCGGAACCCATTCGTCATTCCCGGTACATTCCCGGTAACTCCGAAAACCTTCCGGTAATCAAATGAGGTCATCCTATATATCAATCTTCGTTTCCGGACCATTCCGGAAACCCTCGTGACGTCCTTGATCTCATCCGGGACTCCGAACAACATTCGGTAACCAACCATATAACTCAAATACGCATAAAACAACGTCGAACCTTAAGTGTGCAGACCCTGCGGGTTCGAGAACTATGTAGACATGACCCAAGAGACTTCTCGGTCAATATACAATAGCGGGACCTGGATGCCCATATTGGATCCTACATATTCTACGAAGATCTTATCGTTTGAACCTCCGTGCCAAGGATTCATATAATCCCGTATGTCATCCCCTTTGTCCTTCGGTATGTTACTTGCCCGAGATTCGATCGTCAGTATCCGCATACCTATTTCAATCTCGTTTACCGGCAAGTCTCTTTACTCGTTCCGTAATACAAGATCGCGCAACTTACAATAAGTTACATTGCTTGCAAGGCTTGTGTGTGATGTTGTATTACCAAGTGGGCCCCGAGATACCTCTCCGTCACACGGAGTGACAAATCC
Organism: Hordeum vulgare subsp. vulgare; assembly: GCF_904849725.1. NCBI lineage: Eukaryota > Viridiplantae > Streptophyta > Magnoliopsida > Poales > Poaceae > Hordeum > Hordeum vulgare. The sequence goes on along the minus strand of NC_058522.1, from coordinate 396,336,026 downwards.
CAGTCTTGATCCATACTAACTCAACTAACACCTTCGAAGATACCTGTAGACCATCTTTATAGTCACCCAGTTACGTTGCGACGTTTGATACACACAAAGCATTCCTCCGGTGTCAGTGGGTTATATGATCTCATGGTCATAGGAATAAATACTTGACACGGAGAAAACAGTAGCAACAAAATGACACGATCAACATGCTACGTCTATTAGTTTGGGTCTAGTCCATCACGTGATTTTCCTAATGACGTGATCTAGTTATCAAGCAACAACACTTTGTTCATAATCAGAAGACACTGACTATCTTTGATCAACTGGCTAGCCAACTAGAGGCTTGCTAGGGACGGTGTTTTGTCTATGTATCCACACATGTAAATGAGTCTTCATTCAATACAATTATAGCATGGATAATAAACGATTATCTTGATACAGGAATTATAATAATAACTATATTTATTATTGCCTCTAGGGCATAATTCCAACAGCGCCACCCTCCCCTTCCCCCTATATATAGTGGGGGTTTTGGCCATTGGAGACACACAATTTCATCTCTCTCTCGACGCAGCCCTGCTTCTCTTCTTCCTCCTCTCCCACGGTGCTTGGCGAAGCCCTGCCGCGAGACCTCGTCCCTCCATCGCCACCATGCCGTCGTGCTGCCGGAGCTCTTCCCCAACCTCTCCCTCCTCCTTGCTGGATCAAGGTGCGGGAGACGTCACCGGGCTGCACGTGTGTTGAACGTGGAGGTCCCGTGGTTCGGCACTAGATCGGAATCACACCGCGATCTGAATCGCTGTGGGTATGACTCCATCAACCGAGTTCTAGCAATGCTTCCGCTTAGCGATATTCAAAGGTATGAAGATGCTCTCACCCCTCTCTCGTTGCTGGTCTCTCCATAGGAAGATCTGAATATGGTGTAGGAAAATTTTGAATTTTTGCTACGTTACCCAACAATGGCATCCGAGCCAGGTTTTCTATGCGTAGATTCTTTGCACGAGTAGAACACAAAAAGGTTGTGGGCGCTGATTTTGCCAATTGCTTGCCGCTACTAGTCTTATTCTTTTCCGGTGGTATTGTGGGATGAAGCAGCCCGGACCGACCTTACACATACGCTTACGTGAGACAGGTTCCACCAGTTGACATGCACACCGTGCATAAGGTGGCTAGCGGGTGTTTGTCTCTCCTACTCTAGTCGGATTGGATTTGATGAAAAGGGTCCTTATGAAGGGTAAATAGCTTTGGCATATCATCGTTGTGGCTGTCACATAGGTAAGAAGGCGTTCTTGCTAGAAACCCAAATCAGCCACGTAAAACTTGCAACAACATTTAGAGGACGTCCAGCTTGTTTTTGTAGGGTTTGACATGTGATGTGATATGGCCAAAGGATGTGATGTTACATGTGTGATGTATGAGATGATCATGTTCTTGTAATAGGATTCATGACTTGCATGTCGAAGAGCATGACAACCGGTAGGAGCCATAGGAGTTGTCTTAATTTATTGTATGAGATGCAACGCCATGTATTTACTACATTTACTTCAGTGCTAACGGTTAGCTGTAGTAGTAGTAGTAGTAGTTGGCGTGATGACTTCACGGAGACACGATGATGGAGATCGTGGTGTCACGTCGGTGACGATGATGATCATGCGATGCCCGAAGATGGAGATCGAAGGAGCAAAGATGATAATGGCCATATCATGTCACTATAAGATTGCATGTGATGTTTATCATGTTTTTCATCTTATTGCTTAGAATAACGGTAGCTTAATAAGATGATCCCTCAGAAAATTTGGAGAAAGTATTCCCCTAAGTGTGCACCGTTGTGAAGGATCGTTGTCTCGAAGCACCACGTGATGATCGGGTGTGATAGATTCTAACGTTCGCATACAACGGGTGTAAGCCAGATTTACACACGCGGAACACTTAGGTTGACTCGATGAGCTTAGCATGTATATACATGACCTCAAATATGAGAGACCGAAAGGTCAAACATGAGTCGTATGGTTGAATGTGATCGGCATGAAGTTGCTCACCATCGATGACTAGTCCGTCTCACGTGATGATCGGACACGGGTTAGTCGACATGGATCATGTATCACTTAGATGACTAGAGGGATGTCGATTTAAATGGGAGTTCATACTTAATTTGATTAGATGAACTTAATTATCATGAACTTAGTCTAAAAGTTTTCTTTACAAATATTGTAGATCCAATGGCCAACACACCTGTCAACCTCAATTTCAACGCGTTCCTAGAGAAAAACAAGGTGAAAAATGATGGTAGCAACTATGCGGACTGGGTCGGCAACTTGAAGCTCATCCTCATTGCATCCAAGAAGGATTATGTACTTGATGCGCCGCTAGGTGACCCCCCTGTTCCCGTGGCAGCCCAAGATGTTCAGAACGTCTGGCAAGCGCGGAGTGATGACTACTCTCTGGTTAGGTGTGGCATGCTATACAGTTTAGAACCGGGGCTCCAAAGGCATTTTTAGCACACAGAGCATATGAGATGTTCCAGGAGTTGAAGCTAGTTTTTCAAGCTCATGCCCGGGTCGAGAGATATGAAGTCTCCGACAAGTTCTTTAGCTGCAAGATGGAGGAGAACAATTCTGTTAGTGAGCATATTCTCAGAATGTCTGGGTTGCACGGTTGTCTGACTCAGCTTGGAGTCGAATTTCCGGGTGACACTGTAATTGAAAGAATCCTCCAGTCTCTCCCACCAAGCTACAAGGGTTTTATGCTGAATTACAACATGCAAGGGATGGAGAAGACCATTCCCGAGTTGTACTCGATGCTGAAATCTGTAGAAGTAGAAGTCAAGAAAGAGCATCAAGTGTTGATGGTCAACAAGACCACCAGTTTCAAGAAGGGCAAGGGTAAGAAGAACTTCAAGAAAGACGACAAATCCGTTGCTGTGCCCGGTAAGCTAGATGCTGGGAAGAAGAAAAAGAATGGACCCAAGCCTGAGACCGAGTGCTTCTATTGCAAGGGAAAAGGTCACTGGAAGCGGAACTGCCCCAAGTACTTAGCTGATAAGAAGGCCAGCAACGTTAAAGGTATATATGATATACATGTTATTGATGTGTACCTTACCAGCGCTCATAGTAGCTCATGGGTATTTGATACCGGTGTTGTTGCTCACATTTGCAACTCAAAGCAGGAACTGTGGAATAAACGGAGGCTGGCCAAGGACGAGGTGACGATGCACATTTGGAATGGCTCCAAGGTCGATGTGATCGTCGTCAGCACGCTTCCTCTACATCTACCTTCGGGATTAGTTTTAAACCTTAATAATTGTTATTTAGTACCAGCTTTAAGCATGAATATTGTATCAGGGTCTTGCTTAATGCGAGACGGCTACTCATTTAAGTCAGAGAATAATGGTTGTTCTATTTATATGAGTGATATATTTTATGGTCATGCTCCGCTGGTGAATGGTTTATTCTTGATGAATCTCGATCGTGATGTTACACATATTCATAGTGTGAATACCAAAAGATGTAAAGTTGATAATGATAGTCCCACATACTTGTGGCACTGCCGCCTTGGTCATATCGGTGTTAAGCGCATGAAGAAACTCCATACTGATGGACTGTTAGAGTCTCTTGACTTTGAATCATTTGACACATGCGAACCGTGCCTCATGGGCAAGATGACTAAGACTCCATTCTCAAGAATAACGGAGAGAGAAACCGACTTATTGGAAATAATACATATTGATGTGTGTGGTCCAATGAACATTGAAGCTCGCGGTGGGTATCGTTATGTTCTCGCTCTCACCGATGATTTGAGTAGGTATGGGTATATATACTTGATGAAACACAAATCTGAGACGTTTGAAAAGTTCAAGGAATTTCAAAGTGAGGTTGAGAATCAACGTGACAAGAAAATAAAGTGTCTATGATCTGATCGTGGAGGAGAATATTTGAGTCGCGAGTTTGGCACGCACCTAAGGAAATGTGGAATTGTTTCACAACTGATGCTGCCTGGCACACCGCAACGTAACGGAGTGTGTGAACATCGTAATCGCACTTTATTAGATATGGTACGATCTATGATGTCTCTTACCGACTTATCGCTATCATTTTGGGGATACGCATTGGAAACTGCACCATTCACTTTAAATAGGGCACCGTCTAAATCCGTTGAGACGACACCGTATGAACTGTGGTTTGGCAAGAAACCTAAGCTGTTGTTTCTAAAAGTTTGGGGCTGCGATGCTTATGTGAAGAAACTTCAACCAGAAAAGCTCGAACCCAAAGCGGAGAAATGCGTATTCATAGGATACCCTAAGGAAACTATTGGGCATACCTTCTATCTTAGATCCAAAGGTAAAATCTTTGTTGCCAAGAACAGATCCTTTCTAGAGAAAGAATTTCTCTCGAAAGGAGTAAGTGGGAGGAAAGTAGAACTTGATGAGGTAATTGTACCCCCTCTCGGACCGGAGAGTAGCGCAGCACGGGAAACTGTTCCTATGGCGCCTACGCCAACTGAAGAGGAAGTTAATGATGATGATCATGAAGCTTCAGATCAAGTTGCTACTGAACCACGAAGGTCTACAAGGGTACGTTCCGCACCAGAATGGTTCAGCAACCGTGTGATGGAAATCATGTTGTCAGACAAGGGTGAACCTTCGAACTATGAAGAAGCAATGGCGGGCCCGGATTCCAACAAATGGCTTGAGGCCATGAAATCCAAGATAGGATCCATGTATGAGAACAAAGTATGGACTTTGGTGGACTTGCCCGATGATCGGCGAGCCATAGAAAATAAATGGATCTTCAAGAAGAAGACTGACGCAAACGGTAATATAACCGTTTATAAAGCTCGACTAGTCGCAAAGGGTTTTCGACAAATTCAAGGAGTTGACTACGATGAGACCTTCTCTCCCGTAGCGAAGCTGAAGTCAGTCCGAATCATGTTAGCAATTGCCGCTTTTCATGATTATGAAATTTGGCAAATGGACGTCAAAACAACGTTCCTTAACGGGTATCTTAAGGAAGACTTGTATGTGATGCAACCAGAAGGTTTTTTCGATCTAAGAGTGCTAACAAAGTATGCAAGCTCCAGCGCTCCATCTATGGGCTGGTGCAAGCATCTCGGAGTTGGAACATTCGCTTTAATGAGGTGATTAAAGCGTTTGGGTTCATACAGGTTTATGGAGAAGCCTGTCTGTACAAGAAAGTGAGTGGAAGCTCTGTAGCTTTTTTCATACTATATGTGGATGACATATTATTGATGGGGAATGATATAGAGTTATTGGAGAGCATAAAGGCCTACTTGAATAAAAGTTTTTCAATGAAGGACCTTAGAGAGGCTGCATACATATTAGGCATCAAGATCTATAGAGATAGATCGAGACGCCTCATAGGTATTTCACAAAGTACATACCTTGACAAGATATTGAAGAAGTTCAATATGGAAAACTCGAAGAATGGGTTCTTGCCAGTTTTGCAAGGTAAGAGATTGAGTAAGACTCAGTCACCGACCACGACAGCAGATAGAGAGAAGATCAGTACTATCCCCTATGCTTCAGCTGTAGGCTCTCTAATGTATGCCATGCCGTGTACCAGACGTGATATAAACCTTGCCATAAGTTTGGTAGGGAGGTACCAAAGTGATCCTGCTATGGAACACTAGACAACGGTCAAGAATATCCTTAAGTACCTTAAAAGGACTAGGGAGATGTTTCTAGTTTATGGAGATGACGAAGAGCTCGTCGTAAAGGGGTATGCCGATGCTAGCTTTGACACAGATCCGGATGACTGTAAGTCACAAACAGGATACATGTATGTTTTGAATGGTGGGGCAGTGAGCTGGTGCATGATACGTCTCCAACGTATCTATAATTTTTGATGGTTCCATGCTATTATCTTGTCAAACTTTGGATGTTTTGTATGCCTTTTATATATTTTTTGGGACTAACTTATTAACTCAGTCCCAAGTGCCAGTTCCTGTTTTTTCCGTGTTTTTGACCCTTTTCAGAGGAGGATTTTAAACGGTGTCCAAACGGAATAAAACTTGCGAAAAGATTTTTTCCGGAACAGAAGATATGCAGGGGACGTGAGAACCAAGGCAGAGGCCACCAGGGGACCCCACAAGCCCCCCAGGCATGGCCAGGGGGGTCGCACCTAGCAGGCTTGTGGGCCCCCTGTGGCTCGTCTGACCTACCTCTTCCGCCTATAAATTCCTGAAAAATCCAAAACTGCGCGAGAGATCCACGAAAATACTTTTCCGCCGCCGGAAGCTTCTGTCTCTGCAAGATCCCATCTGAGGCACGTTCTGGTGCCCTGTCGGAGGGGGATTCGGATACGGAGGGCTTCTTCATCAACACCATGACCTCTCCGATGATGCGTGAGTCGTTCACCATAGACCTTCGGGTCCATAGCTAGTAGCTAGATGGCTTCTTCTCTCTCTTGGATCTTCAATACAAAGTTCTCCATGATCTTAATGGAGATCTATCCGATGTAATCTTCTTTTGCGGTGTGTTTGTCGAGATCCGATGAATTGTGGATTTATGATCAGATTATCTATGAATCTTATTTGAGTTTCTTCTGATCTCTTATATGCATGATTTCATATCCTTGTAATTCTCTTCGAGTTGTTGGTTTTGTTTGGCCAACTTGATATATGATTCTTGCAATGGGAGAAGTGCTTGGTTTTGGGTTCATACCATGCGGTGACCTCTCCCAGTGACAGAAGGGGTAGCGAGGCACGCATCGTGTTGTTGCCATCAAGGGTAAAAAGATGGGGTTTACATCATTGGTTTGAGTTTATCCCTCTACATCATGTCATCTTTCTTAAGGTGTTACTCTGTTCGTCATGAACTCAATACACTAGATGCATGTTGGATAGCGGTCGATGTGTGGAGTAATAGTAGTAGATGCAGAAAGTATCGGTCTACTTGTCTCGGACGTGATGCCTATATTTATGATCATTGCCTTAGATATCATCATGACTTTGCATGGTTCTATCAATTGCTCGACAGTAATTTGTTCACCCACCGTATTATTTTCTCTTTTGAGAGAAGCCTCTTGTGAACACTATGGCCCCCGGGTCTACTTCACATCATATTTTCAGCCTTACACTTTTACTTCGTTGCACTTTCCGCCTTCAGATCTCACTTTGCAATCAATCTTGAAGGAATTGACAACCCCTTTATAGCGTTGGGTGCAAGCTCGTTTGTGTTTGCGCAGGTACTTTGGACACTTGACTCGATTCTCCTACTGGATTGATACCTTGGTTCTCAAACTGAGGGAAATACTTACTGCTCCTGTGCTGCATCAGCCTTTCCTCTTCAAGGGAAAAACCAACGCAAGCTCAAGAGGCAGCAGAAGGATTTCTGGCGCCGTTGCCGGGGAGGATCAAGTCAAGAACTAATCCAAATAAGTGTCGCAAACTCATCTCTTGCATTTACTTTTTTGCCTCTCGTTTTCCTCTCCCCCACTTCTGAAAAACAAAAATTTACAAAAATATTTTCCTTTTTCGTTCGTCCTTTTCTCTCGCTTGCTTTCTATTCGCTTGTCTGCCTGCTAAGACCTGTATGGCCCAACCAAGGGATTTTGATGCTTACTATGTGAGGTTGGAAGAGATTGAAACTAGTGTTAAAGGCTTCATGTCTACACAGTTTGATTATAACAGTTACTTCCATAGGGAAGTGAAGGAGCAAAATTATTTTTTGGCTTTTATGAATAAAGAACTTGATGATATGGCCAAAAAATTCCTTGCCCTAAATTCTCAGTTTGCTCGTCTTGACAAATTGGTAGGCCAGATTTCTGATAAACACGCTACCTTAGTCAATAAAATGGCTGCTAAACCTGAAATTTGTGATGAGAATCACGAAGATCTTAAAGTGCTTCGTGTGACTCCCATTGAATCCTTGTTTTGTAGTGTCAAACCTAATGATGATGGGGCTGGATATGAATCCACTTTGGTTGAAAAACGCCCCAATGATTCGGAGTCCATCTATCTTGATGCTAAAAGCATTAAAAATGGAGTAGAAGATATTAAAATTTTGAGTAGTAATGAAACTACTACTTTGGATTTCAAGGAATTCAATTATGATAGTTTCTCCTTGATAATGCATTTCCTTGATGCAATCCATGCTAAACTCTCCACACGCTTATAGCCAAAAAAAGGCCTTTACCGATCATATCGTCGATGCTATGATAAAATCTCTTGAAGAGAAACTTGAGTTGGAAGTTTCTATCCCTAGAAAGCTTCATGATGAGTGGGAACCTACTATCGAAATCAAAATCAAATGCAATGCTTTGTGTGATTTGGGTGCTAGTGTTTCCGCGATTCCAAAGTCTTTATGTGATGTTCTAGGCTTTAATGAGATTGAGGAGTGTTCTCTTAATTTGCATTTTGCGGATTCTACTGTCAAGAAATCCATGGGAAGGATCAATGATGTTCTTATTATTGCAAATAGGAACTATGTACCCGTGGATTTCATTGTGCTTGATATTGATTGCAATCCTACATGCCATATCATTCTTGGTAGACCTTTCCTAAGGACTATTGGTGCTATCATCGATATGAAGGAAGGGAATATTAGGTTTCAATTTCCATTAAAAAGGGCATGGAGCATTTTCCTAGAAATAAAATAAGATTGCCTTATGAATCCATGATGAGGGCTACTTATGGTTTGAGCACCAAAGACGACGATACGTGATTCCATCACCTTATGCCTAGCTAAGGGCGTTAAACAATAGCGCTTGTTGGGAGGCAACCCAATGAATTTTTCTTTTTCTTTCCGTTTTTTTGCGTCCACACCATCGTAATTATGTTATGATTGTGTTTTTTGTTTTCCTTTTTGTGTTTGAGCCAAGCAAACCCTTTATGACTAGTTTTGGTGATGGTTGTTTGATCCTGCTGGAAAAAGACAGAAACTTTTCGCTCACGAAATTATTTTTCATTTTTATCCAGAAAGAGATTTTTAGTTTATTCTTTTTGTTTCTGGTTTATTTGCCTTTTTCACAGGCTATCGTAATGTTTCAGAATTGTTGAGGTACCAGAAGTATACGAAGTATAAAGATTGCTACAGACTGGTCTGTTTTTGACAGATTCTGTTTTTGTTGTGTTGGTTGCTTGTTTTGATGAAACTATGGATAGTATCAGGGGTACTGGCCATTGGAAAGTGAGAATATAGTAATCTAACACCAATATAAATATAAATCAAGATTTCTACAGTACCTAAAGAGGTGGTAGTTTGTTTTCTTGTGCTAATGATATCACGAGTTTCTGTTTAAGTTTTGTGTTGTGAAGTTTTCAAGTTTTGGGTGATGTTCTCATGGACAAAGGGATAAAGAGTGGAAAGAGCTCAATCTTGGGGATTCCCAAGGCATTCCAAGCCAAATTCAAGGACACCAAAAAGCTAAGCTTGGGGATGCCCCGGGAAGGCATCCCCTCTTTCGTCTTCAATCCATCGGTAACATTACTTGGAGCTATATTTTTATTCACCACATGATATGTCTTTTGCTTGGAGCATCTTGTATCGTAGGGGTCTTTTCTTTTTGTTGTGTCACAATCATCCTTGCTGCACACCTTTTGAGAGAGACATGCACTCATCGTGAATTTGTTAGAATGCTCATTGTGCTTCACTTATATCTTTTGAGCTAGACCATTTTGCTCTATGTGCTTCACTTAGATCTTTTAGAGCACGGCGGTGCATGACTTGGTAGTTGGATTGTGCTATGAAAGTAGTCCCAAAGGTGATAGGTACCCAAAGAGGATACAATAAAACCTCCATCTTCATGTGCATTGAGTAGAAAGAGAAGTTTGATTCCTCTCAATTAGTTTTGAGACGTGGATTTGTTAATATTAAGAGTTATGTTAGTAGGGTGTTGTGAATCTAGAAATACTTGTGTTGAAGTTAGTGATTCCCGTAACATGCACGTATGGTGAACCAATATATTAGGAAGTCGGAGCATAATTGATCTATTGATTGTCATCCTTTGTGTTGTGGTCGGGATCGCGCGACGGTTAACACCTACCAACCCTTCCCCTAGGAGTATGCGTTTAGCACTTTGTTTCGATTACTAATAAAAACTTTCGCAATAAGTATGTGAGTTCTTCATTACTAATGTGAGTCCATGGTATAGATGCACTTTCACCTTCCACCATTGCTAGCCTCTCTAGTACCGCGCAATTTTCGCCGGTGCACAAACCCACCATATGACTTCCTCAAAACAACCACCATACCCACCTACTATGTCATTTTCATAGCCATTCCGAGATATATTGCCATGCAACTCCCCCCGTTCCATCCCATGACTTGTTCCGTCACTCTCATATTTCCATTGCATGATTGTAATATAGCTAGCGAGATGTTTCAACGTCATACACCAAGCTAGATCGTTGCACATCCCATTACACTGCCGGAGGCATTTCCTACAGAGTCATCATCGTTCTAAGCTATGAGCTGTGAGTAAATAAAAGTGTGATGATCATCATTATTAGAGCATTGTCCCATGTGAGTAAATAAATAAAAAAGAGGCCAAAGTTGCCCACACAAAAAGAGAGAGAGATATGGAAAGAGGCCAAAGAGCCCAAACAAAAAAATTAAAAAAGAGAGAAAAAGAGAGAAGGGACAATGCTACTATCTTTTCCACACTTGTGCTACATAATAGCACCATGTTCTTCATGATAGAGAGCCTCTCGTTTTTTCACCACCATATACTAGTGGGAATCTTTATTATATAACTTGGTTTGTATATTCCAATGATGGGCTTCCTCAAAATTGCCCTAGGTCTTTGTGAGCAAGCAAGTTGGATGCACACCCACTAGTTCTCCTTTTGAGCTTTCACATACTTATAGCTCTAGTGCATACTTTGTATGGCAATCCCTACTCATTCACATTTATATCTATTAATGGGCATCTCCATAGCCCTTTAATACACCGAGTCAATGTGACCATCTCCTCCTTTTTGACTCACAACCACCACCACACTCTATTCCACCATAGTGCTATATCCATGGCTCACGCTCATGTATTGCATGAGAGTTGAAAAAGGTTTGAGAAAGTAAGAGTAAGAAAACAATTACTTGGCCAATAATGGGGTTGTGCATGATTTAAATTAGTTGTGTGGGGATGATGGAGCATAGCCAGACTATATGATTTTGTAGGGATAACTTTCTTTGGCCTTGTTATTTCGAAAGTTCATGATTACCTTGCTAGTTTGCTTGAAGTATTATTGTTTTCATGTCAATAGCAAACTATTGTTTTGAATCTTACGGATCTGAACATTCATGTCACATGAAAGAAGTTACAAAGGACAACTATGCTAGGTAGCATTCCACATCAAAAATTCAGTCTTTATCACTTCCCTACTCGAGGACGAGCAGGCGTTAAGCTTGGGGATGCTTGATAGGTCTCCAACGTATCTATAATTTTTGATGGTTCCATGCTATTATCTTGTCAAACTTTGGATGTTTTGTATGCCTTTTATATCTTTTTTGGGACTAACTTATTAGCTCAGTGCCAAGTGCCAGTTCCTGTTTTTCCGTGTTTTTGACCCTTTTCAGAGGAGGATTTTAAACGATGTCCAAACGGAATAAAACTTCTGAAAAGATTCTTTTTCGGAACAGAAGATACGCAGGGGACGTGAGAACCAAGGTAGAGGCCACCAGGGGACCCCACAAGCCCCCTAGGCGTGGCCAGGGGGGCCCGCGCCTAGCAGGCTTGTGGGCCCCCTGTGGCTCGTCTGCCCTACTGATACGTCTCAAACGTATCTATAATTTTTATGGTTTCACGCTGTTATCTTGTCATCTTTGGATGTTTAATGTATCTTTTATATCTTTTTTGGGACTAACTTATTAATTCAATGCCAAGTGCCAACTCCTGTTTTTTTGTGTGTTTTTGGCGCTTTTCAGATCTGATTTTGGAATGGAGTCCAAACGGAATAAAATCCCCGAAATGATTTTTTCCGAACGGAAGAAGATCAGGGGGCCTGTGGGCCAAGCTAGGAGGGCTCCTGGGAGCCCACAAGCCCCCACTCCGCCACCAGGGGGAGGCGGCGGTGGCAGGGCTTGTGGCCTCCCCGGCCGCCTCCTGACCTAGATCTTTGGCCTATATATTCCCTAAAATACAGCAAAAATAAGGGGAGCCTCGAAAATACTTTTCCGCCGTCGCAAGCTTTCGTTTCCGTGAGATCTCATCTGGAGACCCTTCCCGGCGCCCTGCCGGAGGGGACTTTGGAGTTGGAGGGTTTCTTCATCATCATCATCGCCCCTCCAATGACTGGTGAGTAGTTCACTTCAGACCTACGGGTCCGTAGTTAGTAGCTAGATGGCTTCTTCTCTCTCTTAGATCTTCAATACAAAGTTCTCCATGATCTTCATGGAGATCTATCCGATGTAATCTTCTTTGGCGGTGTGTTTGTCGAGATCCGATGAATTGTGGATTTGTGATCAGATTATCTATGATATATATTTGAGTCTTTGCTGATTTCTTTTATGCATGATTTGATATCCTTGTAAGTCTCTCTGAGTCTTGGGTTTTGTTTGGCCAACTAGATCTATGATTCTTGCAATGGGAGAAGTGCTTGGTTTTGGGTTCTACCATGTGGTGACCTTTCCCAGTGATAGTAGGGGCAGCAAGGCACACATTAAGTAGTTGCCATCAAGGGTAACAAGATGGGCTCTGTCGTTGATATGAGATTGTCCATCTACATCATGTCATCTTGCTTAAGGCGTTACTCTGTTCTTTTGTACTTAATACACTAGATGCACGTTGGATAGCGGTCGACGTGTGGAGTAATAGTAGTAGATGCAGAAAGTGTCGGTCTACTTGTTTTGGACGTGATGCCTATAGATATAATCATTGCCATAGAAATCATCACGACTTTGCGCGGTTCTATCAATTGCTCGACAGTAATTTATTCACCCACCGTGTACTTGCTTTCATGAGAGAAGCCACTAGTAAACACTACGGCCCCCGGGTCTATTCACATCCATCGTTTACACCTCCGCTTTTACTTTGCTTTGTTACTTTGTTGCTTTCAGTTCTCACTTGGCAAACAATATATAAGGGATTGACAACCCCTTCATAGCGTTGGGAGCAAGCTTTTGCGTTTGTGCAGGATCTTGTGATACTCCTCCACTGGATTGATACCTTGGTTCTCAAACTGAGGGAAATACTTACCACCGCTGTGCTACATCACCCTTTCCGCTTCGAGGGAACACCAACGCAAGGCTCCAAGGCCACGGGGGAAATCCTTTGTATATTTTCCTAGGAAGTCCCTTAAGGCGTAGCCGCAGCAGAAGGATTCCTGGTGCCGTCAACACGACTATTCTTGGCGCCGTTGCAAGGGAAGCTCAGCTGACATCAGAAGTATTTCTGGTGCCGTTGCCGGGGAGGAAAGATCAAGATCTATCCAAGTAGGTCTCACAAACTCATCTCTTGCATTTACTTTTGTTGCCAGTTGCCTCTCGTTTTCCTCTCCCCCACTTCACATTTGTCGTTTTCATTTGCCTTTTTCGTTTGCCTTTTTGTTCGTCCTTTTCTCTCGCTTTCTTTCTGTTCGCTTGTGTTCCATGTGCCTTCAATATGCTTGCATCTTCGCTTGCTGAAAATCTAGTGATATGGATCCTCATCCACTAGCTAATCTCTTTAAGAGACCCACTTATGTGGAACGAATTGCTAGTGAGTTGAGGGCACTTGACTATCTTTATGGAGTTTTGCTTCAGATGCGTGAATCTGAAAATCGTGATGAAGAAATTCATGAAGTGGTTCATGAGGGCTCCTTGGATGAAAAGCATGATTGCAATGGTTTCACTATAAATCCTATTAGTGACAATCATGCTAAAAATATGCAAAACCCTAAGCTTGGGGATGCTAGTTTTGCTATGTCCCCTACTTGTTGCAATAATCATGATTGGGGTGATGATCTTTCTTATGATCTTGAAATTTTTTTCAAACCTCATGATGAATATGATATTTGCAATAATATTGAAAGTGGGTTTGGAGACGTCATGAATTTAGTTGATGATAATCCCACTATTTTTGAAGAGCATCAACTTTGCATGCTTGTAGATCATGAAAAGAAAGCCTTAGGTGCTGGTTATATTGTTGAATTCATTCATGATGCTACTGAAACTATGAGAGAGGATCATATGCTTCTACTTATTGCAATAGTATCAAGCTTCCTCCTCATGTGTTGAAATTTTTGAAGTTATGCTTGTTTTGCCTTCCTATGCTAGTTGATTCTTGCTCCAGCAAGTTGTTTGTTCACAAAATCCCTATGCATAGGAAGTGGGTTAGACTTAAATGTTCTAGCCATATGCTCCATGATGCTCTCGTTGTGCTTCTATTCTTGTCTTTTGTGTGAGCATCATTGAAATCAATGCCTAGCTAAGGGCGTTAAACAAAGCGCTTGTTGGGAGGCAAACCAACGAATCTATCATTTTTGTTTCTGTTTTGTGTTTTCCACACTTTCATAATTCTGTTATGATTGTGTTTTTTGTGTTTCTTTTTGCGTTTGTGCCAAGCAAAACCGTTATGATTAGTCTTGGGGATGATCGTTTGGTCATGCTGGAAAAGACAGAAACTTTCTGCTCATGAAAAGAATTTTCATTTTTTTCTGTAAGAGCTTTTGAGTTGATTCTTTCTGCTTCTGATTGCTACGCAAATTCTTCGGACTGTGGTAAGTTTTCAGAATTTTTGAAGTACCATAGGTATACTACATATACAGATTGCTACAGACTGGTCTGCTGTTAACAGATTCTGTTTTTGTTGTGTTAGTTGCTTATTTTGATGAAACTATGGATAGTATCGGGGGGTATTAGCCATGGAAGATTGAAAACACAGTAACCCAACATCAGCACAAGTAGAATTTAAGATTTCTACAGTACCTAAGGAAGTGGTGGTTTGCTTTCTCATACTAATGTTATCACGAGTTTCTGTTTAAGTTTCGTGTTGTGAAGTTTTCAAGTTTTGGGTGAAGTTCTTATGGACAAAGAGATAAAGAGTGGAAAGAGCTCAAGCTTGGGGATGACCAAGGCACCCCAAGAGATTCAAGGATGCCGTAAAAGCCTAAGCTTGGGGATGCCCCGGGAAGGCATCCCCTCTCTCGTCTTCAATCCATCGGTAACGTTACTTGGGGCTATATTTTTATTCACCACATGTTATGTGTTTTTGCTTGGAGAATCTTGTATCGTAGGAGTTTTTTATTTTTGTTGTGTCAAAATCATCCTTGCTGCACACCTAGAGAGCGAGACATGCACTCACCGTGATTTTGTCGAGCTTCACTTATATCTTTTGGTAGACAATTCAGCTCACATGTGCTTCACTTATATCTTTTGAGCTAGATACTTTTGCTCTATGTGCTTCACTTATATATTTTAGAGCACAGCGGTGCGTGCCTTGGTAGTTGATCTATGCTTTGAAAGTAGTCTCAAAAGTGGTAGTTATCCAAAGGGATACGAAAACTTCCACCTTCATGTGCATTGAATAGTTAGAGAAGTTTGATTCATCTCAATTAGTTTTGAGTTGTGGTTATGGTAATATTGAAGTCATGCTAGTAAGGTGTTGTGGATCTAGAAATACTTGTGTTGAAGTTAGTGATTCCCGTAGCATGCACGTATGGTGAACCGCTATGTGATGAAATATGAGCATAATTAGTTTATTGATTGTCATCCTTTGCGTGGCGGTCGGGATCGCGCGATGGTTTATACCTACCAACCCTTCCCCTAGGAGTATGCGTTGAATGCTTTGTTTCGATTACTAATAAAACTTTTGCAACAAGTATATGAATTCTTCATGACTAATGTTGAGTCCATGGTTTAGATGCACTTTTACCTTTCACCATCACTATCTTCTTAGTGCCGTGCAGCTTTCGCCGGTGCACAAAACCCACCATTAAGCCTCCCTCAAAACAGCCACCATACCTACCTACTATGCCTTTTTCAAAGTCATTCCGAGATATATTGCCATGCAACTACCACCATGACATGTGCCACCACGTCTACATTGCCATTGCATGATCGTAAGATAGCTAGCATTATGTTTCCATTAATGTCTATGCCATGCTAGATCGTTGCCACGGTACACTACCAAAGGCATTCCATATAGAGTCATAGTTGCTCTAAGTTTTGAGTTGAAAGTGTGATGATCATCATTAATGGAGCATTGTCCCATGTGAGGAAATAAAAGAGGCCAAAGAAGCCCACCAAAAAAAAGGCCAAAGAGCCCACCAAAAAAATTGAGAGAAAAAGAGAGAAGGGACAATGCTACCACTTCTTCATGATTGAGAGTCTCTCATTTTGTCACCACCATATAGCTAGTGGGAAATCTTCATTATATAACTTGGCTTGTATATTCCAATGATAGGCTTCCTCAAAATTGCCTTAGGTCTTCGTGAGCAAGCAAGTTGGATGCACACCCACTAGTTTTCTTTAAAGAGCTTTCACTTACTCTTAGCTCTAGTGCATCATTTGTATGGCAATCCCTACTCATTCACATTGATATCTATTGATGAGCATCTCCACAACTCATTGATATGCCTAGTTAATGTGACTATATTCTCCTTTTTGTCTTGCAATATCCACCACACTCCACACCATCTATAGTGCTATAACCATGGCTCACGCTCATGTATTGCGTGAGAGTTGAAAAGGTTTGAGAAAGTAAAGGCGTGAAACAATTACTTGGCCAATACCGGGGTTGTGCATGATTTAAATTCGTTGTGCAATGATGATAGAGCATAGCCAGACTATATGCTTTTGTAGGGATAACTTT
This sequence comes from Hordeum vulgare subsp. vulgare, assembly GCF_904849725.1. NCBI lineage: Eukaryota > Viridiplantae > Streptophyta > Magnoliopsida > Poales > Poaceae > Hordeum > Hordeum vulgare. Next base: position 396,319,294 of record NC_058522.1, on the reverse strand, counting down.
CTTTTGGCCTTGTTATTTTGAAAGTTCATGATTACCTTGCTAGTTTGCTTGAATTATTATTGTTTCCACGTCAATAGAAAACTATTGTTTTGAATCTAATGGATCTGAACATTCACGTCACATAAGAGGAGTTACAAAGGACATCTATGCTAGGTAGCATGAAAGCATCAAAAAGCATTCTTTATCACTTCCCTACTCGAGGACGAGCAGGAGTTAAGCTTGGGGATGCTTGATACGTCTCAAACGTATCTATAATTTTTGATGGTTTCACACTGTTATCTTGTCATCTTTGGATGTTTTATGTATCTTTTATATCTTTTTTGGGACTAACTTATTAATTCAGTGCCAAGTGTTAGTTCCTGTTTTTTCTGTGTTTTTGGCTCTTTTCATATCTGATTTTGGAACGGAGTCCAAACGGAATAAAATCCCTGAAACATTTTTTCGAACGGAAGAAGATCACGGGGCTTGTGGGCCAAGCCAGGAGGGCTCCTGGGAGCCCACAAGCCCCCACTCCGCCACCAGGGGAGGCGGCGGTTGCAGGGCTTGTGGCCTCCCTGGCCGCCTCCCGACCAAGATCTTTGGCCTATATATTCCCTAAAATAAAACAAAAAATAAGGGGAGCCTCGAAAATACTTTTCGCCGCAGCAAGCTTCCGTTTCCGCGAGATCTCATCTGGAGACCCTTCCCGGCGCCCTGCCGGAGGGGACTTTGGAGTTGGAGGGCTTCTTCATCATCATCATTGCCCCTCCAATGACTCGTGAGTAGTTCACTTCAGACCTATGGGTCTGTAGTTAGTAGCTAGATGGCTTCTTCTCTCTCTTGGATCTTCAGTACAAAGTTCTCCATGCTCTTCATGGAGATCTATCCGATGTAATCTTCTTTTGCGGTCTGTTTGTCGAGATCCGATGAATTGTGGATTTGTGATCAGATTATCTATGATATATATTTGAGTCTTTGCTAATTTCTTTTATGCATGATTTGATATCCTTGTAAGTCTCTCCGAGTCTTGGGTTTTGTTTGGCCAACTAGATCTATGATTCTTGCAATGGGAGAAGTTCTTGGTTTTGGGTTCTACCATGTGGTGACCTTTCCTAGTGACAGTAGGGGCAGCAAGGCACACATTAAGTAGTTGCCACCAAGGGTAACAAGATGGGCTCTGTCGTTGATATGAGATTGTCCATCTACATCATGTCATCTTGCTTAAGGCGTTACTCTGTTCTTTTGGACTTAATACACTAGATGCATGCTGGATAGCGGTTGACGTGTGGAGTAATAGTAGTAGATGCAGAAAGTATCGGTCTACTTGTTTTGGACGTGATGCCTATAGATATAATCATTGCCATAGATATCGTCACGACTTTGCGCGGTTCTATCAATTGCTCGACAGTAATTTGTTCACCCACCGTCTAGTTGCTTTCATGAGAGAAGCCACTAGTAAACACTACGGCCCCCGGGTCTATTCAATCCATCGTTTACACCTCCGCTTTTACTTTGCTTTGTTACTTTGTTGCTTTAAGTTCTCACTTGGCAAACAATCTATAATGGATTGACAACCCCTTCATAGCGTTGGGAGCAAGCTTTTGTGTTTGTGCAGGATCTTGTGATACTCCTCCACTGGATTGATACCTTGGTTCTCAAACTGAGGGAAATACTTACCACCACTGTGCTACATCACCCTTTCCTCTTCGAGGGAACACCAACGCAAGGCTCCAAGGCCACGGGGGAAATCCTTTGCATATTTTCCTAGGAAGTCCCTTAAGGTGTAGCTGCAGCAGAAGGATTCCTCGTGTCGTCAACACGACTATTCTTGGTGCCGTTGCAAGGGAAGCTCAGCTGACATCACCTACCTCTTCCGCCTAGAAATTCCTGAAAAATCCAAAACGGCGCGAGAGATCCACGAAAATACTTTTCCGCCGCCGCAAGGTTTTGTGTCCGCGAGATCCCATCTGGGGCACGTTCTGGTGCCCAGCCGGCTTGGGGATTCGGATACGGAGGGCTTCTTCATCAACACCATGACCTCTCCGATGATGCATGAGTAGTTCACCATAGACCTTCGGGTCCATAGCTAGTAGCTAGATGTCTTCTTCTCTCTCTTGGATCTTCAATACAAAGTTCTCCATGATCTTCATGGAGATCTATCCGATGTAATCTTCTTTTGCGGTGTGTTTGTCGAGATCCAATGAATTGTGGATTTATGATCAGATTATCTATGAATCTTATTTGAGTTTCTTCTGATCTCTTATATGCATGATTTCATATCCTTGTAATTCTCTTCGAGTTGTGGGTTTTGTTTGGCCAACTTGATCTATGATTCTTGCAATGGGAGAAGTGCTTGGTTTTGGGTTCATACCGTGCGGTGACCTCTCCCAGTGACAGAAGGGACAGCGAGGCACGCATCGTGTTGTTGCCATCAAGGGTAAAAAGATGGGGTTTACATCATTGGTTTGAGTTTATACCTCTACATCATGTCATCTTGCTTAATGCGTTACTCTGTTCGTCATGAACTCAATACACTAGATGCATGCTGGATAGCGGTCGATGTGTGGAGTAATAGTAGTAGATGCAGAAAGTATCGGTCTACTTGTCTCGGACGTGATGCCTATATGTATGATCATTGCCTTAGATATCGTCATGACTTTGCGCGGTTCTATCAATTGCTCGACATTAATTTGTTCACCCATTGTATTATTTGCTATTTTGAGAGAAGTCTCTAGTGAACACTATGGCCCCCGGGTCTACTTCACATCATATTTTCAGCCTTACACTTTTACTTCGTTGCACTTTCCGCCTTCAGATCTCACTTTGCAATCAATCTTGAAGGAATTGACAACCCCTTTATAGCGTTGGGTGCAAGCTCATTTGTGTTTGCGCAGGTACTGTAGACACGTGATTCAATTCTCCTACTGGATTGATACCTTGGTTCTCAAACTGGGGGAAATACTTACTGCTCTTGTGCTGCATTACCCTTTCCTCTTCAAGGGAAAAACCAACGCAAGCTCAAGAGGCAGCAGTGCAGCAGCAAGCAAGACGTCGTGGCAGCATCTACATGTGAAGCGGAGTACATAGCTGCTTCAGAACCGGCTCATGAAGGGATCTGGATGAAGGAGTTCATCACCGACCTTGGAGTGGTTCCAAGCGTGTCAGGTCCGATGACACTCTTCTGTGATAACACTGGAGCCATTGCCATAGCCAAGGAGCCCAGATTTCACCGGAAGACCAAGCACATCCAACGCCGCTAAAACTCCATCTAGGACCAGGTCCAGAGAGGAGTAATAGATATTTGTAAAGTAAACACGGATCTGAATATTGCAGACCCGTTGACTAAACCTCTTCCTCGAGCAAAACATGATCAACACCACAATGCTATGGGTGTTCGATTCATCACAACGTAACTAGATTATTGACTCTAGTGCAAGTGGGAGACTATTGGAAATATGCCCTAGAGGCAATAATAAAATGGTTATTATCATATTTCCTTGTTCATGATAATCGCCTATTGCTCATGCTATAATTGTGTTAACAGGAAATGGTAATACATGGGTGAATAAATAGATCATAATGTGTCCCTAGCAAGCCTCTAGTTGGCTAGCTCGTTAGTCAATAGATGATCATGGTTTCCTGGTCATGGGCATTAGATGTCATTGATAACGGGATCACATCATTGGGAGAATGATGTGATGGACAAGACCCAATCCTAAGCGTAGCACTAGATCGTATTGTTCGTATGCTAAAGCTTTTCTAATGTCAAGTGTCTTTTCCTTCAACTGTGAGATTGTGCAACTCCCGGATACCGTAGGAGTGCTTTGGGTGTATCAAACGTCACAACGTAACCGGGTGACTATATTGGTGCACTACGGGTACCTCTGAAAGTGTCTGTTGGGTTGGGACGAATCGAGATCGGGATTTGTCACAAATCGAGACCGGGATTTGTCACTCCGTGTGACGGAGAGGTATCTCTGGGCCCACTCGGTAGAACATCATCATCATGAGCTCAGTGTGACTAAGGAGTTAGTCACGCGATGACGTGCTACGGAACGAGTAAAGAGGCTTACCGGTAACGAGATTGAACAAGGTATAGGTATACCGACGATCGAATCTCGGGCAAGTTCTATACCGACAGATAGAGGGAATTGTATACGGGATTGATTGAATCCTTGACATCGTGATTCATCCGATGAGATCATCGTGGAACATGTGGGAGCCACCATGGGTATCCAGACCCCGTTGATGTTTATTGGCCGGAGAGGTGTCTCGGTCATGTCTGCATGCCTCCCGAACCCGTAGGGTCTACACACTTAAGGTTCGATGACGCTAGGGTTATAGGGAATTGTTATACGAGGTTACCGAAGGGTGTTCAGAGTCCCAGATGAGATCCCGGACGTCACGAGGAGCTCCGGAATAGTCCAGAGCTAAAGATTGATATATAGAATGGATGGGTTTTGGACGCCGGAAATGTTTCGGGCACCACCGGCAACGTGCCGGGACCACCGGAAGGGTTCCGGAGGCCCACCGGGAGGGGCCACCAGCCCCGGAAGGCTACATGGGCCAAGTGTGAGAGGGAACCATCCCCTGGGTGGGCTTGTGCGCCCCCCACACCCAGCCCAAGGAGCCAAGAGAGGGAAGGGGGGAAACCCTAAGTCAGGTGGGCCTTAGGCCCACCAGGGGGTGCGCCACCCTCTCCTCCCCTCCTGGGCGCCGCCCTGGCCTCCCATATAGGGCTGACGCATCCCTTAGGGTTGGGAACCCTAAGGGGGGGCGCCACCCTCTCCTTTCCCCTATATATAGTGGGGGGTTTGGCCATTGGAGACACGCAATTTCATCTCTCTCCCTCGGCGCTGCCCTGCTTCTCTTGTTCCTCCTCTCCCACGGTGCTTGGCAAAGCCCTGTCGGGAGACCTCGTCACTCCATCGCTACCACATCGTCGTTCTGCCGGAGCTCTTCCCCAACCTCTCCCTCCTCCTTGCTGGATCAAGGTGCGGGAGACGTCACCGGGCTGCACGTGTGTTGAATGCGGAGGTGCCGTGGTTCGGCACTAGATCGGAATCACACCACGATCTAGATCGCTGCGAGTACGACTCTATCAACCGCGTTCTAGCAACGCTTCCGCTTAGCGCTCTTCAAAGGTATGAAGATGCTCACACCCCTGTCTCATTGCTGGTCTCTCCATAGGAAGATCTGAATACGGCGTAGGAAATTTTTGAATTTTTGCTACATTACCCAACACCCATAACATCGCGCATTAGTCTAACACTAGCAGCGAAGATGTGCGGCGCCCGCCACGCCCGCCGGAAGGCTTATTTATATTTCGAATGAGTACTTCAATTTTTATTTTTATTGCATGCATGTATTCTTTTTCATGTTTAGTTAGTTTGATTTATTTATTTTTGTTTGGGTTTTATAGGATGGAAAAGAGTTGCAGTTTGGTTTTGGCACGGTTCAGTGATGTAATAAATTTGTTTATAACATGTTCACATCCGTCGTGGTTGTATTTTTGTCTACGGGTGTAGAGATGCTTGACTTGTTTTTTGTATATAGTGATAAAGACCATTGCCGGTGGCGTCCATTTCATGTTCTTAATAGAATGGAAGTGTTTTAAGGATCATGCGATTAAAGTTTTGAAAAAATCATGACTTATTGATTGCAAAGAGTTAAATAGTACATGTGCAGTACAAAACAAATAATTCTAAATACAACTTTTCTTGAGAAGGAGTTTCTCTCGAAAGAATTGAGTGGGAGGAAGATAGAACTTGATGAGGTTGTGGAACCTCTGCTCCCTCTGGATGGTGGCGTAGGGCGGAGAGAAATCTCTGTCGAGGCAACACCGGTTGAGGAGGAAGAAAATGATGATGATCATGAAGCTTCGGATCAAGTTACTGTCGGACCTCGCAGGTTGACAAGATCACGTACTGCTCCTGAGTGGTAGAGTAATCCTGTTTTATCTATCATGTTGTTAGAAAACAATGAGCCTGCAAATTATGAAGAAGCAATGGTGGACCCGGATTCCAACAAATGGCTGGAGGCCATGAAGTCCGAGATATCATCTATGTATTAAAACAAAGTGTGGACTTTGGAAGTATTACCTGAAGGTCGCAAGGCTATTCATAACAAATGGATCTTTAAGAAGAAGACGGACGCGGACGGTAATGTGACCGTTTATAAAGCTCAACTTGTGGCAAAGGGTTTTTCACAAGTTCAAGGAGTTGACTACGATGAGGCATTCTCACCTGTAGCGATGCTTAAGTCCGTCCGAATCATGTTAGCAATAACTCTATTTTTTGATTATGAAATCTGGCAGATGGATGTCAAAACGGCATTCCTTAATGGTTTTCTTAAGGAAGAGTTGTATATGATGCAACCCGAAGGTTTTGTCGATTCAAAGAATGCTAACAAAGTATGCAAGCTCCAACGATCCATTTATGAATTGCTGCAAGCATCTCGGAGTTGGAATAAGCGCTTTGATGAGGTGATCAAAGCATTTGGGTTTATACAAGAAAGTGAGTGGGAGCTCTATAGCGTTTCTAATATTGTATGTGGATGACATATTGCTGATTGGAAACAATGTGGAGTTTTTAGAGAGCATAAAAGATTACTTGAACAAAAAAAATCAATGAAAGACCTAGGAGAAGCTGCTTACATATTAGGCATTAAGATCTATAGGGATATATGAAGACGCCTAATAGGACTTTCACAAAGCACATACCTTGATAAAGTTTTGAAGAAGTTCAAAATGGAGCAGTCCAAGAAGGGGTTCTTGCGAGTGTTACAAGGTATAAAGTTGAGTAAGACGGAGTGTCCAGTAATTGCGGAAGATAGAGAAAAGATGAGTACCGTCCCCTATGCTTCAGCCATAGGGTTTATCATGTATGCAATATTGTGCACAAGACCGGACGTCAGCCTGGCCATAAGTATGGCAGACAAGTTTCAAAGTAATCCAGGAGTGGATCACTGGACGGCGGTCAAGAATATTCTGAAGTACCTGAAAAGGATTAAGGAAATGTTTCTCGTTTATGGAGGTGACGAAGAACTCATCGTAAAGGGTTACGTCAATGCAAGCTTTGATACTGATCCGAATGACTCTAAGTCTGAGACCGGATACATATTTATTCTTAATGGGGGTGCGGTAAGCTGGTGCAGTTCCAAGGAAAGCGTCCTAGTGGATTCTACATGTGAAGCGGAGTACATGGCTGCCTCGGAGGCAGCTAAGGAGGGTGTCTAGATGAAGCAGTTCATGACGGATCTTGGAGTCATGCCGAGTGCACTAAATCCAATAACTTTGTTCTGTGACAACACTGGTGCCATTGCTTCAACAAAGGAACCAAGGTTTCACAACAAGATCAGACACATCAAACGACGCTTCAACTTCATCCGCGACTACGTCAAAGAAGAGGACGTAAATATTTGCAAAGTGCACACGGATTTGAATGTTGCAGATCCGCTGACTAAACCTCTTCCACAAGCGAAGCATGATCAACACCAGAACTGTATGGGTGTTAGATTCATTCCAATCTAAATCGCATAGCAATGTGAGACTAGATTATTGACTCTAGTGCAAGTGGGAGACTGTTGGAAATATGCCCTAGAGGAAATGATAAAATAGTTATTATTATATTTCCTATTTCAAGATAATTGTTTATTATCCATGCTATAATTGTATTGAATGAAAGCATAGATACATGTGTGGATATATAGACAAAACAATGTCCCCAGTAAGCCTCTAGTTGATTAGCCAGTTGATCAAGGATGGTTAAGGTTTTCTGACCATATGCAAAGTGTTGTCACTTGATAACTGGATCACATCATTTGGAGAATGATGTGATGGACAAGACCCAAACTATGAACATAGCATGTGATCGTGTCATTTTGTTGCTATTGTTTTCTGCGTGTCAAGTATTCATTCCTATGACCATGAGATCATGTAACTCACTCACACCGGAGGAATACCTTGTATTTATCAAACATCACAACGTTATTGGGTGACTATAAAGGTGCTCTACATGTAACTCCGAAGGTGTCCGTTGAGTTAGCATGGATCAAGACTGAGGTTTGTCACTCCATGTAACAGTGAGGTATCTCGGGGCCCACTCGGTAATACAACATCACGTATAAGCCTTGCAAGCAATGTGACTCAAGTGTTAGTCACGAGATCTTGTATTACGGAACGAGTAAAGAGACTTGCCGGTAACGAGATTGAAATAAGTATAGAGATACTAACGATCAAATATCGGCCAAGTAACATACCGAAGGACAAAGGGAATGTTATACGGGATTATATGAATCCTTGACACAGAGGTTCAACCGATAAGATCTTTGTAGGATATGTAGGATCCAATATGGACATCCAGGTCCCGCTATTGGATATTGGCCGGGGAGTGTCTCGGGTCATGTCTACATAGTTCTCGAACCCGGAGGGTCTGCACACTTAAGGTTTGGTGATGTTTCGGTATAGTTGAGTTATAGGTGTTGGTGACTGAAGGTTGTTCGGAGTCTCGGATGAGATCACATACGTCACGAGGGTTTCCGGAATGGTCCAGAAACGAAGATTGATATATAGGATGGTTTCATTTGGTCACCGGAAAGATTTTGGGCATTACCGGCAGTGTACCGGGAGTGACGAATGGGTTTTGGGTTTTCGCCGAGAGGGGCCCACCCACCCGGGAGTGAGCTCAATAGTCCTAGGGTGGCGCACCAGCCCTTAGTGGGCTGGTGAGGCCAGCCCAAGTGGGCTATGGCGCTAGGAAATAAAACCAAAAAAACAAGGGAGGTGGGAAGGAAGAGGAGGACTCCTCCTTCCCCAAACCGAATTGGAGTTGGAGTCCTCCTCCTCCTTTCGGCTGACGCCCTTGGGGCTCTCTTGAGCCCCAAGGCTAGTCCCTCCCCTCCTCCTATATATACTAGAGGTTTTAGGGTTTTATGACACAACTTTTCCACGTGCAACTCAAACCTATACCTCGTAGTTCTTCCTCTAGATCGACTTTCTGTGGAGCTCGGGCGGAGCCCTGCAGGAATAGATCATCACCATCACCGGCGCACCGTCACGCTGACGGAGAACTCATCTACTTCCCCGTCTCTCTTGCTGGATCAAGAAGGCGAAGATCGTCATCGAGCTGTACGTGTGTTGAATGCAGACGTGTCGTCCGTTCGGTGCTAGATCGGGACGGATCATGGGACGACAGTGATTTGAATCACGAAGCTGTACCACTACATCAACCGCGTTTCTTAGCGCTTCCCGCTTAGCAATCTACAAGGGTATATGGATCCGATCTCCCTCTCGTAGATGAACATCACCATGATAGGTCTTCGTGTGTGTAGGATTTTTTTTGTTTCCCCTGCAACGTTCCCCAACACCCTCCCCCTCGCCACTTCCTCCCCTCGTGCGCTCACGAGAGCCCCACCACCCCCTCGCTCTCGTTCCCACCTCCCGATTCCCAGCGCTCCGACCGAGCCCCCCCCCACACACACACCAGCCTTCGGCGGCCCTCCTCCGGCCGGATCCGGCCGCCGGCCGCGCCACTTCTCTTCGCCACCGCCAAGAGCCGCCCCGCCACCGCCTCCTCGCTAGATCCCCGTTCTACTCCCCATCGCCATCTGCGCCTCGCCGCGCTAGGGCCACCCCGCCGTTGACCGACCCTCCAGCTGCCTTCCCCCGTCGCCCCCGACCTCCTCGGCCGGCCCTCCCCTCGTCGGCCTCCCTTGTCCCCGACGGCTCCGCCTCCTCACCTCGACGCCGACGCCGACGCCCCCCACCGTCGTCTCCTCCTCCATCGGCCTCCTCCGTTTCCCCGCCGGCTCCACCACACCTTGCTGCCCCGTCTTCCCGGCAACGCTAGTGAGCAACGGGGCTTCACCCCCCTTCCGTCCTTCCCTCCCCGACCCCATTCCCACGCGCCACGCCCCCCCCCCCTCTGCGGTCTCCGGCGACCTCACCACCTCGCCCCTATGCCTGGTTCCCTCCTGTTAGACAGGAGAGGGGTGTATTTGCCCCTGTGAGTTGTTAGAGGAAACAAAAGGAAATAAAACAAAAAGGAAATATGCATGTATGTATGTATTTGGGTATGTATGCATGTATGTAGAAAGATATTGTGTGTGTGTTTTGTGTGTGGTGTGGCCGATGGGCCATTGCCATGAGGGGCCAACCCCCACTCCCATTGACACGGAGGCCTCACACAACCCTAAAAAAAAGAAAAGAAAATAATTATAAAAATAATATTTAATAAATAGTTAATTAATTAAATAATCAATTAATGAATTTATTAGTTAATATATGCTTAAGAGTAAATAGATAAATTAGTAATGTGCTAATATAGATAAGTATTTATCCTAACAGAATATGACACGTGGGTCCCTCACTAAATTAATCTGATTAATTAATAATTAATCCTAATTAAAAATTGTGTCTATGACACATGGGACCCACTGGTCACTTTGACCAGTCAACTGTTGATGTCAGCATGGCATCATGCTGATGTCATAATAGCATTTAATTAAATTAATTAAATATGTTTTTAATTCCTAAATATTGATTAAATATTTGAAAATTAATATAAAATAAACCGTAGCTCAGATGAAAATATTTTGAACACGAAAGTTGATGAGTAGAACGAGACGAACCACGATACGCTGTCCATTCGTCCCTCACGCAGCCCTAGCATAGCAAACATAGAACTTTTCCATCATTTTTCATCTAACCGGTAGTAGCCAGAGAACCGGGAAATATCATATGATATTTTCCCGACCCGTCTATGACGGATGTTACTGCGTTAGCTCATGTCTAACCCTGCTTTGACATGTCATGCTTAGTGTTGCACCCGTTGCTGTTATTTATTGTTTCTTCCCCCTCTTCTTACCGGTAGACCCCGAGACTGACGTTGCTGCCGGGTACATCTACCCTCCTGACGACCAGCCCTTTACCGCAGAGCAACAAGGTAAGAAAACCCCCCTTGATCATCCCTATATCGCCTATGTTTTTCTTCCTCGTGCTTGCATTAGAATTTTGCTACTGTTGTAGTTAGCTCCTATATCTGATGCATAGCCTAATTTTGATGAACTGCTACCTTCAGTACTGCACTCTAAAACTGTTTAGTATAGGTGGAGCAATCATCCCCTCTGACCCCTTAGTCCAGTTGCCCCGCTTTAATGTTAAGTCTCGATCCCTTATCGACGAGCCAAGAACCGGCACAACACTTACAACCCCCTTAGTTGTGCGGCACTACAGAGCTACTATCGGGTACCGAGGGTGACACCTCGCGAAGTACTCATGATGATACCTTTGTAGTGTAGCTAGTCGGTCATGGTTATCGAGGGTGATTCCTCCTTCACCACTCCCGACGATGTCTCTGTCATGCAACCCCTCAAGTGTGGGACCCTCGAGGGTGATTCCTCTAAGTCCACCTTGACGGATACATAGTTCGGAATCCAGCGAGGGTGATACCTCGGATTCCCCCTGATGTTACAACCACACAGTTACTTGACCATGCTACTGGGATCTTTGATGAATAGATGTTAGGCGGGTGGATTCCCACGTGGATGTGTCGTTGACTTAATTAAAATGATAATGGATTTGGGTATTTGATCTGGGTTGGTCGGAAGTCCTTATTACACACTAACCGTCTGCGTGGGAAGAATTATGGGTACTCGACGTCGTGGTATGAGCCGAGGCTCTTCAGACATCAGCAATGGAGCGGCGCACGCCCGAGTGGTCCCGAGATGCATCGCGCTTGTAATAAGGGGTGCTAGGACTGACATCGGCCGCCCTTGCATCGTGCAGGAGCGTAGAGGGCAAGAGGGCCCACAACCCCTTTGTGCTTAGGAGTTAGACCGGTGGGCTGGCCTCTGTGTTGAGCTTAGGTGGGGCTGCAACGTGTCGATATTCCGAGGCCGGGCATGACCCAGAAAAGTGTGTCCGGCCAGAGTGTTATCGAGCGTGACGGGGAATATGTTGTGCACCCCTACAGGGAATAAATGAACTATTCGGATAGCCGTGTCCATGATTACAAGACGACTTGGAGTTGTGCCCTGATCTTATACAACTACAAATGTTACTTAACTGGAATAGTTGCTCCGGGATTGCTTCCTCGCAGGGAGTCGAGGAAGGATCTCTGGGCGTGACCTCATATTAATCTTGCTGCAACAATATGACTATATTTGTGTTACCTGTTCTACTCTCGTCTATTGCTGCAAGACCCTGAAGATGCTAGTCTTCGATAGGACTAGGCCTTCTCTCTGTTTCTCGCATTGCTGCAGTTAGTCCACATATAAAACCCCTTCTTTGGTACTGATGCATACTTAACATAGTTATGATATAAGTCTTGCGAGTACTTTGGATGAGTACTCACCGTTGCTTTGCTCCCCCTTTGCCCCTTGATCCGTTGCTGCGACCAGATGATGAAGCCCAGGAGATGAAGTTTCCTGCCGACGGCTGCCACCCCGACGGTGCCTACTTCGTGGAGGCCGCTGAAGACCAGGAGTAGTTATGAGGTTCTCAGGCAGGAGGCCTCGCCTCGTTCGATCGTGTTTTTTGTGTGCTAGCCTTCTATAAGGCACCCCATGTTTAATGTTTGTACTCATATATTGTTGCTTCCGCTGACTCGTGTGTTATCGAGCTTCTGTATTCTAGCCCTCGAGGCCCCTGGCCTGTAATATGAAGCTTGTATGTTTTATTTTGTGTCTAGAGTTTTGCTGTGATATCTTTCCGTGAGTCCTTAAGTTTGATCGTACGCATTTGTGTATATGATTAGCGTACGATTAAACCGAGGCGTCATAACTTGTGCAGGTTCTGATATATTAGATTGTTAATTGACATGTTGCGCATTGTTAGCTTACTAAGGTCGATATTTAGCTGCAGGCTACAATAGTACAATTTCAGGTCACTAAGATCCTCCGTTCAACAATATTGTTTTGCAATCTTTTAGATCCAACACTCTTAGCAGCTTATAAGTTTTGCCGGAATGTTCGAGTGGCCTATGTTTTACTGGAATGTTGATTCATTTCCGTTCCGGTAAATTTCAGACGCTCCATATGTCCACTTTTAGCAAGGGTCATGTCAAAAATTTCCGTAAATTTTAACATGACTTGTGCTAGAAAGTAGGACATATGAAATGCGCGGGAATTACCGGAAAAGGGAATGAATCAATATTTCAATCAAATATAGTCCCCTTTTGTTATTCATGTTATTCGGCTTAGAATTAAACTATTATACTTAAATACTCGTAAAAAATTTAATATGTCTAGCCACGATGAAGCTGGGGTTCTGGTCGCAACGAAGAAGACCGGTTTGAGAAAGCAAATCATTATTTCGATTACCTCGACTAACAGGACATACAGATGCACGGTGGCAATCAGACAAACCCCGACCAGTTTATGTAGATACCTCCACCGCCCCTGACCCCCGGCGTACCTCGACGCAGCCTGTCAGATGTTGTCCGCCCGAATGGAAGTTCGTGGCGTGGGTGATCTCCGTGATCGGTGATCCACCGACTTTTTCCCGCACCAAGCCGCAGCGGGCGTCCGCGACAAACACCTTTTGCCGGCAACACCACGGCCGCGGAGGCATTGACCTACGAGTGCGCCCTGCTCTTCGCTCCCTCGAAAAGCGTCGGTGGTCTTTTGAACGATGCGCCAGGGCTCCCTTCTCCACATTACAGGACCCCAAATTCGAGTTGCAGTCACCCCCACTTCGCATCGGCTTGTGCCTCGTCGGATGCCACTACCAGGCCTCTCTTCCCATCTGGTGCCAGCCACTCTATCATCTTAACGTGGCCAAGGTGTTGGCGCACGCAGCAGCCACCAGTGGCGGCGTACGGTAGCCGTGCGTGGAGGCCACGACCGAGACGTGCGGGCGGCGGAAATCAGGGCCCATCTGCTGATACAACAAAGAATGGCGGCTGGGCTACAGAGAGTCGGGTGGCGCCGCCGGACTTAGACGACCACGAAGTCGGTGCTCTGGACTACGGCAAGAGCAGCTACAACGGGGATGGGTGCTTGAACACTGATCTAGTGTTTGACGAAATGTCACAACACATGTAGGTAATTTTTGTAATTTTCAGTTCAGTTCGGACAGATTGTGATGGGCGTCAATCTCCTGTTGGGATGAATACATCATATGGATGTGTTCCTTAATGTTGAAATATTCTGCATGAGGTGTTGCGGATGAAAAATTAAGAGTTAACTGTATCGAATTTGTGTGGATAGGGTTCGTTCTACTTTGTATAGGAAGAAAATCTCATAGGTTTCGATTGTGATTCCAATTGAATTTTGACCACACTGAATTGGCAAAGCATGTTCCCTGCATGTACTGTAAATAGAAGCGCTGAAAAATTGGTTTCACGCGTTTGTACATTGCAACTCATTGCCCATCCTTTTATGTTCCTTAGTAAAAAAATTAATGAGAACAGAGCGAGAGGGAAAGAAGCCCCCTGTCTTATTCTTATAGGAGAATGTTCCTTAGTAGTACTCCTTACCAAAAAGTGTGATGCAGTTTATGTGAAGTGCCTACTGAGAAGCTTCATTATGATTGAATTGTAAAATGATAGTTCTAGATTTACCTCTGTATGCAAAGCTAGATTTATAAAATTTTAAGTGCTAGATTTTTGTTAAATATATATTGGTCAGTTTCATATTTAGTCATTTTTCAGCAGATGCAGCTCGGCTCACTCTCTTGGAGTGGGTTCTCGTTGTGGTTTGGGGATACCTGATGTCTTATGTCGGGGATCACTTTGTGTGGTGGTAGTGTTGGTAAGTTGTTTCGGTTTTTGCCTGTTTTTTTTTGAATTAACTGCACAATTCTCTTCTTCTTAATTAATCGATGAAGCAAAGCTTTTGTCTTCGTTTAAAAAAAATGTTGACTGTTGGTTTTTTACTCTCCCTGGAGTTAGAGGTGTTTCCGGCATGCACGAGAGGAAGGCCCAAATGGCCCGGTTTGGTGATGCTTTTATTGCTTTACCAGGTACAATACAGTAGGCTATTCCATTTTTTGTGCAAGTGAAAGAAAATAAGTCCAATCTAAATCAAATCATACTTTTTGTGGTTAGTTTGACATGCGGCTATGGAAACATGGAGGAGTTTGAAGTGATCACAACTAGGAATACACAAGAAGTCGGTAAGAGCTAATTTCAGTTTTTGACACTTACATACAAAAATTATACAACCAGAATCATCTTGGGATGATGTGTTTGACATATGTTTTGTCAACCCACATTATTTTAGTAGCTATATGAACTAGTAGCTATATGAATGTGTTCTTTTTTGTTATAATGTCGATTGTTGGGATGTTGTGATCTGATCCTACCAGCTTTGTCCACATGTGACTTCTAATTAATTTGCCCTCATGGCAAAAAATCATTGTAAGGAGGGTTTAATCGAAGGAGCTATCAGCATTACTTCGAAGGCATGCGATTGCTTCTCTAATACTCCCTCCGTCCCAAATTTCTTGTCTTACATTTATTTAAAAATAGATGTATTTAAATATTAAAACGTGACTAGATACATTCATATCTAGACAAATCTAAGACAAGAATTTTGGGACGGAGGGAGTAGGATAATATTGCACACTTTATGAATATTCCCATACAGCTATCAAATCAATGTGTCATATATACAAGAAAACTGTATTGTTGTCTCTCTGTTGAACAATTGCTTGGCAATACAAAAAAATCTGAACGTTTAGGGGATAACAGAGGAGTCGGTTCTAAATTTATCTTATATCCCTCTTGGTAATGTGGACATTTTCTATTTGTTAGTGTGGTGATATCAGATCATCATCTTGGCCCTGACAGCCAAGGAGTTAGATTTGTTAAATTTTAGGTGCTTTCATACCGAATAAAATAGCAATTTCAACATGGTAATTTAGTGTCCACTTTGCATCATGCCTTCTTTGTTTATTTAAATCTTTAGAAAAAAAGGTACAAGATGATGAAGCCTTGTGGATTGAGCTTTAGAGTTTCGGTCAAAGCAAATTGAAGCGCCTCGGGTGCCGCTCAAAGATCGCAAAGCATGATGTAGAGATTACAAACAAAACTAAATAGCTTACCACTCCATGTGACGCGGCGTGCCGCCGCGCACTACCCGCTAGTATACAACTAGGAACCATAATATATTTACTCTTTTAGAGGATACTATTCTCACACTAGACTATTGTATTTTCCTTCTTTCTTAAGGGACACATTCATTAATAGCATATCAAGAAGTGAACTGGTTTTTTTCTTCTTGGTACATCTCATTCTAATTTTCCTCCCATGCACTCCCACTTAGTCTTCCTCAGGCTCTTCATGTCGTGTACAACCCATTTGATATTTTAGTTTTTCATCTAACAATGCGAGAAACACAAAAATAATACATCAATTATTTCTGAGTATGCGATATACATTTTGAAAGATGATGACACAAAAATTTGTCCAACACAAGCTTCACATGATGTTTTCTCCTCCCGAGTGGTTGGCTCAATTTCCAAACTTGATGATGTCAACATTTTAACACTGCGTTGAAACATAACAATGCCGACCCTAGGCTCGTACTCGTTCTCCTGCGCGGGTCAAGGGCGACTAGGTTCTCTAGCCTCCTACCGGCGACGCTGCATATCTCTATGGCCTTAGGCCATGGGGACACGGTGGATGTCGGCCCTTGCCGACGGAAGGGTTTCTCCTTCATTTTTAGATGTATTTTGTGTTCGTTTAGGTTTTGTGTCCTGCTTAGTAAGACGAGGCGGTGGCGGCTCCGTGAAGATGAATTAAGGTTCTTCCCGCCTAACACCCGTCCCGGTGGTGCCACTAGCATTGTTCGAGGGCGTGTGAAGGTGTATCTCCAACACATCTCACAAGATTCGGTCGGTGGTTGATACGTCTCCAACGTATCTATAATTTTTTATTGTCCCATGCTATTATATTATCATCTTAAGATACTTTTGAATCAATTTATATTATTTTTGAGCACTAACCTATTAACCAAGTGTCCAGTGCGAGTTGCTGTTTTCTGTGTTTTTTTTTGTTTTTTAGGTTTTCAGTATCAATAGAAGTTCAATTGCCACGAAACTTTTTGATGATTTATTCTGAACCAAAAGAATACCTGGAAGCTTCAAGAGGAGACGTGAAGCCCCACGAGAAGTCCAGAAGGCAACAGGGCGCAGCCAGGGGGTGGACACACCCCGATGCCTTGTGGCCTCCCCGTGGACCCTCTTGCCTCCTTCTCTGGCCTATATATTCCCAAATATTCCAGAAACCCTGAATATATCAACGGAACACTTTTTATGCCGGCGCAAGTCTCTGTTCCACGGCGACACCATCTGGAGCTCTATTCCGGGACCCTATCGGAGGGGGGATCGATCACGAAGGGCCTCTTCATCAACCTTGGTGCCCTCGTGATGATGTGTGAGTAGTTCACCATAGACCTACGGGTCCGTAGTTAGTATCTAGATCTCTCTCTCTCCCTCTCTCTCTCGATCTTGATCTTGATCTTGATCTTCAATACAATGATCATCACATCTTTGCTTTGATATATCCGATGCAATTCTTTTGTATCGTGTGTTTGTTGGGATCCGATGAATTGTGGGTTTACGTTCAGATTATTCATGAAAAATATTTGAATCTTCTCTGAGTTTTATGATTCTTATTTGGATGATCATCGTAGCTTCGTAAATCTATCTGATCTATTGAATAGCTTTGGCCAAGTAGTTTGATCTTTCTTTAGTGGTAGATGTGTGTTGTAGTGGGTTCAACCTGACGAATTTCTATATCCCAGTGACAGAAAGGGAACAAGATGCGTCTTTGTGTTGCTGCCACTAAGGAGTTAGTTACGGGATCTTGTATTATGGAACGAGTAAAGAGACTTGCCGGTAACGAGATTGAACTAGGTATGGAGATATCGACGATCGAATCTCGGGCAAGTAACATACCGAAGGACAAAGGGAACAACATACGGGATTAACTGAATCCTTGACATAGAGGTTCAACCGATAGAGATCTTCGTAGAATATGTGGGATCCAATATGGACATCTAGGCCCCGCTATTGGTTATTGACCAGAGAGTGTCTCAGGTCATGTCTACATAGTTCTCGAACCCGCAGGGTCTGCACACTTAAGGTTCGATGACGTTTCGGTATACTTGAGTTATATGTGTTGGTGACCGAAGTTTTTTTCGAAGTCCCGGATGAGATCCCGGACGTCACGAGGCGTTCCGGAATGGTCCGGAAACGAAGATTGATATATAGGAAGTTGGTATTTGGATTCCGGAAGGTTTTCGGGCATTGTCGGCAGTGTACCGGGAGTGACAAATGGGTTCCGAGGGCCCACTGGGTGGGCCCACCACGCCCCAAGGGGTCCACGTGGGTTTATTGGATGCGCAATAAGGCATAATGGTCTGACAAAGTCATCCAAGGAAATCCCAAGAGGAAAAAGTGGAAAATCCAAAAGAGATGGGAAATTAAGGAAGGAGTCCTAATCCAAGTGGGATTGGAGAAGGACTCCTCCCTCCTCCACTTCGGCCGACCCAAGGGCTCCTCCCTTGTGGCGCAAGGCCTGCCCCCTCCCTCCTCATATATATTGGAGGTTTAGGGTTGTTTGACACACAACTTTGCCACGTGCTGCCCTCTCCTCTAGATCGTAGTTCTTCCTCTAGATCGGTTTTCTGCGGAGCTCGGGCGGAGCCCTGCTGGAATAGATCACCACCACCACCGGAGTTGCTGGATCAAGAAGGCGGAGATCGTCATCGAGCTGTACGTGTGCGGAACGCGTAGGTGTCGTCCGTTCGGCACTTGATCGGGACGGATCGTGAGACGATTCGTGGGACGAATCGTGTGACGGTTTGTGAGACAGATCGTGAAGACGTACCACTACATCAGCCGCGTTTATTAACGCTTCCGCTTAGCGATCTACAAGGGTATGTGGATCCGATCTCCCTCTCGTAGTTAATCATCACCATGATAGGTCTTCATGTGCGTAGGAATTTTTTTGTTTCCCATGCGACGTTCCCCAACACGAACAACATTTGGTAGTATTTTTCGTGGTGCTACACTTTCTTACCTGATTGTAACAACCCAATACCAAGACCTCCTTATATTTGTTATATATTATTTGGTTGCTTGCTGTGTGGTGTTGGCTCCCTTCTATTTTTTTGCATTGCATCATGTCATCATGCCATTACATTTTACCAATCCAAGTGTCTCCCAAATAAATAAATTGCATAGGTCTCTTGATCTATTTAAATTGTGGGAATTCACATGGTGAATTCTCTTTATAACACATCCTTCCAATATTTTAAGGAGTTATAATAAATATTCATTTTGGAATCACCCACAAACACACTTGGAAAATATATGTCCATGCCTTCTACTACATCTTGACCTCAAAAACCCTTGTCAATAATTCTTTTCCATTTATCGAGGCCCTCGACCCAAAAATAAGGATAGGGCTGCATCTTGGGCGTTACAAGTTGGTATCACAACAGTAGTGGCCTAGGAGCCCCCTTGATTGATCGAACTTGGCAGAGTCGAGTCTAATAAAAACTACTTTGAGTCTAGTTATAGGAGAGTGGGATTCTTTTTACTCCTCTTCTTTGATCTTACGAGGAATCTTGACGTAAGAATTTTAATTCTATCCCTTTTTCATTCAAATTTTCTAGGATCATAAGGGTATTTTGGAGCCTCTATGATGTCTATGTGACAGAATTATGTACTTGGTGCCTCCTGTTTCAAGGGAGTAGAGCTCCAAGGGTTTCTTGACACATCGTTATCGTTCATTTTCTTTAGTATTTGAGGACGCATATGTTCGAAATTGCTTCAATACTCTTTGTTGTGGCGAGAGGAGTTTGGCCTCACCCAGTACTGGGAGAGCGTCCACATGTACTGCAGTATTTAGTATCATTGTGATTACGAGGGTCTGAGTTAGATTAGTTTTCGAGACCTCTAGTTATGTGTTGACGGATGTGATGCATTGGAGCATAGTATCATGTTAGGAGTTGCGTGAGGTTTTGCTCCTTGTATCCGTTGGACCAGATTGTATAACCGAAAGATTTTGGGAGTTCTCATGTGGGAATTCAAGTAGTTACCTAGGATTATCCTTCCAACAAATTCATAATTGGTTATGTATTTGTTTACGACTTGTTTCATAAGCCTCATCTTTTGTTTTGTTGGAGTATGGTAATTCAATTTGTTTTGATGTCAAGTGGTGATGTCATATCTTTTCTAACCGGTGTTCTCATATTTCTATGGGGGTGCTAATCATTTTGCTCAATCAAATTGTCAAGTCAATTCTTTTTTATCTGAAGTGCTTCTCTTCAATTCAATTCTATCCTCTCCAATATTTGCATGATCCATCCTCATATTTCTTTCCAGAGTTCTTTTCATCATACATAAGCTTTCTTTATTTTTCCCCACCCTCCCACCCTTTTCCTTCAACGATTAAATTATCATCCAAGTGCCTTTCTTTTCATTGTTGCTTCCGCTATCTTTTCTTTCATATTGTATCCGATGACTCATTGTGAAGATGCTCAGGTGTTAAGTTCATCATTCTTCGTTCTTGTTTTCTTTTCCGATGGATTCGATTCAACCTCTCGGTGTTCATCATGCCCTTTTTCATCTGCTCAATGCTTTCCCATATTTCAAATTATTATTCAAGCCACTCTTGTTTATTCCTCCCTCCGTTCTATCCGGAGTGTTGAAGAAATCTCAGAAGATTCTTTTTGTCGTTCAAATTATTTCGAGGTTCTCAACTCATCAAGTTTTCAATTTGTACCGGTGCAATCTCTCTTTTCTATGCAATTTTGTTAACGGTGTTCTCTTTGAGTGGGCCCATAACCCACATGTTTTCCCAAGATCTTACGTGGCTCTTCTAATCTTTTTCGGAGATTTCAAGCTCTTTTCAAACATGATGTAATAATGAATTCCATCAGTCATATTCCTTCTCCAAGATTGCATTCAAATTCTTTTCATCGTCGGCTCAACCTTTATTATTCATTATTCCAGAGAATCTGAGTAATTCATGGTGGTGTTCCTCGCCATCATTCTCTGCATTGAAGACTGAAGATGAGTTTCTCTTGAATCTTGGTCCATTCTCGAAGATTCATGTTTCAAGTTTGATGCCATTCTTTCAAATTGTTTTCGATCGTGAGGAATTCCTTTCATATCTATCCCAAGCATTTCAGAGTTATTTTTGGTTCTCGATCCTCCGAATGTTTCAGGAGATTTCTTCATCCTCGGCTTTCAGCTTCCGTTCTCAAATTCTTCTCAATTATTGTGTCTTCTTCCGTATCTCAAGTATTCTGGTGCTTCATTCAAGATTTTTTTTTGCTAGGTGGATCGTGATCTATTTGTTCTCATGTACCTTCATTCATTAGTAGTACCCCATTTAATTTGAAATTCTTTCTGGTATTTCGTTCATGATGTATTCAAGTTCGTTCTTCCATGTTCAAATGCAGACGCAGAGCTGCCTGCAAATGGTGGAGAAGGCGGAGAAGGAGCATAAGAAGATGGTCGACAAGGTCTCCCAGTAAGCCGAGGAGATGAAGGTAACATTTCTCCTTCTGGTTCGATTCCATCCATGTTTGATCGAGCGTATCTGAATTTCGTGTGGATTTGGACCATGAAATTGCGATCCAACTATCGTTGTAGATTCCATTGCATGCATCGTACAAAAAGTTTGTGGCATAGGTGCAGTCGTCTTCGTCTCGTGGTACTGCAGCGACCGAACGCAAACATCTATTTTCTAAATTTTACCTCACTTCAGTGTTCAATTCAGGCCACTATGGCAGTAGTGTATCGTTTAGTGCTGATTTGATTCACAATGGTCAGTGTGCAAGGTGACCTTACCTGATATGGCAAAGTCCGTGGCCAGAGCTATCGATGGCCTATGCAGTCGCTACAACATCCCAACTACAACAACTTAGCATACAGTTTCTACTACGTCTCTGAATTGGTAATCACTACTCTTGTTTTCGAAGTTGACATATGTGTTTGGTCATGTTCAGTAAATTTGCATGAACGTATTAGTGTCTGTTCATGAGATTGAATTGGCAGATGAAGTATCTACCACGGACAATAATTGTTGGTTACACGTAACCAAAAGTGTTGTGGTGGCATATGCAGGAGCCAGTGATGGTCAATCCTAGATACCCCGCTCTAGCTCCGGCCTCTTGCTTACCGCTTCGTATGACGACAGTGTTCAGCTCGCCTGCAAGGTGTTCTATCAATTGACCAAACCGAACCAAGTCTGAGCATGGATGATGGTACGTAGTGGATGATTTATCAATAGCAACACGATCTGATTCTCAATTTACAAGTTGATTTTACTGCTATGGATTGGATTAAATCTGATTTTTGATATCTTGATTTAGTCTGCTTCAGGTTCATAGCCGGTGGATTCGTTCTTTGATGGTGACACTATCCATGTCAAGCGGCGGCATGATAAGAGCTCCGGCGAGGTCGTCATGTGCCGGTGCATCTTCAAGCACATGCTGCCGACTCTGGGTGGTGTGGCTCTATTCCTTCCCCATCCTGTTTTTCTTCACTCTCCCTTGGTTACTTTTTGCCTTAATCTTGATTTTTTGTCGGTTCATGTTGTACGTTAGTTCTTTCTCTGCTGGATGTTCGACCCGTTGATGCTGCATGGAAGCATTGGAAGCAAAAAAAATGTCACATACCTTCCTGTAAGTGCATTTCCCCATCTTAATTTGGGTTTTTCTCGATGTCTCGCTTACCTGTTCTCCTCCGCCCATCGTTCAGTGCAGGGTTGGTTCATGAGATCAGATAATGTGCTGTCATTTAGTTTACCCAACTGCTACGTTTAAGATCAAGGAGTACAAGTGTGTATTAATTTGAACACAAAGTGTTACAATTTTCGTTTTGAACTTATCTGTGCAAGTGTATAAATTGGTCGTATATCAGTCTGCACTTTTAGACCAAAATAAGTTCTACATGGGCTTCTTCGAAGGAAAATGAAACCCCACCTGAACTTTTAGCTCCCCGTATGTGTGTGATCACTTGTTGAGTTTTCCATCGTGATCAGTTTTCTTATGAATTCCTGGGATTTTATATTCTAATCAGGTCATGCAGTTCTGAGTTTTAATTCATGTGCAATAGTCACAAACAGATCTTCCCTGGATTCAAAATATTGCAGGCTTGAACTTATTTACATTTCAGTCAACTTTTGCTCACCAATGTCAACTGGGAGAGCCAAGTTTTCCTTTGACTATTCTAAATTTTCCTTGGACTATTCTCAATTTGTAAACGGCAGCTGAATTCTGAGTACATTTATGCCATCTATAGAAATAGATGGCCTGATGTGCCACTGTGCAACATCAAGACGACGAACATCACCCAGTGAACACTGAAAAATTCTCGGATCAATATGTATTTGCGACTTGTTGTTGTGTCATGTTTTAGTAAGGTTGCATCTCTTCTCTTTTATAATCTTTTGGTTATTTTGTAGATTAGGAAGTTTAATTCTTTTCTGATGATAGTTTAACTGTAGTCAAGATATGGAATCTGCATGTCCATTTTACTGTATGTATCTGTTTTTACACTTCTAGGTCTCGGAGTATTATGCCCGTTCAAGAAGCACAAGACCGAGCCTCTTCGGCAAGATTTTCAATATTAAGGGAGAAATCTTAAGGTGTGCAAGTAAACACACAAAGCTCTAGATATATTTAGTAATAAATTTTCTTTGTACCTTGCATTGTAATTACACATGGGAAATACAGATGAGGTTCTCGATGTCAGCTGCAATCACAGATCTAAGAATCACCTTTTTAATGTAATTGATAAAATGATCAAAGAGTAACCGTGTGACCCACTATGCAGAGGAAGTGTAAGAACGACACACCTATTAACCCTGAATGTTATCAAGTTCAGGTATTACCATTATTGTATATATTCAAGCAGTGTGATGTAGTTACCATGACACATATCTTCACGAGAGAAGTTTTTGTGAAGCGGTAGCATAGGATAGCTTTTCTTCAGCATAGTTCAGATCATCATTGAATGAAATAAGAACATACCCATTACTTGTGTGAAATCTTATAGGAGAGGAAAGACGTTTATGCAGACTGAACTTGACATTCTGTGAACTTATGTTGACACAAACTATAGACCGGGTCTCTGGCTTGGTGCTACCTTTATGGTGTTGTAGGTGCCATTCTTATTGGCCTGCGGGTACATATTCAGTTAATCACGCATAGTTATAGGAATATAGGCAAGACTGGAATGTGTTCATCTGAAAACCTATAGACGTTTAACAATATATTAGTGATCTTGGATGCTATCACCTATATAGACTTTTTTCCCGTAATAGTATGCTTCCAGTTTTTTGGTACATGGCGATCACACCTAGCTCTTCGAGTATGTTGGTTCATGGACAGTCAGATGTATCTCACTTAGCGGCCTGCTTTCAAGCATCAGTTTGCTAAACATGCAAATGTCTCTGGAATTTTCGTTGGCACTATATAATACATCAATTGATTTCTTATTGTTGAAATCTGTGAAGTAGAAGAATGTATTTTTTATAGGATGCCTATACTTAGAGGCTTATAAATCGAGTATTTTCTAATGTGGTGCAAAATATTGTGTTGTTCTTATGACCCATGGTCCTACGTGAAGTATTCCAACACATTTCCACAAATCAGTTTTTTATATTCTTGATGTAACATGTGTTCATGTCCAATCAGGGATGGATTCAAGTGGTGCTGAGACATGTATAGAGAAGGGAGCCCAATGGAGACATGTTTTGAACTGGGGTGTGTTGTTTCCTACTTGATGGTGTAGACGTTAGATGAGGGATCTCCATATAAGTAGAATGTCACACATTTGATGTTGTATCTTGGATGATTCGTAGAAAAAATGCCAGGAGAATTCATCAGTTGCATATCTTTTTTACGTCCTATACATGTTATTTGTTTCTCTATAGGTTGGTCCGCTCTTTAAAAAAGTTGCGACCGTGACTATATATGAGAAGCGTAGTTAAATTTGTTCAAGAAGTATACATAGGAAAAAAATAGACTACTAGGCGTAAGAACTCTCGAGCTTTGTCAGCTAGTACCTACATTCAAAACGTATAACGATTTTTCAAAAGCTATAACAAACACAACACATATATACAGAACCAATGGGCATGGCGGCACGACGGATGCTTCGATGGATCGAGTTGAATAGATTGGTTGGTGGGGCGACTTATCAGATATTAGAAATCTTTACCTATTAATAAAGCAAATAATGCTTATGTCATACGTCATAAACATTACCCCTAAAGTTGCTTAAAATTACCCACTATGTCACACATAAGTAAAAACAAACGGTTTGTTTTTTATCGCAAATCGCTCCGCCATGTATTGGTTTATAAGATGTTGAACCGCAATTTGGCTTGAGCGTGCCCCTTCTTCCTGGGACACCCGGGTTCGAATACTGTCCTAGTATATTTTTTTCCTTTCAAGCAATTTTCGTTTATTTTTTTCCTTTTTTCCCTTTTCTTCTTTTCTTCTATTAGGTTGATTCAAATTAAAGCGATTTTTGTTTAATTATTTTCTCATTTTTGTTTATCTTTTTTTTTCTATGAGGCTGATTCAAATGAAGCGATAGGAATTGGGAGGAGAAGATGAAATGGACTATTTGTGAAAGAGGCCAACTATCTATGATAGGTTGTCAGATTGTATACCACTAACTAGACGCGAACATTTTTTTTGCCCCAATGGCCTCTGATTAGTTCATCTTGATTTCTTTCACTCACGTACGACAGTATGCATGCGAGCACAGCGACGTCCGACATACACAACATCGGCCAGATATGCATACAGAGTGGCTGCTGGATTTTGAATCTATTTTATGCTCCCATGTGGCATTTGGCCATTGGAAATCTTAAATTGCACTTTTGTAGGGTAAGTTCATCTTTGTTTGTGTCGTAACTAAAAATTCTTAAATTATAGATCTTTTTTTATAAATTAAGACCGTGTAGCATTTTTTTTCTTCCGTTGCAACGTATGGACCTTTTTCTATAAAACTAAAGGGCTTATCAATCCTCATGGCGCGGCGGCGCGGCATTACTCGCTAGTCTAAACATTAAGAATCTAAGTATCCAAGCAACAAGCCATGTTGACGCCAACACGGCTTCCTCACTCGGTATCCTCACTCACACCACCCACGCAAAGAGAACCTATGCCCTGTTTGGATCCTAGGGTTAGAGTTAGATTGGGTTAGAGTTGAGCTATCTAACCCTCAAAAATTCAAACAAATAGGGTTAGAGTTGGTTAGATGCATCTAACCCATTCAAAAAATCTAACCCACCCAAGAGGTGCTTTTTTGGGTTAGAGTTAGGTGGGGACAAAAAAAATTAAAAAAAGCACATCCTACCGCACCAGATCCCCCCACCTACCCCGCTCCCGTCCCTCCCGTCGCTCCCGCTCCCGTCGCCCCTCCCTCCTCACAGTCCCATCTCAGCCGCCGGCCGCCGCGCCCCGCCCCAGCCGGCTGCAACCCCGCCCCGCCCCGCCGTCTGCAGCACGCCCAGCCGCCGGCCGCCGCGCCGTGCCCCGCCCAGGCCCGCCGCACGCCCAGCCGCCGGCCGCCGCGCCGCGCCGCACCCAGCCCCGCTGCACGTCCAATCTCTTTTGACGTTTTTTTGCTGAATTTTTTTGTCTTGATAGTGTTCGTGTGACCCAGCTGCAATGCGAGAGAAGGCCACACAACGATCGGCCACACCAAATCCGGCAGTGAATATGGACAAAAGTAGCCAAATAATAGAGAAAGATCATTTATTGTCAATCTAACCCTCTCATCCAAACACTTCTTGGGTTAGAGTTAGTTCAGGGTTAGTTGAAGGTTAGAATCTAACTCTAACCTCTAACCCGGTTAGAGTATCCAAATAGGGCCTATATATACACATGCATCTCGGTATCCTCACTCCCGGTTAGAGTATCCGATTATTTTGCTTTCCTTGTTCCGCTCAATTTCTCATCATGATGAAATTAACAATGGACGGGTTGATTTCTCAATAAAATAGGATATGACTGACTACATTAGTTAGTTAGCTTATTATTTTCATAAATCAAAATAATTATAAAAGATTAAAAGCGTGTGGTATTCTTTTCTCCCGTTGCAACGCACGGGCCTTTTGCTAGTCTAAACATTAAGAATCTAAGTATCCAAGCAACAAGCCATGCTGACGCCAACACGGCTTCCTCACTCGGTATCCTCGCTCACACCACCCACGCAAAGAGAACCTATATATACACATGCATCTCGGTATCCTCACTCCCAGCAGACCACCACTGAACTCACACCACCACCATTGCTAGCCGAAGATAGAGTAGATGTACCAGCCCGGCAAGGGATACGCCACGGTGACCACGGCGCCGCCGAAGCGGCCGGTGGGGCGGACCAAGTTCAGCGAGACGCGGCACCCGGTGTACCGCGGCGTGCGGCGCCGCGCGGGGCGGTGGGTGAGCGAGGTGCGCGAGCCCAACAAGAAGTCGCGCATCTGGCTCGGCACCTTCGCCACCACGGAGGCCGCCGCGCGCGCCCACGACGTGGCCGCCCTCGCCCTGCGCGGCCGCGGTGCCTGCCTCAACTTCGCCGACTCCGCGTCCCAGCTCGCCGTCGCCCGGCCACGCTCCGCACGCCCGAGGACATCCGCAACGCAGCCATCGCGCTCGCCGAGTCCGCGAGCCCCGCCGCGGCCCAGGCGTCCTCGTCCACGCCGGCGCCTGCAACGATGACGATGCAGGAGGCCGCCGCGGCGCCGTACGACGACGACTACGCCTTGCAGTACGTTGACATGGACCAGCATTCCTACTACTACGATGGGATGGGCGCCGGCGGCGGCTGGAATATGAACGGCGACGACGATGACTGCGGCGCTGGAGACATCACGCTATGGAGCTACTGATTGAGCTGGTCAATGTCGAGCTTGCTCGATCGATTGAGCTTGAATTTTTGTAACATGTTGTGGAATAAGAGCACCGTTTCTTCAGTGCAATATTGCGTGATCGTCTTGCTGGATTTGCCTTGATCATCGGAACAAACGGATTGATCGAAGGCTCGCGTGAAGTTGATGCTCTCTTTGTGGAAAGCATGCGTGGATGACATGCAAAGGTTAAGAGCTCAGTCTATTGTAGTCGCTCGATTACTCTTCAAAAAGACTACTCCATCTGTAAATATGCAGGTGATCGATGAGGAAACCGTACGAGGTCAAGGTGCATGTGTCGATTAATTAATAATTATACACTTGCACCGGCCATAATCGACGCGTTTGGGTGGACGGCCCAAAAGTGTCACCTCGCCTCCATCCTCACTGGCCGGCCAGTGGGATTGTGTCGGTGAATCATCTGCACTGTCGTCCTTTTGGTGTGTTTGGTGACCTGGACATTTTTTTGTTATTTTGCATACTTATCTACGCCTGGTTCAAATAATACGGATAAAAAATTAACATATACTCCCTCCGTTCCTAAATATAAGTCTTTTAAGCGATTTCACTAAGGGTCTACATACGAAGCAAAATAATTGAATCTATACTTTAAAGTATATCTATATACATCCGTATGTAGTTCACTAGTGAAATCTCTACAAAGACTTATATTTAGAAACGGAGGGAGTACATGTCAATTGATTGATTGCATTGCATCAAGACCCAGATGGTGATAAGTTGTTTGTTTGTCCGTATTTGTGTTTTATGGATAAGCAGATACAAAAAACTATTTGGCTGACTGTCAGTAGTTGTCCTGTTCATTCCTTTTAAATGTGATGGAATTATCATCCATTTAGCAGCACTCAACACAAGACAGTATCGACAAGAACAACAGTAGAAGAACAACAAGAAGAACGCAAGAATATCAAAAACATGCAGATTGTAAGAAATACTAGGGATAAGTTTTAAAACGTAGGGCATTTCATGTCTCTGCTAGACCCTATGGTGCTGGTTCCTGGTCAAAATATGCAAAAGAGATGATCAAGCTTCAGTGAAGACCTACACTAGTTCATACTTGACACGAGACCTACATAAAGACAACCTAGAGGGGATGCATGATGTCACCAACGCAGCTGTGCTTGGAGCATCAGACCCCGCAGATGCTCCAGGTGTTGGCGTTGAAGCTCTACACCGTGAGCCCCATCCCAGAGAGCCACGGGACGAGCAGGTCACCGGGGACTATCTCGTGCCGTCGACAGAAGTACTCCCATCCGCGCGTGAAGATCATGTGGTCCATGAAGATCTGCACCTGGACCCAAAACTCATACCACTTGTTGGCAGAGACATCGACGCGAAAAGGTTTGATGACCAGCCATTGCTTCATCACTAACCTAATTAAAGAAACGGGAGATAACCGACATGACCCTGTCCTCCTAAGCCTGGATCTGCACATTTTTAAAAAAAGGAGGATTTCCTCCGGCCTCTGCATCAACAAGATGCATGCAACCACTTTATTAAATAAAGCAATCAAATGCAGTTCCAAACAATCTCTGTAGATTCAGTGAAAAAAGCAAAGATAAACATAAGATGCCACAACCGGCCAAAATAGATGTAGATGCCTATCCATCTATCCTATTACTGGATCGTCATCCAAACCGGTTGTAGATATCCCGAGCTACCATCTCCCACCGGACACACTCAGTAACCAAAGGCTCCCTGGTTGTCGCATGAGTGAGTAACGACCATGTACGGATCAACGCCGATGCCCGTGTATAGTACCTCCAAAACATTTATAGATGTTTGCCTGTTAAAAGTCATGTCATTCCTGCAGTTCCATATAGCCCAAAGCAATGCACATACTCCTATATGAATATGTTTAGCAATATCAATGTCCACTCCATTTAGCCACTGTTTGAAATACGCCCTAGAGGCAATAATAAATTGGTTATTATTATATTTTCTTTTTCATCATAATCATTTATTATCCATGCTAGAATTGTATTGATTGGAAACTCAAATACATGTGTGGATACATAGACAACACACTCCCCTAGTGAGCCTCTAGTTGACTAACTCGTTGATCAAAGATGGTCAAGGTTTCCTGACCATAAACAAGTGTTGTCACTTGATAACGGGATCACATCATTAGGAGACCGATGTGATGGACGAGACCCAAACTATAAACGTAGCATATGATCGTGTCAGTTTATTGTTACTGTTTTCTGCATGTCAATGTATCTGTTCCTATGACCATGAGATCACGCAACTCTCGAACACCGGAGGAATACCTTATGTCTATCAAACGTCACAACGTTACTCGGTGACAATAAATGTGCTCTACAGGTATCTCCTAAGTTGTCTGTTAGGTTGACATGGATCAAGCCTGGGATTTGTCACTCCGTGTGATGGAGAGGTATCTCGGGGACCACTCGGTAATACAACATCACAACAACCCTTGCAAGCAATGTGACTAAGGAGTTAGTCACGGGATCTTGTATTACGGAATGAGTAAAGAGACTTGTCGGTAACGAGATTGAACTAGGTATAGAGATACCGATGTTCGAATCTCAGGCAAGTAACATACCAAAGACAAAGGGAACAACATACGGGATTAACTGAATCCTTGACATAGAGGTTCAACCGATAGAGATCTTCGTAGAATACGTAGGAGCCAATATGGGCATGCAGGTCCCGTTATTGGTTATTGACATGGAGTACAAATATGTATGATTTGCTTATGTGACATGGAGTACAAGATTAGTTTTCTGCATGCAGGTCACTAAGAAACCATACGAGGTCAAGGTGCATGTGTCGTTTTATTAATAATAATTATACACTAGCACCGGCCATTTGCGACGCGTTTGCGTGGGCGACCCAGCAGTGTCACCTCGTCTTCATAGGCGAATGATCAATTGTTTTTCAAAAGAAGAGTGATCTGCACCGGCGCGCCCGCCAAGATTCTCGGCCGGCCGTGTGCCAGCCGCAGGACCCACCAACCCCGCGTCGTCCGCATCATTGGATCAGCATGCAACATTTTTCTTCTTATGCAGCAAATTTTCGATGCCATGCAGCAATTTTTTCAACGGTTGCAACAAAAAACAAAATTTGTAGTTAAAAAAATATCTACGTGATCGTAGAAAAAAAACGAAGCTGATGGTACGTGGTAGCAAAAGTCAAACGCCGGTTGTAACAAATATTTACGTGACGTGTATGCAACTTTTTTAGTGAACGGTTGCAGCAAAACATGATGTCGGTTGTAGCAAAAATTAACACGGTTGTAGCAAAAGTAAAAAACATCGATTATAAACGAAAAATCCAACGAACTGGAGTTGCAACCCAACGTATATGCAGCTTTTTTACTAGGACAAAAAAAGTAAAAAAAAACGCTTGCAGCAAATATGACGTTGGTTGCAACATTTTTAAACGAAAAATGTTGCATCCATTGACCAGCAAAGCGCGCAGGTGGGAAAAATGTTGCAAGGGTCCGCGCGCGCGAGGGACGACCGACGCTTCGGTTCGGCCGGCGCGCGGGTGGGAAACGATTCCCTTTCCAAAAACATTTACTTTACTGAACCAACTCTCCTACATGCACATATCACCACACTGAGCCCACGCGTCGTCATGGTCAGTCTACACATCGCGGCTGTTGGCCTGTATGCACTCTCTCACGCCAACAGAATGTCTTCAGTGATGCTCAATCACTTTGGGCTCTAGGTGTTTGGGTTTTTTACTTGCAGGAAATATCTCACAAAAGTTTTTGAGGTGGGTTGCTCTAAAATGACAAAAGTCGTACAATAACTCAAAGGAGCGACCAACTTGTGGTGGAGGGGCGACTATTTATAGCTCACGGGAAACTTGACAGGATATGACTGATACGACCCCGGGTTAATGGGCAACTGACATGTGTACCAACGACAGGATTTCAAACACACGCGGCAACTTTATTTGGGCTACAAGCAAAGATGACTCAACCAACTGAGAAGAGATTTTCTCTCAAAGTATTCACTATAAGGCATAGGATTTTATATTGTGCATCACGTCAGTTTCTGACTTCATATCACCCTGAACCTACTTAACAGTGCGGTGGTTCCTATGACTCAAGAAAGAGGAAAATGAAACTACCAAAATACTATGTCATCGCTTCTATTATCTTCAATCAGAAGTCTTCACGCGCCACCAAAATGTTCAATGTCTTCACACATATTTAGGGGTCGTCTTCAACGGTTAAACCAAATCTCGAGGGACTTCTATTTGTGTTATCATGTGTACATGCACAAACACATTAGTCCTTAACCAAGTTTGTCGTCAATACTCGGGTGGCACTAGATGCACTTAAATAGCACCATATTTTCATGCCATTTCATGATTGCATTTGGCATAATAGATGGTACTCATGTGACTGCTAGAGTGTCGAGGGTACAGTCATGAACATATAGGGGTAGAAAGCACTACACAAGTCAGAATGTTCTTGTTGTTGTTGACTTCGATCTCAAGTTCACATATGTGCTAGTTGGGGGAGGGGGAGGATCAACCCATGATGGTAACATTCTAACTGGCAGCATGAATCGGACAAATGGCATCAATATCCCCGATGTCAAACTTTATATAGGAAATGCTAGCTATGCATGTAGGCTTGGTATTCTTTCATCCTTCAGAAAAACCAAGTACCATCTAAACGAGTTCTCTTGTAGGAACTATCATGGGGCTGCGTAAGAACTGTTTAATCTGAGACACTCTAGCCTTAAAGTTACGGTTGAGATGAAATTTTGGAGCTATTAAGAATAGGTTTAACCTTCTTCAAAAATTCTTCCGATTAACCAGTTAACTTGTCGATTAATCCCTACTCGTAGGGTCGCTGAGTAGCCAATAAAATGATAAATCATCTGATTAATTGATTAAATGATCAATTAACTTTTCGATTAGCCTATTAATCCTCTATTCATCAGCCAACCGAGCAGCTACGAGTTGACGATTTCCTCAACAACAGGTTAAGACCCTGGATGAGAAGTGATACGTCTCAAACGTATCTATAATTTTTGATGGTTTCGTGCTATTATCTTGTCAACTTTGGATGTTTTGTTTACCTTTTATATCTTTCTTGGGACTAACTTATTAATTCAGTGCCAAGTGTCAGTTCCTGTTTTTTTGTGTCTTTGACTCTTTTCAGATCTGATTTTGGAACGGAGTCCAAACGGAATAAAATCCCCGAAATAAATTTTTCCAGAATAGAAGAAGATCGGGAGGCTTGAGGGCCAAGGCAGGGGGCCCACAGGGAGCCCACAAGCTGTTGGGTAACGTAGCATAAATTCAAAAATTTCCTACACATATTCAGATCTTCCTATGGAGAGACCAGCAATGAGAGAGGGGTGAGAGCATATTCATACCTTTGAAGATCGCTAAGCGGAAGCGTTGCTAGAACGCGGTTGATGGAGTCGTACTCGCAGCGATTCAGATCGCGGTGTGATTCCGATCTAGTGCCGAACCACGGCACCTCCGCGTTCAACACACGTGCAGCCCGGTGACGTCTCCCGCACCTTGATCCAGCAAGGAGGAGGGAGAGGTTGGGGAAGATCTCCGGCAGCATGACGGCATGGTGTCGATGGAGAGACGAGGTCTCCCGGCAGGGCTTCGCCAAGCACCGACAGAGAGGAGGAGAAAGAAGAGCAGGGCTGCGCCGAGGGAGAGGGAAAACTGGGTCTCCAAAAGCCCAAAAGTGCCCACTATATATAGGGGGAGGGAGGGGTTGTGCCCCCTTGAGGGTTTCCCTCTCCTTGGGGGGGGGGGGCAGCCCTAGATGGGGGGAGGTGCGACGGCCAAGGGGGGGAGGAGGGGTGGCGCACCCCTCTGGTGGGCCTTAGGCCCACCTGCGCTAGGGTTCCCCCCCTTCTCCCCTCTTCCTGCACCATGGGCTGAGTGGGGGGGGTGCACCAGCCCACCTAGGGGCTGGTTCCCTCCCGCACTTGGCCCATCTAGCCTCCTCGGGTCGTTGCCCCCTTCCGGTGGTGCCCGAAACCATCCGTCCTATATATCAATCTTTACCTCCGGACCATTCCGGAGCTCCTCGTGATGTCCGGGATCTGATCCGGGACTCCGAACAACTTTCTATAACCTCATATAACAATTCCCTATAACCCTAGCGTCATTGAACCTTAAGTGTGTAGACCCTATGGGTTCGGGAGAGAGGTAGACATGACCGAGACACCTCTCTGGCCAATAACCATCAGCGGGGTCTGGATACCCATGGTGGCTCCCACTTGCTCCACGGTGATATCATCGGATAAACCACGATGTCAAGGATTCAATCAATCCCGTATACAATTCCCTTTGTGTGTCGGTATAGAACTTGCCCGAGATTCGATCGTCGGTATACCTATACCTTGTTCAATCTCGTTACCGGTAAGTCTCTTTACTCGTTCTGTAGCACGTCATTGTGAGACTAACTCCTTTAGTCACATTGAGCTCATGATGATGTTCTACCAAGTGGGCCCAGAGATACCTCTCCGTCACACGGAGTGACAAATCCCGATCTTGATTCGTACCAACCCAACAGACACTTTCAGAGGTACCCGTAGTGCACCAATATAGTCACCCAGTTACGTTGTGACGTTTGATACACCCAAAGCACTCCTACGGTATCCGGGAGTTGCACAATCTCACGGTTGAAGGAAAAGACACTTGACATTAGAAACGCTTTAGCATACGAACAATACGATCTAGTGCTACGCTTAGGATTGGGTCTTGTCCATCACATCATTCTCCCAATGATGTGATCCCGTTATCAATGACATCTAATGCCCATAACCAGGAAACCATGATCATCTATTGACTAACGAGCTAGCCAACTAGAGGCTTGCTTGGGACACATTATGATCTATTTATTCACACATGTATTACTGTTTCCTGTTAATACAATTATAGCATGAACAATACACGATTATCATGAACAAGGAAATATGATAATAACCATTTTATTATTGCCTCTAGGGCACATTTCCAACACAAGCCCTGTTGCCGCGACCAGGGGGCGCAGCAACCAGGCTTGTGGCCTCCCTGGTGCTCCCCTGCCCTAGCTCTTTGGCCTATAAATTCCCTAAAAATCCAGAAAAAATCAGGGCATCCACAAAAACATTTTTCCGCCGCTGCAAGCTTCCGTTTCCACGAGATCTCATCTGGAGACCCTTGCCGATGCCCTACCGGAGGGGACTTTCGAGTTGGAGGGCTTCTACATCAACATCATCACCTCTCCAATGACTCGTGAGTAGTCCACTTTAGACCTACGGGTCCGTAGTTAGTAGCTAGATGGCTTCTTATCTCTCTTGGATCTTCAATACAAAGTTCTCCATGATCTTCATGGAGATTTATCCGATGTAATCCTCTTTGGCGGTGTGTTTGTCGAGATCCGATGAATTGTGGATTTGTGATCAGATTATCTATGGATTATATTTGAGTCTTTGCTGATTTCTTATATGCATGATTTGATATCCTTGTAAGTCTCTTCGAGTCTTGGGTTTTGTTTGGCCAACTAGACCTATGATTCTTGCAATGGGAGAAGTGCATGCTTGGTTTTGGGTTCATACCGTGTGGTGACCTTTCCCAGTGACAGAAGGGGCAGCAAGGCACGCATCATGTTGTTGCCATCAAGGGTAACAAGATGGGATTTCATCATAAATTTGAGATTGTTCGTCTACATCATGTCATCTTGCTTAATGCGTTACTCTGTTCTTTTGTACTTAATACACTAGATGCATGCTGGATAGCGGTCGACGTGTGGAGTAATAGTAGTAGATGCAGAAAGTATCGGTCTACTAGTTTTGGACGTGATGCCTATAGATATAATCATTGCCATAGATAACGTCACGACTTTGCGCGGTTCTATCAATTGCTCGATAGTAATTCGTTCACCCACCGTCTACTTGCTTTCATGAGAGAAGCCACTAGTGAACACTACGGCCCCCGGGTCTATTCACAACTATCGTTTCCACTTTCACATTTACTTTGCTTTGTTTACTCTTTGCTTTCAGTTCTCACTTTGCAAACAATCTATAAGGGATTGACAAGCCCTTCATAGCGTTGGGTGCAAGCTCTTTGTGTTTGTGCAGGTACTTGTGCTTGAACGCTCCTCCTACTAGATTGATACCTTGGTTCTCAAAACTGAGGGAAATACTTACCGTCGCTGTGCTACATCACCCTTTCCTCTTCAAGGGAACACCAACGCAAGGCTCCAAGGCCGCGGGGAAATCCTTTGCATATTTGCCAAGGAAGTCCCTATAGGCGTTGCCATAGCAGCAGGATTCCTGGCGCCGTTGCCACGGAAGGTCTGTTGTCGCAGTAGCAGAAGGATTTCTGGCACCGTTGCCAGGGAGGAGAGATCAAGTGAAGATCTATCCAAGTAGGTGTCACAAACTCATCTCTTGCATTTACCTTTTTTGCCAGTTGCCTCTCGTTTTCTTCTCCCCCACTTCACATTTGCCGTTTTCATTTGCCTTTCTCCCTTGCCGTTTTCATTTGCCTTTTTGCCTTTCTCCTTTGCCATTTTTTTTGCGTTTTTGTCGTTCTCTTTTGCCCGTTTCACTCACTTATTTCCTGCTCGTTTGTGTGTGGGATAGTACATCAAGGTCTAGACCCACCACTCCAAATGATACCCGTGAGAACAAAGTTCTCAATTTCAAGCAGATTGAGGAAGAAAATTTAAAGGACGCTTGGTACAGGATTTGCAATGCTCAAAGTAGATCTACTCGTAAGCAATCCACTACCGTTCTTCTTCGCAGTTTTTATGTTGGAATCTCTCCTTGGAATAGGTATATTCTTGATACCATCGTAGGCGGGAATTTTTTGGGGAGTCATATTGTTGACTCCGATGGAGCTATCATGAATTTGGTAGGCTCACCCCCGCTCATGGTTAATGGAACTTCCTTGACCTTGGAACACGTGATGCAAAGGCTTGACGCTATTGAATTTTTTTTTGCCACAGTTGAACTTATTGAGGGTTTGGATAGAAAGATCCACAATCAAATTACTCAGTACGGATCCAAAGTGGGAATGGTTTTGAAAAATTTAAGGGAGAAGGAACCTATAGTTAATGATTCCTCTAGAATTGGCAAACTAGAAGATGTCATAACCAACTTGGGTTCCGCTTTTGCCGCTGTGCAAAATACTCCAAATCTCACTCTCAAAAAGACCGTCAAGTCTGTTTTTGTTCCTAAAGCTGGTGGTGAGTCATCCAATAAAAATGAAGATCTTAAGATGATAAATGATCACACTACTTATGGTTTGAGCACCAAAGATGACTATACGTGATTCCATCACCTTTTGCCTAGCTAAGGGCGTTAAACAATAGGGCTTGTTGGGAGGCAACCCAACGAATCTATCCTTTTTCTTTCTATTTTGTGTTTTCACACTTTCATAATTCTGTTATGATTGTGTTTTTTGTGTTTCTTTTTGTGTTTGTGCCAAGCAAAACCGTTATAATTAGTCTTGGGGATGATCGTTTGGTCATGCTGGAAAAGACAGAAACTTTCTGCTCATGAAAAGAATTTTCATTTTTTTGTAAGAGCTTTTGAGTTAATTCTTTTTGCTGCTGATTTCTATGCAAATTCTTCAGACTGTCGTAATTTTCAGAATTTTTGGAGTACCAGAAGTATATGAAGTATACAGATTGCTACAGACTGGTCTGCTGTTAACAGATTCTGTTTTTGTTGAGTTGGTTGCCTATTTTGATGAAACTCTGGATAGTATCGTGGGGGTATTAGCCATGGAAGATTGAAAATACAGTAACCCAACATCAACATAAGTAGAATTTAAGTTTGCTACAGTACCTAAGGAAGTGGTGGTTTGCTTTCTTATACTAATGTTATCACGAGTTTCTGTTTAAGTTTCGCGTTATGAAGTTTTCAAGTTTTGGGTGAAGTTCTTATGGACAAAAAGATAAAGAGTGGCAAGAGCTCAAGCTTGGGGATGCCCAAGGCACCCCAAGTTGATTCAAGGATGCCGTAAAAGCCTAATCTTGGGGATGCCCCGGGAAGGCGTCCCCTCTTTCGTCTTCAATCCATCGGTAACGTTACTTGGGGCTATATTTTTATTCACCACATGTTATGTGTTTTTCTTGGAGCGTCTTGTATCGTAAGAGTCTTTTATTTTTGTTGTGTCACAATCATCCTTGCTGCACACCTAGAGAGATAAACATGCACTCACCATGATTTTGTCGAGCTTCACTTATATCCTTTGGTTAGACAATTCAGCTCACATGTGCTTCACTTATATCTTTTGAGCTAGTTGATTTTGCTCTTTGTGCTTCACTTATATCTTTTAGAGCATGGAAGCGCGTGGCTTGGTAGTTGATCTATGCTATGATAGTAGTCTCAAAAGGGGTAGTTATCCAAAGGGATATGAAAACTCCCACCTTCATGTGCATTGAATAGTTAGAGAAGTTTGATTCATCTCAATTAGTTTTGAGTTGTGGTTGTGGTAATATTGAAGTTATATTAGTAAGGTGTTGTGGATCTAGAAATACTTGTGTTGAAGTTAGTGATTCCCGTAGCATGCACGTATGGTGAACCGCTATGTGATGAAGTTTGAGCATGATTAGTCTATTGATTGTCATCCTTTGTGTGGCGGTCGGGATCGCGCGATGGTTTATACCTACCAACCCTTCCCCTAGGAGTATGCGTTGAATGCTTTGTTTCGATTACTACTAAAACTTTTGCAACAAGTATATGAGTTCTTCATGACTATTGTTGAGTCCATGGTTTAGATGCACTTTCACCTTCCACCATCACTATCTTCTTTAGTGTCGTGCAACTTTCGCCGGTGCACAAAACCACCCATATAGCCTCCATCAAAACAGCCACCATACCTACCTACTATGGCTTTTTCAAAGCTATTCCGAGATATATTGCCATACGACTACCACCATGACATGTGTCACCACTTCTACATTGCCATTGCATGATCGTAAGATAGCTAGCATGATGTTTCCACTGATGTCTATGCCATGCTAGTGTTGGGGAACATCGCATGGGAAACAAAAAATTTCCTACGTGCACGAAGACCTATCATGGTGATGTCCATCTACGAGAGGGGATTTCCGATATACGTACCCATGTAGATCGCATAGCAGAAGCGTTAAGAAACGCGGTGGATGTAGTGGAACGTCCTCACGTCCCTCGATCCGCCCCGCGAACCGTCCCACGAACCGTCCCGCGATCCGTCCCACGATCTGCTCCGATCTAGTGCCGAACGGACGGCACCTCCGCGTTCAGCACACGTACAGCTCGACGATGATCTCGGCCTTCTTGATCCAGCAAGAGAGACGGAGAGGTAGATGAGTTCTCCGGCAGCGTGACGGCGCTCCGGAGGTTGGTGGTGATCTAATCTCAGCAGGGCTCTGCCCGAGCTCCGCAGAAACGCGATCTAGAGGTAAAACCGTGGAGGTATGTGGTCGGGCTGCCGTGGCAAAAGTTGTCTCAAATCAGCCCTAAAACCCCACTATATATAGGAGGGAGGGAGGGGAGGAGGCAGCCTCAAAACCTAAAGGTTTGGCCGAAATTGGAGGTGGAGGAGTCCTACTCCAATCCTACTTGGAGTAGGATTCCACCTTCCCACTTGGAAACTCTTTCCACCTTGTGTTTTTTTCCTTCTCAAACCTTATGGGCCATAGTGGGAACTTATTCCAGCCCACTAGGGGCTGGTTTATCTCTTCCCATATCCCATGAGACCCCTTGGGGCGTGACACCCCTCCTGATGGTCCCCGACACCCCTCCCGGCACCCCCAGTACACTACCGATGAGCCCGAAACTTTTCCGGTAATGCACGAAAACCTTCCGGTAACCAAGTGAGGTCATCCTATATATCAATCTTTGTTTCCGGACCATTCCGGAAAACCTCGCGACGTCCGTGATCTCATCCGGGCCTTCGAACAACATTCGGTAACCAACCATATAACTCAAATACGCATAAAACAACGTCGAACCTTAAGTGTGCAGACCCTGCGGGTTTGAGAACTATGTAGACATGACCCGAGAGACTCCTCGGTCAATATCCAATAGCGGGAACTAGATGCCCATATTGGATCCTACATATTCTACGAAGATCTTATCGTTTGAACCTCAGTGCCAAGGATTCATATAATCCCGTATGTCATTCCCTTTGTCCTTCGGTATGTTACTTATCTGAGATTCGATCGTCAGTATCCGCATACCTATTTCAATCTCGTTTACTGGCAAGTATCTTTACTCGTTCCGTAATACAAGATCCCGCAACTTACACTAAGTCACATTGCTTGCAAGGCTTGTGTGTGATGTTGTATTTCCGAGTGGGCCCCGAGATACCTCTCCGTCATACGGAGTGACAAATCCCAGTCTTGATCCATACTAACTCAACGAACACCTTCGGAGATATCTGTAGAGCATCTTTATAGTCACCCAGTTACGTTGCGACGTTTGATACACACAAAGCATTCCTCCGGTGTTAGTGAGTTATATGATCTCATGGTCATAGGAACAAATACTTGACACGCAGAAAACAGTAGCAACAAAATGACATGATCAACATGCTATGTTCATTAGTTTGGGTCTAGTCCATCACATGATTCTCCTAATGATGTGATCCCGTTATCAAGTGACAACACTTGCCTATGGTCAGGAAACCTTGACCATCTTTGATCAACGAGCTAATCAACTAGAGGCTTACTAGGGACAATGTTTTGTCTATGTATCCACACAAGTATTGTGTTTCCAATCAATACAATTATAGCATGGATAATAAACGATTATCATGAACAAAGAAATATAATAATAACTAATTTATTATTTCCTCTAGGGCATATTTCCAACAATCTCCCACTTGCACTAGAGTCAATAATCTAGTTCACATCACCATGTGATTTCAACGAATCCAACACCCATATAGTTCTGGGGTCTGATCACGTCTTGCTCGTGAGAGAGGTTTTAGTCAACAGTTCTGAAACTTTCATATCCGT
Organism: Hordeum vulgare subsp. vulgare; assembly: GCF_904849725.1. Taxonomy (NCBI): domain Eukaryota; kingdom Viridiplantae; phylum Streptophyta; class Magnoliopsida; order Poales; family Poaceae; genus Hordeum; species Hordeum vulgare. Next base: position 396,278,449 of record NC_058522.1, on the reverse strand, counting down.
GCATTCTTTACAAATCTTTATGTCATTTTATAGATGCTGCTACTGCGTGCTATTCGGAAATACTCCAAATATCTACTCTACTATACGAATTTGTTTCACTACTCATAGTTATTCAGATTAGTGTCAAAGCTTGCATCGATGTAACCCTTTACGACGAACTTTTTAACCACCTCCATAATCGAGAAAAATTCCTTAGTCCATCAGTTACTAAGGATAAATTTTGACCGCTGCTAGTGATTCAATCATGGATCACTCTCTGTACCTCTCAATAGACTTTGAGTCAAGGCACACATCAGGTGCGGTACCCAGCATGGCATACTTCAGATTCTACGGCCAAGGCATAGAAGACGACCTTCATCTATTCTCTTTATTCTGTCGGGGTCGGGTGTTGAGTCTTACTCAAATTCACACCTTACAACGCAACCAAGAACTCCTTCTTTGCTGATCTATTTTGAACTCCTTCAAAAACTTGTCAAGGCATGCATCTTGTTGAAACTTCTATCAAGCGCTTTCGATCTATCTCCATAGATCTTTGATGCTCAACGTTCAAGTAGCGCAATCCAGGTATTCCTTTGAAAACTCCTTACAAACAACCTTTTATGCTTTACAGAAATTCTACATTACTTCTGATCCACAATATGTCAACCACATATACTTATCAGAAATTCTATAGTGCTCCCACTCACTTCTTTGGAAATACAAGTTTCTCATAAACCTTGTACAAACCCAAAATCTTTGATCATCTCATCAAAGTGTATATTCCAACTCTGAGATGCTTGCACCAGTCCATTGAAGGATCGCTGGAGCTTGCATACTTGCTAGTATCTTTAGGATCGACAAAACCTCCTGGTTGTATCACATACAATGTTTGCTCAAGGAAACCGTCGAGGAAACAATGTTTTGACATCCTATGTGCAATATTTCATAAATAATGCATCAACTACTAACATAACTCTAACAGACTTTTAGCATTGCTACGAGTGAGAAAGTCTCATCATAGTCAACTGTTTGATCTTGTCGGAAACATCTTTGCAACAAGTCGAGCTTTTCTTAATAGTGAATTATCACCATCATCGTCTGTCTTCCTTTTAAAGATCCATCTTTACTCAATAGTCCTATGACCATCAAGTAGTTCTTCCAAAGTCTACACTTTGTTTTCATACATGGATCCTCTCTCGGATTTCATGGCTTCCAGCCATTTTTTGGAATCCGGGCCCACCATTGCTTTCTCCATAACTCGTAGGTTCACTGTTGCTCAACAACATGACCTCCAAGACAGGGTTACCGTACCACTCTACAGTAGTACGCGACCTTGTCAACCTACGAGGCTTGTAGTAACTTGATCCGATGCTCGATGATCACCATCATTAGCTTTCACTTCAATTGGTGTAGGCGCCACAGGAACAACTTCCTGCGCCCTGCTACACACTGGTTGAAGTGATGGTTCAATAACCTCATCAATTTCTACCACCCTCCCACTCAATTCTTTCGAGAGAAACCTTTCCTCGAGAAAGGATCCGTTTCTAGAAACAAACACTTTGCTTTCGGATCTGAGATAGGATATGTACCCAACTGTTTTGGATATCCTATGAAGATGCATTTATCCGCTTTGGGTTCGAGCTTATCAGACTGAAACTTTTTCACATAAGTGTCAAAGCCCCAAACTTTCAAGAAACGACAGTTTAGATTTCTCTAAACATTAGTATATACTGTGTCATCTCAACAGAAATACTTCGTGCCCTATTTAAAGTGAATGCGGTTGTCTCTAATGCATAACCCATAAACGATAGTGGTAATTCGATAAGAGACATCATAGCATGCACCATACCGAATAATGCGTGGCTATGACGTTCAGACACATCATCACACTATGATGTTCCAGGTGGCATGAACTGCGAAACAATTTCCACATTGTCTTAACTGCGTACCAAAACTCGTAACTCAGATATTCATTTCTATGATCATATCGTAGACAGTTTATCCTCTTGTTACGACGAACTTCACTCCGAAACAGAATTGAACTTTTCAATATTTCAGACTTGTGATTCATTAAGTAAATACTCTTGTATCTACTTAAATCGTCATTGAAGTAAGAACATAATGATATCCACCGCGTGCCTCAGCACCCATTGGACTGCATACATCAAAATGTATCACTTCCAACAAGTTACTATCTTGTTTCATCTCAATGAAAACAAGGCCTTGCTTATGTGGTATGATTTGCATGTCACTAGTGATTCAAAATCAAGTGAGTATAAAGATCCATCAGCATGGAGCCTCTTCATGCAATTTATACCAACATGACTCAAGCGGCAGTGCCACAAGTAAGTGGTACTATCATCATTACCTCGTATATTTTGGCACCAATATCATGAACATGTGTAACACTACGATCGAGATTCAGTAAACCATTGAAGGTGATTATTCAAGCAAATATAGTAACCATCATTCTCTTTAAATGAATAATCGTATTGCAATAAACACGATCCAATCATGTTCATGCTTAACGCAAGCACCAAATAACAATTATTTAGGTTTAACACCAATCCCGATGGTAGAGCGAGCATGCGACGTTTGATCATATCAACCTTGGAAACACTTCCAACACGTATCGTCACCTCGCCTTTAGCTAGTCTCCGTTTATGCCGTAGCTTTCATTTCGTGTTACTAATCACTCAGCAACCGAACCGGTATCCAATACCCTCGTGCTACTAGGAGTACTAGTAAAGTACACATCAACATCATGTATATTAAATATACTTCTTTCAACTTTTGCCAGCCTTCTTATCTACCAAGTATCTAGAGTTGCTCCGCCTCAGTGACCGTTCCCCTCATAACAGAAGCACTTAGTCCCGGGCTTGGGTATAATCTGGGGTCTCTTCATTAGTGCAGCAACTGCTTTTCCGTTTCACGAAGTATCCCTTCTAGCCCTTGCCTTTCTCGAAACTTAGTGGTTTTACTAACCATCAACTATTGATGCTCCTTCTTGATTTCTACTTTCGCAGTGTCAAACATCGCGAATCGCTCAAGGATCATTGTATCTATCCTTGATATGTTATAGTTCATCACGAAGATCTCACAGCTTGGTGGCAGTGACTTTGGAGAACCATCACTATCTTACCTGGAAGATTAACTCCCACTTGATTCAAGCGATTGTCGTACTCAGATAATCTGAGCACATGCTCAACGATTGAGCTTTTCTCCTTTACTTCATGGACAAAGAATCTTGTCAGAGTTCTCATACCTCTTAACAAGGGCACAAGCAAGAAATCACAATTTCATCTCTTTAGAACATCTCTTTTGTTCCGTGACGTTTCAAAACGTCTTCGGTGCCTTGCTTCTAAGCCATTAAGTATTTTGTACTGAACTATCGTGTAGTCATCAGAAACGTGTATGTCGGATGTTCGCAACATCTACAGACGACGCTCGAGGTGCAGCACACCGAGTGGTGCATTAAGGACATAAGCCTTCTGCGCAGCAACGAGGACAATCCTCGGTTTTACAGACTCAGTCTGCAAAGTTTGCTACTATCAACTTTCAACTAAATTTTCTCTAGGAAAATATAAAAACAGTAGAGCTATAGCGCAAGCTACATCATAATTCGCAAAGACCATTAGACTATGTTCATGAAAATTAGTTCAATTAATCATATTACTTAAGAACTCCCACTCAAAAAGTACATCTCTCTAGTCATTTGAGTGGTACATGATCCAAATCCACTATCTCAAGTCTGATCATCACGTGAGTCGAGAATAGTTTCAGTGGTAAGCATCTCTATGCTAATCATATCAACTATACGATTCATGCTCGACCTTTGAGTCTCATGTGTTCCGAGGCCATGTCTGCACATGCTAGGCTCGTCAAGCTTAACCCGAGTGTTCCGTGTGTGCAACTGTTTTGCACCCGTTGTATGTGAACGTTGAGTCTATCACACCCGATCATCACGTGGTGTCTCGAAACGAAGAACCGTCGCAACGGTGCATAGTCAGGGAGAACACAATTTCGTCTTGAAATTTTAGTGAGAGATCACCTCATAATGCTACCGTCGTTCTAAGCAAGATAAGGTGCATAAAGGATTAACATCACATGCAATTCATAAGTGACATGATATGGCCATCATCATGTGCTTCTTGATCTCCATCACCAAAGCACCGGCGCGATCTTCTTGTCACCGGCGTCACACCATGATCACCATCATCATGATCTCCATCAATGTGTCGCCATCGGGGTTGTCGTGCTACTCATGCTATTACTACTAAAGCTACGTCCTAGCAATATAGTAAACGCATCTGCAAGCACAAACCTTATGGCTCCTGCCGGTTGTCGTACCATCGACGTGCAAGTCGATATTAACTATTACAACATGATCATCTCATACATCCAATATATCACATCACATCGTTGGCCATATCACATCACAAGCATACCGTGCAAAAACAAGTTAGACGTCCTCTAATTCTTGTTGCATGTTTTACGTGGTGACCATGGGTATCTAGTAGGATCGCATCTTACTTACGCAAACACCACAACGGAGATATATGAATTGCTATTTAATCTCATCCAAGGACCTCCTCGGTCAAATCCGATTCAACTAAAGTTGGAGAAACCGACACTCGCCGGTCATCTTTGAGCAACGGAGTTACTCGTAGTGATGAAACCAGTCTCTCGTAAGCGTACGAGTAATGTCGTTCCGAGCCGCTTCGATCCAACAATACCGCGGAATCAAGAAAAGACTAAGGACGGCAGCAAAACGCACATCACCGCCCACAAAAACTTTTGTGTTCTACTCGAGATTACATCTACGCATGAACCTAGCTCTGATACCACTATTGGGGAACGTCGCATGGGAAACAAAAAATTTCCTATGCGCACGAAGACCTATCATGGTGATGTCCATCTACGAGAGGGGATTTCCGATATACGTACCCTTGTATATCGCATAGCAGAAGCGTTAAGAAACGCGGTGGATGTAGTGGAACGTCCTCACGTCCCTCGATCCGCCCCGCGAACCGTCCCACGAACCGTCCCGCGATCCGTCCCACGATCCGCTCCGATCTAGTGCCGAACGGACGGCACCTCCGCGTTCAGCACACGCACAGCTCGACGATGATCTCGGCCTTCTTGATCCAGCAAGAGAGACGGAGAGGTAGATGAGTTCTCCGGCAGCATGAAGGCGCTCCGGAGGTTGGTGGTGATCTAATCTCAGCAGGGCTCTGCCCGAGCTCCGCAGAAACGCGATCTAGAGGTAAAACCGTGGAGGTATGTGGTCGGGCTGCCGTGGCAAAAGTTGTCTCAAATCAGCCCTAAAACCCCACTATATATAGGAGGGAGGGAGGGGAGGAGGCAGCCTCAAAACCTAAAGGTTTGGCCGAAATTGGAGGTGGAGGAGTCCTACTCCAATCCTACTTGGAGTAGGATTCCACCTTCCCACTTGGAAACTCTTTCCACCTTGTGTTTTTTTCCTTCTCAAACCTTATGGGCCTTAGTGGGAACTTATTCCAGCCCACTAGGGGCTGGTTTATCTCTTCCCATATCCCATGAGACCCCTTGGGGCGTGACACCCCTCCTGATGGTCCCCGGCACCCCTCCCGACACTCCCAGTACACTACCGATGAGCCCGAAACTTTTCCGGTAATGCACAAAAACCTTCCGGTAACCAAATGAGGTCATCCTATATATAAATCTTCGTTTCCGGACCATTCCGGAAACCCTCGTGATGTCTGTGATCTCATCCGGGACTCGAACAACATTCGGTAACCAACCATATAACTCAAATACGCATAAAACAACGTCGAACCTTAAGTGTGTAGACCCTGCGGGTTCGAGAACTATGTAGACATGACCCGAGAGACTCCTCATTCAATATCCAATAGCGGGACCTGGATGCCCATATTGGATCCTACATATTCTACGAAGATCTTATCGTTTGAACCTCAGTGCCAAGGATTCATATAATCACGTATGTCATTCCCTTTGTCCTTCGGTATGTTACTTATCTGAGATTCGATCATCAGTATCCGCATACCTATTTCAATCTCGTTTACCGGGAAGTCTCTTTATTCGTTCCGTAATACAAGATCCCGCAACTTAAACTAAGTCACATTGCTTGCAAGGCTTGTGTGTGATGTTGTATTTCCGAGTGGGCCCCGAGATACCTCTCCGTCATACGGAGTGACAAATCCCAGTCTTGATCCATACTAACTCAACGAACACCTTCGGAGATACCTGTAGAGCATCTTTATAGTCACCCAGTTACGTTATGACGTTTGATACACACAAAGCATTCCTCCGGTGTCAATGAGTTATGTGATCTCATGGTCATAGGAACAAATACTTGACACGCAGAAAACAGTAGCAACAAAATGACACGATCAACATGCTACGTTCATTAGTTTGGGTCTAGTCCATCACATGATTCTCCTAATGATGTGATCCCGTTATCAAGTGACAACACTTGCCTATGGTCAGGAAACCTTGACCATCTTTGATCAACGAGCTAATCAACTAGAGGCTTACTAGGGACAATGTTTTGTCTATGTATCCACACAAGTATTGTGTTTCCAATCAATAAAATTATAGCATGGATAATAAACGATTATCATGAACAAAGAAATATAATAATAACTAATTTATTATTGCCTCTAGGGCATATTTCCAAAAGCTAGATCATTGTCATGGTACACTACCGAAGTCATTCCATATAGAGTCATCATTGCTCTAAGTTTTGAGTTGTAAGTGTGATGATCATCATTGATGGAGCATTGTCCCATGTGAGGAAATAAAAGAGGCCAAAGATGCCCACCATAATAAAAAAAGAGGCAAAAGAGCCCACCCAAAAAATGAGAAAAAAAATAGAGAAGGGATAATGCTACCACCTTTCCACACTTGTGCATATTAAGCACTATGATCTTCATGATTGAGAGTCTCTCGTTTTGTCACCACCATATAGCTAGTGGGAAACTTTCATTATATAACTTGGCTTGTATATTCCAATGATAGGCTTCCTCAAAATTGCCTTAGGTCTTCGTGAGCAAGCAAGTTGGATGCACACCCACTAGTTTTCTTTAAGAGCTTTCACATACTCTTAGATCTAGTGCATCATTTGTATGGCAATCCCTACTCATTCACGTTGATATCTATTGATGAGCATCTCCATAGCTCATTGATATGCCTAGTCAATGTGACCATCTTCTCCTTGTTTGTCTTGCAACCTCCACCACACTCCACACCACTTATAGTGCTAAAACCATGGCTCACGCTCATGTATTGGGTGAGAGTTGAATAAGTTTGAGAAAGTAAAGGTGTGAAAACAATTACTTGGCCAATACCGAGGTTGTGCATGATTTAAATTCGTTGTGCAAGGATGATAGAGCATAGCCAGACTATATGATTTTGTAGGGATAACTTTGTTTTGGCCTAGTTATTTTGAAAGTTCATGATTACCTTGCTAGTTTGCTTGAATTATTATTGTCTCCACTTCAATAGCAAACTATTGTTTTGAATCTAATGGATCTGAACATTCACGTCACATAAGAGGAGTTACAAAGGACATCTATGCTAGGTAGCATGAAAGCATTAAAATTCATTCTTTATCACTTCCCTACTCGAGGACGAGCAGGAGTTAAGCTTGGGGATGCTTGATATGTCTCAAACGTATGTATAAGTTTTGATGGTTTCACGCTGTTATCTTGTCAACTTTGGATGTTTTGTTTACCTTTTATATCTTTTTTGGGACTAACTTATTAATTCAGTGCCAAGTGCCAGTTCTTGTTTTTCTGTGTTTTTGACTCTTTTCAGATCTGATTTTGGAACAGAGTCCAAACGGAATAAAATCCCCGAAATAAATTTTTCGAGAACACAAGAAGATCGGGAGGCTTGAGGGCCAAGGCAGGGGGCCCACAGGGAGCCCACAAGCCCTGTTTCCGTGGCCAGGGGCCGCGACAACCAGGCTTGTGGCCTCCCTGGCGCTCCCCTGCCCTAGCTCTTTGGCCTATAAATTCCCTAAAAATCCAGAAAAAATCAGGGCATCCATGAAAACACTTTTCCGCCGCCGCAAGCTTCCGTTTCCGCGAGATCTCATCTGGAGACCCTTCCCGGTGCCCTGTCGGAGGGGACTTTGGAGTTGGAGGGCTTCTACATCAACATCATCACCTCTCCAATGACTCGTGAGTAGTCCACTTTAGACCTATGGGTCCGTAGTTAGTAGCTAGATGGCTTTTTCTCTCTCTTGGATCTTGAGTACAAAGTTCTCCATGATCTTCATGGAGATCTATCCGATGTGATCCTCTTTGGTGGTGTGTTTGTCGAGATCCGGTGAATTGTGGATTTGTGATCAGATTATCTATGAATTATATTTGAGTCTTTGCTGATTTCTTATATGCATGATTTGATATCCTTGTAAGTCTCTCCGAGTCTTGTGTTTTGTTTGGCCAACTAGATCTATGATTCTTGCAATGGGAGAAGTGCTTGGTTTTGGGTTCATACCGTGTGGTGACCTTTCCCGGTGACAGAAGGGGCAGCATGGCACGCATCGTGTTGTTGCCATCAAGGTAACAAGATGGGCTTTCATCATAAATTTGAGATTGTTCATCTACATCATGTCATCTTGCTTAAGGCGTTACTCTGTTCTTTTGGTCTTAATACACTAGAAGCATGCTGGATAGCGGTCGACGTGTGGAGTAATAGTAGTAGATGCAGAAAGTATCGGTCTACTTGTTTTGGACGTGATGCCTATAGATATAATCATTGCCATAGATAACGTCACAACTTTTCGCGGTTCTATCAATTGCTCGACAGTAATTCGTTCACCCACCGTCTACTTGCTTTCATGAGAGAAGCCACTAGTGAACACTACGGCCCCCGGGTCTATTCACAACTATCGTTTCCACTTTCACTTTTACTTTCCTTTGTTTACTCTTTGCTTTCAGTTCTCACTTTGCAAACAATCTATAAGGGATTGACAACCCCTTCATAGCGTTGGGTGCAAGCTCTTTGTGTTTGTGCAGATACTTGTGACTTGAACGCTCCTCCTACTGGATTGATAACTTGGTTCTCAAAACTAAGGGAAATACTTACCGCCGCTATCCTACATCACCCTTTCCTCTTCAAGGGAAACAAACGCAAGGCTCCAAGGCCGCGGGGAAATCCTTTGCATATTTGCCAAGGAAGTCCCTATAGGCGTAGCCGTAGCAGCAGGATTCCTGGCGCCGTTGCCAGGGAAGGTCTGTTGTCGCAGTAGCAAGAAGCTATTCCACACTTTCCCCATCCAAATTAAGCTTGTTCTTTCTTGTTGCATCCTTCATAACTGGATCCTACAATGGGGTTCCGAGGAGCTTGTTCCGGATGAGGAAGAGGTGGTGCTTGATGATGTTGTTAGTACCAACAATAATATGAAGACATTTGATAACGAAGTCTAAAAGAAAAAAAGATGGAGCGGGGCTGAGTCTATGTGGGCAAACATAGGCCAGGCAACAATCTAAAGAAGAAGAAGAAGAAGCAACAACAACAAAAGAAGAAACAATAACACAGACTTACATCTAGTTCTGCATTAATGAACTTTCCCGTATCGAGCCATTTGATTGTTAAATTTGAACTGCAATTTTTTAGTACTTAGGATGAACTGTCATTTGTTTTCTAGTTAGGACTGAAATTATGTTAAAATTATGTGTGATAAGGTCACCACTAGTGAAAAGTGGTGATCATACTTTATACCGTTCCTAACCAAACAATGTGTAGTTTATGTGTCTAGTCCAACGGAGAAAACCAAACGTCCGGTCAGTATTGCTTCCCTGATACAGCCAGACTAGATGCACGCAAAACAAACACATGATATTTTCTACCCTGTTTTATCACAGCCAGACTCAACTGAAACACACATACAAAAGGGTAAAGAAAAATAGATGCACATAACCAAACACACACGTCCGTAGTTTTTTTTTAAACCAGAGGCAAAAGACTTGCCCCATATATTAATTAAGAAATAGAGTTTAAGAGTACAACAAAACCGGCCTTACATCATAGCCCACCAACTTAAGATACAACGGGACTGCTCTCGCGGCATGATAATGCTCAAGTGCCTAGCCCCAACAGTCACCCACAGTTTGACCTCGTCTTGGATGTGCTTTAGGACCTAGTATGGCGGCATCGATTTCTTCTGGAAAACTCTAGCATTCCTCTCGTTCTAGATTACCCAACAAACAAACATTGTAAGCGAAGCCATGGCCTTCCTATTCGCTGTATTTGGTTTTGAAATGCTCGTCCACCAACACTTGGTGTTGTATTCCATTCCCCATCCGTGTATATCCAGTGTCGCCAAACCAAGCCAAGTCTTGACCAATCGCCAAATGTGTAGCGTAAACCTGCAGTTGAAGAAGAGATGATCTAAAGTATCATGCACCCTTCTACATAGGGTGCAAAGTCCGCAGTTCTCGCAGCCCCTCTTCTCCAGCCCGTCGGTTGTCCAAATCCTGTTTTGAATTGCGAGCCATGAGAAAAACTTGACCTTGGGAGGCACCCAAACCTTCCAAATGGTCTTGTTCATGGTAGTGGACATGGATCCTAGAAATTGTGCCCTGTAAGCAGAGCCCGCAGAGTACTGTCCATTTGCCTAAATTTTCCAAGTGATGTCGTCTTCAATGCCCGATTGAAGCTGAACACCTTGGAGCCGCACCCAGAGGTCCAAAAACTCTATAATGTGTTGGACCGAGAGGTTGGTGGAGGGGTTTATCTTGCAAACCTAGGTATTGTCCCGCATGGCCTCACTCATGAGCCAATTTGTTTGCCTACGGACCGCGAAAATAAGTGGGGCAATATCCTTAGGCCTTCTCCCACCCAACCACAGCGCGTCCCAAAAAGGCGTCTTTCCTCCGTTGCCCAAGGTGATTATGGTGGAAGCTTAGAAAAGGTTCATGTCCACCTCGTCGCACGGGTTACCTAGACCAACCCAAAGCTTGCACGGCTCCTTCCATGCCAGCCAAGGCCATATTCACACGTCCGTAGTGGGATAAAATCACTGTTCTGACCCTTTTGATAATCTTTGTCACAAAGTGAACTTGACATGGAAGTATTTCACGATCTGACCCTTTTGGCAACACCAGAGACCGTGGCGTTTCTGCTCCATATGGAAACAACTAGGTAGCTTGCGTTGCCGCTCCGTATAGAAACGCCTGGTAGACCGCGTTGCAGACCATATGAAAACGTCAGGGTATTTGGCGTTTCTACCCAGGCTAGAAACGCCATGTGGCTTGGCGTTGCTAACCTTGATTTTGCAATCTTGGCTCTTGTCTCTTCCTTGTGAGGTTGAATTTTCAAACCAGTGACAATCTCTACTCCAGCAACGCCCCATGGCGTTGTTTCTTCTGCCTCAATGCCTCGTGGTCCTAACCTGCTTGTTGACAATCTCTACTCCAGCAACGCAAACCCCCATGACGTTTCCAGCCTGGGTAGAAACGCCAAACACCCTCGCGTTGCCATATGGTCTACAATGTGAGCTAGTTCGGCGTTTGTCGTGGTTTCGTCACGGCATATGTCCTCGTGCAAGGACTTAGGTGTGGAGCCATCACACCTATGTGGTGGCTTGAGAGGGGTTGGTCGGAATCGAGAGACGCGGGTTTACCCAGGTTCGGCCCCTCCGATGGAGGTAAAAGACTATGGCATGCTTGTGTTTCATTGATGAAGATGATGATCTTGCTTACAAGGGTGCAGAATCGCTACCTCTAATCTCGAGGGTGTCTAATATGTCTATCTCTAATCTCTTGAACTTATGAATCTGTTCCTCTTGGGGCGCCTTGCCCCTCCTTATATAAGTGGAAGGGATAGGTTTACATGTAGAGTTCTATTAGGACTAGGACTGGGACTAGTCTCTCTTGAATCCTAATCTGGGTCTTGTATCCTTTGTGAGGGAGTCTTTCCTCTTCTTTTGGCCTTTTCTTGTAAGCCGACCCTCCTGGCCTCTCTATGAGCCGCCTTATGCCGGGGTGTACGTCGGGCCTTGGGCCTTCAGTCTTGTCATTCGTCTGACCCGCCTACCGGGTCATCAGTGAGTCGTCAAGCTCGGCCGGGTCACCAGTGAGTTTCCAAGCTCGACCGGGTCATACTTCAAGCCAGGTTACACCGCGGGGTATTATCCCCAACAGCGTTGGAATGTGGAGCAGAAACATGAAGCTAGACTGGTGTTTCTGCGTGCACCAGCAACGCCACGGGTTGTGACGTTTTGTGAAATAATTTTAGATCGAATTCAGTTTATGACACAAATTGCTGATAGGGTCACAACAGTGAAAAAACCATAGTGTGTTATGAGTTTTTTCATCGTTCTAACCTTAGTCTGAAACAATAGCACAGAATGAACTATGTTCGAAAATATTTCACGATCTGACCCTTTTAGAAACGCTAGAGCCCGTGGCGTTGCTGCGGCACGTAAAAATGCCAGTCTATCGTGGCGTCTTGGCTCCACATTCAGACGCCGTACTAGCTCGCGTTGTAGCCCAGGCTGAAATGCCACAGTATATGGCGTTGCTTCCCAGGCTATAAACGCCATGGGAGCTGGCGTTGCTCCGGAAGCACCGTGGCCCAAACCACCCCACCACCAGCACTCTTTCTGCTGCATGTGAGCTATAAAGCAACCAAAGCTAGGTACCTAGCCAAGCTAGGCCTCTCTCTTCCTCTCTCTCTCTCTCTGCATAAAGCGACTGTGGAGCACAGTGTACGATGCATGCCATGCAAAACTGTAAAGCGACTGAGAAACGCAAAACTGCAGAGCTAGCTAGCCAGCCATGCAAACACACACACACACAGCAAATATGGCGAATCCAAACTGGTTGTGCCACCAAAACAAGGACAGCGTGGGAGAAAAGGCAATAATCCTACACCTACGTACATGGGTACGTAAACTTACTTAAACTTCCTAATAATCTACTTCTCTCCCCCCTGATATTCGTGGGATGGGGCCAGGCTATTTTTCCTACCAATCAAATCAATGTAAGCTAGTTTTTACGTAGCTTTAAGTAGATTAATTACATATGTGTAGCAAAGCCCAAGAAAAGGAGGCATGGCAATGCGTAGGAGCTACTGGAAAAACAAATCTATAGGGTCCGGTCCTATCTAAGGTCAAATCGATCGAAATACGACTGGATATACACAGGAGCAACAATGCATGTGATCATAGAATACCATGCACTTCTAACACAACAATGGGCCATGCTGATTGGACTGCTTACTCGATAGGTGGTCAGGATACAGGTTATGCGCGCATCCGGTTAGGCAAAATCCATGTCCCACCACTAGTAGAAAAAGGGCCTTTTGTCCCGGTTCGTAAGGGTCTTCTGTCACGGTTTTGGAACCGGGACTAAAAGGTCGTTACTAATGCCCTCGGCCTTTAGTCCCGGTTCTTACACCAACCGGGACAGATGGGCCTCTACGTGGCCGCTGCGGCCAGGCCAGGCAGGGGGGCCTTTAGTCCCCGTTGGTGACACCAACCGGGACCAAAAGGCATCCACGTGTCAGCACCTGGCTGAAGCTGAGTTTTTTTTGAAAGGGGCTGGTTTAGGGGTTAATTTAGGTTGTTATATACACCAACCAAGGAGCATCCATGAGCAAGCACAAAAAGAAATGATTTTATCTTTCATCAATGAGCATCCATGAGCATGCACAAAATTTCATCAGGCACACCACCATCATACTTAAAAGTGCAGTAGCAGTTCAACACTATCGTACTTAAAAGGTTTACACTATAAAGATTAAAGCTCCATCAGGTTCTTAAGATCTTCACTCCTGCTTCTTCACCTTCTCCTTCATCATCCTGATGCGCTTAGAGCGGCGAAGCCCCAGGCCAGGCTGTGGGATGTACTCCTCTACCAGAATTGGCATGGCTCTGTCGCCCAGCTGTGGGATCACCATCGCAAGGCCATCGTTGCTGCTACTTTTGCTGTAGCCAGAGTCGCTGCTACTTTTGCTATAGCCAGAGTCGCTGCTGCCGTAGACATAGCACATGTCGCAGTACTCGCTGCTCCCATTGCCTTGCCAAATGCAAAAAAGTTTTTTTTAAAATGGGTGTGAGACATAGCCTAATGGATAGGAAGAAGAGACAGAGCGTACTGGCATCGTCGTCGTCCTGGTAGCGCCTCCGACACATAGTCGTGTCGAACACCTTCACGGCGAACGTGGCGTTGTCGTCGTACCTGAAGACAAGGAAGTACCCGTGTCGCAGGTCGTAGGCACGGATGAACTGCTTCCAGCCACGATCTAGGTACATGCTTCCATCGGTGTCGAACGCCACCTCCACGTCCCACAGCTTGCGAAGCCCATTGCCGGCCTGCCTCAGCTTCATGTTCTGTGGCCGATGACCGTCCAACATCTTCACAAAATTGTCCGGCAACACCTGCCTGCTGGAGGATTTCTCAAGTATAATCGTGAAGAACTCCATCTCTGAAAAGCAGCAGAAGAGACCAATTACTACCCTTTACAACATTGTCAGTACTCGCTGCTCCTGCTCCCATTGTCTTGCCAAATGCAAAAAAGTTTTTTTGAAAATGGGTGTGAGACATAGCCTAATGGAGAGGAAGAAGAGACAGAGCATACTGGCATCGTCGTCGTCCTGGTAGCGTCTCCGACACATAGTCGTGTCGAACACCTTCACGGCGAACGTGGCGTTGCCGTCGTACCTGAAGACAAGGAAGTACCCGTGCCGCAGGTCGTAGGCACGGACGAACTGCTTCCAGCCACGATCTAGGTACATGCTTCCATCAGTGTCGAACACCACCTCCACGTCCCACAGCTTGCGAAGCCCGTTACCGGACTGCCTCAGCTTCATGTTCTGTGGCCGATGGCCGTCCAGCATCTTCACAAAATTGTCCGGTAGCACCTGCCTGCTGGAGGATTTCTCAAGTATAATCGTGAAGAACTCCATCTCTGAAAAGCAGCTGAAGAGACCAATTACTACCCTTTACAACATTGTCATACAACATTTACAGCAACATGATCATCAGTATTAGGTAGGACTTTTCTGCATAGTGCTCTCCAATTTTAGCATCCAAAGTAGGAGTACTTTTCCAATTTGAGCATTCAATAAGCAAAACCAAATCGTAAAATGAAGTAGTATTCAAATTAGCATGCATTCAATTATAAGCAAAACTACATCATCTCTTGTCATACATATAACATCACTAATACAGCTAGAACCGTAGCGCCCGACGGGTATCGTCGCGGGCGGTGGACACCCAAAGAGAAGGAACCATCACAGGATCATAGCTCAAGTGAGATCCCTGAAGAACCTGCCAGGTATTGTCGAACCTGCCCTCCAACGCAACCATGTAGCGACAGACGTGCTCGTCCTCCTCTCTGACACGATGACGTACCACCTCCGCGGTGTCCGGAAGCCTCGGCACCGTCACTGGCCCACGTGACCGCCACGAAACAAGGATCGGGTCAACAACGGGCTGGCTCCTCACCAACCTACGCCCCCCGGAAGGTAGCACCTCCCAATACCAGCCGGGCGGAGCCCAGTCCCGGACAGGGCCCCTCTGATCAAGCAGGTGTCGTCCTCCGCCGAGTCGACGACGAGGATGCGGGATAGGCATCGTAAAATGAACTAAAAAAATAAACTAGTTCTATTAATTTTCTTGCTAAAAATAAACTACTTCTTATATCAGTGTGCTTCTAAAAATAAATAACAAATTACCACATCACCACATCACGGTATTTAGAAAGAGTGCGTGTTGACTATATGAGACAATTATGGTCCTATAGGCCATGGATTTTTTATGCTCTTTGCAAGTCAAGGATAAGACAATGATCTTGGTTATAGAAATAATAAAGTATAGGTATTGGTGAAGCTTCTAAAAATTGGACCATGGTCCTATAGGCCATGGATTTTTCATGCTCTTTGCAAGTCAAGGATAAGACAATGAACTTGGTTATAGAAACAATAAAGTATAGATATTGGTGAAGCTTCCAAAAACTGGACCGTAAACATGCATTTAGAAGTTGTGTTCATAGCCAGAGGCTTTGCTTTATCTATAGGAATGTACAGTCTATAGTTACATAATTTTTCTATACATACACAATATGAACATATACATAAATTGACAAAGAAAATACTAGGAATAAAAAAATCATTAAAATTCTATGAACAAAATTACAACAGAAAAAAATCATAAAAATTCTATGAACAGAAAAAAATCATAAAAATTTGACATATTCGATCTTTGCATATATATGAACATACAAACATGCATATTCAACAATAATATCACCAAAAAAATCTTTTAACAGAAAAAAATCTTTGCTCATGGCGACGGTGTCGGGGACGGCGACGGCGACGACGACGGCGAGGTGCGGAGCGGGGCGGGGCTGCGTGGCGACGGTCGACGGTGAGGTGCGGCGCGGGCCGGGGCGGGGCGGCGACGGGCAGGGGTCAGCGGCGTCGCTGGGCACGGGGCGCGGGGCGGGGGGCGGCGACGGCGTCGGGGCGGCGCGGGACGGCGTTGAGGCGGTGCGGGGCAGCGCGGGGCGACGACGGGGACGGCGAGGCGGAGACGGACGGGCAGCCTGGCGGCGTCGGGCGACGGGGAAGAACCAAATTTTCACGAGTGCTGCTTATATAGGCAGAGCATTGGTCCCGGTTCATGGCACCAACCGGGACCAAAGGCCTCTTTTCAGCAGCCCAAAGGGCGGGAAACAGAGACCTTTGGTCCCGGTTGGTGGCACAAATCGGGACCAATGCACCCCTTTAGTCCCGGTTGGTGCCACAAACCGGGACGAAAGGTGTGTTCGCGGCAGTTCCGAAGAAGTTTAGTCCCACCTCGCCAAGCGATGCGCCGTGTTAATGGTTTGTAAGCCTCTCTACGGCTGCTTATTCGAAGTGTCTTATAAAGAAAATTCAACCTAAAAATCGAAGCGTGTTTAGGTTGAATTTTCTTTATAAGCGCATCTATTTTGTTGCAATTTTTTTTGATTTTATGAAAACTTTTTTTAGTTGATATTTTTTGATTTTTTTAGTTCATTCTTTTTATTAATGTTTTATTTGATTCTTTTTAATTCATTCTTTTTAGTCCATTTTTTAACAAATAAATACCAATCGGGACCAAAGGGCATGTGCTGGCGCGGTGCGGTGCTATGTTTAGTCCCACCTCGCTAGCCGAGAGGGGCTCGGAGTGGTTTCTAATTACTTATTTATTTTCTTTTATGATAATTCTTTTTGCTATTAAAGTTTGTAACAGAATTATAATTACTTATTTATTTTCTTTTATGATAATTCTTTTTTCTTTTAATGTTTTGAACAAAATACTAAATACTTATTTATTTTCTTTTATGATAATTCTTTTTGCTATTAAAGTTTGTAACAAAATTCTATATAATTTTAGTTTCAATAATACTAGAGGTTTATAAAAGCTTTTTAGTTGATTCTTTTAGTACCAGTTCTAAGGCTGTTACAAAGGCATTTTATACGGAAACTTGTCTGTTAAAACATGCATATTCATACGGAAACTTGTTTGTTACAACATGCATTTCAAATGAACTACAAAAAGGTTGAAAGTTGGCATGATATCATCATAATAGTTGTGGAGAAAGTCTTCACTTTTTCTTCGCTTGTGTCCTTTCCTTATTGCGCCGTAACCATGGATAATCTTCATCATTTATCAGGAGGCTTGGGTCAGCCTTGACTTTGAAGGGAGGAATTTCATGAAACTTTTCATAATCTTCGGACATGTCTGTCTTGCCCTCCACTCCCACGATGTCCCTTTTTCCTGAAAGAACTATGTGGCGCTTTGGCTCATCATATGATGTATTCGCTTCCTTATTTTTTCTTTTTCTCGGTTTGGTAGACATGTCCTTCACATAGATAACCTGTGCCACATCATTGGCTAGGACGAACGGTTCGTCAGTGTACCCAAGATTGTTGAGATCCACTCTTGTCATTCCGTACTATGGGTCTACCTGTACCCCGCCTCCTCACAGATTGACCCATTTGCACTTAAACAAAGGGACCTTAAAATCTACTCCGTAGTCAAGTTCCCATATGTCTACTATGTAACCATAATATGTGTCATTTCCCCTCTTGGTGGCTGCATCAAAGTGGACACCGCTGTTTTGGTTGGTGCTCTTTTGATTTTGGGGGATCGTGTAAAATGTATTCCCATTTATCTCGTATCCTTTCCAAATCGTAACAGTCGAAGATGGTCCCGTGGACAATGAGTACAGCTCATCACAAATAGTGTTTTCATATCTGAGACGTGTTTCCAACCAACTGCTGAAAGTCCTGATGTGTTCACATGTAATCCAGTCGTCGCACTGCTCCGGGTGTTTGGAGCGCAGACTGTTCTTGTGTTCATCGACATAAGGGGTCACCAAGGTAGAGTTCTGTAGAACTGTGCAGTGTGCTTGAGACCAAGAATATCCATCCCTGCATATTATTGTCTCCCCTCCAAGCGTGCCTTTTCTAGCCAGTCTCCCCTCATACCGCGATTTAGGGAGACCTATCTTCTTAAGGTCAGGAATGAAGTCAACACAAAACCCAATGACATCCTTTGTTTGATGGCCCATGGAGATGCTTCCTTCTGGCCTAGCGCGGTTACGGACATATTTCTTTAGGACTCCCATGAACCTCTCAAAGGGGTACATATTGTGTAGAAATACGGGGCCCAGAATGACAATCTCGTCAACTAGATGAACTAGGACGTGCATCATGATATTGAAGAAGGATGGTGGGAACATCAGCTCGAAACTGACAAGACATTGCACCACATCACTCCTTAGCCTTGGTATGATTTCTGGATCGATCACCTTCTGAGAGATTGCATTGAGGAATGCACATAGCTTCACAATGGCTAATCGGACGTTTTCCGGTAGAAGCCCCCCTCAATGCAACCGGAAGCAGTTGCGTCGTAATCACGTGGCAGTCATGAGACTTTAGGTTCTGAAACTTTTTCTCTGCCATATTTATTATTCCCTTTATATTCGATGAGAAGCCAGTCAGGACCTTCATACTAAGCAGGCATTCAAAGAAGATTTCATTCTCTTCTTTGGTAAGAGCGTAGCTGGCAGGACCTTCATACTGCTTTGGAGGCATGCCGTCTTTTTCGTGCAAACATTGCAGGTCCTCCCGTGCCTCAGTTGTATCTTTTGTCTTCCCATACACGCCCAAGAAGCCTAGCAGGTTGACGCAAAGGTTCTTCATCACGTGCATCACGTCTATCGAAGAGCGGACCTCTAGGTTTTTCCAGTAGGGTAGGTCCCAAAATATAGATTTCTTCTTCCACATGGGTGCGTGTCCCCCAGCGTCACTCGGAACAGCTAGTCCGCCGGGACCCTTTCCAAAGATTACGTGTAAATCATTGACCATAGCAAGTACGTGATCATCGGTACGCATGGCGGGCTTCTTCCGGTGATCTGTCTCGCCTTTGAAATGCTTGCCTTTCTTTCGACACTGATGGTTGGTCAGAAGAAATCGACGATGGCCCAGGTACACATTCTTCCTGCAGCTTCCCAGGTATATACTTTTGGTGTCAGCTAAACAGTGCGTGCATGCGTGGTATCCCTTGTTTGTCTGTCCTGAAAGGTTACTGAGAGCGGGCCAATCGTTGATGGTTACAAACAGCAATGCATGCATGTTAAATTCCTCCTGTTTGTGCTCATCCCACGCACGTACACCGTTTCCATTCCACAGTTGTAAAAGTTCTTCAACTAATGGCCTTAGGTACACATCAATGTCGTTGCCGGGTTGCTTAGGGCCTTGGATGAGAACTGGCATCATAATGAACTTCCGCTTCATGCACATCCAAGGAGGAAGGTTATACATACATAGAGTCACGGGCCAGGTGTTGTGATTGCTGCTCTGCTCCCCGAAAGGATTAATGCCATCCGCGCTTAAACCAAACCATACGTTCCTTGGGTCACGTGCAAACTCAGCCCAGTACTCTCTCTCGATTTTTCTCCACTGCGACCCGTCAGCGGGTGCTCTCAACTTCCCGTCTTACTTACGGTCCTCACTGTGCCATCGCATCAACTTGGCATGCTCTTTGTTTCTGAACAGTCATTTCAACTGTGGTATTATAGGAGCATACCACATCACCTTCGCATGAACTCTCTTCCTGCGGGGCTCGCCGTCAACATCACCAGGGTCATCTCGTCTGATCTTATACCGCAATGCATCGCATACCGGGCATGCGTTCAAATCCTGGTATGCACCGCGGCAGAGGATGCAGTTATTAGGGCATGCATGTATCTTCTGCACCTCCAATCCTAGAGGGTATACGACCTTCTTTGCTGCGTACGTACTGTCGGGCAATTCATTAT
Source organism: Hordeum vulgare subsp. vulgare (assembly GCF_904849725.1). Taxonomy (NCBI): domain Eukaryota; kingdom Viridiplantae; phylum Streptophyta; class Magnoliopsida; order Poales; family Poaceae; genus Hordeum; species Hordeum vulgare. The sequence continues at coordinate 396,258,160 of NC_058522.1, read as the reverse complement.
CCTTTGGAAGCTTCTTTTTCAATATTTTTAGTAGCTTCTCAAATCCTTTGTCAGGCACAGCATTCTCTGCCTTCCACTGCAGCAATTCCAGTACGGTACCCAGCTTTGTGTTGCCATCTTCACAATTGGGGTACAACTTTTTTTTGTGATCCTCTAAGATGCGATCGAACTTCAGCTTCTCCTTTTGACTTTCGCATTGCGTCCTTGCATCGACAATGACCCGGCGGAGATCATCATCGGGCACATTGTCTGGTTTCTCTTGATCTTCAGCAGCTTCCCCCATTGCAGCATCATCGGGCACATCGTCTGGTTCCTCTTGATCTTCAGCAGCTCCCCCCGTTGCAGCATCACCGTATTCAGGGGGCACATAGTTGTCATCGTCCTCTTCTTCTTTGCCGTCTTCCATCATAACCCCTATTTCTCCGTGCCTCGTCCAAACATTATAGTGTGGCATGAAACCCTTGTAAAGCAGGTGGGTGTGAAGGATTTTCCGGTCAGAGTAAGACTTCATATTTCCACATTTACTGCATGGACAACACATAAAACCATTCTGCTTGTTTGCCTCAGACACTTCGAGAAAAATATGCACGCCCTTAATGTACTCGGAGGTGTGTCTGTCACCATACATCCATTGTCGGTTCATCTGCGTGCATTACATATAATTATGTGTGTCAAAATTAAGAAAATCAGACAAATATCTATCTAAAGTAAGAAAATCAGACAAGTATCACAAAGAAGATAAGAACAAGAGGCTCACCACGATGGTGCCGACGACGAGATCGGCGCGGGCGATCAACGGCGGTGAAAACGGGGACGGGGCGTGACGGACCCCTAAATCTAGACAAATCTCGAAAAAAAATGGAGCTCCTAGGTCGAGCTTCGAGAGGAGAAAGCTTAACTAGTGTGGCTCGGGCATTTCATCGAACACCTCATGTGCATAGGAGGTGAACTAGAGCACCCAAATGCCCTCTCCTCGCCGGATTGAAAAAACAGAGCACTGTGGAGTGCTCTGCCGCGACGGTGGGTATATATAGGCAAGTTATTTGTCCCGGTTCGTGGCATGAACTGGGACTAAAGCCACCCCTTCTGTCCCAGTTCATGCCACGAACCGGGACCAATGGTTGTGGGCCAGCAGCGAGGACCATTGGTCCCGGTTCGTGGCTCGAACCGGGACAAATGGTTCTACACGAACCGGGACCAATGCCCACGAGGCCCCGGCCGCCCCCCTGGGCTCACGAACCGGGTCTAATACACCCCATTGGTCCCGATTCTTCCCGGTTCTTGAAGAACCGGGACTAATGGGTTGGCCAGGGCCGAACGATAGCCCTGTTTTCTACTAGTGCACACAGAGACGCATGCATGCATGCAGTCCCCTCCTGTCTGCATGCCTGCCTGGTACGTGCACAGGCCTGCGCCAATGCTTGTGGCGTGTCACTCATAGGCATCAACGCCAGTAATGTTGGCATTTCATAATGAGGCAGTAATGCCATAATAGACTGACGTTGCATAATGGGGCAGCAACGCCATAGTAGACTGCCGTTGCATAGTGGGGCAGCAACGCCACAGATTATGGCGTTTCGAAAAAGGTTAGATCGTGAAATTTTTTCAAATCAGATTTATTATGTGATTTTGTTATACCTCGCGGATCAGAACAGTGAAAAAAACCCGTGTGTTCCACGGTGGTGGCGTCAACACGGCAGCTAGCTAGCTACTAGGTGCTTCTAGAGTTCCACGATTGACCATAGGTTCGTCCAGATGGGTGGAAAAAATTATTGCGTGTTACACTTTCTTTCATGCAAGCTACTCCCTCCGTTCCTAAATATAAGTCTTTCAAGAAATTTCACTAAGTGACTACATACGGAGCAAAATGAGTTAATCTATACTCTAAAATGTCTATATACGTCCGTATGTAGTCCCTTAGTAAAAACTCTAAAAAGACTTATATTTAGGAACGGAGGGAGTAGGAACCAAGAAATCCACGGTTTACCAGGCTGCCCACAAGTCAAGTCTCTTGAATTTTGCGTCCTTCCGGTGCAACCGTGCAAGGCAACGACGCGCTTGCTCTTCTCTATGTGTTTGGGTGAATCCACCTGGCAGTTGACCGCTTGTAGCTATTAGTCTCTCTTTATTTAAGTGGAGCATGTAGTTTATAGGTATAGAAAAGAATATTGGACGGGGTCAACCGTCAAACAGGTATAGTTTTCCTATACGGAAAAGTATAGGGCTAATACTGTTCGAAGAGATCCAGAGAATTCTCGGAGAGTTCCTCACCACTCACGAGTCGGGCTACTTTCGCTATCGCGACCACTAACTCTGACTACCGTATGCGCTCTGTTAGAGCATTTACAACCGGACAAAGCAAGTTCGGTCCCTATATATTCGTGAACGTATCTCGACGATTTTTTCATATGTCACTTCCTGTATTTATATATCTTATATTCAAACTTCTAAATTCATGCAAAATCATTCATATCGAGCACACAAACTAATGTCACACCTAAATAACAAATGTTAATAACGAACATAAATAGTGTTTACATTAAATTTATTTAAAATGCACAATCAATTATCTCCTCTTTGACTTTTATTATGGATCCACATATGCTTCATCAAATCATTGAGTAGTTGCGTATGCACATGATGATCTTGGAGATTCTGATGCATCTTCAAAAAGTTCATAATCTGAACGGCATCTTGAATCTTTCGGGATTTTAATTTGTTTTCCACGTGCTTCAAAATCATCTTGATCTTGCATGATCATGAGCATGATCATGTCCATTTCTTCGTTCGAATCCGATGAGTCGAATAACACATCTTCAATCAGTTGACCAAGCTCCCTCATACTACTCGGCGAACAAAACATCAAAATTCATCGTTTCCCTTAAATAATCGACCAAAAAATCCGATCAAACATTGTGTCGAACACATCCAGTGCAAGGCAGAGCCAGAGAGTTTTCGGACGTACCGCGGTGTGTTCCGGGCCGCCGCCGACGTCTTCCGCGGCGAGGACGGGGCAGAAGACTTCTCTCACAGAGCTGGTGGGGCACATGCTACAAACAGCGGCGGAGAGCGCGCGACAACGGAGCTGCAAGACAGACGACGTGAGGAAGAAGAAGAGAGGAAAACAAAAAATGGATCCGGCTAATCTGCAGGGTGGATTTAATGCAATTTACAATGAAGTGAAGATGTTGGTTCTGACGTGGCGAACGTGTCCGGACTCCCCATATACGCCTCATATTTGGGTTGGATATGTAGGTGCCGGCCAATACGAATGATTCAGGTCCGTCTAAAAGGTCTGATTGGATTGATTTTTTAGACCAATCAGTGATCAGATGATTTGTCCAAAAGTTTAGGACGGATATAAGGGATCCGCATGCTATTAGGCCCTCTCGTCTCGAGAATCTGTAAGGTGACTTGCTCTATATAACTGAGGTCCAGTGGAGACGGGCGCACAGTGTGCATACGTCTCGAGGTAAAGGATGAGCTTCGGTAGATCAAAGGGGTGCACCACAGCTCACTTGATCTTTCTTGCTGCCAGTCTCCTACATGTACATGTGCACTCCGATACGGATTTTTTAGGTACGTGCACAACTTTGCTCCGTGTACAGTGTATTTTTCTTTCTTTAGAAGTACTCCTCAGTTCTAAAATAAATGACACAAATTTAATATTAAATCTACATCAAAGTTCTTTTAAGCGTAAACCGTAGAACAATTGTTTCATGGTATTTTTTATATATGATAAAGTAGATATGTATAGACTAAAGAAAGAGAAAAATAAATTAAATTTTCATAGTTACTATATATAGTGGAAGCAATAAACAAACAAAATTATATTACCGTTCACTTTTTCTAACTTTTACAATACGCTTTAAGAATCTATGACAGTATCGAAAAACGTCTTGCGTTAAGTTACAGAGGGAGTATTTATAAAAAGGGGACCAAGCTTGGTTTATAGCGAAAGCAATAAACTACTTCATCCATTTTATAATATAAAAGAGTTTTTGACAGAGGAAGTACTTTTGGGTATCTGATCGAAATCAACATTCAACATACCTGAAGCGTTACAGTTGTTCTGGAGATTGCAGGGAACTTCAGTCACACTCAAAACAATCTGAACAAGGAGTTTTGAACCATTACATGTCTCCTCCAAATTTATGCGTGGGTATCTAAGGCAACACTCACAGCGTGTTTGGTTGGGGGGAGTTGGAGGTAGGGAATGGGAGTTTAAGATTAATGAGACTAAAAATCTGTTGATTGGTTCAAGGACTTGGGATTTAATCAGGGAAGGGGAAGGGGAATTACTAGGGCCAACTCCCATCGATCTCTACCCTCGGGAGGCCTGGTAATTCAGCGAAGGAATGGGAGTTGATGTCTAAAAACATATTATTACTGATTTTGTGGCCCACCTCAAGAAGCAAAAAAAAACAACTACGAACAAACTAGCTAAATGCATGCGGCAGCATAATTTCTCCTCTAAACAAACCGGCCAATGCTAACTACTTTCTAATCTACGTCAAATAGGAGCACATCTCTCGTAACATATCCTTCCTTTCTTTGTTCCTTCTTTGTTCATGAGAATTATTCCCATAAATAATTCCCAGCCAATACCAAACGCTGGATTGGGACTAAATAATCCACTACCCAAGTAAATTCCTTGGCCAACTCTCTCTCACAACTTCCCAGTCCTTTTCCCATAAACTACCAAACACGCTGTGGGTATTTGCAGCGGCAATCCCTATTTGACGATATAGGTGACGGTTTCTACTGTTTTTTACTAACGGGCGCCTACAGCAGCTCTTCACGGACCGGCCTATATTATATTTTTCTTCTGTTTTTTAAACTTTCAAGAAGACTGCAAAAAATCCAAGCGAGATGGGATTCAAACCTTGTGTCGCTGGTTGTATGTGATCAACAGGTAACCAACCCGACTAGCTCACTAGGTGTGATAACATACACATTTTTTATTCATTTCTTCATTCCTCTTTTCTGGTTTTTTTTCTTTGTTATTTTCTTTTTACTTTTTGCAAATTTGTAATTGTTTTCTTCAAATAGATTAATTTCTTTTCAAAATTCGTGAATTGATTTTTTCGAAACTCGTGAACTTTTTTCATATTGATGAACCTTTTTTTAAATAGATGAACTTATTTTTCAAATTTGATGAACTTTTTCATTTTTTTGAACTTTTTCTCAAAATTGATGGAGTTTTTTTCAAAAATCATGAACTGTTTTCAAAATCATTGAACTTTTTTGAAAACTGATTGACTTTTTCAGAATTGATTAATATTTTTCAAAATCAATGAAAAATTTCCAATCGAGATGAACATTTTCCAACTCCGATGAACTTCAAATAGATGAAATTCTTTTCAAAATACGTAATTCATTGTTTTGAAGGTCGTGAACTTTTTTTCACAGTGATGAACTTTTCTAAAAATTAATGAACTTATCTTTCAAATTTGATGAACTCTTTTCATTTTTTGAACTTTTTCTCAAAATCGATGAACTTATTTTCAAGATTGTAACTGTTTTCAAAATAGATGAACTTTTTTGAAAATTAACTTATTTTTTTTAGAATTGATTAATACTATTTCAAAATCTATGAATATTTTCTAATTTGGATGAACTTTTTAAAAATTGATGAAATTTTAAAAAGATTAATGGATTTTTTTATTCAAATCAATGATCTTTTTTCTTAAAATGGATGAACTTTTTTAAGAATTGGTGTACGTTTTCCAAATTTTGTGAACTTTTGTCAAATTTGATGAATGTTTTGTCTAAATTCGGTGAACTTGTTTCTAAATTGATGAACTTTTTTCAAATTTTAGTTTTATTTTGTAAATCCATGAACAGTGTTTCAATCTCGATGAACCTTTTTCAAAATTGATGAACTATTTTAAATATACAAACTTTTGTTCAAATTTGATGAGCACTTTTTCAAAATTGATGATCTTTTTTCAAGTTTGTCACGGTTTTCACGACTTTTTCCCAAAAAATTTAACAGATGTAGTACATGGTTATGTATCAATAAATAGCACTATGACAGTGCTATTAAATATTTCAGGCTATAAAATGTAAATTAAGTGCGATAGGTCCAGTCGTTAGCGAGGTCGGATGTGGAATGGATATCTCCAGTTCGAATCCTGTAGCTAGTCATTTTTTTGCACGAGTTCGCTAGTCGAAGTGTTCCCTGGGGAGGCCCAACTTAAGGCGCCCACTAAGAGCTCCCATTTGCAGGTTCGCTGTGGCTGGCGGAAAAGCCTATTCGCCTCTCTCTGCGTTGCCATGTCGGGGCTTCGCACAGGCGCACCCAGCGATTGTTCGGAAATGGACCGTCCCATTTATAGTTCCAACATCCACCTAGCCAAGAAGTTGCCGGTCGGTTTTTTCCGGGTTTGAGAAACTTCTAGAAGGTTTTCTGAACTGGTTTTTTCTTTTTTCCTTTATATTTTTGTACCTTTTTTCTTTTCTGTTTCTATTTCAAAAAATGTTCTAGATTTTAAAAAATCTTCAAATTTGGAAAATATTGTTGCTTTTTCAAAAAAATGTCCTGAATTTTCAAAAAATGTTTTGTATTTTCAAAAAATGTTCTTCGAATTCAAAAAATCCAATTTAAAATTATGTTATCAATTTTCAAAAAATGTTCCGTATTTTCAAAACATATTCTGTGTTTTAAAAATATGTTCTTCAAATTCGAATTTTTTTCTTTCTAAACAAATATTATAGATTCTCAAAAAATGTTCTAGATTTTTAAAAATTTGTTCACAGATACGATTTTTTTTTCCATTTTCAATTGGTTTTTCTGAAATTTCAAAACATGTTCATGTTTTCAGAAAAAGCCCTCATTTTCAAAAGACCAATCACAATTATAAAATTATATTCACGAATTAGAAATATGTCCATGTTCTTTGAAAACTTGTTCACAATTTAAGAAACGTTCATAATTTTATAATTTTGTTCACGAATTTGATTTTTTTTCATGTTTTAAAATTTGAAAAATGTTCACGGTTTCAAAATGTGTTAACAGATTCAAAAAATGTTCACATTTTGAAAAATGTTGCCATATTCAAATTTTTGTTTCAATTTTTTTAAAAATGTTCGTGTTTCAAAAAATGCTCTCATTTTCAAAAAATGAATCACAATTTTAAAATTTTGTTCACGAATTACGAATATGTTCCTGTTCTTTTAAAATTGTCCGGGCTTCCAAATTTGTCTATCGCGTTTCGGCAGAGTGACAGACAGCCCGAACGCAACCTCTCAGTCCGCTCCATCGACCTCGATCTTTTTTTGTTGACGTACTCAAGTGCATGAGTTTTCGCATGCAATATGATATGTTCCTTTTTAACCTTCTCTCCCCCCATATAACCAATGAGTTAATTCCTTCTTTCTCAATATTTCTACCAAAACAAAACCCATTCTTTAGCCTCTTATTATGAATTGTTCGGGCGGCTTCTTGATTCTAGATCGGATATGTACAAAATTTGGTGTGAACGATACAACGGAGGAGGAATGCATGACTATTTAATTAGCAGACGACTCTACATCTTCAACCTAAACTTCTTTTGGCTAAGTTGGTCCTTGGCATCCATCCTATACGGGTGGGCGTGGTTCGATCCCTCAGCGAGGCAAATAAATTTTTGCCTCCTGCGCAGCATGGGTTTTTGCCACATAGGGCCACCACACTATTTAGAATGGAGTACGAAGCCTTCCTCGCACCCCCTTCATTGGTTCCCCCTTGCTCCAACTCTGACGATCATAGAAAAGGCGGCACTCATGGATGCAATCATGGTCAAGCTGCCCCGGTTGGGCAGTGTGTGTTTCCCACAGTTCCCGCTATTGACCTGACTGCTACCTCTCCTGCCAATGGATGGCCTAGTTAGAAGAAGAAATTGGCAATGAGAGGGAAGCACCCTTTAACGTCTGTGGTGACCCCTAGCCTCATCCCCATCCTCCTCAAAGTCGGCCTCACCCTGCAATCCCTTGACTCTGACGCCTAGTGGCAGAGCTAACGGAGAATCAAAGGGGGCCAAAGAGAAAGTATGCATCTTTGGGATGGGGTTTGATATTGTTGAGGCCTAAATTTGTGCAATTGGGCGTACCATGCATCATGATTGTGTGGTGGCCAAAAAGGAGAAGCAGAGGAACAAGAATTTTGGTGTGCTGTGTAGCACGTATAAAGAATACATGAAAGAAATGATAGATACACGAGTTCATGGATGAACAAAAGGCATAGAGGATGAGAAGATGGATGGAGGTCATGTGAGGAGAGGCTGAAGTGATGGCAGCTGCCAAAAAGAGGAAGGTAAGGGCGAAGGATATGAAGCTTGCCCTCATTGGGGGGAGGTTTAGGATCGCCGCCAAGGCATAGATGGATAAGAGAAAGGAGTGATAGCAAACTCCCATGTTGGTGGATAGCAATGGGTGGGATGACATGGCAAAATAATATTGGCATCGTGCTCGTGGAGTAACCATGGGAGTGCCCAAACCGCCTTCATCCTTGAAGATTTGCTTGGAAAGTGCAATTCCCAATAGGGGTGATTGATCTATGCTAAATTCTTTGTAGTTGTGTCGTCGGTGATGGCTGTCTTAGGACTAGTCCTGATGTGGTGTCTTGCACTACGCTTGTTTGCAATAAATTGTAGTCTTTTTATAATTCAAAGTCCGTTTTTTATAAAAATATGGTACACATTCGCGTACTCTCGAAAAGAAAAATCTATGCTCAATTCATGGCTTTCGTTGCCTCTTGATGAACTATGCTTTTGTGAAGTCTTTTGTTTATTTTGCTACAATTCATGAACTATGTGTGTTTTAATTTGAATTCGTGAACTAGCATTTGAATGGCTCCTTTTATTCAGAAACTTCATAGGAATTTTTGAGTATTGTATGCCTATGAATTTTATCGAAAAAAACTTTGGTCCCGCTTTATATAAAAAGCAACGACCATCATCAACCCGGTACAAACGCACGCCACCACAACACACACCCAAGGTAAGATACAAAGGCGTTGAGCGCTCTACGAGAGTAACCGGGGACTTCAACCGTGAATATGCCACCGTGAAGAGATGAAGACACCTACGACAAACCGTGGGCTTCAAGGCGGAACCTTCAGGAAGGTTAAGACGCCGTAACGCCGCTGCCGCCCGATTCAATAATCGGAGTTTCCCCTGGAGACACACGACGAGCAATGATAGCTGCGATGACGCCTTCAAAAAGGGAACGATCTTCGCCGCCGCCGGTCCATCGAAGATAGAACAGGTTTTCACCCCGGCCAACACTCACCGCCACCGAACGCCACACCCCGGCTACCACATCGCCCACACGACCATGGCCACCGGGCAGCACCAAGCCACGTCCTCCGCCCAAGAGCACCGCGCTACCGCCACCAGAGTCGTCGCCCCCGTATCCAAGACCTTGGCACCACCTCACCCGAGACCCACCGCAACTCCCAACCAAAGAGACGGGCGAAAAGGTCCCACCTTTCACACCCCTGGGAGACCCCCAGCACCGAGACCCAATAGATCGGCCAGCGTTGTCCTCCATCGACCCGTCGTGCAACCCGTAGCACGAGACGAGCTAGGTCCTGCAGAGGGGGACAAGGTCAGTCCTGCTGCACCGTGCGCGAGACGAGGTCGGTCCAGCCGCACGGTGCGCGAGACAAGCTTGGTCCTGCTGCACGGGGCGCGAGACGAGCGATGGACGGCGGCTGGGAGAGGGACATCCCTTTGACGAAAGAAACGGCCGGGCGACAAGGGAAGGGATCGAAGGCCGACACTGACCGCCTACAGACGAGACGACGCCGGGATAAGCCAGCCGCAGCCGATCTGCCACCACCACAGCACCAGCGCCTCCACGCCTTGGCCAGATCCGCCCGAAGCTCGGCCATCCCACACCGGAGTAGCGTAGACACCAGCCGCATCATCACCGCCTTATCAGGGGCGCCGGCCACCCCAACCACCGCCTACCAACACCATCCACCGGATCTGAGCAGGGGATCCCAGACTCGTAGCCCCCGCCAACCACCTCCAACTAGAACATGGCAGGAGGCCAGATCAGCCGCCAGCCCGCCCCAGGACACCGGAGCCCCGACGGATGGAGGGGAGGGGGCGGCGCCGGCGGCCACTGGGCACCGGGAGAAGGGAGGGAGGTGGGGCGGGGCCGGCCGACGCCACCGAGCAAAGGGGAGGCGCCCCGCGAAGCCCCCCATCTGCGCGCGCGAGAAAGTCACCCCGCCGCCGCCAAGGCCACGCGGCCTTCGGCCGATGACGCCCTCGACGACGGCAAAGGGGGAGGGACAGAGGAGAGGGGGGGGGGGGGGGGGGGCGCTGGGTTTCCTCCCGGGGACGCCCGCAGGAGCACCTCGAGGAGGGAGGGGTATTCTCGTTCCCTATCCCAGGTAAGTTAGAGCATCTCTAACAGCTGCCCTATATAGGGCAGTGTGGCATAAAAACTGTCATATAGGACAGAAAAGAGGCAAATCGTGCTTCAACAGCTGCCTTATCTTCATCAACTGCCCTATATTTTTTACAACACTGCCCTAAATTTGGCCCAACTGTTGCAAATATACAACACTTGTGTGGCTGCCCTATTTTCCCAACGACGCGCGCACGCATCCCAACTGCCACCCGGAAATTTCCCAGTCTCTCCCGCCCCCTCCGCCGCCGGCGCAAATCCGCCGCCGCCGCCGCAAATCCGCCGCCCGTAGACCGTGCCCCTGCCCAAAATTCGCCGCCCATCCACCGCCGGTCCCTCCCGCACCTCGCCCCCGCCGGAATCGTCGATCTGCCGTTGCTGTACGAATCCAGGGCACCGACGCCGATTCTGCCGCCGCCGCGACCCCGACAACGCTCGTACGCTTCCCCTTGGCCGCCTGCAACACCTAGCGACGGCAACAGCAGCTAGGAGAGGCTTGCTCCGGCGACGCAGCTTCCACCCACCGGTCCCAGGAGAGGTGGTCTATGGCACCTATAGTACTATTGAATTATTATTTGTTTGAATTATATTTTATCTTATTTATCATATTTTTTATGAGATATATATGCAAAGATGTAGCAAAATAGAAGTAAACTGTTGTGCAGCCGCGCCCTATATAGGGCAGCTGCTGGGGTGGGTGCTGCCTTATCTTGGGCTGATGGTAAAACGACTGCTGTTTTGCTGCCCTATATTTCGATTTTGCTTGCCCTATAATTAAAAAGAGGCTGCCCTATATAGGGCAGCTGTTAGAGATGCTCTTATTATGTTAAACTTATCCGTCCATGAATTTTTCCTGCATAGGTTGCTTGATTCGTCGGCTTTGAATACTTAGAGCCTTTTCAACAGGCCTCCACTCCCACTTTTCAACTTCCAACTCCATCTAGATGCGGAGCACATGGAGCGTCACTTTTGCAACTCCGTAAAAGTGGCCTACAAGCCGCTAGTCAATGCGTTCGGTGCAACCCTGCAGCTACTCCTGGAGCGGAGGCCTCAATTAGTAGCTCACTGGCTTCACCACGTGATCGATCTACAACATGCCCATGGCTTTGCCACCATGCCTGCATCTTTCTTGTGAGTGTTGAGCAGAGCATGACCATACAGCTTTGATAGTCGTGAGTTGTGACCAATGTCATACTCCAGGTATACCATGTCTAATTTGGAAAATAAAATGATAACTGCTACAATATCATGTCAGGCTGTCTATCATATCATGCAAATCAAATCATAATGCATATCTCTACTTCTACTAACTCACAAGGTAATTCAAAGAAAATTTCATGGCGGCTTGGAAAAATGAAAATCCTCACCAGAGCCTCCTAGAGCAATTACTAAAATAATCACAAAGAAACATGGATCTGCTCACTTTTAAATTTGGTTCATTTCTTGGGCCACCCCTGTTACATTGCTATTTACCTAACATGTCGAGTGCAAATTGGCGCTCGTTCGCTGGTCGTGCAGGTGAAGGATTCATCAACATAGATTGTGGGCTTCCAGGTGGATCCAGCTACCTGGACAACAAAATAGGTCTCAACTATACTTCGGACGATGGATACATAAACACAGGAGAGAACCACAACATCTCTGCAGAATACAATGCACATGAACTGCTCACGTCAAGTTTGAACCTTAGAAGCTTCCCGGGTGGAGGCCGGAACTGCTACACCTTGTCTCGTGCCACAGCTGGCCACAAGTACCTCGTTAGGGCAATATTCATGCACGGAAACTATGATGGCAAGGAACGTGATCTTGTCAGGTCGCCGCTGGTGTTTGATGTCTACATGGGGCTCCATTTCTGGGACCGGATCAGCGTTAGCAGCTCGACTATGAATTACGTTGCTGAGGCCATCATTGTAGCTGAGGCGAGCTCAGTATCAGTTTGCTTAATAGATATTGGCAGAGGGACTCCCTTCGTGTCATCAATGGAGATGAGGAAGATGAAGAGCTCATTGTACCCAGCAGCCATGTACAATCAGTCCATCGCGCTCCAGGAACGGCACAGTCTTGGCGCAAGCAGCCTAATTAGGTAATAATAAGTTCAGAGACTAATACATTTTCCTAGTAAGTACTGAAAAAGGGTCCCCCCCCCCCCCCCCCCCCCCCCCCCCGGCTTTGTATAAGTACTACTCCCTCCGTTTCTAAATATAAGCCTTTTTAGGTAGTTCCTAGTAAGTACTACTCCCTCCGTTTCTAAATATAAGCCTTTTTAGATATTTCAATACAGACTACATACGAATGTATATACACATGTTTTAGAGTGTAGATTCACTTATTTTGCTTTGTATGTAGTCTATATTAGAAACTTTTAAAGAACTTATATTTAGGAAAGGAGGGAGTATATACTAAACATTGAACAATACTTGTACCTGTGAATAAGATGAGGAAAAACCAACTGTGCACTGTAGCTTTCCAAACATTGTATTACTGAAGTCCTTCGTTCATATCTACGAATAACGATAATGCTCCACTGATTTTACATGACGATCAAAAGTTCAAAAATGAGATACAGATTGATCCAACATTCTAAATAAGATTAAAGCTCACTTGTATAAGTCTAGGGATCAAATTAATTATCAAAACATGTATACCTTGAGCTTACAATCGAGGCGGAGAATTTGACAAAGTTAGTAACCTGCATGCATTTATTCAGATGACATATACGGGTAACCACTAAGCACAGTTTACATGTAAACTTTTAGGTAGTGCGGTTGACATCAATTGTAGAAACTGTGTACACAAAAAATAAGTACTCCCTCAGATCCATATTAATTGTCGCTGATTTAGTACAAGTACTAAATCAGCGACTATTAATATGAATCTGAGGGAGTACAATTTGCTACTTCAGATGTTGTGAAAGCATAATAATGTACATAAACATATAGAGATATACAAAAGCATTAACTTGTCTGTCCTTCTGCAGATATCCGGATGATCCCTACGATCGTTTGTGGTGGCCATCACAAGGTACCTCAGGGTGGCTGAATCTATCTACAACAAGTGAAATTAAACGCTATTCAACCGATCCATTTGAGGTGCCAGTTAGAGTGCTCCAAACTGCCGTCACCTCGCCTACCACCTCCACCCCTCTTAACTTGTCATGGGAAGTTCCTTCTGGCTGGCCGGCGACAATACTTCCTGGGTACTACCTCAACATATATTATACCGATTTTCAGGAGCAACAGCTGCGGGCATTTGATGTATACTACAATGGCTTCCTGTGGGTGCCAGATAATGTGTCGATCACCCCGGCCTATCTCTTTTCGGACTATTCAAATGCCACAGCTCCATTCACAGATAACAGTGGTTTCTACAATGTGCGCATCATCGCTACCAACACCTCTGTGTTGCCTCCCATGCTAAATGCATACGAGATATACTACCTCATCCAGCATGATGATACTGCAACTGATACACAAGATGGTGCGTACACATCTCAATCTCCCAAAATTTCCAGCCAACGGAGAAGAGTTCACAATAATTGTGAAGTCACACTTTGCCATTTTCACGCGTGGGAAGCGAAATGATAAACACAAAGATGTGAAGTGAAACAGCTAAGAACCCTTACCCTGAAAAAAGGGCAAATAGATTTAGGAAAATGTCTGGTTGATCATATTGCTAGAGCATGTTCCCACCATTACGAATTATACCTTCACATCATCCCAAAGATTGCTGAAAAGAATAACAGATAATTCTTTGTGCACTCGCAAAGTTAAGATATAAAGTCATTTCTGCAAACATCATTTTTCAAAAAAAAATATCTGCAAACATCAACATTGCAGGTATCCAGTACGAAAGCCAATTTTGGGCACAATGAAAAAACTTTTGGCTAGGTATCAGATAAACATGTATTTCCTTACAAATAAGTTATATATTTAGTTCATGGTGTGTGGTGTCATGCTTTAAAATTAAAATTCAAATTCAAACTAACAGTATGTCAGAAGAAAAGTTTCCTTTTTATTTATGACTTGTCAGAATGTTCTTACCTTTTCTACTCTTTATGTAGAACAAACTAAAACTTGAAACACCAAATGTGGCTAGTAATTTTCAGAATTTTCATGCTTATTTGATACTTAAACCAATATGTTTACACTTGTGCACAAGATACATCTCTAGCATCCAGCTTCTTGAACTACTTATTTCTCTTTATTGCAAATGATTTTTTATCCTAATTAGGTGCACATAAATTAAATGTACTTCATGTCTTCATTCAAAAAATTCAGACTCTATTTGGTAAAGGGTAGGGACATGCCTCTCTACTCAGGAATAGTAATTGCCCCTAGCAGTTTCCATGTTTATCAATTACTGTAATCAGGACCCTCTAGTCCTTCTTTCAAGGGGTTACAACCAGCAACATATGTAAATATGCAAATGCACTTCTCAAATTTTACAATTATTCTATTGCATTTCGTGCATACTGCATACAAAACTTATATATACTGCTAATACTTCACACATATCATGTACTACCTCCCTTCGTAAATATAAGTCTTTTTAAAGATTCCACTACGGGCTGCATACGGAGCAAAATGAGTGAATCTACACTCTAAAGTATGTTTATATACATCCGTATGTAGTCCACAGTGGAATCTCTAAAAAGACTTATATTTAGGAACAGAGGGAGTATATTCCATGGAATAAAAGGAGAAACATCACATATAATTCACACACGATTACCATGTTAAAATATTCATGCTTATGCATTGCAAATTAATAGGGTTTTTCTCAGTTTAAAAAGTAATAGGGTTGTCAACTTATATTATCGTACTAATACTTACTAATGTCATGCTTTGTTCTATGCCATTTTTATTCTACTTAGTTCAAGCAATGATGAATATCAAAACTGAGTACCAAGTTAAGAAGAACTGGATGGGCGACCCATGTTTACCTGAAAAATATACATGGATTGGATTGACATGTAAAAGTGATGGAGTCACATCAAGAGTTAAAACTTTGTAAGTCTATAGTTAATTTGTTTCATACAATTTTCCATTTTAGTAAAATGATACTGAATATTGGTTCTAAGTGTGTGAGATTATCCAGACTTAAACCCTAATAACTCTAAATCATCCACCACATTGTTTCTCCAAGATAGTAGCACCAACAGAGTACATAATTTTTTCAGGGACATGTCCAACAGTGATTTGCAAGGTGTGATATCTGAACAATTTTCTCTTTTGAAATCACTCGAATACCTGTGAGTATAACTTGCAACAAAATCATTGCTAAGTTAATAACTCAAAATTCTGTTAGTAAGTGGTATGTTTTCAAAATCTAATTCAGGAATTTGTCATTCAATAACTTATATGGAGCAGTGCCTGATTCTTTAACAAACTTATCGTCCCTTCGTGTCCTGTAAGTCCTATCCTTTGACTGTTTATGAAACAACTAAGCCATAAAGATTGATTAGGGATGATTTGTTGTCTTTTTTCTCCTGCAGCGATTTATCGGGGAATCATCTTGATAGTCCATTTCCTGAAGCTTTATGCATGGCAGGCTCACTTACTTTAAGGTTAGGACCTCTTCCTGCTCTTTAACTTTGCTCCATAGATGCTGATACAATTTTGAAGCAGACTTCCTTGAGACCAACTTGTACGAATTGGAATGCAACATCTACAAATTTGGGGTGAAATAAAAGGCAACATATTAAGTGTTCAATTTTAGACTCTGATGTCTAGTAAGCTGCCCCTCTGGAATATCCATATATGCCTTCATCCAATTCATTAGAGAAAAATTCTCTGTAATTTTAGGTATGACGCCATGAATGGACATCCATGCAATGGAAAATCGCCAGAGAAGAAAAGCATACTCCTCAAAGTTGTCGTAGCAGTACTAGTGGTGATAGTGGCATTGTTGGCATGTACGTTGACAGTGTTTTGTTTCTGCAGAAAGCAAGGTAGATATATCTCCTATTAATTCCTACAAAATTGGTTTATTTCAGGATACGAATTCTAATTATTATTTTTAAAAACTTTTTGCTGCAACACATGATTTATCAAGATACAGTTCCAAATGTGCTACTGGGATGTGCTAATCTGCAATGTCCAAAAAGTCATGAAGTTGGTTGCAATAACGTACACACATCCGACAGACGTGAATTTACATATGCGGAGTTGGTTGCAATAACAAATAATTTCTCCACATGCATTGGTGAAGGAGGTTATGGGCCTGTATTCCATGGTGAATTAAAAGATGGTACTCAGGTTGCTGTGAAGCTGCATTCTCCAACATCAGCAACAGCAAAAGGGATGGAAGAGTTTTCAGCAGAGGTATTTTTTTAATCTACAGTATATAACATATAAGTTACATAAGTATGCATTCTTGTGCAAAATATATATTTATTTTTCCAAGGAATTTTCATGTTATTCTTAGTATACTGAAAAGATCTGTGACATTAGGGGTAGTTTCTAGATCACTAGGTAAGTTAAATGGCATCGAATTAATAAATGCATATCCAATGTTGTAAGGTCAAAGGGGCAATGATTCCATCAGTTTCATACGACTATATTTTTGAAACTGACTTCAGAACTAAAAACACTTTTGGAGGGTCTCAAACTCTAAATTAGTTTGATTTTACTTTGTAGGTTGGAAGCTTAACAACTGTGCACCATAGATATCTCGTTTTGCTCGTCGGTTACTGCACTGAGAAGGACCATTTATCTCTAATTTATGAATACATGCCCAATGGAAGTCTTTATGATAACTTAAGAGGTTCGTAATTTGCAAACTCCAAAATTTATAATGCCGGACTTCCTTTTCCTTGTGAAATGCCTTTACCGAAGAAAACACCATAATTAGTAGATTATGTATCGCTGTTCTTTAGAAATCATGCAATGTACAAAACTATTTACATGATCTTAAGCCTACATTAAATGCATCTTGTGTCACAATAATCATGTTTGTTGTGGAGATGATGATGCCAATCACTTTGTGGTTGCAACCTGACAAATCGTTAGGTTTTACAACTTCAATTGTGATTCTTCAGGCAGAAACACATTTATTCAGACACTGGGATGGCGTGATCGAGCACAGATTGCACTTGAAGCTGCCCAAGGTATACTTTGGAGAAAACACTAAATTTCTTGATTTTTGCTATTAAATGCACAAGAAATATATGATAACGTGCTTTTTACATAGGTTTGGACTACTTGCACACGGGATGTGTGTTACCAATAATTCATAGAGACTTGAAGTCCCACAACATTCTTCTAGGACATGACATGATTGCCAAGATCTCAGATTTTGGATTGTCCAAGTCATACATCAATCTGGCACAAAGTCACATATCTGTGACAGCTGCAGGAACTCTAGGCTACATCGATCCAGAGTTTGTTTTCTTACCTGTTCCCTTATAATCATGTATAAAGTTATTAGGAAGTAAAAAAAACACTTCACCGTCAGAAAAAAATGTATATTGAATGATGCTATATTAATTAAATAAAGGCCTCATGGTAGGCAATCAGATCTTTGCAATGAATTCATGTACATGCAAGCGTCTTTGATTTAGACACCAAATTGATATTAAAGTCCCCCCCAGAAATTATAGTCCTGCCTCGCAATTACTGAAGCTGTGTACGGAATTTCTAGGTTCACACTCATTGAATATTACGAGTAAACAAATGTGGAAATTCTAACAAATGGTACATTAAATGGAAAAGGAAACCATGCCTGCTACATCATAAAATAAAAATATAACATCATGCAGATTTGGTGCCCAAAGCAGAACTAGATTGCACTTGCACAACAAAGGGTGATTGTATATGAATTCTGCTAACCAAGCATTGTTGGACCGTGTGTGCATTACTTCATTTTCTACTTAATTGAATAAAATTCAAATAGCTTTGACGAAACCAACTAACCAGGTACATTTGTTTAACTGCTCTTATCTAGGTATTGTGTTAGCGGCAGGCTCACCACAAGTAGTGATGTCTTCAGCTTTGGAGTGGTTTTACTAGAGATTGTCACTGGTGAACCTCCAATCTTACCGACCCATGTGCATATTGTGCAGCGTGTAAAGGAGAAGGTTATCATGGGCAATATTGAGACTATAGTTGATCCACGACTACACCGTCAGTATGACTTCAGTTCTATTTGGAAGGTTGTGGACATAGCACTGCTTTGCACAAGAGAGGCATCTAGTGAGAGGCCAACAATGAGTATGGTGGTCTCTCATCTAAAAGACGCTCTAGCACTGGAAGAAGCACGTGCAACTGAAAGCAACATTAGACAAGTCGGTTCTAATGCTGACCTGTCGATCAGCTGGGTGGCATCAGGAAGATGAGACCTAAGTCATCCATTTTGAAATTACTCTTTAAATATTAGTGTCTTCATGGACCTGTATGCCTGTCTAATGGAGTCCTTGATAAGTCTGTACAACTTGAGGGATGTATCTGTGACATATAATATACCATGCATTATGTATCCCTTATAACTATGCATGTCTGAAACTTTAGCTATGTAGGTGATGTCTTAAGAGTATTTCAAAGGTCAATCAGAAAGACTACCTGAAAAACTTTTAACAGGATGTCAGAATTGGCACTTCCAAATGTGGAAGTTCTTCTGCAAACTGGAGCAATATGTAAAGCTGAAAAGATTACCCGGATCTGTATTTTCTGTTACTTCTCTCCAGCAGAATATCCTGTTGCATACATACCAAAGTTCTGTTCAGGAGCATGTGCAAGCAAATGAATGACAACTCGTCCAATGTTAAGGACAAAAACAAAAAAACGAAACAAGATGAATTCTTGGTTGCTAATATGAAGCACACACGATTCGAACCTGCAATTCGCGATTTTACAGCTTAAAGTGTCAGGAATTCGATTGAGCCCGAGTTAGGCCATCTAGTGCGTACCAATACATGGTCAAATCATGCCGGAACATACAATGCAACATATGGATATGGATCAAAACTCGAAGCATTCGACGAATCAGGTTGTGATGTAACCTAGTTACATAGACAAGGATACGATACTGCAAACAGTGACAGGAACTCGAAGCCTCGCCACCAGCACCAGATGGGGGAACATGGCCGCGGGGAATCGGAGGGGAGCTGGCTGATCTCGATGGCCACCGGAGGCTGTGTAGCGCATGGGTCGCGCCGCCGCAGGGCGTGCATCGCTCACGCTGGCGACTGGCAAGCCAACGCCCAAAGGAGGGGAGCGAGAAGCAATATTTTTTTTCTGTCATTGGTGCGGACTGCGCAGGAATGCTACGGAAAATATCGGATATACTATATCCTGTGTTCCCTCGGAAATTGCTAATGGATCTCAGGCTCCATTTTTTTTAAATTCAGAAATTAACTTTTCATAAATTTAGAAAAATTGAAAAGAATATTTGTTAAGTTTAATGATGAAATGCGAACCAACCTGGATGATTAGAACGATAATGATATCGTCAACCATCAAGATTTAAGTCTTGGTGCTCCAATTATTCATGAATTTATTTTAAAATTTTCACTGATACGCATTCAATGAAAGGAGACGTTCTCGTCGACGGCGAAACGTCTATGATGATTTTGTAATCTCAAAATAATATATCGACTCGGTCTTTCGAAATTGTTTATAAAGATAAGATATGCACGTATGCGCCTGTGCATTTATAAAGATGAATGTATGCGTATTTACATGAACGATTGCATGTCTATTGTGTTCAATAAAAAGTTTAATGATGAAATACCATTCAGAAAAAAGTTTAATGATGTAATGCATTTTGACATGAGAAAAGTCTAATGATGTAATGCATTTTGACATGAGCTGCAAAATAGTCATGTAAGGGCCCACGATTTGCGAGTGTATATTCAAAATTTCAATGACTAATTATTTTATTACAGTGATATATCACAGAATTGACTATAATATTGCAGATTCATAGAATTTTATAATATTGCAGATTCATACTCCCCCGGTTCCAAAATAAGTGAAGCTTAACTAAATTTACGACATTTATTTTGAGACAGAGGAAGTAGAATTGATCTTAACATGAAATAGTTTCACATTTTAGAAAGCAAGCACAAGAAGTTTCCAACTTTAAATTACGAAAATGATAAATCTTGAACGTTTGGGATTTATCCATGTCAAATCAAATGTTTTCGATGAAAATTCTAATGATACGAGGATGACGAGTTTAGTTGACACGTGTGTTATCTTTTTAAGGAGATAAACTAAGCATGTGGTTGACATGCTTACCAATTAGAATTAACATCTTCACGTCACTAAACTGATCATCAAAAAACATTAACGTTCCGAAATTATTGAATTCCTCCAATTGATATCAAAGCCAACACAGGCCAGCATGACATAGTTATGACGTATCACAAACCAAGTTCATCGAAAATAAAATGCATCAAGAACTAGTAGTACTTATAGAGTAGTTCCTCTGTTTCAAAATAAGTGTCTCAACTTTATAATAGCTTTAGTATAAAATTATATTGAGCTTAAAACACTTATTTTGGAGCGGAGGAGTATATCAGGAGGGACCTTGAGTCTGATAAGCAGGTCAATGCAATTATGAGTGAGCTCTCCTATGGTAAGCGTGAAGTTGCTTGATCTTGAGCAAGACATTCTCATCACAACACTGGCATTCCTCTTCCTCAGAGGATGACATGGCTAAATAAATAGGCATCGTTTGGAAATGCACTTCATTCGTTCCAAAATAAGTGTCTTAATTTTGTACTAGCTTTTAAAATAAAATTATACTAAGCTTGAAACATTTATTTTGAAACTAAGTGAGCAATTAAGTGGGCGAGAAGGAAACAATCCTTCAATAGACATTTTGTTGCAAGTAGTCTGAAGGGCCCACGCTAAGGCATTAAAAGCATGTCGGGCAAACTGACGATTCTGACCTCGAGCTATCCTAAGCAACTGGAGGGCTTCTACCATCGACTAAATCGGGGCTACGCCTTGACGCGAGGGTGTCAATCCTATCATTTTGGTCAAGCAGGTTATGATCAAGTTAGTATGGAGCACCTTAAAAAAGTTATCAGCACATGTATTCAACATGACATTGAATTTTCTAGTTCAAGAGAAAGAAACATTCACTTATACGAGAAGCAAGATATCATCAAGTTCAACATGTCATGGGATTATACGGTTAGCGTGTTTATAAGACCACAAAAGCTAACCACTTGACACTAAATTTAGTACTAAGAGTATAAAGGGTCGTCCCTTTGTTCGGTAAGGCCCTAGGACGAACTCAACGACATGGGGCCCTAGGTCCTAAGACTATGTGTGTGTGCGCAAATTATATAACTTTATTTGCATAGCATTAAGAGTGAACTTTCATCTATACATCTAGCTGGACAATGCCATATCACGACAGAAAGACTAAAAAGGATAGCAAATATAAACTAACATGATTAGCTCAACCTCAAATAAGAACCAAGTTCAAGTGACATCATGAACAACAATAATGCTTAGACAACATTGAATTTTCAAAACGCTTTGAACCCTTATGTGGTTGAATTTGCGGATCACTTCTGACGGGGGGATAACCCTAGGGTAGGCCAAAAGAAAGGACTCCACGAACCCTCCTTTTTAAAAAAAAATATACAGGGGGACCCGCTCCCCCAGGGGCCGGCTGCACGGCCGAGCCGGCTCAGGCGACGCTACTCCCCCATCCAACTCGTCTACCTCCCCTTCCAGCCGGCGGGTCAGCTCCGATCGTGTCACCCTCACAAACTACGTGACGGGAATCATCACCAAGGGTACATCTACATCACCTCGGGTACCTTCAACCTGACCGCGCGAGGCTACAATGGAGGGGACGTATCACTGATCATCGCCGACTACGACCAGCCAAGACGGCACAGTGACGAGCATGCCCCCGTCCACTCCATTACCTGCCCTAGCATAGGCAACAGTGCAACTGGTCGTACGATGACCGAAGCCGACTGCGCAAGGCGACATGCTTAGTGCGGCGCACGCCACGGCGTGGAGAGCACGCACCAATGGCGAGGCTCGGTCGGCGGGCCTCGGCTCCAGGTGAGATCCAGCAGCCGGCGGGCCCCCACTTGCGACGATACTTCTCCGGTCGGAGGGCCCCCAGGACGGCTCCAGAGGCTGCCAGCCGGATCCCACCTAGTACCTCCTATTCCTATTGTAAGCCAGGGGGTGGCCTATAAAACCACATGGCCCAGCCCCATGCAAGGGGTCGGTCGGACACATACATCTCAAGGAGCATATAGTATCCCCAGCCGGATCATCAACCAACTCAAGCAGGACTAGGGGTGTTACCTTCCAAAGAGGGCCCCGAACCTGGGTACTTCGTGTGTCTCGCATTGCTCGTACCTAATCCTGTTTATTGAGCCCGACGGCGTCCTTTCGGTCCCAACCACGTAAGATTAGCCTCCTCATGGCATCTGTGCAAAGAAAACGACGACACTTGACGCCCACTGTGGGGCCGGCCGCGGTGCTGGCCGGAGTCATGCTCAGGGCGGGACCCTTCACCAACTCCACCAGACGCGCCTCGTCTGGGCTGATCAGCACGCCCGTGGAGCTCTCCTTCGCGGAGGCTTTCGCGGCTTTGAGCTCCGGCTTTGCCTGTTATGCATGCTACACCGCTACTCCTTCTGACGAGACGTGCGTTAGCCTTGCCCCGTCCGTCATCGACGCTCTTTGTGAGCTCTTTAGCAAATTGTGGCTCGTCGATGCTCCTGCATTCGAGGAGTACCTCAGCGAGGTGTTGGACTGTTGCAATCTGCCATCGTTCGCGGGATCGACCGCCTCAGGTGACACCCCTGGCTCTCGTGTCCATGCGATGGTGATGGTCACCAGCTCTACCACGAGCCCCGATCGCGCCAGAGCCGAGGTGCACACGGCCGCGGCCATGGCTCGCCCTGGCCCCTCCGATCCTCTCCGCTCCACGCTGCAGGGGCTGAGGACCCCTATCGCGCCAATGGCTAACCCAGCCACGGCCAGGGCCGAGCTGGAGACGGCCCGCCAGTAGCTGTTTGCGGAAGCCAACACCCTCATGTTTGTCAAACGCCGGATGGAGGCTGCACAGTGCGAGTACAACTCCGCCTACGACCTCACCCGGGCTAGCGATGGGCCCAGCCGACGTGGTGCGGTTCGCAGGCGTGGACGCGTAGTCGCTGACATCCTCGGCGGCAAGCTCCCCACCTACGACAATCCTGCAGCCAACATGAGGGTCGTCCAGGTGGACTACGAGGAGTTGCCCACCATGGAGGGCAAGGAGCGTGCGCAGCACGAAAAGCACATCCAAGACCTCATCGCCGCCGCTAACGTGTAGTAAGCCCGCTTCGAGCCGGACTATCCCAGTGCCGAGTCACCTCCGCCAGACGCCGAAGACCTGCGGATGGCCTTCGGCCGTTAGCCGGCTCTGCACTCGTCATCCCCCCATGACTCCAGTCGGTGCTCCGACGGGATCTGCGGCGGGCGCTCTCGACGCAACAACGAGCAACCGACGAACTCCAGCTGGCGCGAGGATTTCTTCGAGGGCGTCGGTCAGCCCACTCGCGCCTACACCCCACCTCCAAGGTGGGAATGGGCGCACTCATCGGCTCCCTCCATCCGAACCGAGCTCGTCGGCCGGCTCGGGCCGCACGTCCCTCGAAGCGAGAACGACGCCCGCCTCCGGATCGATCGGATGGCCGAGTCCACCCTCCTCAAGGAGGAGGGCCCAATTGGTCCAGCATGCTTCAGTCCCCGAATCCGCGAGGAACCGTTTCCCACCGGCTTCACTCTTCCTAGAGATACCCCGAAATACATTGGGACCACCAAGCAGGAAGATTGGCCGATCGACTACACCACCGGAGTCGGCATCACGCGGGGCTACAAGCGTGTCGCGATGCGCTACGTCCCACTCATGCTGACCGGTTCGATGCACACCTGGCTTAACAGCCTGCCGGCTGGTAGCATCAATGCGTGGGTGGACTTTGAGGAGGCCTTCTTCCGCAACTTCATCGACACCTACAAGCGCCCTGGTTGCCACCGCAAGTTGGCCATGTGCGTCCAAGTGGAGCATGAGCCTCTCCGTGACTACCTCACGCGCTGCACCGAGCTGCACAACTCATGCGAAGGGGTGCACGAGGTTTATGCCATCCAATACTTCATTGAGGGCCGTCGAGACGGCACCCTCCTCAAGCACAAGCTCATGTGCTTGGAGCCTGCCACTCTGGTCGAGCTCATGGCCAAGGTGGACAAATATGCAACGGGCGACTCTACAATGCAGACAAAGCTCACTGCAACCGACAAGGCCACTATGCCGTCGGCTCTGCCGCGACCGGTTGCCGACAACTGGGGGCAGCAAAACAAAAAGCGGAAATCCGACCAGCCGGATCCCCGATACGGGAGCAAGCACGTCGCCACTACGGAGGAAGAGCAGCCGACTGCCCAAGCCGCCAGCCAGCGCCAGCGCGGCAGCAAGGGCATCTGGCAGCCCAAGCTCACCTTCAAGAAGATGCTCGACTCCCCCTGCAAGATGCACACCGGGGCCAATCCGGTTGCGCACACGCTCCGGCAGTGCAGCTTCTCCTAGCGTCTGGGCCAAGGTGAGGGCCTTCCGGCTTCGGCTCCGCATGCACCGGCTCCGACTCTGACTCCCCAACGACGGCCGTCTTCATGACCAGTTGTGCAGCGAGGATGGGGCTTACATCATCTTCACCGGTGAAGGCGACGACAAGCACCACTGGCGTTAGCGTCAACACGAGGTGAATGCCACTGTGCCCTCGGTCCCGCAGTTCATGCACTGGTCCAAGAAGCCGGTCACATGGAGCCGGACTGACCATCCAGTTGTGATGCCAAACCCCGGCAGCTACGCCCTCGTCCTCGACCCCACCATCGCCTCCAAGAGGCTCACCTGCCGGTTCTCGCGGGTGCTGGTAGACGGCGGCAGCAGCATCAACATCCTATACCGCGACACGCTACTCAAGCTGGGGCTCAAGGAGAAAAACCTACAGCCGACCCGGACGGTGTTCCACGACATCGTTTTGGGGCAATCCTGCATCCCCATCAGGAAGATCCAGCTCGACGTCCTCTTCGACGACAAGGCTCACTTCTGCCGCGAGCCGGTGTGGTTCGAGGTGGTGGATCTCCACAGCCCCTATCACGCGCTCCTGGGGAGGCCGGCGCTCGCCAAGTTCATGGCGATCCCGCATTATGCTTACCTCAATATGAAGATGTCAGATCCCAAGGGTATGATCACCATATCCGGCGACTACAAGAAGTCGATCGAGTGTGCCCGTGATGACAGCCGGCTGGACAAGGCACTAGTGATTGCGGAGGAGAAGCGTCAGTTCGACCGGCGAGGCGACTTTCCAGCCGTCCAAAGAAACCAAGCAGGTTCCACTCGACCCGGCCAACCCGAAGGAGTGCGTCACCATCATCGCCACCCTCAACAACAAATAGAAGGCGAGCTCGTTGACTTCCTCCATGGGAATCGAGACATTTTTGGCATGGTCTCCCAAAGACATGCAGGTGTTCCAAGGAAGTTCGCCGAGCACAAGCTTCATTAGCGGCCGGATGCGAAGCCGGTCAACCAACCCCTGCGTCATTTCTCTAAAGAAAAGTGGCGCACGATTAGAGAAGAAGTTTCCCGACTGATCGCAACCGGCTTCATGATGGAAGTTTTCCACCCGGAGTGGCTGGCCAACCCAGTCCTGGTGCTGAAGAATAACAAAACTTGGCACATGTGTATCGACTACACGAGCCTGAACAAGGCTTGTCCGAAGGATCCTTTCGCCTTGCCCCAGATCGATCAGGTGATCGACTCCATAGCCGGTTGCAATTTTCTATCCTTGCTGGACGCTTACTTCGGCTACCACGAGATTAAGTTGGATCCGGCTGATCACCTGAAGACCTCCTTCATCACCCATTCGGAGCCTACTGCTACGTCACCATGTCGTTCCTCCTGAAGAATGCGGGCGTCACCTTCTAGCGTTGCATGCAGAAGTGTCTCCTGCTGCAAATCGTCTAGAACGTCCATGTCTATGTTGACGACATTGTCGTCAAAACCAAGAAGCACTTCAGCCTCCTGGACGACCTTCGAGAGACGTTCGCCAACCTGCACGAATACCGGATTCGATCAACCCGGAGAAATGCGTCTTTGGTGTGCCAGCTGGTCGACTCCTCGGTTACTTCGTGTCCGCACGCGGCATCAAAGTTAACCCAGAGAAGATCTGGGCCATCAGACGCATGCACAAGCCGGTGCAGCTTTGCGATGTCTAGAAATTTGCCGACTGCTTGGTCTCGCTCAGCCGGTTCGTTGTCGACTAGGGGAGAAAGCACCGCCACTCTATCAGCTCATGAAGAAGACAACCAAGTTCAAGTGGACCGACCAGGCGGGCGAGGCCTTTCGCGACCTCAAGCGCGTCCTCTCTAGCACGACCGTCTTGGTCATGCCGACTGAGAAGGAGCCCATCCTCTCTTACATCACGGTGACTATGCGAGTGGTCAACATCGTTCTGGTGGTGGAGCGGCCTGAGGAAGGCAAGGCGCCGCCTGTTCAGCGCCTCATCTACTATGTGAGTGAGGTCCTCTCCGGCTCCAATCAGAACTACCCCCACTAACAGAAGATGTGCTACGGCATAAACTTCGTCGCCAAGAAGCTGAGGCAATACTTCGAGGAGCACACCATCACCATGGTGAGCACGGCTCCGCTCTCAGCGATCATGAACAACTGGGACGCAACCAGCCAAATCACCAAGTGGACCATCACCATGGCCGACCACGACATCCAATACGAGTTGGGCACGACCATCAAGTCCTAGGTGGTGGCCGACTTCCTCGTCGACTGGGTAGAGACCCAGTCCATGCCGCAGCCTCCAGACTCCATGCATTGGCGCATGCACTTAGACGGCTCCAAGATACGACCCGGCTTGGGAGCCAGCATTGTCTTGTCTTCCCCGAAAGGGGACCAGCTAAAGACTGCCCTACAGATCCACTTCGCCACCTCCAACAACGTGGCCGAGTACGAGGTGCTCGTCCACGGCCTGTGGCTCGCCAAGGAGATCGGCATCCGACGGATCCTTTGCTTCAGCGACTCGGCCTTGGCTGTGCAGCAGGTCTCTAGCGAATGGGACGCTAGGGACGCCAACATGGCTAGCTACCGCTTCCTTGTCCAACAGCTCACCGGCTCCTTCGAGGGCTATGAGTTTCATCATGTCCCCCGAGAGGACAACGAGGCAGGGATGCGACGGTGAAAATTGGCTCCACCCGACGGGCGCTCCCAGCCGGCGTCTATCTCGAGCAACTTCGCAAGCCCTCGATCAAGTCGTCTCTCGAGTCGGCATCCATCTTCGTGTCGGCGGATCCATCTGATCCCGCGTCGGACTCGGGGGCTCCCCCAGCTACGTCTGTGGCGCCGACTCCGGATCCGTTGCCGCCGTGGCAATGGAAGGAACATCGGTTTCCACCACGGACCCGGTGATGACGAGATGATGTATATACTTCTCGCTCCTCGTTGGTTACCTCAAGTGGAAGGTTGAGATGTAGTCAGCAGCAAGTTTTCCCTTACACGGAGACTGTAAGGTTTATCGAACCAGGAGGACTCCTAGGCTCAACAAGCAGGTGTCTCCTACCCTGGCGCTAGCATAAGACGTGGACCTGCACACACACAAATAACTTTGCTCCCAACGAGTACAGAGAGGTTTTCAATCTCCCCGGCCTTGTAGTTTGCAAAGGATCAAAACACAAGCGAGAATAGTAATAGTGATTGCAACGAAAAAGTAAATGAAAACAATAAATGATGGAGGTGTAAACAATGATGGTGATATGTACCGGAGTCACATGATGTTCACTAGTGATGTCTCTCTCCCAAAAGATGATAAACAACTATGCTTGGGTAAACAAATTACAGGTGGCCAATTGACATAACTATAAACACACCGCAATGCTAATTATGCTACTTGATAGTTAGAGGCCCAATAGTAATGGACAATACGCCAAGACAAGTAGACTGTTTATTCATCAGCATCTACTTACTAATCATCCACCTTGAGATATCTATCTAGAACATCTCGGTGGTATTAAGTTGTGAGCCCCACCCAAAGTGTAATCTCAAAGCAACATACAACTGCATTAGCGAACTATGTGTAAGGTAAACAATCCTTGCAACCGTGATCACAAGCACCGTTGTTTTCTCCCTGGTGGCAACAACACATCCCCTAGTCTCATGTTCCTGTCACTCAAGCTAGACATCGAGGGGCATGAACCCACAATCATGCATAACGCTCCCTCTTGGAGTTACAATCTACTACTTAGTCAAAGCAATAAATAGCAACGGAGAACATGCATGAATCACTAAGGAATATAATATAAAAGGATAATAAAATATATAACTCATAACAATCTGAACATAATCTCATAATCCATCGGATCCCAACAAACCGAGCATAGCAATAGCAAGAGAATTACATAGATGCCTTGATCATGTAGGGCAACTCACAAGGGCTAATCATGGAAGCACAAGATTGGAGAGAAGACATCACATAGATACTGGTCATTGACTCATGGTCCAAGGAGGACTACTCACGGCAGGTCCGGGAAGCGTCCATGGCGGTGGAGAAGCCCCCGGAGGTCAATCCTCCCTCCGACAGGGTGCCGGGAAGAGGTCTCTTGATGCTCCCGATCTTGGAAGCGCTGCGGCGGCGAAACGATGGAGAAATTCATGATTCTGGATATGATGGAAAGATTTCCTCTCGGAGAGGTAAATATAGGCTGAAGGAGGGCATCGGAGGAGGTGGGACCCACCCAGGCGGCCTGTGGGCGCGACCAGGGGGTAGGCCGTGCCAGGAGGTCGTCTGGACGGCCCTTGGCCCCCCCTCTGGCCTATCTTCGGTGATCTGGAAGCTTCCAGTACGCTGATTGTTTATATTTTTTTCTCAGGATTTTTGGGACTTCGGAAATTTGGGTAAAAGCCCCTGCAAAAAGACATGGCAGACAGGAACTGGCACTTTGTGCACTGAGTTAGTAGGTTAGTCCAAATATGTGTAAAATGATATAAAAGTGTAGCAAAACATATAACATTGTCACCCAAAAGATCATGGAACAAGCAGAAATTATAGATACGTTTGGGACGTATCAACATCCCCAAGCTTAATTTCTGCCCGTCCTCGAGTAGATAAATGATAACACAAATAATTTTTGTGGTGACATGCTAACATACATATAAGAACTTCAAAGTAAAGCAAGTAAGATATGCAATTCAAGTCAAGATAATAACAAGCAAGAGTCTATATCTAGTATTGAAATTAGCAAAGTAAGAACATAAAGGTGCAAGAGCTCTCGCTGTCCGTGACTCGAATGTCTCCAAATGGTGTTTGCGTGCAAGAAGTGGGAGATGGGTTGAGATCATAAAAATATTTTTTAATTGAGAACTCAATCTACTAAACCTCACACTTGTTCTCCTTCGGAATCTTATTTTGACTCATCCCCAGACCACTAGTGAGGCATAAGTCAAAATGATCCTCTCCCTTTCGACTTTGAGCACTCATGCAATGGATGAGCGTAAGCAAGATATGTTGGCACTTAGGATGGAAAATAGAATAATGATGGGGAAGGAAGACAAAAAGGTGTGAAAGGCTCACATCAATGAGGACAATCATAGGTGAGAGAAGGCCAAATGATAGATATGATGTGAGGAGTAGGGATTTCCATGTAACAGATGCACATATGAGCTAAGGTAAGCTCTCCAATGGAACTAGTGGGGGTGCATCCAACTTGCTTGCTCATGAAGACCTAGAGCTCATTTGAGGAGGCTCGTTATTGGAATATGCAAACCAAGTTCTATAGTGTAAGGGTCCCCACATAGTTATGCATGAATGATAATCTATACGTAGTACAAATATAGCAATGGAGTACGAGTGTGGATCTTTAAAATGGAATAGTAGTGTTGCCCCTTCTCTCTTTTTATTTATTTTTCTCCTTTTTGTGGCCTTTTTGGCTCTTCCTATTTATCTCTCATTTGTCCTCTTTGGGATCTTTTCATTTGTCCTCTTTGGCATCTTTTCCTCACTTAAGGGCAACACTCTATGTTTTACAAGAATAAAAAGAAGATCATCACACTTTATAAGAAGTACTCAACATAAAGATAAATGAAAATTATCATGATGTATGCAAATGTATGCCTCCGTCAGTGTAGCAGGATATGCAATGATACTAGCGCGTCATGTAGCAATAATATGGGCAAGGCCCAACTATCATGTGGCTCTATGATCAAGCAAAAGCATGTATGTCATGAAGATCAAGTCATGAGATGGTGGATGTTGCATGTCATAGTATCTCGGGAAGGCTATGGAAATGCCTTAGTAGGTAGGTATGGTGGCTGTTTTGAGGAAAGATATAATGAGGCTTATGTATGACAGAGCGTATCATGTCATGGGTTTGGATGCACCGGTGAAGTTTGCACCAACTCTCAAGATGAGAAAGGGCAATGCACGGTACCGAAGAGGCTAGCAAAATATGGATGGTGGAAGTGCCAACAATCAAATACTCACAGTAGTCCGAAGAACTCATACACTTATTATCGGTAACTCTCTATCTATTTAGGAAATTCACAAAGAGACAAGTACCCCAAGGAGGAGTGTTTGGGGGTTTGGTTATCATTGCGCATCCTTGACTCATGGTAACGTGAGGGTACTCTATATATTCCAACCCCTCTAGAGGTTAACAATCAATTTAGTAGCTAGAGTTCTCAAGTAATTTTTAGTTTTTGAAAAACATACAAATTTCCCAAAATACGACACCTATCACTAATAGGCTCAAGCTCTTGGCACCAACAGTCCAAACATTACTCAAATCAATACCTCAAAACTATTAGAAGTTACTACTATACTTAAATAGCAACCTCAATTACCTTCTCATGCAAGACACACAACTCAGTGCAATGAGCCAACTCTCTAAACAAGATAAGCATGATAACTCAAGAGAGTTCCAAAAATAACTTAAATAATAGATCTTAAAAAGATAAGCATGAAAACAAAGAGCTAAGCATGACAACAGCTAAATAAAGATAGAGAACACACAAAAAGGATAAGCATGAAAACCTATGTTGTGTTCTAGAGTGGAATGGAGCGTGTTTCTCTACCAAACAAGGTAGGCTAGGTTCCGACTTGTTATGAACAACAACAAAAACTAAAACAAACTAAAAAGTAAAGAGTCGGACGCTCCAAGCATAGCACATAACATGTGAAGTGATAAAAATATAGCATGGAGATGGACGAACTGATGATTGTTGATAGAGAAGGGGATGCACGGGGGCATCCCCTAGCTTAGACGCTTGAGTCTCCTTGAATATTTCTTGGGGTGCATGGGGGCATACCCAAACTTGAGCGCTTGACACTCCTGTATCTTCTTTCATCATCTCCCATCGCATACTTGAAAACTCCCTTCATACGAAACTCATCATAAGCTGATTAGAGTGGTTAGTACCCCTCATAAAATAATTCAATACCTACTGAAAATAATGATTTTCATGAAAAGCTACTGTTTCTCATGATTGCCAAAAGGTTTTTGCAAAGCAAAAGCAAGCTTAAGATTTGCAAAATGATGAAAACGCAAAACATGGCAGAATCTGTGAAAAACAGAACGTCAGGTAGTAAATAAATTTTTCGTGGTACTTCTGCAACTCAAATCAAAAAACTCAGAACAGATTCTAGAACGACAATTACATAGAGCATGCTGTAAAAAAATCAGATCAAAAAGATTATCTGGTGATTTTTGGCGATTTTTTCCGTCAAGGAGACAGAATCTGTTTATGGACAACATGTCACAACTTTTGAACTTCTTGCAATCGGAGGCTAAAACTTGGCATAAAGCTTAAAAATAAAGATACAATGATGTTGCTACAGTAGTAACACACATCAACACCACTAAAAACTGTAAGTAAAAACTCAAAGTAAAGATAACAAGGGTTGTCTCCCTAGAGCTCTTTCTTTATAGCCATAAAGATAGGCTTAAGATTTTAATGATGCTCTCGTAGGAATAAGAGTTGTAGAAGAAAAGAGAGCATAAAGAATCCAATACCAAACACATTTAAGTCTAACATGTTTCCTATGCATAGGAATATTGCAATATAATAACTCACTGAAGCACAAAGCAATAAGCATAGGAAGGCAAAACAAGTGCTGCTTCAAAACCTTCGTTATAAAGAGAGGGAACCTGATATTATTGAAATATCTATAAGCATACGTTCCCTTCTCATAATAATTTTCAGTGGGATCATGAATAAACTCAACAATATAAGTATCACATAAAGCATTGTTACCATGATCCACATGGACTTCATGAAGAGGATAAAACTTGGAGTAAAAGAGAGACCGAATCTCTTCCCAATACCGTAGGTGAGAATCATCTAGTAGCCTATACCATTCCAATGCTTTTCCTTTCAGTGACAAGGCAAATAATTTCCTCACGACTCCATCTCTTGTTAAACCTGAAATCTTAAACAACTCACAAAGTTCTGTAAGTTTCAACAAATGAATACTAGGATTGACTGTTCCATCTCGTGCATAACAATCATTCCTAATTATTTCAATTATCCCACGTGGTTTTTTGAATGGGATACATTTAGTAGGTGGAGGAGACTTCTCTACCATGGGTGAGGTAAAGCGGCCTTCCCCAAGCAGTGAACTAAGAGAGCAGTTTTCCATAAGCCTAACTAGTGGAGTCACACAACTTAGTGTTCTCAGTGCAACCCATAGCAGCAGCAACAAGCAAGAACAAAGCAACTAATTTTTTTGTGGTTTTTGGTATAAGACTCTACAGCAAAAACTAGAAATTAAACTAACAAGACTAAAAAGCAAAGGTAAAAGATAGCGTGCAACTCCCCTATCTTGAAGACTGGAGTCCCCGACAACGGCGCCAGAAAACTTTGCTTGATGACGAGATGATGTATATACTTCTCGCTCCTCGTTGGTTACCCCAAGTGGAAGGTTGAGATGTAGTCAGCAGCGAGTTTTCCCTTACACGGAGACTGTAAGGTTTACCGAACCAGGAGGACTCCTAGGCTCAACAAGTAGGTGTATCCTACCCTGGCGCTAGCAGAAGACGTGGACCTCCGCACACGCAAATAACTTTGCTCCCAACGAGTATAGAGAGGTTGTCAATCTCTCCGGCCTTGTAGTTTGCAAAGGATCAAAACACAAGCGGGAATAGTAATAGTGATTGCAACGGAAAAGTAAATGAAAACAGTAAATGATAGAGGTGTAAACAATGATGGTGATATGGACCGAAGTCACATGATGTTCACTGGTGATGTCTCTCTCCCAAAAGACGATAAACAACTATGCTTGGGTAAACAAATTAAAGTTGGCCAATTGACAAAATTATAAACGCACCGCAATGCTAATTATGCTACTTGATAGTTAAGGCTCAATAGTAATGGGCAGTACGCCAAGACAAGTAGACCGTTTATTCATCAGCATCTACTTACTAATCATCCACCTTGAGATATCTATCGAGAACATCTCGCTGGTATTAAGTTGTGAGCCCCACCCAAAGTGTAAACTCCAAGCAACGGACAACTGCATTAACGAACTATGCGTAAGGTAAACAATCCTTGCAACCGTGGTCACAAGCACCGTTGTTTTCTCGTTGGTTGCAACAACACATCCCCTAGTCTCATGTTTCTGTCACTCAAGCTAGACATCGAGGGGCATGAACCAACAATCATGCATAACGCTCCCTCTTGGAGTTACAATCTACTACTCGGCCAAAGCAATAAATAGCAACAGAGAACATGCATGAATCACTAAGGAACATAATATAAAAGGATAATCAAATATATAACTCATAACAATCTGAACATAATCTCATAATCCATCGGATCCTAACAAACCGAGCATAGCAATAGCAAGAGAATTACATAGATGCCTTAATCATGTAGGGCAGCTCACAAGGGCTAATCATGGAAGCACAAGATTGGAGAGAAGACATCACATAGCTACTGGTCATGGACTCATGGTCCAAGGAGGACTACTCACGGCAGGTCCGGGAAGCGTCCATGGCGGTGAAGAAGCTCCCGGAGGTCAATCCTCCCTCCGGCAGGGTGCCAGGAAGAGGTCTCCTGATGCTCCCTATCTCGGAAGCGTTGTGGCGGCGGAACGATGGAGAAATTCGCGATTCTGGATATGATGGAAGGGTTTCCTCTCGGAGAGGTAAATATAGGGCGAAGGAGGGCACCGGAGGAGGTGGGACCCACCCAAGCGGCCTGTGGGTGCGACTAGTGGGTAGGCCACGCCAGGAGGTTGCCTCGACGGCCCCTGGCCCCCTCTGGCCCATCTCCGGTGAACTGGAAGTTTCCGGTACGCTGATCTTTTATATATTTTTCTCGGGATTTTTGGGACTTTGGAAAATTGGGTAAAAGCCCCTGCAAAAAGACATCAACAGACAGGAACTGGCACTGGGTGCACTGAGTTAGTAGGTTAGTCCAAATATGTGTAAAATGATATAAAAGTGTACCAAAACATATAACAATGTCACCCAAAAGATCATGGAACAAGCGGAAATTATAGATACGTTTGGGACGTATCACCCGGGGACTGACGGCTTCGCCGCAGAGTCTCCGATCGGAGACTCAAGGGCTCCACCTCCCGTGGTCCCCCTGCTGAAGCCGACTCTGGCTCCAATCTCAGCACCGACTTGGGCCCAACCCATCCTCGCTTATCTCGCAAGCGACAAGCTTCCTTTGGACGAAGACGAAGCATGACAGATCCAACGCTGATCCACTTCTTACGCCATCATCAACCATGAGCTGGTTCGTCATAGCGCGACTGCCGTTTTTCAGCGCTGCGTCGAATCAGGAAAAGGACAGGAGATCCTCAGAGACATCCACCAGGTGGCCAAATCCTTCCGCCATGGGTTCTACTAGCCAACAGCCCTGGAGGAGGCAAAGCAGCTCATGGACGAGTGTGAGGGCTGCCAGCGCTTCAGCACGCAAAGCCATCTGCCGGCTATGGCCCTCAAAACCATTCCCCTCTCATGGCCTTTCGTCGTCTCGGGACTCGACATGGTGGGGCCATTCAAGACTGCTAGAGGCGGCATGACACATCTCCTGGTAGTCGTCGACAAGTTCACGAAGTGGATCGAAGCAAGACCCATCAAGAAACTAGATGGCCCCATGGTTGTCCGATTCGTCGAGGATATCATCGTTCCCTACGGCATCCCCCACAGCATCATCACCGACAATGGCACTAACTTCGCAAAAGATGCAATGGCACATTTTTGCTCAAAGAAAGGCATCCGACTCGACCTTGCATCAGTGGCCCAACCGCAGTCAAACGGACAAGCCGAAAGGGCAAACAACTTGATCCTAGCCAACATCAAGCCCCGTCTCGTGACACCACTGATCCGGTCGGACGGCTGCTGGATCAAAGAGCTCCCAGTCGTCTTGTGGAGCCTACGCACCACGCCCAACCGGTCAACCGTTTTCACTCCATTGTTCCTCGTGTACGGGTCCGAGGCGATCATCCCCACGGACATCGAATTTGACTCGTCTCGGGTCACCCTGTGTACGAAGACGGACGCAAAGGAGGCAAGAGAAGATGGCGTCGACCTGCTCGTGGAGGCACGCAAGCTGGCTTTGAGCCGGACGTCCATCTACCAACAGAAGCTTGGCCACTACCACAACAAGCATATCCGGACCCTTTCCTTCTGCGAAGGGGACCTAGCACTCAGGCGAATCCAAAGGACCACTGGCCAGCACAAGCTGTCCTCCCCATGGGAAGGACCCTTCATCATCAGCAGGGTGTTGCACAACAAACGCGTACTACCTGATAGACACCCAGAAGCTGCAGAAGTGCAAGAGAGACGCCTCCGCGAGGAGTTGGAGCGTCCTTGGAATGCGACACTCCTTCGCCCGTTCTATTGCTAAGAGAGAAAGATCGAGTGTATGTATGTAACCGCTACCCCTTTGGGCTTAATGAATGTAGTGGGTGCCCCCAGTCGATCTTTGGGCATACCTTTTCGATTCCTTCAATCGCATTCTTCTGTGAGTGACCCCTCCAATTCGACTCCTCGGACCTTGAAAGTGCAGTCATGCCCTTAATCGTGTTTTGGTGTTGCTGACAACACACATATAGATAACTAATCACTAACCCCCTTTAAGCTATTGTGAATGATCATGTGTTGATAAGGACAACTCATGTGCTAACAAGGACAAGATCAAGATAAGCATTCCTGAGCACTACATGCTTGATGTGGACAAATGAAGATGAATATATAAGCTAGGCTTTCCACATTGTGTATGGGAGAGCTACTTGAAGACTTCATCATGTCTTGCTTTCGACATTGAGCCAAGAAGGAACAACAACATCAAGCTCAAGTGAAAGGGCTAACTCAAGGTATCAGTTCCTTTGAAGTTAGCGGTGCGGAGTGATGATCAGCGAATAAAAGTATACACTCAAGTATGGATCATCGGCACCCCTTTTACAATTCTTGAGTCTTTAGGGATCCCGCACTATTAAGAGGGGATCACAGGTTTTGTGATGAACTTGCTCAAACTAGATATCCACTGTTCTGCTCATACCACATCTTCACTATTCTGCTCAATACCACATCTTCACTACTCTGCTCTTATCTCAAATCAGGACTAATGCCTCGGACTTCCGAGGGCCGGTCGAGGGTCAGACGATCGACAAGCTTCGGAAATCCGGAGCTCTACACCAGAAGAACTTGAGCCATATAACTCGGACTTCTGGCTCCCTCCGGACGTCCGAGGGCCGGTCGACCGACCAGCTTCGGAAATCCGGAGCCCTGCACCAGAAGAACGTGAGCCATATAACTCGGACTTCCGGCTCCCTCCGGACGTCCGAGGGCCGGACGTCTGTCCCCTTTCGGAAATCCGGAATTTTGCACCAGAAGAAGTTGAGTCGAATAACTCGGACTTCCGGCCTTCTCCGGACGTCCGATCCCTGTACAACTCAGAGTGATTCCAGACATATCTACAGCCCTCGGACGACCGACCCTTGTTGGACGTCTGACCCCTTGTGGACGCCCGGACATCCGTGAACTGCTGGATGTCCGAACCCTGTGTGACTTAAAGTGTCCCCAACGGCTGTTTTACACTCCCCACTATATATACCCCCTCCCACTTCATGAGAGGGTGTCCAACACAGCTATAT
Organism: Hordeum vulgare subsp. vulgare; assembly: GCF_904849725.1. Taxonomy (NCBI): domain Eukaryota; kingdom Viridiplantae; phylum Streptophyta; class Magnoliopsida; order Poales; family Poaceae; genus Hordeum; species Hordeum vulgare. The sequence goes on along the minus strand of NC_058522.1, from coordinate 396,220,629 downwards.
CCTCATAAGAACACATTTCTACCTCACACACATTTGCTCACACCAAATCTTAGATCCCAAGAGCATTGGTGAGCCCCTTTGAGAGTTGTTCCAATAAAAAGATAGATCGTCTCCCTCTCCTTCTCTCAACCCAAGCTATTTGAGATTTGAGCAAGTTTTGAGCATTCCCCGTGATCTTGTTACTCTCGGAGGTTAGAGACTCCTAGGCGGTAGGAGTTCTTCGGAGAGGAATCAATCCGTGTGATTACCCCCAGAAAAGTTTGTGAGGGTTTTGAAGCCACCTCAAAGGCTTACCACTAGTGGTTGAGAAACGCCTTCGTGGTGTTATCTCAAAGGGAGAATAGGGTGAGCCTTCGTGGCGTTGGTGTGCCTTCGTGGTAACATCCACCTCTCTAACGGTGACTAGCTTCCCTCCAAGGAAGTGAACATCGGGATACATCTTCGTCTCAGTGACCTTGGTTATCCTTAACCCTAAATCCTTGTGGTTTACTTGTGTTACTTGAGCATACACACATTGCATATTGGTTGTGCTCATTATATTGTGTTGGCTATTTCTTGTACAAGATTAATCATTCAAGCATACCCTCTATATCCACACGTCCACACTTGCAGCTTTTGATATACCGTGTGCTATAGTGTGATCTAGTATCTTGTGTCGCTCACCTACTTGTCGTGTGATATAGCTCAAGTAAGTTTGTGTAACTTACTTGTGCTTGTTAGTAACTGTATTGTGTCCATCTTGGTAGATCGTGTTGTTGTTACACGTTGCAGTGCCTAGTGCATTTGGGATTTGTGCTTGACAAGTACCCTCTTAGTTAATTTCGCATTAGGTTTAAGGCAAATCCTAAGAAGTTTTTAAATAGCCTATTCACCCCCTGTAGGCATCATCGAGGTCTTTTCAATTGGTATCAGAGCAAGGTCTCTCTTTAATTAGGTTTCACGACCTAGAGAGTATCGATGTCGACTATTGGATTAGTGCACAATGACACCTTTGACTTTGATGGCACAAATTATACCCTATGGAGAATTCGTATGCTTCATCACTTTCGGGCCATGGGCCCAAATACTTTACGAATTGTTCTTGTAGGGATTTCCAACAAGAAGGATGATGCATCTTCATCTACTAATGAAATGTATCTTGATTGTGAGGCTTTTCTTGCCATTCATCGAACCATAAGTCCTGAAGTGTTTAAGTCTATCTCGACTTGCAAGTCAGCTCATGAAGTTTGGACTAAACTTAAAGATATATATGGTGGGTCCAATCTTGGTGAAGACGATATTATGATGAAGGAGTTGGTGCATGAGCTCTTCACTCTTTTCGATCATAAAGAGTCCACCACTACCTCCATATCCGATTGCTTGCACACCTCAGCATCTTCAATCTCACAAGGTAACGATATGGTGAGTGAAGAAATACATGTTGATGAAAATGTCATAGCCTCCATGGACACGAGCATATCGAGCACTACACATAGTGTAAATTATTGTGCTGATAGGTCATGCATTTCGCCTAAAGATCCCTCGACAAATGTGTGTGGTGATATGCCTGCTTTCCCGTGTCCTCTTGATCAAAATATCTTGTTTCTCCCTAGTTGTTCTATGACTAATCATTTAGGGGAAACCAAGAAATATGAAGTACCTTTGACTAATGAAGAATCTGATTCACCAAAAGAATCATCATCAACTCCTCCAGTTCACATGTGCCTCATGGCAAGAGGTAATAATGAGGTATCATCTTCCCTGTGCAATAACGCTGATATTTGCGATGAGGATGATGATGATGACTTGACTGAAAATATTTATGTCATCAGTAAAATTCTTCATAAAGCTAAAAATAACTCTCTTCAAAGATTCCAAGATGTTCTAGCTTACTTTGAAAATTGTAATGATTCACTTAATCATGAACAAGCTAAAAGTGAACAACTTGAACATGAACTTGAGAAGAGTCATCAAGCATGTAGAGACTTAAGATCTTCAAAAGGAGAGATTGAAGTTGCTCATGATAAACTTAAAAAGGATTTTGATGTCCTTCTCCTTGAATGCAAGAATGTCGAGGGAGAGCTCATCAAAACCTCTAAGATCTATGAGGAGCTTCAATATACTCATGAGAAGCCTCTAATCGCTACTTACTCCTCTCATATTGTTGATGATACTTGTGCATCTAACCCTATCTCTTTCAAAGTATCAACATTGAAGGAGAATGTTGAGCTACGTGCTCAACTTGATTTACTAACTAGCAATTATGGGAAGTTGGAAGAAAACCATGTAATGCTCACAAGCTCCCATGCCGATCTTCTAACATCCCATAATGTGCAAAAGTTATCTCATGAGGCTATCATCACCAAGGTAACATCAAGTGAGACTCATGTGGACAATGGCACCACTTCTGATCAAAGTACTATATTTCCATGTGCTAGTCCTCGTAATTCGTCTACTCATAATGTTGCTACCTCGTGTAATGAATTACTTTCCTTGCCTTGTTGCTCTAACAATGAAGCTTACACTTCCTCTAGTACCTGCATTGACACTAACCATGCAGAGGAAATCGAAGAGCTCAAGGCCCAAGTCACTTCTTTGAAGAAAGACTTGGAACAGTGTCATGAAGGGATGTCCATACTCAACAACGTCCTGTGTGAGCAAACATCTCCGAATGACAAAAATGATGTTGGAGTAAACTCAAACAAGAACAAGAGTGGTCTAGAATGAGTAAAGAATTCGGCCAAAATCATTTGCTTCAAGTGCAAAGTTAAAGGGCACCATGTTAGATCTTGCCCTCTGAAGACGAAGTCTCAAAGTCACAAGCAACAAGGGAAGCGGCCACAAACTCAATCACACACTCATCTACAAGTTAAAGGAAGGCCTCTCCCCAATAAGACCCAAGCCAACACTCCCCGAGGTAAGAAATCAACTGGGAAGAAAACAAAGGGTAGATGTTGCTACTTATGTCATGAGAAGGGTCACGTCGCTTCGTATTGCATGAGAGGTAACTTATCCAACCCAATCACTATTGATGATAGCTATTCCCTTGGGAAGGATAAGGTTGGCAATGTGTTTGCCAAGTTTGTTGGAACTCAAAATGGTGTCAAGAAAAGAACCATTTGGGTTGCCAAGCCTATTGTGACTAACCTCTTAGGACCCAACGTAGTTGGGGACCAACAAGCTCAAACTTGATCAATAGGTGACTATGGAGGACATTGGAGACCTGGATACACAATGATGATTTGAGGACTCTTCATCATTCGTATCATCTCAAGCCAAGTCACTTGGATTATCGAGCCCATATCCCATATCCAATGTGCCTCTTTGAGGTGACTTGTACTTAAATTGTTTACATTGAAAGTTGCCTGCCCCACTCCTTCTCATGTCTAGGTTTGGTACCTAGCATGTACTTTGACATGTTGCGCCTACTAGTATGATTGTTATATGTTATCTATCATGTGTAGGTCGTTATGTATGTCATATAGTTGTGTGTAGTCATGATCATTACTTGCATCCTAGTTGCACCGTTGTGTGGGTCTTTTGAGACGTTAATAGCTCATCACATTAAGGGGGAGTGTTCTGCTCTACGCACACCACTAACCCAAAATGTGTATATATGTATTAGACTCCATGTAGTATTCGGTGCAAGATTATCCAATCAATTAGTTTGATGTCAAAGCCATCCGTAGTTCAAATTGGCATCCACTTATCACCTTAGTTGGATGATTGATTGCCTTGTATGATAAATACATGGATTATCACATTATGGGAGTATGATATGCTTTGTGCATGTCACATCCCCTTGTAAGATAAAACATCCGATGTATGCCACTCAGAATCTACCACATGGGGTTATTCTATAACTGTGTGGCGTGTCATGCTACACATATCTGAATTCGCATAATAAGCCCTGTTGGTATCTAAATCCCTTAGATGTGCGTGAGTATAATGTCCTACTACACCAATGCTCATGGCTTAGCCGCTGGATCGTATCTAAAATAAGGGCATTGTTGATGCATGCCTTTTCGAATTAATTCTCCACACTATGATCTAACTAATTGGGATGTTAACGTATGACATCTAAACATTATGCTTATGGTTGAACTTCCATATCACACTTGTGTGAGTATAAAACGATCTTTGTGCTCGTTTGGCACCTACCACCACTGATAACTCTAAATGCCATTGTGTTCTCTCACACATGGTATCTCTGGCTTGGTAGTGTTTTTCATGGTCATTTTATTTCGGCTTTATCTTCAGTTGACCTACATAACGTGTCGAGAAATTCATGTGTCTCCCGGTAGAGCTCGCACTATTTATTTCATAATGTTGTGGGAGTTATAATCATATTACCTACACTTATACCTCTACTGGGGTGAGACATGCATGTAAGGTTGTGCAAAATGCATGCCTTACATGGTTTGATGCCTTGACCGGTTCATGTGTTGAACCTGGGGTGCTACTATATGTTGATTTGTCACCCTGATCCATTTTGGATGACATGAATGTTCTGTAATAGAAAATTATGTGTTCATCTGTCCAAATTGTATATCCTTGGATTTTGATAGGATTGTGTAGGCATATCTACTATGTGTAGATGCACATGCCGTGTCTATCGTATCTTTGTTCCAATATATGTATATGGTAAATCAGACGTATCCATTAAAAGGTTAGGGTGCGCTTGAAAGTAAAACTTATATCTATATGCACATAATTGAGTGATCTTACCCTATATATATTGTAGTTGGACTAACTGCTTTGGACTCAATAAGTTTGGGGACCATATTGTGCTTAATTGGTGTTTTAGGTACTTTGGAGAAGCATTGCTATCTTGACTCATTCTCAGAAGAAGATGGTGCTGGTCACGAAGAAACTAGAATCAAGACAGGACTCAGCTACTTCTACGCCATACCAATGCTTTTCCGGTAACAAGTATTTACTTCATGCATGTACAACATTAGAGTCAACACTGTGTGGGTTGCATCATGGCATGAACATAATACCTTTTCACTCTGTAATTTCCTGCATGTCCTTGTCAATCACATTGATGAAATGCTTAGTGTTGGTGTTCTCCTAGCTCTTCATGGTCATATGAATGAGACAAATTTGTGCCATGACCCTTGTGTCATGTGCCTTGCTCTTATAAGAGGATAACTTATGCATGATTCTATGCACTCATGCGTTTGACGGTATTTTGGACCCACACTTATCGCTGTAATCGTATTAAAAGACTTACATCAGATCATGTCCAAAATATGTTAGTTGAGAGGTCCCTTTTGGTTGCTACACATGCGAGAATACTCTCACCTCATCATCCAAATTCCAGTATCTGCCCCTGTCTCGGTCGTCCGACGTGTCTCGGACGTCCGGCAGCTAAACTCATTCCGGACGTCCGGCCAGTGTCGGTCGTCCGACGGCTAAATTCACTCCGGACGTCCGACGCCTGTCGGACGTCCGACACATCGGGGCCCTATAAATAGCAGGGCGCGGGCTGGGCTTTGCCCTAGCCCCCACGCGCCTCCTTTTCCCCCAACAGCCGCCGCCGCCAGCACGAGGAGAGCTCGCCCGCGCCGCCACCTCTGGGATCTGCCTGATCTCCTCCGCGGGATCCGATCTCCTCCACGGGATCCATCTCTTCTTCCTCTCCTCTCTCGATCTGCAGGTATCTCCTCCGTTCCCCTCGCGTTTGGATTCCTTTTCTCCCAAGTTCACGTGTTCATTCATATGGTTTGCCCGTGACCGTTCCCCATTGGGTTTCCATCCGTGTAGGTTTGTGTGCATCATCCCCAAGATTAAGCACGCCGCCCGGAAGGACGCTGCTGGCTCATCCGCTCGTGCCCCTACTGGCACGGGGTCGGACTCGGAAGGGCAACGTCATCCCTTCAAACAGACTTCCCGGCGTCCTCCGTCTCAACAGCTCCCCTCGTCGTCTGATGGCTCCGACTTCGAGGATGGGCTTGCCGCCGAGGACCGTGCTGACCAGCCCGCCGTTCGGAGGTCCATGCCAAAGCCCGGGACCCACAGGCCCTCCTATATGCCACCACCTCCTCCTGAACAGCCCAAAGGTGAAGCTCATCGCATCTCACTTGAACCTCCTGCTCCTTAGGTCGTGAAGTGAAGAACTTCACCACGGTTGCTAAGTCTTCCTATTTCACTTTCCGCCGCGACGTTGATCAATTCTCTGTCGTACGTGACTCTATGGACTCACGTTTCCGCACAAACATCCAGGTGGACATCTTTACTACGGTCATAGTTCCTAAGGGTCTCTCTGTTCATCACTTCATAGATCTTGAGCATATTCGCACGCACCCGGTGAAATACCCCGGTGCCATTGAGCTCATTGAGTCATCGGGGCTTGCTTCCCCCTTTGCTTTTCGTCGCGATTTTAACGCTGCTGCTATTCACTAGTTCTATGCCACATGTTTCTTTTGTCCAAACAACACTGTTAGCTGGATAACCTCAGACGTTCACTTCACAACCTCTTATGATACGTTTGTTGCCGCACTTGGTTTCCCCAACTCCGGCTTCAAAATTCATAAGAATGATCCTAACCATGCACATAAGCCAATTGAGGCGTGTGGGTATCTCCTCAAACCACTCCGTGAACTTGATGCCGATGAACGAATGAAGGATCTTAACCAGGTATCCATCTGGCGTTCTCCCTACTTTATCATCTTTCAGTGTCTTATCCGCACTATCTATCCCAAGATGGGTGATAAGGGATCCTGCAGTGGCTACTGTATTGACATGATGTCACATTTTTACGAGCACCCCAAGAGCAAAATTAATGTGCCTCACTTTCTATGGCAAGAGATTTGGCTTGCTAGTTTTCAATACAAGCGAGCCTTCCCTCATGCCCCCTTCATCCAGGCTCTTATTAACCATGTTGCTGACTTCACTGTTGCTGTCACTCACACACATCACAAGTGGGTCATTCCCGCTCACATGGCAGATAACTATGCTCCCAATAAAATCCCGTCATCCACCTCCACTCGCCGCACTGCTGCCCGTTCAGCAACTCCTTCATCTAGCTCAGCTCCTCTCGGTCGCTTTGCCAAATTCATTGGCAAGGCACATTCTGCTATGATGAAGGCCTTCTCTTTCCATTGCTGTCAAACCCATGATGTGGTTTCTCGTCTCATCTCCTCCAAGAATTCCCTCAAGGCTCGCCTGAGAGACTCGGGCGCTCTTGATGTGACTGACGATGAGGTCCTTCCTGATGCTCCTCCTTCTGACTTTGGCTTCCCATCTGGTCCTGAGTGGGCTTATTTTCTTGATGAGGCTGGTGGCAGTGGTTTGCCTGATGATGAGGATGATGCCTGATTAATGATGATATTGATGAGGGTGATCTTTGAGTATGTGATATCATTGCCGGTTTTCCCTCCTTTTTGGTCCTTGATGCCAAAGGGGGAGAACATTATCTTATCTTAGTTTCGATTTTAGTTCCTCTCACAATGTATGGTATGATGTATTATGTCGAACTTAATGATGTGTCATCATGTAACAATACTTATGGATGGTGTGCTATGCCATCACCTATGGATGATGTATTGTTGAACTATCATGTGGTGATGAGATATCACGATATTATCGTTGTGTCATATGATGATGAGTTTTATGCTATCCTATTGATTCATATGATATGCTATGTATTGCTGAACTATTATGGTGTTATATCATGCTATTATCTTCTTGCACACATTAAGGGGGAGCTCCCGCACTTACCTATTTTACTATGCATATAATAAGGGGGAGCTTCATAAGCATCATAACAAATCTCTCCTAAGCCGCACATGTTTATTACTATTTTTGAGAGCTATATGTATGTTGTCATCAACTACCAAAAAGGGGGAGATTGAAAGTGCAGTCATGCCCTTAATCGTGTTTTGGTGTTGCTGACAACACACATATAGATAACTAATCACTAATCCCCTTTAAGCTACTGTGAATGATCATGTGTTGATAAGGACAGCTCATGTGCTAACAAGGACAAGATCAAGATAAGCATTCCTGAGCACTACATGCTTGATGTGGACAAATGAAGATGAATATATAAGCTAGGCTTTCCACATTGTGTATGGAAGAGCTACTTGAAGACTTCATCATGTCTTGCTTTCGACATTGAGCCAAGAAGGAACAACAACATCAAGCTCAAGTGAAAGGGCTAACTCAAGGTATCAGTTCCTTTGAAGTTAGTGGTGCGGAATGATGATCAGCGAATAAAAGTATACACTCAAGTATGGATCATCGGTACCCCTTTTACAATTCTTGAGTCTTTAGGGATCCCGCACTATTAAGAGGGGATCACAGGTTTTGTGATGAACTTGCTCAAACTAGATATCCACTATTTTGCTCATACCACATCTTCACTATTCTGCTCAATACCCCATCTTCACTACTTTGCTTTTATCTCAAAACAGGACTAATGCCTCAGACTTCCGGCTCCCTCCGAACGTCCGAGGGCCGGTCGAGGGTCGGACGACCGACAAGCTTCGGAAATCCAGAGCTCTACACCAGAAGAACTTGAGCCATATAACTCGGACTTCCGGCTCCCTCCGGACGTCCGAGGGCCGGTCGACCGACCAGCTTTGGAAATCCGGAGCCCTGCACCAGAAGAACGTGAGCCATATAACTCGGACTTCCAGCTCCCTCCGGACGTCCGAGGGCCAGACGTCCGTCCCCTTTCGGAAATCCGGAATCTTGCACCAGAAGAAGTTGAGTCGAATAACTCGGACTTCCGGCCTTTCTCCGGATGTCCGGTCCCTGTACAACTCACAGTGATTCCAGACATATCTACAGCCCTCGGACGACCGACCCCTGTCGGACGTCCGACCCCTTGTGGACGCCCGGACATCCGTGAACTGCCGGATGTCCGAACCCTGTGTGACTTAAAGTGTCCCCAACGACTGTTTTACACTCCCCACTATATATACCCCCTCCCACTTCGTGAGAGGGTGTCCAACACAGCTATATCCTCATAAGAACACATTTCTACCTCACACACATTTGCTCACACCAAATCTTAGATCCCAAGAGCATTTGTGAGCCCCTTTTAGAGTTGTTCCAATAAAAATATAGATCGTCTCCCTCTCCTTCTCTCAACCCAAGCTATTTGAGATTTGAGAAATTTTTGAGCATTCCCCGTGATCTTGTTACTCTTGGAGGTTGGAGACTCCTAGGAGGTAGGAGTTCTTCGGAGAGGAATCAATCCGTGTGATTACCCCCAGAAAATTTTGTGAGGGTTTGGAAGCCACCTCAAAGGCTTACCACTAGTGGTTGAGAAACGCCTTCGTGGTGTTATCTCAAAGGGAGAATAGGGTGAGCCTTCATGGCATTGGTGTGCCTTCGTGGTAACATCCACCTCTCTAACGGTGACTAGCTTCCCTCCAAGGAAGTGAACATCGGGATACATCTTCGTCTCAGTGACCTTGATTATCCTTAACCCTAACTCCTTACTTGTGGTTTACTTGTGTTACTTGAGCATACACACATTGCATATTGGTTGTGCTCATTATATTGTGTTGGCTATTTCTTGTACAAGATTAATCATTCAAGCATACCCTCTATATCCACACGTTCACACTTGCAGCTTTTGATATATCGTGTGCTTTAGTGTGATCTAGTATCTTGTGTCGCTCACCTACTTGTCGTGTGATATAGCTCAAGTAAGTTTGTGTTACTTACTTGTGCTTGTTAGTAACTGTATTGTGTCCATCTTGGTAGATCGTGTTGTTGTTACACGTTGCAGTGCCTAGTGCATTTGGGATTTGTGCTTGACAAGTACCCTCTTAGTTTATTTCCGCATTAGGTTTAAGCCAAATCCTAAGAAGTTTTTAAATAGCCTATTCACCCCCCCTCTAGGCGTCATCGAGGTCTTTTCAGACCTGGGGGCTCGCTGGCCGGCCCGTGCCCTCTATCTATTTCATAACCGGTTGAATAGTGCGAGCAAAGCAAAAAACCCTTACCACCCTGCCTAGCTACAGACCGGCTCTCGGCTGTCCCGCTAGCGGACTCTGGGACGAAAAAAACATGCCGCATGCCGACGCCAACTACAAAGACACAGCCGGCTTGGGCTAGTCGAACCCTCCGCGGTCATTATTCAGCCGTCCTCCGCCGCACTCGTCCTAAGTCTAAACGATCCCGCGGCTCCAAAAATCCACGGTGAGTCCCCCCAAAGGCAGAAGCCCCGTCCCAGTCACAAACCAGCTCCCGGCTGTTGGGCTGGCGAGGCAGAAGCCGGAAAAGGGTGAGGCTTTGGAAAAACAGAAGCCAAAGGAAGAGAAAACAGAAGACGAGTCAGCAAGCATGAATTTTCCAAACAAACACACATATATTACAAACAGGCTTAAACGGCCCACGACCACTAGTTCAGTATGTTACACCCATAGTGGGTGGAATTGCAAACTAAACAAAATGCTGGAAGAAAGAGATTCTACTCGGTGCCGGCTCCATCCTTGGCTCCAACGTCGCCCGCGGCTCCCGTGGCGCCCGAGGTAGACACTCCATCTCCGGCTCTACCGCTACCCGCGTCGCCCTTCACGCCCGTATCCTCCTCCATCGAGGGATCGACGTACGCGGTGCCGCTGGAGTCGGTACCCTCGAGCTCCATCTCACCGGCGCTGCCTTCAGAGTCGTGAAGGGCCAGCAAGTACCGACCCCCCAGAATCGTGCTGCCATCGGCCCTCTGCTTGGGGACGTACTCGTTCCATGGGGCAAACGACGCAAGACCACTAGCCCGCAAGAGCATATCGTCTTCGATCGCTGTGAGCTTCGATTCATGCCGGCATGCTGGGCTGCAAGCAGGCCCAAGTCAAGGTCCGAGTACCACGACTTGGCAACCCGGAGCGCCATGTACGCCCCGGCTCACGCCGTCGAGGCTCACTAGTCATCCAGCCGGGCGCTCCCAGCTTCTAGCCACCTCGATAGCCGTCTCATGGATTCCGGCTCCACCGCACTCGACTAGAGCGTGTGGACCATGGACATCTCGATCTTCTAGAGCCTAGCCAGGGCTCGCTCCACCTCCGTCCAGCGGGCCTTGGAGGCGAGCCCCGGTGATCACGAGATGATGTATATACTTCTCGCACCCCATTGGTTACCCCAAGTGGAAGGTTGAGATGTAGTCAGCAGCATGTTTTCCCTTACACGGAGACTGTAAGGTTTATCGAACCAGGAGGACTCCTAGGATCAACAAGTAGGTGTCTCCTGTCCTGGTCAGCAGAAGACATAGACCTGCACACACAGCAAATAACTTTGCTCCCAACGAGTACATACAAGTTGTCAATCTCTCCGGCCTTGTAGTTTGCAAAGGATCAAAACACAAGCGGGAAAGTAATAGTGATTGCAACAGAAAAGTAAATGAAAGCGGTAAATGAAGGAGGTGTAAACAATGATGGTGATATGGACCGGAGTCACATGATGTTCACTAGTGATGTCTCTCTCCCAAAAGACGATAAACAACTATGCTTGGGTAAACAAATCACAGTTGGGCAATTGGCAGAATTATGAACGCACCGCAATGCTAATTATGCTACTTGATAGTTAGAGGTTCAATAGTAATGGGCAGTACACCAAGACAAGTAGACCATTTATTCATCAGCATCTACTTACTAATCATCCACCTTGAGATATCTATCCAGAACATCTCGCCGGTATTAAGTTGCGAGCCCCACCCAAAGTGTAAACTCAAAGCAATGGACAACTGCATTAATGAACTATGTGTAAGGTAAACAATCCTTGCAACCGTGGTCACAAGCACCATTGTTTTCTCCCTCGTGGCAACAAGCACATACCCTAGTCTCATGTTTTTGTCACTCAAGCTAGACATCGAGGGGCATGAACCCACAATCATGCATAATGCTTGATACGTCCATTTTGCATCATGTTTTCATGTTGATATTTATCGCTTCTTTTGCTGTTATTTGACTTCACGGTACTATTCTTATGCATTTTCTCTCTTATTTTGCAAGGTTTACATGAAGAGGGAGAATACCGGCAACTGGAATTCTGGCCTGAAATTGGAGCAAAGTTGAGATACCTATTCTGCGCAACTCCAAACGCCGTGAAAATCAACGAAGATTTTTTTCGCAATATATAAAAAATACTAGGCCGAAGAAGTACCAGAGGAGGGCCAGGGGGTGGCCACAAGCCTGCACGGCGCGGCCACCCTCCCAGGCCGGGCCATGGGGGCTTGTGGGCACCCTGTTGGCCCACTTGCTCCCCTCTTTTGCTATATGGAGGGTTTCGTCCAGGAAAAAATAAGAAGGGAGCTTTTTTGTGGTTTCGCCGCCGCCACGAGGCGGAACTTGAGCAGAACCAATCTAGAGCTCCGGCAAGACGATTCTGCCGGGGAAACTTCCCTCCCGGAGGGGGAAATCGTCGCCATCGTCATCACCAACACTCCTCTCCTCGGAGGGGACTCGTCACCATCAACATCTTCATCAGCACCATCTCGTGTCCAAACCCTAGTTCATCACTTGTAACCAATCTCCATCTCGCGACTCCGATTGGTACTTGTAAGGTTGCTAGTAGTGTTGATTACTCTTTGTAGTTGATGCTAGTTGGATTACTTGGTGGAAGAGTTTATGTTCAGATCCTTGATGCTATTCATTACACCTCTAATCATGATTATGATTATGCTTCGTGAGTAGTTACTTTTGTAACTGAGGACATGGGATAAGTCATGCTAATAATAGTCATGTGAATTTGGTATTCGTTCGGTATTTTGATATTGTGTATGTTGTTTTTCCTATAGTGGTGTTATGTGAACATCGACTACATAACACTTCACCATTATTTGGGCCTAGAGGAAGGCATTGGGAAGTAGTAAGTAGATGATGGGTTGCTAGAGTGACAGAAGCTTAAACCCTAATTTATGCATTACTTCGTAAGGGGCTGATTTGGATCTACTAGTTTAATGCTATGGTTAGACTTTGTATTAATTCTTCTTTCATAGTTGTTGATGCTTGCGAGAGGGGTTAATCATAAGTGGGATTCTTGTCCAAGTATGGGAAGTACCCAAGCGCCGGTCCACCCACATATCAAACTATCAAAGTAACAAACGCGAATCATATGAACATGATGAAACTAGCATGACAGAAATTCCCGTGTGTCCTCGGGAGCGTTTTTGCTCCTATAAGACTTTGTCCAGGCTTGTCCCTTGCTACAAAAGGGATTGGGCCACTTTGCTGCACCGTTGCTAATTTTGTTACTTGTTGCTCGCTACGAATCATCTCACCACACAAACACTTGTTACCGACAATTTCAGTGCTTGCAGATTTTTCCTTGCTGAAAACCACTTGTCAGATCCTTCTGCTCCTTGTTGGGTTCGACACTCTTACTTATTGAAAGGACTACGATTGATCCCCTATACTTGTGGGTCATCAAGACTCTTTTCTGGCACCGTTGCCGGGGAGTGGAGCGACTTTGGTAAGTGGAACTTGGTAAGGAAACATTCATATAGTGTGCTGAAATTTCTTGTCACTTATCACTATGGATACTAATCCTTTGAGGAGCTTGTTCGGGGTATCTTCACCTCGAATGGAAGCATAAAGAGTTGCTCCTCAAGTTGCTACACCTACTAAACATATTTGCTTTGAATTTCTTTCGGGTATGCTTGAGAAACTGCTGGCTAATCCTTTTACAGGAGATGGAACATCACATCCAGCTTTGCATCTAATCTATGTAGATGATGTTTGTGGTTTATTTAAGCTTGCAGGTGTGCCCGAGGATGAGGTCAAGAAGAAGGTATTTCCTTTATCTTTGAAGGATAAGGCGTTGACATGGTATAGGCTATGTGATGATACTGGATCATGGGACTACAATCGGTTGAAATTGGAATTTCATCAAAAGTTTTATCCTATGCATTTAGTACATCGTGATCGGAATTATATTTATAATTTTTGGCCTCGTGACAGAGAAAGCATCGTTCAAGCTTTGGGGGAGCTTAAATCAATGTTATATTCATGCCCCAATCATGAGCTCTCGAGAGAAATTATCATTCATAACTTCTATGCTCGGCTTTCTCATGATGATCGCACCATGCTTGACACTTCTTGTACCAGTTCTTTTATGAAGAGAGATATTGAATTCAAGTGGAATTTATTGGAGAGAATTAAACGCAACTCTGAAGATTGGAAGTTTGAAGAAGGTAAGGAGTCAGGTATGAATTTCACTTTTGATTGTGTTAAATCCTTTGTTGAGACAAATACTTTTTGTGATTTTAGCGCTAAGTATGGACTTGACTCTGAGATAGTAGCTTCATTGTGTGAATCTTTTTCCGCTCATGTTGATCTCCCCAAAGAGAAGTGGTTTAAATTTCATCCTCCTTTAGAAGTCAATGTAGTTAAACCCACTACAGTTGAAGAGAAAGTCATTGCCTATAATGATCCTGTGGTACCCAATGCTTACATTGAGAAACCTCCTTCCCTGTTAGGATAAAGGATCATTCTAAAGCTTCAACTGTGATACGTAGAGGCTATATTAGAACACCTACACCCCCTGAGCAAATTAGAGTTGAACCTAGCATTGCTATTATCAAAGATCTTCTGTCTGAAGAAGTTGAGGGACATAATATTCACTTTTGTGAAGATGCTGCTAGAATTGCTAAACCTCATGTTAGAGACAAACATAGGCATGTTGTTGGCATGCCTGTGGTTTCTGTTAAGATAGGAGATCATTGTTATCATGTCTTATGTGACTTGGGTGCTAGTGTTAGTTCAATACCGCAATCCTTATACGATGAAGTCAAAGATGAGATTGCACCTATTGAGATAGAACCTATAGATGTCACTATTCAGCTTACTAATAGAGATACTATCTGCCCTGTGGGAACTGTTAGGGATGTTGAAGTCTTGTGTGGTAAAACGAAGTATCCTGCTGATTTCCTCGTTCTTGCTACCGCACAAGATAACTTTTGTCCCATCATATTTGGCAGACCTTTTCTCAACACTATCAATGCTCATATTGATTGTGAGAAGCAAACCGTCACTGTTGGCTTTGAAGGAGTGCCACATGAGTTCAATTTCTCTAAGTTCGGTAGACAACCTCATGAAAAGGAGTTGCCTAGTAGGGATGAAACTATTGCCTTAGCCTCTATTGCCGTGCCTCCTACTGATCCCTTAGAGCAATACTTGCTTGAGCATGAAAATGATATGCATATGGATGAAAGGGATGAAATAGATAGAGTTGTCTTAGAACAATATCCTATCCTTAAGAATCATCTGCCTGTTGAACTGCTTGGGGATCCACCCCCACCAAAGGGTGATCCCGTGTTCGAGCTTAAACAGTTGCCTGATACTCTTAAGTATTCCTATCTTGATGAAAAAGAGATATATCCTGTTATTATTAGTGCTAGCCTCTCAGAGCAGGAAGAAAAGAAGTTACTAAAAACTCCGAGGAAGCACCGTGCTGCTATAGGAAACACTCTTGATGATCTTAAGGTCATTAGTCCCACTCTATGCAAGCACAAGATCAAAACTGATCCTGAATTCAAACCAGTTGCTGATCATCAAAGGAGATTGAATCCTAAGATGAAATAAGTAGTGAGAAAAGAAATACTAAACCTCCTAGAAGCATGTATTATCTATCCTGTTGCTCATAGCGATTGGTGAGTCCGGTGCATTGCGTACCTAAGAAAGGAGGCATTACCATTGTCCCTAATGATAAGGATGAGTTGATCCTACAAAGGATTATTGCTGGCTATAGGATGGTGATTGATTTTAGGAAGTTTAATAAAACCACTAGGAAAGATCATTACCCACTTCCTTTTATCGACCAAATGCTAGAAAGACTATCCAAACACACACACTTCTGCTTTCTAGACGGTTATTATGGTTTCTCCCAAATACCAGTTGCACAATCTGATGTGGATAAAACCACTTTCACCTGCCCTTTCGGTACCTTTGCTTATAGACGTATGCCTTTTGGCTTATGTAATGCACCTGCCACCTTTCAAAGATGTATGATGGCTATATTCTCTGACTTTTGTGAAAAGATTGTCTAGGTTTTGATGGATGACTTCTCCGTTTACGGGTCTTCCTTTGATGATTGCCTCAGCAACCTTGATCGAGTCTTGCAGAGATGTAAAGACACCAATCTTGTCTTGAACTGGGAGAAGTGCCACTTTATGGTTAATGAAGGCATCGTCTTAGGACATAAAATGTCTGAAAAAGGTATTGAAGTCGATAAGGCTAAGGTTGATGCAATCGAGAAAATGCCATACCCCACAGATATCAAAGGAATAAGAAGTTTCCTTGGTCATGCTGGTTTCTATAGAAGGTTCATTAAAGACTTCCCTAAGATTTCTAGGCCTCTTACCAATCTCTTGCAAAAGGATATTCCTTTTGTCTTTGACGATGATTGTGAGGAAGCCTTCGAAATACTTAAGAGGGCTTTGATAACTGCACCTATTGTTCAACCACCTGATTGGAACCTACCCTTTGAAATCATGTGAGATGCTAGTGATTATGCTATTGGTGTTGTTCTAGGGCAAAGAGTTGATAAGAAGTTGAATGTTATTCACTACGCTAGTAAAACTCTAGACAGTGCCCAGAGAAACTATGCTACTACGGAGAAGGAATTTTTAGCAGTCGTGTTTGCATGTGAAAAGTTCAGGTCTTACATAGTTGATTCCAAAGTCACTATTCACACTAATCATGCTGCTATTAAGTACCTCATGGAGAAGAAGGACGCTAAACCTAGACTTATCAGATGGGTTCTCTTGCTACAAGAATTTGATTTGCACGTTGTTGACAGAAAGGGTGCTGATAACCCAGTAGCAGATAAGTTGTCTAGGTTGGAGAACGTCCTTGATGACCCACAACCTATTGATGATAGCTTTCCCGATGAGCAACTGAATGTCATCAATGCTTCACGTAGTGCACCGTGGTATGCGGATTATGCAAACTATATCGTTGCCAAATACATACCACCTAGTTTCACATACCAGCAAAAGAAGAAGTTCTTCCTTGACTTGAGACACTACTTTTGGGATGATCCTCACCTTTATAAGGAAGGAGTAGATGGTGTTATTAGACGTTGTGTACCTGAACATGAACAGGGACAGATCCTACAGAAGTGTCACTCCGAGGCCTACGGAGGACACCATGCGGGAGATAGAACTGCACACAAGGTATAGCAATCAGGTTTCTATTGGCCCACTCTCTTCAAGGATGCCCGTAAGTTTGTCTTGTCTTGTGACGAATGTCAAAGAATAGGTAATATTAGCAAATGTCAAGAAATGCCTATGAACTATTCACTTGTCATTGAACCATTTGATGTTTGGGGATTTGATTATATGGGACCTTTTCAAAAATCCAACGGGTATACTCACATCTTAGTTTCTGTTGATTACGTCACTAAGTGGTTAGAAGCTATCCCCACTAGTAGTGCTGATCACAACACTTCTATCAAGATGCTGAAAGAAGTTATCTTCCCTAGATTTGGAGTCCCTAGATATCTAATGACCGACGGTGGTTCACACTTCATTCATGGTGCTTTCCGTAAAACGCTTGCTAAGTACGATGTCAACCATAGAATTGCGTCTCCCTACCACCCTCAGTCCAGTGGTCAAGTAGAGCTAACTAATAGAGAGATTAAACTGATTCTGCAAAAGACTGTCAACAGGTCTAGAAAGAATTGGTCTAAGAAGCTCGATGATGCACTGTGGGCTTATAGAACTGCCTATAAGAATCCCATGGGCATGTCTCCATACAAAATGGTGTATGGGAAAGCATGTCACTTACCTCTTGAGCTAGAGCATAAAGCTTATTGGTCAATCAAAGAGCTCAACTTTGATTTCAAACTTGCCAGTGAGAAGAGGTTATTTGTGTTGGGAACGTAGCATGGGAAACAAAAATTTTCCTACGCGCACGAAGACCTATCATGGTGATGTCCATCTACGAGAGGGGATTTCCGATCTACGATGATCTCGGCCTTCTTGATCCAGCAAGAGAGACGGAGAGGTAGATGAGTTCTCCGGCAGCGTGACGGCGCTCCGGAGGTTGGTGGTGATCTAATCTCAGTAGGGCACAGCCCGAGCTCCACAGAAACGCAATCTAGAGGTAAAACCGTGGAGGTATGTGGTCGGGCTGCCGTGGCAAAAGTTGTCTCAAATCAGCCCTAAAACCCCACTATATATAGGAGAGAGAGGGGGGACCTTGCCTTGAGGCTCAAGGAGCCCCAAGGGGGTCGACTGAGCCAAGGGGGGGAAGTCCTCCCCTTCCAAACCGAATCCAACTAGGTTTGGAAGGTGGAGTCCTTCTCTCCTTTCCCACCTCCTCTTTTTTTTCTTTTCTCTTTGATTTTCTTCCTATGGCGCATAGAGCCTTCTTGGGCTGTCCCACCAGCCCACCAAGGGCTGGTGCGCCACCCCCAAGGCCTATGGGCTTCCTCGGGGTGGGTTGCCCCCCCGGTGAACACCCGGAACCCATTCGTCATTCCCGGTACATTCCCGGTAACTCCGAAAACCTTCCGGTAATCAAATGAGGTCCTCCTATATATCAATCTTCGTTTCCGGACCATTTCGGAAACCCTCGTGACATCCGTGATCTCATCCGAGAGTCCGAACAACATTCGGTAACCAACCATATAACTCAAATACGCATAAAACAACGTCGAACCTTAAGTGTGCAGACCCTGCGGGTTCGAGAACTATGTAGACATGACCCGAGAGACTCCTCGGTCAATATCCAATAGCGGGACCTGGATGCCCATATTGGATCCTACATACTCTACGAAGATCTTATCGTTTGAACCTCAGTGCCAAGGATTCATATAATCCCGTATGTCATTCCCTTTGTCCTTCGGTATGTTACTTGCCCGAGATTCGATCGTCGGTATCCGCATACCTATTTCAATCTCGTTTACCGGCAAGCCTCTTTACTCGTTACGTAATACAAGATCCCACAACTTACACTAAGTCACATTGCTCGCAAGGCTTGTGTGTGATGTTGTATTACCAAGTGGGCCCCGAGATACCTCTCCGTCACACGGAGCGACAAATTCCAGTCTTGATCCATACTAACTCAACGAACACCTTTGGAGATACCTGTAGAGCATCTTTATAGTCACCCAGTTACGTTGCGATGTTTGATACAGACAAAGCATTCCTCCGGTGTCAGTGAGTTATATGATCTCATGGTCATAGGAACAAATACTTGACACGCAGAAAACAGTAGCAACAAAATGACACGATCAACATGCTACATCTATTAGTTTGGGTCTAGTCCATCACATGATTCTCCTAATGATGTGATCCCGTTATCAAGTAACAACACTTGCCTATGGCCAGGAAACCTTGACCATCTTTGATCAACGAGCTAGTCAACTAGAGGCTTACTAGGGACAGTGTTTTGTCTATGTATCCACACAAGTATTATAGCATGGATAATAAACGATTATCATGAACAAAGAAATATAATAACAACTAATTATTACTGCCTCTAGGGCATATTTCCAACAGTCTCCCACTTGCAGTAGAGTCAATAATCTAGTTCACATCACCATGTGATTTCAACGAATCCAACACCCATATAGTTATGGGGTCTGATGACGTCTTGCTCGTGAGAGAGGTTTTAGTCGACGGTTCTGAAACTTTCAGATCCGTGTGTTCTTTACAAATCTTTATGTCATCTTATAGATGCTGCTACTATGTGCTATTCGGAAATACTCCAAACATCTACTCTACTATACGAATCCGTTTCACTACTCATAGTTATTCGGATTAATGTCAAAGCTTGCATCGATGTAACCCTTTACGACGAACTCTTTAACCACCTCCATAATTGAGAAAAATTCCTTAGTCTATTTAGTTACTAAGGATAACTTTGACCGCTGATCAGTGATTCAATCCTGGATCACTCTGTGTACCTCTTAACAGACTTACTGCAAGGCACACATCAGGTGCGGTACTCAGCATGGCATACTTTAGAGTCTACGGCTAAGGCATAGAAGACGACCTTCGTCTATTCTCATCATTCTGCCGGGGTCGGGTTTTGAGTCTTACTCAAATTCACACCTTACAACGCAACCAAGAACTCCTTCTTTGCTGATCTATTTTGAACTCCTTCAAAAACTTGTCAAGGCATTCATCTTGTTGAAACTTCTATTAAGCGCTTTCGATCTATCTCCATAGATCTTTGATGCTCAACGTTCAAGTAGCGCAATCCAGGTATTCCTTTGAAAACTCCTTTCGAACAACCTTGTATGCTTCACAGAAATTCTACATTACTTCTGATCCACAATATGTCAACCACATATACTTATCAGAAATTCTATAGTGCTCCCACTCACTTCTTTGGAAATACAAGTTTCTCATAAACCTTGTACAAACCCAAAATCTTTGATCACCTCATCA
The DNA here is from genome assembly GCF_904849725.1 of Hordeum vulgare subsp. vulgare. NCBI lineage: Eukaryota > Viridiplantae > Streptophyta > Magnoliopsida > Poales > Poaceae > Hordeum > Hordeum vulgare. The sequence continues at coordinate 396,200,297 of NC_058522.1, read as the reverse complement.
AAGTGTATATTCCAACTCCGAGATGCTTGCACCAGTCCATTGAAGGATCGTTGGAGCTTGCATATTTTTTAGTATCTTTAGGATCGACAAAACCTTCTGGTTGTATCCCATACAATGTTTGCTCAAGGAAACCGTCGAGGAAACAATGTTTTGACATCCTATGTGCAATATTTCATAAATAATGCAGCAACTACTAACATAATTCTAACAGACTTTCAGCATCGCTACGAGTGAGAAAGTCTCCTCATAGTCAACTGTTTGATCTTGTCGGAAACATCTTTGCAACAAGTCGAGCTTTTCTTAATAGTGACTTATCACCATCATTGTCCGTCTTCCTTTTAAAGATCCATCTTTACTCAATAGTCCTATGACCATCAAGTAGTTCTTCCAAAGTCTACACTTTGTTTTCATACATGGATCCCCTCTCGGATTTCATGGCTTCCAGCCATTTGTCGGAATCCGGGCCCACCATTGCTTTCTCCATAACTCGTAGGTTCATTGTTGCTCAACAACATGACCTCCAAGACAGGGTTACCGTACCACTCTGCAGTAGTACGCGACCTTGTCAACCTACGAGGCTTGTAGTAACTTGATCCGATGCTCGATGATCACCATCATCAGCTTTCACTTCAATTGGTGTAGGCGCCACAGGAACAACTTCCTGCGCCCTGCTACACATTGGTTGAAGTGATGGTTCAATAACCTCATCAAGTTCTACCACCCTCCCACTCAATTCTTTCGAGAGAAACCTTTCCTCGAGAAAGAATCCGTTTCTAGAAACAAACACTTTGCTTTCGGATCTGAGATAGGAGATGTACCCAACTGTTTTGGATATCCTATGAAGATGCATTTATCCATTTCGGGTTCGAGCTTATCAGACTGAAACTTTTTCACATAAGTGTCAAAGCCCCAACCTTTCAAGAAATGACAGTTTAGATTTCTCTAAACCTCAGTCTATACTGTGTCATCTCAACGGAAATACGCGGTGCCCTATTTAAAGTGAATGCGGTTGTCTCTAATGCATAACCCATAAACGATAGTGGTAATTCGATAAGAGACATCATAGCATGCACCATACCAAATAGTGCGTGGTTATAACGTTCAGACACATCATCACACTATGATGTTCCAGGTGGCATGAACTGCGAAACAATTTCCACATTGTCTTAACTGCGTACCAAAACTCGTAACTCAGATATTCATTTCTATGATCATATCGTAGACCGTTTATCCTCTTGTTACGACGAACTTCACTCCAAAACAGAATTGAACTTTTCAATATTTCAGACTTGTGATTCATTAAGTAAATACTCTTGTATCTACTCAAATCGTCACTGAAGTAAGAACATAATGATATCCACTGCGTGCCTCAGCACCCATTGGACTGCATACATCAAAATGTATCACTTCCAACAAGTTACTATCTTGTTTCATCTCAATGAAAACAAGGCCTTGCTCATGTGGTATGATTTGCATGTCACTAGTGATTCAAAATCAAGTGAGTATAAAGATCCATCAGTATGGAGCCTCTTCATGCAATTTATACCAACATGACTCAAGTGGCAGTGCCACAAGTAAGCGGTACTATCATCATTACCTCATATCTTTTGGCACCAATATCATGAACATGTGTAACACTATGATCGAGATTCAATAAACCATTGAAGGTGATTATTCAAGCAAATAGAGTAACCATTATTCTCTTTAAATGAATAATCCTATTGCACTAAACACGATCCAATCATTATCATGCTTAACTCAAGCACCAAATAACAATTATTTAGGTTTAACACCAATCCCGATGGTAGAGGGAGTGTGCGACGTTTGATCATATCAACCTTGGAAACACTTCCAACACGTATCGTCACCTCGCCTTTAGCTAGTCTCCGTTTATGCCGTAGCTTTAATTTCGTGTTACTAATCACTTAGCAACCGAACCGGTATCCAATACCCTCATGCTACTAGGAGTACTAGTAAAGTACACATCATGTATATCAAATATACTTCTTTCGACTTTTGCCAGCCTTCTTATCTACCAAGTATCTAGAGTTGCTCCGCCTCTGTGACTGTTCCCCTCATTACAGAAGCACTTAGTCTCAGGTTTGGGTTTAATCTTGGGTCTCTTCATTAGTGCAGCAACTGTTTTACCGTTTCACGAAGTATCCCTTCTAGCCCTTGCCTTTCTTGAAACTTAGTGGTTTTACAAACCATCAACTGTTGATGCTCCTTCTTGATTTCTACTTTCGCAGTGTCAAACATCGCGAATCGCTCAAGGATCATTGTATCTATCCTTGATATGTTATAGTTCATCACGAAGCTCTCACAGCTTGGTGGCAGTGACTTTGGAGAACTATCACTATCTCATCTGGAAGATTAACTCCCACTTGATTCAAGCAATTGTCGTACTCAGACAATCTGAGCACACGCTCAACGATTGAGCTTTTCTCCTTTACTTTGTTGACAAAGAATCTTGTTGGAGGTCTCGTACCTCTTAACAAGGGCACAAGCATGAAATCACAATTTCATCTCTTTAGAACATCACTTATGTTCCGTGATGTTTCAAAACGTCTTCGGCGCCTTGCTTCTAAGCCATTAAGTATTTTGTACTGAACTATCGTGTAGTCATCAGAAACGTGTATGTCGGATGTTCACAACATCTACAAACGACGCTCGAGGTGCAGCACACCGAGTGCTGCATTAAGGACATAAGCCTTCTGCGCAGCAACGAGGACAATCCTCGGTTTACAGACTCAGTCTGCAAAGTTTGCTACTATCAACTTTCAACTAAATTTTCTCTAGGAACATATAAAAAACAGTAGAGCTATAGCGCAAGCTACATCGTAATTCGCAAAGACCATTAGACTATGTTCATGACAATTAGTTCAATTAATCATATTACTTAAGAACTCCCACTCAAAAAGTACATCTCTCTAGTCATTTGAGTGGCACATGATCCAAATCCACTATCTCAAGTCCGATCATCACGTGAGTCGAGAATAGTTTCAGTGGTAAGCATCTCTATGCTAATCATATCAACTATACGATTCATCCTCGACCTTTCGGTCTCATGTGTTCCGAGACCATGTCTGCACATGCTAGGCTCGTCAAGCTTAACCCGAGTGTTCCGCGTGTGCAACTGTTTTGCACACGTTGTATGTGAACGTTGAGTCTATCACACCCGATCATCACGTGGTGTCTCGAAACGAAGAACTGTCGCAACGGTGCATAGTCGGGGAGAACACAATTTCGTCTTGAAATTTTAGTGAGAGATCACCTCATAATGCTACCGTCGTTCTAAGCAAGATAAGGTGCAAAAAGGATTAACATCACATGCAATTCATAAGTGACATGATATGGCCATCATCACGTGCTCCTTGATCTCCATCACCAAAGCACCGGCACGATCTTCTTGTCACCGGCGCCACACCATGATCTCCATCAACATGTTGCCATCAGGGTTGTCGTGCTATTCATGCTATTACTACTAAAGCTACATCCTAGAAAAATAGTAAACACATCTGCAAGCACAAACGTTAGTTTAAAGACAACCCTATGGCTCCTGCCGGTTGCCGTACCATCGACGTGCAAGTCGATATTATCTATTACAACATGATCATCTCATACATCCAATATATCACATCACATCGTTGGCCATATCACATCACAAGCATACCCTGCAAAAACAAGTTAGACGTCCTCTAATTTTGTTGTTGCATGTTTTATGTGGTGACCATGGGTATCTAGTAGGATCGCATCTTACTTACGCAAACACCACAACGGAGATATATGAATTGCTATTTAACCTTATACATGGACCTCCTCGGTCAAATCCGATTCAACTAAAGTTGGAGAAACTGAGACTTGCCAGTCATCTTTGAGCAACGGGGTTACTTGTGGCGATGAAACCAGTCTCTCGTAAGCGTACGAGTAATGTCGGTCCAAGCCGCTTGAATCCAACAATACCGCAGAATCAAGAAAAGACTAAGGAGGGCAGCAAAACGCACATCACCGCCCACAAAAACTTTTGTGTTCTACTCGAGAAGACATCTACGCATGAACCTAGCTCATGATGCCACTGTTGGGAACGTAGCATGGGAAACAAAAATTTTCCTACGCGCACGAAGACCTATCATGGTGATGTCCATCTATGAGAGGGGTTTTCCGATGTACGTACCCTTGTAGATCGCACAGCAGAAGCGTTAAGAAACGCGGTTGATGTAGTGGAACGTCCTCATGTCCCTCGATCCGCCCCGCGAACCTTCCCGCGATCCGTCCCACGATCTAGTGCCGAACAGACGGCACCTCCGCGTTCAGCACACGTACAGCTCGACGATGATCTCGGCCTTCTTGATCCAGCAAGAGAGACGGAGAGGTAGATGAGTTCTCGGACAGCATGACGGTGCTCCGGAGGTTGGTGGTGATCTAATCTCAGCAGGGCACAGCCCGAGCTCCGCAGAAACGCGATCTAGAGGTAAAACCGTGAAGGTATGTGGTCGGGCTGCCGTGGCAAAAGTTGTCTCAAATCAGCCCTAAAACCCCACTATATATAGGAGAGAGAGGGGGGACCTTGCCTTGAGGCTCAAGGAGCCCCAAGGGGGTCGGCTGAGCCAAGGGGGGGAAGTCCTCCCCTTCCAAACCGAATCCAACTAGGTTTGGAAGGTGGAGTCCTTCTCTCCTTTCCCACCTCCCCTTTTTTTTCTTTTCTCTTTGATTTTCTTCCTATGGCGCATAGAGCCTTCTTGGGCTGTCCCACCAGCCCACCAAGGGCTGGTGCGCCACCCCAAGGCCTATGGGCTTCCTCGGGTTGGGTTGCCCCCCCGGTGAACACCCGGAACCCATTCGTCATTCCCGGTAACTCCGAAAACCTTTCGGTAATCAAATGAGGTCATCCTATATATCAATCTTCATTTCCGGACCATTCCAGAAACCCTCGTGACATCCGTGATCTCATCCCGGACTCCGAACAACATTCGGTAACCAACCATATAACTCAAATACGCATAAAACAACGTCGAACCTTAAGTGTGCAGACCCTGCGGGTTCAAGAACTATGTAGACATGACCCGAGAGACTCCTCGGTCAATATCCAATAGCGGGACCTGGATGCCCATATTGGATCCTACATATTCTACGAAGATCTTATCGTTTGAACCTCAGTGCCAAGGATTCATATAATCCCGTATGTCATTCCCTTTGTCCTTCGATATGTTACTTGCCCGAGATTCGATCGTCGGTATCCGCATACCTATTTCAATCTCGTTTACCGACAAGTCTCTTTACTCGTTCCGTAATACAAGATCCCGCAACTTACACTAAGTCACATTGCTTGCAAGGCTTGTGTGTGATGTTGTATTACCGAGTGGGCCCCGAGATACCTCTCCGTCACACAGAGCGACAAATCCCAGTCTCGATCCATACTAACTCAACGAACACCTTCGGAGATACCTGTAGAGCATCTTTATAGTCACCCAGTTACGTTGCGACGTTTGATACAGACAAAGCATTCCTCCGGTGTCAGTGAGTTATATGATCTCATGGTCATAGGAGCAAATACTTGACACGCAGAAAACAGTAGCAACAAAATGACACGATCAACATGCTACGTCTATTAGTTTGGGTCTAGTCCATCACATGATTCTCCTAATGATGTGATCCCGTTATCAAGTAACAACACTTGCCTATGGCCAGGAAACCTTGACCGTCTTTGATCAACGAGCTAGTCAACTAGAGGCTTACTAGGGACAGTGTTTTGTCTATGTATCCACACAAGTATTGTGTTTCCAATCAATACAATTATAGCATGGATAATAAACGATTATCATGAACAAAGAAATATAATAACAACTAATTATTACTGCCTCTAGGGCATATTTCCAAAAATTTGACATTAGCTCGCTTGATGAGTGGAGAACTCAAGCATATGAGAATGCCAAGCTCTTCAAAGAGAAGGTTAAGAGGTGCCATGATAAGAGGATACAAAAGCATGAGTTCAATGTAGATGATTATGTCTTGCTATATACCTCTCGTTTAAGATTGTTTGCAGGCAAGCTTCTCTCTAAATGGGAAGGTCCCTATGTTGTTGAGGAAGTATATCGTTCCGGTGCTATCAAGATCAACAACACAGAAGGTAATTGTCCGAGAGTGGTAAATGGGCAGAGAATCAAGCAATATATCTCAGGTACTCCCATAAATGTTGAAAGCAATATCATCAATACCATAACTCCGGAAGAATACCTAAGGGACATTTATCAGCCTCTTTCAGACTCCGAAAATGAAGAGGTATGTGATTCGGTAAGAAACAGAGTCCAAAACTTTTCCAATAGGAAATTTTGTCCGTTTTGGAATATTTGAAAAAATACAAAAATTGGAAGTAGTCCGGAAAGTGCGAGAGGAGGCGACAAGCCTGCACGGTGTGGGCCCACCCCCTGGCCACGCCGCGAGGGCTTGTGGCCACCTCGTGCGCCTCCCGGACTCCGTTTTCGTGCAGGGGACTCCTTCTGGTCTAGAAAAAATCATTATATATACTTTCGTTTGGTCTGACCCCGTATCACGCAGATTTCCTTTGTTTTTTGTTTCGAGCTTGTTTCTGTTGCAGATCTAGATCGCCATGACTTCCCCAAAGGCTCCTAAGGACAAGATCTTCGAGAAGGTCATCAATCCCTACCTCACGGAAGTGCTGCGACACCCTCAATCTATTGAGATGCGTGAGGGGATGTTGCACATCCGTGATGTTGAGGGGCCTAAGAAGACCGGAAGCGTGGAGACGAGGCTCGAAGCAATGGAGCAACAAGTCTTCAAGTGCCAAGGGATGGTGGAGCGTGGACTCAACACCAACCACATGATGACCACGGAGTTCACCAACAAGCACAAGATGGATGCCAATGACATTGGGAAGCACCTCTCGAGGCTCTATGATAGGGTTGATCAACTCCAGGGCGAGATCTATGACCTGCAGAACCAAAACTGTGAGTATGAGTATAGATTTAAATCAATAAAGTTGGCTGCAGATTTGAGGATTCCGGAGACTCGTTCATCTTTCCATGATGGAGCACCTATGCCTTGGAAGACGGAGGATCAAATTCATGTTGCAACAACTCCACCATCACCACCAAAGGAAGACAACTGAGCATTGGTATGGGCAATCCCCTTGGCTTGTGCCAAGCTTGGGGGAGTTGCCTCGGTATCGTATCACCATCACATCTTTTGCCTTTACCTTTGTTTTAGTTTTCCTTTTCAGTTTTCTTTTTCTCTAGTAGTTTAAAAGTCTTAGTGTTTTAGTCTTGAGTTTTGCTTTGTGTCACCCCATATGTATTCTTGCTCGTGAGCCATATAATAAATAGTGTCTTAGTTGAAGGGCTTTGCCTCTTGCCATGATCAAAAGAGTGAGAATAGAACAAAAGCATGAAAGATCATGTAATGATCTTATGGGAAGTGATGGCTTCACATATAAAAAGAATGAGGATTGAAACTTGTTGAGGGTAGGCAAACGTAGACCTTGGTCATTGTTGCAATTAATAAGAAGTGATAAGGAAGGAGAGGTTCACATATAAATATATCATCTCTGACACCACCTATGATTGTGAACACTCACTAAACTATTGCATGCCTAGAAGTAGATGTTGGACAAGGAAGACAACATAATAAATTGTGTTTTCTTGGCTCCAAACAATGTTATATGATTAGAGATCCCTTAGCATGTGACGGTTGCTTCCACCTCACATTAGCCAAACCTCCCGCACTAAGTAGAAATACTACTTGTGCACCCATAAACCTTGAAACCAGTTTTGCCATGAGTGTCCACCATACCTACCTATGGATTGAATAAGATCCCTCAAGTAAGTTGTCATCGGTGCAAGCAATAAAAATTGCTCTCTAATATGTATGATCTATTAGTGTGTGGAAAATAAGCTTTATACGAACCTGTGATGAAGAAGACATAAAAGCGACAGACTGCATAATAAAGTTCTTTATCACAGGGGGCAATACAAAGTGACGTTCCTCCGCACTAAGAGGACACACATCCAAACCTCAAAAGCGCATGACAACCTCTGCTTCCCTCTGCGAAGGGCCTATCTTGTACCTTTACTTTTTGTCCCTGAAAGAGTCATGGTGATCTTCACCAATTCCCTATTTTGCCTTTGTCTTGGCTACCGTCACATGCTTGGGAAAGATCTATATTCATATGTCAACTTGGAGGTAGGCATTCATGAATTATTATTGTTGACATTACCCTTGAGGTAAGCAGTTGGCAGGCAAAACTATAAGCCCCTATCTTTCTCTGTGTCCAACTGAAGCTTTGATCTCATGAGTACCACGTGAGTTGTAGCAATTGTAGAGAACGAAAGAATGATTGAGTATGTGGATTTGCTTTACAAGCTCTTACTTGACTCTTTCTGATGTTGTGATAAATTGCAATTGTTTCAATGACTAAAGGCTATCGGTTGTTACTTCTCGGTAAGGTTCTTAATCCATGCTTTACTTTGTGAAGGAATTATCACTTTAGCATGAGAGATTATATGTTGGTATTGCTGTTCTAATCTTGATCATGATACATGCAGGTTCATATCTTGTTTTGTCGACACATCTCTCCCTAAACATGTGGACATATTTAGTGAGCTAGGCTTTCGCTTGAGGACAAGCAAGGTCTAAGCTTGGGGGAGTTGATACGTCCATTTTGCATCATGTTTTCATGTTGATATTTATCACTTCTTTTGCTGTTATTTCACTTCACGGTACTATTCTTATGCCTTTTCTCTCTTATTTTGCAAGGTTTACATGAAGAGGGAGAATATCGACAACTGGAATTCTGGCCTGAAAGTGGAGCAAAGTTGAGATACCTATTCCGCGGAACTCCAAACGCCGTGAAAATGAACGGAGATTTTTTCCCAATATATAAAAAATACTAGGCCAAAGAAGTACCGGAGGAGGGCCAGGGGGTGGCCACAAGCCTGCACGGCGCGGCCACCCCCCCGGGCCGCGCCATGGGGGCTTGTGGGCACCCTGTTGGCCCACTTGCCCCCCCTCTTTTGCTATATGGAGGGTTTCGTCCTGAAAAAATCAGAAGGGAGCTTTTTCGTGGTTTCGCCGCCGCCACGAGGCAGAACTTGAGCAGAACCAATCTAGAGCTCCGGCAGGACGATCCTGCCAGGGAAACTTCCCTCCCGGAGGGGGAAATCGTCGCCATCGTCATCACCAACACTCCTCTCATTGGAGGGGACTCGTCACCATCAACATCTTCATCAGCACCATCTCATCTCCAAACCCTAGTTCATTACTTGTAACCAATCTCCGTCTCGCAACTCTTATTGGTACTAGTAAGGTTGCTAGTAGTGTTAATTACTCTTTGTAGTTGATGCTAGTTGGATTACTTGGTGGAAGAGTTTACGTTCAGATCTTTGATGCTACTCATTACCTCTTTGGTCGTGATTATGATTATGCTTTGTGAGTAGTTACTTTCGTTCCTGAGGACATGGGATAAGTCATGCTATAAGTAGTCATGTGAATTTGGTATTCTTTCGATATTTTGATGTGTTGTATGTTGTCTTTCCTCTAGTGGTGTTATGTGAACGTTGACTACATAACACTTCACCATTATTTGGGCCTAGAGGAAGGCATTGGGAAGTAGTAAGTAGATGATGGGTTGCTAGAGTGACAGAAGCTTAAACCCTAGTTTATGCGTTGCTTCGTAAGGGGCTGATTTGGATCCACTAGTTTAATGTTATGGTTAGACTTTGTCTTAATTCTTCTTTCGTAGTTGCGGATGCTCGCGAGAGGGGTTAATCATAAGTGGGATGCTTGTCCAAGTAAGGGCAGTACCCAAGCGCCGGTCCACCCACATATCAAACTACCAAAGTAACGAACGCGAATCATATGAACATGATGAAAATTAGCTTGACAGAAATTCCCATGTGTCCTCGGGAGCGTTTTACTTCATATAAGAGTTTGTCCAGGCTTGTCCCTTGCTACAAAAGGGATTGGGCCACATTGCTTCATCGTTGTTACTTCTGTTACTTGCTACTTGCTACGAATCATCTCACCACACAACTACTTGTTACCGATAATTTCAGTTCTTGCGGATTTTACCTTGGTGAAAACCACTTGTCACATCCTTCTGCTCCTCGTTGGGTTCAACACTCTTACTTATCGAAAGGAGTAAGATAGATCCCCTATACTTGTGGGTCATCAAGGCTCACATCAATGAGGACACCCATAGGCGAGAGGAAGTTAAATGATAGATATGATGTGAGGAGTAGGGATTTCCATGTAACGGATGAACATATGAGTTAAGGTAAGCTCTCCAATGGAACTAGTGGGGGTGCATCCAACTTGTTTGCTCATGAAGACCTAGAGCTCATTTGAGGAGGCTCATCATTGGAATATGCAAACGAAGTTCTATAGTGTAAGGGTCCCCACATAGTTATTCATGAATGATAATCTCTATGTAGTACCAATATATCAATGGAGTACGAGTGTGGATCTTTCAAAGGAATAGTAGTGTTGCCCCTTCTCTCTTTTTATTTCTCTTTTTTTCTTTTTTGTGGCCTCTTTGGCTCTTTATTTTTATATCTCATTTGTCCTATTTGGGATCTTTTCCTCTCTTAAGGGCAACACTCTATGTTTTACAAGAATAAAAGAAAAATCATCACACTTTATAAGAAGTACTCAAATATAGACAAGTGAAAACTATCATGATGTATGAAAATGTATGCCTGTGCCAGTGTAGCAGGATATGCAATGATACTAGCGCGTCATGTAGCAATAATTGGGGTAAGGCCCAACTTTCATGCGGCTCTATGATCAAGCAAAAGCATGTATGACATGAAGATCAAGTCATGAGATGGTGGATGTTGCATGGCAATGTATCTCAGACAGGCTATGGAAATGCCTTAATAGGTAGGTATGGTGGCTGTTTTGAGGAAAGATATAATGAGGCTTATGTATGACAGAGCGTATCATGTCATGGGTTTGGATGCACCGGCGGAGTTTGCACCAACTCTCAATGTGAGAAAGGGCAATGCATGCTACAGAAGAGGCTAGCAAAATATGGATGGTGGAAGTGCCTACAATCGAATACTCACATAGTCCGAATAACTCATACACTTATTATCGGTAACTCTCTATCTAGTTAGGAAATTCACAAAGATACAAGTACCCCGAGGAGGAGAGTTTTGAGGGTTTGGTTATCCTTGCGCATCCTCGACTCATGGTAACGTGAGGGTACTCTATATATTCCAACCCCTCCAGAGGTTAGCAATCAATTTAGTAGCTAGAGTTCTCAACTAATTTTTAGTTTTTGAAAAACACATGGATTTCCCAAAATACGACACCTATCACTAATAGGCTCAAGCTTATGGCACCAATAGTCCAATGATTACTCAAATCAATACCTCAAACTATTGCAAGTTACTACTATACTTAAATAACAACCTGAATTACCTACTCATGCAAGACACACAACTCAGTGCAATGACCAACTCTCTAAACAAGATAAGCATGATAACTCAAGAGAGTTCCAAAAGCAACCTAAATAAAATCTCTTAAAAAGATAAGCATGAAAACTAAGAGCTAAGCATTACAGTAGCTACGAAAAGATGAAGAACACACAAAAAAGATAAGCATGAAAACACATGTTGTGTTTTAGAGTGGAATGGAGCGTGTCTCTCTCCCAAACAAGGTAGGCTAGGTTCCGACTTGTTATGAAAAGCAAGCAAAACTTAAACAAACTAAAAAGTAAATAGCGGGATGCTCCAAGCATAGCACATAACATATGAAGTGATAAAAATATAGCATGGAGATGGACGAACTGATGATTGTTGATAGAGAAGGGGATGCATGGGGGCATCCCCAAGCTTAGATGCTTGAGTATCCTTGAATATTTCTTGAGGTGCATGGGGGCATCCCAAAGCTTGAGCGCTTGACACTCCTGTATCTTCTTTCACCATCTCCAATCGCATACTTGAAAACTCCATGAATACGAAACTCATCATAAGCTGATTAGAGTGGTTAGTACCCTTAATAAAATAATTCATTACATGCTATAAATAAAGATTTTCATGAAAATATACTGCTTCTTATGAATGCCAAAAGATTTTTGCAAATAAAAAGTAAGCTTAGGATTGGCAAAACAATGGAAATGCAAAACATGGCAGAATCTGTGAAAAACAGAACAACATGTAGTAACTAATTTATTCGAGGCACTTCTGCAACTCAAATAAAAAAACTCAGAACAGATGCCAGAAAGGCAATTATATAGAGCATGCTGTAAAAAATATTCAGATCAAAAAGATGATCTGGTGATTTTTGGCGAAGTTTTCCGTCAGGCATACATAATCTGTTTCTGGACAGCATGTCACAATTTTTGAACTTTCTTACAATCGGAGGCTATAACTTGGCACAAAGCTATAGTAGTAACAAGCATCAAGATCACTAAAAACTGAAAGTAAAAACTCAAAGTAAAGATAACAAGGGTTGTCTCCCTAGAGCTCTTTCTTTATAGCTATAAAGATAGGCTTAAGATTTTAATGATGCGCTCATAGGAATAAGAGTTGGTGAAAAAAAGAGCATCAAGAAGCAAATACCAAACACATTTAAGTCTAACATGATTCCTATGCATAGGAATATCGCAATAGAATGATTCATTGAAGCACAAAGCAATAAGCATAGGAAGGCAAAACAAGTGCAGCTTCAAAACCTTCAACATAAAAAGAGGGAACTTGATATTATTGAAATATCTATAAGCATATGTTCCCTTCTCATAATAATTTTCAGTGGGATCATGAATATACTCAATAATATAAGTATCACATAAAGCATTGTTACCATGATCCATATGCAAAAAGGTACTCTTACTCTCCACATAAGCATAATCTTTGGGGAGCCCATGGTTAGGACATTTTAGCATTAAAGTTTTCAGTCTCCCCAAGCTTGAGATATGCTTTCTCCGTCACGAGACCGAAATTTATAAATATAGTTCCTGTATCGATGTATTTCATGAAGAGGATAAAACTTTGCATAAAAGAGAGGCATATGATCTTGCCAATTTAGCAAATGAGAGTTATCTAGAAGCCTATACCAATCCCAAGCCTTACCTTTTAATGATAGAGAGAATAGATTTCCCGTAACAAAATCCATTGATATACCTGCAAGCTTAAATAAGGAGCATAGTTGTGAAAGATATAACAAGTGTTCGCCTGGATGTCTATCTCCTGCATATCGATTAGCCAAGACACAATCAATAATACCAGTTGGTAGTTTAAAGGGCACAATTTCCGTAGGTGGGGAGGCTTCTCCACAACAATAGCGGTGGAGCGGTTACCCACAAGCAACAAACCAAGAGCAGAGTTGTCCATAAGCCTAACTAGTCATGCCAATCATGAAAAGAAAACTAACAAGACTAAAAAGCAAAGGTAAAAGATAGTGTGCAACTCCCTATCTTGAATATTAGAGTCCCCGGCAATGGCGCGAGAAATCTTTGCTTGATGACGAGATGATGTATATACTTCTAGCACCCCGTTGGTTATCCCAAGTGGAAGGTTGAGATGTAGTTAGCAGCAAGTTTTCCCTTACACGGAGACTATAAGGTTTATCGAACCAGGAGGACTCCTAGGATCAACAAGTAGGCGTCTCCTGTCCTGGTCAGTAGAAGATGTGGACCTGCACACACAGCAAATGACTTTGCTCCCAACGAGTACAAAGAGGTTGTCAATCTCTCTGGCCTTGTAGTTTGCAAAGGATCAAAACACAAGCGGGAAAGTAATAGTGATTGCAAAGGAAAAGTAAATGAAAGCGGTAAATGAAGGAGGTGTAAACAATGATGGTGATATGGACCAGAGTCACATGATGTTCATTAGTGATGTCTCTCTCCCAAAAGACTATAAACAACTATGCTTGGGCAAACAAATCACAGTTGGGCAATTGACAGAATTATGAACACACCGCAATGCTAATTATCCTACTTGATAGTTAGAGGTTCAATAGTAATGGGCAGTATGCCAAGACAAGTAGACTGTTTATTCATCAACATCTACTTACTAATCATCCACCTTGAGATATCTATCCAGAACATCTCGCCGGTATTAAGTTGCGAGCCCCACCCAAAGTGTAAACTCAAAGCAACGGACGACTGCATTAACGAACTATGCGTAAGGTAAACAGTCCTTGCAACAGTAGTCACAAGCACCGTTGCTTACTCCCTGGTGGCAACAAGCACATCCCCTAGTGTAGCGACCTGACTCAAAACGAGTCAAGCCTCTGTGTATCTGTGCCATCCCTGGATCAGTATGCTGGCACACACAGTACATCAATGTATATATCAAAGTGCAATCACATGTAAAATAGCGTAGAACTGATATATACCTTAAATATCTCAGCGGAAGCGGTCAAGGGAGTGGAGTCCCAATAAACACCAATGGCAAGTTGAGTGTAGACCGTAACCCTGAATCGTACTCTTACTCGTTGAAGAAACAGATCTGCAACATAAGACGTTGCAGCCATGTAGGTCAGCATATTGAATATGCCGGCAAGTCATCAAAGAGAGGGAGTAAAATAATAATCATCTATCTCTACATGCATATTTGGCCGGTGGAGCTAAGTTTTGCATAAAGCCAGTTTTATCCTACAACAAAAGGGGTTGAAAGCAAAATATTACTACATAGTTTGTTGTTAACGAGATGGTTCCGCCAACCAGTTCTCGTACCCGAGTTGTCAATAATTACCCTCATCAAATATATATAATGGTGTTGAGAAATCCAGATAACTTCAGTTCCTTTGGCTCAAGTTGTCCATGACCGTGGACACGACTAATTGATTAGGTTTGAGTACTCTGCAGAGTTTTGCACACGTTCCCCACAAGATTTGATCGCCTCCGTGTATGTCCCGCACTTCAAGGTGTTTGAAGACCGGATGATCAAAACATGGTCTTTCAACGGGTCCCTCTGAATCCCTGTCGGTGCCCATCCATTGTTCGTCTACATGTGCTAGCACCACCTGTCCGGAGTCGCCGCGTTGTCCAACCAAGCCAGAGCCCATAATGACTTGTGGCTGTGCAGGTAAGCCTTGGGTCTTGAAAATATCCATCCGTCTCTTTGAGCCTGGGTGAAGCTTTCCGCAGGATGACATGGCCTCTTCAGCATCCCGGGCATCCACTCAGTTCTCCAGGGAGCCGATCAACCGTCCTTCACCCAGTGTTGCATTGCATCCGAGGTCTTGAAAATCTTGTCTTAGTCCGGTCTTGGTTATTATATCAACCTCGCATCACTCGTGATATACACTCAACCGATAACCCGTCTACTCAAGCATAGCATTAAGAAATTGTCGTCCCGGGGCCAAGTATCGGGGTTGTTGTGTTCCTACCACATGATACTACAACATAAGCTAAAGTTTCCAAGTACCTAGGCAGCATGCAATTGGGCATAGGATGGTAGAACTACAATGCATAAAACATAGGTGATAGTATGATCAAAGTGACTTGCCTGTGATGTTGACGAAGAAGAATTTCTCGAGAAAATAACTTGATAGACTACTCGTCACTCTCAGATGAAATGTATATAGCAAACATATCATTCATATAAGCACTCATACTAGCAATCATTCTAGCAATCAAAACAAAAGAGAGAGAGCGAATAAGAAATCGAAAGAAACTTCAAATAGAACTAAAGAGTCTTCTACTACGTCAACCACTAAATAGTTTTGTCTAACAGAAAATAATAACAAAGAACTAAGATATAAGTTTAACTAAGATAAAATAAAGTATTTTTCACAAAACCTTTTGAAAGTATTCCCAAACGGGATTTGAAACAACGGTGAAAACAATTGCACATTACTACGGAGCTAGAATTGTTTTCACGAAAACAAATAAACATAAAATAACAACTTGTTGCAAAACTACTGGTAACTAACATAAACAAACAATAATAATCTTTCTGAAATAATAAATAAAATATTTTAAAACAAAAGTAGAAAAAGAATTAGCCGAAATCCTGAAAACGGTGAAACAGAAATTGTTTCACATGAAATAATGAGTTAAAATACTCAAACAAATCTGAAATTTTTACCACTGGTACTTAAGATCACTAGTGATCAGTACCAAAAGGAATCAAATTAAAATATATTTTTAAACTCCTGGAATAGGCAGAACAGTGTTTAAACTAAATCTGCTCTAACTTATATTTAAAAATTTCAAACATAGACAAATTATATGTTTTTAAAAACTACAGGAAATTTGTGAGCTACTGGAAAAAGAATCACTGTCATTAGACTTAGGTATAAAAAGGTGTGGCCAAAACAAGATTGAAAGTTGCTGTTTTTGCAGTCAAAACAGAAAAAAACTGCTGCTACTAGTACTAACAAAGGTACACGTGGCAAGCTGCGGTTGCTGTTTGTTTCTCGGTTTGGAGCAAACGACCTATCTCTAAAAAACTACTGGTTAAAACATAAGTGATCTAAAACCACTGGTTTTTCTCAGATAAACCGAAGAGGTACAAAAGATCTAATCTGGACCATTGCATGGAGATCTAAGGGCTAAGAAAGGATGCATGCAATAACAGAGAGATGGAGGGAGAGACTACCTTGCTGACCGTGGCTGGGCAATGCTTGCACCGGCGAGATGGACGAGATGGCGTCGCCGGCGAGGGGGAGAGGGAGCTCCGGGGCAGTGGGGAAGAGGCGGCGGCGGCGGGGTCCTTCTCCTTCGCGGGGGAGGCGTCGGGCGGCTCGGGGCAGCTCGGGCGAGGCTCCTGGAGGCGAGGGTGCTGCTCCTATGGGGTGCCGAAGGTGGGCAGTGGCTGCAGCTCGTGGAGGCGGGGGGGGGGGGGAGGTGCAGCAGGGGTGGCGGGGGTGGCAAGGGGCGGCGGTGGAGGGGTGCAGCGGCTCGGGTGGTGCTGGGATGCAGCGACGGGGTGGGGTGACGGGGTGCTGGCGGCGGTGGTGCAGCCGATGGTGCAGCTCGCTGCTGCTGCTGCTCCGCCGAGTGGTGGCTCGGGCGGCGGCGGCTAGGTTAGGGCGGGAACGGGGGTGGAGAGGTGAGGGCTTTATATAGGCCATGCGGAGGGGGCTTAAGGAAGGAGAGGGAGGCGGTGGAGGAAGGGAATCCCACGTTTCCTGGGAGAGCTCGGTCGGTGCAGAGAAAAGGAAGGGACGAGGGAGGAAGAGAAGAAGGCCGATGGGGAGGAGTCTCGGCCAGGGGGTCCACGGCAGAGAGAAGGGAGGCAGGGAGAGGGAGAGAAAAATCGGGGAGGGAGGAGCTTCGGTTCGGTACTGGTACTGGAGCAGAGAAGGAAAGAAAGGAGGAGGGAGAGAAAAAAAAAGAGGGAGCTGCGGGGAAGAAGGCTGATGGGGCAGAAAAAAGAGAGGAGAGGAGAGAGAGAAAAAAAAGGAGACGTGGGGGAGATGGGGCTCAGTGCATAGGGGATGTGGCGTGCTGGTGCACGTGGTGCATGGGCACATGCGGCTGGCTGGGCTGAGCCTGGCTCGGTGCTGGTACGTGGTGCTGGCTCGGCCTCGCCAGCTGGTTTCTATTTTTTTTTGAAAAAGAACAAACAGCAGCAAAAAAAAAGTAAAATATATTTCCTAGCTAACAAATACTAGAAAATATGTACTAATATATATGTACACTAGAATACTTAGGAAAAAAAAAGAATAATATATACAACTAATATATATGTATAATATATATATATATATACATATACATATAATATATCTATGGGAACCCTAGTTCCACCTAATGCAAACTTTCGAAAATGAGTTTTATGCAATAGGTCACACAATGAGATTGAAAAACTCAACAAAAAAATAATTCGGAGTTTAGAAAATTTGCAAAACCAAATTGGTGACTTCAAATAATATTCGAAACATTATGCACTTTAATTCGACAGGGGAGAAGTCATATTATCTCCACTCCAATAAATTGCCCGCAGTTTTGGAGTGTCATTTTCCTCCGCTCTCTCTCTTGCGTGCAAGAGAGTTTTCTCCGGGCTTTTCTCGCGCGATGGAAATACAAAACAAAAGACGAAAGAATTTCCCGGCATTTCTTGCACGAAGAAAACGAATGGAAATGCAAAAGAATTCAATGCAAATATCTCCGTTCAAATTCTTTATAGTTGAAGAAGTCATGCCATCTTCTCTCTTTGTTTGAATTTGAATTCACCGGAGAAGGGGAAAGTCATTTTATTCCCTCTCATTCGAAAGTTTCGAAAAGTTTCAAATTTCACACAAGTTTCAGTCACTCAGCAAACAAACAAACAATCAATCTAATAATTATATTAACATTCCAAAATTTATAATTTTGGGATGTTACACCTAGTCTCATGATTCTATCACTCAAGCTAGACATCGAGGGGGCATGAACCGACAATCATGCATAATGCTCCCTCTTGGAGTTACAATCTACTATTCGACCAAAGCAATAAATAGCAACGGAGAACATGCATGAATCACTAAGAAACATAATATAAAAGGATAATCAAATATATAACTGATAACAATCTGAACATAATCTCATAATCCATCGGATCCCAACAAACCAAACATAGCAATAGCAAGAGAATTACATAGATGCCTTGATCATGTAGGCAAGCTCACAAGGACTAACCATTGAAGCACAAGGTTGGAGAGAAGATATCACATAACTACTGGTCATGGACTCATGGTCCAAGGAGGACTACTCACGGCACGTCCGGGTAGCGTCCATGGTGATGGAGAAGCTCCCGAAGGTCAATCCTCCCTCTGGTAGGGTGCCGGGAAGAGGTCTCGTGACGCTCCCGATCTCGGAAGCACTGCGGCGGCGGAACGATGGAGAAATTCGCGATTTTGGAAGTTGTGGAATGGTTTCCTCTCGGGACTCTAAATATAGGCCAAAGGAGGGCACCGGAGGAGGTGGTGCCCACCAGGCGGCTCCTGGCGCGGCCTAGGGCCTGGCCACCCTAGCAGGTCGTCTGGGCAGCCCCTGGCCCCCCTCTGGCCCTTCTTCGATGATGCAGAAGTTTCTATTTCGCTGATTTTTTATATATTTGTCCTGGAATTTTTCGGGCTTCAAAAAATTGGGTAAAAGCCCCTGCAAAATAGACATCAGCACACAGAAACTGGCACTGGGTGCACTGAGTTAGTAGGTTTGTCCAAATATGTGTAAAATGATATAAAAGTGTAGCAAAACATATAACAATGTCACCCAAAAGATCATGGAACAAACATAAATTATAGATACGTTTGGGACGTATCACCCGGCTCCTCCACGGTTCAACCGGTGAACGTCTCAATCTCGACGCATGCATCCCGTTGGTCTTGGCATTGGAACATCACGTCCGCTTCCGCCATGTCCTGCATCCATAGAAATAGATCTGGGAAGGAGAGCAGGCGTGTGGCGTTAGAAAGAATAAGAAAGGGCAAGACTCAAATCAACACAAGAAAAGCAAAATAAGACGAGGAAACTTACTCGATAGGAGCGCATCCACCTCGTGCGCTTCCTCCTCCAGCTCATGCTCCCGGGTCGCATACGCCCTAACCTATTTGGCGAGCTCGATTCGCACCACCCATGTCTCCTCGACCTCTTCCGCCAGCTAGTTGTCCTTAGCCTTCAGGGCCGCGGCATGAGCCGCCTTCAGCTGCTACAACTTATCGCGGTGGACCTTGTCCAGCCCCTCCAGCTCCATAGCATGGGTCGCGTCCTGCTGCCCCAAGGCTTCATGGTGGGCTGCATCCCGCTGCTCCCGCTCCATGCTTGGGGATGCGTTGCGGTCCTCCTTCTCCACCCGAAGAAGGTCCGCCTCCTGGAACAGCCGAACACACTCGGCCTGCAGGGCATCGCGCTGCTACCCGGCTTGATCCAGCCAGCTCTGGAGATCGGCCTGTTGGCCCTCCGCCTCCGTGTGCCGGCTGAGAAACGCATTATGGCGGTGACCCATCGGTCATGGTACTCGTGCAAGAGAAAAGAAATGTTCCGCAAGGATTAAGGATCGAGTCCCGGGGGCTACACCCAATGGGTGTGCTGGCGCGCCCCCACTAGAGGAAGAAGCAGAATAAATCCCAAAAGGAAAGAAAAAACAAAGGGCAGGAAGTGTATCCCGACCGACTTCTCTAGGTGAAGCAGTCGGTCCCGTGTCGCCTGGGCCACCTGGGCCACGTGACTGCGAAATTGGGCGAACTCCATGATCAACGCAGGGACCCGCTCACTGGCGCGCCCGAGGTCTCCATCAATCGGCTACCGGCGCCGGAGATAGCCCTGGATGCGGTCGGGCCACACCCCGACACCACCATGGCGCCGACTCCTGGAGCAATATCCCCGGCAGACTCCATCGATGAGTCGAAGTGACGAGGCTCCTTCGTGGCGAGAGCCTCGGCTCCCGAGGCCTCGCCTCCATCCTTCACCGCCAAGCTATCGGCGGCGTACGCCTCACCGCCCGGGACCTCCGTCCCAAGCGGCGGGAGGTCAGGCTCCGGCACCTCCGCCGCGGCGTCCGATGCAGCTTCGGGCACCTCCGGCACGGCATCATTCCCCGGGGGCCACACCTCGGGTTCCTGCGGTGCGGCTTCAGGCCCCTGCGGGGTCACTCGGTGATCCTGTGAGGCATCGTTGGGCTCTTGCTCAGGTCCTCCAGTGGCCTCCGTCACCCCCGCATCCGGGTGCTGCTCCTATCGCTGCTGCGTGTTGTCGTGCGTCCCTTTGGACCGCTTCTCCCTTGCCGACCGCCAAGTGGTGGGAACGTCCGACTACGGCTCCGTGCGGCTGCCCCTAACTGCCATCTTCTGGGCCGCCTCCTCCCAAGGACGTCTCTCTTGATCGATCAACAGCCATTGCACCGACTCCAGCTCGGCCCAGTCGACGCGTTCCCTCGCGGAGCTTCCTACATCCTCCGTTGTTGTCGGCTGAGCCGACTTCGCCAAGGCGCCAGGAGCATTGTTTCTCATTGTCTGATGAGCACCAAATCATCATGAACAAAAAAACGAACTAGGGGTAGGCCGGTTGAGAAACTTACTCGGAACTGACCGAAACCGGTTGTCTCGAGGGCCCAGCCGGCACGACCCGCCATTTATTCCCGCTGCCTCCGCGGCTCCAAGTCGGAGGCCCACCAGCGCCTCGCTTGGAGGACGGGCGAGCTCCCACCGGCAGCTTGCCCCGTCTCCTGGCCTCCGCCTCGTTCCCGGCCGAGCCACGGCCGGCCCGATGCACCCGCCTCATCGGGACACTGGCAGGGTCTTCTGGCGCCTCCGAGTCCTCTGCCGCGGCTACATCGTGCGACTCCGATGACTTAACATCGTCATAAGGACTACCTCGCAACACGGTCTTGAAGGACTCACAACCGATTTGGAGCCATCCGACTCCCTCCCGTCATCCCCGGATGCGTCGTCTTCGGCACGGGCCACCATCCGTGGCTCCACCTCTCGACATCCTCGATCTTCTCCGGATCCGACTCTCGCAAGTCGGCAGCCGACTGGTCTTAGATCTGGAGCCGAGAAAACAGCTGCCGCCGAATTCGGCATCCAAATCAAGACGCGGAACACAATAAGAGCATCAAAACAATGGAAGCCGACGATTCACTTACCATCGGGGCCGGATGGTCCCGATCGTAGGGGACCTTGCCCCAGTTGCGGTCATCCTCATCCATCGGGTTGTTGGAGATGAGGTTCACCCATCGGGCCACGCAGTGCAGCCGCAAATCCTTCGTCAAGAGCAGGCACGGGTCGTGCCGGCCCTTTATCTGGTAGATGAGGTGCGACCGGCGCTGCATCGAGTGAACTTGGCGCGACACCATGGTGGCCAGCAGGTCCGAGCTCGTGAGGCCTTCCTCCTCGAACATGTGCACAAGTTGGGTACCGATCGGCCCCACCTCCTCAACCACAGGCGACAGCCCCGATTTCCAGTTTAGCTTCTTGATCAACGACATGTCGAAGAAGGGTGGCAGGTTGATGTGGTCACGCGTTGAGTTGAGGTTCCTCCCATAAAAGAATCCCCTCTGCCAGTTCTTCATTGAATCTTTCAGGGGGAGCCGAGGGAAGCTGGATCCGGAGCGGTGGTACACGAGCACCACTCCACATGGCGTCATCCTCTTGTTGCTGGTAGCCTTGTCTGTCATCACGACTGCTTGAATACGAAGAGCCGGCGCCGGAGGTCCAGGCGCGGCTCGATCCCCACGTAAACCTTGCAGAGGGTGACGAATGTCGACACCTGCATGACAGTGTTGGGGGCGAGGTGTTGCGGCTGCAGGCCGTAGTGCATCAGGAATCGAGTAAAGAAACGTCTCGCCGGCAGCCCGAGCACTCGAGCAAAGTGCTCGTCGAACACCACCACCTCACCTTCTCATTGGGCCGGGGAGTTCTCCTCCACCGGGACACGTGCGACGACGAGCGCGGCTGGCGGCAGCTTGCAGCGATGGTGGAGCTTGTCGTTGTGCTCCTCGTCAATGTCGCTGCCATCCTAGGTGTTGCGGGTCGACGACAGCGCGGAGTGCAAGGTCGAGGGTGGAAAGGGCGCGGCGAGGTGCATCGATCGATGGTTGCAAACAACGGCGGCGAGCCTACCAACGACGTCTCTCTCTCTCTTCGGCGGGAAGGGAGGGGCGTCGGAGAAGACAGAGGGTCTGGACGAGGAGGCAAATGGCTCTCTCGGCCTCCCCTCGTGCCTATTTAAACCCCACACGAGGTAGTGGGGAGGGGATCCGATGCGCACGCCCCCCATTACCTCCGCCCCGCGCGGGTGGTATCATTACGCCTCGGGAGCGCCAGCCGTCAGTCCCGAACCCACAGAAGATCCACGCGCGCGGATTGAGGCGGCCGTCGGGCGGGCCCCACTCTGCCGCCCAGTCTTGTCACGCGCTTGGCCTCTTCATCCTCTCACACCACAAGCTCGTGCCACTATATGCCCCTAATTCATTTTGTCACTTTATTCCCCTAATTCATTCTAAAAATCTGAATGGCATGTGTCTTCCTCATCCTCTCACACCACAAGCTCGTGTCGAACGGTGCTGACACGTTGATGCCACCCTTCTCCCTCATCCCGTCCTCCTCCTTCTCGTCGTGCTCCTCCTCCTCCTATGGCTTTGGCCGTTATTGTCAATTAGGTGAAGGTGAAGCAAAGAAAAACAAAAGAAGAGTAAGAAAAATTAAGGGGGAAAACAAAATCCAAAACATGAACAAAACTCCACTTTGTCATGTGAGTTATGATGGGGTTACCTACTAGGGGTAGGGTCATGGACCAGCCATCCAGGGTCCACCTCGGGCCCCACACGATCAATAAATTCTGAGGACAACCGATGCAACTCAGGTTTCACTCGGACCCCACAAGGTCACTCGGCCGGCTTCGAGTCAATCAGACATGCACCAACACTCGGACAAAGAGGAGACATGGACGACGTGGGAGCTGCAACGACCAAGGGACTTCACATCTTACATAAAGCATAGTGAAGACCAGTGTTACCTGTAAGATTGTAGTTAGAGCTGTTGTTACTAGTATCTTCCATAGTTATTAGCTTTAAATGCCCTTGTAATGGGACACCGCGGGTCCACGCGAACTCTATATAAGCACTCCCGGAGCTCTGGAATAAGGATTGAACACCCTGTTATATTCACACCCCTCTAAAGCAAACACTAGCTTCCGGGCATGAGACATAGGTTTGTTACCTCCTCTCAGAGGGCCCAAACTCGTAAAATCTGAGTGTTACACTTCAACCATAGCTAGGCTTCGCCCTCTCATTCGTACCCCTAATACAATTGTCAGGATCATTCCCTCAACAGTTGGCGCCCACCGTGGGGCTGCACATTTAGCAAATTCCAGCGTAGGTGGAGATTCATTCTTTCCGGTCATCATGATGGCACTTGGCGGGGAGATTCTGTCCAGTTCCCTCAGCTTCATCACCGACGATTTGGCGTGGCTGCAAGATGCTCCGCTGGATACAGATGCGCTGCCCGGCCATGACGCGACGTCTTTCAGTGCGGCGGCAGACAAAGCCAACTAAAGTGGGAGAGACAGACACCCGCGAGCCACCTTTTTGCAAAACAAGTTCCATGTCTAATAATGGAACCGATCTCTTGTGCAAGGACACGTAAGGTTGGTCCGAGACGCTTCATCCCACAATAATGCTGAATCAAAATAAGACATTTGAGGTAAGCAATCTGAACATCAAAACCCACAACTTCTTTGTGTTCTACTCGTGCATATCATCTATGCATAGACCTAGCTCAGATGCCAAACGTTGCATTGGAAACAAAACAATTCTACGCACATGCAAGATCTATCCATGGAGATTCATAGCTATAAGAGGGGGAGAGTATCAACAAACCCTTGTAGATATCTAACCAGAAGCTTTAAAAATGCGGTTCATATGGTCGTACGTCTTCACGGTCCAATCGCGATCCATCCAGATCAAGCGCCGAACGGACGACACCTTCATGTTCATCACACATGCAAATTGATGACATCCCTACCTCCTTCATCCAGCCAGTGAGGGCGAAGTAGTAGAAGAGTTCTCCGGCAGCGTGACGACATCGAGGTGGTGGTGGTGGAGCAATCTCAGCACGACTTCGCCAAGTGTTGTCACAGACGCGATCGGAGGAGAAAATGGGGCAGGGAGAGAGGAGCGATGCGCCTATGGCTTGGGTGTGGCTGCCCTCCCTATCCTGCTCTTCAAAGAGGGGCAAGGAGGGAGTTTTTTCACCCTAGGGCTTCCCCTAGGGTTCGTGGCGATGCCCTAGGGGGCTACCTTGGCCCCGAAGGTAAGGGGGCGGCAACCACCCTAGGATTCCCACCCTTGGTCGTGTGGGCCTTTGGGAGGTGGGCGCGCCTAGCCGACCACGGGCTGGTGTGCCACCCCTCTCCTCCCATGGGGCCCTCCGAGGCAGGTGGATCTCCCTGGTGGACCACCAGAACCATTCCAACATCCGTGACATAAAAATATGTAAGTCCCGAAACTATTTCGGAACCCGAATACCAACTTCTCATATATGAATCTTTACCTCCAGACCATTCCGAAGCTCCTCGTCATGTCCGGGATCTCTTACGGGACTCCGAACAACATTCGATCACCAACATATATAAATCAACAATATTATATCATCATTGAACGTTAAGCATGGAGACCCTACGGGTTCGACAATCATGCAGACCTGACCAAGATATCTCTCTGGCCAATAAACAATAGCGGGACCTTGATGCCCATAACGTTTCCTACATATTCTACAAATATATTCATCGATTGAACCACGACGTCAAGGATTCAGTCCACCCAGTATGTAGTTCCCTTTGTCCATCGGTATGTTACTTGCCGGAGATTCGATCATCAGTATCTCCATACCTAGTTCAATCTCGTTACCAGCAAGTCTCTTTACTTGTTCTGTAATAGAAGGTCCCGTGACTAACTCCTTAGACACATTGCTTGCAAACTTCTTGTGATGTTGTATTAACGAGAGGGCCCAGAGATATCTCACCGTCCTATGGAGTGACAAATCCCAGTCTCGATACATGACAATCCAACAGACACCCTCAAAGATACATATAGAGTATCTTTATGATCACCCATTTATGAAGTGACTTTTGATACACACAAGGCATTCCTATGGTGTCATGGAGTTGCATGATCTCATGGTATTAGGAACAAATACTTGACATGCAGAAAGCAGTAGCAATAAACTTAGCAATATGATCGAATGCTATGCACATGGCTGGGTCTTGTCCATCACATCATTCTCCTAATGATGTGACCCCGTTATAAAATGACAACTGATGCCTATGGTGAAACATTAACAATCTTTGATCAATGAGCTACTATAGTAGAGGCTCACTAGGGACACGGTGTTGTCTATGTATCCACACATGTATCTGAGTTTCCATTCAATAAAATTATAGCATGGATAATAAATGATTATTATGAACAAAGAAATATGATAATAACCACTTTATTATTGTCTCTAGGGCATATTTCAAATAATAAAAACCCTACATCTCGTGCTCCGAAGAGGCTTTCTATGATGTTGCATGAACATGGAGTTACATGATGTATTTGAGAGAGAGAGGGAAGAATAGATCTCCATGCTAAGTCGTGACACTAGTGGGAGCCAGAGCCCCCCGGGGGAAGAAAAAGCTAGGCTTGAGCTTTGTGGTGGGGGTGGCTTATATAGAGTGCGCCAACCCCTCATCTCTTATGTTATAAAGTGTGGTGTTGATGTCGTAACGTCAACCCACTATGAAACCTCCACTATGAGGATGATGCTTCGACTGCCTTATGGACTGTTGGTCTTTGCATATCCGGGAGAGTCATACGACCGAGTGGTGGATTATCATCCGAGTGGATGGAACGAACTTGTCCGAGTGAATAGTATGTTTGTATTTATATGGACCCTTTGATGTGTGCACTCCATGCTTTAATGATATGTTGACTCTTCATGGGCCTACCTGACAACCTGTTATGTGTATCCCCAAAACTAGCCGCTAGAGCTCCTCCTCCAAGCCTCCCATCACCGGACGTCAGAGCTCCTGTCATAGGCCTTCGGCCGTTGGAGCTCCCGCTATAGACCTTCCATCGTTGACCGCGGGAGCTCTCGGCAGGCCCCTTGCCCCTGGATGCCGACCCTCCTCTCTCCGTCTAATCCCCAGCCGCATCGTCTCAACATGATTATTTTCTCTGCCAAGACATGATCTACTAGATTATTGTGACATTGTGTTGAAGAACGATCCAATAAAAAGGCCGACTTCTAGTGCTTTGCATAGCCCATGGACCAGTGTCTAACCAAGCTGTAGTGCCTCGCAAAGCTGCAACACCTCACCAAGCTCCTCATTCGGTGTGTCGCCTACCTCCTCGTCTAGAAGAACCATAAGAACAACAACCCCATGAGAAAAAATCTAAACAATACTGAACAAGAACCTAAAGAAAGTGAACACTAAGGTGATATTGTTGAAAGTACATTTTGTTGTGCTTTTCACATGTTATTTGAAGTAGCAAATGATAAAATCGAGACATAAAATTTGGCTATGATACTTTATTTCCAGATGATCAAATCGAGAATGTTATGATTCATGGATCATGTATACACTAGTGTAGAAAAGAATAGCTATGGTGTGGCAATAACGGCCTTGCTAGCATAGGCACCCAACACCACCAATA
The DNA here is from genome assembly GCF_904849725.1 of Hordeum vulgare subsp. vulgare. NCBI lineage: Eukaryota > Viridiplantae > Streptophyta > Magnoliopsida > Poales > Poaceae > Hordeum > Hordeum vulgare. The sequence continues at coordinate 396,173,211 of NC_058522.1, read as the reverse complement.
TCATGCCAGTGTTAAACAATTAGTGCTGGCGTTGATGACTACGCCAACAGTATTTGACATGTTTATGGCATGCCACGTAGTCAATGCCATCACTAATATATGTCATTAGTGACATTGCATGTTAGTGCGACACTAGCAATTTCATTTTCAGATTTAAACCAAATCTGTACACCAACGCGATCAAGCCAAAATGACATCATAATCAAAGTTTAGAATAGTAATTAAACAGTACAATTCAAATACCAAAATCTAAGTTCAACGGTACCGATTTATTTACATTATTCAGAAAAGTATCAAAAGTAGGAAAATAACACAAGTACACAAGTTCAACAAAATAGGAGGTGGCAAATGTAAGCCTACTAGCTAGCTAACTCGACATTATGGCGGGCGGAGTCAGGATCATAGTCTGGAGTAAGTGGACCATCATCATTGTTGCCAGTAGGCCTGTAGTAGACCATGATCTCATCACGATCGTAGTCAAGGTAGAATGTGGTTCTCTCCCCAGCTTCCATCCCGTAAGCAGTTGCAAGAGCTGTCCAACCAGGGCAACGTTGGGTCGTCAACATCTTCATTAGGGTGCATTGGAATGTGATGGTTGCATCAAGAGGAACTCAAAACTTCTGTAAGAAGTCACACCTTGCCCCGCAAGGGATGATGTGAGTAAAATTGGAAAAACACTTATTTAGACAATTTCGGCCACAACTGTGACATATGAAACTCAATCAGAACATGTTGAACTAAATCATATATATACCGTCTTAGTGATGCAGTCTTTCAAAATATCGATGAAGAACTTCCTAGCCTTCTAGCATCTCAAAGCACAAGAGTTCTTACGCGGGACATCCATTTACTGATGTCAATATCGTTGACCAAAGTAAGCATAGATCATTAAGCTAAATAACTAACACATCAAAATAGAACATAGACTGATAATTAAGAAATTCTACAAACGGTGCACAGTTCAAACATATAATAACATGTGTAAAGTTAAACAATCATTTCATATACGAAATAGCTAGCTATATAGTGCTACGTCCATCATCTAGCAAGCTACTCGCCAGAGGGGCCAGCCTCGTGGTCGTCCCTATGTCGATGTTGTAGCAGTTGCACCTCCTCCTCCTCCTCTTGTGCCCAGAGGTTATCCCAATATAAGGAATCCTCCTCTGCGCTCTTCCTCGCGGCATACCAAAGGAGCATCATCTTGTTGGTATCTAAGAGTTTCTCATCTTTTGCACGCTCCATCACTAATGGGTCAAACAACTGTTGCTCAGCTTGGAGGTTCTCCTTCTCCTCAGCCCTAGTGCATATCCTTATGTTCTACGACGCGAGGAACTGCACGTACTCGCGACAATCACGAAAGTTGATAATCGCTTTTTTCCTTATGATAATCCATCGCCTTTGCATCATAGGCGTGCGTCGCTAACTCTGGGGGTATCCCAGTGTCCAAGCTAGTGGACAACATTGTCCTTTGTGATGGTTGGATAGTACTTAATCATGTTGTGTCGCACACCACAAAACTTCGGAGCCATCTAACTGTACCTGCAACACCTATATATATGTGTATATATACAATGTAGACAATGTAACTACAATTACCCTAAAAACCACACTACACAACTACACTAAGATATGAAACTACAATTACCATAAAAAATTACACTACACTACTACACTACAATCTGCACTACACAACTATACACTAAAATCTGAAACTACGGAACTACACTAAAATATGCACTATACAACTACCCTAAAAATTTACACTACTTCTTACACTACGTACACAACTACACTAAATTCGACACACCAATTACTCACCAGCAATGTAGATGACGGGCTAGCGGGTCCTTGACGGCGGTGGTGGAGAAGACAACGATGGACACAATGAGGGGACGACGACAGAGACCATGATGAGGGGACAGTGACGAAGAAGACATCAACGATGGGGCGAGAGGCTAACGGGTCCTTGACGGGGGAGCGGTGGAGGCGTGGAGACGGCGACAACAGCAGTTGAATGCACAATTTGTCCCTAAGGTGGTTTTGATAATTGATCACAACATATGCATCATTGGACTAATGATTCTATCCAAGTATATTTCAGAAAATTTCAAAAGATGCATTGGCTAAAAATGTAAGTGCATCTAGTGCCCTTAGTGATTTTGGTGGTTTGAAGACTTATAGGTTAACAGACTAATATGTTTGTAAGTGTACACATGCTCTATAAGTCACTGAGGAGTTTGAGTTATACGATGAATATCGACTCCTAAAAATGTATGTCTTCGGCTGAAGACTTTGGTCTTACTTTGAACACTTTGATCGCGAAGAAATTGCAATGCAATTGATATCCCTCATGAAGATATTGAAGATGAGGAATTCGGTGTGTCCTAAAGAAAAATAGTGTGAAGACTTTGAAGCATGACGATTTACTCCTTCTGTTTCATTTTCTTTACTCTTGAGTCATAGGAACACCATACTTTTAAAGGGGTTCGAAGTAATACTCCAGATGCTCAACCCAAGCCTAAACCTACCAAAGCCTCAAAGAGAGGAATATGAGAGACATGAGGACTTTCACAGTTGTAAGTTCCGACCGTTGCCGCGACACGCGCCACCTCACTGATCTTATCCACCCAACGGTCACATTATTTAAGGGCATTTATGTCAAATCATGTCGGGATGCTCCGAGGCTATAAATAGCCGCCCCACAACCACTAGCTGGTTGGCTGCTCCAAGAGAAACTGATACTTGTCATTTAGAGCAACCCAAATTCCTCAGTGTCTTCGAGAGAAAATCATCAAGTGAGGAAATACCCCAAACCCCAAACCCCAAACCAAAAACCAAGTGATTGAGCATCACTGAAGAATATATTCCTATGTGGAACTGAAGCCTTTTACCTTTGAGGACTGTGCATCCTCTAGACGGTTAGGCATCATGGTGTAGAGCATCCAGTAGTCAATTGTGGATCGCCGGGTGACCGAGTTTGTGAGGGTTTGGAAGTCTGCCCTGAAGACTTACCACGAGTGTTGGGCGAGGACTGTGTGTCCTTAGCTCAAGGAGAATACGGTAGGGAATGTGTGTCCTGAGACTGTGTGTCCTTTGGTTTCAATACCAAGCCGCTCCAAACCAGACGTACAACTGTCACAATAGTTGGAACTCGGTCATCAACAACTGTCTTCATCGTGATACAGGTTCTATTTCTTCAACTCTTTCATTTCCTCAAATTGTATGTTGAAGACTTTGATATGCACTGTTGAAGAATTTGTTTGAAGACTTCCTCTAAATTTCCTCAACCTCAAATTCTTCACTTAAGATAATCTTCACTTTCTTACTCTGTACTTGCGAACTATGCAAACCGAATCTCATAATCTTCAACAAGTAATCTGCTATTGAAGTTTTTGCACACCTGATCATGTACTACTTCCGCTGCACTTAATTCATCATTGAGGACTTTCCTCACAAGGAATTTCCTCAGCGATGAAATTCTAAAAATTGCCTATTCACCCCCTCTAGTCGATATAACACACTTTCAATTGGTATCAAAGCAAGGTACTCCCTTGTTCTGTGTGATTTTGGTTTAACCACCTGGAGTTTTAGTTATGTCGACCGCAGGTATGATCAAGGTTACTGCAGGATGTCCTACCTTCGAAGGAAAGGACATTACCTACTAGAAGACCAAGATGCAGATGCATCTTGAGGCTATTGACAATGATCTCTGGTATATTGTGGAACATGGTATTCCCTGCATCACTGCTACTATCTCTGCCGCTGATGTGAAGAAATTCAAGCAACTTGACTCTCAAGCGAAGCATATCATCTTTGTCCACCTGAGAAAGGTCGGTATGGCAGAGTGAGTTTTTTGGGCACATATAAGCTTATCTGGGATAGGCTGTCCAAAGTAAATGAAGGAATTTCAACTCAGCGTGACTCTCGTGTTGATGTTCTTCGCAATCTCTTCAATCGCTTCAAGAGGCTTCGCAATGAAAGCTGCCAAGATACCTTTGATCGCCTCACTGACATCTCAAATGAACTGCAAGCACTGGGAGCTCGAGACATCAGTGACCATGAAGTTGTGAAGAAACTGCTGAGATCTCTTGATCCATCATTTGATACACTGGTTCTGATGTATCAAGAAAGAGGAGACTATAAGATGCTTGATCCTGCTGATATACTTGAAAGACTCAATAATCATGAATTCCAACTGGAAGAAAAGAGAGATCTATATGGACCAAGCTACTCAAGACCTCGTGCGCTGAAGTCTAAAGCAATTTTCTCATCTGAAGAAGAAGACTCAAATTGCAGCATTGGTGACCCTGAAGAACTTGGACAGGAGCTTGCAATGCTCATGAGGAAATTCCAGAAGTTCACAAAGTGTGGCCAGTTTGGTAAATATTCAAGAAGAGATATGAGGAAATCAGAATCTTCATCTGAGGACTTCAAGAAAAGAACCTGTCACAAATGTAAGAAATCTGGTCACTACATAGCCGACTATCCTCGCTGGGTGAAAGAATCAAAGAAGAAGAAATACAAGGATGAAAGTTCTGATGGCTCAAAGAAAAAGAAGAATTCTTCAAATTCCTCATCCTAAAAGTCCTCATTGCACAAGAAGACCAATTTCAGAAAGGCTAGGGCACTCATTGGCAAGGAAATGGATTCTGAGGAAGAATCTGAGGAATGTGATGAAGATGAAGGTTCTGAAGAAGATTCAGAGTATGGTTTGGCAAGTCTTGAACTATGTCAGAGCCCTAGCTTAGCAATGCTTTCCATTGCATACTCATGCATGCATTCTAAATTCAAAATGATTTGAATTGAGATATGATCAAGTTTCATATTGAATTTTTGTCAAATGACCAAGATAAAAGTAACTTCAAACAACTACAGGGAAATGTTCCTGATTTTTTAATAAAATATTGGACTGAGATAAAAATGTTAACCAATATAGTGGGATCACAGAATCATTTCATATTGGGCATTAGAATTCATTCAACCCTATTTGCATTGGATTTATAAATGCTATAATTAATTTTATAGATCCAATAATTCTGGAAATTGGTGAGTGGTTCTGAATATATTATAAGAGGTCACATATAAATTTTCAGAATTATTTTAAGTGATTTGGTATTTTAAACAAATCAAAACAAATGTCAGAAAACAAATGAAAATAGAAAAAAGACAGAAAGAAGCTTACCTGGCCCACGAAGGAGATGGCCCAGCCCACTGGCCTGTGCGAGTCATCGTCTACCTCTGTGAGAAGGCAGAGGCGAGACCAGGCACGACGCCGGGCGAGCCAGCTCCTGCTTCGCGCTGGCGGCCACCCGTGCATCCCTATCCGTCCGTGGCCACCACCTAGACCCCCTCGAGCTCATCGCCCTCTCTGGTCTCTCCCCCATCTCTCTGTTTCTCCCTCCCCCACAGATCCCAGCGTGGCCGTCGCCGTCGTCCGTCGGAGCCGTAGCCTCCATCAACCCCTCTCCTCCCCGAGAGGCCCGTTGTCCTTGCAGCATCGCCCTCAACCTCCCTGCCAAAGGAATCAAGCCCGGGAGCCTCAAAGCGCCGCCACCGCCACTGTTTTCTTCTCCGGCCACCGGAGCTTCCCGGCGTCGAGTCGTCGGCTAGAGGACGACCCCGACCTCCCTGTCACCGCAAATGGAACCGCCATGAGCTCGTCGTCATTTCCCCTCTCCTCCCACGCTCTCCCGTGCCTCGTAGCCTCGCTTCCTGTCACGGTCGAACCCCGCCGCCGCTTAGGCTCGTCGCCGGCGTACCTCCGGTGCCCCTTCGGCCACCTAACTGCCACCAGAAGGAGCAACACACCCCCAGGAACCCATTCCACCCATCCTCGCCTTGAATGGACGCCGATGTCGCGATTCCGGCGAGCCTCCATCGCTTTGTGGGTCGCCGGTGTCGACCTCGCCAGCCTGAGCCACTTACATGTGGGCCCGGTCGGTCAGGGATTAGATTAGACCTTAATTAACCACTAATAACCCCCAGTCACTGACAGAGGGCTCCAGAGGGGGTCAAAGCCTAGTTAGTCTTAGGTTTGACCGTGGATTAGCCCTATCTCACTGACTGGTGGGCCCTGGCTGTCAGGTTTGACCTGGTCGGCCAGTTGACCTGCTTACGTGAGTGCTGATGCGCTAATAGTATTTTTTGTTATAAAATAATTCCAGAAAATGATGTAAACTTTAAAAAATCATAGAAAATAAAATATAACGCCAAATTAAATAAATAATATATGAAAAATGATCAAAAAAATTCAAGGAATCTGATTATGGCATTTGCATGCATGTTTGAGAAAGTTAACATCACCAAGTAGGCAAAATGATGATTAGGGTAAATTTAATAAATAGTTTGGAGTTGGAATTTGGTATATATTTGATAGAGCTTTGGTACCAGAGCTTGACTGCTTGTAGGATAACCAAGCCAAATTGGTCGATGTTGAGTCTAGCAACTCTTTAGTTATATAAGGGAATTTCTTGTGGAAGGGAACGTAAGGCTCTTTTTACTCCTTTTCTTGTGTCATTCTTATTCTGAGTCATCCTCTTCCTTATTCTACGGGGTTTAAGAATTAGGCTTTTTGATCTATTCATTAGGATGACGAGTTACTATGCTGGAGACTTATTGAAAAGTTGTTGTCTTCAAGGATCAGTGTCTCCATAAGAATTCAATTGTTATGTTGTCAGTTTCTTGCAGGTTGCCTCATATTTCATGCCCATACATCCGTTATGCTGTCCGAGTTTTCCAAGGTTTCTAAATAATCTGATGCAAATGCAAATCCTCTCATCCCGAGTTAATGTCTTTTTGGACAGACAAGGCACACTAATCATTGTGTTGAGGTACTCTATTGCCTCGACCTATTTGTTAAAGTGTTAGGAAACCATGTTACCTCGAAAACCACCCAATAGTCTAGATGTGTTCTATGTTTCTAGTGTGATAATCCGGGCCATCATTTTCGAAAACATCTCGTGATGTTATTTAGTTTGTAGGTATTCTTTTTCTGGGTTCTTGAATCCAAGGATCATTCTGCTCACTTCTGTTGATAGTGTTGCTAGTCCCTTTAGAATGATTAGTAATCTTGTTGTAGTTCCCATGGTTCGTGGTATATCATTTTTCCAATACCATGGATTATCTGTGGCAGAAGTTCTTTGTGAACTAAAGATCATAAGAAGAGTGCTCGTGATGAGTTCTCTACTCCATATTGTTATTCTGCCAACTCCGCCCTTTTGCATGGGTTATCTGGAAGAATTATGTTGACGTTCGACATGCTAATCTATGCATCCACAACTCAGAAAAATCATGTGCTCTTGAGTTGGCCCTCTTCAATTGTTTCTGACCTTCATCCATGAGAGAATAGTCAAGAGTAGTTGTGCATTCGTGTCATCAATGCCTATTATTCCCGTGGTCTATCAAGTTGTTCTATTTCAGAATGACTGGGACAAGCAAACTCCAGCACCTCATCCATTTCTTGGATTGGGTCAAGGTAGTTGTATTATGCAGATCAAAATACCAATCTAGCTTTTGTTCCGTTCCATCTTGGAGTATTACCTTTTTTTGGCAAGAATGTCATGAGAATTGCACCATCCCTTATGAACTCTTGATATTGTGATACTTTTCGCTATCATCGTTCATCCTTCGGTTTCCGTGTTGGTTGTAACCGGAATATCGACAAGTGAACCATGATGTGTGAAATCAACACCCCTAGCAATGCCATTGCTTAGTAGTTAATGGACAATAAATTCACTCTTATGGTGATGGTGATTGAATCGTCATCCTAAGATTGACCGTGCTACCTAGTCCATGTTTCATGGTGCACCTTTCGATCAATGGTTTAGGGTTGTGTCAATCCTTCGCTCTTTGATCATATCATGTTGCCATGAAAAGCGAGATTGTTCCCGAGCTTAATAACATATCGGTGGTTCATGATTTTCCTAATGTCTTCTCGGAAATATTACTAGGTTGTTTCCCTATAAGCCACCCTTCTCCAAGAATCCATGTTGGATACCCCCGAGCTAGTTGGTTAAGCTAAACAAGAACTTCGAGAGTTGGGAGATAAAAGCTTAGCCTAAATTTAGTTCATTTCAAAGGGATATCTTTGTGGCGTGTGTGTAAGTGTTGAAGAAAGATGATATTGTCATCGGTTGATTCGTGTGATCAATTGTTGCATATATTATCTTGTCCAATTTTTGGTTTGAGTATGGGCTATTGTCAAATCAAACTCAGAACCAAAGATCTTCGTAACGGTGTCTTACTCGTGGATTTCCTTGAGTGTACACCATTATATTCCTTGATCTGACCTATGCTATTATCTTTCTCACATAGTTGTGGAAATTCATTTATATGTATATCTGGATGAATTGTTGTTGAGTCCATCGGCAACATTTTCATTTGTTCCATGATTTACATTGAACATTAAGCTAGTGTTGGAAACTTTTGTAGGCATTATCTTTATGTCTAGTACATGAAGTTTATGTTAGGTGTAAGAAGTGCCTTCCTTTAAAATTCATGTGCATTGGTGCAAGTTGCCGCCATGAATTTGAGAAGGTCGTTTTGATTTCTCCGGAATCATCCCAAGTCAATCATGCACATGCGAAGTATTCTGTGGTCTTAGAGATTAGCTACCTCCATTTCATATGTATCTCCTAGCACACCAAGCCACTGATTGATTTGTATAAGGAAAAGAGATTCCTTCATAGGAGCTAATCCGGACTTATGTAAGGACTTGACATCCGCAATGATGGTTCCACCCAGAACTCGGTAGTGTTTTGTTGTAAGATTTATATGTGTTCACATTTGTCTTGGACACTGTGTTCACATGGGTCTTGCAATCCAGCTCATGTTTTGGAGTTGACTTCCGTAGTTCATTTCTCGAGAATCTCGCAACGTTATCTCGTCGATTTGTGTTGCAAGCTTTCTTTTCAGACATGCTGAGTGTGAAACATCATGTCACCAACCGGAGCTGAATCTCATGCAGTTATAATGGTTGGCACTTTTCCCAAGAATTATAATATTGGTCTCTCTGTAAACCGCTAAAGTGATGTCATGGCTAACACACCTAGCCGGAAGACTTAATATTATAATATCTTGCATCAGCAACCTTAGACATCTCCCCATGAGGACCTTGTATGGCTTATTTTGGAAGTTGTTCCTCATGGACCCCCTTTGAGCCCCGAAGTCCGGTCTATACTTGATGTGCTAGATATCAAGCATGACATATAATTGGGTTGTGCTAGTACATCAAGGAGAACATTAGAAGCAGAGTGCTAAATGTCTCTCGGTTGATTAACCAGATTTCGTTCCCTTGGCATAGCTGAGGTGAAATCTGAGAAAGTGTTGTCTTCCTTTGCATCTGCATTCTCCATTATTATTCATCATGGTAGTATGATGTGTCACCAAGATCTTGGCATGGATATTGGTAAAACTTTGATGAATATGGAAATTCTCAAGTTCTTGAGAGCACACTCATACACTAGGTTATACCCTCGGTATCAATTGGAATGTGCCTTCCGTTTGCCGAGTTGTTCTATAACTCTAGTTTCTTTCCAAACTGAGTATGCCATTCTTTCAAATTCCTTCAAACGATCGTCTGACGATTACCTTAGGCTAGTATGAAGAGTTTCAATGATCTCTTTATCAAAAGTAATTCCTTTTTGCCACTTAAGGGAATATCCCTATGAGTCACTGATGACCCACAAGTGTAGGGGATCTATCATAGTCCTTTCGATAAGTAAGATTGTCGAACCCAACGAGGAGCAGAAGGAAATGACAAGTGGTTTTCAGCAAGGTATTCTCTGCAAGCACTGAAATTATCGGTAACAGATAGTTGTGTGATAAGATAATTTGTAACGGGTAGCAAGTAACAATAGTAACAAAGGTGTAGCAAGATGGCCCAATCCCTTTTGTAGCAAGGGACAAGTCTGGACGAACTCTTATATAAGGTAAAGCACTCCCGAGGACACATGAGAATTCTGTCAAGCTAGTTTTCATCATGTTCATATGATTCTTGTTCGCTACTTTGATATTTTGATATGTGGGTGGACCGGTGCTTGGGTGCTGTCCTTACTTGGAAAAACATCCCACTTATGACTAACCCCTCTCGCAAGCATCCGCAACTACGAAAGAAGAATTAAGACAAAGTCTAACCATAGCATTAAACTAGTGGTTCCAAATCAGCCCCTTACGAAGCAACGCATAAACTAGGGTTTAAGCTTCTGTCACTCTAGCAACCCATCATCTACTTATTACTTCCCAATGCCTTCCTCTAGGCCCAAATAATGGTGAAGTGCTATGTAGTCGACGTTCACATAACACCACTAGAGGAAAGACAACATACAACGCATCAAAATATCGAAAGAATACCAAATTCACATGACTACTTATAGCAAGACTTATCCTGTGTCTTCAGGAACAAACATAACTACTCACAAAGCATAATTATGTTCATGATCAGAGAGGTATTGAATAGCATTAAGGATCTGAACATATGATCTTCCACCGAGTAATCCAACTAGCATCAACTACAAGGAGTAATTAACACTACTAGCAACCTTACAAGTACCAATCGGAGTCGCGAGACGGAGATTGGTTACAAGAGATGAACTAGGGTTTGGAGATGAGATGGTGCTGATGAAGATGTTGATGGAGATGAGTCCCCCCGTTGAGAGGAGTGTTGGTGATGACGATGGCGACGATTTCCCCCTTCGGGAGGGAAGTTTCCCTGGTAGGACGGCCCTGCCGGAGCTCTAGATTGGTTCTGCTCAAGTTCCGCCTCGTGGCGGCGGCGTTTCTTCCCAAAAGATCTCTATCGATTTTTTCTGGGACGAAACCTTCCTTATACCAGAAGATGGGAGCCGGAGGGGCAACACGGGGCCCACGAGCCACCCAGGAGCGGCTAGGGGGTAGGGCGCGCATGGCAGGCTCGTGACCTCGTGGTGGCCCCCCTCGAGTATTTCTTCCGCCCAATATTTTTTGTATATTCCACAAAAAATCCTCGTAAGTTTCTAGGTCATTCCGAGAACTTTTATTTCTGCACAAAAACAACACCATAGCAATTCTGCTGAAAACAGCGTCAGTCCGGGTTAGTTCCATTCAAATCATGCAAATTAGAGTCCAAAACAAGGGCAAAAGAGTTTGGAAAAGTAGATACGATGGAGACGTATCAACTCCCCCAAGCTTAAAGCCTTGCTTGTCCTCAAGCAATTCAGTTAACAAACTGAAAGAGACAAAAGAAAAACTTTTACGAACTCTGTTTGATCTTGTTGTTGTAATTATGTCTAACTCATATTCGGATTTTTAGCAAGATCATAAGATAATCACATAAGCAATATTATTTAGGTCTCATGGTGTACTCATATCAATGGCATAATCAACTAGCAAACAATAATAATAAGTTTCAAAAGTCAACACTTCAATCAAAACAATCACGATACAATATGTACAGATGGTATCTCGCTAGCTCTTTCTGAGACCGCAAAACATAAATGCAGAGCACTTTGAAAGACCAATGGCTGACTAAACATTGTAATTCATGGCAAAGATGATCCAGTAACAGTCATACTCAATGTCAATTAATAGCAAAGCATAAAAATGACGGAGGTGCTTTGTCACACCCTGTTTTTGCTATCACCTGTCTGTGTAGTAAAATTCCGAGCTTGTTAAAACTTTTTCAAAACTAATGGTGTGAGTGCCATGATTGACATCGTATGCTTGTATGCTTGATCATGTGAGGTTTTAAAACCCTAAATTCTTTTTTGGTATTTTACTGATTTCCAAAAACCTTTGATAACCAAAGTAAAACCACCTTGAGATTGCACTGCATGTCTTTGATAGCAAGCAGTGCTACTACTCATATTTGGTAATCTGATTTTTTACCTATCTTTATATTTCAAAACCACCAAAATAATTATTTTTGTGAGTATTTTCCTAATTAAATAACCTGTCCATTTCTAAGGTCAGAATTGGTATTCCAACATGGAAAAAATACTTTTCTGCTTTGGAAAAATCTGATTAAATTTAGAGATGATCAGAAGGACATATATTTTCCATACATAGGATTTTAAACCGCATTTTATATTATATTTATTTATAAAAACTATAAAAGGTATTTCTGTCTGTTTTGGCATTTTGAAATATTTCCAAAGGAAATATTCTCAATAAATTCCTAGAAAATTTCAGCGATGCCCCTAAGCCTTGTTTGGTGTCCACATAAAGTTTCACCTTGATCAAAGGTGGATAAGGACCCCAAATAACCCAAAAACCCTGTCTGTCCAGAATCAAGTTAGAGAAACTCTACATAGCAAAGTTTGTCCAATGAGGCTAAAACTTTGCAGGAGTGCCTAATACCTCAAATGAGGGTTCTACACAAAAATGGGATTTCTGGGACTTAGTTTGCCCACACTCCCTTTGGAAGGAACAGATCTGGTCATATTGGAGTGATTTCAAGTTTACAAAGCTAAACTTGTCCATTGGAGCACAAATTTGGTGGAACTCCATGGTTTATCACCAAAACCAAACCTGTTAAGTCTCAGCACCAGTGGTGGGGTGCAACCCCCTGTACCCACTGTCGAACACCTTCTGACAGATATGAAAAAGCCACCTTAGCCACAGCTAAACCAAACTCCTTTGCTTCAAACTCTTAGATTAAGTAGCCAGCACCTGTATCTAACCCAGTCAACTGGCCCTTAACTGGTTCAAAGTGGAAATGCCAAAAACCCCAATTTAGACCTCAGTTCATGACTGACAGCACCAGTAATTATTGCCTCCTTTGACCAGCCGAAGCTCCCACTAAAACCAAACGGCTAGCCACACCCCGAGCAAGTGCCAGGACATGCTAGACACCTCCAAAGTGCCTCAGAGTGCACCAGCATGCCGTGGCATGCCAAAACTGCGCTCTGGGCGCGCTACAGGTAGTCACCGAGGTGGGGGGCAACGCCCTCGGCCAGTTCTAGCGTCCCCCGAGATGTCCAACCTCCTCCCCGACAGCCCCTCTGCATCGGGCAAACCTCAGGGCCCCTCCTCTCTCACGCTAGAGCTCGAGCGACGCGTGCCCGCGCGCTCCAGATTCGGCCAAGCTTGCGCGGCCACGAATGCACGGCCGTCCTCTCTCTCTCTCTCTGAGCAGACGGTTCGGGCAGTCCAATACCACGTCCTGAGACCGTGGTTTCAACCCCAAAGTTCTCTGCACCGCCATGCGCGCCACGGTGAGTCACCGGCGCTCCCGAGTCTGCTCACCGTCGCGGGCCTATAAATAGCCCTCCCCCTCGCTATAGCACCCCTCGGATAGCTTCGCCGCAGCCACTAGAACCTCCCTAGCCGCCCCAGCAAACCAGCAGAGCCCCGGTGCTCGAGATCGACCGAGGCCCCTCCGCCTAGGAGCTCCGGTCGAACTCCGGCTACACGACGGCTCCTACGCACCTCCACCCACCAAACTGACCCCCTTGACCCCAGGGAGCTTTCTCCCAACTCGCCCGAGCTTTTCCGTGTCTCTAGCCACCCCCTCGGCCACTTCCCGAAACCCCTCCGCCATGACCTCGTCGTCGCCGGCGAACCCCTACCTCCCCATCGTTGTTTCGACCACCAGCAGGTAGGCGACGGTCTGGCGAACCCATTCCCGTGCTCATTGGAGCTTGAGCACATCGGCAACCACGTCGGCATCCTCCTCCTCCTCTCTGGCTGGAGGTAGGAGACGACCTCGACAGGTGTGCCCCACCTGTCGGTGGCCCAGCTTCCTCCCCCGCGCCGCTCGTCAGGTTCAAACCTGACGGCGCGCGCGCCTGGGCAGGCCGTCGGCTGGCCCTGGGCCAGCCCAGTTCTAGGCCGAGCCAGGCCAGGAGCTGGCCTGTTTTATTTTATTTTTAAACCTGGATTTCTAATATTTTTATAAAAACATTTAACCAGTGTAAAAATATAATTCTTCCACTATTATTTTTCTAAAAATATGTAATATTTAATGATACGCTCAGATGAATTTTTCCAGCAACTAATCTGTTTTTCAATATTAAAAAGGGCTAAAATGGAATAGTTTTGCTTGTGCTTGGTTGTTCAAAAAAAATATTCCTTCAAGGAAAATTAAGGCAAGTATTTTCAAAATGATATCTTAGATTTATGAGTAAAAGGGAACATTTTTAAAATGACTTTGTGGACTGTTTCTGTGTGAGCTATTCCTTATTTATTGTTTTATCGACGATAGAAAACCCGTGTGACGATGGAATCGGAGCGAAAGACCTCGAAGACCCCGGATACTTAGCTGACCAAGGCAAGCAACCCTTTGACCATGACTGAGCATATGATTACTTTGCATGTTATTATAGCAAGTGTTCCCGTTGCATATGATCATAAGTGCCGGTAATCATTTGACGTGATTTACCAAAGGCTCCCCCGGAGCACATGCATTGAGCTTGACTCTACCCCTAAGGGTCATGCTAACACCATGTTGACAAGTAAAGATAGCAGTAGTATTATCATGAGCATGATGTTGTCATAAAGCAAGAGTTTATGAAAACCCCGTCGGGTGCCACTAATGCCCGAGGGTGATGATTAGTTAGGTGGTCACTTTTGGTGAAGTGATGCACCCGGTATTTGTGTGAGTAAGGTTTCGGAAATGGGATTAGATTTATGATGTGTCGATCGTCCGAACCTTATCAGTACGACCATGTTACCCCTTATGGGACGGGGCTATGTTAATTACTCTGGTCGGTGCTAGCAAAGAGCCACATTACTAGTGGCGGGAGTGATTTGTGGTCACTCTCGTGATGGGGTCGTGCCGGGTAGGACGACTATGCCATTTTTATGAGTTCCAGTCACACCGTTGGTCCCCGCATGGTTGGCACTGTCCAGAGTTGTTGCTCGTAAGACGTACAACATGTGGGCTGGGTACCAATCGAGTGGACCTCTTTGTCTAGTATCGTCAGGGGAAAGGCATTGATCGGGTACTTACCTCGGGTATGTGATATACCGCGAGTCGTGGATGACACGGAAGTTTCCCGGATCTTCTGGGTCCATCGTACTACCTCTGTAGAGTGTAAACTATTCGAATAGCCGTTTCCACGGTCAAGGACAGTTGGGTAATCCTGCTTAAACTACGTCCTGATATTTCCGCATAAACCAAGTGTGCGTAAGTGTGAGTATGTGTATGGTGATAAGAAAAGTGTTGCTATGATAGCAATGATATGACCAAGTTCGGTGACTTGGCATGTAGGGTGAACCCGGATAGTTCAGCCCTCGACAGATATATTGATATCTGTAACTTGTTCTTCAAGAGTAATTCTTTAACTCGATGCATATTCACGATCATTCTACCCCGATGAGTTATACTAGAAATGCATGATATTGTTATCCTTCACTTTCATTGTTCATATCATGGGCTGTTTGCGAGTACATTCAAAGTACTCATTGGCTTGCCACTGGTTATGTTATTGACAAGACATGGAAGGACCGGAGTTTGGAGATGAGTATGTCTTCGGCGACACCCCTGCAAACTAGGACGCTTCCGAGTCAGAATGCCTGTCGGCGTAGGCTTGATGGCATGGGCACCCGCTTAGCCCCTTTTTTCCGCTATTAGTGTACTCGTGTGATTTGGCCTTAGGCCCTGTATTGTGAACTGGACCCTTCAGTCACGTGATGTAATAATAATTGGTACTTGGATGTAAGACTCCTTATTTCGTATCTGTGTTCGTGAGCATTGATCTCTAGGATCACTGAGCACGGTGATTCTCGACTAGTAAGTCTGGGTCCCCACAGAGCTGGTATCAGAGCCATCCTGACTATAGGAAGCCTTAGGTAGCATGGGCGATAGCCAGACAATTAGTGCACATAGATTGACCCGAGAACCGCACCCACTATATATTTCTAACCCTCTCCTCTACACCTTGTAGATGGCCGCCGTACACGAGACGCTTCTGGAAACGGGCTTCCCTCTGCTTTTGAGTGATAGCATCGAGAAGTGTCAAGTGCGTCGCACGCCCGTCTTTCTCTATAACGAATACTGGGTCAATGCCGACACCAAGGAGTATCACGTGGACGTGATAGTGAAGTCTAATGACTCCCCAACTAGCTGGTTCTTTGAAGGGCCACAAATGGAGGATCTGATGTTGGCCGTGGAGACTGCAGCACGAGAGGCACTCGTGCGACTCCGCGACATCCTTCCTGAGATGGCGGACGAACCTGCTACTCGTCACTTACCTTTTGTTAAGGATAAGATAGAGGGAAGCTGGACACTCAACCCCTCATCTGAGGACGGGATGCCATTAAGGTTTCAGACCTAGTTCAGCCTCTCCTCAGACACCTTGACACATCTTTTGATCAACGAGTCAACTAGGATTCGCTAAGAGCTGCACCAAGTTAAGGACCTACTTCGTATGGAGAAGATGAAGAACGTCAAGGTGAAGAAAGAAGGAGCACCTGTGATATCACCTGGCTTTGCTTTGCGAGGAGGAATACCCCTGCTTCAGGCTATTCCTCTTCAGAGTCGACGTTTAACCACAGAAGAATACACCGAGCTTTTCGCCACCTCACCAACCAAGAGACGTCGAGATGGTCTACTTCCTACCCCTACTCCTTCGAGGAAGGGAAGCACTAATGAAGATGAAGACAGAGATGAAGATGAAGACGAAGATCGCACATAGCCGGCTTATGAGATCGCGCAGTCGATCGCGTAGCAGCGTAGGATGTACGGAATGTAGGAGTTCTTGTACCAGGATTTTATGACCCGGATGTTGTGTGAACCTGTTGGATGCAAGTCGCATTCTGCCTTGAGAAGCTTGTGAGCGACTGCATCGCTTGCTTTTAAATTAATGCAGTAGTTCTTTCAAAAATCTTTGTCATAAAACCTTGCACACTAGCACACACCAGACCCCCTCTTTACTAGAACGTCATCCCTTTCGAGTGCAACCGATTCAGCAGAATTTGACCTGTCTACTCCCCTGACAGGATGGTGAATGCAACTCGCAACAGCACTTTCGGCAACCCCGGCTCAGCCTCTTCAGGATAGCAGCAGGGAACCGGAGGGGAAGCTCAAGCTGGAGATCACCATGTGCAGCAAGACAATGTTCCTCCGCCGCCGCCTCCCCCTGAAAGCTTCACGATGGCTCAGTTCCTTCAAGCTCTTCGGGAGGAGCGTCAAGCCAACAATGTCGCTATCCAGCAGCTGGCTCAAACTTTGGTGAACCACCCACCGCAGAACAGGAATGGCAACGGTCATTCAACTCTCTTTGAGTTTATGCGGACTACACCGCCCATATTCACGGAGACGTCCGAACCCTTGGATGCTGATGACTGGATCTGCACTATCAAAGACCTTCTCGTGTTGGTCAAGTGCACTGACGACGACGAGAAAGTTCTCTATGCAATCCACTGCCTCGGAGGCACAACTAGAGCCTAGTGGGATGGATTTCAGATCATGCGAGCCGAGCAAGTCATCACTTGGGCCGTGTTCAAGGATGGATTCCACGCCGCTCACATTCCTCCGGGAATGATGACCATTAAGAAGCAGGAATTCCGAGCCTTAAGGCAAGGCAGTGGATCAGTCAAGGAGTATTTGCAGAAGTTCAACCTTCTATCAAGGTATGCACCTGAAGATGTCAGCACTGAGGTTGCCAAAGTGGAGCACTTTATGGAAGGACTGCATCAGTCACTCCATTATCAATTGGTTGTTTGTGAATGTCGGACCTTCAGTGACCTGGTTAATAAGGCTCTTATGTTGGAAGACAAGCGTCGTGCAATGGACGACACTCGTAAGCGCAAGCTAATAAGTAGTGGAGGTCCAATCAACTCAAAACCACGACCATGGCAGTCAGCCCCAGCAAGACCCAACTATCAGCAGCAGCAGTACAAGCATCCAACATTTCGCCAGAATTACCAACCTCAGCAAGTCAGCGTCAAGCCAGGAAGCACACCGCCAAACAACGGTGGGAGCAAGACCAATCCTCCAACGCAAGTTACCTGTTTCGGTTGTGGACAACCAGGGCACTATTCCAGGAAGTGCCCCAATAAGAAACCCGATGTTCCACACCCCAATGCGCCAAATCTAGGCCAAGGAGCACCAGGAAGGAACCAGGCTCCCCGCAATCAGCAGTATCACATCAAGGGGCGGATTAATCATATTTCCGCAGAAGAGGCACAGGAAGACCCGGACTGCATTCTGGGTACGTTCCTCGTCAACTCTACCCCAGCAACAGTATTGTTTGATTGTGGTGCTTCGCATTCCTTTGTTACGCAAAAGTTTGCGGAAAAGTGTGGACTAGAACCTACCTTGCTTCGTGGGCATATAAAAATTCAAACCCCGGGAGCAGTTTTGAGAACCAACCTAGGGTGTAGAAAGATTGGGATAGTTATCAATGGGACGAGCTTCTCAGCAGATCTCATTGTGCTTAAGTCGCAAGGCCTAGAAGTAATCCTCAGTATGGACTGGTTGGCCAAGCATCAGAGTATCTTGGACTGTGCTAACAGGGCCATTACCATGACAAGTGATCAAGGGGTCAAAGTCAAGTATGTCTCTGAGACAGTACCCACTTGAGTGCCACGAGTTAACAGCCTATCAGAGGAAGGTCTCGACCGAGTGCCAATAGTCTGTGATTACCCGAACGTCTTTCCTGATGAGCTACAAGGGATGCTTCCTGACCGAGACATCGAGTTCATCATCGAACTCATGCCCGGGTCAAGGCCTATCTATAAGAAGCCTTACATGATGGGATCCGAAGAGCTAGCGGAGTTGAAGAAGCAACTGGATGAGCAACTCAGGAAGGGGTTTATTCGTCCAAGTGCGTCACCTTGGGGATCACCTGTTCTCTTCGTGTTCAAGAAGGATGGGACAATCCAACTATGCATCGATTACCGATCACTCAATGAGGTCACGATCAAGAACAAGTATCCACTCCCCAAGATTGAAGACTTGTTTGACCAACTTAATGGAGCAAAGGTATTCTCCAGGATCGACCTTCGATCTGGATATTACCAACTAAAGATTCGCCCCGAACACATTCCGAAGACGACATTTGTGACCCGGTACGGTCTGTACGAATGCACTGTCATGTGCTTCGGATTGACCAATGCCCCAGCTTACTTCATGTACCTCATGAATAAGGTCTTCATGGAATATTTGGACAAGTTTGTAGTTGTATTCATTGATGACATATTAATCTTTTCCAAGTCTGAAGAAGAGCATGAGCAACACTTGAGGTTAGTATAGAAAAGCTTCAAGAGCACCAACTGTATGCCAAGTTCAGCAAATGCCAGTTTTGGCTGAACGAAGTTGGATTCCTAGGTCATACCATGACGGCAAGTGGATTGACAGTTGATCCTTCTAGGATTACCACGGTAACCAATTGGGAATCGCCAATCGACGTGAAGGAAGTCAGGAGCTTCCTCGGACTCGCGGGATACTACCGCAAGTTTGTAGAAGGATTCTCCCGCATCGCTCGACCTATGACTCAGCTCTTGAAGAAAGGCAAGAAGTTTGAATGGACGCCAGAATGTGAGGCAAGCTTCCAAGAGTTGAAGAAGAGGCTAACCACCGCCCCGGTATTGGCCACTCCATATATCGGCAAGGTGTTCGTGACATATTGTGATGCCTCAAGGACCGGGCTAGGTGGGGTTCTAATGCAGGATGGCAGGGTCATGGCATACTTGTCGTCGCAACTGCGCCCGCATGAGGAGAATTATGCCACCCATGATCTCGAGTTGGCAGCAGTAGTGCATGCCCTGAAGACATGGCGACATTACCTTCTGGGGAAGTGATGTGAAATATACACCGACCACAAGAGTCTGAAGTATATTTTCACCCAAAGGGAATTGAATATGAGGCAACGGAGATGGTTGGAGTTAATCAAAGACTACGACCTCAGCATTCAATATCACCCTAGTAAGGCAAATGTAGTGGCCGACGCCTTGAGTCGGAAGACCAACACCTTAAACGTCATGCTTAAGGAAAGGCAACCCGCCTTATACGAAGAATTGGAGAACTTCGGATTGGAACTGGTGGAACCAGGATTCCTAGATAATCTCGAAGTCAAACCAACGTTGGAAGACGACATCAAGGAGGCCCAGAAGGGTCACAAGAGCATTGAAGGTATCAAGAAGAAGATTGCAGAAGGCAAGGCCCCAGGATTCTTGGAGGATGATCAAGGAGTGGTGTGGTTTGGGGAACGTTTATGCGTACCCAACAAGGCCGAACTCAAGGAACTCATCCTACGGGAAGCTCATGATACACCCTACTACATTCACCCCGGTGGTACCAAGATGTATCAAGATCTCCGAGAATGATTCTGGTGGCACGGCGTGAAGAGAGAAATCACGTCGTATGTGGCCAAGTGCGATGTGTGTCAGCAAGTTAAGGCTGAGCATCAGCGACCCGCAAGACTGCTACAACCTCTCCAGGTGCCGGAATGGAAGTGGGACAAGGTAGGGATGGATTCCATTACCGGCCTACCAAGGTCTAGCAAGGGCCATAACTCGATATGGGTTATAGTCGACCATTTGACCAAGGTGGCCCATTTCATCCCGGTCAACACCACTTATGACGGGAACAAGTTGGCTAGTCTCTATATCGAGCGCATAGTAAGCCTTCATGGAGTTCCCAAGAAGATTGTACCTGACCGAGGCACGCAGTTCACCTCAAGGTTTTGGAGGAAGCTTCAGGAAGCCCTCGGTACCAAGCTCTCTTTCAGCACCACCTTCCACCCGCAGACGGGAGGACAGACAGAAAGGGTGAATCAGATACTCGAAGATATGCTCCGCGCATGCGTCCTAGCACACGGAGCCAAATGGGAAGACTGTCTGCCATTCGCTAAGTTTTCATACAACAACAACTAGCAGTCCAGTCTCCAGATGGCCCCGTTCGAAGTGCTGTACGGACGAAAATGCCGCACCCCGCTCAACTCGTCAGAAACCGGAGATGGGCTGATTTTCGGACCTGAAGTTTTGCACCGGGCAGAAGAGAAGGTGCAACTAGTCCAAGAAAATCTGAAGGCAGCCAAGTCGCGACAAAAGAGTTATGCGGACTCTCGCCGTAGGAATGTGGAGTTCATTCCCGGATATCTGGTGTACCTCCGTGTCACACCTCTCAAGGGAACCAAGCGTTTCCACATTAAGGGGAAACTCGCTCCAAGGTTCATTGGGACATTCAAGATCATGATAAGGCGTGGAGAGGTCGCTTATCAGCTGGAATTACCTCCGGAACTTTCGGGTGTGCACAACGTTTTCCACGTGTCACAGCTTCGGAAGTGTCTCGAGACGCCAAGTCGTTCCGGTCCTTATAAGGACATTGATCACCGGACCATTGACCTTCAGTCTGATCTCACCAATCGTGAGAGGCCAATCCGCATTCTGGATGAAGCAGAGCGATGCACTCGAAGCCACACCATCAAGTATTTCAAGGTTCAATGGAGCAACCACACCGAAGCCGAAGCTACATGGGAGCGTGAAGACTATCTCCGATCTGAGTTTCCAGACATCTTTAGGACCTAGCTTAGGAATCTCGGGGACGAGATTCTTGTAAGGGGGATAGGTCTGTCACACCCTGTTTTTGCTATCACCTGTCTGTGTAGTAAAATTCTGAGCTTGTTAAAACTTTTTCAAAACTAATGTTGTGAGTGCCACGATTGACATCGTATGCTTGTATGCTTGATCATGTGAGGTTTTAAAACCCTAAATTCCTTTTTGGTATTTTACTGATTTCCAAAAACCTTTGATAACCAAAGTAAAACCACCTTGAGATTGCACTACATGTATTTGATAGCAAGCAGTGCTACTACTCATATTTGGTAATCTGATTTTTACCTATCTTTATATTTCAAAACCACAAAAATAATTATTTTTGTGAGTATTTTCCTAATTAAATAACCTGTCCATTTCTAAGGTCAGAATTGGTATTCCAACATGGAAAAATACTTTTCTGCTTTGGAAAAATCTGATTAAATTTAGAGATGATCAGAAGGACATATATTTTCCATACATAGGATTTTAAACCCCCTTTTATATTATATTTATTGATAAAAACTATAAAAGGTATTTCTGTCTGTTTTGGCATTTTGAAATATTTCCAAAGGAAATATTCTCAATAAATTCCTAGAAAATTTCAGTGATGCCCCTAAGCCTTGTTTGGTGTCCACATAATGTTTCACCTTGACCAAAGGTGGATGAGGACCCCAAATAAACCAAAAACCTTGTATGTCCAGAATCAAGTTAGAGCAACTCTACATAGCAAAGTTTATCCAATGAGGCTAAAACTTTGCAGGAGTGCCTAATACCTCAAATGAGGGTTCTACACAAAAAATGGGATTTGTGGGACTTAGTTTGCCCACACTCCCTTTGGAAGGAACAAATCTGGTCATATTGGAGTGATTTGAAGTTTACAAACCTAAACTTGTCCATTGGAGCTCAAATTTGGTGGAACTCCATGGTTTATCACCAAAACCAAACCTGTTAAGTCTTAGCACCAGTGGTGGGGTGCAACCCCCTGTACCCACTGTCGAACACCTTCTGACAGATAGGAAAAAGCCACCTTAGCCACAGCTAAACCAAACTCCTTTGCTTCAAACTCTTAGATTAAGTAGCCAACACCTGTATCTAACCCCAGTCAACTGGACCTTCACTGGTTCAAAGTGGAAATGCCTAAAACCCCAATTTAGACCTCAGTTCATGACTGACAGCACCAGTAATTCTTGCCTCCTTTGACCAGCCGAAGCTCCCATTAAAACCAAACGGCTAGCCACACCCCCAGCAAGTGCCAGGACATGCTAGGCACGTCCAAAGTGCCTTAAAGTGCACCAGCATGCCGTGGCATGCCAAAACTGTGCTCTGGGTGCACTACAGGGAGTCACTGAGGTGGGGGCGACACCCTCGGCCGATTCCAGCCTCCCCCGAGATGTCCAACCTCCTCCCCGATAGCCCCTCTACGTCAGGCAAACCTCAGGGCCCTCCTCTCTCGCGCTAGAGCTCGCGCGACGCGTGCCCGCGCGCTCCAGATTCTGCCAAGCTTGCGCGGCCACGAATGCACGACCCTCCTCTCTCTCTCTCTCTGCAGCAGACGGTTCGGGCAGTCCAATACCACGTCCTGAGACCGTGGTTTCAACCCCAACATCTCTCTGCACCCCCATGCGTGCAACGGTGAATCATGGGTGCTCCTGAGTCTGCTCACCATCTCGGGCCTATAAATAGCCCTCCCCTCACTCCAGCACCCCTCGGATAGCTTCGCCGCATCCACTCGCACCTCCCTAGCCGCCCAGCAAACCAGCAGAGCCTCGGTGCTCGAGATCGACCGAGGCCCCTCCGCCTCGGAGCTTCGGTCGATCTTCGGTTACACGACGGCTCCTGCGCCCCTCCACCCACCAAACTGACCCACTTGACCCCAGGGAGCTTTCCCCCAACTCGCCCGAGCTTTTCCGTGTCTGTAGCCACCCCCTTGACCACTTCCCGAAACCCCTCCGCCATGGACACATCGTCGCCGGCGAACCCCTGCCTCCCCGTTGTTGTTTCGACCACCAACAGGTAGGCGACGGTCTGGCGAACCCATTCCCGTGCTCATTGGAGCTTGAGCATGTCGGCAACCACGTCGGCGTCCTCCTCCTCCTCTCTGGCTGGAGGTAGCAGACGACCCTGGCACGTGTGCCCCACCTGTCTGTGGCCCAGCCTCCCCCCCGCGCTGGCCTTGGCCACTAACCGCAGGGCCCCGCGCGTCAGGTTCAAACCTGACACCGCGCGCGCATGGGCAGGCGGTCGGCTGGCCCTCGCCCAGGCTAGCTCTGGGCCGAGCCAGGCTAGGAGCTGGCCTGTTTTTCTTTTATTTTTAAACCTGGATTTCTAAGATTTTTATAAAAACATTTAACCAGCGTAAAAATATAATTCTTCCACTGTTATATTTCTAAAAATGTGTAGTATTTAATGATATGCTCAAATGAATTTTTCCAGCAACTAATCTGTTTTTCAATATTAAAAAGGGCTAAAATGGAATAGTTTTGCTTCTGCATGGTTGTTTTTAAAAATATTCCTTCAAGGAAAATTAAGGCAAGTATTTTTAAAATGATATCTTAGATTTATCAGTAAAAGGGAACATTTTTAAAATGACTTTGTGGACTGTTTCTGTGTGAGCTATTCCTTATTTATTGTTTTATCGACGATAGAAAACCCGTGTGACGAGGGAATCGGAGCGGAAGACCTCGAAGACCCCGGGTACTTAGCTGACCAAGGCAAGCAACCCTTTGACCATGACTGAGCATATGATTACTTTGCATGTTATTATAGCAAGTGTTCCCGTTGCATATGATCATAAGTGTCGGTAATCATTTGACGTGATATACCGAAGGCTCCCCCGGAGCACATGCATTGAGCTTGACTCTACCCCTTAGGGTCATGCTAACACCATGTTGAAAAGTAAAGATAGCAGTAGTATTATCATGAGCATGATGTTGTCATAAAGCAAGAGTTTATGAAAACCCCGTCGGGTGCCACTAATGCCCGAGGGTGATGATGAGTTAGGTGGTCACTTTTGGTGAAGTGATGCACCCGGTATTTGTGTGAGTAAGGTTTCGAAAATGAAATTAGATTTATGATGTGTCGATCGTCCCAACCTTATCAGTAGGACCACGTTACTCCTTATGGGAGGAGGCCATGTTAATTACTCTGGTCGGTGCTAGCAAAGAGCCACATTACTAGTGGCGGGAGTGATTTGTGGTCACTCTCGTGATGGGGTCGTGCCGGGTAGGACGACTATGCCATTTTGATGAGTTCCAGTCACACCGTTGGTCCCCGCATGGTTGGCACTGTCCAGAGTTGGTGCCCGTAAGACGTACAACATGTGGGCTGGGTACCAATCGAGTGGACCTCTTTGTCTAGTATCGTCAGGGGAAAGGCATTGATCGGGTACTTACCTCGGGTATGTGATATACCGCGAGTCGTGGATGACACGGAAGTTTCCCGGATCTCGTGGGTCCATCGTACTACCTCTGTAGAGTGTAAACTATTCGAATAGCCGTTTCCACGGTCAAGGACAGTTGGGTAATCCTGCTTAAACTACGTCCTGATATTTCTGCATAAACCAAGTGTGCGTAAGTGTGAGTATGTGTATGGTGATAAGAAAAGTGTTGCTATGATAGCAATGATATGACCAAGTTCGGTGACTTGGCATGTAGGGTGAACTCAGATAGTTCAGCCCTCGACAGATATATTGATATCTGTAACTTGTTCTTCAAGAGTAATTCTTTAACTTGATGCATATTCACGATCATTCCACCCTGATGAGTTATACTAGAAATGCATGATATTGTTATCCTTCACTTTCATTCTTCATATCATGGGCTGTTTGCGAGTACATTCAAAGTACTCATTGGCTTGCCACTGGTTATGTTATTGACAAGAGATGGAAGGACCAGAGTTTGGAGATGAGTATGTCTTGGGTGACACCCCTGCGAACTAGGACGCTTCCGAGTCAGAATGCCTGTCGGTGTAGGCTTGATGGCATGGGCACCCGCTTAGCCCCTTTGTTTTCCTCTATTAGTGTACTCGTGTGATTTGGCCTTAGGCCCTGTATTGTGAACTTGACCCTTCGGTCACGTGATGTAATAATAATCGGTACTCGGATGTAAGACTCGTTATTCAGTATCTGTGTTCGGTGAGCATTGATCTCTGGGATCACTGAGCACGGCAATTCTCGACTAGTAAGTCGGGGTCCCCACATGCTCTCTAATTGGTGCCTTTTATAAGAAGAGGATGACTCAACAGTAATGTAAATAGATAGGCCCTTCGTAGAGGGAAGCATTGATTTGGAGAGGTGCCAAAGCTCAAGCTTTTAAAACAGAGATAAATAATTTTGGGTGGCATGCTTTCATTGTCAACGCGATGACCAAGAGTTTTCACCATCTTCCATGCTACACATATTATAGGCGGTTCCCAAACAGAATAGTAAAGTTTTGACTCCCCCACCACCGATCAATCACACTCCACGACTAGCCGAATCCTCGGATGCCATCCATACCAACAACAATCCAGGGGGAGTTTTGTTTGCTATTATATTTTCAATTTGATTTGAGCATGGAACTGGGCATTCCGATTACCAGCCCATTTCTTGTGAGTGATAGTGAATAAACACGTATCGAGGATAACACGCCTAGCATGGAAGATACTGATACGTCTCCAACGTATCTATAATTTTTGATGGTTCCATGCTATTATCTTGTCAAACTTTGGATGTTTCGTATGGCTTTTATATCTTTTTTGGGACTAACTTATTAACTTAGTGCCAAGTGCCAATTCCTGTTTTTTATGTGTTTTGACCTTTTTCAGAGGAGAATATTAAACGGAGTCCAAACAGAATAAAACCTCCGAAAAGATTTTTTCCGAAACAGAAGATACGCAGGGAGCTTGAGAACCAAGGCAGAGGGTACCAAGGGAGGCCACAAGCCCCCTAGCCACGTCCTGGGGGGGGGGGGCGCCTAGCAGGCTTGTGGGCCCCCTGGGGCTCCTCTGCCCTACTTCTTTCGCCTATAAATCTCCGAAAAATCTGAAACCACGGGAGAGAGGTACGAAAATACTTTTCCGTCGCCGCAAGCTTTTATCTCCGCAAGATCCCATCTGGGGCACGTTCTGGTGCCCTACCGGAGGGGGGATTCGGACACGGAGGGATTCTTCATCAACACCATTGCCTCTCCGATGATGCGTGAGTAGTTCACGATAGACCTTCAGGTCCATAGCTAGTAGCTAGATGGTTTCTTCTCGCTCTTGGGTCTTCAATACAAAGTTCTCCATGATCTTCATGGAGATCTATCCGATGTAATGCTCTTTTGCGGTGTGTTTGTCGAGATCCGATGAATTGTGGATTTATGATCAGATTATCTATGAATCTTATTTGAGTTTCTTCTAATCTCTCATATGCATGATTTCATATCCTTGTAATTCTCTTCGAGTTGTGGGTTTCGTTTGGTCAACTTGATGTACAGTTCTTGCAATGGGATAAGTGCTTGGTTTTGGGTTCATACCGTGCCGTGACCTCACCCAGTGATAGAAGGGGTAGCAAGGCACGGATCGTGTTGTTGCCGTGACCTCACCCAGTGATAGAAGGGGTAGCAAGGCACGGATCGTGTTGTTGCCATCAAGGGTAAAAAGATGGGGTTTATATCTATTGCATGAGTTTATCCCTCTACATCATGTCATCTTGCTTAAGGCGTTACTCTGTTTGTCATGAACTCAATACACTAGATGCACGCTGGATAGCGGTCGATGTGTGGAGTAATAGTATTAGATGCAGAAAGTATCGGTCTACTTGTCTTGGACGTGATGCCTATATGTATGATCATTGCCTTAGATATCATCATGACTTTGCGCGGTTCTATCAATTGCTCGACAATAATTCGTTCACGCACCGTAATATTTTCTATCTTGAGAGAAGCCTCTAGTGAACACTATGGCCCCCGGGTCTTCTTCACATCATATTTTCAGCCCTACACTTTTACTTTGTTGCACTTTCCGCCTTCAGATCTCACCTTGCAGTTAATCGTGAAGGGATTGACAACCCCTTTGTAGCGTTGGGTGCAAGTTTGCTGTTTTTCCACAGGTACTTTGGAGACTTGGCTTGATTCTCCTACTAGATTGATACCTTGGTTCTCAAAACTGAGGAAAATACATACTGCTACTGTGATGCACCACCCTTTCCTCTGCAAGGGAAAAACCAACGCAAGCTCAAGAGGTAGCATATATTGACCACCCCTTGTCACCACATGAGCGGTTCGGGGATACAAAGCAGATTATTATTTGAAGATTTAGAGAGTGGCACATGCAAATTTACTTGGAACGGCAGGTAGATGCCGCATATAGGTAGGTATGATGGATTCATATGGAACAACTTTGGGTTCATGGAAGTGGATGCACAAGCAGTATTCCCGCTTAGTACAAGTGAAGGCTAGCAAAATACTGGGAAGCGACCAACTAGAGAGCGACAACAGTCATCAATATGCATTGAAATTAACCAATGTTGAGTGCAAGCATGAGTAGGATATAAATCACCATAAACATGAATATCGTAGAGGCTATGTTGATTTTGTTTCAACTACATGCGTGAACATGTGCCAAGTCAAGCCACTTGAATCATTTGAAGGAGGATACCATCCTATCATACCACATCATAATCATCTTGAAATTCATGTCGGCATCCAAGACAAACCATTATAAGCTCCTAGCTAATTAAGCATGGCATCAGAAACTATGATCTCTAAGTTGTCATTGCAAACATGTTTCTCTCATAACAATGCTGAATTAGGAACGATGAGCTAGTCACATTTACAAAAACAAAATAGGTCGAGTTCATACCAGCTTTTCCAGGCTCAGTCACTTCATCATATATCGTCATTATTGCCTTTCACTTGCACGACCGAATGATGTGAATAATAATAAGAGTGTTCATGCATTGGACTAAGTTGGAATCTACAAGCAAATTCAGAGGATAAGGCAAAGTAATATGGCTCTTTGACGGATAAACAATAATGCATATGAGAGCCACTAATCATTTTAATCATGGTCTTCTACCTCGACCCAAAGAAAAAGAAAACTATTTACACGGGAAAGCTCCCAACAAGCAAAAGAAGAACATGAAATCTTGTTGGGTTTTCTTTTTAATGACCACTAAGCATGCTGGAAAGTTTTGGAGTCGGTTTACTTACCGTATCACATACCTCTTTGTTCTTGGAGTCTAAAACAAGCTGGTAAATATCCCTTATGTACTCCTACGGAGTTATGGTATTAATAATATTGCTTTCAACATTTATGGGAGTACCTGAGATATAATGCTTGATTCTTTGCCCATTTACAACTCTCGGAAAATTACCTTCCGCATTGTTGATTTCTATGGCACCGGAACGATATACTTCCTCAACAATGTAAGGACCTTCCCATTTGGAGAGAAGCTTGCGTGGAAAAAATCTTAAACGAGAATTGTATAGCAATACATAATCACCTACATTGAACTCACGTTTTTGTATCCTTTTATCATGACACATCTTAACTTTTTATTTAAACAACTTGGCATTTTCATATGCCTGAGTTCTCCATTAATCAAGTGAGCTAATATCAAAGAATCTCTTCTCACCAGCAAGTTTGAAATCAAAGTTGAGCTCTTTGATTGCCTAATAAGCCTTATGCTCTAGCTCAAGAGGTAAATGACATGCTTTACCGTAAACCATTTTATACGGACACATGCCCATGGGATTCTTATAAGAAGTTCTATAAGCCCAAAGTGCATCATCAAGTTTATTAGACCAATTCTTTCTAGACCTATTGACAATCTTTTGCAGAATTAATTTAATCTCCCTATTAATTAACTCTACTTGACCACTAGACTGAGGATGATAAGGAGATGCAATTCTATGATTGACATCATACTTACCAAGCGTTCTACGGAAAGCACCATGAATAAAATGTGAACCACCATCAGTCATTAAATATCTAGGGACTCCAAATCTGGGAAAATGACTTCTTTAAGCATCTTAATAGAGGTGTTATGGTCAACACTACTAGTTGGAATAGCTTCTACCCACTTAGTAACGTAATCAACAACAACTAGAATATGAGTATACCCGTTGGACTTTGGAAAAGGTCCCATATAATCAAAACCCCAAACATCAAATGGTTCAATAAGAAGTGAATAATTCATAGGCATTTCCTGACGTTTACTGATATTACCTAATCTTTGACATTCATCACAAGACAAGACAAACTTACGAGCATCCTTGAAGAGAGTAGGCCAATAAAAACCAGATTGCAATACCTTGTGTGCAGTTCTATCTCCCGCATGGTGTCCTCCGTAAGCCTCGGAGTGACACTTCTATAGAATCTGTCCCTGTACATGCTCAGGTACACAATGTCTAATAACACCATCTATTCCTTCTTTATAAAGGTGAGTATCATCCCAAAAGTAATGTCTCAAATCATAGAAGAACTTTTTCTTTTGTTGGTATGTGAAACTAGGTGGTATATATTTAGCAACAATATAATCAGCATAATCAGCATACCAAGGTGTACTACATGAAGCATTGATGACATTCAATTGTTCATCACGAAAGCTATTATCAATAGGTTGTGGGTCATCAAGAACATTCTCTAACCTAGACAAGTTATCTGCTACAGGGTTCTCAGCACCCTTCCTATCAACAACATGCAAATCAAATTCTTGTAGCAAGAGAACCCATCTAATAAGTCTAGGTTTAGCATATTTCTTTTCCATTAGATATTTAATAGCAGCATGCTCAGTGTGAATAGTAACTTTGGAATCAACAATATAAGATCTGAACTTATCACATGCAAACACAACTGCTAAAAATTCTTTTTCAGTAGTAGCACAGTTTCTTTGGGCACCGTTTAGAGTTTTACTAGCATAATGGATACCATTTAATTTCTCATCAACTCTTTGTCCTAGAACAGCACCAATAGCATATTCACTAGCATCACACATAATTTCAAAAGGTAGGTTCCAATCAGGTGGTTGAACAATAGGTGCAGTTACCAAGGCCTTCTTAAGTATTTCAAATGCTTCTTCACAATCATCATAAAAAACAAATGGAATATATTTTTGCAAGAGATTGGTGAGAGGCCTAGAAATATTAGAGAAGTATTTAATGAACCTTCTATAGAAACCAACATGACCAAGGAAACTTCTTATACCTTTAATGTCTGTAGGGCATGGCATTTTAGCGACCGCATCAACTTTAGCCTTATCGACTTCAATACCTCTTTCAGAAATTTTATGCCCTAAGACGATGACTTCATTAAGCATAAAGTGGCACTTCTCCCAATTTAAGACAAGGTTAGTATCTTTACATCTCTGCAAAACTCAATCAAGGTTGCTCAAGCAATCATCAAAAGAAGATCCATAAACGGAGAAATCATCCATGAAAACCTCAACAATATTTTCACAAAAGTCAGAGAATATAGCCATCATACATCTTTGAAAGGTAGCAGGTGCATTACATAAACCAAAAGGCATACGTCTATAAGCAAAGGTACCGAAAGGGCAAGTAAAAGTGGTTTTCTCCTGATTAGATTGTACAACAAGTATTTGGGAGAAACCAGAATAACCATCTAGAAAGAAGAAGTTTGTATGTTTAGACAATCTTTCTAGCATTTGATCAATAAAAGGCAAAGGGTAATGATCTTTCTTAGTAGCTTTATTTAATTTCCTAAAATCAATTAGCATCCTATAGCTAGTAACAATTCTCTCTGGGATCAATTCATCTTTATCATTAGGGACAACGGTAATACCTCCCTTCTCAGGGACAAAATGCACCAGACTTACCCAATCACTATGAGCAACATGATAGATAATACCTGCTTCCAGGAGCTTTAGTATTTCTTTTCTTACCACCTCTTTCATCTTAGGATTTAATATTCGTTGATGATCTGCAACTGGTTTGGAAGCAGGATCAGTTTTAGTTTTATGATGGCATAGAGTGGGACTAATGCCCTTAAGATCATCAAGAGTATATCCAATAGCATCACGATGCTTCCTCGGAGTTTTCAATAATTTATTTTCTTCATGCTCTGAAAGGTTAGCACTAATAATAACAGGATATATATCTTTTTCATCAAGATAAGCATACTTAAGAGTATCAGGTAATTGTTTAAGCTCAAACACAGGATCACCCTTTGGTGGGAGGTGGATCTCCAAGTAATTCAACAGGCAAATTATTCTTAAGGATATGATGTTGTTCAAAGATAACTCTATCTATCTCATTCCTTTCACCCATACGCATACCATTTTCATGTTCCAGCAAGTATTGCTCTAAAGGATCAGTAGGAGGCACATCAACAGAAGCTAGAGCAATAATGTCATCCTTAGTAGACAATTCTTTATCATGAGGTTGTCTACCAAACTTGGAAAAATTAAATCCATGTGACACACCTTCAAAGCCAACAATAATAGTTTGTTTGTCACAATCAATCTGAGCATTAGCAGTATTGAGGAAAGGTCTACCAAATATGATGGGACAAAAGCTATCTTGTGTGGTAGCAAGAATGAGAAAATAAATAGGATACTTAGTTTTACCACGCAAGACTTCAACATCTCTAACAATTCCCATAGGGCAGATAGTATCTCTATTAGCAAGCTGAATAGTAACATCGATCAATTCCATCTCAACAGGTGAAATCTCATCTTTAATTTCATTATATAAAGATCGATGTATTGCACTAAAACTAGCACCCATGTCACATAAACCATGATAACAATGATCTCCTATCTTAACAGAAACAACAGGCATGCCAACAACAGGCTTATGTTTGTCTCTAGCATGAGGTTTAGCAATTCTAGCATCATCTTCACATAAGTGAATAACTTGCCCATCAACATTATCGGCCAAGAGATCTTTAATAATAGAAATGCTAGGTTCAACTTTAATTTGCTCAGGGGGTGTAGGTTTTCTAATATAGCCCTTACATATCACAGTTGAAGCTTTAGCATGTTCCTTTATTCTAACAGGGAAAGGTGGTTTCTCAATGTGAGCACTAGGAATAATAGAATCATTATAAGCAATGACTTTCTCTTCAACTGGATTAGGTTTTACTATATTGACTTCTATGGGAGGATCATATGTAAACCACTTCTCCCTAGGGAGATTAATATGAGCAGCAAATGATTCACGTAATGAGCTACTATCTCAGAGTCAAGTCCATGTTTAGCGCTAAAATCAAGAAAAATATTTGTTTCAGTGAAGGATTTAACGCAATCGAACTTAAGATTCATACCTGACTCCTTACCTTCATCAAACTCCCAATCTGCAGAGTTGCGTTTAATTCTTTCCAATAAATCCCATTTGAAGTCAATATCTCTCTTCATAAAAGAACCGGTACAAGAAGTGTCAAGCATGGTGCGATTATCATGAGAAAGCCGAGCATAGAAGTTCTGAATAATAATTTCTCTCGAGAGCTCATGGTTGGGGCATGAACATAACATTGAATTAAGCCTCCCCCAAGCTTGAGCGATACTTTCTCTATCACGAGGCCCAAAATTATAGATATAATTCCTATCACGATGTACCAAATGCATAGATAAAACTTTTGAGGAAATTCCAATTTCAATCGGTTGTAGTTCCATGATCCAGTATCATCACATAGCCTATACCATGTCAATGCTTTATACCTCAAAGATAAGGGAATGATCTTCTTCTTGACCTCATCCCCGAGCAAACCTGCAAGCTTAAATAAACCACAAACTTCATCTACATAGATTAGATGCAAGTCAGGATGTGATGTTCCATCTCCTGTAAAAGGATTAGCCAACAGTTTCTCTAGCATACCCGAAGGAATTTCATAATAAATATTTTCAGTAGGTGCAGTAGCTTGAGGAGCAACTCTTTGTGCTTCCGCTCGAGGTGAAGATACCCCGAACAAGCTCCTCAAAGGATTAGTTTCCATAGTGACAAGTAACATTAAAGTTCAGCACACTTTATAAATGTTTCCTTACCAAATTCCACTTACCAAAGGCGCTTCACTCCCTGGCAACAACACCACAAAAGAGTCTTGATGACCCACAAGTGTAGAGGATCTATCGTAGTCCTTTCGATAAGTAAGAGTGTCGAACGCAACGAGGAGCAGAAGGAAATGACAAGTGGTTTTCAGCAAGGTATTCTCTGCAAGCACTGAAATTATCGGTAACATATAGTTGTGTGATAAGATAATTCGTAAGGGTAGCAAGTAACAATAGTAACAAAGGTGCAAAAAGATGGCCCAATCCCTTTTGTAGCAAGGGACAAGCGTGGATGAACTCTTATATAAGGTAAAGCGCTCCCGAGGACGCATGGGAATTCTGTCAAGCTAGTTTTCATCATGTTCATATGATTCACGTTTGCTACTTTGATATTTTGATATGTGGGTGGACTGGTGCTTGGGTGCTGTCCTTACTTGGACAAACATCCCACTTATGATTAACCCCTCTCGCAAGCATCCGCAACTACCAAAGAAGAATTAAGACAAAGTCTAACCATAACATTAAACTAGTGGATCCAAATCAGCCCCTTACTAAGCAACGCATAAACTAGGGTTTAAGCTTCTGTCACTCTAGCAACCCATCATCTACTTATTACTTCCCAATGCCTTCGTCTAGGCCCAAATAATGGTGTAGTGTTATGTAGTCGACGTTCACATAACACCACTAGAGGAAAGACAACATACAACGCATCAAAATATCGAACGAATACCAAATTCACATGACTACTTATAGCAAGACTTATCCCATGTCCTCAGGAACGAACGTAACTACTCACAAAGCATAATTATGTTCATGATCGAAGAGGTATTGAATATCATTAAGTATCTGAACATATGATCTTCCACCGAGTAATCCAACTAGCATCAACTACAAGGAGTAATTAACACTACTAGCAACCTTACAAGTACCAATCGGAGTCGCGAGACAGAGATTTGTTACAAGAGATGAACTAGGGTTTGGAGATGAGATGGTGCTGACGAATATGTTGATGGAGATGAGTCCCCTCCGATGATAGGAGTGTGGGTGATGACGATGGCGATGATTTCCCCCTTCGGGAGGGAAGTTTCCCCAGCAGGATGGCCCTGCCGGAGCTCTAGATTGGTTCTGCTCAAGTTCCGCCTTGTGGCGGCGGCATTTCTTCCTGAAAGATCTCTCTCAATTTTTTCTGGGATGAAACCCTCCATATAGCAGAAGATGGGAGCCGGAGGGGTAACAGGGGGCCCACGAGCCACCCAGGCGCGTCCAGGGGGGTAGGGCACGCCTGACAGGCTCGTGACTCTTGGTGGACCCCCTCTAGTATTTCTTCTGCCCCATATTTTTTATATATTCCGCAAAAAATCCTCGTAAGTTTCCAGGTCATTCCGAGAACTTTTATTTCTGCACAAAAACAACACCATGCCAATTCTGCTGAAAACAACGTCAGTCCGGGTTAGTTCCATTCAAATCATGCAAATTAGAGTCCAAAACAAGGGCAAAAGAGTTTGGAAAAGTAGATACGATGGAGACGTATCAGTCACCCTCCTACGGTGCCCCATCATGGTATAAAGGGCAACATAATCCTTGCTACTTTTAAACCTCATCCCCATTTATTTTAAGCGCGGAATTGTTGCCTACCAATTGAACCTCTATCATATGCTTCATTTCCTAGTTTCTGTTATGTGTTTTGTGTCTCAGCTCAAGGAACATTCCTACGTCTCATTCTATGAGTTGATCATGAGTTGCACGATCTTCGAGGAGATTGAATCTTGTAGAGTCTTCGTGTTCCTTTGTCGTCGTGAATAGGTGAAGACCTCAAGACAAATATGTCAAGATCGACATGATGCAATGAATCAATATCTTCGAGAAGGACAATTGGATCGTGAAGATTGTGATAGCTAGTGTCCCCTGTTACTCCTTTCCTACGCTTGAATATCGGGGCGAGATTCTTGTTTAGTGGGGGTGAGCTATCACAGCCCTTGCTTAGCATTGCTTGCCATTGCATACTCATGCATGCATTCTAAATTCAAAAGGATTTGAATTGAGACATGATGAAGTTTCATAAAGAATTTTTTCAAATGACCAAGATAACACTTACTTCAAACAACTACAGGGAAATGTTCTTGATTTTCTAATAAAATATTGGACTGAGATAAAAATGTCAACCAATATTGTTGGATCACAGAATCATTTCATATTGGGCATTTGAATTAATTCAACCCTATTTGCATTGGATTTATAAATAATATAAATAATTTTATAGATCCAATAATTCTGGAAATTGGTGAGTGGTTCTAAATATATTATAAGAGGCCACATATAAATTTTCAGAATTATTTTAAGTGATTTGGTATTTTAAACAAATCAAAAAATATGTCAGAAAACAAATAAAAACAGAAAAGAAAAAAGAGAAAGAAACTTACCTGGCCCAGGAAGGATGTGGCCCAGCCCAGTGGCCTCTGCCAGTCATCGTCTACCTGTGCGAGAAGGCAGAGGCGAGACCAGGTACGGCACCGGGCGAGCGAGCTCTTGCTTCATGCTGGCGGCCACCCGTGCATCCCTATCCGTCCGTGGCCACCACCTAGACCCCCTCGAGCTCATCCCCTCCATGGTCTCTCCCCCATCTCTCTGCTTCTCCCTCCCCCACGGATCCCAGCATGGCCGTCGCCGCCGTCCGTCGCAGTCGTAGCCTCTGGCCAGCCCTTGCCTCCCCAAGAGGCCCATTGTCCTCGCAGCATCGCCCTCGACCTCCCTGCTAGAGGAATCAAGCCCGGGAGCCTCGGAGCGCCGCCACCGCCGCTGTTTTCTTCTCCGACCACCGGACCTTCCCGTCATCGATTCACCAGCTAGAGGACGACCCCGACCTCTCCGTGACCGCAAATGGAACCGCCGTGAGCTCGTCATCATTTCCCCTCTCCTCCCACGCTCTCCCGTGTCCCATAGCCCAGGTTCCCACCACGGCTGAACCCCACCGCCGCTTTGGCTCGTCGTCGGCGTACCTCCGGTGCCCCTCCGCCACCTAACTGCCACCAGAAGAAGCAACACACCCCCAGGAACCCATTCCACCCATCCGCGCCTTGAATGGACGCTGATGCCGCGATTCCGACGAGCCTCCATCCCTTTGTTGGTCGCCGGCGTCGACCTCGCCAGCCTGAGTCACTTCCATGTGGGCCCGGTCGGTCAGGGATTAGATTAGACCTTAATTAACCACTAATAAGCCACCAGTCACTGACAGAGGGCTCCACAGGGGGTCAAAGCCTAGTTAGTCTTAGGTTTGACCGGGGATTAGCCCTATCTCACTGACTGGTGGGCCCTGGCTGTCAGGTTTGACCTGGCCGGCCAGTTGACCTGCTGACGTTAGTGCTGATGCAATAATAGTATTTTCTGTTATAAAATAATTCCAGAAAATGTTGTAAACTTTAAAAAATCATAGAAAATAAAATATAACTCCAAATTAAATAACGAATATATGAAAAATGATCAAAAAAAATTCAAGGAATCTGATTATGGCATTTGCATGCATGGTTGAGAAAGTTAACATCACCAAGTAGGCAAAATGATGATTAGGGTAAATTTAATAAATAGTTTGGAGTTGGAATTTGGTATATATTTGAATTCCACTTCAATTAATAAGACCAAAGATTGAGCTAGGAAACTCAGTACCTCAATATGCCATCTTCATGCATGATAAAACAAGTTATGCGTGAGCATTAGCTGGAATCAATTAAAAGGGTATCTGAAAAATATCTTGTTTGAAGTGATATTTGAATTTTAATTCAAACCAGCTTCAACTTAAGAGATGGTAGCTACATTAGCCATGCCATATTTCATTTTCATGTCACGATCATGCATCATAGTGTTGAATTTCCGTGAAGTAAATATTTTTCTTTCTTGTTTGTCGGCGTTGTTCCCCCTCGGTAGATGATGGTTCCGACGATGTGATCATTGATATTGATGAAGACTCATGGCTACCTTTAGGACTGTCAGGCAAGCAAACCCCCTTGAGCATATAGATATAAACCCACTCTCTCGCCCCTGCTCTCTTTTATTGCACTAGGACAAACACGATTCAACTGTTACATGTTCTCGGTAGTTGAACCCATTCTCTGCATGACCTGATTTTGCCACAGTAAATAGTTGAAACCACTTAGCATGAGTAGCAACTGCTTGAGCCTTGTTGTGCTTACTCATCCATGCTTGCTTACAATGCCTGCTATGATTTGAGTCGTGTCGGGTCTGATCCATCTGGATGATGAATCAGAATGGTTGTATTCATGTCCTATTGTGTGAGAGTAAAGGTGTGAATCCGATTTGGTAAAGGTAGCGATGAGAGGCCATGTAGGAGTACATGGTGGGTTGTCTCATTGGGACCGTCCTTAAGAACTGAGTTCTGTGTATGTTATCCAAGACAAGATACTACCGTGCATTGGGCCCTGAAATATGACCCCGCATGGCTTATTAATCGCCTAGATCTCTGTCTAGGAATTGCAATTAGTTTGTGGTGTTTGTAGGAAAAGTGTTGGCGGCCGTGTTTAGCTCTGCCCAACAGGGTAGGCTTCAGTGCTGTAGATACATAGTGGCACTATGTACCAAGTGTCACCCGGATGGTGGGCTTGGGAACCCTGCACACATCGTTTGGGGCCGTAGAGGAAACCTCGGCCAGACTTCCTTGCGGGTTCAGTCTCAAATAGCGGATAGACCTGGACTAGGGTCTTGTGTGGTTAACGGTCGTGGCCGACACCCACGCCAGTGCTTCCGCTTGAAGGTTGCCGAGATGCATGACGTGCATATGGTGCTAAGTGGTGAGAGCATGTGTGAAGAAGTATACCCCTGCAGGGGGAATCAATCTGTTCGAATAGCCGCGTCCTCGAATATGGACTACTTGGAAACATTACGTGGTACATAGACAATTTAAATGGGTACTCTAAAACATGCAAGATAAGTGTGAGTGCTATGGATGGCCTTCTCGTAGGGAGACAAGAGTGGATCCATGGTGGTGTATTGATTGGTGAATATGTGGACTCGTGTGCACTATCCCACCCCAAAGAAAGAACTTGTAGTCGTAGTACAAGTTAGCCAAGAGTCAAAGCTGGCTTGGTGCAATCAAACCCCACAATCCTTTCATTGATACTGATGCATATGTAGATAGTTCTGATGTAAGTCTTGCTGAGTACCTTTGTACTCACGGTTGCTTTATTTATGTTTTTATAGAGAAGATTTTTGTCTCATTAAAGGTTTCTACGCGATGTGTTTGATGTTGACCGGAATAGCTTAGGAATCCCAGATAGAGGTCTGGTTCCTTTGGTAGGGTCGTTGTAGCGTTTCAGGCTCCTCCAGCCACTTATAGTAGATGTCTGTACCCAGACATGTTATGCTTCCGCTTGATGTTTGTATGACTTGAGTGTTGGGTCACGAGACCCGTGTTTGTAATATCATACTATGTTGATTCTTATGAGTCTTTAATAAAAGCTTGAGTCATAGAGTTATGTTGTGATGCCATGTTGTATCTACACATATCATGCATACTGTGTGTATGTTAGGAAATGCATTATATGTGTGGGATTCGACACCTAGTTGTGTGCCTTTAATAGTACTCTTTACGGGGAAATGCCTCTTTGTGCTTCCACCGAGCTTTGGTAGCTTGCTACTGCTTCGGACACATTGATTGGCTGACATGTATCCTTCTTTGCTGCTGTGTCTGTCCCTTCGAGGAAATGTCACGCGGTGTAATGGAGTCCTTGTAGCTTGCTACGACTCATCTACACACGTTGATGACCGATACCTGCTTTGCTGGGTTATGTATGCTTGTCCCTGTACGGATGTACCACTTGGGTTTATAACTAGTCATGTCGACCCGGGTTCTTTGTCGTTTGAATGCTAGCGACACATTCATATACGTGAGCCGAAAAACGCAAACGGTCCCGGCCAAGGTAAGGTGGCAGCCGTGGAGTTTATCTTGCGTGAGGCCGCAAAGTGATGTGATGTGTTACAGGCTGGGTTCTTATGACTTAGGATCGGGGTCCCGACACACTGGCTACCACATTCGTCAACAAGTCAATCTTCAACCTTGAAGAAAATGGCAACGCTATCTACACTGATGACTTTGCTCCAACCTATTGCTTTATGGCAAAAGATTCAAAGGTACCGAATGATACTTCCTCCTCTGACTCAAGTGACTGTGAACCTAATGATTATAAAAAAACCAGTTACAGTAAACTTGCCAACATTGCAACTAAGCAACCAAGTGCCATTGAAAATCTTCAAAAACTGCTAGACAGAAGCGATGATCTGTTGAATGATGAAATGAATCGTACTCAAGTCCTCACTAAATATGTGAAAAGTCTTTAGTCTAGATTTGATAGTCTTCAAGATCGTTATGGCACACTCTTGGCTGATCATGAGAAACTTTCCTATGAATTTCTTCAAAGGAAACTTGATCTTGAGAAGTTGAAGATGTCTCATGATGATCTTCGAATACAGATTGCTTGCTTGCTCAACAGATCAGTGTCGCTCAGGTTGAATTCATTCCACCATGTTTGAAATGCATTGAACGTGAAACTGCTAATTCTTCACGGAAATCATCAAATGCTTCTATCGCTACAAATTCTTCAACTGCTCATGTGGTATCAAATTCTTTACTTGAAGAAACCATAAATACTACTGACGAAAATGCAGGGCTGAAGGAGTTGTATGTGAAAGGCATATACGAAAGCCTCAAGGGGCATCAAACCCTTTGCGATGTGCTCAAAAAGAAGATTATGAACAGGAACCCGAGGAAAGAAGGCATTGCCTTTGAGAGGAAATTAAATGCCGATGGATCATACTGGAAACCTGAGGAGTACCCCAAAACCTCATGGGTTGCTGCCAAAAGACCTCCCACCGATCCATCCACCCTAACAGGCTTTGCATGTGAAATATCCCATTCCTTTGATGAGTCATTTGACTCAAATTATAAACTGTTGAAAAATCATTCTGGTGAAGTATTTGCTCGATATGTTGGAACTAACTGCAGGAATGGACCACCCCTGAGGAAAATCTGGGTCCCCAAAAGTTGCTTGGAAAATCTTCAGGTGAATGTCCTCATGACACCACGTGTGAAGAACATGAACCCGAGACCAAACTCCTCAGGTGGATCAAAGTCTTCAAGAGGATCAAAATCCTCAAATGGTCAATACTAGGCTCGTACTCGTGCTAATGCTTCTGATATGCAGGGAAATTACAAGGAATATGAATATGAGTATTATTCCTCTAATCACTATGTTCATAAATCCTCAAAGAACTTCTCTGCCTATTCATTTAAGTACTCTAATCCCCCTACTGTGAAAAGAAGTGCATTAGCTTCAATGCCTCCTTTCTCATATGGTGCTCGCAGGATGATGAACTCTTTGCCACCCCTTCAGATGTGGGTGCTGAAGAAATTGAACTAATCACTTCTGCACGTCAGGTCTCTAGATGAAAGTCATTATCTGAAGAATTTGCTGGAGACCTGAGGAAATTGCTTGATTGGACACAAGCTAAAATTGATGAACTGATAACATTACACACGTCCTCAAATTTACTATTTATGATGAAATACTTTACTGATGAAATTGATATCATATTCTTCAAGTCTGAAGCATATGAGATGGTAAGTTGTACTAATTCATCTGCAGGATGACAAACCCAAGAATACAGAGTGGGTTCTTGACAGTGGTTGAACAAATCATATGACTGGTGTTAAAAGCTTGTTGATGAATATGCCACTGACTCCATCACTACTGAAGCAAATCACTTATGCCGATAAAGGTAAAAACAAGGTATTGGGACTTGGCAAAGTGGCTATTTCCAAGGACACGCACATGGACAAAGTCATGCTTGTCGAATCCCTTGGGTTTAAACTCATGTCAGTCTCAATGCTTTGTGATCTTGATATGGTTGTTATCTTTGGAAAATATAGATGCGTAGTCATCATGGAATCTCACAAATCCAAAGTCTTCGAAGGCTTTAGGAGAGGAGATTTTACATTGTTGATTTTCCAGAGGCCCTCAACCATCCACATGCTTACTAGCAAAAACCTTAGAAGGTTGGCTATGGCATCGACGTCTGGGTCATGCAGGCATGGGGAATTTGCACACACTGGCAAAGAAGAATCATGTCATTGGCATCGAATCAGTCAAATTCCTCAAGGACCACCTCTGCGGTGCTTGTGAGTCTAAAAAAATAACCAAATCCAAACACCCCTCAAAGACTATCATGACTACTACTCGTCTGTTTGAATTGCTTCACATGGATCTGTTTGGACCTACTCATTATGCCACTGTAACCAATGCAACATATTTATATGGCTTTGTCATTGTTGATGACTATTCTTGATACACTTGGGTACATATCATTCTGTATAAAACTGAAGTGCAGGAAGTCTTCAAACGGTTTTCCTCAAGGGCCTCTATGAACTTCGACGTCAAGATCAGACACATCAGGAGTTCAGAAACACTGGTCTTGATGAACTTGGTATTACTCATGAATTATCTGCTCCTTGTACTCCTCAACAGAATGGCGTTGTTGAACGCAAGAACATGACTCTAGTTGAAATGGCACGGACTATGCTTGAAGAATATCAGACTCCTCATCGCCTCTGGCTTGAAGAAATCAACACTGCTTGCCACATCATCAATAGGGTATATCTTCACAAATTCCTCAAGAAAACCTCATATGAACTCCTCACTGACAAGAAACCCAATGTAAGTTATTTCAAAGTCTTTGGTGCAAGATGCTAGATTAGAGATCCTCACCATAGCTCAAAATTTGCACCTAAAGGACATGAGGGTTTTATGCTTGGTTATGGAAAGGACTCGCACACATACAGAGTCTTCAACACGTATCAAAACAAGGTTGTTGAAACTGTAGATGTGCGGTTCGATAAAACTAATGG
Source organism: Hordeum vulgare subsp. vulgare (assembly GCF_904849725.1). Classification (NCBI taxonomy): domain Eukaryota; kingdom Viridiplantae; phylum Streptophyta; class Magnoliopsida; order Poales; family Poaceae; genus Hordeum; species Hordeum vulgare. The sequence goes on along the minus strand of NC_058522.1, from coordinate 396,130,876 downwards.
CTCGCAAAGAGAGCAATTGCTTCCTGTGCCACACAAATTATCTCCTGAGGAAGCCATCAAGCTCAAAGCTACTGAAGATATCATTCCTACTGAGGAAATTGCTGAAGAAACCGTTCCCAACACTGATGAAATTCAAGCTGGTGCACCTGAGGAAATTGCTCCAGATCAAATTCCTCAGCCCAACCAAAGTCTTCAACCATCCCATCCAAGGATTGCAAATGAAGTGGAATTTGACAAAATCCTCGATGACATCAATGCGCCAGATCCTATCACTTGCTCAAAAGATTCACATTTAGTTAACTTTTGTGGGCATTCCTCTTTTCTGTCTATCACAGAACCTTCAAAAGTTGCTGAAGCCTTCATGAAACCTGAGTGGATTCAAGCCATGCAAGATGAACTTCTTCAGTTCAAGCTAAATGATGTATTGGAACTCATCAAATGACCAGATCCTCGCAAGCACAATATCATCGGCACCAAGTGGATTTTCCGAAACAAGCAAGATGAGGATGGTCAAGTGGTGAGGAATAAGGCACGACTTCTAGCCCAAGGCGACACACAGGTTGAAGGAATTGATTTCGATGAAACTTTTGCACCTGTTGCTAGACTTGAAGCTATTCGAATACTACTTTCTTATGCTAATCATGATAAAATTACTCTATATCAAATGGATGTGAAAAGTGCATTCCTCAGTGGTAAGCTTGAGGAAGAAGTATATGTTGCTCAGCCCCCATGTTTTGAAGATCCAAAGCATCCAGACAAAGTCTTCAGACTCAAAAAGGCACTCTATGGCCTCAAGCACGCCCCTCGGGCGTGGTATGATACATTGAAGGAATTCCTCATGAAGAAAGGCTTCAAACCTGGTTCACTTGATCCAACTCTTTTCACAAAATCCTATGACAATGAACTATTTGTGTGCCAAATATATGTCGATGACATTATCTTTGGTTGTATTGGCAAACGGTACAGTGATGAATTTGCTTACATGATGAGTGAAGAATATCAGATGTCTATGATGGGGGAGCTGAAATTCTTCTCAGGTCTTCAAATTGTTCAACAACGCAATGACATCTTCATATCTTAGGAGAAATACCTCAAGGACTCATACATCCCAAACTTATCTATAATTTCTGCTTGTTCCATGATCTTTTGGGTGACATTGTTATATGTTTTGCTACACTTCTATATCATTTTACACATATTTGGACTAACCTAATAACTCAGTGCACCCAGTGCCAATTTCTGTCTGTTGATGTCTATTTTAAAGGGGCTCTTACCTAATTTTCCAAAGCCCGAAAAATTCCAGAAAAAATATATAAAAAATCAGCGAAATAGAAGCTTCCGGATCACCGAAGCTGGGCACACGGGGGCCAGGGGCTGCCCAGGCGACCAGCTGGCGCGGCTAGGCCCTAGGCCGCGCCAAGAGGTCGCGTGGGTAGGCCCCACCTCCTCCGATGCCCTCCTTTGGCCTATATTTAGAGTCCCGAGAGGAAACCCTTCCATAACTTCCAGAATTGCGAATCTCTCCATCGTTCCGCCACCGCAGCACTTCCGAGATCGGGAGCGTTAGGAGACCTCTTCCCGGCACCCTGCCGCAGGGAGGATTGACCTCCGGGAGCTTCTCCACTGCCATGGACGCTTCCCGGACATGTCGCGAGTAGTCCTCCTTGGACCATGGGTCCATGGCCAGTAGCTATGTGATGTCTTCTCTCCAATCTTGTGCTTCAATGGTTAGTCCTTGTGAGCTGGCCTACATGATCAAGGCATCTATGTAATTCTCTTGCTATTGCTATGCCTGGTTTGTTGGGATCCGATGGATTATGAGATTATGTTCAGATTGTTATTAGTTATATATTTTATTATCCTTTTATATTATGTTCCTTAGTGATTCATGCATGTTCTTTGTTGCTATTTATTGCTTTGTCCGAGTAGTACATTGTAACTCCAAGAGGGAGCGTTATGCATGATTGTGGGTTCATGCCCCTCGATGTCTAGCTTGAGTGACAGGAACATGAGACTAGGGGATGTGCTGTTGCTCCTAGGGATAAAACAACGATGCTTGTGACCATGGTTGCAAGGATTGTTTACCTTACGCATAGTTCGTTAATGCAGTTGCCCGTTGCTTTGAGTTTACACTTTGGGTGGGGTTCGCAACTTAATGCCGGTGAGATGTTCTGGATAGATATCTCAAGGTGGATGATTAGTAAGTATATGCTGATGAATAAAGGGTCTACTTGTCTTGGCGTACTACCCATTACTATTGAATGACTAACTATCAAGTAGCATAATTAGCATTACGGTGCGTTCATAATTCTGTCAATTTCCCAACTGTGATTTGTTTACCCAAGCATAGTTGTTTATCGTCTTTTGGGAGAGAGACATCACTAGTGAACATCATGTGACTCTGGTCCATATCACCATCATTGTTTACACCTCCTTTATTTACCGCTTTCATTTACTTTTCCGTTGCAATCACTATTACTTTCCTGCTTGTGTTTTCATCCTTTGCAAACTACAAGGCCGGAGAGATTGTCAACCTCTCTATACTCGTTGGGAGAAAAGTCATTTGCTGTGTGTGTAGGTCCACGTCTTCTGCTGGCCAGGACAGGAGACGCCTACTTGTTGATCCTAGGAGTCCTCCTGGTTCGATAAACCTTATAGTCTCCGTGTAAGGGAAAACTTGCTGCTGACTACATCTCAACCTTCCACTTGGGATAACCAACGGGGTGCTAGAAGTATATACATCATCTCGTCATCAAGCAAAGATTTCTCGCGCCATTGCCGGGGACTCTAATATTCAAGATAGGGAGTTGCACACTATCTTTTACCTTTGCTTTTTAGTCTTGTTAGTTTTCTTTTCATGATTGGCATGACTAGTTAGGCTTATGGACAACTCTGCTCTTGGTTTGTTGCTTGTGGGTAACCGCTCCACCGCTATTGTTGTGGAGAAGCCTCCCCACCTACGGAAATTGTGCCCTTTAAACTACCAACTGGTATTATTGATTGTGTCTTGGCTAATCGATATGCAGGAGATAGACATCCAGGCGAACACTTGTTATATCTTTCACAACTATGGTCCTTATTTAAGCTTGCAGGTATATCGATGGATTTTGTTATGGGAAATCTATTCTCTCTATCATTAAAAGATAAGGCTTGGGATTGGTATAGGCTTCTAGATAACTCTCATTTGCTAAATTGGCAAGATCTTATGCCTCTCTTTTATGCAAAGTTTTATCCTCTTCATGAAATACATCGATACAGGAACTATATTTATAAATTTCGGTCTCGTGACGGAGAAAGCATATCTCAAGCTTGGGGAGACTGAAAACTTTAATGCTAAAATGTCCTAACCATGGGCTCCCCAAAGATTATGCTTATGTGGAGAGTAAGAGTACCTTTTTGCATATGGATCATGGTAACAATGCTTTATGTGATACTTATATTCTTGAGTTTATTCATGACCCCACTAAAAATTATTATGAGAAGGGAACATATTCTTATAGATATTTCAATAATATCAAGTTCCCCCTCTTTATGTTGAAGGTTTTGAAGCTGCACTTGTTTTGCCTTCCTATGCTTATTGCTTTGTGCTTCAATGAATCATTCTATTGCAATATTCCTATACATAGGAAGCATGTTAGACTTAAATGTATTTGGTATTGGCTTCTTGATGCTCTCTTTTGTTCTACAACTCTTATTCCTACGAGAGCATCATTAAAATCTTAAGCCTATCTTTATGGCTATAAAGAACGAGCTCTAGGGAGACAACCCTTATTATCTTTACTTTGAGTTTTTTACTTTCAGTTTTTAGTGGTCTTGATGCTTGTTACTACTGTAGCAACATCATTGTATCTTTATTTTTAAGCTTTGTGCCAAGTTATAGCGTCCGATTGCAAGAAAGTTCAAAAATTGTGACATGCTGTCTAGAAACAGATTATGTCTGCTTGAAGGAAAATTCGCCAAAAATCACTAGGTCACCTTTTTGATCTGATTTTTTTGAAAGCATGCTTTATATAATTGTCTTTATGGCATATGTTGTGAGTTTTTTGATTTGAGTTGCAGAAGTGCCCCAATAAATTAGTTACTACCTGCTGTTCTGTTTTTCATAGATTCTGCCATGTTTTGCGTTTCCATTGTTTCGCAAATCCTAAGCTTACTTTTTATTTGTAAGAAACTTTTGGCATTCATAAGAAGCACTAGATTTTCATGGAAATCTTTATTTCCAGCAGGTAATGAACTATTTTATTAAGGGTACTAACCACTTTATTCAGCTTATGATGAGTTTCGTATGAAGGGAGTTTTCAAGTATGCGATGGGAGATGATGAAAGAAGATACAAGAGTGTCAAGCGCTCAAGCTTGGGGATGCCCCCATGCACCCCAAGAAATATTCAAGGAGACTCAAGCATCTAAGCTTAAGGATGCCCCCATGCATCCCCTTCTCTATCAACAATCATCAGTTTGTCCATCTCGATGCTATATTTTTATCACTACATATGTTATGTGCTATACTTGGAGCGTCCCGCTATTTACTTTTTAGTTTGTTTAAGTTTTGCTTGCTGTTCATAACAAGTTGGAACCTAGCCTACCTTGTTTGGGAGAGACACACACTCCATTCCACTCTAGAACACAACATAGGTTTTCATGCTTATCTTTTTTGTGTGTTCTTCATCTTTTTGTTGCTAATGTCATGCTTAGCTCTTAGTTTTCATGCTTATCTTTTTAAGAGCTTTTATTTAGGTTTCTTTTGGAACTCTCTTAAGTTATCATGCTTATCTTGTTTAGAGAGTTGGCTCGTTGCACTAAGTTGTGTGTCTTGCATGAGTAGTTAATTGAGGCTGCTATTTAAGTATAGTAGTAACTTGCAATAGTTTTGAGGTATAGATTTGAGTAATGTTTGGACTATTGGTGCCAAGAGCTTGAGCCTATTTGTGATAGGTGCCGTATTTTGGGAAATCCATGTGTTTTTCAAAAGCTAAAAACTAGTTGAGAACTCTAGCTACTGAATTGACCGGTAACCTCTGGAGGGGTTGGAATATATAGAGTACCCTCACGTTACCATGAGTCGAGGATGTGTAAGGATAACCAAACCCCCAAACACTCCTCCTCGGGGTACTTGTCTCTTTGTGAATTTCCTAACTAGATAGAGAGTTACTGATAATAAGTATATGAGTTCTTCGGACTAATGTGAGTATTCGATTGTTGGCACTTCCACCATCCATATTTTGCTAGCCTCTTCGGTACCGTGCATTCCCCTTTCTCACATTGAGAGTTTGTACAAACTTCGCTGGTTCATCCAAACCCATGACATGATATGCTCCCCATGACATGATACGCTCTGTCATACATAAGCCTAATGATATCTTTCCTCAAAATAGCCACCATACCTACCTATTAAGGCATTTCTATAGCCTTTCCGAGATACATTGCCATGCAACATCCACCATCTTAGGACTTGATCTTCATGTCATACATGCTTTTTCTTGATCGTAGAGCCGCATGATAGTTGGGCCTTTCCCCAATTATTGCTACATGATGCGCTAGTATCATTGCATATCCTGCTACACTGACAGAGGCACACATTTGCATACATCATGATAGTTTTCACTTGTCTTTATGTTGAGTACTTCTTATCTTGTGTGATGATTTTTCTTTTATTCTTGTAAAACATATAGTGTTGCCCTTAAGAGAGGACAAGATCCCAAAGAGGACAAATGAGAGATAAAAACAAAGAGCCAAAGAGGCCACAAAAAAAGAGAAATAAAAAGAGAGAAGGGGGGAAACACTACTATTCCTTTGAAAGATCCACACTCGTACTCCATTGCTATATTGGCATTACATAGAGATTATCATTCATGCATAACTATGTGGGGACCCTTACACTATAGAACTTGGTTTGCATATTCCAATGACGAGCCTCCTCAAATGAGCTTTAGGTCTTCATGAGCAAGCAAGTTGGATGCACCCCCACTAGTTCCATTGGAGAGCTTACCTTAGCTCATATGTGCATCTGTTACATGGAAATCCCTACTCCTCACATCATATCTACCGTTTGGATTTCTCTCGCCTATGGTTGTCCTCATTGATGTGAGACTTTAACACCTTTTTGTCTTCCTTCCCCATCATTATTCTATTTTCCATCCTAAGTGCCAACATATCTTGCTTACGCTCATCCATTGCATGGGCGCTCAAAGTCGAAAGGGAGAGGATCATTTTGATTTGTGCCTGACTAGTGGTGTGGGATGAGTCAAAATAAGATTCCGAAGGAGACCAAGTGTGAAATTTAGTAGATTGACTTCTCAATTAAAAAAAAATATATTTTATGATCTCAACCCATCTCCCACTTCTTGCACGCAAACACCATTTGGAGACATTCGAGTCACGGACACCGAGAGCTCTTGCACCTTTATGTTCTTACTTTGCTAAACTGAATACTAGATATAGACTCTTGCTTGTTATTGTCTTGACTTGAATTGCATGTCTCACTTGCTTTACTTTGAATTTCTTATATGTGTGTTAGCATGTCACCACAGAAATTATTGTGTTATCATTTATCTACTCGAGGACAAGCATAAATTAAGCTTGGGGATGTTGATACGTCCCAAACTCAGTGCACCCAATGCCAATTTCTATGTTTTGCTACACTTTTATATCATTGTAGAAATTTCATCTTGTTCCATGATCTTTTGAGTGACATTGTTATATGTTTTGCTACACTTTTATATCATTTTACACATATTTGGACTAAGCTACTAACTCAGTGCACCCAATGCCATTTTCTGTCTGTTGATGTCTATTTTAGAGGTGCTTTTACCCAATTTTCCGAAGGCTGAAAAATTCCAGAAAAAATATATAAAGAATCAGCGAAACAAAAGCTTCCGGATCACCGAAGATGGGCCAAAGGGGGCCCAAGGGCTGCCCAGATGACCTGTTGGCGTGGCCATGCCCTAGGCCGCGCCAGGAAGCCGCCTGGGTGGGCCCCACCTCCTGCGGTCCCCTCCTTTGGCCTATATTTGGAGCCTCGAGAGGAAACCCTTACACAACTTCCAGAATCGTGAATTTCTCCATCGTTCCACCGCTGCAGCACTTCTGAGATCGGGAGCGTCAGGAGACGTCTTCCCAGCACCCTACCGAAGGGAGGATTGACCTCCGGGAGCTTCTCCACCGCCATGGACGCTTCCGGATGTGCTGTGAGTAGTCCTCCTTGGACCATGGGTCCATGACCAGTAGCTCTGTGATGTCTTCTCTCCAATCTTGTGCTTCAATGGTTAGTCCTTGTGAGCTGCCCTAGATGATCAAGGCATCTATGTAATTCTCTTGCTATTGCTATGCGCGGTTTGTTGGGATCCGATGGATTATGAAATTATGTTCATATTGTTATGACTTATATATTTGATTATCCTTTTATATTATGTTGCTTAGTGATTCATGCATGTTCTCCGTTGCTATTTATTGCTTTGGCCAAGTAGTAGATTGTAACTCCAAGAGGGAGCGTTATGCATGATTGTGAGTTCATGCCCCTCAATGTCTAGCTTGAGTGATAGAAACATGAGACTAGGGGATGTGATGTTGCCATTAGGGATAAAACAACGGTGCTTGTGACCACGGTTGCAAGGATTGTTTATCTTACGCATAGTTCGTTAATGCAGTTGTCCGTTGCTTTGAGTTTACACTTTGGGTGGGGCTCGCAACTTAATACCGACGAGATGTTCTGGATAGATATCTCAAGGTGGATGATTAGTAAGTAGATGCCGATGAATAAACGGTCTACTTGTCTTGGCATACTGCCCATTACTATTGAATCTCTAACTATCAAGTAGCATAATTAGCATTGCGGTGCGTTTATAATTCTGTCAATTTCCCAACTGTGATTTGTTTACCCGAGCATAGTTTACTTCACTTGTGAACATCATGTGACTCCGGTCCATATCACCCTCATTGTTTACACCTCCATCATTTACCGCTTCCATTTACTTTTCCGTTGCAATCCATATTACCTTCGCGCTTGTGTTTTGATGCTTTGCAAACTACAAGGTCAGAGAGATGGACAACCTCTCTGTACTCATTGGGAGCAAAGTTATTTGTTGTGTGTACATGTCCATGTCTTCTGCTAGCACCAGGGTGGAAGACACCTACTTGTTGATCCTAGGAATCCTCCTGGTTAGATAAACCTCTCATTCTTCGTGTGAGGGAAAACTTGCGGGTGACTACATCTCAACCTTCCAATTGGGGTAACCAACGAGGTGCGAGAAGTATATACATCATCTTGTCATCAAGGACGTTCTGAGGAAATTCAACATGCATGAATGCAAAGGCGTCAAGATTCCTATGCCTACCAACGGCCACCTCTGCACTGACGAAAATGGTAAAGATTCCGATGAGCAGTTATATCGCTCTATGATTGGCTCCTTATTGTATCTATGTGCATCTAGGACGGATATAATGCTTAGTGTTTGCATGTGTGCTCGTTTTCATGCAAAACCGAAGGAATCACACCACAAGGTTGTGAAACATATATTCTTCGATACTTAGATCACACACCAACACTAGGATTGTGGTACCCCAAGGGCTCAAATCCTCACCTGGTTGGATACTCTGATTCTGATTATGCTGGTGACCGTGTGGATCACAAGTCAACATCAGGCACATGCCATTTCCTCGGAAGATCATTAGTCCGCTGGTCGTCAAAGAAGCAGGACTATGTTCCTCTCTCCACTACCGAAGCTGAGTACATTCCTATTGGATCCTGCTGTGCTCAACTGCTATGGATGAAGCAAACCCTTAGAGACTATGACATCAACATGAAGAATGTGCCCCTCTACTGCGACAATGAGAGTGCAATCAAGATCGCCTACAACCCAGTACAACACTCGAAGACTAAGCACATCCAGATTCGTCATCATTTTCTTCGTGATCTTGTCCTCAAGGGCAATATCATCATCGACTATGTGAAGACTGACGATCAACTAGCAGATATCTTCACAAAGCCCTTGGATGAGAGAAGGTTTTGCAAGTTGTGGTGTGAGTTAAATATCCTAGAATCTTCAAATGTTTTGTGAAAACATGCACACATACTAACACTTATGCAAAATTGATGACTTAGATGTGCAACAGACGAAGAAACAATTTTCTTCAATCAATGAAGAACATCACTCTTAGTGTGAAGAAATTAGTGAAGAATTTGGTTCTCACGGACCTACGACAATTGTACGCAGCGCTTGAAATCATCATTCTTATACGGTGGGTCACACCACCACCCAACTTTGAAATTCTTCAAGTTGGTTTTCTTCAAAGTTGAAATCCATCAATCTGACACTGTGTCACAAAGTTCTCAAATTTTCAAAATCTTCAAATTCTTCAAAACGTTTGATGATTTTTCATTTGACCATATATATATATATATATATGTGTGTGTGTGTGTGTATAGAATGAGCTTTCAAAGTCCTCAACAGCATTCACTTATAGCCCAGTCTTCAATTTGATATTTCATCTAAGTGAATGTGATCGGACCCGACTTCCCTCTATTCTAACCTCAATCCAGTATATTCTCAATTCTTCATATGCGTTCTATTTGACACTTGTTCAAAATCCTTACCGAGTCCTTGTTAACTGAGGACTTTGCAGCAAAATCCTCAAAATTCAAGAATTGTTTTTAGAATGTTACACTGTTACCAGACCCACTTCTCACAATTGGATAACTAAGAACTCCACCGCTTGAGTCATGGGCACCACGTGTCATGCGGAGAAGAAGGGGAAAGGGCAGTTTGGTCCGAAAGTTTCGGCCCGAACAGTTTTTCACCTGAGCTATAATTAGGCCCTTACCCCCCCCCTTAGTGAAAACTCTTCGTCCTCTCGTCTTTCCGCTTGAGCTCAACCCTAGTGCCACCGCTAGCATCCTCGTCACTAGTGAGGAAAAACATCGCTGCCTCGCCCTCGCCGTCGCCAGACTCACGCCGACCATGGAAAATTGTCTTCCGCCGCCACCGTAGTTGTTTTCAGTTGCCAAGTTAGGGTGGTGAAGATTTGAACCGGGGAACTTGCCCGCTTTACTACTCTAGTTCTTCGTGTTCTTTGCACAAGGTAAATAAAATCATGTTTTACTACCTCTGTTGATCTTTTAAATCTCTTTAGATTCGTGAAATCTGTTTTTCCTCAGCCATGCACACTCATGCCTCAAACACCTGATGAATTTCACTAATCCACTAAAACTCCTCATGAGATTCCTTAGTTGTGTGGATTTTCGAATCTGCAGAACTCTAGAACCCAAGATCGGAATGCTGTTGGAATTATGCCCTAGAGGCAATAATAAATATAGTTATTATTATAATTCCTGTATCAAGATAATCGTTTATTATCCATGCTATAATTGTATTTAATGAAGACTTATATACATGTGTGGATATATAGACAAAACACTGTCCCTAGCAAGCCTCTAGTTGGCTAGCCAGTTGATCAAAGATAGTCAGGGTCTTCTGACTCTGTACAAGGTGTTGTTGATTGATAACTGGATCACGTCATTAGGAGAATCACGTGATGGACTAGACCCAAACTAATAGACATAGCATGTTGATCGTGTCATTTTGTTGCTACTGTTTTCTGCGTGTCAAGTATTTGTTCCTATGCCCATGAGATCATATAACTCACTAATACCGGAGGAATGCTTTGTGTGTATCAAACGTCGCAACGTAACTGCGTGACTATAAAGATGCTCTACAGGTATCTCTAAAGGTGTTCATTGAGTTAGTATGGATCGAGACTGGGATTTGTCACTCCGTGTGACAGAGAGGTATCTTGGGGCCCACTCGGTAATACAACATCACACACAAGCCTTACAAGCAATGTAACTTAGTGTAAGTTGCGGGATCTTGTATTACGAAACGAGTAAAGAGACGTTGTTTTATGCGTATTTGAGTTATATGGTTGGTTACCGAATGTTGTTCGGAGTCTCGGATGAGATCACGGACGTCACGAGGGTTTCCGGAATGGTCCGGACACAAAGATTGATATATAGGATGACCTCATTTGATTACCGGAAGGTTTCCGGAGTTACCGGGAATGTACCGGGAATGACGAATGGGTTCCAGATGTTCACCGGGGGGTGGGGGGGGGGCAGCCCACCCCGGGGAAGCCCATAGGCCTTGGGGGTGGCGCACCAGCCCTTGGTGGGATGGTGGGACAACCGAAGAAGGCCCTAGGCGCCATAGATAGAAAATCAAAGAGAAAAGAAAAAAAAAGGTGGGAAGGGAGAGAAGGACTCCACCTTCCAATCCTAGTTGGACTAGGATTGGAGGAGGACTCCTCCTCCCCTTGGTGCGCAGCCCTTAGGGCTCCTTGAGCCTCAAGGCAAGCCTCCCCTCCCTCCTCCTATATATATGGAGCTATTAGGGGTGATTTGAGACAACTTTTCCAAGGCAGCCCGACCACATACCTCCACGGTTTTACCTCTAGATCGCATTTCTACGGAGCTCGGGTGGAGCCCTGCTGACATTAGATCACCACCAACCTTCGGAGCGCCGTCACGCTGCCGGAGAACTCATCTACCACTTCGTCTCTCTTGCTGGACCAAGAAGGCTGAGATCATCGTCGAGCTGTATGTGTGCGGAACGCGGAGGTGCCGTCCGTTCGGCACTAGATCGTGGGACGGATCGCGGGACGGTTCGCGGGGCGGGTCGAGGGACGTGAGGACGTTCCACTACATCAACCGCGTTCACTAACGCTTCTGCTGTGCGATCTACAAGGGTACGTAAATCGTAAATCCCCTCTCGTAGATGGACATCAGCATGATAGGTCTTCGTGTGCGTAGGAAAATTTTTGTTTCCCATGCGACGTTCCCCAACAGTGGTATCAGAGCTAGGTTCATGTGTAGATGTAATCTCGAGTAGAACACAAAAGTTTTTGTGGGCGGTGATGTGCGTCTTGCTGCCCTCCTTAGTCTTTTCTTGATTCCGCGGTATTGTTGGATTGAAGCGGCTTGGACCGACATTACTCGTACGCTTACAAGAGACTGGTTTCATCGCTACGAGTAACTCCGTTCTCAAAGATGACTGGCAAGTGTCGGTTTCTCCAACTTTAGTTGAATTGGATTTGACCGAGGAGGTCCTTGGATAAGGTTAAATAGCAATTCATATATCTCCATTGTGGTGTTTGCGTAAGTAAGATGCGATCCTACTAGATACCCATGGTCACCACGTAAAACATGCAACAACAAATTAGAGGACGTCTAACTTGTTTTTGCAGGGTATGCTTGTGATGTGATATGGCCAAAGATGTGATGTGATATATTGGATGTACGAGATGATCATGTTGTAATAGATAATATCGACTTGCACGTCGATGGTACGGCAATCGGCAGGAGCGATAGGGTTGTCTTTAGACTAACGTTTGTGCTTGCAGATGCGTTTACTATTTTGCTAGGATGTAGCTTTAGTAGTAATAGCATGAGTAGCACGACAACTCTGATGGCGACACATTGATGGAGATCATGGTGTGGCGCCGGTGAAAAGAAGATCGTGTCGGTGCTTTGGTGATGGAGATCAAGGAGCACGTGATGATGGCCATATCATGTCACTTATGAATTGCATGTGATGTTAATCCTTTTATGCACCTTATTTTGCCTAGAACGACGGTAGCATTATGAGGTGATCTCTCACTAAAATTTCAAGACGAAATTGTGTTCTCCCTGACTATGCACCGTTGCTACAGTTCTTCGTTTCGAGACACCACGTGATGATCGGGTGTGATAGACTCAATGTTCACATACAACGGGTGCAAAACAGTTGCACACGCGGAACACTCGGGTTAAGCTTGACGAGTCTAGCATGTGCAGACATGGCCTCGGAACACATGAGACCGATAGGTCGATCATGAATCATATAGTTGATATGATTAGCTTAGGGATGCTTACCACTGAAACTATACTCAACTCAGGTGATGATCGGACTTGAGCTAGTGTAAGTGGGTCATGAACCACTCAAATGACTAGAGAGATGTACTTTTTGAGTGGGAGTTTAGCAAGTAATTTTATTAAGTTAAACTCTAATTATCTTGAACGTAAGTCTAAGTATGCTTTGAATATATTTGTGTTGTAGATCATGGCTCACGCAACAGTCACCCTGAATTTTAATACATTCCTAGAGAAAGCTAAGTGGAAAGATGATGGAAGCAACTTTGTAGACTGGGCTCATAATCTTAAGTTGATCCTACAAGCTGGGAAGAAGGATTATGTCCTTAATGCTGCGCTAGGAGATGAACCACCCGCTACGGCTGACCAATATGTTAAGAACGCTTGGTTAACACGTAAGGAGGACTACTCAGTAGTTCAATGTGCAGTCTTGTATGGCTTAGAGCCGGGACTTCAACGTCGCTTTGAGCGTCATGGAGCATATGAGATGTTCCAGGAGTTGAAGTTTATCTTTCAGAAGAACGCCTGGATCGAGAGGTATGAGACCTCCGATAAATTCTATGCTTGCAAGATGGAGGAGAATTCGTCTGTCAGTGAACATGTGCTCAAAATGTCTGGGTACTCAAACCGTCTAGCTGAGCTGGGGATTGAACTCCCGCAAGAGGCTATCACTGACAGAATTCTTCAATCACTGCCGCCAAGCTATAAGGGCTTTGTGTTGAACTACAACATGCAAGGGATGAACAAGTCACCCGGCGAGTTGTTTGCGATGCTGAAAGTCGCAGAGTCTGAACTCCGTAAAGAGCATCAAGTGTTGATGGTGAATAAGAGCACTAGTTTCAAGAGAAACGGCAAAGGGAAGAAGGGTAATTCAAAGAATAGCGGCAAGTCTGTTGCCAATCCGACGAAGAAACCCAAAGCTGGACCTAAGCCTGAAACAGAGTGCTACTATTGCAAGGGTATGGGTCACTGGAAGCGCAACTACCCCAAGTATCTGGTTGATAAGAAGGCGACCAAAGAAAAATCAGGTATATTTGATATACATGTTATTGATGTGTACTTAACCGGCTCTCGTAGTAGTGCCTCGGTATTCGATACCGGTTCTGTTGCTCATATTTGCAACTCGAAACAGGAACTGCGGAATAGGCGAAGGCTGGCGAAAGATGAAGTGATGATGCGCGTAGGAAATGGTTCCAAGGTTGATGCAATCGTCGTCGGCATAGTTTCACTTCAGTTACCATCAGGATTAGTTATGAACTTGAATAATTGTTATTTAGTGCCTACGTTGAGCATGAACATTATATCTGGATCTTGTTTATTGCGAGATGGTTACTCTTTTAAGTCAGAGAATAATGGTTGTTCTATTTCTATGAGTAACATCTTTTATGGTCATGCACCCAATGTGAGAGGATTGTTCATATTGAATCTTGATAGTGATAATACACATATACATAACATTGAGACCAAAAGAGTTAGAGTTAACAATGATAGCGCCATGTTTTTGTGGCACTGCCGCTTAGGTCATATTGGTGTAAAGCGCATGAAGAAACTCCATACCGATGGACTTTTGGAGTCACTTGACTTTGATTCACTTGACACGTGCGAAGCATGCCTCATGGGCAAGATGACTAAAACTCCGTTCTCTGGAACAATGGAGCGTGCCAGTGACTTGTTGGAAATCATACATACCGATGTGTGCGGTCCGATGAGCATGGAGGCACGCGGTGGATATCGTTATTTTCCCACCTTCACTGACGATTTGAGTAGATATGGTTATGTCTACTTAATGAAGCACAAGTCTGAAACATTTGAAAAGTTCAAGCAATTTCAAAGTGAAGTTGAAAATCATCGTAACAAGAAGATCAAGTTCCTACGGTCTGATCGTGGGGGTGAATATCTGAGTTTCGAGTTTGGTGCTCACTTAAGACAATGTGGAATTGTTTCACAGTTGACACCGCTTGGAACACCACAACGTAATGGTGTGTCCGAACGTCGTAATCATACTTTATTAGAGATGGTGCGATCTATGATGTCTCTTACTGATTTGCCGTTATCGTTTTGGAGTTATGCATTAGACACAACTGCATTCACTTTAAATAGGGCACCATCAAAATCCTTTGAGACGACGCCATACGAACTGTGGTATGGCAAAAGGCCAAAGTTGTCGTTTCTTAAAGTTTGGGGATGTGATGCTTATGTCAAAAAGCTTCAGCCTGAAAAGCTGGAACCCAAAGCGGAAAAGTGCATCTTCATAGGTTACCCAAAAGAGACAGTTGGGTACACCTTCTATCTCAAATCCGAGGGCAAAGTGTTTGTTGCTAAAAACGGAGCTTTTCTCGAGAAGAAGTTTCTCTCGAGAGAATTGAGTGGGAGGAAGATAGAACTTGATGAGGTTGTCGAACCTCTCATCCCTCTCGATGGTGGCGCAGGGCAAGGGGAAACCCCTGTCGTTGCGACGCCGGTTGAGGAGGAAGTTAATGATGGTGATCATGAAACTCCGGTTCAAGTTCCTATCGAACCACGCAGGTCGACGAGACCACGTGCTGCTCCAGAGTGGTACGGTAATCCCGTTTTGTCAATCATGTTGTTAGACAACAATGAACCTGCAAATTATGAAGAAGCAATGGTGGGCCCAGATTCCAACAAATGGCTGGAGGCCATGAAGTCCGAGATAGGATCCATGTATGAAAACAAAGTGTGGACTTTGGAAGTACTACTTGAGGGCCGCAAGGCTATTCAGAACAAATGGATCTTTAAGAAGAAGACGGACGCTGACGGCAATGTGACCGTTTATAAAGCTCAACTTGTGGCAAAGGGTTTTTCACAAGTTCAAGGAGTTGACTACGATGAGACATTCTCACCCGTAGCAATATTTAAGTCCGTCAGAATCATGTTAGCAATAACTGCATTTTTCGATTATGAAATCTGGCAGATGGATGTCAAAACGGCGTTCCTTAACGGTTTCCTTAAGGAAGAGTTGTATATGATGCAACCCGAAGGTTTTGTTGATCCTAAAAATGCTAACAAGGTATGCAAGCTCCAGCGATCCATTTATGGACTGGTGCAAGCATCTCGGAGTTGGAATAAACGCTTTGATGAGGTGATCGAAGCATTTGGGTTTATACAAGTGGTTGGAGAATCTTGTATTTACAAGAAAGTGAGTGGGAGCTCTGTGGCGTTTCTAATATTATATGTGGATGACATATTGCTGATTGGAAACAACGTAGAGTTTTTGGAGAGCATAAAGGATTACTTGAATAAAAGTTTCTCTATGAAGGACCTAGGAGAAGCTGCTTACATTCTAGGCATTAAGATCTACAGGGATAGATCGAAACGCGTGATAGGACTTTCACAAAGCACATACCTTGATAAAGTTTTGAAGAGGTTCAAAATCGAACAGTCCAAGAAAGGGTTCTTGCCAGTTTTACAAGGTACGAGATTGAGTAAGACTCAGTGCCCAGCAACTCATAAAGATAGAGAGCATATGAGCACCGTCCCCTATGCTTCAGGCATAGGATCTATCATGTATGCAATGCTGTGCACTAGACTGGACGTTAGCCTAGCCATAAGTATGGCAGGCAGGTTCCAGAGTAATCCAGGAGTGGATCACTGGACGGCGGTCAAGAATATCCTGAAGTACCTGAAAAGGACTAAGGAGATGTTTCTCGTGTATGGAGGTGACGAAGAGCTCGCCGTAAAGGGTTACGTCGATGCAAGCTTTGACACAGATCCGGACGACTCTAAATCGGAGACCGGATACGTATTTATTCTTAATGGGGGTGCAGTAAGCTGGTGCAGTTCCAAGCAAAGCGTTGTAGCTGATTCTACATGTGAAGCGGAGTACATGGCTGCCTCGGAGGCGGCTAAGGAGGGTGTCTGGATGAAGTAGGTCATGACGGATCTTGGAGTGGTGCCAAGCGCACTGAATCCAATAACCTTGTTCTGTGACAAGGCGGGTGCCATTGCCTTAGCAAAGGAACCACGGTTTCACAAGAAGACCAGACACAACAAACGACGCTTCAACCTCATCCGCGACTACGTCGAAGGGGAGGACGTAAATATATGCAAAGTGCACATGGATCTGAAGGTAGCAGACCCGCTGACTAAACCTCTTCCACGGGCAAAGCATGATCAACACCAGAACTGTATGTGTGTTAGATTTATTACAATGTAATTCGCATGGTGATGTGAGGGCTAGATTATTGACTCTAGTGCAAGTGCGAGACTGTTGGAATTATGCCCTAGAGGCAATAATAAATATAGTTATTATTATAATTCCTATATCAAGATAATCGTTTATTATCCATGCTATAATTGTATTGAATGAAGACTTATATACATGTGTGGATATATAGACAAAACACTGTCCCTAGCAAGCCTCTAGTTGGCTAGCTAGTTGATCAAAGATAGTCAGGGTCTTCTGACTCTGTACAAGGTGTTGTTGCTTGATAACTGGATCACGTCATTAGGAGAATCACGTGATGGACTAGACCCAAACTAATAGACATAGCATGTTGATCGTGTCATTTTGTTGCTACTGTTTTCTGCGTGTCAAGTATTTGTTCCTATGACCATGGGATCATATAACTCACTAACACCGGAGGAATGCTTTGTGTGTATCAAATGTCGCAACGTAACTGGGTGACTATAAAGATGCTCTACAGGTATCTCTGAAGGTGTTCGTTGAGTTAGTATGGATCGAGACTGGGATTTGTCACTCTGTGTGACGGAGAGGTATCTTGGGGCCCACTCGGTAATACAACATCACACACAAGCCTTGCAAGCAATGTAACTTAGTGTAAGTTGCGGGATCTTGTATTGCGGAACGAGGAAAGAGACTTGCCGGTAAACGAGATTGAAATAGGTATGCGGATACTGACGATCGAATCACGGGCAAGTAACATACCGGAGGACAAAGGGAATGACATACGGGATTATATGAATCCTTGGCACTGAGGTTCAAACGATAAGATCTTCGTAGAATATGCGGGATCCAATATGGGCATCCAGGTCCCGCTATTGGATATTGACCGAGGAGTCACTCGGGTCATGTCTACATAGTTCTCGAACCCGCAGGGTCTGCACACTTAAGGTTCGACGTTGTTTTATGCGTATTTGAGTTATATGGTTGGTTACCGAATGTTGTTCGGAGTCCCGGATGAGATCACGGACATCACGAGGGTTTCCGAAATGGTCCGAAAACGAAGATGGATATATAAGATGACCTCATTTGATTACCGCAAGGTTTTCGGAGTTACCGGGAATGTACAGGGAATGACGAATGGGTTCCGGATGTTCACCGGGGGGGGCAGCCCACCCCGGGGAAGCCCATAGGCCTTGGGGGTGGCGCACCAGCCCTTGGTGCGCTGGTGGGACAGCCCAAGAAGGCCCTATGCGCCATAGATAGAAAATCAAAGAGAAAGGAAAAAAAGGGTGGGAAGGGAGAGAAGGACTCCACCTTCCAATCCTAGTTGGACTAGGATTGGAGGAGGACTCCTCCTCCCCTTGGTGTGAAGCCCTTGGCCTCAAGGTAAGCCTCCCCTCCCTCCTCCTATATATATGGAGCTATTAGGGCTGATTTGAGACAACTTTTCCAAGGCAGCCCGACCACATACCTCCACGGTTTTACCTCTAGATCGTGTTTCTGCGGAGCTCGGGCGGAGCCTTGTTGAGATTAGATCACCACCAACCTCCGGAGCGCCGTCACGCTGCCGAAGAACTCATCTACCTCTTCGTCTCTCTTGCTGGATCAAGAAGGCCGAGATCATCGTCGAGCTGTACGTGTGCTGAACGCGGAGGTGCCGTCCGTTCGGCACTAGATCATGGGACGGATCGCGGGACGGTTCGTGGGACGGTTCGTGGGGCGGATCGAGGGACGTGAGGACGTTCCACTACATCAACCGCGTTCACTAACGCTTCTGCTGTGCGATCTACAAGGGTACATAGATCGGAAATCCCCTCTCGTAGATGGACATCACCATGATAGGTCTTCGTGCGCGTAGGAAATTTTTTGTTTCCCATGCGATGTTCCCCAACAAATGCTTAGTCAAAATCCTCAACACACTGGTCAAATACCTCAAACTTTTTTTTTCAATTTCTTCAAATCTGGCGCATATGACCTCTCCAAATTCTTCGCACCTATACTTTGTTCACAGGTACAAAAATATTAGTTGATGAATCTCTAGGTTCTCATCAACTTAAATCATTTGCATCATTTCTCAAAGAAACTTTACCCGTGTCTTCACAATCATCAAGAGTTCAGATTCCTCAATGAAAAACCTCAGTTTAAGAAAATGGAGGAAGACCGGAAACAAAAAGGTGGCAAGAAAGTGGAGCAGAACACTGCTTTTGAAATACCTGAGGAAATATATGTTTATTATTGTACTCCTCATGAGGAAATACATGGTAAAGAGACCATGGGGAAGCGCAAAATAAGGCTTCAAAAGATTGAGCGCATGTGGGCTAAGGAGTGGAAGGAGCACATATATGTGACTTTGAAATATGCAAAGAAGTTCGCCCTCAAGCCACCCTGCAAAAGGCCGCCACAGGGTGATCAACAAGCACCTCATCCCTCAAGTGTAGCCACTATGGAGGATTATCCTGATGAGAAAGACAAATACTTGTCAAAGTTGCAGAAAAAGGTAGAAGCAGCTATGAAGAAATTCAATGAGGATTCTGCTGCTATAGCCAGCTGCCAATTCTTCAGCTACTGAGGCATCAGCTACAACAGTTCCTCGGAAGAAGACTTTGCTGAAGAAACCCAAAGCTTCAACTACTGTGCCAAAAGAGCAATTGCCTCAGAAAGATGCATCGGCTGCAAAATCCTGAACCGCACCACAATCTTCACCCCACAACAGAAGCAGCTCAGTAAGTTTCAACCTGAACAATCAAGTTCCTCAGTGCCTTCTACTACTGGATCTGCTTCAAAGTCTTCACCCATTCTGCTGAAGACTAATATGACTGCTGGTAGAGGTACCGGGCCAAGTCCGAGAAAATTCATCAACGTTCCTTCTGCATCAGAAGGAAGCGAGGAATTTGATGATGAAACACTCCAAGCAATCATCAGAAACAAACAGGAACATGTTGCTCAAGCCTCTGGAAGTTCCATTCCTCTTGCTATGGATCCGAAGGTATTGCTGGATTTCATTGACCTTTGGTATGAAGATCCAAACACACCGGTTGATGATTTGAAGATTTCCCCTTGTGTCATCCATATGGTGGCTACTTTCATAAATGAAGCAAAATGGAAAGAGGAGCAAGCCAAGCAAGCAAGGGCTGCCAAAATCAAAAAGGAGAAATTCCTGAAGAAGAATCTCCTCAACCTGACGCCTGAAGTACTTGTATCAACTCAGGCTAAACTCAAAACCCTCACGGACAAGAATACAAGTGTTCACACTGATTGGCAAGGTGTGAAAGTGAAATTCATCAAGGCTGCAACTGCTGCTGTTGATGAATACAATAAGAGAACTACCCCTCCAAAGCAGCAGAAACCACCTGAGCCAAGCTATACTGTTCAGCTGACTGAGGAAGATGAAACTGATGAACCAGCTATTGAGGAAATTCCTCAGAATATTCCAGTTGAAGAAACTGCTCCAGCCGAAGAAACTGCCAGGCCTGACACTGAACCAGTGCCTGATGAAATTACCCCTTCACCACAACCCTCAAAGATGAAGAAAGTGACTCCGTGTGCATCAGACGTGAAGAAAACCAAAGCGGCTGAGAAAGAAGCCAAAAAGAGAAAAGCTTCAATGGCCACAGAATCATCAGAGGCCAAACATGTGAAAATTACACAGTCAGAATCTTCATCAGCCACGGTGGATGCTACTCCTCTCAATGTAGCACCATCATACATGATCGTTCCCTTTGGTGTGGACTATGTCATTCCAGAAGAAGATGAAGAAATGAATGACGCTAAAGTGGATGAGGAAATACAAATATATGATATTCCTCAATCCACCACACCTCCGAAAACCACTGAGGAACATGAAGGTGATGATGAAGTTGGATGCAGCACACCTGTAATCCATGATGATTTCTGGGAAGAAACTCATCTACGCTCACCAAGGTCAACTCAAATCCCTCCAACTCCTCCTGCAACCGATATTCTCACCGATTTTGATGGAAAGAGCATTTGTGAGGAATCCACTCAAGAATCAGCTGCATCAGCCGAAGAAAATGCAGCTTCAAATACTGCAACTGCCTCCTCAAACAAGCAAATTCCTCAAACTGAGGAAAATGCTCAAACTGAAGAAAATGATCCTGCTCCTAACACTGAAACCGCTATTGTTGTGGTGAACACTGAAACAACAATGGTGGTGGCTACTCCTCAAGAAGAGCAACACGATCTTCAACCGAACCCAAATCAGCCTTTCTCCCAAAGGCGAAAGTTTCAGAAAGAGGCATTCTATGAAGAATGCATGTACTTCACTGGCGAAAATCCATATGACAAGCTTCGCATCAGACACAGGAAGTTCTGGACAAGAAATCAGCTCAACTACTATGCTTCTATGCTCCGTGGGAGAAACAAGATATTTCAACACACCCATATTCCTCATTATGATATGTAGGAAATACCTTGCTTTGCTCCAGTCCTCAATGTTCTTCACGAAGTTGGGTTACTGCCTTTCTGTACTGATATTGGTGATTTGAACACAGACATCATTCTTCAATTTTATGCCACAC
Organism: Hordeum vulgare subsp. vulgare; assembly: GCF_904849725.1. NCBI lineage: Eukaryota > Viridiplantae > Streptophyta > Magnoliopsida > Poales > Poaceae > Hordeum > Hordeum vulgare. The sequence continues at coordinate 396,109,298 of NC_058522.1, read as the reverse complement.
TGCATATCTCACGCGACCCAAAGGATGTCAACACTTGGGTATTGGATTGGATGACTCAGCACACGCACTATAAAGCTCCTGCCACTGAATTGCTTCGAGCTCTCCCAATTTTAATTCCTCAGAGGATGCAGTTCTGATGTATAATGAACGAGAATTGCCCAACAAGCTCATGGAAGTCCTCATGAAGCCTTTGGCCAAGGACTAACCTCCAAGGACTCGATTTCTGGTACAGGACTTGAAGTATGAGCCGAGAACTGTGTACATAATCATGTCTTATGCCATTGCGCCTATCAAAGGGCATGAAGATGAAGAAGATGTCGCAGGCATCATGAAGAATATCCTGTTCAATGTCATTCATGACATACCTATGAATCTTCATGATTTCTTTTTGAGGACTTTGGCTGACAATGCTTTGTCGCCATATGAGTTGAAGATTTATGCGCCTTGGATCATGAGATTCATCAGAAACAAGTCACGCATCAACTATCAAGCTGATTATCAGGATCACCTCGGATATCTGCCACTTATCAAAGTCATCAAGAAATCGTTTGAACCTGTTGAAGGAAAAGGCAAGTCTATGATAGATGAAGGAAATCGGCCCCTTGATGGACAATTTCGCAAGGCTGAATCATATTCCTCATATGATGACACTTCTACTCAAGATCCACCAAGCCCAACTGCCCCCAGAGTGATGAAGAACATAGAGCTACTCCTCATTCTTCATCCAAAAGTCGATCGCAATCACAAGTGGGTGAAACGCCAGTTTGGTGCCATTGTGAAAACCCTCAACGAGACTCAGAATGAAGTGAAGAAAAATCACTATAATCTTCATGAGATATTTGATCGCACTTGGTCCACCTTGGCTCATCTGAAGACTCCCGACGAACTTGAGGAATTGGAACTTACTCAAGACTTTGACTGGTCATGGCCTCCAAAGAAGAAATTCAAGCCAATTCCAGTTCCCGATTTGGAGAACAGTTCATTTTCTTCATTTCTCACTGCTGAATCAGATGAAGAACCAGAAGACACTTCAACTGGTCCAAGGAAGAAGCCTGTCTCGAAGCATCCTCATGCCCCTACATCAACCAAGAAGTGAATTTCTTCAAGGGTGTTAGTCCTCAGTTTTGTCCCTTTTCGTCACTTGATGACAAAGGGGGAGAAATCCGAGAGTTAGTCTTCAAGCGAGATCTATTTTGGGGCTTATAAACGTTATTAAGTTACAAACTCTTGGTTCTTCTGAAGTGTTTGATGTAATGAGTTGTAACTTAAGCCCGATGGTGCTCTAAATCTGTCACATCCCTGACACCATAATCAAGTTAGCATTGTGTTCATATCTTCTTTGCATTGGATCTAGGAAATTTTCAACAAGAACAAGCAAGTGGTGAAGGAACACTCAAAGAAAACCTAGCCACTTCTCAAATTCAAAGGAATTATAAACTTGTTCAAATCAATAAACTCAAAATGGCCTCAAGAAAAGTTCAACTTTTTTGATAAATCATGGAAGCAAATAAGCAATGAAGAAAACCATTTTCATAACACTTTTGGCATTTTAAATAAATGCAAAAAGCTACTGGTTTCATGTTTAAAATTTGAGTTCAAAAACTTTAAGTTTTCAAAAATGTTGAAAACTCTAGGAATGGTTGGATATATTCCAACAAATATTCTGGTGTGTTCAAAATAGTTTTTACAAACTATTTTGGAGCTGAAATAAATAGCAAATCAACTAGCTAGCAAAACAGAAACAAAACAGAAAGAAAATAGAATGAAAAGAGGAAAACCTTACCTGTCGCCCTAAGGAGGCCCAGCCCACTAGGGGCAAGGGCATCTTCCTCCTCCTGCCTTCTGGCAGAGGAGCGAATGCCCACGGCGGCTCCTCCACCTCCTGCTTCGCCGTGGCACGCTCCGGTGCTCCCGAGGACAGCGCGACAGCGGGGATATCCACCCCGAGCCCGTCTCTATCCGTTCCCCTGCTCTAGTTTCCTCCTCCTCTCGGGATCTCTCCTCCCTCCTTCTGCCGCCATTGCCAAGAGCTCGAGCTCGAGCCATCGTGCCTCCAGCCACAGGACCTTCCTCCCGAGTAGTCCAGTAGCTCCGCCTCGATGAGCTGGATCTCTCTGCAAAGGCCGAAGCCTCCCCGAGCCCTGCAACGTCCCCAACGCCATCGTCTTCAACCTTCGGTCGCCGGCAAATCGACGGTGAAACGCCGGCTACAGCCCCTCCCCGAGCAGTCTGAGCCTAGCTTCACCTCCACCGTGAGCCTGCGATCATTTCCCCTGTCTTCCCCTCGGATCCGTGCCCTCTACCCACTGGACCATCGAGCCCGAACTCCGGCAGCCGCCTCGGCTCGTCGCCGGCTTGCTCCAGCCACCTATAGCCCTCCCTGAGGCCAATGCTGGATGAGGTCGAGCCTGGGGATCATCCTAGTGCTCTCGACAACCTTTTCCGAGCACCACAACATGATATAGCGTCTCTCCGGCGAGGTTCTGCCGCGGGTCTGGTCGCCGCCGGTCAGGCTCCGGCGGGGAACGACGTGGCCAGCTTAACCCTAGTAGTTTAACCCTAATCGCATGTTGACAGTGGGCCCTAGGCCAAGTCAAACCCACTTAGGGGCTGGCCAGCGCGGGATTAGCCCCTGAGACACTGACCAGTGGGTCCCCCCTGTCAGGTTTGACCTGATCAGGTCAGTTGACGTGCTGACGCCATGATGATGTAGTGATGACGCAATAAGTGAATTTCTGATTTAAAAGAATTCCAGAAAAATGCCAAAACTTCTAAAATTCATAGAAATTATTCTGTAACTCCAATGAAAATAATTTATAAATGAAAAAGTATCAGAAAAATTCCAGGATTCTGAATATGTCATTTTCAAACATGTTTGAAAATGTTACTGAACCCAAACATGTAGATTAATGAATAAGTTAATACTTATAAATACTTTGGAGATGGAGTTTGGAAAATAATTAAATTTCACTACAAATGATATGATCAAACACTGTCCAAATCACAAACCAGCAACCTAACATGTCATTCCATGCATGATAAAAGCAAGTTGATCGGAGCATCAGGTCGAATCAATTAAAATGGTATCCGAGAATACCTCTTTTGAAGTGATATTTGAATTTGATTCAAATCAACTTCAAACCTAATACATGTTAGCTATAATAGTATACCACCTTGCATCCTCATGCCATGCTCATGCATCATCTTGTGGCACATGATTGTTATTGATTGTTGTCATTTCTTTCGGTAGGCTCCGCTCCCCCGGATTCCACCGAATATCCGTCTGACGGATATTGTCACTCCTCTGAGCAACAAGGCAAGCAACCATTTTGATCATCTCGATAAATCCCATGTTCTTGCTCCTGCACTTACTTATAGCATTAGGATCAAATGCTTCAAATGCTTTTGCCACATTAGTTGAACCCACTTCCTTTGCATGACCTATCCTTGTCACAGTAAATAGCTGAACCTTGCAACCTAGCATACGTGGTAGTTGCTTGAGCCATGATATGCCTTATCCTGCTATGCATGCAATGCTTACAGTTGTGTATGGTCTGTCATCTGGGAGATGAACAGAATTGTGAGAATGTGTTCGGTAAGCAAAGGTTGTGTGTTGAACCTGATTTGGTAAAGGTACCGGTGAATGGCTGTGTAGGAGTACATGGTGGGTTGTTTCATTTGAACCGTCCTTAGGAACTGAGTTTCGTGTATGTAATCCAAGACTAGATACTACCACACGTTGAGATACTTAATTGACCCTCTCGACTTATTAATCGCTTAGTACTCGGTCCAGGAGTTGCAAGTAGTTTCTGGTGTTTATAGTCATGCTGGAGGCCGTGCATAGCGCTGACCTGAGAGGCAGTGGCATGGTGTACCAAGTGGCACCCGGATGGTGGGCTTGGGAACCCTGCGCACATCGTTTGGGGCCGTGGCGGAAACCTCGGCCGGAATTCCGTGCGGGTTACCCTCAGATAGGCGATAGACCTGGACTAGGTACTAATGTGGTTAACGGTCGTGGCGGACTCCCTCGCTGGGCTTCCGCTTGAAGGTTGCCGAGGTGCAGGACGTGCACATGGCGATAAGTGGCGAGAGCGTGTGTGACGAAGTACACCCCTGCAGGGTTATGATCTATTCGAATAGCCGCGTCCGCGGATATGGACTACTTGGAGACATATGTTGTTCATAGATAAATTCAATGGCTACTCATAAAATTGTCAAGATAAGCGTGAGTGTCGTGGACGGCATTTCCGTATGGAGACGGAATGATTCCACGATGGAGTATTGTTGTGGTGTGAGTGGACTCGTGTGCGAGAAATCAAGTTGTAAAAATTATTTAAAAATGCAAGTTGTCTAGCCACGAGTCAAATGCTGGCTTTCCGCATGAAACCCCACAATAGCTTATTGATACATTGCATGAGTAGATAATTATCCTAAAGTCTTGCTGAGTACCTCCGTACTCATGTTTGCTTAATAAATGTTGCAGAGGTTGCTAATGACCCTAATGGAGGGTTCTTCATAGACACCGACGACGACGAGTAGCTGGTGTCCCAGCTACGATCTGGCCCTAGGTTGGGTTTGTAGTATAGTCATGCCATGTGCCATCAAGTTTCACCTGTCTGTACTCAGACAGGTTTTAAACACTTCCGCTGGCTTGTAACTGAATGACTGCTATTATGGGTCGCGAGACCCTTACTGTGTAATATTATGTGTGTGGCTCTTCCGAGCCTCTTAAATAAAGCTTGTATGTTTATGGTTATGTTGTGATGCCATCGATGTATCTATACATATCGGTATGCCATGCGTACATGTGTCGTACTTGATATGTGTGGGGTTCGATTACCTAGCCGTAAACTTTAGTAGCACTCCTTACAGGGAAATGCCCCTTTGTGATCCAACGAGCCATGGTAGCTCGCTACTGCTCCGGACACATTGGTTGACCGGCGTGTGTCCTTCTTAGCTGCTGTGTCTGTCCCCTTTGGGGAAATGTCACGCGATGTAATGGAGTCCTTGTAGCTTGCTACGACTCGTCTACGTTTGTTGGTGACTGGCACCTGCTTTGCTGGGTCATGTATGCCCGTCCTTGTGCGGTACTGCCACTTTGGTTTATGACTAGACATGTCGATCCGGGTTCTTTGTCATTGGAATACTAGCGACACAATTGCATACGTGAGTCAAAAGGCGCAAACGGTCCCGGCTAAGGTAAGGCTGTAGCCGTGGGGTTAACCGTGCGTGAGACCGCAAAGGGATGTGATGTGTTACAGGCTAGATGCCTATGGCTTAGGATGGGGGTCCCGACAGCGTTGGTATCAGAGCCTGACTAAGTGTAGGACTACTAAGCCAAACTGGTCGAAGTTGCATCTAGAATTGCTTTAGTTATACATAAGGGAATTGTTTGTGGAAGGGGACGTAAGACTCTTGCTCTCTTCTCAGGTTATTCTATTCTGGCCATCCTCGTCCTTTCTGCGGGAATTAAGGACTAGGTTACTCATCTTCTTCTAGGATCGTGTTTCTGATCGGTAGATTATAAGACTACGGGTCGAGAGTTATATTGGGTTTCTTTCATTCCTAGAAAAAAGGGAGTAAGTTCGATGATCAGAGAATTAACTTGATAGTTGAGTGGTTACGCTATTCCATTTTGGGTTGTCTCAATATTTGTTTTTGAGCATTTACAGCCGTTATGCTGCCCAATTTTGCATTCAGAGCTCTAATGCTTTTGCATTACTCTCTATTTTCAGATGCCTGGCCGTCCTTCTCGTCAGGTGGTACGTCTGACCAGGTGCATTTATGTGCCGGGTCATACGGCCATGCTGGTCAGGGTGATGTCGGTGTGCGGTTACCGCTGGTACCCCGAGTACACAGTGGAGGAACAGTACCGAGACTTCAACCAGAGCCAATATATCTGCACTGTTAGGGTATTTCCAGACTACCCTGGAGCTGAGGAGCCAATCCATTGGTCCTATGGGTTGGGAGTCACTGTTGACATGGCAGTACAAGATGCTGCCTATTCAATGCTGACCATTATGAGGGCGAGACATGCACTGCTGCAGAATTCAGAGTTCTGCTATGTTCCGGCCTCCCAGCCTGGTGAAGAGGGATACCTCTGCGGAGTCTATTTTGATTCTTCTATGGAAGATCCACTACTGCAGTCCACTATTGAGATGCTAGAGAACAGAGACATGGATGCTTGTGCTCTCCGCATGGAGCTTTATACTACCCGTGCCCGTCTGTGGACGGCTTTGACGCAGCTGGCACCGGTAGTCCAGACAGGGTACGGAGATATGGAGATGCTGAACCCTGTTAGGACCCATCTTCCGGCCCACGTTGACTGGCCAGCTATAGGAGGAGTCACCCCTCTTCGGGGACCCCTATTGTTGGAAATATGCCCTAGAGGCAATAATAAATTAGTTATTATTATATTTCTTAGTTCATGATAATCGTTTATTATCCATGCTATAATTGTATTGATTGGAAACACAATACTTGTGTGGATACATAGACAAAACACTGTCCCTAGTAAGCCTCTAGTTGACTAGCTCGTTGATCAAAGATGGTCAAGGTTTCCTGGCCATAGGCAAGTGTTGTCACTTGATAACGGGATCACATCATTAGGAGAATCATGTGATGGACTAGACCCAAACTAATAGACGTAGCATGTTGATCGTGTCATTTTGTTGCTACTGTTTTCTGCGTGTCAAGTATTTATTCCTATGACCATGAGATCATATAACTCACTGACACCGGAGGAATGCTTTGTGTGTATCAAACGTCGCAACGTAACTGGGTGACTATAAAGATGCTCTACAGGTATCTCCGAAGGTGTTAGTTGAGTTAGTATGGATCAAGACTGGGATTTGTCACTCCGTGTGACGGAGAGGTATCTCGGGGCCCACTCGGTAATACAACATCACACATAAGCCTTGCAAGCAATGTAACTTAGTGTAAGTTGCGGGATCTTGTATTACGGAACGAGTAAAGAGACTTGCCGGTAAACGAGATTGAAATAGGTATGCGGATGCTAACGATCGAATCTCGGGCAAGTAACATACCGAAGGACAAAGGGAATGACATACGGGATTATACGAATCCTTGGCACTGAGGTTCAAACGATAAGATCTTCGTAGAATATGTAGGATCCAATATGGGCATCCAGGTCCCGCTATTGGATATTGACCGAGGAGTCTCTCGGGTCATGTCTACATAGTTCTCGAACCCGCAGGGTCTGCACACTTAAGGTTCGACGATGTTTTATGCGTATTTGAGTTATATGGTTGGTTACCGAATGTTGTTCGGAGTCCCGGATGGGATCACGGACGTCACGAGGGTTTCCGGAATGGTCCGGAAACGAAGATTGATATATAGGATGACCTCATTTGGTTACCGGAAGGTTTTCGTGCATTACCGGAAAAGTTTCGGGCTCATCGGTAGTGTACCGGGAGTGCCGGGAGGGGTGCCGGGGACCATCGGGAGGGGTGTCACGCCCCAAGGGGTCTCATGGGCTATGGGAAGAGATAAACCAGCCCCTAGTGGGCTGGAATAAGTTCCCACTAAGGCCCATAAGGTTTGAGAAGGAAAAAAACACAAGGTGGAAAGAGTTTCCAAGTGGGAAGGTGGAATCCTACTCCAAGTAGGATTGGAGTAGGACTCCTCCACCTCCAATTTCGGCCAAACCTTTGGGTTTTGAGGCTGCCTCCTCCCCTCCCTCCCACCTATATATACGGAGGTTTTAGGGCTGATTAGAGACGACTTTTCTCACGGCTGCCCGACCACATACCTCCATAGTTTTTCCTCTAGATCGCGTTTCTGCGGAGCTCGGGCGGAGCCCTGCTGAGACAAGATCATCACCAACCTCCGGAGCGCCGTCACGCTGCCGGAGAACTCTTCTACCTCTCCGTCTCTCTTGCTGGATCAAGAAGGCCGAGATCATCGTCGAGCTGTACGTGTGCTGAACGCGGAGGTGCCGTCCGTTCGGTACTAGATCGTGGGACTGATCGCGGGATTGTTCGCGGGGCGGATCGAGGGACGTGAGGACGTTCCACTACATCAACCGCGATCTCTAATCGCTTCTGCTGTACGATCTACAAGGGTACGTAGATCGCTCATCCCCTCTCGTAGATGAACATCACCATGATAGGTCTTCGTGCGCGTAGGAAAAATTTTGTTTCCCATGCGACGTTCCCCAACAGTGGCATCATGAGCTAGGTTCATGCGTAGATGTCTTCTCGAGTAGAACACAAAAGTTTTTGTGGGCGGTGATGTGCGTTTTGCTGCCCTCCTTAGTCTTTTCTTGATTCTGCGGTATTGTTGGATTGAAGCGGCTTGGACCGATATTACTCGTACGCTTACGAGAGACTGGTTTCATCGTTACGAGTAACCCCCTTTGCTCAAAGATGACTGGCAAGTGACGGTTTCTCCAACTTTAGTTGAATCGGATTTGACCAAGGAGGTCCTTGGATGAGGTTAAATAGCAACTCATATATCTCCGTTGTGGTGTTTGCGTAAGTAAGATGCGATCCTACTAGATACCCCCGGTCACCACGTAAAACTTGCAACAACAAAATTAGAGGACGTCTAACTTGTTTTTGCAGGGTATGCTTGTGATGTGATATGGCCAACGATGTGATGTGATATATTGGATGTATGAGATGATCATGTTGTAATAGAAATATCGACTTGCACGTCGATGGTACGGCAACCGGCAGGAGCCATAGGGTTGTCTTTATAACTAACGTTTGTGCTTGCAGATGCGTTTACTATTTTGCTAGGACGTAGCTTTAGTAGTAATAGCATGAGTAGCACGACAACCCCGATGGCGACACGTTGATGGAGATCATGATGATGGAAATCATGGTGTGACGCCGGTGACAAGAAGATTGTGCCGGTGTTTTGGTGATGAAGATCAAGAAGCACGTGATGATGGCCATATCATGTCACTTATGAATTGCATGTGATGTTAATCCTTTTATGCACCTTATTTTGCTTAGAACGACGGTAGCATTATGAGGTGATCTCTCACTAAAATTTCAAGACGAAATTGTGTTCTCCCCGACTGTGCACCGTTGCTACAGTTCTTCGTTTCGAGACACCACGTGATGATCGGGTGTGATAGACTCAACGCTCACATACAACGGGTGCAAAACAGTTGCGCACGCGGAACACTCGGGTTAAGCTTGACGAGCCTAGCATGTGCAGACATGGCCTCGGAACACATGAGACCGAAAGGTCGAGCATGAATTGTATAGTTGATATGATTAGCATAGAGATGCTTACCACTGAAACTATTCTCGACTCACGTGATGATCGGACTTGAGATAGTGGATTTGGATCATGAACCACTCAAATGAGTAGAGAGATGTACTTTTTGAGTGGGAGTTCTTAAGTAATATGATTAATTGAACTAATTGTCATGAACATAGTCTAATGGTATTTGCGAATTACGATGTAGCTTGCGCTATAGCTCTACTGTTTTTATATGTTCCTAGAGAAAATTTAGTTGAAAGTTGATAGTAGCAAACTTTGCAGACTGAGTCTGTAAAACCGAGGATTGTCCTCGTTGCTGCACAGAAGGCTTATGTCCTTAATGCACCACTCGGTGTGCTGCACCTCGAGCGTCGTCTGTGGATGCTGTGAACATCCGACATACACGTTTCTGATTACTACACAATAGTTCAGTGCAAGATACTTAATGGCTTAGAAGCAAGGCGCCGAAAACGTTGTAAAACGTCACGGAACATAAGTGATGTTCTAAAGAGATGAAATTGTGATTTCATGCTTGTGCCCTTGTTAAGAGGTACGAGACCTCCAACAAGATTCTTTGTCCACAAAGTAAAAGAGAAAAGCTCAATCGATGAGCGTGTGCTCAGATTGTTTGAGTACGACAATCACTTGAATCAAGTGGGAGTTAATCTTCCAGATGAGATGGTGATGGTTCTCCAAAAGACACTGCCACCAAGCTGTGAGAGCTTCGTGATGAACTATAACATATTGAGGATAGATACAATGATTCTTGAGCGATTCGTGATGTTTGACACTGCGAAAGTAGAAATCAAGAAGGAGCGTCAATAGTTGATGGTTTGTAAAACCACTAAGTTTCAAGAAAGGCAAGGGCTAGAAGGGATACTTCGTGAAACGGCAAAACAGTTGCTGCACTAATGAAGAGACCCAATATTAAACCCAAACCCGAGACTAAGTGCTTCCGTAATGAGGGGAACAATCACTGAGGCGGAGCAACTCAAGATACTTGGTAGATAAGATGGCTGGCAAAAGTCGAAAGAAGTGTATTTGATATACATGATGTTGATGTGTACTTTACTAGTACTCCTAGTAGCACGAGGGTATTGGATACCGGTTCAGTTGCTAAGTGATTAGTGACGCGAAATGAAAGCTACGGCATAAACGGAGACTAGCTAAAGGCGAGGTGACGATACGTGTTGGAAGTGTTTCCAAGATTGATATGATCAAACGTCACACGCTCCCTCTATCATCGGGATTGGTGTTAAACCTAAATAATTGTTATTTCGTGCTTGCGTTAAGCATGAACATGATTGGATCGTGTTTATTGCAATACGATTATTCATTTAAAGAGAATAATAGTTACTCTATTTTCTTGAATAATCACCTTCAATGGTTTATTGAATCTCGATCGTAGTGTTACACATGTTCATGATATTGGTGCCAAAAGATACGAGTTGATGATGATAGTACCACTTACTTGTGGCACTGCCGCTTAAGTCATGTTAGTATAAATTGCATGAAGAGGCTCCATGCTGATGGATCTTTGTACTCACCTGATTTCGAATCACTAGTGACATGCAAATCATACCACATGAGCAAGGCCTTGTTTTCATTGAGATGAAATAAGATAGTAACTTGTTGAAAGTGATACATTTTGATGTATGCAGTCCAATGGGTGCTAAGGCACGTAGTGGATATCATTATGTTCTTACTTCACTGACGATTTGAGTAGATACAGGAGTATTTACTTAATGAATCACAAGTCTGAAATGTTGAAAAGTTCAATTCCGTTTCAGAGTGAAGTTCGTCGTAACAAGAGGATAAACTGTCTACGATATGATCATGGAAATGAATATCTGAGTTACGAGTTTTGGTACGCAGTTAAGACAATGTGGAAATTGTTTCGCAGTTCATGCCACCTGGAACATCATAGTGTGATGATGTGTCTGAACGTCATAGCCACGCACTATTTGGTATGGTGCATACTATGATGTCTCTTATCGAATTACCACTATCGTTTATGGGTTATGCATTAGAGACAACCGCACTCACTTTAAATAGGGCACCGCGTATTTCCGTTGAGATGACACAGTATAGACTGAGGTTTAGAGAAATCTAAACTGTCGTTTCTTGAAAGTTTGGGGCTTCGACACTTATGTGAAAAAGTTTCAGTCTGATAAGCTCGAACCCAAAGCGGATAAATGCATCTTCATAGGATATCCAAAACAGTTGGGTACATCTCCTATCTCAGATCCGAAAGCAAAGTGTTTGTTTCTAGAAACGGATCCTTTCTCGAGGAAAGGTTTCTCTCGAAAGAATTGAGTGGGAGGGTAGTAGAACTTGATGAGGTTATTGAACCATCACTTCAACCAGTGTGTAGCAGGGCGCAGGAAGTTGTTCCTGTGGCGCCTACACCAATTGAAGTGGAAGCAGATGATGGTGATCATCAAGCATCGGATCAAGTTACTACAAGCCTCGTAGGTTGACAAGGTCGCATACTACTACAGAGTGGTACGGTAACCCTGTCTTGGAGGTCATGTTGTTGAGCAACAGTGAACCTACGAGTTATGGAGAAAGCGATGGTGGGCCCAGATTCTGACAAATGGCTGGAAGCCATGAAATCCGAGAGAGGATCCATATATAAAACAAAGTGTAGACTTTGAAAGAACTACTTGATGGTCATAAGACTATTGAGTAAAGATGGATCTTTAAAGGAAGACAGACGATGATGGTGATAAGTCACTATTAAGAAAAGCTCGACTTGTCGCAAAGATGTTTTCGACAAGATCAAACAGTTGACTATGATGAGACTTTCTCACTCGTAGCGATGCTAAAGGTCTGTTGGAATTATGTTAGTTGTTGATGCATTATTTATGAAATATTGCACGTAGGATGTCAAAACATTGTTTTCTCGACGGTTTCCTTGAGCAAACATTGTATGTGATACAACCAGAAGGTTTTGACGATCCTAAAGATACTAACAAGTATGCAAGCTCCAGTGATCCTTCAATGGACTGGTGCAAGCATCTCGGAGTTGGAATATACACTTTGATGAGATGATCAAAGATTTTGGGTTTGTACAAGGTTTATGAGAAACTTGTATTTCCAAAGAAGTGAGTGGGAGCACTATAGAATTTCTGATAGGTATATGTGGTTGACATATTGTGGATCAGAAGTAATGTAGAATTTCTGTAAAGCATACAAGGTTGTTTGAAAGAAGTTTTCAAAGGAGTACCTGGATTACGCTACTTGAACGTTAGGCATCAAAGATCTATGGAGATAGATCGAAAGCGCTTAATAGAAGTTTCAACAAGATGCATGCCTTGACAAGTTTTGAAAGAGTTCAAAATAGACCAGCAAAGAAGGAGTTCTTGGTTGCGTTGTGAGGTGTGAATTTGAGTAAGACTCAAAACCCGACCACGGCAGAATAAAGAGAATAGACGAAGGTCGTCTTCTATGCCTTAGCCGTAGAATCTAAAGTATGCCATACTGTGTACCGCACCTGAAGTGTGCCTTGACTCAAAGTATGTTGAGAGGTACAGAGAGTGATCCATGATTGAATCACTAGCAGCGGTCGAAATTTATCCTTAGTAACTAATGGACTAAGGAATTTTTCTCGATTATGGAGGTGGTTAAAGAGTTCGTCGTAAAGGGTTACGTCGATGCAAGCTTTGACACTAATCCGAATAACTATGAGTAGTGAAATGGATTCGTATAGTAGAGTAGATATTTGGAGTATTTCCGAATAGCACGTAGTAGCAACATCTATAAGATGACATAAAGATTTGTAAAGAACGCACGGATCTGAAAGTTTCAGAACCGTTGACTAAAACCTCTCTCACGAGCAAGACGTGATCAGACCCCATAACTATATGGGTGTTGGATTCGTTGGAATCACATGGTGATGTGAACTAGATTATTGACTCTAGTGCAAGTGGGAGACTGTTGGAAATATGCCCTAGAGGCAATAATAAATTAGTTATTATTATATTTCTTAGTTCATGATAATCGTTTATTATCCATGCTATAATTGTATTGATTGGAAACACAATACTTGTGTGGATACATAGACAAAACACTGTCCCTAGTAAGCCTCTAGTTGACTAGCTCGTTGATCAAAGATGGTCAAGGTTTCCTGGCCATAGGCAAGTGTTGTCACTTGATAACGGGATCACATCATTAGGAGAATCATGTGATGGACTAGACCCAAACTAATAGACGTAGCATGTTGATCGTGTCATTTTGTTGCTACTGTTTTCTGCGTGTCAAGTATTTATTCCTATGACCATGAGATCATATAACTCACTGACACCGGAGGAATGCTTTGTGTGTATCAAACGTCGCAACGTAACTGGGTGACTATAAAGATGCTCTACAGGTATCTCCGAAGGTGTTAGTTGAGTTAGTATGGATCAAGACTGGGATTTGCACTCCGTGTGACGGAGAGGTATCTCGGGGCCCACTCGGTAATACAACATCACACATAAGCCTTGCAAGCAATGTAACTTAGTGTAAGTTGCGGGATCTTGTATTACGGAACGAGTAAAGAGACTTGCCGGTAAACGAGATTGAAATAGGTATGCGGATGCTAACGATCGAATGTCGGGCAAGTAACATACCGAAGGACAAAGGGAATGACATACGGGATTATACGAATCCTTGGCACTGAGGTTCAAACGATAAGATCTTCGTAGAATATGTAGGATCCAATATGGGCATCCAGGTCCCGCTATTGGATATTGACCGAGGAGTCTCTCGGGTCATGTCTACATAGTTCTCGAACCCGCAGGGTCTGCACACTTAAGGTTCGACGATGTTTTATGCGTATTTGAGTTATATGGTTGGTTACCGAATGTTGTTCGGAGTCCCGGATGGGATCACGGACGTCACGAGGGTTTCCGGAATGGTCCGGAAACGAAGATTGATATATAGGATGACCTCATTTGGTTACCGGAAGGTTTTCGTGCATTACCGGAAAAGTTTCGGGCTCATCGGTAGTGTACCGGGAGTGCCGGGAGGGGTGCCGGGGACCATCGGGAGGGGTGTCACGCCCCAAGGGGTCTCATGGGCTATGGGAAGAGATAAACCAGCCCCTAGTGGGCTGGAATAAGTTCCCACTAAGGCCCATAAGGTTTGAGAAGGAAAAAAACACAAGGTGGAAAGAGTTTCCAAGTGGGAAGGTGGAATCCTACTCCAAGTAGGATTGGAGTAGGACTCCTCCACCTCCAATTTCGGCCAAACCTTTGGGTTTTGAGGCTGCCTCCTCCCCTCCCTCCCACCTATATATACGGAGGTTTTAGGGCTGATTAGAGACGACTTTTCTCACGGCTGCCCGACCACATACCTCCATAGTTTTTCCTCTAGATCGCGTTTCTGCGGAGCTCGGGCGGAGCCCTGCTGAGACAAGATCATCACCAACCTCCGGAGCGCCGTCACGCTGCCGGAGAACTCTTCTACCTCTCCGTCTCTCTTGCTGGATCAAGAAGGCCGAGATCATCGTCGAGCTGTACGTGTGCTGAACGCGGAGGTGCCGTCCGTTCGGTACTAGATCGTGGGACTGATCGCGGGATTGTTCGCGGGGCGGATCGAGGGACGTGAGGACGTTCCACTACATCAACCGCGATCTCTAATCGCTTCTGCTGTACGATCTACAAGGGTACGTAGATCGCTCATCCCCTCTCGTAGATGAACATCACCATGATAGGTCTTCGTGCGCGTAGGAAAATTTTTGTTTCCCATGCGACGTTCCCCAACACCTATTACCACCAGTCAGGGGACCAAGGCCACATCCGTGTCCTTATGGATCCCAGGGATCTCAGGCCAGAGTGTTTCCTGATCCACAGGTTGAGCTTCCAGGCCATGGAGGTAATCTCTATGAGATGTTCTATGTGGATGCCTGAGCTGTGAGCGGAAGGATAGTATGGTAGTAGCCGTACGTTCACAGTCCTGCGTGACTTGTGAAGTATGCGTGTGATGTGAAATGAATTCCGGAGGCCTAGATAAATAATTTATAGGAAGCTTGTAAGCCTCTGATGAGTAGTTTCATAATTTCAATAGCTGCTCTTCGGTTAAGGTTGTACTGAACTATGTAAGGGTGTGTATGAACCATGGTGTATATATAGCAGTTGCTTGTTACCATGTTGTTCGGATATTCATTTCCGCATTCCGTGTGTTCAGTACATTCTTAATCCATAGCTAGTATTGATATGATATTGGTCTAAGCTGTGAGTTTGTTTGTCAGGATGGTGTTCACCAGGTTGAACCGTGCCCCTGCTCATGAGCAAGGCGAGGGTAGTCAAGCGTCGCAGGAAGACCTGCCTCACCCGACCTCTCTGGCGGAAGTTATGCTTGAGGCACAGAGGAACAAAATGGAGACCAACCGACTGTTAGAGCGTATTGAGCAGAATACGGCTCGTCAGCCTAGGAATGTTGCAGTGTCCCTCAACGACTTTGTGAAGCTGCATCCTCGAAAGTTTCATCACTCCGTCGATCCCCTCGACGCTGATGACTGGTTGTGCAGCATCTCACGCAAGATTCGCTCTGCGAATGTTTCTGAGGCCGACAAGGTGACCTTTGCGGCGTATTTCCTGGAAGGACCCGCCAATCTGTGGTGGGAGAACTTTGAAGCTATGCGTCCTGCTAAACCAGTAGCCACATGGGCAGACTTCAGTGCAGCCTTCCGTCTGCACCATATTCCAGAGGGCCTGATGGACAGAAAGAGAGAGGAGTTATGTGCTTTCACTCAGGGCAAGTTGATCGTGGATGCTTATAGCCGCGAGTTTGGTAACCTCGCCCGCTATGCAACAGAGGAGGTGTCTACTGACGCCAAGAAGCAAGCAAGATTCCGTAAGGGTCTAAGCCCTGAGCTTCGTCGTGATCTGCGCCTCCACGAGTGTGCAAGCTTTCAAGCCCTGGTCAACAAGGTGATCAGTGCCGAGACTGGTCATACCGACTTTCAAGCCACAAGGAAGCACTCCCGTGACTTTGGCTCGTCATCTGGTTCCGCGTTTCCAAAACGCAGGTTGTGGGTTCCAAACAGTTCTCTGCCGCCAAGATACACTCCGAGGCCATCCTACGTGGCGCCTGAGACGAATCAGACCAACCCTCCAGCAAAAACTTATGGTGGTCCAGCTAGCAATGCTGCACCACGTGCCAACCAAGTGATATGCTACAAGTGTGGAGAACCAGGGCACTATTCCCGTGAGTGTCCTCAAAATGTGGGTGCCAAACAACTCGGAAAGTTCGTGGGGCAAGGCAAGTCAGGCAAAGCTTACTATGTGAAGCCAACTCCTGCACGTGGTCGTGTGAACTATGTCTCAGCAGAAGAAGCTGTAGAGGATCCCGACGTCATACTGGGTACGCTTCTTGTTAATCATCACCCAGCGTCTGTTCTCTTTGACACTGGGTCTTCTTATTCCTTCATTTCAGAAAGTTATGCATAGTTGCATAATATGTCTTTTTGTGATATGCCAATTCCATTGGTTGTCCAAACTCCTGGTAGTAAATGGCAAACCTATAGGATAACCTATGATAATGAAATTCTAGTAGACAGGCTAGTTTTTCTAGCCTTGTTGATAGCCTTGAAATCTTCGGATATTAATATCATCTTGGGTATGGACTGGATGTCAGCTCACTATGCCAAGATTGATACTCATTCTAGAAATGTTCAGCTTACCCATCCCTCGGGTGAGATAGTCAATGTCTCTACTCGAGTTGCCAAATGCCAACTCTATTCCCTAAATGTCAACCCTCTTCCGGAACTTGAAGACATTCCGGTAGTCCGTGACTTCCCGGATGTTTTTCCAGAGGAACTGCCAGGAATTCCACCTGACACAGATGTAGAGTTCGTGATAGATCTTGTTCCTGGAACTGTCCCAATAGCCAGAAGACATATAAGATGGCACCCCTGGAGCTAGCCGAACTTAAGAAGCAACTAGATGAGGCCTTGAATAAAGGTTTCATTCGTCCTAGCTCTTTTCCTTGGGCTTGTCCTATCCTATTCGTCAAGAAGAAAGATGGAACGGATCGGATGGTTGTAGATTACTGACCAGATAATCTGGTCACCATAAAGAACAAGTATCCGCTCCCCAGGATCAACGATCTGTATGACCAACTCGCTGGATCCTCAGTCTTCTTCAAAATGGATTTGAGGTTGGGATACCATCAAATCAAGATCAAGAACGGGGACATTCCAAAAACGGCCTTTGTTACTCTTTATGGCCAATACGAGTACACCGTCATGTCCTTCAGTTTAACCAATGCCCTAGCCACCTTCTCTCGTCTGATGAATTCAATCTTCATGGAGTATTTGGATAAGTTCGTCGTGGTATACCTCGATGATATTCTCATCTACTTGAAGAACGAACAAGAACATGCCGAGCATCTAAGGCTGGTATTGATGAAACTTCGAGAGCATCGCCTTTATGCCAAGTTTTCAAAATGTGAATTTTGGTTACCAGAAGTGACCTATCTAGGTCACGTAATCTCTGGTAAGGGTATTGCTGTCAATCCCGAGAGAGTTCAAGCTGTCCTTGATTGGACTCAACCTGAATCGGTTAAGCAAGTTAGGAGTTTTCTTGGTCTAGCGAGCTATTGTCGCCGCTTTGTCGAGAATTTCTCCAAGGTTGCAAAGCCTCTAACTGAACTCCTCAAGAAGGATAAAAAGTTCGAGTGGACACCATAGTGTGAGCATAGTTTTTAGGAACTGAAAAGACGCCTGACTTCCGCACATGTGTTGCTACCACCAGATTTTTCTAAGGACTTTGTTATCTATTGCGATGCCTCGCGACAAGGATTAGGTTGCATTCTCATGCAAGATCGTCATGTGATCGCATACACATCTCGACAGTTGCGTCCACATGAGGATAATTATCCCACACATGACCTTGAGCTTGCAGCTGTGGTCCATGCACTAAAAACCTGGCGACATTACCTTCTGGGTAATCGTTGCGAAATATTCACTGATCACCAAAGTCTGAAATATATCTTCACCCAGCTGGATCTAAATCTCAGGCAAAGACAGTGGGTTGAGTTGATCTCGGATTACGACTTAGGTTTAACTTACACCCCGGGGAAGGCCAATGTTATGGCTGATGCACTAAGTCGTAAATCTTATTGTAACAACTTGATGCTACAACAAGGTCAACCACATCTCTATGAGGAATTTCGGAAGTTGAATCTTCATATTGTTCCTCAAGGAATCCTTTCTACCCTGGTGGCGAAGCCTACTCTTAGGGATCAAATCATAGCCGTGCAGGCTTATGATAAGGGTATATCCCGGATCAAGGAGAATATTGCTAGCGGTAGCGCTAGGGATTTCTCCATCAGTGAGAAAGGTGTTGTGTTCTTTCAGAACCGTTTAGTGGTTCCTAAGAGCAAACGTCTGCGGCAATTGATCCTTAAGGAGGCTCATGATTTTCCTCTCACCATTCATCCCGGTAGTACTAAGATGTATCAGGACCTACGCCAGAGGTTCTGGTGGACTAGGATGAAGAGAGAAATTGTTGAGTTCGTTGCTAACTGCGATGTTTGTCGTCGAGTTAAGGCAGAACATCAAAGGCCTGCTGGCACCCTTCAACCTCTAGCTATTCCTGAATGGAAATGGGATAAAGTTAGCATGGATTTCATTACCGGATTTCCCAAGACCAAGAAAGGAAATAATGCTATCTTTGTGGTCATTGACCGACTTTCCAAAGTGGCTCATTTTCTTCCCGTTCGTGAGAGTATAACAGCTAGCCAGCTAGCGGAGTTATATATCTCTCGAATAGTGTCTCTTCATGGTGTTCCCCTGGAGATTAACTCGGACCGTGGGAGTATCTTTACTTCTCGCTTCTGGGAAAGTTTTCAGAATGCCATGGGGACTCACTTATCTTTTAGCACTGCTTTCCATCCTCAATCAAGTGGTCAAGTAGAAAGAGTGAATCAAATCCTAGAAGATATGCTCCGAGCTTGCGTTATATCATTCGGTATGAATTGGGAGAAGTGCCTTCCATTCGCCGAATTTGCTTATAACAATAGTTATCAATTAAGCTTGGGCAAAGCTCCTTTTGAAGTTCTCTATGGACGAAGATGTCGAACACCTCTTAATTGGTCAAAAACCGGAGAGAGGCAACTCTTTGGCCCGGATATGATCCAGGATGCAGAAGAGCAGGTTCGCATTATTCGTGAAAAGTTGAAAACAGCCGAGTCTCGTCAAAAGACCCAATATGATCGTCATCATAAGGCTGTGACCTTTGAAGTTGACAAGAAGTCTTACCTTCGGGTTACACCTTTGAAGGGTACCCATCAATTCGGTATCAAGGGCAAGTTGGCTCCTAGTTACATTGGTCCTTTTCGCATTCTTGCCAAACGAGGAGAAGTTGCCTGCCAGTTGGAACTTCCTCCGCATCTTTCCAAGGTTCATGATGTCTTCCACGTCTCACAACTCACGCATTGCTTTTCGCATCCTATCCGCGAAGTGGACCACGAAACGCTTGATCTCCAAGATAACCATTCATACCGAGAATACCCCGTGCGTATTATTGATCAAGCTGAGCGTACAACTCGACGGAAAATCCTCAAGTTTCTTAAAGTTCAATGGTCAAATCATTCTAAAAAGGAGGCAACTTGGGAAAGAGAGGATCGTCTCCGACTTGAGTATCCTGCGTTATTCCCGACGACTTCTAAATCACGGGACGAGATTCTTTTGAGTGGGGGTGAGTTGTCACATCCCTGACACCTTAGTCAAGTTAGCATTGTGTTCATATCTTCTTTGCATTACATCTAGGAAATTTTCAACAAGAACAAGCATGTGGTGAAGGAACACTCAAAGAAAACCTAGCCACTTCTTAAATTCAAAGGAATTATAAACTTGTTCAAATCAATGAACTCAAAATGGCCTCAAGAAAATTTCAACTTTTCTGATAAATCATGGAAGCAAATAAGCAATGAAGAAAACCATTTTCATAAACTTTTGGCATTTTAAATAAATGCAAAAAGCTACTGGTTTCATGTTTAAAATTTGAGTTCAAAAACTTTAAGTTTTCAAAAATGTTGAAAACTCCAAGAATGGTTGGATATATTCCAACAAATATTCTGGTGTGTTCAGCTGAAATAAATAGCAAATCAACTAGCTAGCAAAACAGAAACAAAACAGAAAGAAAATAGAATGAAAAGAGGAAAACCTTACCTGCCGCCCTGAGGAGGCCCAGCCCACCTGGGGCAAGGGCGACTTCCTCCTCCTGCGTTCTGGCAGAGGAGCGAACGCCCACGGCGGCTCCTCCACCTCCTGCTTTGCCGTGGCATGCTCCGGTGCTCCCCAGGACAGCGCGACAGCGGGGATATCCACCCCGAGCCCGTCTCTTTCCGTTCCCCTGCTCTAGTTTCCCCCTCCTCTCGGGATCTCTCCTCCCTCCTTCTGCCGCCATTGCCAAGAGCTCGAGCTCGAGCCGTCGTGCCTCTAGCCACATGACCTTCCTCCCGAGTAGTCCAGTAGCTCCGCCTCGATGAGCTGGATCTCTTTGCAAAGGCCGAAGCCTCCCCGAGCCCTGCAACGTCCCCAACGCCATCGTCTTCAACCTTCGGTCGCCGGCAAATCGACGGTGAAACGCCGGCTACAGCCCCTCCCCGAGCAGTCTGAGCCTAGCTTCACCTCCACCGTGAGCCTGCGATCATTTCCCCTCTTCTTCCCCTCGGATCCATGCCCTCTACCCACTGGACCATCGAGCCCGAACTCCGGCAGCCGCCTCGGCTCGTCGCCCGCTTGCTCCGGCCACCTATAGCCCTCCCTGAGGCCAGTGCTGGATGAGGTCGAGCCTGGGGATCATCCCAGTGCTCTCGGCAACCTTTTCCGAGCACCACAACACGATATAGCGTGTCTCCGGCGAGGTGCTGCCGCGTATCTGGTCGCTGCCGGTAAGGCTTCGGCGGGGAACGACGTGGCCAGCTTAACCCCAGTAGTTTAACCCCAATCGCTCGCTGACAGTGGGCCCAAGGCCAAGTCAAACCCACTTAGGGGCTGGTCAGCGCGGGATTAGCCCCTGAGACACTGACCAGTGGGCCCCCCCTGTCAGGTTTGACCTGATCAGGTCAGTTGACCTGCTGACGCCATGATGATGTAGTGATGACGCAATAAGTGAATTTCTGATTTAAAAGAATTCCAGAAAAATGCCAAAACTTCTAAAATTCATAGAAATTAATCTATAACTCCAATGAAAATAATTTATATATGAAAAAGTATCAGAAAAATTCAAGGATTCTGAATATGTCAAAATGTTACTGAACCCAAACATGTAATTTAATGAATAAGTTAATTCTTATAAATACTTTGGAGATGGAATTTGGAAAATAATTAAATTTCACTACAAATGATATGATCAAACACTGTCCAAATCACAAACCAGCAACCTAACATGTCATTCCATGCATGATAAAAGCAAGTTGATCTGAGCATCAGGTCGAATCAATTAAAATGGTATTCGAGAATACCTCGTTTGAAGTGATATTTGAATTTGATTCAAATCAACTTCAGACCTAATACATGTTAGCTATAATAGTATACCACCTTGCATCCTCATTCCATGCTCATGCATCATCTTGTGGCACATGATTGTTATTGATTGTTGTCATTTCTTTCGGTAGGCTCCGCTCCCCCGGATTCCACCGAATCTCCGTCTGACGGATATTGTCACTCCTCTGAGCAACAAGGCAAGCAACCATTTTGATCATCCCGATAAATCCCATGTTCTTGCTCCCGCACTTACTTATTGCATTAGGATCAAATGCTTCCAATGCTTTTGCCATGTTAGTTGAACCCACTTCCTTTGCATGACCTATCCTTGTCACAGTAAATAGCTGAACCTTGCAACCTAGCATACGTGGTAGTTGCTTGAGCCATGATGTGCCTTATCCTGCTATGCATGCTATGCTTAGAGTTGTGTATGGTCTGTCATCTGGGAGATGAACAAAATTGTGAGAATGTGTTCGGTAAGCAAAGGTTGTGTGTTGAACCTGATTTGGTAAAGGTACCGGTGAAAGGCTGTGTAGGAGTACATGGTGAGTTGTTTCATTGGAACCGTCCTTAGGAACTGAGTTCCGTGTATGTAATCCAAGACTAGATACTACCACATGTTGGGATACTTAATTGACCCTCTCGACTTATTAATCGCTTAGTACTCGGTCCAGGAGTTGCAAGTAGTTTCTGGTGTTTATAGTCATGCTGGAGGCCGTGCATAGCGCTGACCTGAGAGGTGGCCTGTGATGCGGTAGACAGTGGCACGGTGTACCAAATGGCACCCGGATGGTGGGCTTGGGATCCCTGCGCACATCGTTTGGGGCCGTGGCGGAAACCTCGGCCGGACTTCCGTGCGGGTTACCCTCAGATAGGCGATAGACCTGGACTAGGTACTAATGTGGTTAACGGTCGTGGCCGACTCCCTCACTGGGATTCCGCTTGAAGGTTGCCGAGGTGCATGACGTGCACATGGCGATAAGTGGTGAGAGCGTGTGTGACGAAGTACACCCCTGCAGGGTTATGATCAATTCGAATAGCCGCGTCCGCGGATATGGACTACTTGGAGACATATGTTGTTCATAGATAACTTCAATGGCTACTCATAAAATTGTCAAGATAAGCGTGAGTGTCGTGGACGGCATTTCCGTATGGAGACGGAATGATTCCACGATGGAGTATTGTTGTGGTGTTAGTGGACTCGTGTGCGAGAAATCAATTTGTAAAAATTATTTAAAAATGCAAGTTGTCTAGCCACGAGTCAAATGCTGGCTTTCCGCATGAAACCCCACAATACCTTATTGATACATTGCATGAGTAGATAGTTATCCTAAAGTCTTGCTGAGTACCTCCGTACTCATGTTTGCTTAATAAATGTTGCAGAGGTTGCTAATGACACTAATGGAGGGTTCTTCATAGACATCGACGACGACGAGTAGCTGGTGTCCCAGCTACGATCTGGCCCTAGGTTGGGTCTGTAGTATAGTCAGGCCATGCGCCTTCTAGTTTCACCTGTCTGTACTCAGACAGGTTTTAAACACTTTCGCTGGCTTGTAACTGAATGACTGCTATTATGGGTCACGAGACCCTTACTGTGTAATATTATGTGTGTGGCTCTTCCAAGCCTCTTAAATAAAGCTTGTATGTTTATGGTTATGTTGTGATGCCATCGATGTATCTATACATATCGGTATGCCATGCGTACATGTGTCGTACTTGATATGTGTGGGGTTCGATTACCTAGCCGTAAACTTTAGTAGCACTCCTTACAGGGAAATGCCCCTTTGTGATCCAACGAGCCCTGGTAGCTCGCTACTGCTCCAGACACATTGGTTGACCGGCATGTGTCCTTCTTAGCTGCTGTGTCTGTCCCCTTTGGGGAAATGTCACGCGATGTAATGGAGTCCTTGTAGCTTGCTACGACTCGTCTACATTCGCTGGTGACTGGCACCTGCTTTGCTGGGTCATGTATGCCTGTCCTTGTGCGGTACTGCCACTTTGGTTTATGACTAGACATGTCGATCCGGGTTCTTCGTCATTGGAATACTAGCGACACAATTGCATACATGAGTCAAAAGGCGCAAACGGTCCCGGCTAAGGTAAGGCTGCAGCCGTGGGGTTAACAGTGCGTGAGACCGCAAAGGGATGCGATGTGTTAGAGGCTAGATTCCTATGGCTTAGGATCGGGGTCCCGACAAAATCTTTTGAACGTTTTTCTTCGCATGCTTATTCCTCAAAGTCTATTAATGTAGTGTGGCACCCTGATGCAAAGAACCGGATTACCAGTGTTTCCAACCCAGAAATCAAGTCTTCTGGAAACACTCAACAACTTGGAACAAAACTAAGCTGACTTTATTCATAGCATAAGGTTACAAGTATATATCTTACAATCATAGCGAGGCCAAAGGCACCCTTGGTGCTGCAAGGGTATCTAGATTATTTATGAAACATAGTGGGGCCTCGAGACAACTAAGTAGCGGAACATAGCAGGAAGTCCATACAAAGGGACACTTCTGTGGACACTTCCTAGTAGGGACCATCAGGACCTCCATCCTTGGCTTCTCCTGCATCTGGTATGATACGCCAGGTGAGTACTTGGAATGTACTCGCAAGCTCACAATAACCAAGTAATGCATAAAACAATAGCATGGCAACAAATTATAAATAATACCACTGGCTATACTGATTATCAACTTACTCATGCCCGGGGTTGTCTCACAACCACCAGGATACTCATCAAGCATCTCCACTCAGTTGAAGAGTTCTTCTAACATGGTTGACCATCTACTGAGGTCTGGTCAGGCTGTCCATTACCGTGGACTCGGCTATTCGAATATGTTTGACACTCTGCAAAGGTTACACACTTTATCCATACTATGGATTACTGACCTCGTAATCCCATTCAGGTGGACCAGCATTACTCCAACGGGACTTCCCTGGCCCGTGACTCTCTCATCGTACCACCGGCAATCATTCTCCCCCAGAGTCTTGCCCTGGGTGCTGTTGTGTCCTCATGACACCTGCCACCATCATGGCAAAACTGAACTATCCCAACTAGGGACGGGCCCAACTCAACTCAACTAGGCTCACAGGGTTATCACTGCCTACCGGGCCAAGGTAGCACGCATGCATAACCCTACCTTTTTGGAGGTACCGATGAAAGATCACGCGATCAGCTCAAGTCACGGCCGTCCCATATCGACAAGATGTGGTTGTACGGCTATGACCGGACAGGTGACTCAAGATCAACCACTAAGTTATTATAAACATAGTGATTTATAATAGTAAGCACATATTTGTATTTGATAATTTATTAGGCACTTATTTTATAACAAAGTAAGCGAACACAATGCATGAGAATATGCTATGCTTATGCAATACTATAGCACATGGATATAATGGCTTGCCTTGATCAGTCGGGTTGTTCAAACACTCCTGGTGTTCAAAGTTTCCTTCTGAAATATATCTGAAATAGCAAAATAAAAGAAAAAGTCATATAACACCTTTGTATTAATCAGAAATTCTAGAGTGTAAGAAAAATACCAAACTTTACTAGAAAATAGAGGGGATCAGTACCAAGTCAATGCAAAAAGAATTAAGTGATTTGGACTTAAGAATAAAAAGATACAAATGGTCAAAGTTCCTGGTCAAATCTGGAAATAAATAAAAAGAAAAAGAACCTGACACGGGCCACATCGAAGACGTAAAGTGGAATGGGGCATCCACTTACCGCTTCGGCCGCGGGCCTCAGCCACTGGTAGGTGGGGCCTGCCTCTTTTAAACAGAGAGAGGGAGGAGGAGACAGGGACGCGACGGCTCTCCGGCGACGGTCGTCGACGCTAGAGTCGACGGCGATGCTTGGGAATAGGAGGAATGGAACGACTGGTCTATGACGAAAACGCACGTACCCATAGCGCGATGAGAGATGGACGGCCGACGTCATCCCCTTCTTCTCCGGCGCCGGCGGCTTTGGGTGGTCGTCGGAGACGGTGGTTCTGGCGGCAATTGGCTCGGGCGAGGGGTCGAGGAGCACCAGGGGGAAGCCCTGAGCTCGATGGTTTGGTTTAAATGGCTCTGGGGAGGGTGGTTGGAGCTGGCGACGGTGGGGATGCAAGCGGCGGAGCTCCGGCGATGATTCGAGGCCAGAGGGCCTCTTTGCATTGGCTCGCTCTTTGGGAGGCCAATTGGATGCTGCAGGATGGGGATGGAGAGCCCGAAGGGGTCGGGGAGACCCTTAAATAGGCCGGCGACGAGCACGGCTGATCTCTCCCGAAGCGGCGAGGATAAGCTCGGCAACTGGAGCAGGGGGTGAGCTGGCCGTTGTGGAGTGACCTGAGGTGATGGAGGAGGGCAGAGCGTCGATGGGATGCCTCCTATGCCATTAAGGGCTCGCGGATGACCACAGTTGCCGGAACCGACTGTTTGGTCCACGGAGGAGCTTGGCAGGGAGTGACGGCGACCTTCTCCGGCGACCCAGGGCCTTCTGGAGGTGCCACGCGGCTGCCAAGAATGCCCTCGACACCACGGACAAGCAGGGGCAGCGAATGACGACAAGAGCGGCTCGACTGCCACAAGGGCTGCACAGAGCGCGCGTTGTGGCATGCCAGTACCGTGGTCACCACGGCTACGGCTGCCACAAGATCATGCAAGCCCGGGGACGTTGTCCGTTGCGTCGACCCTGCTCTTACCAGTCACCATCCATCACCAGTTCAACCAGTCACACACTCCTGCGAAGTGTAGCATCAACTACAGCTTCTGACTGCAAACTTGGGGAGGATCTAGAGCTCAAATGGGTTAGGGTTAGGGCAAGCTAGCATGTCTGGGTTAATCAACATAGGAAAGACTACAGACTGGCAAGGTTTGAAAGGATTTGAAGATCAAATGAATATAGTTCCTTTGTAAATCATCTTTCTGGTCCAGAATGCAAATTAGCTCATGGCACTCACATGCAAGCCCCGCTAATGGTGAAACTTAGTGGAGGAGGGTTATTTAGTAGTGCACACATGTCAAAATTTTTCCAAATCATTGGTGCACCCCTAGCTAGCACTTCCTTCACAAAGGTTCAGTTTTAACAAAAACTTAGCAGAGTTTTCCTGCTCAAAACTTGTACTGTACCATCAGATGTGTTTACATATTAACTAAATATGAACCCTTGGAGCTAAAGGAATTTATTGGGAATTTTCTAAAACAGGAAAAATAGGGTTGCTTCACAAAGTGACAATTCTGGTCAGAAACAAAATAATTATTCTTGCCAAAATTTTTCATTGGGCAATGAAATGTTTTTGAAGATTTTGAAATCATATGATACTGAGAACATGTGGAAAACGTTTTGGGGTTAATGGCTTATCCCAACTATAGGTTGCTTCACAACCCATGGTGATGCCATAATTCCCCAAAATAGAAAATGTATTTAAAAGATTTAAATATTGCAAGTTATTCCAAGAAATATTTTGGCAAGAGGCAAAAGGTTTTGGGTTGCTTGGGACAAGAAATCAGAGACTCACAATCCAACTTGCTTGAGAAAATTTGAAAATCCACCAATTTGCAAGTGAAACTCCAAAATATTTTGAAAATATTTTTTTTGAAAAATCAGGGTGTTACAAACCTACCCCCTTAGGATGAATCTCGTCCTTGAGATTTAGTTGCTCAGGGAACAAGTATGGTTATGCGGATCTCAAGAAATCTACTCTATCCCAGGTAGCCCCTTCCTTAGTATGGTGTTCCCATAGTACCTTATAAAACTTGAGCACCTTACTCCTGGTAATTCTTTCCATCTCATCCAAGATTCTGACGGGTTTCTCCTCATAGGTCAGGTCCTTAGCCAATTCTAGCTCACTCATATCTGCCTGCTTAATTGGCGGTGCAATACACTTTCTTAGCTATGAGATGTGAAAGACATCGCGCACATCTGACAATTCGGGCGGTAATTCTAACTGATAAGCGACTATGCCTCTTCTCATGATCACTGGAAAGGGACCGATATACCTTGGTGCGAGCTTTCCCCGTGTGCAAAACCTTTTTACTCCTCTCATGGGGGTTACTCGGAGGTAAGCATATTCTCCTGGTTCAAAGGTCACTTCCTGGTGCTTTGGATCATAATAGCTTTTTTGACGGGACTTGGCTGCTTGAAGGCATTCCTGAATGTCTTTGACCTGTTTCTCAGCCTCCAGCATCAAGTTTGTTCCAAAGATGCGACTATCCCCTGTTTGGGACCAGTTCAAAGGGGTACGACACTTTCTTTCATATAATGCCTCAAATGGTGACATCTTCAGACTTGTCTGATAGCTATTGTTGTAAGAAAATTCTGCATATGGTAGGTTGTCTTCCCATTTGGGTCCATGGGTGAGAGCACATGACCGAAGCATGTCCTCCAGTATTTGGTTCACTCTTTCTGTCTGTCCATCTGTCTGAGGATGGTATGTTGTGCTGTGTTTCAGCATGGTTCCCAAAGCTTGATGTAGTCGTAGCCAGAATGCCGAGGTGAATAGAGAGCCTCTATCTGAGGTGATCGACTTGGGTACTCCATGGAGGCTTACTATCCGGGACATGTATAACTGTGCCAATTGGTTGGCGTTGAAAGTGGTCTTTACCAGAATAAAGTGGGCTACTTTAGTGAGCATATCCAAAAATACCCAGATAGCATCATTGCCCCTTGTCGACTTGGGTAGTCCGACAATGAAGTCCATGCATATGTCGTCCCATTTCCACTAGGGAACCGGTAAAGGTTGTAGTAACCTAGCGGGCTTTTGGTGTTCCGCCTTAACCTTGTTCATATATCACATCAGGCGACCTAATAGGCTATATCCCTTCGCATTCCTTACTACCAAAATGTCTTTCTTAGATCTTGGTACATCTTCGTACCTCCTGGATGAATAGAATATGCAGAATCATGCACTTCTCTGAGTATTTGCTGTCTCAGGCTATCCTGGTCGGGGACGCATATCCGTCTCTCGAACCATAAGATGCCTTGGTAATGCACTCGGAAGGATTTGTTCTTCCCTTTCGGCAGCGACTCTTTCATCTTCCTTATTCCTTCATATGATCCTTGAGCTTTCTTGATCTCTTCTATGAGAGTGGGGGTAATTTTCAGGGTCTCTGGAGTAGTTGGACCGCATAGTATCATGTTGAGACTAGGGAATTCTTCTTGCAGTCTCGGATGCATACTTCCCATTAATGCATTTACCGTGATTGGCTTTCTACTAAGAGCGTTTGCAACCACATTGGCTTTTCCGGGATGATAATTGATCCCAAGGTCATAGTCCTTGACTAGTTCAAGCCATCGTCATTGCTTGAGATTCAGACTTGGCTGGGTGAAAATGTACTTAAGACTTTTGTGGTCTGTGTATATTTCACACCATTGTCCAATAAGGTAATGCCTCCAAATTTTCAAGGCATGAACCACGGCTGCTAGTTCCAAGTCATGTGTGGTGTAGTTCTCTTCATGCAGTTGTAGTTGTCGAGATGCATATGCTACAACCTTCCGTTCCTACATCAGCACACAACCAATTCCTCGTCGGGAAGCATCACAGTAAATGTTAAAACTCTTGTGAATGTACGGGAGGACTAGGACAGGTGCGGTCGTTAGTCTTGTCTTTAGTTCGAGGAAAGTGCTTTCGCATTCTGTCGTCCAGACGAATCTCAGATTTTTCTTGAGCAATTCCTTCAATGGCTTAGCTATCTTGGAGAAGCCTTCTATGAATCGTCGGTAGTAGCCTGCCAATCCCACGAAGCTACGGACTACGGTCACCGAGACTGGTGTCTTCCAGTTTAAAACTGTTGTTACCTTACTGGGGTCGACGGCCACACCTTGTTCTGACAGGATGTGTCGCAAAAATCCCACTTCTTTTAGCCAGAACTCGCATTTACTGAAATTGGCATACGGTTGATGGGATCTCACTCTTTCCAAGACAGCACGGAGGTGTCGCTTGTGCTCTTCTTCATCCTTAGAATATATCAGGATATCATCAATGAACACCACCACATATTTGTCTAGGAAATCCATGAAGACCTTGTTCATCATGCTCATGAAATAGGAGGGAGCATTTGTCAGTCCGAATGACATGACCGTAAACTCATACATGCCATATCGGGTGGTGAACGTTGTCTTAGGTATATCTTCTTTTCTGATTTTCAGCTGATGATACCCAGTACCGAGGTCAATTTTGGAGAATACTTGTGCTCCACTCAACTGGTCGAATAAGTCATCAATGCGTGGGAGCGGGTACTTATTTTTAATAGTGACCTCATTTAGTTGACGATAGTCTATGCACATTCTCAAACTTCCATCCTTCTTCTTCACAAATAGTACTGGTGATCCCCATGGTGAGATGCTTGGACGGATGTATCCTTTTTGCAGTAATTCGTCCAACTGTTTCTTTAGCTCTGCCAACTCGGGACGTGGCATACGATAGTATTTATAGTAAATTGGGGTAGTGTGGGGACTAATTCAATCGCGAACTCCAACTCCTGGTCTGGTGGCATTCCTGGTAATTCCTTAGGGAACACGTCCGGAAATTCGCATACCACCGGAATCAAGTTCATGTCCGTGACATTTGCTTGGTATGCCATTCCTTTCCTTGACTTCATCTTGTTGGCAAGAAATTGGACGGTTTGTCCGGCTGGATTAACCAGCGTCACAGTTCTGGTGGCACAGTTGATACACACTTGATGTGGTGTCAACTAGTCCATTCCCAATATCACATCTAATCCTGAGGTTCGATAGCAATCAGTGCAGCTGGAAATGTAGCTCCTTGTATCCGTATTTCCAGATCTCGGTATATGAGATTTGTTCTGAGCATAGAGCCAGGGGATTGTACCACCATGATCTTATCCAACAATGAAGAGGAAAATTTGTGCACGGTGGCAAAACTCCTCGAAATAAATGAGTGGGAAGAGCATGAATCAAATAAAACTACTGCAGGTATGTTGTTAACAGGGAACATACCGATAACGTCTTCTGGAGCTTCACATGCTTCTTCGACAGAGATGTGGTAGACGCGTCCTTGATTATATTGAGGGTTAGGGCGGCGTCCAATGTGTTGACCTATGACTTGATGTCAGAGGATGCTTTTCCATTATTGGTGGGGCGCTGCTTTCAATAGTGTCCACTTTGGCCGCAAATGAAGCACGTGTTGTTGCGGCGGCAATCCTCTAGTACTGGCTGTTTGCCGAAGGCCTTGTTCTGGCTCACTGTCTTGTTGGTATTGTTACTATTGTTCCAGGTAGGCTTGTAGAGAGTGGTGTTTGGTTGCCAGGTACATGGCTTCTGTGCAATCTGTTCCTTGTTGTCCTTCTTGGGTCCAAACTTCCTCTTGCGGTCATCGTACCCGGTCTTAAGCTCTCGTTCGCCTATGAAGGCCTTGTTCACAAGGGTCTGGAAGTCTGGAAAGTCCAGCATACAGAGCTGACAACGGAGGGTATGGTTCAGACCTCCTAGGAAGCGGTCTATCTTCCTTTCCTCAGTGCATACGTCATGGGTAGAGTATCATGCCAGATTGCTGAACTTGTTCAGATACTCGGCTACTGTCATGCCTCCTTGTGTAAGAGCAAGGAATTCTGTTTGCTTCACCTTCATTATACCGGTAGGGATGTGATACTTGCGGAATGCTTCCTTGAATCTTTCCCATGTAATCTCTTCTCGACAGGGCCATGTTGCCTTTGTGTTATCCCACCATATAGGTGCTGGCCCTTCTAAGTAGTGAGTGGCAAAAGGAACCTTGTCTGCTTCATCGCAATGGGCTATGTCTAATTTGTTATCCATAGTCCTTAGCCAGTCATCGGCTTCAATTGGGTCCACGGCTTGGCCAAAATTGGGAGGCTTAGTGCGCTGAAAATCTGACAACTTGGAACGTGCCCCGTTGTTGTAATTCTGGCATGCCATAGCTTGCATGCTTCTCAGAAATTCCATAAGATCCCGATTCCTCTTTTCCTCAAACATCCTCATGATCTGCTCAGTATTTGGTTGCTGGGGTGGTGTAGGTGGTAGGTCTTCTGGTTGTTGACCTGCCTGTCTGGCGGATCGACGGATAGGGGTTCCATCGCCGCCTTGGCTGCAACTTTCTTTCATCCTAAATTATTGTTCCCATTGCAAAATACTGAATCGATGAGCAACATCCATTAGGGAAAAGCATGGTCATAAAACACCGGGAAAGAGTTCACATGGAAAAGCGAATAAGCAAATAACATAATTATACAATAGGAGTCAACATTATTCATGGCAAGCTAGTAGGGGAAATATCATGACTAGACTGCTCATATGGGAGTTGACATATGAAAAGATGCATGCTCAGCAACTCCAACCTTGACTCTAGTGGCGCGGATGGCACGAACACTGGAAGACCTCTGACTCCTCGTCGTCTGATCCTGAGTCGGAGTCTGAACTGATGATGTTGACTTCATTCTCCGGAGCAAAGGCCACACGGTGACGCTGACGAGAAGGTCCTGCTTCCAAGGAAGGAGCACGACACCTCAGCATCGGAGCAGCAGGAGTGGCAAGGAGTGAGGCCCACTCAGAAGGAGTCTCACAACGACTGCTAGACGAAGTGCCTCGCAACACTGAAGAGCTAACTGGAATATCGAATCCACGTGGTGGAGGAACTGGTGGTGCATATGGGGGTGGAACAGAAGACTAGGATGGCGTGGCACTGCAGTGGCGATCACAAGTGCTGCCTGGAAACGGGATAGCTCCTCACCCAGGGATACAACCCTACGGTATCTGGCGCTCACGTAACGAGACATCACAATAGTCGCACGGTCACATGCCGGGTCTACAGGAGCAAAAATGACTCGCCCTGTCGAAGGCGACAGGGTGGGGTAGTGGAAGAAACCTGGTTGAGTCTACATCTCGACCTCGTGGTAGCGCAAGTGAGTGAGAGCCTACACTGCAGCAAACTGGATTGCCATCTCTGGAGTAGAAGCCGTTCCGCCCTTAGTAGAGCGAGAATAGCTAGCAATATCCGAGTTGGCAACCAAGTAAGCCTAAGCATGGAACTCGTACACGGACTCGGCAACCTGCTCCCGAAACACCTGGTACACTAGTTCCTCACCGTGAGGGTACAGTCAAAACCAGACGTTCCGAAGGAGTGATGGGAAGGAGGATGGTGCAGGCTCATACTAAAAATGATATGAAACTGGTGCCATCTACACTCACAAAGCCAAAGGTTAGTAAAACAATGAATCTTGATGCATGCCATGCAACAATCAAATGTGTGGCACCCCGATTCAATGAATCGGATTACCAGTGTTTCCAACCCAGAGATCATGTCTTCTGGAAACACTCAACAACTTGGCACAGAACTGAACTGACTTTATTGATAGCATAATGTTACAAGAGCATATCTTACAATGATAGCGAGGCCAAAGGCACCCTTGGTGCAGCACAATATCTACATTATTTATGAGACATAGCGGGGCCTCGAAGTACTAAGTACTTCTACTTGCGTAGCGGAACATAGCGGCAACTCCATACACAGGGACACTGCTGTGGACACTTCCTAGTACGCATCATCAGGACCTCCATCCTCGGCTTCTCCTGCATCTAGTATGACACGCCAGGTGAGTACTTGGAATGTACTCGCAAGCTCATAATAACCAAGTAATGCAGCAAACAATAGCATGGTAACAAATTAAGAATAATACAACTTGGCTTTATAACATCCACTTACTCATGTCCGGGGTTGTCTCACAACCACTGGAGTGCTTATCAAGCATCTCCCCTCAACTGGAGAGTTCTTCCATCATTACTAACATCCACACGGGTGACCATCTACCCAGGTCTGGTGGAGCTGTCCGTTACCGTGGACACGACTATTCGAATAGTTTTGACACTCTGCAGAGGTTGCACACTTTACACACACTCTGGAGCACTGACCTCGTGATCCCATTCGGGTGGACCGGCATTGCTCCAAAGAGACTTGCCTGACCCGTGACTCTCTCATCATATCCCCGACAATCACTCCCTTCCGGAGTTCTGCCCTGGGTGGCCCTGTGTCCTCATGACACCAGCCACCGTCGTGGCCAAACAAAACTGTCCCAAATGGGGATGGGCTCAACTCAACTTAACTGGGCTCATAGACTTATCACCACCCACCGGGCCAAGGTGGTACATGTGCATAACCCTCCCTCTTTGGGGCATATCGGTGAGAGATCATGCGGACAACCCAATTCACGGCCTTCCCATACCGGCAAGAGGTGGTTGTAAGATTATGCCCGGTGAGATGACTCATGATCATCCACCATATCATAGTAACCATAGTGATTCATAACCATAAGCATATATCTCTATATGATGGTATATCAAATGATTATTTCTTAGTAAGTTAAGCAAGTATAATGCATGAATATGTGAGCTATGCTATGCAAAACTACATCACATGGATATGATGGCTTGCCTTGATCAGTGGGGTTGTTCAAACACTCCTGGTCTTCAAAGTTTCCCTCTGAAAAATGTGTTTGAAATATAAAAAGAAAAGGAAAAGCATTAAATACCTTTTTATTAACCAGAAATTCTATGAGTGTGGGAAAAATACCAAAATTTACCAGATTGTAAAGAATTTGAATACCAACCCAATGCAAAAAGAATCAAGTGATTTGGACTTGTAAATAAAAATATTTAAATGGTCAAAGTTTATGTTTAAATATGAAATAAATAAAAGAAAAGAAAATCCTAGGAGGGGCCACATCGAAGGCGTAAAGTGGAGGGGCGCCTCCACTTAACGCTTCGTCCGCAGGCCGCAGCCACCGGCAGGTGGGGCCTCCCCCTTTTAAACAGAGAGGGAGAAGGGGGAACAGAGGAGGGCGGCTCACCGGCGACGCTCACCGGCGATAGAGACGGCGGCGAGACTGGGAGATGACGGGAATGGAACGGGCACTTGACGGCGATCCTCCCTGTACCCGTAGCTCCTTCGGAGGTGGATGGACGACGTCGCCCCTTCTTTTCCGGCGGGTGGAGGCTACGGTGGTCGTCGACGGCGACGGTTCCTGCAGGGATTCAACTCACCAACGGCTCGAGGAGCACCAAAGGGACCCAAGGAAGACACTGGTGTCCTTGGATTTGACTGGGGACGGGCGGAGGAGGCTGGCGACAAAGGAGATTTGGCGGCGGAGCTTATCTCCAGAGCTGAGGGAGACGAGCTCCTGCCTCTTGCTGAGGGTCTCTAGGGCTAATCCGGAGGTGGAGGAGAGGGGTGGGATCTAGGAGGGGTTCGGGCAGCGCCTTAAATAGGCCAGCGACGAGCGCTGCCGAACTCTCCCGATGCAGCGAGGCTCGGGCTTGCCACTGGAGCAAGGACGGCGAGCTGGCTACCGCGACGCGGTGGTGAGGTGATGGAGGAGGTCAGGGGAGCGACGCGACGGGTCTGGATCCATTAATAGCGTGCGGACGACCACAGTGGCCGAAGCCCACCGTGTTGCCCATGGCGGAGCTTGGCCGGGAGCGACGGTGGCCTTCCCCAGCGAACCAGAGGGTTCAGGAGTTGCCACGCGGCTACCAGGGACCTCGTCGACGCTTTGGACAAGGGAGAGTAGCGATTGATGGCTCGGGACGGCTCGACTATCACTAGAGCTCCGCAGAGCGCGCTCTATGGCATGCCAGCACCGGGGTCACCACGTTTCCGGCCACCCTGATGCCACGCAAGCCTTGAAACCTTGTCTATTACGTCGACCAGCCTTCCATCAGTCACCATCCACTG
The DNA here is from genome assembly GCF_904849725.1 of Hordeum vulgare subsp. vulgare. Lineage (NCBI taxonomy): Eukaryota > Viridiplantae > Streptophyta > Magnoliopsida > Poales > Poaceae > Hordeum > Hordeum vulgare. The sequence continues at coordinate 396,073,892 of NC_058522.1, read as the reverse complement.
CTTTCTTGAGCATACAAGCTCTGTTGCGACTAGGAACATCATCAACAGGTTCTGCCAGCAGACTTTGCATTGATCTAGTGCAAAACAGGGTTAGGATAAGAGCAAGATAGGATGTCTAGGAGAATCAGCATAGAAAAGACTCTAAACTGGCAAAATTTGGCAAGGTTTGAAGATCTAATGAATATAGTTCCTTTGTAAACCACCTTTCTGGTCCAGAACACAAATGAACTCCTAGCACTCAATTGCAAGCTTTGCTACCAGTGTCTTTTGGTGGGGAAGTGTCATTTGGCAGTGCACACATGCCCAAAAGTTTTTAGCTCCATTGTGCACTCCTAGCTAGCACTTCCTTCACAAAGGTCATGTTTTAGCAGAAACTTAGCAGAGTGTTTTTGCTCAAAATTTGTATTGGATGAAGGGATGTTTCTACATATTGGAACCATATATGATCCGTAGTAACTACAGGAATTTATTGGGAATTTTTCAAAACAGGAATGATAGGGTTGCTTCACAAAGGGATAATTCTGGTCAGAAAATAAATAATTATTCTGGCCATAATTATCCATTGGACAAAGAAATATTTTTGAATATTTTGAAATCATATGGCATTGAGAAGACGTTGCAAAAGTTTTGGGTCTTAAAGCTCATCCAAGCTATAGGTTGCTTCACAACCCATAGCGATGGCATAATTCCCAAAATAGAAAAAGACAATTATTCAATAGAATAAAATATTGCAAATAAATCTCAGAAAGGTTTTAGTAAGAAGAAAATGGTTTTGGGTTGTTTGAGACAAGAAATCAGAGATTTCATAATCCAACTTGCTTTGAGAATTTGAAAATCCACCAGATTGCAAGTGATCTTAAAAAATATTCTAAAAAGAGAAGGTTTGAAAAATCAGGGTGTTACAAACCTACCCCCCTTAGGATGAATCTCGTCCTCGAGATTCGCTTGCTCAAGTAACAAGTACGGATATGCGGATCTCAAGAAATCTTCTCTCTCCCATGTAGCTTCTTCCTGAGTATGGTGTTCCCATAGTACCTTATAAAACTTAAGCACCTTACTCCTGGTAGTTCTTTCCATCTCATGCAAGATTCTGACCGGTTTCTCCTCATAGGTCATATCCTTAGCCAATTCTAGCTCACTCATATCTGCCTTCTTAATTGGAGGTGCAATACACTTTCTTAGCTGTGAGATGTGAAAGACATCGTGCACATCTGACAATTCGGGTGGTAGCTCTAACTGATAGGCGACTCTGCCTCTTCTTGCAATCACTAGAAAGGGACCGATATATCTCGGTGCGAGCTTTCCCCGTGTGCGAAACCTTCTCACTCCTTTCATGGGGGTTACTCGGAGATAGGCATATTCTCCCGGTTCAAAGGTCACTTCTCAGTGCTTTGGATCATAGTAGCTTTTCTAGCGGGATTTGGCTGCTTGAAGGCGTTCCTGAATATCCTTGACCTGTTTCTCGGCCTCCAGCATCAAGTCGGTTCCAAATATGCGACTGTCTCCTGTTTGTGACCAATTCAACGGGGTTTGGCACTTCCTGCCATACAATGCTTCAACGGGTGACATCTTCAGGCTTGTCTGATAGCTATTGTTGTAGGAAAATTCTGCATAGGTTAGGCTGTCTTCCCATTTGGGCCCATGGGTGAGGGCACATGACCGAAGCATGTCCTCTAGTATTTGATTCACTCTTTCTATTTGTCCATCCGTCTGAGGATGGTATGCGGTACTGTGCTTTAGCATGGTGCCCAAGGCCTGGTGAAGTCGTAGCCAGAATGCCGAGGTGAATAGAGAGCCTCTATCTGATGTGATTGTCTTGGGTACCCCATGTAGGCTTACTATCCGGCACATGTATAACTGTGCGAGTTGATTGGCGTTGAAACTAGTCTTTACCGGAATAAAGTGATCTACTTTCGTGAGCATATCCACAATGACCCAGATAGCATCATTGCCTCTTATTGACTTGGGTAGTCCGACAATGAAGTCCATGCATATGTCGTCCCACTTCCATTGGGGAACTGGTAAAGGCTGTAGTAACCCCGCGGGCTTTTGGTGTTCCACCTTAACCTTGTTGCATATATCACAACAGGCGACATAATATGCTATATCCTTTCGCATCCCTGACCACCAAAATGTCTTTCTCAGATCTTGGTACATCTTTGTACCTCCTGGATGAATAGAATATGCGGAATCATGCGCTTCCTTGAGTATTTGCTGTCTCAAGCTGTTTTGGTCGGGGACGCATATCCGTTTTTCGAACCATAGTAAGCGTTGGTCGTCTACTCGGAAGGATTTGTCCTTCCCCTTTGGCAGTGACCCTTTGATCTTCCTGATTCCTTCGTCTGATTCTTGAGCTTTCTTGATTTCGTCTATGAGGGTCGGGGTAATTTCTAGGGTTTCTGGGGTAATAGGACCGCATAATATCATGTTGAGACTAATGAATTCTTCTTGCAGTCTCGGATGCATACTTTCCAGTAATGCATTCACCGTGATTGGCTTTCGACTAAGAGCGTCTGCGACCACATTGGCTTTCCGGATGATAGTTGATCCCAAGGTCATAGTCCTTGACTAGTTCAAGCCATCGTCGTTGCTTGAGATTCAGATCGGGTTGGGTGAAAATATACTTAAGACTTTTGTGGTCCATATATATCTCACACCGTTGTCCAATGAGGTAATGCCTCCAAATTTTTAAGGCATGAACCACGACTGCTAGCTCCAAGTCATGAGTGGGGTAGTTCTCTTCATGCGGTCGTAGCTGTCGGGATGCGTATGCTACAACCTTCCCTTCTTGCATCAGCACACAGCCAATTCCTCGTCGGGAAGCATCACAATAAATGTCAAAACTCATGTATATGTCCGGGAGGATTAAAACATGTGCGGTCGTTAGTCTTGTCTTTAATTCCAGAAAACTGCTTTCGCATGCTGTCGTCCATACGAATCTCTGTTTTTTCTTGAGAAATTCCGTCAATGGTTTAGCTATCTTGGAAAAGCGTTCTATGGATTGTCAGTAGTAGCCTGCCAATCCCAGGAAGCTACGAACTTCGGTCACTGAGAGTGGTGTTTTCCAATTCAGCACCGATGTTACCTTACTGGGGTCAACAGCCACACCTTGTTCTGACAGGATGTGTTCCAAAAATCCTACTTCCTTCAGCCAGAACTTGCATTTACTAAACTTAGCATACAGTTGATGGGATCTTAGTCTTTCCAAGACAACACGGAGGTGACGCTTATGATTCTTTTCGTCTTTAGAATATATCAGTATATCATCAATGAACACTACCACGAATTTGTCTAGGAAATCCATGAAGACCTTGTTCATCATACTCATGAAATAGGATGGAGCATTGGTCAGACCAAATGACATGACTGTGAACTCATATAGGCCATATCTGGTAGTGAACGCCGTCTTGGGTATATCTTCCTTTCTGATTTTGAGTTGATGATACCCAGTCTTGAGGTCAATTTTGGAGAACACTCGTGCTCCACTCAACTGGTCGAATAGGTCATCGATGCGTGGTAGTGGGTACTTGTTTTTAATAGTGACCTCATTTAGCTGATGATAGTCTATGCACATTCACAAACTTCCATCCTTCTTTTTGACGAACAGTACTGGTGATCCCCATGGTGAGATACTTGGGCGGATGTATCCTTTCTGCAGTAATTCGTCCAACTGTTTCTTTAGCTGTGCCAATTCTGGTCCTGGCATACGATAGTATTTCTTGTAAATTGGGGCGGTACCGGGAACTAATTCGATTGCGAACTCAAACTCCTAGTCCGGTGGCATTCCTGGCAATTCATCGGGGAACACATCTGGAAATTCACATACCACTGGAAGCAAGTTCATATCCGTGACATCTTCTTGGTATGCCATTCCGTTCCTTGTCTTCATGTTGTTGGCGATAAACTGGACGGTCTTACCGGCCGGATTAACTAGCATCACAGTCCTGGTGGCACAATTGATGCACACTTGATGGGGTGTCAACCAATCCATCCCCAGTATTACATCTAATCCCGAGGATTCAATGGCAATTAGTGCAGCTGGAAAGGTAGCTCCTTGTATCCGTATTTCCAAATCCCGGTATACGAGATTTGTTGTGAGCATGGAGCCACGGGATTGTACCACCATGATTTTATCCAACAATGAAAGGGAAAATTGGTGTATGGCGGGAAAACTCCTCGAAATAAATGAGTGGGAAGCCCCGGAATCAAATAAAACTATTGCTGGTATGTTATTAACAGAGAACATACCGATAACGACTTCTGGAGCTTCGCATGCTTCTTTGGCAGAGATATGGTAGACGCGTCCTTGGGTGAACTTAGAGTTAGGGCAGCATTCAAAAGTGTTGATCTGCGGTTTGATGTCAGAGGATGGTTTTCCTCTATTGGTGGGGCACTGCTTTGCATAGTGTACACTTTGGCCGCAAGTGAAACAGGTGTTGCGGCGGCAACAATCCTCTAGCAATGGTTGTTTGCCTAAGGCCTTGTTCTGGCTCAATATCTTGCTAGTGTTGTTACTGTTGTTCCAAGTGGGCTTGTAGACAGTGGTATTTGGCTGCCAGGTACGTGGCTTTTGTGTAATGTGCTCCTTGTTGTCCTTGGGTTCAAACTTCTTCTTGCGGTCATCGTATCCAGTCTTAAGCTCTCGTTCGGCTATGAAGGCTTTGTTTTCCAGTGTCTGGAAGTCTGGAAAGTCCAGCATACAAAGCTGACAACGAAGGGCATGGTTTAGACCGCCTAGGAAGCGATCAACCTTCCTTTCCTCGGTGGATACATCATGGGTCGAGTATCGTGCCAGATTATTAAACTTGTTCAGATACTCGGCTACCGTCATGTTTCCTTGTGTAAGAGCAAGGAATTCTCTTTGCTTCACCTTCATAATACCCGTAGGAATATGATATTTGCGGAATGCTTCCTTGAATCTTTCGCATGTAATCTCTTCTCCACAGGGCCATGTTATCTTAGTATTATCCCACCATATAGCTGCTGGCCTTTCCAGGTAGTGAGTGGAAAAGGGAACGTTGTCTACTTCCTCACAATGGGCTATGTCTAGATTCTTCTCCATAGTCCTTATCCAGTCGTCGGCTTCAATTGGATCCACACCTTGGCCAAAATTGGGAGGCTTAGTACGGTGAAAATCTGAAAACCTCGATCGTGCTCCGTTGTGGTTATTCTCGCCTACCATAGCTTGCATGCTTCTCAGGAATTCCATGAGATCCTGATTCCTATTTTCCTCAAACATCTTCATGATCTGCTCAGTATTTGGTGCCTGGATGGTGGAGGTGGTAGGTCTTCTGGTGGTTGACCTGCCTGCCTGGCAGACCAACGGATGGGGGTTCCATCGTTGCCTTGGCTACAACTTCCTTTCATCCTAAATTGTTGTTCCCATTGCAAAGTACCGAATCGATGAGCAACATCCATAAGGGAAAAGCATGGTCATAAAACACCAAAGAAATTCTCATGGAAAAAGGGCGAATAAGCAAAGAACATAATTATACAATGCAAATTAACACCACTCTTGGCAAGCTAGTAGGGGAACATATCATGACTAAACTGCTCACACGGCAATTGACATATGCAAAGATGCATGCTCAACAACTCCAACCTCGGCTCTAGTGGCGCGGATGGCACGAACACTGGAAGACCTCCAACTCCTCGTCGTCTAATCCTGAGTGAGAGTCTGAACTGATGATGTTGACCTCAATCTCCGGAGCAAAGGCTACGCGGCAACGATGACGAGACGGTCCTGCTTCCGAAGGAGCACGATGCCTCAGCATCGGGGCAGCAGGAGTGGCAAGGAGTGAGGCCCACTAAGAATGAGTCTCACGGTGACTGCCAGACGAAGTGCTTGGCGGTGCTGAAGAACTAACTGGGATCTCAAATCCAGGTGGTGGTGGAACTGGTTGTGCATCTGTGGGTGGAACAGAAGACTAGGGTGGGGGTGGCACTGCAGTTGCAATGACAAGTGCCGCCCAAAGACGGGATAGCTCCTCAGCCAGGGACACGCTCGTACGATAGGTGGCGCTCACATAGCGAGACAGCACAACAATCGCACGATCACATGCCGGGTCCACGGGAGCAAAAATGACTCGCCCTGTCAAAGGCGACAAGGTGGGGTAATGGAAGAAACCTGGATGAGTTTGCATCTCCACCTCGTGGTAGCGCAAGTCGGTGAGAGCCTTCACTGCAGCAAACTGGATTGCCATCTCTAGAGTAGAAGCCGTTCTGCCCTTAGTAGAGCGAGAATAGCTGCCAATATCCAAGCTGACAACCAGGTAAGCCTGAGCGTGGAACTCGTACACGGACTCGGCAAGCTGCTCCTGAAACACCTGGTACACTGGTTCCTCGCCATGCGGGTACAGTTGAAACCAGACGTTCCGCAATAGTGCTGGGAAGGAGGATGGTGTAGGCTCATACTGGAAATGATACGAAACTAGTGCCATCTACACTCACAAAGCCAAAGGTTAGTAAAACAATGAGTCATGATGCATGCCATGCAACAATTAAAATGCAGCATCCAAATGCAACAAGCAAATGCATACTCACGACCATGTACTACTCATTGTGCTATAACAATTACTATGGTGTCCTACAGTTAGCGTGGCTCTGATACCAAGCTTTGTGGCACCCCAATTCAACGAATCGGATTACCAGTGTTTCCAACCAAGAGATCATGTCTTTTGGAAACACTCAACAACTTGGCACAGAACTAAACTGACTTTATTGATAGCATAATGTTACAAGAGCATATCTTACAATGATAGCGAGGCCAAAGGCACCCTTGGTGCAGCACAATATCTACATTATTTATGAGACATAGCGGGGCCTCGAACTACTAAGTACTTCTACGGCGTAGCGGAACATAGCGGCAACTCCATACACAGGGACACTGTTGTGGACACTTCCTAGTACGCATCATCAGGACCTCCGTCCTCGGCTTCTCCTGCATCTCGCATGATACGCCAGGTGAGTACTTGGAACGTACTCGCAAGATCATAATAACCAAGTAATGCAACAAACAATAGCATGGCAACAAATTAAGAATAATACCACTTGGCTTTATAACATCCACTTACTCATGTCCGGGGTTGTCACACAACCACCGGAGTGCTTATCAAGCATCTCCCCTCAACTGGAGAGTTCTTCCATCATTACTAACATCCACACGGGTGACCATCTAGTGAGGTCTGGTCGGGCTGTCCGTTATCATGGACATGGCTATTCGAATAGTTTTGACACTCTGCAGAGGTTGCACACTTTACCCACACTCTGGAGCACTGACCTTGTGATCCCATTCGGGTGGACCAACATTGCTCCAACGAGACTTTCCTGACCCGTGACTCTCTCATCATATCCCCGGCAACCACTCCCTTCCAGAGTCCTGCCTTGGGTGGCCCTCTGTCCTCATGACACCTGTGTCCTCATGACACATGCCACCGTTGTGGGCAAACAAAACTGTCCCAAACGGGGATGGGCCCAACTCAACTTAACTGGGCTAACAGAGTTATCATCGCCCACCGGGCCAAGGTGGCACGCGTGCATAACCCTCCCTCTTTGGGGCATATCAGTGAGAGATCACGCGGACAACCCAAGTCACGGCCTTCCCATACCGGCAAGAGGTGGTTGTACGATTATGACAGGTCACATGACTCATGATCATCCACCATATCATAGTAACCATAGTGATTCATTCCCATACCGGCGACGGTTCCGACAGGGATTCAACTCACCGACGGCTCGAGGAGCACCACATGGACCCAAGGAACACACTGGTGGCCTTGGATTTGATTGGGGACGTGCGGAGGAGGCTGGCGGTAGAGGGGATTTGGCGGCGGAGCTTGTCGCCGGAGCTGAGGGAGACGAGCTCCCGGCTCTTGCTGAGGGTCTCTAGGGCTAATCCAGAGGTGGAGGAGAGGGGTGGGAGCTAGGAGGGGTTCGGGCAGCGCCTTAAATAGGCCAGCGATGAGCGCTGCAGAGCTCTCACCAAGCGGCGAGGCTCGGGCTTGCCACTGGAGCAAGGACGGCGAGCTGGGTGTCGCGGCACGGTGGTGAGGTGATGGAGGAGGTCAGGGGAGCGACGGGACGGGTCCGGAGCCTTTAATGGCGTGCGGACGACCACAGTGGCCGAAGCCCACTGTGTTTCCCGTGGCGGAGCTTGGCCGGGAGTGACGGCGGCCTTTCCTGGCGAACCAGAGGGTTCGGGAGGTGCCACACGGCTACTAGGGACCTCGTAGGCCCTTCGGACAAGGGGGGCAGCGATTGACGGCTCAGGACGGCTCGGCTGTCACTAGAGCTGCACGGAGTGCGCTCTGTGGCATGCCAGCACCGTGGTCACCGCGGTTGCGGCCACCCTCATGCCACGCAAGCCTTGAAACCTTGTCTATTGTGTTGACCATCCTTCCATCAGTCACCATCCACTTCTTGCTTGAGCATACACGCTCTGTTGCGACTAGGAACATCATCAACAGGTTCTGCCAGCAGACTTTGGGTTGATCTAGATCTCAACAGAGTTGGGATAAGAGCAAGATAGGATGTCTAGGAGAATCAGCATAGAAAAGACTCTAAACTGGCAAATTTTGGCAAGGTTAGAAGATCAAATGAATATAGTTCCTTTGTAAACCACCTTTCTGGTCCAGAACACAAATGAGTTCCTAACACTCAATTTCAAGCTTTGCTACCAGTGTCTTTTGGTGGGGAAGTGTCATTTGGTAGTGCACACATGCCCAAAAATTTGTAGCTCCATTGTGCACTCCTAGCTAGCACTTCCTTCACAAAGGTCATGTTTTTGGAGAAACTTAGCAGAGTGTTTTTTCTCAAAATATGTATTGGACCATGGGATGTTTTTTACATATTGGAACCATATATGATCCCTAGTAAGTACATGAATTTATTGGGAATTTTTCAAAACAGGAATCATAGGGTTGCTAACGCGGCAACTAGGGTGTCCTACAATCAGCGTGGCTCTAATACCAAGCTTTGTGGCACCCCGATTCAAAGAACCGGATTACTAGTGTTTCCAACCCAGAGATCATGTCTTCTGGAAACACTCAACAACTTGGAACAGAACTAAGCTGACTTTATTCATAGCATAAGGTTACAAGTACATATCTTACAATGATAGCGAGGCCAAAGGCACCTTTGGTGCTGCAACAGTATCTACATTATTTATCAAACATAGTTGGGCCTCAAGACTACTAAGTACTTCTACGCTGTAGTGGAACATAGCGGCAACTCCATACACAGGGACACTGCTGTGGACACTTCCTAGTACGGACCATCCGGACCTCCGTCCTCGGCTTCTCCTGCATTTGGCATGATACACCAGGTGAGTAATTGGAATGTACTCGCAAGATCACAATAACCAAGTAATGCAACAAACAATAGCATGGCAACAAATTATAAATAATACCACTGGCTATACTGATTATCAATGTACTCATGCCCGGGGTTGTCTCACAACCACCAGGATACTCATCAAGCATCTCCACTCAGTTGAAGAGTTCTTCCATCATTACTAATATTAACATGGTTGACCATCTAGTGAGGTCTGGTCGGGTTGTCCATTACCTTGGACTCGGCTATTCGAATAAGTTTGACACTCTGCAGAGGTTGCACACTTTACCCACACTATGGAGCACTGACCTCGTAATCCCATTCGGGTGGACCAGCATTACCCCAACGGGACTTGCCTGACCCGTGACTCTCTTATCGTACCACCGACAATCATTCTCCCCCGGAGTCTTGCCCTGGGTGGCCCCGTGTCCTCATGACACATGCCACCGTCATGGCCAAACTGAACTATCCCAACTAGGGACGGGCCCAAGTCAGCTCAACTGGGCTCACAGGGTTATCACCGCCTACCGGGCCAAGGTAGCACGCGTGCATAACTCACACTTTTTGGAGGTACCAGTGAAAGATCACGCGATCAGCTCAAGTCGCAGCCGTCCCATAGCGGCAAGATGTCGTTGTACGGTTATGCCCGGAGAGGTGACTCAAGATCAACCACTAAGTTATTGTGAACACAGTGATTTATAACAGTAAGCACATATTTATATTTGATAATTTATTAGGAACTTATTTTATAACAAAGTAAGTGAACATAATGCATGAGAATATGCTATGCTTATGCAATACTACACCAGATGGATATAATGGCTTGCCTTGATCAATGGGGTTGTTCAAACACTCCTGGTCTTCAAAGTTTCCTTCTGAAATATATTTGAAATAGCAAAAGAAAAGAAAAAGTCATATAACACCTTTTTATTAATCAGAAATTCTTTGAGTGTAAGAGAAATACCAAACTTTACCAGAAAATAGAGAGGATTAGTACCAACTCAATGCAAAAAGAATGAACTGATTTGGACTTAAGAACAAAAATATACAAATGGTCAAAGTTACAGGTAAAATCTAGAAATAATTAAAAAGAAAAAGAACCTGACAGGGGCCACGTGGAAGACATAAAGTGGAGGGGGCGCCTCCACTTCACTTTGGCCGCGGGCCTCAGGCACTAGCAGGTGGGGCCAGCCTCTTTAAAATAGAGAGAGGGAGGAGGAGACAGGGATGCGATGGCTCTCCAGCAACGGTCGCCGGTGCTAGATTCGACGGCGATGCTTGGGAATAGGAGGAATGGAACGGTTGGTCTACGACGAACACGCACGTACCCGCAGCGCGACGAGAGATGGACGGACGGCGTCGTTCCCTTCTTCTCCGGTGGCGGCGGCTTTGGGTGGTCGTCGAAGACGGTGGTTCTGGGGGCAATTGGCTCGGGCGAGGGGTCGAGGAGCACCAGGGGGAAGCCCTAAGCTCGATGGTGTGGTTTAAATGGCTCTGGGGAGGGTGGTTGGAGCTGGCGACGGTGGGGCTGCAAGTGGCGGAGCTCCGGCGGTGATTCGATGCCAGAGGGCCACTTGGCCTTGGCTCACTCTTTGGGAGGCCAATTGGAGGCTGCAGGATGGGGATGGAGAGCTCGAAGGGGTCGGGGCGACCCTTAAATAGGTTGATGACGAGGGCGGCCGATCTCTCCCGAAGCGGCGAGGATAAGCTTGGCCACTGGAGCACGGGGGTGAGCTGGCCGTCGCGGAGCGACCTGAGGTGATGGAGGAGGGCAGAGCGTCGATGGGACGCCTCCTACGACATTAAGGTCTCACGGACGACCAAAGTGGCGGGAGCCGACTATTCGGTCCGTGGAGAAGCTTGGCAGGGAGCGGCGGAGACCTTCTCCGATGACCCAGGGCCTTCTGGAGGTGCCACGCGGCTGCCAGGAACGCCCTCAATACCAAGAACAATGAGGGGCGGCCAATGACGGCACGAGCGGCTCGGCTGCCACAGGGGCTGCACAGAGCGCGCGTTGTGGCATGCCAGTACCATGGTCACCACGGCTACGGCTGCCACAAGGCCACGCAAGCCCGGGGACCTTGTCAATTGCGTCGACCCTACTCTTACCAGTCACCATCCATCACCAGTTCGACCAGTCACACACTCCTGCGAAGTGTAGCATCAACTACAGCTTCTTCCTGCAAACTAGGGGAGGATCTATAGCTCAAATGGGTTAGGGTTAGGGAAAGCTAGCATGTCTGGGTTAATCAGCATAGGAAAGACTACAGACTAGCAAAGTTTGAAAGGATTTGAAGATCAAATGAATATAGTTCCTTTGTAAATCATCTTTTTGGTCCAGAATGCAAATGAGCTCATGGCACTCACATGCAGGCCCTGCTAATGGTGAAACTTGGTGGAGGAGTGTTATTTAGTAGTGCACACATGTCCAAAAAATTTCAGATCATTGGTGCACCCCTAGCTAGCACTTCCTTCACAAAGGGTCAGTTTTAACAAAAACTTCGCAGAGTTTTCCTGCTCAAAACTTGTACTGGACCATCAGATGTTTTTACATATTTGAACTAAATATGACCCCTTGGAGCTAAGGGAATTTATTGGGAATTTTCTAAAACAGGAATAATAGGGTTGCTTCACAAAGTGACAATTCTGGTCAGAAAAGAAATAATTATTCTAGCCAAAATTTTACATTGGGCAATGAAATGTTTTCAAAGATTTTAAAATCATATGATACTAAGAACATGTGGAAAAAGTTTTGGGGTTAATGGCTTATCCCAACTATAGGTTGCTTCACAACCCATGGTGATGCCATAATTCCCCAAAATAGAAAAAAGAATTATTTAAAAGATTTAAATATTGCAAATTATTCCAAGAAATATTTCGGCAAGAGGCAAAAGGTTTCTGGTTGCTTGGGACAAGAAATCGGAGACTCACAATCCAACTTGCTTGAGAGAATTTGAAAATCCACCAATTTGCAAGTGAAACTCCAAAATATTTTGAAAAGATTTTTTTTTGAAAAATCAAGGTGTTACATGGAGGCATGCTGAAATTCGCCAAGCACCATTTTTCATCATGCATTTTCAATTCCTCATATTATATGTCAAATATATGCATGATTTACAAGATACAGGGGGAGATCTCCATGATATAAATCATCAATGTGAATGTGCTGTGCAAAGCAAATTCCTCAAAATATGCACATCTTTAGGATGAGTCTCTTGGTACCTTGATTTAAAATTCCTCAAACTCAGTACTTACATTTCATATTATTATCCCCATTGAAAACTTAACCTAATTGTCATCAACCACAAAAAAGGGGGAGATTGCAAGTGCATCTAGTGCCCTTAGTGATTTTGGTGGTCTGAAGACTTATAGGTTAAGAGACTAATATGTTTGTAAGTGTACACTGGCTCTAAAAGTCGCTGAGGAGTTTGAGTTATACGATGAATATTGACCCCTAAAATGTATGTCTTTGGCTGAAGACTTTGATCGCGGAGAAATTGCGGTAAAATTCATATCCCTCATGAAGATATTGAAGATGAGGAATTCGGTGTGTCCTGAAGAAAAACAGTCTGAAGACTTTGAAGCATGAAGATTTACTCCTTCAGTTTCATTGTCTTTACTCTTGAGTCATAGGAAGACCGTACTATTAAAGGGGGTCGAAGTAATACTATGGAATGAATTTCCTCATGATGCTCAACCCAAGCCTAAACCTACCAAAGCCTCAAAGAGAAGAATATGAGAGACATGAGGACTTTCACAGTTGAAAGTTCTAACCGTTGCCGCGACACGCGCCACCTCGCTAATCTTATCCACCCAACAGTCACATTATTTAAGGGAATTTATGTCAAATCATGTCGGGATGCTCCCAGGCTATAAATAGCCGCCCCCACAACCACTAGCTGGTTGGCTGCTCCGAGAGAAACTGACACTTGTCATTTAGAGCAACCCAAATTCCTTAGTGTCTTCAAGAGAAAATCATCAAGTGAGGAATTACCCCTAACACAAAACCCCAAACCAAAAACCAAGTGATTGAGCATCACTGAAGAATTTGTTCCTGTGTGGAACTAAAGCCTTTTACCTTTGAGGACTGTGCATCCTCCAGACGGTTAGGCGTCATGGTCTAGAGCATCCATCACTCAATTGTAGACCGTCGGGTGACCGAATTTTTGAGGGTTTGGAAGTCTGCCCTGAAGACTTACCACGAGTGTTGGGTAAGGACTGTGTGTCCTTAGCTCAAGGAGAATATGGTAGGGACTGTGTGTCCCGGGATTGTGTGTCCTTTGGTTTCAATACCAAGCCGCTCCAAACCCGACGTACAACTGTCACAACAGTTGGAACTAGGTCATCAACAATTGTCTTCATCGTGATACGGGTTCTATTTCTTCAACTCTTTCATTTCCTCAAATTGTATGTTGAAGACTTTGATATGCACTGTTGAAGAATTTGTATGAAGACTTTCTCTAAATTTCCTCAACCTCAAATTCTTCACTTAAGATAATCTTCACCTGCTTACTCTGTACTTGCAAACTGTGCAAACCGAATCTCATAATCTTCAACAAGTAATCTGTTATTGAAGTTATTGCACACCTCATCCTGTACTACTTCCGCTGCACTTAATTCATCATTGAGGACTTTCCTCAGACGGAATTTCCACAACGATGAAATTCTAAAAATCACCTATTCACCCCCCTCTAGTCAATATAACGCACTTACACTAAAAGGTTATGTCGATATGCGCCTTGATGCAAGAAAGGAATAAGATTGGCTCAAGCTTCAAGCAAGAAGACTCTTCATTATATATTTATGAGAAATTACTTTTGAGTCCATATGAAAGCCAATACTATTAAAAGGGGGTGAGGTATTAAAATGAACTGGTTGCTCAAGTGCTCAGAGGTAGCCATCAAAAGTACTCAGTCATTTTCCCACATAAGATTTCTGTCCAAAGCCAAATATCCAAAATCGGTTCGACCAAGTTTTCAGATTCGACCCTACCGATTTTCAACCGAGACAGAACCCTAGCCAAACCTACCATTTCGGTACAACCAATTATGCATCGGTGCTACCGAGTTTAGGTGACCAACCTTCTGTTGCCTCGGTACATAAAATCGGAATTTACGAGTTTGGGTATCGGTGTCACCGAGTTGGGTCATCTAACCATTAGCCACCTTTTTGGTTCTACCGAGTTGTGTATATTGGTCTCACCGAGATTCAAAATTTGCTACCTTTTGTGCAAGTCGATATCACCGAGTTTATGACTTTGGTGTCACCGAGTTGGTCACTTTAGTTGTAACGGTTGGATTTCGGGTGCTGCCTATATATACCGCTCCACCAAACTCTCATTCGCAGAGGAAGCACTCAGAAGACACACTTCATTGCTAGATCCATTTTTCTGAGAGAGAGACACCTACTCATGTGTTGAGATCAAGATATTCCAATCCATTCATTTGAAACTTGATCTCTAACCTCCCTAAGTTTCTTTCCACCAAATCAATCTCTCCTACCCATGCCTATTCTATGAGAGAGTGATTGAGTGTTGAGGAGACTATCATTAGAAGCACAAGAGCAAGGAGTTCATCGTTCTACCGCATTTATTACCTTTTGGAGGGTGATGTCTCCAATATTGGTTAGGTGTTGCTTGGGAGCCTCCTACTTTGTGTTGTGGAGTTGAACCAATATGTTTGTAAAGGTAAGGAGATCGCCTACTTCGTGAAGATCTACCATGAATGAGGCAAGTCCTTCGTGGACGGAAGTCATGCTAGAATAGACAAGGCTGCTTCTTCATGGACCCCTTGTGGGTGGAGCCCTTCGTGGACTCTCGCAGTCTTTACCCTCTGTGGGTTGAAGTCTCCACTAACATGGATGCACGATAGCACCATTGTCGGCATTCTGGGAATGGGGGTACCCAGAACTGCCTGCGTGCGGCCTAGGGCTGGCCCACTTCATCAACCACAAACCAGGGGCCTGACACCGCTCAAGACAAAGCCCTCGCGAGGGGCCAAGCCTCGTGAGGAAGAACAACATCAAGTCCCGCAGGGGGCCTCCCCAGGACCCCTCCGGAGCGGCGGATATTCCGAGGCGAGGCCCGGCCTCACGAGTCAAGGATGACGCAGAGGAAGGACAGGCGAGAAGCGGATAGCAGGGCAGCGCAGTTTCCCCCTTAGTGCAAAGGGGGCCTGGACGTACCGGGGTTCCGAGGGCATCTCCCAAAGATTTCCATTCTGTTGCAACAAGGCCGTCGCCGCCCGCCATTAGGGCAGACGTCAACCTTCGGCCCGTCCCTGCAGCATTGGCAGCCACGTTGTAGGCAAATACCACCTTTGGGCAGGGGAGCATGTTCCCCGGCCCCCTTCCAAAATGGTCACTGTGGGATCCCTTCCTGCCGAAACGATAAGGGAAGAGGACCGGGGCTGCCACTATATATAGAGGTAGGTTACTTTGTATAGGAGAGAGATCCATTGATTCACCCACTCGCACCTTGCAAAGCCAGCCAGCCTTCGGAGGCTCCTGAGCACTGTACTAGTTCATCCACCCACCTCCAAGAGAGGCAATCCACCAAAGCAGGAGTAGGGTATTACGCTTCCCAGCAGCTCGAACCTAGGTAAACTGTCGTGTCATGTGTCTTCCTCACCATCGAGTGAGTTCCTAGCCATCCCCGACGAGTAGTGAGTTTGGCGAATCCAAGTTGCAGAATGTCTCCGCGCTCGCCCCCTTGTTTCGAATCTTTAGAATTTTGCGGATCCCGAAATCTGACATTTGGTGCGCCAGGTAGGGGGGCGCGTGTCGGAGCCTCCACGCCAACAGCAAGATCCTGACCTCGATTCGGTGACTCCATGGCAAGTGCGACCAGCGACAGCTTCCGGACCATAGAGGTGAATAGCGTCCGGGCGGGCAGGGCCGCCCCAGCGGTCGCTTGCATCCTCGGCGGATCTCAGGCGTCATCTTTTGGCCGTCACGTCAAGCGTTTCCTGCAATGCGTGGGGGAGGGGGCTCATCCAAGGCCTGAGTCCGCGGAACACTGGGCATGGCTGGAGGTCAACATCACCTTCGGCCCTGACAGTCACCCAACCTCCACGACGGCCACCGGGACACTTCCTATGTTGTGCGCACCGACCATATGTGGCATGGACGTCTCCAAGACCCTCACTAACGGCGGTGCGGGCCTCAACATCATCTTCATAGAGGCCTTCGATGCATTGTAGTTACCCCGAGAGCGGCTTGTGCCTTCAAAGCCCTTCTCCGGGGTGGCGGCAGGATCTGTCACCCCTGTGGGACAGATTCGCCTCCCCGTCACCTTCGGCACCCGCTCCAACTTCCGTACCGAGCAGATTGACTTCGACGTCGCCCGCATCCACCTTCCGTACAACACGATACTCGGCTACCCCTCCCTCGTGCAGTTAATGGCGGCAACGCACACAGGCTACAACGTCGTCAAAATGCCCGGAAGCGGCACGCGTGCTCACCGTCGCGGGGGACGTCAAGGACGCATCACGGGTACTCGAGCTCTCCCACAAGGCTGCGACCACGGCACGAGCCAACCTCGGGGGCGCGACGCGCACCGCGCATGACCCTGGGGACGTCCCCGGCGTCGCGCCAGTGAAGAAAAAGAAGTTGTTCTCCCAGGACCGGTCGGAGACAAAGCAAGTACGTGTGGATGAAGGAAGCTCGGCTCCCACCTTCACTATCGGCGCAAACCTCCCCCAAGGCCAAGAGAAGGCATTGGTGGGTTTCCTTAGGGCGAACAAGGATGCGTTTGCCTGGAGCGCCTCCGACCTGGTGGGGGTCCCGAGGGACGTCATTGAGCACCACCTCATGGTGTGCCCGAACGTGCTCCTAGTGAAGCAGAAGCCAAGGAGGCAAGCCCTAGAGAAGCATGTGTTCATCGCTCAGGAGGTGCGCAAACTGAAGGAGGCAGGGGTCATTGGACAGGTGCGCTACCCAGAATGGGTGGCCAACCCGGTGGTTGTCCCGAAGAAGTGCGGGAAGGAGCGCATGTTTGTCGACTTCATGAGCCTCAACAAGGCTTGCCCTCAGGACCCATTCCCGCTACCACGCATCGATTAGATCGTGGACTCAACCGTGGAGTGCAATCTTTTGCACTGCCTGGATGCATTCTCGGGCTACCACTAGATCAAGATGGCGGTGGAGGGCATCGAGAAGACAACCTTCCTCTCCACATGCGGGGTTTACTACTACGAGTGCGTGCCCTTCGGGCTGCGGAATGCCGGGGCGACCTTCCAGCGATTGATTCACATTGCTCTGGGACCGCAACTCGGGAGGAACATAGAGTCCTACGTCAACGACATCGTGGTCAAGTCAAGGCAGGCAAAGACCCTGGTGGAGGACCTGGAGGAGACCTCGCCAACCTAAGAGAGGTGAACCTGAAGCTCAACCCTGAGAAGTGCGTTTCGGGGTCCCATCAGGCAAACTGCTCGGTTTCCTCGTATCACACCGGGGATCGAGGCAAACCCGGTGAAGGTCAATTCCATAAACAAGATGAGCGCGCTCACAACCCTCAAGGAGATGCAGAAGTTGGCAGGATGTGTAACCTCCTTGCGTCCATTCATCTCCAAGCTCGGCGAGCGGTCCCTACCTTTCTTCAAGATCACGAAAAGAAAGGGGCCCTTCGAATGGACCCTAGAGGACAACGCGGCTTTGATGAACTCAAGCAATACCTGACGAGTCCGCCGGTCATGGTGGAACCTCGCCCTCGGGAGCCTCTGCTTCTGTACCTTGCTGCCACCCCCACTCCGCCAGCGCCGCGTTGGTGGCAGTAAGGGAGGAGCGAACCAGCAAGAGCGCCACTTCAGGGAATCCCGACGAGCCCCCACCCACGGGGTCTAGGGACTCGCACGACTCGCAAACTCTGATTCCCTCGCAGGCAGAGGGACTTGAGGCTTGATACGTCTCAAACGTATCTATAATTTTTGATGGTTTCATGCTGTTATCTTGTCATCTTTGGATGTTTTATGTATCTTTTATATCTTTGTTGGGACTAACTTATTAATTCAGTGCCAAGTGCCAGTTCCTGTTTTTTCTGTGATTTTGGCTCTTTTCAGATCTGATTTTGGAACGGAGTCCAAACGGAATAAAATCCCCGAAATGATTTTTTCCCGAACGAAAGAAGATCACGGGGCTTGTGGGCCAAGCTAGGAGGGCTACAGGGAGCCCACAAGCCCCCATTCCTCCACGAGGGTGCGGCAGTGGGCAGGCTGTGGCCTCCCTGGCGCCCCCCTGACCTAGATCTTTCGCCTATATATTCCCTAAATACAGCAAAAAATCAAGGGATCCACGAAAATACTTTTTCGCCGCCGCAAGCTTCCGTTTTCACGAGATCTCATCCGGATACCCTTCCCGGTGCCCTGCCGAGGGGACTTTGGAGTTGGAGGGCTTCTACATCATCATCATCGCCCCTCCAATGACTCGTGAGTAGTTCACTTCAGACCTACGGGTCCGTAGTTAGTAGCTAGATGGCTTCTTCTCTCTCTTGGGTCTTCAATACAAGTTCTCCATGATCTTCATGGAGATCTATCCGATGTAATCTTCTTTGGCGGTGTGTTTGTCGAGATTCGATGAATTGTGGATTTGTGATCAGATTATCTATGATATATATTTGAGTCTTTGCTGATTTCTTATATGCATGATTTGATATCCTTGTAAGTCTGTCCGAGTCTTGGGTTTTGTTTGGCCAACTAGATTTATGATTCTTGAAATGGGAGAAGTGCTTTGTTTTGGGTTCTTACCGTGTGGTGACCTTTCCCATTTACAGTAGGGGCAACAAGGCACACATCATGTAGTTGCCATCAAGGGTAACAAGTGGGCTCTGTCGTAGATATGAGATTCTCCATCTACATCATGTCATCTTGCTTAAGGCGTTACTCTGTTCTTTTGGACTTAATACACTAGAAGTATGCTGGATAGCGGTCGACGTGTGGAGTAATAGTAGTAGATGCAGAAAGTATCGGTCTACTTGTTTTGGACGTGATGACTATAGATATAATCATTGCCATAGATGACGTCATGACTTTGCGCGGTTCTATCAATTGCTCGACAGTAATTTGTTCACCCACCATATACTTGCTTTGATGAGAGAAGCCACTAGTAAACGCTACGACCCCCAGGTCTATTCACACCTATCGTTTGCACTTTCTCTTTAACTTTGCTTTGTTACTTTGTTGCTTTCAGTTCTCACTTGGCAAACAATCTATAAGGGATTGACAACCCCTTCATAGCGTTGGGAGCAAGCTTTTGTGTTTGTGCAGGCACTTGTGATCCTCCTTCACTGGATCGATACCTTGGTTCTCAAAACTGAGGGAAATACTTACCACCCTGCGCTACATCACCCTTTCCGCTTAGAGGGAACACCCACGCAAGGCTCCAAGGCCACGGGGGAAATCCTTTGCATATTTTCCTAGGAAGTCCCTTAAGGCGTAGCCGTAGCAGAAGGATTCCTGGTGCCGTCAACACACCTATTTCTGGCGCCGTCGGAAGGTCTTTTGTTGCAGTAGCAGAAGTATTTCTGGCGCCGTTGCCGGGGAAGGAGAGATCTATCCAAGTAGGTCTCACAAACTCATCTCTCGCATCACATTTGCCGTTTTCATTTGCCTTTCTCCTTTGCCGGTTTTCTTGCTTGCTTGTGTGCTTGTTTGTTTGTTGAAGTCATCATGGCTGAAAACACCAAACTTTGTGACTTCTCGAGTACCAATAATAATGATTTTATTAGTACTCCGATTGCTCCCGCCACTAGTGCGGAATCGTATGAAATCAACGTAGCTTTGCTGAATCTTGTTATGAAAGAGCAATTCTCTCGCCTTCCTAGTGAAGAAGCCGCATCCCATCTCAATACCTTCATTGAGCTTTGCGATATGCAAAAGAAAAGAGATGTGGATAATGACGTGATTAAGTTGAAACTTTTTCCTTTCTTGTTGCGAGATCGCGCAAAAACTTGGTTTTCTTCTTTGCCTAAAAAGTATCGATTCTTGGGATAAGTGCAAAGATGCTTACATATCCAAGTATTTTCCGTCGGCTAAGATCATCTCCTTACGTAACGATATCATGAATTTCAAGCAACTTGATCATGAACACGTTGCACAATCTTGGGAGAGGATGAAGCTTATGATTAGAAATTGTCCCGCTCATGGCTTGAGTTTGTGGATGATCATACAAATCTTTTACGCTGGCTTGAATTTTTCTTCTCGCAATATCTTGGACTCCGCCTCAGGTGGAACGTTCATGGAAATCACGTTAGGACACGCTACAAAACTCCTAGACAATATCATAACCAACTACTCTCAATGGCACACTGAAAGGTCACCTGCTAGCAAAAAGGTACATGCTATAGAAGAAATTAACTCGCTTAGTGCTAAGATGGACGAGTTGGCGAATTTGGTTGCTAGTAGAAATGCTACTGTATATCCTAATGACATGCCACTATCTTCTTTGATTGAGAGTAGCAACGCTAGTTTGGACGTGAATTTTGTTGGTCGGAACAATTTTGGCAACAACAATGCTTTTAGAGGAAACTATGTTCCCAGGCCTTTTCCTAGTAACTCCTCTAACAATTATGGCAATTCCTACAACAACACTTATGGAAATCACAACAAATTACCCTCTGATTTAGAGAGTAATATCAAAGAGTTCATCAACTCTCAAAAGATTTTCAATGCGTCCATAGAGGAAAAACTATTCAAAATTGATGATTTGGCTAAGTGCGTTGATAGGATGTCTTGTGATATTGATGCTTTGAAAGTTAGATGCGCTCCTCCCAAGGTCAACTTGGATGAAACTTTGAAAGCTATGCATGTCTCCATGAATGAGAGCAAAGATAGAACCGCGCTAGGCATGAATGGTTTAAAAAGGTGCGTTCTAGTGATGCAAATCACGTAGATCTTAAAGTACTTGGTGTGTCTCCTCTTGAATCTTTGTTTTCGTGGGTCAAACCTATTGATGGAGGGGCTGGATATGAATCCACTTTGGTTGAAAAACGTCCCAATGATTCGGAGTCCACCTATCTTGATGATAAAGGTGTGGAGAGTGGAGTGGAAGAAATCAAAATTTTGGGTAGTAATGAAACTCCCACTTTGGATTTCAAGGAATTCAATTATGATAATTGCTCCTTGTTTGAATGCATTTCTTTGATGCAATCCATTGCAAACTCTCCACACGCTTATAGCCAAAGCAAAGCCTTTACCGCACACATCGTAGATGCTATGATGAAATCTCTTGAAGAGAAGCTCGAACTAGAAGTCTCTATACCTAGAAAACTTCATGATCAGTGGGAACCTACTATCAAAATCAAGATAAAAAACTATGAGTGCAATGCTTTGTGTGATTTGGGTGCTAGTGTTTCCGCGATTCCAAAGTCTGTACGTGATATTCTTGGTTTTCATGAGATTGAAGAGTGTTCTCTTAATTTGCATCTTGCAGATTCTACTGTCAAGAAACCCATGGGAAGGATCGATGATGTTCTTATTGTTGCAAATAAGAACTATGTACCCGTGGATTTCATTGTACTTGACATAGATTTCAATCCTTCATGTCCCATTATTCTTGGTAGACCTTTCCTAAGGACTATTGGTGCTATCATCAATTTGAAGGAAGGGAATATTAGATTTCAATTTCATTTAAAGAAGGGCATGGAGCACTTTCCTAGAAAGAAAATAAGATTGCCTTATGAATATATGATGAGGGCTACTTATGGTTTGAGCACCAAAGACGAATATACGTGATTCCATCACCTTTTGCCTAGCTAAGGGCGTTAAACTAAAGCGCTTGTTGGGAGGCAACCCAACGAATCTATCGTTTTTTATTTCTATTTTGTGTTTTCCGCACTTTCATAATTCTGTTATGATTGTGTTTTTGTGTTTCTTTTTGCGTTTGTGCCAAGAAAAACCGTTATGATTAGTCTTGGGGATGATCGTTTGGTCATGGTGGAAAAGACATAAACTTTCTGCTCACGAAAAGAATTTACATTTTTTTCCGTAAGAGCTTTTGAGTTGATTCTTTTTTCTGCTGATTGTTACGCAAATTCTTCAGACTGTCGTAATTTTTCAGAATTTTTCAAGTACCAGAAGTATACGAAATATACAGATTGCTAGAGACTGGTCTGCTGTTAACAGATTCTGTTTTTGTTGTGTTGGTTGCTTATTTTGATGAAACTATGGATAGTATCGGGGGGTATTAGCCATGGAAGATTGAAGATACAGTAACCCAACATCAATATAAGTAGAATTTAAGTTTTCTATAGTACCTAAGGAAGTGGTGGTTTGCTTTCTCATACTAATGTTATCACGAGTTTTTGTTTAAGTTTCGTGTTGTGAAGTTTTCAAGTTTTGGGTGAAGTTCTTATGGACAAAGAGATAAAGAGTGGCAAGAGCTCAAGCTTGGGGATGCCCAAGGCACCCCAAGAGATTTAAGGATGTCGTAAAATCCTAAGCTTGGGGATGCCCCGGGAAGGCATCCCGTCTCTCGTCTTCAATCCATCGGTAACGTTACTTGGGGCTATATTTTTATTCAACAGATGTTATGTGTTTTTGCTTGGAGCGTCTTGTATTGTAGGAGTCTTTTTTGTTGTTGTGTCACAATCATCCTTGCTGCACACCTAGAAGTAGACATGCACTCACCGTGAATTTGTCGAGCTTCACTTATATCTTTTGGTAGACAATTCAGCTCACATGTGCTTCACTTATATCTTTTGAGCTAGATATTTTTGCACTATGTGCTTCACTTATATCTTTTAGAGAACAGCGGTGCGTGGCTTGGTAGTTGATCTATGCTTTGAAAGTAGTCTCAAAAGGGGTAGTTATCCAAAGTGATACGAAAACTTCCACCTTCATGTGCATTGAATAGTTAGAGAAGTTTGATTCATCTCAATTAGTTTTGAGTTGTGGTTATGGTAATATTGAAGTCATGCTAGTCTGGTGTTTTGGATCTAGAAATACTTGTGTTGAAGTTAGTGATTCCCGTAGCATGCACGTATGGTGAACCGCTATGTGATGAAATCTGAGCATGATTAGTCTATTGATTGTCATCATTTGCGTGGCGGTCGGGATCGCGCGATGGTTTATACCTACCAACCCTTCCCCTAGGAGTATGCGTTGAATGCTTTGTTTCGATTACTAATAAAACTTTTGCAACAAGTATATGAGTTCTTCATGACTAATGTTGAGTCCATGGTTTAGATGCACTTTCACCTTCCACCATCACTATCTTCTTAGTGCCGTGCAACTTTCGCCGGTGCACAAAACCCACCATTAGCCTCCCTCAAAACAGCCACCATACCTACCTACTATGGCTTTTTCAAAGTCATTCCGAGATATATTGCCATGCAACTACCACCATGACATGTGCCACCACGTCTAAATTGCCATTGCATGATCGTAAGATATCTAGCATGATGTTTCCATTAATCTCTATGCCATGCTAGATCATTGTCACGGTACACTACTGAAGGCATTCCATATAGAGTCATCGTTGCTCTAAGTTTTGAGTTGAAAGTGTAATGATCATCATTGATGGAGCATTCTCCCATGTGAGGAAATAAAAGAGGCCAAAGATGCCCACAAATAAAAAAAATAAAAAAAATAGGCCAAAGAGCCCACCAAAAAAAAAAAAAAAATGAGAGAAAAAGAGAGAAGGGACAATGCTACCAGTTTTCCACACTTGTGCATATTAAGCACCATGATCTCCTTGATTGACAGTCTCTCGTTTTGTCACCACCATATAGCTAGTGGGAAATTTTCATTATATAACTTGGCTTGTATATTCCAATGATAGGCTTCCTCAAAATTTCCTTAGGTCTTCGTGAGCAAGCAAGTTGGATGCACATCCACTAGTTTTCTTTAAGAGCTTTCACATACTCTTAGCTCTAGTGCATCATTTGTATGGCAATCCCTACTCATTCACATTGATATCTATTGATATGCCTAGTTAATGTGACCATCTTCTCCTTTTTGTCTTGCAAGCTCCACCACACTCCACACCACTTATAGTGCTAAAACCATGGCTCACGTCATGTATTGCGTGAGAGTTGAAAAGGTTTGAGAAAATAAAGGTGTGAAACAATTACTTGGCCAATACCGGGGTTGTGCGTGATTTAAATTCGTTGTGCAATGAGGATAGAGCATAGCCAGACTATATGCTTTTGTAGGGATAACTTTCTTTTGGCCTTGTTATTTTGAAAGTTCGTGATTACCTTGCTAGTTTGCTTGAATTATTATTGTTTCCACGTCAATAGCAAACTATTGTTTTGAATCTAATGGATCTGAACATTCACGTCACATAAGAGGAGTTACAAAGGACATCTATGCTAGGTAGCATGAAAGTGTCAAAAATTCATTCTTTATCACTTCCCTACTCGAGGACGAGCAGGAGTTAAGCTTGGGGATGCTTGATATGTCTCAAACGTATCTATAATTTTTGATGGTTTCATGCTGTTATCTTGTCATCTTTGGATGTTTTATGTATCTTTTATATCTTTTTTGGGACTAACTTATTAATTAAGTGCCAAGTGTCAGTTCCTGTTTTTTGTGTGTTTTTGGCTCTTTTTAGATTTGATTTTGGAACGGAGTCCAAACGGAATAAAATCCCCGAAATGATTTTTTTCCCGAACGAAAGAAGATCAGGGGGCTTGTGGGCTAAGTTCGGAGGGCTACACGAAGCCCACAAGCCCCCATTACGCCACCAGGGGGCGGCGGTGGGCAGGCTTGTGGCCTCCCTGGCGCCCCCCTGACCTAGATCTTTCGCCTATATATTCCCTAAAATATAGCAAAAAATCAAGGGATCCATGAAAATACTTTTCCGCCGCCGCAAGCTTCCGTTTCCACGAGATCTCATCTGGAGACCCTTCCCGGTGCCCTGCCGGAGGGGACTTTGGAGTTGGAGGGCTTCTACATCATCATCACCGCCCCTCCAATGACTCGAGAGTAGTTCACTTCAGACCTACGGGTTCGTAGTTAGTAGCTAGATGGCTTCTTCTCTCTCTTGGGTCTTCAATACAAAGTTCTCCATGATCTTCATGGAGATCTATCCGATTTAATCTTCTTTGGCGGTGTGTTTGTCGAGATCCGATGAATTGTGGATTTGTGATCAGATTATCTATGATATATATTTGAGTCTTTGCTGATTTCTTATATGCATCATTTGATATCCTTGTAAGTCTCTCCGAGTCTTGGGTTTTCTTTGGCCAACTAGATCTATGATTCTTGCAATGGGAGAAGTGCTTGGTTTTGGGTTCTTACCGTGTGGTGAACTTTCCCAGTGACAGTAGGGTCAGCAAGTCACACATCATGTAGTTGCCATCAAGGGTAACAAGGTGGGCTCTCTCGTAGACATGAGATTGTCCATCTACATCATGTCATCTTGCTTAAGGCGTTACTCTGTTCTTTTGGACTTAATACACTAGATGTATGCTTGATAGTGGTCGACGTGTGGAGTAATAGTAGTAGATGCAGAAAGTATCGATCTACTTGTTTTGGACGTGATGCCTATAGATATAATCATTGCCATAGATGACGTCACGACTTTGCATGGTTCTATCAATTGCTCGACAGTAATTTGGTCACCCACCGTCTACTTGCTTTCATGAGAGAAGCTACTTGTAAACGCTATGGCCCCCGAGTCTATTCACACCTATCGTTTCAACTTTCGCTTTTACTTTGCTTTGTTACTTTGTTGTTTTCAGTTCTCACTTGGCAAGAAATCTATAAGGGATTGACAACCCCTTCATAGCGTTGGGAGCAAGCTTTTGTCTTTGTGCAGGCACTTGTGATACTCCTTCACTGGATCGATACCTTGGTTCTCAAAACTGAGGGAAATACTTACCACTGCTGCGCTACATCACCCTTTCCGCTTCGAGGGAACACCAACGCAAGGCTCCAAGGCCACGGGGTATATCCTTTGCATATTTGCCTAGGAAGTCCCTTAAGGCGTAGCC
This sequence comes from Hordeum vulgare subsp. vulgare, assembly GCF_904849725.1. Lineage (NCBI taxonomy): Eukaryota > Viridiplantae > Streptophyta > Magnoliopsida > Poales > Poaceae > Hordeum > Hordeum vulgare. Next base: position 396,047,632 of record NC_058522.1, on the reverse strand, counting down.
GTAGCAGAAGGATTCCTGGTGCCGTCAACACACCTATTTCTAGCGCCGTTGGAAGGTCTTTTGTTGCAGTAGCAAGGCTCAGACCGCAGGGTCGGGCCATGAGATGCCCAGTCCTCCTGAGGTCCTCGCTCCTCCTACTGACTACGGTGCGCTCGAACCTCCTAAGCTCACCAAGGAGCATGATGCCCCGGAGGGCCGCATCCTCGTCGAGCACCCGGTGTACTTCGTCAGCACGGTGCTATGGGATGCGCGCTCGTACTATCCCATGCAGTAGAAGCTCCTTCTAGCGCTCCTCGTTGCCTCACGCAGGCTGCACCACTACTTCCAGGGGCACCCTATCAAGGTTGTCTCTGCCTACCCCTTAGAGAAGATCCTGCACAACCCAAATGTGGTGGGAAGTGTCACCGAATGGAATACCGAGCTTCAGGCCTTCAACGTCGAATTCAGCACAACCAGGGTCATCAAGGGAGCAGCCTTGTCGGACTTCATGGCGTAGTGGACGAACACGCCGGACCGGGGGCTAGAAGGGAGCCAATCCCTTGCCCCCGGTGAGGAGGCACCTAAGGGATGGACCATGCACTTCGATGGAGCCTTCACGCGCATGGGAGCCGGGGCTGGAGTCGTGCTCACTTCTCCGACGGGATACAAGCTCCGCTACACCGTACAGTTCTGCTTCCAGCGTGGGGAGAATGTCTAAATAACATAGCGGAGTACGAAGGCCTCATCGCCGGCCTCAAGGCGGCGGCGGCCTTGGGGATCTGGTGCCTCACCATGATGGTCGACTCCCAACTTCTCATCAACTTCTCCAACAAAGAGGACACACCCAAAAATGAGCACATGGAGGCGTATCTGCAAGAGGTACGTAAGATCGAGAAACATTTTCAGGGCCTGGAGCTGCACGACGTCACGTGCGGTGAGAACAAGGAGGAGGACGACATCGCCAAAAGAGCTTCGCGTCGCAAGGCTCAAGAGTCAGGCTTCTTCGAGGAACGACTCTTCAAGCCTTCCGCGACGCCGTCACCCGAGGGCCATGCGCCACGAGGAGAGGAGCTCCCCCCAGCACCGCCCTCGGGGCTCCAAAATTGCGGTCGGCCCTTCGAGGCTCGGCTGCTCGTGGCCCTGGAGGCGCAAGCCGATGATTGGATGCAGGAACTCGGGGCGTACCTGCTCCACCGCACGTTGCCGGAGAAGGAGGAAGATGCAGAGCACGTAGCACGACAAGCCTCGACCTACTGCTTGCGGGATGGTGACTTGTACTGCAGGTGCCCGAATGACGTCGCGCTGCGGTGCATCTCCAGGGAGCAAGGGCACGAACTACTAGCCGACATCCACGGAGGGGACTGCGGGCATCACTCCTCTTCACGTAGGCTCGCACGTAAGGCATTCAGGTCAGGCTTCTATTGGCCTACATCGTTGGACGACGCCACCGAGCTGGTTCGATCTTGTGAGGCCTGCCAGTTCCACGCCAAGCAGATTCACCGGCCCGCGTAGGGCCTCCAGACCATTCCGCTTTCCCGGCCCTTCACGGTCTAGGGACTGGACATATTGGGATCCTTCGCGCGGGCAGTGGGCGGCTTCAGCTACCTCTACGTCGCGATCGACAAATTCACCAAGTGGACGGAGGTGGAGCCCATGCGCCCCATCCCTGCTGGGTCGGCCGTCAAATTCATCAAGGGCCTCGTGAGCCGCTTCGGCATCCCCAACCGCATCATCACCGACAACGGTTCGTAGTTCACCAGTCAGGTCTTCACGGTTTACTGTGCTATCTTGGGAACGCAGATATGCTACGCATCGGTGGCCCACCCGCGGAGCAATGGCCCACCCGCGGAGCACGCCAATGCAGAGGTCCTGCGAGGCCTCAAGGTGAGAAGCTTAAAGAGGAAGCTCAAAGCTTGCGTCCGGGGCTGGGTCGACGAGCTCCTGTCGGTGTTGTGGTCCATCCGCACAACCGCGACTAAGCCCATCGGCGAAACCTCATTCTTCCTCATCTACGGAGCCGAGGCGGTCCTTCCCCACAAGATCAACCATCGGCCCCCGTGGGTCATGGCGTTCGATGAGGAGCGTCAGGAGGCTGCGCGGGGGGACGAACCTCGTGCTTGGGGAGGAGGCGCGCCGACGGGCCTCACTCCGAGCTGTGAGGTACCAGCAGGCCTTGCAGTGCTATCACTGCCGTAACATACGCTCCAGGACCCTTGAAGTCGGCGACCTCGTCCTAAGGTGGGTTCAATCCAGGGAGGGCTTGCATAAGCTCTCGCCCATGTGGAAGGGCCCATTCAGGGTCGCCCATGTCTCCAGCCTGGCACCATGCGCCTAGAGACTCAGGACAGAGTTTCCATCGAGAACGCCTAGAACATCCAACATCCTTGGAAGTTCTACCCGTAATGCCTCTGCATCGTCATTCAATTCTTTTGAAACCTACTTCATCCCGTGACACTCTCACGTAATAACGAGCCAAGGCTGTATACGCCCAGCCCCCCCCCCCCCCCGAGGACGCGTAACGGGTCCACCCCACGCCTAGTGAAAGACCTATGCTCCGTGTTGGGTACAGATGTTGGGGAACGTCGCATGGGAAACAAAAAATTTCCTACGCGCACGAAGACCTATCATGGTGATGTCCATCTACGAGAGGGGATGAGTGATCTATGTACCCTTGTAGATTGTACAGCAGAAGCGTTAGTGAACGCGGTTGATGTAGTGGAACGTCCTCACGTCCCTCGAGCCGCCCCGCGAACAATCCCGCGATCAGTCCCACGATCTAGTGCCGAACGGACGGCACCTCCGCGTTCAGCACACGTACAGCTCGACGATGATCTCGGCCTTCTTGATCCAGCAAGAGAGACGGAGAGGTAGAAGAGTTCTCTGGCAGCGTGACGGCGCTCCGGAGGTTGGTGATGACCTTGTCTCAGCAGGGCTCTGCCCGAGCTCCGCAGAAACGCGATCTAGAGGAAAAACCGTGGAGGTATGTGGTCGGGCTGCCATGGAAAAGTCGTCTCAAATCAGCCCCAATATCTCCGTATATATAGGTGGGAGGGAGGGGACCTTGCCTTGGGGCTCAAGGAGCCCCAAGGGGGTCGGCCGAGTCCAAGGGGGGAAGGCTCCCCCCAAACCGAGTTGGACTTGGTTTGGTGGGTGGGAGTCCTTCCCTTCCTTCCCACCTCCCTTTTTTTTCCTTTCTCTTTGATTTTCGTTTGTATGGCGCATAGGGCCCTTTTGGGCTGTCCCACCAGCCCACTAAGGGCTGGTGCACCACCCTTATGGCCTATGGGCTTCCCCGGGGTGGGTTGCCCCCCCCCCCCGGTGAACTCCCGGAACCCATTCGTCATTCCCGGTACATTCCCGGTAACTCCGAAAATCTTCCGGTAAACAAATGAGGTCATCCTATATATCAATCTTCGTTTCCGGACCATTCCGGAAACCCTCGTGACGTCCGTGATCTCATCCGGGACTCCGAACAACATTCGGTAACCAACCATATAACTCAAATACGCATAAAAGAACGTCGAACCTTAAGTGTGCAGACCCTGCGGGTTCGAGAACCATGTAGACATGACCCGAGAGACTCCTCGGTCAATATCCAATAGCGGGACCTGGATGCCCATATTGGATCCTACATATTCTACGAAGATCTTATCGTTTGAACCTCAGTGCCAAGGATTCATATAATCCCGTATATCATTCCCTTTGTCCTTCGGTATGTTACTTGCCCGAGATTCGATCGTCAGTATCCGCATACCTATTTCAATCTCGTTTACCGGCAAGTATCTTTACTCGTTCCGTAATACAAGATCCCGCAACTTACACTAAGTCACATTTCTTGCAAGGCTTGTGTGTGATGTTGTATTACCGAGTGGGCCCCGAGATACCTCTCCGTCACACGGAGTGACAAATCCCAGTCTTGATCCATACTAACTCAACTAACACCTTCGGAGATACCTATAGAGCATCTTTATAGTCACCCAGTTACGTTGCGACGTTTGATACACACAAAGTATTCCTCTGGTGTCAGTGAGTTATATGATCTCATGGTCATAGGAATAAATACATGACACGCAGAAAACAGTAGCAATAAAATGACACGATCAACATGCTACGTCTATTAGTTTGGGTCTAGTCCATCACGTGATTCTCCTAATGACGTGATCCAGTTATCAAGCAACAACACATTGTCCATAATCAGAAGACACTGGCTATCTTTGATCAACTGGCTAGCCAACTAGAGGCTTGCTAGGGACGGTGTTTTGTCTATGTATCCACACATGTAAATGAGTCTTCATTCAATACAATTATAGCATGGATAATAAACGATTATCTTGATACAGGAATTATAATAATAACTATATTTATCATTGCCTCTAGGGCATAATTCCAACAGTCTCCCACTTGCACTAGAGTCAATAATCCAGCCCTCACATCATCATGTGAATTACATTGTAATAAATCTAACACCCATACAGTTCTGGTGTTGATCATGTTTTGGCCGTGGAAGAGGTTTAGTCAGCGGGTCTGCTACATTCAGATCCGTGTGCACTTTGCATATATTTACGTCCTCTCCCTCGACGTAGTCGCGGATGAGGTTGAAGCGTCGTTTGATGTGTCTGGTCTTCTTGTGAAACCGCGGTTCCTTTGCTAAGGCAATGGCACCCGTGTTGTCACAGAACAAGGTTATTGGATTCAGTGCGCTTGGCACCACTCCAAGATCCGTCATGAATTGCTTCATCCAGACACCCTCCTTAGCCGCCTCCGAGGCAGCCATGTACTCCGCTTCACATGTAGAATCTGCTACGACGCTTTGCTTGGAACTGCACCAGCTTACCGCACCCCCATTAAGAATAAATACGTATCCGGTTTGCGACTTAGAGTCGTCCGGATCTGTGTCAAAGCTTGCATTGACGTAACCTTTTACGGCGAGCTCTTCGTCACCTCCATACACGAGAAACATCTCCTTGGTCCTTTTCAGGTACTTCAGGATATTCTTGACCGATGTCCAATGATCCACTCCTGGATTACTCTGGAACCTACCTGCCATACTTATGGCCAGGCTAACATCCGGTCTAGTGCACAGCATTGCATACATGATAGAACCTATGGCTGTAGCATAGGGGACGGAGTGCATATGCTCTCTATCTTCATCAGTTGCTGGGCACTGAGTCTTACTCAATCTCGTACCTTGTAAAACTGGCAAGAACCCTTTCTTGGACTGCTCCATTTTGAACCTCTTCAAAACTTTATCAAGGTATGTGCTTTGTGAAAGTCCTATCAGGCGTTTTGATCTATCCCTATAGATCTTAATGCCTAGAATGTAAGCAGCTTCTCCTAGGTCCTTCATAGAGAAACTCTTATTCAAGTAATCCTTTATGCTCTCCAAAAACTCCACGTTGTTTCCAATCAGCAATATGTCATCCACATATAATATTAGAAACGCCACAGAGCACCCACTCACTTTCTTGTAAATACAAGATTCTCCAACCACTTGTATAAACCCAAATGCTTTGATCACCTCATCAAAACGTTTGTTCCAACTCCGAGATGCTTGCACCAGTCCATAAATGGATCGCTGGAGCTTGCACACCTTGTTAGCATTCTTAGGATCGACAAAACCTTCAGGCTGTATCATATACAACAATTCCTTAAGGAAACCGTTAAGGAACGCCGTTTTGACATCCATCTGCCAGATTTCATAATCGAAAAATGCAGCTATTGCTAACATGATTCTGACGGACTTAAGCATCACTACGGGTGAGAATGTCTCATCGTAGTCAACTCCTTGAACTTGTGAAAAACCCTTTGCCACAAGTCGAGCTTTATAAATGGTCACATTGCCTTCAGCGTCCGTCTTCCTCTTAAAGATCCATTTGTTCTGAATAGCCTTGCGGCCGTCAGGTAGTACCTCCAAAGTCCACACTTTGTTCTCATAGATGGATCCTATCTCGGACTTCATGGCTTCTAGCCATTTGTTGGAATCTGGGCCCACCATTGCTTCTTCACAATTTGCAGGTTCATTGTTGTCTAACAACATGATAGACAAGACGGGATTACCGTACCACTCTGGAGCAGCACGTGGTCTCGTCGACCTCCTTGGTTCGACAGAAACTTGAACCGGAGTTTCATGATCATCATCATTAACTTCCTCCTCAACCGGTGTCGCAACGACAGAGGTTTCCCCTTGCCCTGCGCCACCATCCAGAGGGATGAGAGGTTCGACAACCTCGTCAAGTTCTATCTTCCTCCCACTCAATTCTCTCGAGAGAAACTCCTTCTCGAGAAAAGCTCCGTTTTTAGCAACAAACACTTTGCCCTCGGATTTGAGATAGAAGGTGTTCCCAACTGTCTCTTTTGGGTAACCTATGAAGACGCATTTTTCCGCTTTGGGTTCCACCTTTTCAGGCTGAAGCTTTTTGACATAAGCATCACATCCCCAAACTTTAAGAAACGACAACTTTGGCCTTTTGCCATACCACAGTTCGTATGGTGTCGTCTCAACGGATTTTGATGGTGCCCTATTTAAAGTGAATGCAGCTGTTTCTAATGCATAACCCCAAAACGATAACGGCAAATCAGTAAGAGACATCATAGATCGCACCATCTCTAATAGAGTACGATTACGACGTTCGGACACACCATTACGCTATGGTGTTCCACGCGGTGTTAACTGTGAAACAATTCCACATTGTCTTAAGTGAGTACCAAACTATAAACTCAGATATTCACCCCCACGATCAGACCGTAGGAACTTGATCTTCTTGTTACGATGATTTTCCACTTCACTCTGAAATTGTTTGAACTTTTCAAATGTTTCATACTTGTGCTTCATCAAGTAGACATAACCATATCTACTCAAATCGTCAGTGAAGGTGAGAAAATAACGATATCCGCCGCGTGCCTCCACGCTCATCGGACCACACACATCGGTATGTATGATTTCCAACAAGTCACTTGCACGCTCCATCGTTCCGGAGAACGGAGTCTTAGTCATCTTGCCCATGAGGCATGGTTCGCACGTGTCAAGTGAATCAAAGTCAAGTGACTCCAAAAGTCCATCAGCATGGAGTTTCTTCATGCGTTTTACACCAATATGACCTAAGCGGCAGTGCCACAAAAATATGGCGCTATCATTGTTAACTCTAACTCTTTTGGTCTCAATGTTATGTATATGCGTATCGCTATCAAGATTCAATATGAACAATCCTCTCACATTAGGTGCATGACCATAAAAGATGTTACTCGTAGAAATAGAACAACCATTATTCTCTGACTTAAAAGAGTAACCGTCTCGCAATAAACAAGATCCAGAATAATTTTCATGCTCAACGCAGGCACTAAATAACAATGATTTAAGTTCATCACTAATCCTGATGGTAACTGAAGTGAAACTGTGCCGACGGCGATTGCATCAACCTTGGAACCATTTCCTACGCGCATCGTCACTTCATCTTTCGCCAGCCTTCGTCTATTCCGCAGTTCCTGTTTCGAGTTGCAAATATGAGCAACAGAACCGGTATCGAATACCCAGGCACTACTACGAGAGCCCGTTAAGTACACATCAATAACATGTATATCAAATATACCTAATTTTTCTTTGGCCGCCTTCTTATCTGCCAGATACTTGGGGCAATTGCGCTTCCAGTGACCCATACCCTTGCAATAGTAACACTCTGTTTCAGGCTTAGGTCCAGCTTTGGGTTTCTTCGGCGGATTGGCAACAGGCTTGCCGCTCTTCTTCTAATTACCCTTCTTGCCTTTGCCGTTTCTCTTCAAACTAGTGGTCTTATTCACCATCAACACATGATGCTCTTTACGGAGTTCAGACTCTGCGACTTTCAGCATCGCAAACAACTCGCCGGGAGACTTGTTCATCCCTTGCATGTTGTAGTTCAACACAAAGCCTTTATAGCTTGGCGGCAGTGATTGAAGGATTCTGTCACTGATAGCCTCTTGCGGGAGTTCAATCCCCAGCTCAGCTAGACGGTTTGAGTACCCAGACATTTTGAGCACATGTTCACTAACAGACGAGTTTTCCTCCATCTTGCAAGCATAGAATTTATCGGAGGTCTCATACCTCTCGATCCGGGCATTCTTCTGAAAGGTAAACTTCAACTCCTGGAACATCTCAAATGCTCCATGACGCTCAAAGCGACGTTGAAGTCCCGGTTCTAAGCCATACAAGACTGCACATTGAACTATTGAGTAGTCCTCCTTACGTGCCAACCAAGCGTTCTTAACATCCTGATCAGCCGTAGCGGGTGGTTCATCTCGTAGCGCAGCATTAAGGACATAATCCTTCTTCCCAGCTTGTAAGATTAGCTTAAGATTACGAGCCCAGTCTACAAAGTTGCTTCCATCATCTTTCAACTTAGCTTTCTCTAGGAACGTATTAAAATTCAGGATGACTGTCGCGTGAGCCATGATCTACAACACAAATATATACAAAGTGGACTTAGACTATGTTCAAGATAATTAGAGTTTAACTTAATCAAATTATTTGCTAAACTCCCACTCAAAAAGTACATCTCTCTAGTCATTTGAGTGGTTCATGATCCACTTACACTAGCTCAAGTCCGATCATCACGTGAGTTGAGTGTAGTTTCAGTGGTAAGCATCCCTATGCTAATCATATCATCTATATGATTCATGATCGACCTTTCGGTCTCATGTGTTCCGAGGCCATGTCTGCACATGCTAGGCTCGTCAAGCTTAACCCGAGTGTTCCGCGTGCGCAACTGTTTTGCACCCGTTGTATGTGAACGTTGAGTCTATCACACCCGATCATCACGTGGTGTCTCGAAGCGACGAACTGTAGCAACGGTGCACAGTCGGGGAGAACACAATTTCGTCTTGAAATTTTAGTGAGAGATCACCTCATAATGCTACCGTCATTCTAAGCAAAATAAGGTGCATAAAAGGATTAACATCACATGCAATTCATAAGTGACATGATATGGCCATCATCACATGCTTCTTGATCTCCATCACCAAAGCACCGGCACGATCTTCTTGTCACCGGCGCCACGCGATGATCTCCATCAACGTGCTGCCATAGGGGTTGTTGTGCTACTCATGCTATTAGTACTAAAGCTACATCCTAGCAAAATAGTAAACGCATCTGCAAGCACAAACGTTAGTATAAAGACAACCCTATGGCTCCTACCGGTTGCCGTACCATCGACGTGCAAGTCGATATTTTCTATTACAACATGATCATCTCATACATCCAATATATCACATCACATCGTAGGCCATATCACATCACAAGCATACCCTGCAAAAACAAGTTAGACGTTCTCTAATTTTGTTGTTGCATGTTTTACGTGGTGACCATGGGTATCTAGTAGGATCGCATCTTACTTAGGCAAACACCACAACGGAGATATATGAGTTGCTATTTAACCTCATCCAAGGACCTCCTCGGTCAAATCCGATTCAACTAAAGTTGGAGAAACCGACACTTGCCAGTCATCTTTGAGCAACGGGGTTACTCGTAACGATGAAACCAGTCTCTCGTAAGCATACGAGTAATGTCGGTCCAAGCCGCTTCAATCCAACAATACCGTGGAACCAAGAAAAGACTAAGGAGGGCAGCAAAACGCACATCACCGCCCACAAAAACTTTTGTGTTCTACTCAAGGAGACATCTACGCATAAACCTAGCTCTGATACCACTGTTGGGGAACGTCGCATGGGAAACAAAAATTTTCCTACGCGCACGAAGACCTATCATGGTGATGTCCATCTACGAGAGGGGATGAGTGATCTACGTACCCTTGTAGATCGTACAGAAGAAGCGTTAGTGAACGCGGTTGATGTAGTGGAACGTCCTCACGTCCCTCGATCCGCCCCGCGAACAATCCCGCGATCAGTCCCACGATCTAGTGCCGAACGGACGGCACCTCCGCGTTCAGCACACGTACAGCTCGACGATGATCTCGGCCTTCTTGATCCAGCAAGAGAGACGGAGAGGTAGAAGAGTTCTCCGGCATCGTGACGGCGCTCCGGAGGTTGGTGATGACCTTGTCTCAGCAGGGCTCCGCCCGAGCTCCGCAGAAACGCGATCTAGAGGAAAAACCGTGGAGGTATGTGGTCGGGCTGCCGTGGAAAAGTCGTCTCAAATCAGCCCCAATATCTCCGTATATATAGGTGGGAGGGAGGGGACCATGCCTTGGGGCTCAAGGAGCCCAAAGGGGGTCGGCCGAGTCCAAGGGGGGAAGGCTCCCCCCCCCAAACCGAGTTGGACTTGGTTTGGTGGGTGGGAGTCCTTCCCTTCCTTCCCACCTCCCTTTTTTTCCTTTCTCTTTGATTTTCCTTTGTATGGCGCATAGGGCCCTTTTGGGCTGTCCCACCAGCCCACTAAGGGCTGGTGCGCCACCCTTATGGCCTATGGGCTTCCCCGGGGTGGGTTGCCCCCCCCCCCCCGGTGAACTCCCGGAACCCATTCGTCATTCCCGGTACATTCCCGGTAACTCCGAAAATCTTCCGGTAATCAAATGAGGTCATCCTATATATCAATCTTCGTTTCCGGACCATTCCGGAAACCCTCATGACGTCCGTGATCTCATCCGGGACTCCGAACAACATTCGGTAACCAACCATATAACTCAAATACGCATAAAACAACGTCGAACCTTAAGTGTGCAGACCCTGCAGGTTCGAGAACTATGTAGACATGACCCGAGAGACTCCTCGGTCAATATCCAATAGCGGGACCTGGATGCCCATATTGGATCCTACATATTCTACGAAGATCTTATCGTTTGAACCTCAGTGCCAAGGATTCATATAATCTCGTATATCATTCCCTTTGTCCTTTGGTATGTTACTTGCCCGAGATTCGATCGTCAGTATCCGCATACCTATTTCAATCTCGTTTACCGGCAAGTCTCTTTACTCGTTCCGTAATACAAGATCCCGCAACTTACACTAAGTCACATTGCTTGCAAGGCTTGTGTGTGATGTTGTATTACCGAGTGGGCCCCGAGATACCTCTCCGTCACACGGAGTGACAAATCCCAGTCTTGATCCATACTAACTCAACTAACACCTTCGGAGATACCTGTAGAGCATCTTTATAGTAACCCAGTTACGTTGCGACGTTTGATACACACAAAGTATTCCTCCGGTGTCAGTGAGTTATATGATCTCATGGTCATAGGAATAAATACTTGACACGCAGAAAACAGTAGCAATAAAATGACACGATCAACATGCTATGTCTATTAGTTTGGGTCTAGTCCATCACATGATTCTCCTAATGACGTGATCCAGTTATCAAGCAACAACACCTTGTCCATAATCAGAAGACACTGGCTATCTTTGATCAACTGGCTAGCCAACTAGAGGCTTGCTAGGGACGGTGTTTTGTCTATGTATCCACACATGTAAATGAGTCTTCATTCAATACAATTATAGCATGGATAATAAATGATTATCTTGATACAGGAATTATAATAATAACTATATTTATCGTTGCCTCTAGGGCATAATTCCAACAACAGATGGGGGCAATCAACACAGTCCACCAATGACTTCCGGAATCAAGCGCCTATGCCTCGGGGGTAGGGACCCTCGCGAGGCCAAAGCGTCCTCGCGACCTCCCAGCTACACCCCCACCGTGACACTCTCATGTAATAATGAGCCGAGGCTGTATACGCCAACCCCCCCCCCCCCCCCAAGGACGTGGAAGGGGTCCATCCCACGCCTAGTGGAAGCCCTATGCTCCGTGCTGGGGGGGAGACGGAGGCGGTGAATAGATTAGGTGTCGGATGCGGCTTTCATTTTCTTTTTTTTGGCTTGGATTTGTCGATGTTTACGAAATCAAACTTGGGGCCTTTCCAAATGAAGTCTTTATGAAAACCCGTTTTCTTGGTCATACTTCAAGCACACTCTCTTCCTCCGAGTCGAGCATTCGCCTGCCCCCCCCCCCCCGCTCGTACCCCGCGAGCACGGGCTGGGGACACGATGCTGACACCTCGCCAAGTCCTTGGTGCCCGGACCCTCGCGTAGCACTACCGAACGAGTCGGCAGACTCATGCCACCTCATACTTGCTCAAGAGTCCCATTCACGGCTTGGCGCACCATCCTGAAGGGGGAACAATATTTGGTCTTTTCTTACAACAGTCGTTTCTCTTGGGACAGCTTGAGCGCCTAAGGGGGCTCGTGAGCATTGCACCTCACGAGCCTCACCAGTCACAAAGCCACTTGGCCAGCCTGGTGCCGTCTTCGGTCGGTATCAGGGGTGTCAGGGCCTCACCCGGTGAGGGACGACCTTGGTAATGGGGCGCACCTCACGACGCAGGGAAATGTGCGGGACCGGGACCTGCCGACGTAGAGCTTCCTGAATGCAAACTAGGGACCTTCACAAATCAGACCCTTCAAAACCAGAAAGCAGAATCCTCGGGGGACTCTTAGACGTCTAAGGGGATTCCTGAGCATGGCGCCTTAGGAGCCTTACCAGTCATAAAGCCACTTGGCCACCCTGGTGCCGTCCAGGCACATTCGGTCGGTGTCAGGGGTGTCAGGGCCTTTCCCCGTGAGGAATGACCTTGGTATCTGGTCGCGCCTCACGAAGGTAGGGAAATGTGCGGGACTAGGGCCTGCTGACATAGAGCATCGACCCACTTCACCCACAACGAGGAGAAGCCAACCGAGCGACAAGCCCCTCGGGCACCATATTCACGCCTCTCAACCAAAGAGGTTCACTACAAGCACAAAGAGCTAAGTATCCAAACCGGTTAGATGCAACAATACTAACAAAAGGGGTGGTCGCCCAAATCCATTACTTGCCTGAATGGCCTACCCTTGTTTTCATGGATGCAGGATCAGGAGTAAGGAAGAGACACCTAGGGATGAAGGTCCCAGAGGAAGGCTGCCGCCGCAGGCGTCTAACGCCCGTGCGCTGGTGCCTAGTCTGTGTCCTCCTCCTCCTTCATGGGAGCAGACGGGCGGCGCCCCGCTTGGGGGCTATCCCGCATGGGTCGGGCACGGAGGCAAGACGGCTTGTCATAGCTATTGTCGCTGCCGCCGCTCGGTCTACTACCGCCTGGGCTCCCTCCGGAGGTGGTGTCACTACTACTGGAGGCGCGATGCACACCACCGGAGACGGGCCCATCTACAGGATCGCCAAGGCCGGCGTCCTCCGGGCAGCAACCTAAATGCTTGCCCTCACCCCCGAAGATCTTGACGAAGAGCGTCGCTTCCCCGTCAAACTTGAAGCGGAGGTAGCGCCTCCCCTTTAGGCGTTGAGCGCGGGCGAACGCCTGCCACCCGCGGTTCAGGTACACGTTGCCGCGAGGGGTGACCTCGACGTCCACCCAGGATGCACCGCCGCAGCAGCCGTCAGCCTGCAACCACAGGCCTGGGATCCCGCCGATCGGCAGTGCCTTCGCGAAGAAGCTTGGGAGTTGGAGCCAGGGAATTTCTGGCATGATCACCCACGTCACTAACTCCATTGTCGTGTCAACTGAATGGAGCCGCGGGCGCGGTGGCCGGGTGGCCTCCACCGACCTCCCACCTCGGCCACCGCTCACGCTCGCGCTCACCGGCGCACCACCGACGCCGCCGATGGTGATTCCTGGACGGGCGGAACCAGACCCGCGCCCACCGGAGGACGCCACCAACACTGCCACATACTTTCGAGGGCGCCCGCGGCCCCTCTTGGATGGTGGAGCGTGTGACAGCCCGAGACCGACGTTCCAGAAGATTCCCCTTTATTTCCGTTTCCGTCGTGTGCTTATTTTTAGTTGTTGCATCATCATGTAGTTTTCATCATCGCATCATGCGCATCATCTGCATTGCATCGCAACTCCGTTGCCGTCAATTTTCAAAAGTTGCATCCGTTGTTACTTGCCGGTTCTCGTCGTTGTTTGTTTTGAGCCCGACCACACACGCACGCGTCCGCGGCACCGTCGTAACCCTGTTTTTAAAGCGTGTATAAAACATTCTCCAATTGAGCTGGAATTTGTCGTGCGGTATTATTTTTATATAGGTAGGCCGCGTGTCAAGTTTCGTCGCAATCGGAGACCGTCTGGTACCCGAACGGTCGATCGTAGCGGCACCGTATTTGGTCTACCGTTGGACATTTTTCGGTGTTTTAAAATCGCGTTGCCGCGCCGCACCGTTTCACTCTCTTCCCCGGCTAGCCTACTCTACACATTCACTTAGCCGACCCCGCGTTTGAGTTCGTACGATTCCGATCACGTGGGCGAAAACGGGGCTGAATTCGGATAACCCTAGCCCCCCGTTTGCCTATATATAGACCCCCCGTGCCTATTTTTAGACAGCAACCCCCTGCCTCGTTTTCCGTGCACCCCTTAAACCCTAGCCACCATCTCCCCCAGCAGCCTCTCTCTCCCACCTCCAGCCGCCGGGCCCGCGGAGCCCGCGTTGGGCCCGCCTGAGCCCATCTGGGCCAGAGGCTCCCGCAGCTCCTCCCGAGCACCTCCATGGCAGGCCATCGGTCTGCCTCCCCGTGCTCCCCGTGCCCTCGCCGGAGCCACCACCGGCCGGAGCCCCGCCGCCCTCGGACCCGCGCCGCCCCGCCTGCTCGCCTGCTCGCCACCCCACTCAAGGTGCGCCGCCGCCACCCTTTGCCTTCCGCCGGCGAGCCTCTCCGTCGAGGCTCTGTCACAGTTGACGCCCGCCGGTCCCGAGCGCCTCCAGCGCCGGCCGCCATCGCCGGTGAGCAGGGCCGTTCAGCCTCACCTCGCCACCCTGCTCCCCGCTGCCGGGAGCTACGCCACCTCCCCGCGTCGGCGATCCCGTCGCCGCTAGGTTCCTCGCTCGATCTGGAACGGCGCCAGATCAGGGAGCGTCCCCCGCTGCGGTTCCTCCCTGGGCAGCCTCGAGCCGAGGCCCACCAGCGCGATCAGCGCCCCAGGCCCAGTTGCTGCCTCGATCTGCCTCGCCTCTCCCTTCGCTGGCCCAGTTCGGCCTCCCCTTCGGCCCAGCTCCTCCGCTCCATCGCCCAGGCCAAATCCGGCCCAAAGGTGAGCCCACACCTCCATCCTTCGCCCGGGTGCATGGTAATTATGTTGCACGCCTCTGTTAGGCCCATTATGTATAGATTCGGCCCGCGTAGTATATTAGGTATTTTCGGAATTATTAAATTCCAGAAAATTGACGAATATTAGAACGCGTGTAGTTTTATTTCCGTAAGTCGGATCGCGATGTATTGTGTATGGATTTCGTGTAGAATTTTGTGTAGATTACAAATTTACAACTTGCATATTTGTTTGACGTAGATTAGCATGCCATATGCATAGGTTAACGTGATGTTTCTATAGGATATGTCCCGTATTTATTTTCCGCGTGAGTTTGAATTGCTCGGATGCCGTAGAATAAATGTCCATGTTTTAGGAATCATTTTTTCATGTATTTTAGAGCGGTCATTTGTATTTTTGCGTGTAGGGATTGTCGGTAGTTTATTTTCCCGTATATAGGTTATTTTCTCGCATTTATGTGTGGCTTTATTTTGTTGCGCAACCCCATATATTTTATACGATTTCAGGGTAGAAAAATCCCATGGATTTTTCTGTGCAATTACTTTTAGCTTTTGAGTAAGTTAGTTTGCGTGATATTTTGCCGTGATGCCCTTTTGTTTAATTCGTAGGATTTATTCCGTGCTTCGTTTGATGGAGTTGTTAACTAGGGAGATTATCTTGGATGTTTTGTCTAGCCCTTGATATTTTTGGTTGCAATAGATATGCATGTTTAGGTGTGGTTTGCTTGCTCTCAAATTGCTTGCTCTCAAGTTGCTAGAATCTGTTATATTTTGTTGCTGTCTTGTCTTGCTTGTGTCTTTTGATCTGTAGCTCTTTTGAGGTTGGTCCAATGGAGTTAGTTGTACCCCTTGTGTTTCTCTAGCATGCTGTAACTTTTCATGCCATTTGGAGTTATGTAGCTTATGGTTTTGCTGCTGTCAATATTGCTTCAGATCGAAAACTGCACTTTCATGAGGTGTAATTTTCACTAAGTCTGAAATAGTGTGTGCGATGCCATTTTGTGTCTTCTTTCCCTAGTGATCCATGATGTCATGCTAGTTGTTGTTAGTTGTTTGTAGTAGTGCTTCTTGCCCTCTTTCGTGTCATGCCTTGCTTGAGTTTATCGGAGTTGTGTAGCCCATAGTTGTGGGGCGTAGAAGATGCTATGTGGCTGATTTTGGCAGATTGTAGTGAATTCTTGTTTTGCTCGTAGTTGTTGAACCGTAGCTCCGATTTGATCATGTCCTACATGAAACTTGCTTAGAATCTCGTGTAGTTTCATTTTCTCTTGCTGGTTGCATGTGTTGAAGTGCTCGTGACCGTCGTTGCACACATATTGCATTCATGCCATCATATCTTGCGGTGCTTGTAACTTTTGATCCGTAGCTCCGTTGGAGATGATCTCTATGTGTAGATTGCTTGAAATGACGCGTAGAATCACCAGAACCCATTTGTTTTGCTGTTTAACAACTAATTAAATGCATTAGTTCAGATCTGGACAGAATTATAAATTAACATGTGAGGTCGTTTCGGAGATGCTATATGTCATTTCCGACCTCATTTAAAATGTCTAGATAGGTAGTTTAATTTCCGCTTCACCTCTTGCATGTTTGAAAACATTACTATTGCCATGTATTTAATCGGGATAGAACTAAATAATTAACGTGGAGTTTCGTCAATATGCAACTCGTTGCATATTGAACTTCACTTAATGTGTAGTGACTGCTTGTGTGATTTGGCATGCCGTGACTTGCGCGTATTCAGCTGCTCTTGCATCATATGTGTTGTGCATCGTGTGGTGAATCTCGTGTGATGATTCTTGTTTCCGGTTTGCCTCTTCTCGATAGAGTTCCGTAATTCATTTTAGATTAAAGCTGGTCTAGCAAGGCCCAACTTTGGTACTACATTTGCCTAAACACCTAATAAAATTGCATAGGGACTTTCCGGACCCCGAGGATAATTTAATCAACCCCCGGGCCAGTGCTCCTCATGAGTGTTGGCCCCACCTGAGCGATGTCCGGCGCCCCTCTGGTCATCCGGAGGTTTAGCGATCCCGACGTCTAGCTCATCCGCCGTGTCCTGAGAACGAGGTACGCGACTCCTATCGGGATCATCGACACGTCGGGCGGCCTTGCTGGATTAGTTTTACCTTTGACGAGATATCTTGTGCATCGGGATTCCGGTGATGCTTTGGGTAATCTCAGAGTTGAGGTTTTCCACTATGGAATCTGACGAGATCGCGAGCTTCGTAATTGAGGATTTCTATGCGGCTTGTGGTAATTTGTGATGGACTAGTTGGACCACCCCTGCAGGGTTAAATCTTTTTGGAAAGCCGTGCCCGCGGTTAAGTGGCAGTGTGGAAGCTTTGTTTAACACTGGTTCTAGATAACTTGAAGTTAACTTAATTAAAAAATATGCCAACTGTGTGCGTAACCGTGATTGTCTCTTTCGTGAGTTCTTTCTCCGATCGAGGACACGGCGGGGTTATGTCTGACGTAGGTAGGTGATCAGGATCATTCATTTGATCATCAGTAGACACGTATGTTATGCGTAGATCTTTCCCCTCTTACTTCTTGTACTCGTAAGTATAGCCACCAAATATGGGCTTAGCCGCTGCTGCAACCTCACCACTTAACCATACCTCACCCATTAAGCTTTGCTAGTCTTGATACCTTTGGAAATGAGATTGTTGAGTCCCCTGTGGCTCACATATTACTACAACACCAGTTGCAGGTACAGGTAAAGGATACTCGACGTGAGCGCGTTGCTTGTTGATTTGGAGTTGCTTCTTCTTCTTCTTCATCATCAATCTAGGATGGGTTCCAGGCCGGCAGCCTGGGATAGCATGGATGGACGTCGTTCTTGTTTTTCTCGTTTGTTTTCGTCCGTAGTCGGACCCTGCTCTTACTCTTGATGATTAAGTAATGTACTCATGTGACTCTGATGAAGCTTGTGGCGAGTGTAAGCCAACTCTGTATATATATCTCCTTTTCAGTACATGTACTTGTAACGATATCCATTCTTGCGACACGACGAGATGCGCTTCTAGCCTTGATGAGGCCTTCGTGCCAAATTGAGGATAGGGTCGCATCTTGGGCGTGACAAGTTGGTATGAGAGCAGTACCGACCTAGGATCCCCCTTGATTGATCGAACATGGCCGAGTCGAGTCTAGTGAAAAACTGCTTTGAGTCTAGTTATATATCGGAGAGTAGGATTTTTTTCTCCTCTTCTATGCTCTAGTGAGGGATCTTGACGTAATAATTTAATTCTACTCCTCTTCTCACTCAAAATTTTTTTAGGATCATGCGGATATTTTTGAGATCTATATGATGCCGATGTGACGGAGTTCTGTCTTGGTGCCTCCTATCTGCTCTAAGTCTCAGGGGAGTTGAGCTCCAGGGGATTCTTGAGCACATCGTTATTATTCAGGTTTCTTAGTATCTCAGAACGAAGGATGTTCGTAATTGCTTCAATACTAGTAGTGGCGAGATAACCCCGATGTCCCCAGTACTGGTGCAGATTGTTCGGGAGTACTGCCATACTTTGTATCGTTGTGATCACGAGGGTCTGTTGTAGATGAAGGTCCGAGATTTTAGTTGTGTGTTGACGGATGTGATACAGGTGATGGGTTAGTATAGGAGTTGTGTGATTATTACTCCTCGTATCCGTGTACCAGATTGCATGACCAGATATTTCGGGAATTAATAGGTGGGAATTCTAGTAGTTGCTTATAGGACAATCTTCTAACAAATGCATGATGTTAGGTTGGGGTTCGACATCTAGTGGATTCGTTTATTCACGGTCGACTTATAGCGGTACACGTTGTGTCTTAAAAAGTCCTTGTAGCTTGCTACGACTCGGGGACGCTTCGTATGTCGGGTGCACTGCCTTGCACTTGATGGCTACTGTAAAATCGAGCCCGTGCGATCCTGTCCACGAAAATATCGGACGAAATCTTTCTCATGAGTTTGTTCTGGCTTGTTTCATAAGCCTCACCCCTCGTTTTGTTGGAATATGGTAATTCAAGTTGCTTCGATGTCAAGAGGTGATTTCAGATCTTTTCTAAGAGGTGTTCTCATATTTTTTTGAGAGTATTAATTCTTTGCTCAATCAATTGTCATATCAATTCTTGTCAACCGGAGTCCTCGTATCAATTCTTTCCAACCGGTGTGTTTCTCTTCAGGTGAATTCAATCCTCTCCAATTTTGCAAGGTCATTCTCTCATTTCTTTCTGGAGTTCATCTCATCTGTACCAAGTTGTCTTTGTTTTTTTTTCCGCCCTCCCGCCCTTTTCTTCAATGTTTCAGTCATCATCCTAGTGCCTTCATATTCAGTGATGCTTCCGCTATCTCTTCTCCCTTTTGTACCCGGTAATTCATTGTGATGATTCTCAGGAGCTTCATGTTCATGCTTATTCAGTTTGTTACTTTTCCGGTGAATTCAATTTAATTATCCGTGATCATTATATCCTGTTCATCCTTGTAATTTTTTCCTATGTTGGAGATTCTTATCAGTCTATCTTGTTTATTGAGTTATCTCTGTTCTATCCGGAGCGTTGAAGATGTCTCAGAGTTTCTTGTTTTCAATTCTGTAATTATTTTGAGGTGCTCAACCTCATCAAGTTTTCATTTCTACCCGTGCAATATCTCTCCTCTATGCAATCTTTTCTAACGGTGGTGTCTTTGAGTGGGCCCATAACCCACAGGTTCTTTCCCAGGATCTTTCCTAGCTCTTTTAATCTTTTCCGAAGATCTATAAATCTTGTCAACTATGACGTAAATATGATTTTCATCAGTCATATGCCTTCTTCAAGATCCATTTGAATTAACTCTCATATTTGGTTCAACCTTTCACTCTTCTTTATTCCGGAGTGTCTCAGTTATCCTTGGTGTTGTTTCTCGTCATCATTCTCAGCTTGCAAATCCAAAGGAGTATTTCTCTCAATCTTCGTCTATTCTCTTGGATATTCATCATTTCAGCTTGGTGCCATCTTCTTAATTGTTGTCAGTCATGAGCAATCCTTTCTCGCTATCCGGTGCATTTCTGAGTTGTTTTCATTCTCGATCCTCCGAAGGCCATCATTTCAGAAGATTCTTCGTTCTCAGCTTTCAGCTTTCATCCTCAATTCTTCTCAATTGTTGTCTCTTCGTTCGTCTCTCAATTATTCTGGCATCTTGTTTAAATTTCTCTCTCAGGTGGATCATGATCTCTTCATTCTCATGTGTCTCCATG
The DNA here is from genome assembly GCF_904849725.1 of Hordeum vulgare subsp. vulgare. Taxonomy (NCBI): domain Eukaryota; kingdom Viridiplantae; phylum Streptophyta; class Magnoliopsida; order Poales; family Poaceae; genus Hordeum; species Hordeum vulgare. Next base: position 396,027,430 of record NC_058522.1, on the reverse strand, counting down.
CTTTCTTGGTATTCCCATTCAATTGTGAATTCTTACCGGCGCTTCCTTCAATTATGCATCAAGTGGTGCTTATCTCTCTCTCTTCAAGATTCTTTCAAGAGGAATAAGCTGTATGCTAAATCCGTTGCTTGTCATCAATTTAATTTGATGAAGGATGAGCATAACATAATTATTATTCTTGTTCTTCCTTCTTCCAAGAGATTTCAATTCTTCTTTCGGAGTGGCTCATGATACCAATTCTTTTCTCAAGTGTGCTTATCTTTTCTTTTCCCGAGTTCCAAGTTTTCTCAAGTATCTCTTTGTAAAGCTTCATCTAAATCTTGGACGTCATAATCGTATTCTTTCTACATTCATGTATTTGCATCATTCATTTGTATATGGTGGTCCTTCATGGTGGTTCATCAAGGTTTCAATTCATTCTCAAGTGCTCTTCAAGATTCCTGTTGGAATACCTCAAGTTTTCTTCTCTCGCATTTCCAAGTGCATTTGTTCTTCCTTTATCCTTTGAGGTGGTATTATAGCATTCTTGTTAGTGTAGGAACCTCGGAGAGATTTCCTTTCAAGAATGAGATTATTAAACCCACCAATCCTATGATCATGTGACATTTTTGAACCCATGATTCTTCATTGAGCTATCTTGGTTTGGATTTCACCTAAAGCTTTTCCTATGGATTGTTGCTATTATGGTGCTAGCCATTAATCCAAGTTCTCAATGTATCCTCTTGGTGTAAGAAATTGTTCATATCTTGTTTCTCCCAATCAACCCTTGTTTCTGTTAGTGGCTGGTTGTCACTTCATTAATTTGAAAGGTTTCCATAAGCCCACTACTATCTTGTTCTTTTCGTTGTTGTTTTTCCAACAACCCCGTGCAATTCTTCTTGCAAGGATGCTTGCCAAGTTCATTTGCGATAATAGTTGTCATTCTCTCTTCATTCTCTTCTTCCATATGAGCTAGTTTCTATTCTATTGTTCCGGAGGCTTTGTGATATTGCTCTTTTGGGTCAATCTTGTTGTTCTACCAAGATCATGGTGTTCCCTTGCTCTATTTAGTTGTCTGTAATGAATATTGTCTATTTCTTCCATCTTATCGAAATTTTTGTCCCATTTTCCTACCGAAGTGCTGCCGAAATTTTCCGTGAATTCTTGCTTCTTTCTCATATCATTTCTCATCGCCTTGCAACCTTCAAGGATCGTCGGTTTCACTCTTTTGTCAAAGAAGTGACTAAGTTTTTACCTCTTGTTCTTTCTCATCCTCTCCCCCCTTTCATTCTTGGATCTCGGGGCGAGATCCTCTTGTAGTGTAGGAGAGTTGTGACAGCCCGAGACCGACATTCCAGAAGATTCCCCTTTATTTCCGTTTCCGTCGTGTGCTTATTTTTAGTTGTTGCATCATCATGTAGTTTTCATCATTGCATCATGCGCATCATCTGCATTGCATCGGCAACTCCGTTGCCGTCAGTTTTCAAAGTTGCATCCGTTGTTAGTTGCCGGTTCTCGTCATTGTTCGTTCTGAGCCCGACCACACATGCACGCGTCCGCGACACCGTCGTAACCCTGTTTTTAAAGCGTGTATAAAACTTTCTCCGATTGAGCTGGAATTTTTCGTGCGGTATTATTTTTATATAGGTAGGCCGCCTATCAAGTTTTGTCGCAATCCGAGACCGTCTGGTACTCGAACGGTCGACCGTAGCGGAACCGTATTCGGTCTACCGTCGGACGTTTTTCGGTGTTTTAAAATCGTGTTGCCGCGCCGCACCGTTTCCCTCTCTTCCCCGGCTAGCCTACTTTACACATTCACTTAGCTGACCCCGCATTCGAGTTCGTACGATTCCGATCGCGTGGGCAAAAACGGGGCCGAATTCGGATAACCCTAGCCCCCCGTTTGTCTATATATAGACCCCCCGTGCCTATTTTTAGACAGCAGCCCCCTGCCTCGTTTTCCGTGCACCCCTCAAACCCTAGCCGCCATCTCCCCCAGCAGCCTCTCTCTCCCACCTCCTGCCGCCGGGCCCGCGGAGCCCGCGTTGGGCCCGCCTGAGCCCATCTGGGCCCAAGGCTCCCACAGCTCCTCCCGAGCACCTCCATGGCAGGCCATTGGTCTGCCTCCCCGTGCTCCCCCGTGCCCTCGCCGGAGCCACCACCGGCCGGAGCCCCGCCTCCCTCGGACCCGCGCCTGCTCGCCTGCTCGCCGCCCCACTCAAGGTGCGCCGCCGCCTCCTTGTGCCTTCCGCCGGCGAGCCTCTCCGCCGAGGCTCTGTCACAGCTGACGCCCGCCGGTCCCGAGCGCCTCCAGCGCCGCCCGCCATCGCCGGTGAGCAGGGCCGTTCAGCCTCACCTCGCCACCCTGCTTCCCGCCGCCAGGAGCCGCGCCACCTCCCCGCGCCGGCAATCCCATCGCCGCCAGGTTCCTCGCTCAATCTAGAACGGCGCCAGATCGGGGAGCGTCCCCCGCTGCGGTTCCTCCCTGGGCCGCCTCGAGACGAGGCCCACGAGCGCAATCAGCGCCCCAGGCCCAGTTGTTGCCTCGATCCGCCTCGCCTCTCCCTCCGCTGGCCCAGTTCGGCCTCCCCTTCGGCCCAGCTCCTCCACTCTAGTGCCCAGGCCAAATCCGACACAAAGGTGAGCCCACACCTCCATCCTTCGCCCGGGTGCATGGTAATTATGTTGCGCGCCTCTGTTAGGCCCATTATGCATAGATTCGGCCCGCGTAATATATTAGGCATTTTCGGAATTATTAAATTCCAGAAAATTGACGAATATTAGAACACGTGTAGTTTTATTTCCGTATGTCGGATAGCGATGTATTGTATATGGATTTCGTGTAGAATTTTGCGTAGATTACGAATTTACAACTTGCATATTTGTTTGACTTAGATTAGCGTGCCATATGCATAGGTTAACGTGCTGTTTCTATAGGATATGTCCCGTAATTATTTTCTGCGCGAGTTTGAATTGCTCGGATGCCGTAGAATAAATGTCCATGTTTTAGGAATCATTTTTGCATGTATTTTAGAGCGGTCATTTGTATTTTTGCGTGTAGGGATTGCCGGTAGTTTATTTTCCCGTATATAAGTTATTTTCCCGCATTTATGTGTGGATTTATTTTGTTGCGCAACCCCATATATTTTATATGATTTCGGGGTGGATTTTTCTGTGCAATTAGTTTTAGCTTTTGAGTAAGTTAGTTCGTGCGATATTTTCCGTGATGCCATTTTGTTTTTTCGTAGGATTTATTCCGTGTTTCGTTTGACGGACTTGTCAACTAGGGAGATGGTCTTGGATGTTTTGTCTAGCCCCTGGTATTTTTGGCTGCAATAGATGTGCATGTTTAGGTGTGGTTTGCTTGCTCTCAAGTTGCTAGAAATACAGCTGATTTGGAGGTGCTGAAATATTTCTAAGTCTGGAATCTGTTATATTTTGTTGTTGTCTTGTCTTGCTTGTGTCTTTTGATCTGTAGCTCTTTTGAGGTTGGTCCAATGGAGTTAGTTGTACCGCTTGTGTTTCTCTAGCATACTGTAAATTTTCATGCCATTTGGAGTCTTGTAGCTTATGGTTTTGCTGCTGTCAATATTGCTTCAGATCGAAAACTGCACTTTCATGAGGTGTAATTTTCACTAAGTCTGAAATAGTGTGTGCGATGCCATTTTGTGTCTTCTTTCCCTAGTGATCCATGATGCCATGCTAGTTGTTGTTAGTTATTTGTAGTAGTGCTTCTTGCCCTCTTTCGTGTCATGCCTTTCTTGAGTATATCGGAGTTGTGTAGCCCGTAGTTGTGTGGCGTAGAAGATGGTATGTGGCTGATTTTGGCAGATTGTAGTGAATTCTTGTTTTGCTCGTAGTTATTGAACCGTAGCTCCGATTTGATCATGTCCTACATGAAACTTGCTTAGAATCTCGTGTAGTTTCATTTTCTCTTGCTGGTTGCATGTGTTGAAGTGCTCGTGACCGTCGTTGCACACATATTGTATTCATGCCATCATATCTTGCGGTGCTTGTTACTTTTGATCCGTAGCTCCGTTAGAGATGATCTCTATGTGTAGATTGCTTGAAATGACGCGTAGAATCACGAGAAACTATTTGTTTTGCTGTTTAACAACTAATTAAATGCATTAGTTCAGATCTGGACAGAATTGTAAATTAACATGTGAGGTCGTTTCGGAGATGCTATATGTCATTTCCGACCTCATTTAAAATGTCTAGATAGGTAGTTTAATTTCCGCTTCACCTCTTGCATGTTTGACAACATTACTATTGCCATGTATTTAATCGGGATAGAACTAAATAATTAACATGGAGTTTCGTCAATATGCAACTCGTTGCATATTGAACTTCACTTAATGTGTAGTGACTGCTTGTGTGATTTGTCATGCCGTGACTTGCGCGTATTCAGCTGCTCTTATATCATATGTGTTGTGCATCGTGTGGTGAATCTCGTGTGATGATTCTTGTTTCCGGTTTGCCTCTTCTCGATAGAGTTCCGCAAGTGTGTCGGACTGTGAGGACCCGTTCGACTACAACGGTTCATCTGCTTCACAGAGTCATTCTTCTTCCAAGCGGGATCTCAGGCAAGATGATCATTTCCCCGGATACCATTACTATCATTGACATGCTAGTTTTATCGTTTCTATCATTATGTCTCATTGCCTACCACATGTTAAATGTCAGCCTCTCAACAATGCCATGAAACCCTCAACCTGTTCAACCTAGCAAACCACTGATTGGCTATGTTACTGCTTGCTTAACCCTGTTGTTAGTGTTGCTAGTTGCAGGTGCATTGCTTCCATGTGAAAACATGGGTTCCTTGTTATATCACCATATTTAATTGCTATTTAATTTAATGCACCTATATACTTGGTAAAAGGTGGAAGGTTCGGCCCTTTTCTAGCCTGGTGTTTTGTTCCACCTTTGCCCCCTTAGTTTCCGGCTACCGGTGTTATGTTCCATAATTGAGCGCTCCTAACACGATCGGGGTTGTTATGGGGACCCCCTTGATAATTCATTTTAGATTAAAGCTGGTCCAGCAAGGCCCATCTTTGGTACTACATTTGCCTAAACACCTAATAAAATTGCATAGGGACTTTCCGGACCCCGAGGATAATTTAATCAACCCCCGGGCCAGTGCTCCTCATGAATGTTGGCCCCACCTGAGCGATGTCCGGCACCCCTCTGGTCATCCGGAGGTTTAGTGATCCCGACGTCTAGCTCATTCGCCGTGTCCTGAGAATGAGGTACGCGACTCCTATCGGGATCGTCGACACGTCGGGCGGCCTTGCTCGATTAGTTTTACCTTTGACGAGATATCTTGTGCATCGGGATTCCGGTGATGCTTTGGGTAATCTCAGAGTTGAGGTTTTCCACTAGGGAATCCGATGAGATCACGAGCTTCATGATTGAGGATTTCTATGCGGCTTGTGGTAATTTGTGATGGACTAGTTGGAGCACCCCTGCAGGGTTAAATCTTTTCAGAAAGCCGTGCCCGCGGTTATGTGGCAATGTGGAAGCTTTGTTTAACACTGGTTCTAGATAACTTGAAGTTAACTTAATTAAAAAATATGCCAACTGTGTGCGTAACCATGACTGTCTCTTTCATGAGTTCTTTCTCCGATCGAGGACACGGTGGGGTTATGTCTGACGTAGGTAGGTGATCAGGATCATTCATTTGATCATCAGTAGACACGTCCGGTATGCGTAGATCTTTCCCCTCTTACTTCTTGTACTCGTAAGTTTAGCTACCAAATATGTGCTTAGCCGCTGCTGCAACCTCACCACTTAACCATACCTCACCCATTAAGCTTTGCTAGTCTTGATACCTTTGGAAATGAGATTGTTGAGTCCCCTGTGGCTCATAGATTACTACAACACCAATTGCAGGTACAGGTAAAGGATACTCGACGCGAGCGCGTTGTTTGTTCATTTGGAGTTGCTTCTTCTTCTTCTTCTTCATCGATCTAGGATGGGTTCCAGGCCGGCAGCCTGGGATAGCAAGGATGGACGTCGTTCTTGTTTTTCTCGTTTGTTTTCGTCCATAGTCGGACCCTCCTCTTACTCTTGATGATTAAGTAATGTACTGATGTGACTCTGACGTAGCTTGTGGTGAGTGTAAGCCAACTCTGTATATATATCTCTCCTTTTCAGTACATGTACTTGTAACGATATCCATTCTTGTGACAGGACGAGATGCGCTTCTATCCCTGACAAGGCCTTCATGCCAAATTGAGGATAGGGTCGCATCTTGGGCGTGACAGAGCGGCGAGACCTTCCCCGAAATCCTACCCCTTCTCTGCAACGGAGAACCTGCTCACTAGCGCCATGCTGAGAGGGTGGAGGGCTCGAGGAAGAAGATGAAGAAGACGAAGGCAATGTGGTCCTTATCACTCTCGCCAGGTTAAATATACAACCGATGGCAGACCCGTGCCCCTCCGTGTTCTTGGGCCCACGTAGTTCATGAGGAAGCGCGCCCACGTGGCGTGCAAAGAGGAGGCATCTCCAAGGAGCAATGATGGCTCGCGCAACACCCGGATGTGGCATCAGTTTGACCAGGCGCGTCTCCGAGCGCCTCGGGAACTTTGAGTGTAGCCGCACGGCTGCGCGACGCGTGTGAAGCTTGGTGCGCGCACATTTAGGGCTCGCGATGCTTCAGGCTGCCCCAAGGCTTCTCCAAGAAGCCAACCTAGGCGCGCCTTGGGCCCGGGGGCTACTGTCGGCGTTCTGGGAATGGGGGTACCAGACCTGCCTGCGTGCAGCCTAGGGCTGGCCCACTTCATCAACCACAAACCAGCGGGCCCAGCACCACTCAAGACAAGGCCCTCGCGAGGGGCCAAGCCTCGCGAGGAAGAACAACATCAAGACCCGCAGGGGGCCTCCCCAGGACCCCTCCGGAGCGGCGGATATTTCGAGGCGAGGTCCGGCCTCAGGATTCAAGGATGATGCAGAGAAAGGACAAGCGAGCAACAGATAGTAGGGCAGCGTAGTTTCCCCTTTAGTGCAAATGGGGCATGCACTACTGGAATTGAGAAATTTTCCATCTGCCATGCCATTGCCGTCTGCTGAGACATGGCAAAGATCCTCTTTGCCGTCAGCTGGCACAAAGCAGACGGCAAAGAGGTTGCTGATGGCAAAGGTTTTATTTGCCGTCGGCCACCTCTTTGCCGCTGACGCATGGCAAAGGCCCCAGAGGCGGACGAAAGAGAACCCAGACGGCAAAGGGGCGCCACCCTAACGGCCGAAGCCCGCCCCACCCCATCCACCCCTTTGCCGTCTGCCTCCCAGCTTCTGCAGACGGCAAAGGGGGGCTCCCCTAACGACACCCAGCCCCCACCCCCGCTCCCCTAACGGCATGCTCCAGCCCCGCTCCCCTCGATCTCGCGCGCGCCCCTGCCCACTACAGCGCCGCCGCCACCACCCCCTTCACTGCTCCGGCCCACCGCCGCCGCCCACGACCGGAGCTCCCCGCTCCCCTCCTCCCCGCGTCCCTCCTCCCTGCGGCCCTCCTCCCCGCGGCCCTCCTCCCCGCTGCCCACGACCGGAGCTCCCCACTCCCGTCCTCCCCGCAAAGGGGCGTCACCCTCACGGCCGGAGCTCGCCCTCCCCTCCTCCCCGCGCACGTCCTCCCCACGCCCCTCCTCCCCGCCGCCCAGGGCCGGAGCTCACCCTCCCCTCCTCCCACTGCCCTCCTCCCGCTGCAGGTAAGTTTTTTTTCTTTTTTTCTTTATTTCCTGTTTTTTCTTTTAAACTACTAGATAGTATATAGTATAGACATATAGTGTGTCAGTTAAATGACACTTTTGATTTTACATACACAATAGATAGTATATAGTATAGACATATAGTGTGTCATTTATTTAGGCTTCACATGTCATGTTTAGGCTTCACATGATTCTTTTTCTTCTCAAAAATATGCCTGAATGACTATGAACAGACAATAATCGTGCCGCCGTACTCGTAAACCAGCGCTAATCATCATGGAGAGAAAAGTACACACAGTAATATCACTAAAAAATTGAAACCAAGCTGACCAAAACATTCGGTAATGTGGTGTTCCAATTGTCAGGAGATAATCTCTGGTGTACTTTTATGTTCAAAAGAATCATTTTCATCATCTACCATCTTAACCTTGTAGACCAAGCACCCGGATTAGCTCATCTCGCGTCAAACAGAATAAACCATTATCATCGTCTAGCATCATAGATGGTAGTTCCAATATATATTTTCCAATGAACTCTAGCCTGGAAACGATCAACTACATCAGAATATCCTACTCTTACTAACCAAGATCAGAATATCGTCCAAACCAACATCTTAACTTCTCAATGGTGAAAATAAAAGAGAAATATGGACAAATTCAAGCATGAAGAAACTGGACTACATAATAAAGGCCTCCAAGTTAGTAGTACCTATGAACAGATGACTGAAAATATTAAGAGGTTGTCACAATGAAAAATATGAAAGATAATAAATAAAAAAGAAAGGTTGCAGCAACAGCATTAGAAAAAGTAGATAGAGAAGAAAACAATAGATAGAAAAAAACTTAGAAGAAAATAAGAGAATAATAAACTAGAAGAAAAAGGAAGAAGAAGAAGAAGAAGAAGAAAGAGGAAAGGAGGAGAAAGATAAAAGAAAGAAGAAGAGGAGGAGGAGGAGGAGGAGAAAGAAGAAGAAGAATAATAATATGATGATCAAGAAGAAGAAGAAGAAGAGGAGCGAGGAGAAGAAGAAAGAAAAGGACCCCGACCCCCGACCCCCGGCCCACGACCCCCGATGCCCGACGCCACCAACCCCCGACCCTCGACTCCCGACCTCCGACGCCCGACACCACTGACCCCCGACCCCCGACTCCCGACCCCCGACTCCACTAACCCCCGACCCCCGATGGCCGACGCCATTGACCCTCGACTACAGAAGCCACTGACTCTCAACCCTCGACCCCCGACGCCCGACGCCACTGACCCTCGACTCCCGACGCCAGTGACCCTCGACACCCAAGTCCCGACGCCCCTGACCCTCGACCCCCGGCCCCTACCCCCGACCCCCGACACCATTGACCCCCAACCCCCGACCCCCGACACCTCTTCGCCCTCTTGTTGACGAAAGAGACCCCAACCCCCGACGCCAGTGATCCTCGACCCCCGACAACACTAACCCCCGACCACAGACACAACTAACCCCCAACCGCCGACGCCACCGACACCCGACACCACCGACCATCGACGCCACTAAGCCAACGGGGTCATAATTTTGTAAATTATGAGTTAGGTCACATTTTTTCCGATTATGTTAATTATAAAAACATCATATTTGTGTTGATCGGGTGAATTTCAATGTGCAGTTGTTCGACGACCTCCACGTGCGTTGGATGAGCTCCGCCCTTGCGTTTGTTGGTGAGCACAAATGACTTCTCCTCCTACCCCCTTAATTTGCTCTGTCCCGGTCTTCGTGCTGATGAAACTTGCTAGCTATAGGTTTCTTCAATCATGAGTATGCGTGACCAGTATGCGTCTCCCGTTCGAAAGGGCGACATCTATAAATATGCATTTCTTTGCATATTTATAACCGCCATCCTTTCGAATTGTCCAACATTATCCATGGACAGCCCGAGTATGTGTAGATTGGGTTTGTTTTCCCGTATGCTGTGCTCCGGATCCGATGCGGAATTTCGTTAGTGCCTCCCCTGTTGTTCTCCGGGTACACATCCTCTATGCTTATTGCCAAGACGTGTATCAGGAGAACAGTGGGGAGGTGCTGCCGAAATTCTGCATCGCATCTGGAGCACAGCGTGGGAAAACGAACCCAGTCTACACATACTCGGGTGGGATTAGGACCTATCTTTACCTATTAGCGTGTAGGTTGCATGGACGTAATAAAACTGACAAACTTGATTAGCGTACGTATATAGATGATGAATTATATATTTATTTTTTGTGCCCCCATAGGTAGCTAGGCAACATGAGTGATCGTGCTTGGATGTACACTGGTCACCCTAGTCAGAAAGACATGACGCATGAATGGTTAACAAAAACCAGGGGGTTTGTGAGAGCCGCATTTGCAAATGGCCAGCATAAAACATGGTGCCCCTATCCCAACTGCGACAACTGGAAAAAGCAGACAGAGTTTGAAATGGGTAAACACCTGCAGAAGTGGGGATTTACGCCTAATTATACGGTGTGTACTTTCCATGGTGAGTCTGACCAACGTGCCAGAGCTGAGGTGATTCGTCGTCGCACCCACGAGCATGGTACCGGGATTGAAGACATGGTGCAAGACTTTGATGATGCTCGTGATTCAGACGATTAGATGGAGGAATCTGCAAAGCCCTTCTATGAAATGCTGGAGTCTTCAAAACGTCCTCTCCACGAGCAGACTGAGCTTTGTCAGCTGGATGCCATCGCGCAAGTAATGGCTCTGAAGGCTCAATTCAACCTAGGCAGAGAATGCTACGACGCGATGATGACAATATTTGGACGCTTTCTACCCAAAGGCCATGTACTGCCTGCAAACCTGCACCAGTCAGAGAAAATCCTCCGTGTACTTAAGATGCCCCATGAGAAGATACATGCCTGTGAGAATGGATGTGCCTTATTTAGGCTTGAGTATGCGGCCTTGAACTATTGCCCCATTTGCAATTCTTCCAGGTATATTGTGGTAGACAATGGCATGGGTGAGAAGAATCAGACCAAAATCCCCATTAGGGTTCTTCGATATCTGCCAATCGTACCAAGACTTCAACGTCTTTTCATGGTCGAAAAGACGGCCAGACAGATGACATGGCACAAATTGGGCAAAAGAACCGAACTAGCTGCGGATGGGAACAAGATGCTGGTACACACTTTAGATGGTTTTGCGTGGAGGCACTTCGATGCATTACATAAGGATAAATCGGAAGATCCAAGGCAACCTAGAGTTGCCATCAGCAAGGATGGGTTCAATGTGTATGGTATGACGGCAGCACAATACAGTTGTTGGCCTGTATTTGTCATTCCACTAAATTTGCCACCCGGAGAGATTATGAAAAGAAAGAACATTTTCCTGACGTTGATAATTCCAGGGCCCAACTATCCGGGGAAGAATATGAATGTGTACATGCAGCCGCTTAAGGATGAGTTGCAAGAAGCCTGGGATAATGGGATCAAGACCTACGACGCGGCTACCAAAACAAATTTCAAAATGCATGTGTGGTACATGTACTCGACGCATGATTATCCGGCGTTTGCGCTATTCGCTGGCTGGTGTGTGCATGGAAGGTTCCCGTGCACCACATGCAAGGCAGCTCTTCAGTTCCGTTGGCTGCAGGCTGGTCGCAAGTATTCTTGCTTGGACATGCATAGACAATTCCTAGATCCTGACCATAAGTTCAGAAAAGACAAGAAGAATTTCTTCAAAGGTAGAGTTGTCAAAAATACTGCACTAGCTACGTTGACCGGCCAACAGACCCTTGATCAGTTAAACGCTCTCGAGCCTGATCCTTTGCGTCCAGGATACTTCAAAGGGTATAATACGGAACACGCCTGGACTCACAAGTCATGCTTATGGGATCTCCCTTACTTCAAAGACCTCCTTTGCCCACAAACATTGACGTGATGCACATTGAAAAGAATATTGCGGAGGCCATTTTTGCTACATTTTTCGGCATAGAGGGGAAGTCAAAAGATAATCCTAAGGCTAGAATCGACCTGGAGGCTCTATGTGATAGACCGTTGCAAAACTTGCGACAACGGAAAGGAAAGCAAAGCATAGCGAAGCCAAAGGCATGGTTCAATCTTGAAAGGCCAGCTATGAGGGAAATGCTATTGTGGGTGAAAATGCGGTTGATGTTCCCCGATGGGTATACTGCGAATATAAAGAGGGGAGCGAGTCTTGAGAAATTGAAAATATTTGGGCTCAAGAGTCATGATTGACACATATGGATTGAGCGGGTAATGCCGGTGATGTTGCGTGGCTTTATCCCTGAGGATGAATGGCTAGTACTGACAGAGCTGAGCTATTTCTTCCGTTCTCTTTGTGCGAAAGAACTATTGCCTCGCGTGCTAGATGAAATGGAAGAGTTGCGCCGGAGTTGATCTGCAAATTAGAAAATATCTTTCCAGCGGGCTTCTTTAATCCAATGCAACATTTGATTTTGCATCTCCCGACCGAGGCAAGAATGGGGGGCCCGTTCAAAATCGATGGTGCTACTCAACTGAGAGGATGCAGAAGACGCTTCGAGCTAAGTGTAAAAATAAACGTAGAATTGAAGCATCGATGGCCGAGGCATTCATTACTGAGGAGGCGGCAAACTTCGTGACAGCACACTACGAAGCCAAAAATCATCATTTGCATAACCCGAAGCCTCGGTACAATGATGGCAATCGAAAAAAAGTTCGATCCAACCTCAGCCTATTCAAAGGTAAGCTCGCACCATCCGGTGCTTCGAAAGGGAAATCGTTGGATGTCGAAGAATGGTGGACCATTTCATTGTATATCTTCACCAACCTAACAGAAGTGCGGCCGTACATCGAGTAAGTTCTTGGTAATTTATTGTTCTGCAACTTCTAATTGCTTTGAACTACTCTTATTCCCGGATATTTGATATAATCGATACGTTGCCGAATTCTCGGATGGAGCGGTCATCGAAAAGGATTCCGTCGAAGAGTATGAGCTTCTCGCAAAGCATGGAGGCGACTATCCCGGTTTCATCTCTTGGTTCAAACAAAGGGTAATTTATTACCATTAAGGGCCCATTTGATTTATTGGTCTAATTTGCGGCTAACGCATCCATTCTTTCGTATTAAACTTGTCGGCTGATGCAGAGTCTATGGACGCCGAGTTGAGACAAGTCGCTAATGGTTTTGACTATAAGGTCTGTTCATTTGACAAATACAACATCAACGGGTATCACTTTCGTACCTTTGGCAAAGAGCTATCTATGCCCGACCTAAAGACTACAAATTGTTCTGTCTCTGCTATCGGCGAAGGACACACTGGGTATTATGGAAGAGTTGAAGCAATTTATGAACTTCTATTCTATGGTGAAAACCCAACGACCGTCGTGGTCTTCAAATGTTATTGGTTTGAGCCGAGGGAGACTAGAAGGACTCATGAACATATAGGACTAGTCGAAATCAACCAAAACACCCACTTAGATGTTCCCGATGTCTATATTACGGCTCAACAGGCGACACAAGTTTTCTATCTACCGTGGGCCTGCCAAACTGATCCAAATCTCAAAGGTTGGGATGTCGTTTATGAAGTGCCACCACATTTTAGACCACCTACCCTCAATGAAGAGGATTACGAACCTCACATTAACCCAGACACATATGAAGGAGAATTATTCCAAGAAACACGTATGTCCAAGAAACGTTTCAAGAACCGCTCTACTTCACCCCAGAACATTGAAGTAGACAGCGACAGTGAATCCGTCTTAACCCCTGAGCCCGAACAGGAAGAGCTGGAAGAAGAAGAGGTTACTGCTGCGGATGACCTGTCACTTCTTGACCGATTACATAATGGTGGCCTTCCACATGTTCTTCGTGATAGTAATGATGATGATGCATTTATTGATGATAGTGATGATCATAATGCATTTATTGACCCCGAAGCATATATAGACGTGGACGATTGTTATTAGTTCATGTCAGGTATTCAACTATTATACTATATATAAATTTTGAGTTCATGTCAGGTATTCAATTTTTATTAGTCATGTTGGTATTTATGACGATGATACACTTAAATTATATACATTTTATTACTCCTGTTGGTATTTATGTTGTACTAATTTCATTTACTCTTTATCATGACAGGTGTTGAAAGATGGTGGGAAAAGGTCGAAAGCACTCCGCGGCTGCTTCTTCGTCGGCGGGTGATGGGATGGGTACTTCCATTCCTGCCTCGCCTCTTCGGAGAGTGTTGCTCTCTACTTTGCAAGGAGTGCCCCCCGTGAGAGGAGGTCGACCCCCCGCGAAGCCGAGAGGCACTAAAGGTGCATGTTGTATTCATGTTGGTATTTATGTTGTACTCATGTTGTATGCATGTTGGTATTTATATACATTTTATTACTCATGTTGGTATTTATGTTGTACTAAAGGTACACGTGGCCGCGGGAGAGGTAGGGCTACACGGTCTCCGCCACCAACCCAAGCTGATTCACCTAAGCACAGGACTTCTAGGGTGGAGTCGTCTGAGGTGGAGGCTACACGGTCTCCGGTTCACGAGCCTCGGGTCGACGAGCCTCAGATCGACGAGCCTTCGACCCATGAGACTCGTGTCCCAGAGGCTTCCTTCCAGGCGACTCCGGAGCAAAGCAGGGATGAGGGTACGTCCCAAGAGATCCAGTGGGTTCCTGGACTAAGCCAAGTGGCCATGCTGGTAACGACGAGGAGCTCGGTGAGGGGGCTACCGTCTACCAGCGTGGTAGCTCGGGGCTCCCGCTCGTGCCAGCGACACCCGAGCAGAGGTGGTCGATTAGGCCAAATGGGGACAAGTAAGTTAATTTACTCGTATTTAACTTCTCCTTCTCCTCCTCCTCCTCCTTCTTTTACTTCTTCTTCTCTTTCTCTTCTTCTACGTAGCTTAGACTCATCGAAGAAAGCCTAAATTGGCTAATTATCCATCTAAATGACATAATTAGTTTAGTTAGCTCCAAAATGACCTATTTAATAAAAAAATGACCTATACTTGGCTAATTATCCTACGAAATGACATAATTAGCTCCAAAAAGGCATTCTTAGCCAACTTAGCCCGAAGAAGGGGACAAGAGGACAAGAAAGAGGAAAAATGAAAGGAAGGAAGAAGAAGAAGAGGAGAAGAAGAAGAAGGAGAGGGATGAGGATAAGAAGAAGGAGAAGGAGGAGAAGAAGGAGAAGGAGCTCCTCCTTCTCCTTCTTCTTCCTCCTTCTTCCTCCTTCTCCTTCTCCTTCTTCTTTTCTTCTTCTTCTCCTCTTCCTTCTCCTTCTCCTCCTCCTCCTCCTTCTTTTACTTCTTCTTCTATTTCTCTTGTTCTACGTAGCTTAGACTCATCCAAGAAAGCCTAAATTGGCTAATTATCCATCTAAATGACATAATTAGTTTAGTTAGCTCCAAAATGACCTATTTAAAAAAATGACCTATACTTGGCTAATTATCTTACGAAATGACATAATGAGCTCCAAAAAGGCATTCTTAGCCAACTTAGCCCGAAGAAGGGGACAAGAGGAGAAGAAAGAGGAAAAATTAAAGGAAGGAAGGAGAAGAAGAGGAGAAGAAGAAGAAGGAGAGGGAGGAGGATAATAAGAAGGAGAAGAAGGAGGAGAAGAAGGAGAAGGAGCTCCTCCTTCTCCTTCTTCTTCCTCCTTCTTCCTCCTTCTCCTTCTCCTTCTTCTTTTCTTCTTCTTCACCTCTTCCTTCTCCTTCTCCTCCTCCTCCTCCTCCTCCTTCTTTTACTTCTTCTTCTCTCTCTCTTCTTCTACGTAGCTTAGACTCATCCAACAAAGCCTAAATTGGCTAATTATCCATCTAAATGACATAATTAGCTTAGTTAGCTCCTAAATGGTCTATTTAATAAAACATGACCTATATTTAGCTAATTATCCTCGAAATGACATAATTAGCTCCAAAAAGGCATTCTTAGCCAATTTAGCCCGAAGAAGGGGACGAGAGGCGAAGAAAGAGGAAAAATGAAAGGAAGGAAGAAGAAGAAGAGGAGAAGAAGAAGAAGGAGAGGGAGGAGGATAAGAAGAAGGAGAAGAAGGAGGAGAAGAACGAGAAGGCGCTCCTCCTTCTTCCTCCTTCTTCCTCCTTCTCCTTCTCCTTCTTGTTTTCTTCTTCTTCTCCTCTTCCTTATCCTTCTCCTCCTCCTCCTCCTCCTCCTTCTTTTAGTTCTTCTTCTCTTTCTCTTCTTCTACGTAGCTTAGACTCATCCAAGAAAGCCTAAATTGGCTAATTATCCATCTAAATGACATAATTAGCTTAGTTAGCTCCAAAATGACCTATTTAATAAAAAATGACCTATACTTAGCTAATTATCCTCGAAATGACATAATTAGCTCAAAAAAGGCATTCTTAGCCAATTTAGCCCGAAGAAGGGGACGAGAGTAGAAGAAAGAGGAAAAACGAAAGGAAGGAAGAAGAAGAAGAGGAGAAGAAGAAGAAGGAGAGGGAGGAGGATAAGAAGGAGGAAAAAGAATAAGAAGGAGGAGAAGGAACTCCTCCTTCTCCTTCTTTTTCCTCCTTCTTCCTCCTTCTCCTTCTCCTTCTTCTTTTCTTCTTCTTCTCCTCTTCCTTCTCCTTCTCCTCCTCCTCCTCCTCTTCCTTCTTTTAGTTCTTCTTCTCTTTCTCTTCTTCTACGTAGCTTAGACTCATCCAAGAAAGCCTAAATTGGCTAATTATCCATCTAAATGACATAATTAGCTTAGTTAGCTCCAAAATGACCTATTTAATAAAAAATGACCTATACTTAGCTAATTATCCTCGAAATGACATAATTAGCTCCAAAAAGGCATTCTTAGCCAATTTAGCCCGAAGAAGGGGAGGAGAGTAGGAGAAAGAGGAAAAACGAAAGGAAGGAAGAAGAAGAAGAGGAGAAGAAGAAGAAGGAGAGGGAGGAGGATAAGAAGGAGGAAAGAAGGAGAAGGAGGAGAAGGAACTCCTCCTTCTCCTTCTTTTTCCTCCTTCTTCCTCCTTCTCCTTCTCCTTCTTCTTTTCTTCTTCTTCTCCTCTTCCTTCTCCTTCTCCTCCTCCTCCTCCCCCTCCTCCTGCTTTTACTTCTTCTTCTCTTTCTCTTCTTCTACGTAGCTTAGACTCATCCAACAAAGCCTAAATTGGCTAATTATCCATCTAAATGACATAATTAGCTTAATTAGCTCCTAAATGGTCTATTTAATAAAACATGACCTATACTTAGCTAATTATCCTCGAAATGACATAATTAGCTCCAAAAAGGCATTCTTAGCCAATTTAGCCCGAAGAAGGGGACGAGAGGCGAAGAAAGAGGAAAAATGAAAGGAAGGAAGAAGAAGAAGAGGAGAAGAAGAAGAAGGAGAGGGAGGAGGATAAGAAGAAGGAGAAGAAGGAGGAGAAGAACGAGAAGGCGCTCCTCCTTCTTCCTCCTGCTACCTCCTTCTCCTTCTCCTTCTTCTTTTCTTCTTCTTCTCCTCTTCCTTATCCTTCTCCTCCTCCTCCTCCTCCTCCTTCTTTTAGTTCTTCTTCTCTTTCTCTTCTTCTACGTAGCTTAGACTCATCCAAGAAAGCCTAAATTGGCTAATTATCCATCTAAATGACATAATTAGCTTAGTTAGCTCCAAAATGACCTATTTAATAAAAAATGACCTATACTTAGCTAATTATCCTCGAAATGACATAATTAGCTCCAAAAAGGCATTCTTAGCCAATTTAGCCCGAAGAAGGGGACGAGAGTAGAAGAAAGAGGAAAAACGAAAGGAAGGAAGAAGAAGAAGAGGAGAAGAAGAAGAAGGAGAGGGAGGAGGATAAGAAGGAGGAAAAAGAATGAGAAGGAGGAGAAGGAACTCCTCCTTCTCCTTCTTTTTCCTCCTTCTTCCTCCTTCTCCTTCTCCTTCTTCTTTTCTTCTTCTTCTCCTCTTCCTTCTCCTTCTCCTCCTCCTCCTCCTCCTCCTCCTTCTTTTACTTCTTCTTCTCTTTCTCTTCTTCTACGTAGCTTAGGCTCATCCAACAAAGCCTAAATTGGCTAATTATCCATCTAAATGACATAATTAGCTTAGTTAGCTCCTAAATGGTCTATTTAATAAAACATGACCTATACTTAGCTAATTATCCTCGAAATGACATAATTAGCTCCAAAAAGGCATTCTTAGCCAATTTAGCCCGAAGAAGGGGACGAGAGGAGAAGAAAGAGGAAAAATGAAAGGAAGGAAGAAGAAGAAGAGGAGAAGAAGAAGGAGAGGGAGGAGGATAAGAAGAAGGAGAAGAAGGAGGAGAAGAACGAGAAGGAGCTCCTCCTTCTTCCTCCTTCTTCCTCCTTCTCCTTCTCCTTCTTCTTTTCTTCTTCTTCTCCTCTTCCTTCTCCTTCTCCTCCTCCTCCGCCTCCTCCTTCTTTTAGTTCTTATTCTCTTTCTCTTCTTCTATGTAGCTTAGACTCATCCAAGAAAGACTAAATTGGCTAATTATCCATCTAAATGACATAATTAGCTTAGTTAGCTCCAAAATGACCTATTTAATAAAAAATGACCTATACTTAGCTAATTATCCTCGAAATGACATAATTAGCTCCAAAAAGGCATTCTTAGCCAATTTAGCCCGAAGAAGAGGACGAGAGTAGTAGAAAGAGGAAAAACGAAAGGAAGGAAGAAGAAGAAGAGGAGAAGAAGAAGAAGGAGAGGGAGGAGGATAAGAAGGAGGAAAAAGAAGGAGAAGGAGGAGAAGGAACTCCTCCTTCTCCTTCTTTTTCCTCCTTCTTCCTCCTTCTCCTTCTCCTTCTTCTTTTCTTCTTCTTCTCCTCTTCCTTCTCCTTCTCCTCCTCCTCCTCCCCCTCCTCCTGCTTTTACTTCTTCTTCTCTTTCTCTTCTTCTACGTAGCTTAGACTCATCCAACAAAGCCTAAATTGGCTAATTATCCATCTAAATGACATAATTAGCTTAGTTAGCTCCTAAATGGTCTATTTAATAAAACATGACCTATACTTAGCTAATTATCCTCGAAATGACATAATTAGCTCCAAAAAGGCATTCTTAGCCAATTTAGCCCGAAGAAGGGGACGAGAGGCGAAGAAAGAGGAAAAATGAATTGAAGGAAGAAGAAGAAGAGGAGAAGAAGAAGAAGGAGAGGGAGGAGGATAAGAAGAAGGAGAAGAAGGAGGAGAAGAAAGAGAAGGCGCTCCTCCTTCTTCCTCCTTCTTCCTCCTTCTCCTTCTCCTTCTTCTTTTCTTCTTCTTTTCTTCTTCTTCTCCTCTTCCTTATCCTTCTCCTCCTCCTCCTCCTCCTCCTCCTTCTTTTAGTTCTTCTTCTCTTTCTCTTCTTCTACGTAGCTTAGACTCATCCAAGAAAGCCTAAATTGGCTAATTATCCATCTAAATGACATAATTAGCTTAGTTAGCTCCAAAATGACCTATTTAATAAAAAATGACCTATACTTAGCTAATTATCCTCGAAATGACATAATTAGCTCCAAAAAGGCATTCTTAGCCAATTTAGCCCGAAGAAGGGGACGAGAGTAGAAGAAAGAGGAAAAACGAAAGGAAGGAAGAAGAAGAAGAGGAGAAGAAGAAGAAGGAGAGGGAGGAGGATAAGAAGGAGGAAAAAGAATGAGAAGGAGGAGAAGGAACTCCTCCCTCTCCTTCTTTTTCCTCCTTCTTCCTCCTTCTCCTTCTCCTTCTTCTTTTCTTCTTCTTCTCCTCTTCCTTCTCCTTCTCCTCCTCCTCCTCCTCCTCCTTCTTTTACTTCTTCTTCTCTTTCTCTTCTTCTACGTAGCTTAGGCTCATCCAACAAAGCCTAAATTGGCTAATTATCCATCTAAATGACATAATTAGCTTAGTTAGCTCCTAAATGGTCTATTTAATAAAACATGACCTATACTTAGCTAATTATCCTCGAAATGACATAATTAGCTCCAAAAAGGCATTCTTAGCCAATTTAGCCCGAAGAAGGGGACGAGAGGAGAAGAAAGAGGAAAAATGAAAGGAAGGAAGAAGAAGAAGAGGAGAAGAAGAAGGAGAGGGAGGAGGATAAGAAGAAGGAGAAGAAGGAGGAGAAGAACGAGAAGGAGCTCCTCCTTCTTCCTCCTTCTTCCTCCTTCTCCTTCTCCTTCTTCTTTTCTTCTTCTTCTCCTCTTCCTTCTCCTTCTCCTCCTCCTCCGCCTCCTCCTTCTTTTTGTTCTTCTTCTCTTTCTCTTCTTCTACGTAGCTTAGACTCATCCAAGAAAGCCTAAATTGGCTAATTATCCATCTAAATGACATAATTAGCTTAGTTAGCTCCAAAATGACCTATTTAATAAAAAATGACCTATACTTAGCTAATTATCCTCGAAATGACATAATTAGCTCCAAAAAGGCATTCTTAGCCAATTTAGCCCGAAGAAGGGGACGAGAGTAGAAGAAAGAGGAAAAACGAAAGGAAGGAAGAAGAAGAAGAGGAGAAGAAGAAGGAGAGGGAGGAGGATAAGAAGGAGGAAAAAGAATGAGAAGGAGGAGAAGGAACTCCTCCTTCTCCTTCTTTTTCCTCCTTCTTCCTCCTTCTCCTTCTCCTTCTTCTTTTCTTCTTCTTCTCCTCTTCCTTCTCCTTCTCCTCCTCCTCCTCCTCCTCCTCCTACTTTTACTTCTTCTTCTCTTTCTCTTCTTCTACATAGCTTAGGCTCATCCAACAAAGCCTAAATTGGCTAATTATCCATCTAAATGACATAATTAGCTTAGTTAGCTCCTAAATGGTCTATTTAATAAAACATGACCTATACTTAGCTAATTATCCTCGAAATGACATAATTAGCTCCAAAAAGGCATTCTTAGCCAATTTAGCCCGAAGAAGGGGACGAGAGGAGAAGAAAGAGGAAAAATGAAAGGAAGGAAGAAGAAGAAGAGGAGAAGAAGAAGGAGAGGGAGGAGGATAAGAAGAAGGAGAAGAAGGAGGAGAAGAAGGAGAAGGAGCTCCTCCTTCTTCCTCCTTCTTCCTCCTTCTCCTTCTCCTTCTTATTTTCTTCTTCTTCTCCTCTTCCTTCTCCTTCTCCTCCTCCTCCGCCTCCTCCTTCTTTTAGTTCTTCTTCTCTTTCTCTTCTTCTACGTAGCTTAGACTCATCCAAGAAAGCCTAAATTGGCTAATTATCCATCTAAATGACATAATTAGCTTAGTTAGCTCCAAAATGACCTATTTAATAAAAAATGACCTATACTTAGCTAATTATAATCGAAATGACATAATTAGCTCCAAAAAGGCATTCTTAGCCAATTTAGCCCGAAGAAGGGGACGAGAGTAGAAGAAAGAGGAAAAACGAAAGGAAGGAAGAAGAAGAAGAGGAGAAGAAGAAGAAGGAGAGGGAGGAGGATAAGAAGGAGGAAAAAGAAGGAGAAGGATACTCCTCCTTCTCCTTCTTTTTCCTCCTTCTTCCTCCTTCTCCTTCTCCTTCTTCTTTTCTTCTTCTTCTCCTCTTACTTCTCCTTCTCCTCCTCCTCCTCCCCCTCCTCCTGCTTTTACTTCTTCTTCTCTTTCTCTTCTTCTACGTAGCTTAGGCTCATCCAACAAAGCCTAAATTGGCTAATTATCCATCTAAATGACATAATTAGCTTAGTTAGCTCCTAAATGGTCTATTTAATAAAACATGACCTATACTTAGCTAATTATCCTCGAAATGACATAATTAGCTCCAAAAAGGCATTCTTAGCCAATTTAGCCCGAAGAAGGGGACGAGAGGAGAAGAAAGAGGAAAAATGAAAGGAAGGAAGAAGAAGAAGAGGAGAAGAAGAAGGAGAGGGAGGAGGATAAGAAGAAGGAGAAGAAGGAGGAGAAGAACGAGAAGGAGCTCCTCCTTCTTCCTCCTTCTTCCTCCTTCTCCTTCTCCTTCTTCTTTTCTTCTTCTTCTCCTCTTCCTTCTCCTTCTCCTCCTCCTCCGCCTCCTCCTTCTTTTAGTTCTTATTCTCTTTCTCTTCTTCTATGTAGCTTAGACTCATCCAAGAAAGACTAAATTGGCTAATTATCCATCTAAATGACATAATTAGCTTAGTTAGCTCCAAAATGACCTATTTAATAAAAAATGACCTATACTTAGCTAATTATCCTCGAAATGACATAATTAGCTCCAAAAAGGCATTCTTAGCCAATTTAGCCCGAAGAAGAGGACGAGAGTAGTAGAAAGAGGAAAAACGAAAGGAAGGAAGAAGAAGAAGAGGAGAAGAAGAAGAAGGAGAGGGAGGAGGATAAGAAGGAGGAAAAAGAAGGAGAAGGAGGAGAAGGAACTCCTCCTTCTCCTTCTTTTTCCTCCTTCTTCCTCCTTCTCCTTCTCCTTCTTCTTTTCTTCTTCTTCTCCTCTTCCTTCTCCTTCTCCTGCTCCTCCTCCCCCTCCTCCTGCTTTTACTTCTTCTTCTCTTTCTCTTCTTCTACGTAGCTTAGACTCATCCAACAAAGCCTAAATTGGCTAATTATCCATCTAAATGACATAATTAGCTTAGTTAGCTCCTAAATGGTCTATTTAATAAAACATGACCTATACTTAGCTAATTATCCTCGAAATGACATAATTAGCTCCAAAAAGGCATTCTTAGCCAATTTAGCCCGAAGAAGGGGACGAGAGGCGAAGAAAGAGGAAAAATGAATTGAAGGAAGAAGAAGAAGAGGAGAAGAAGAAGAAGGAGAGGGAGGAGGATAAGAAGAAGGAGAAGAAGGAGGAGAAGAAAGAGAAGGCGCTCCTCCTTCTTCCTCCTTCTTCCTCCTTCTCCTTCTCCTTCTTCTTTTCTTCTTCTTCTCCTCTTCCTTATCCTTCTCCTCCTCCTCCTCCTCCTCCTCCTTCTTTTAGTTCTTCTTCTCTTTCTCTTCTTCTACGTAGCTTAGACTCATCCAAGAAAGCCTAAATTGGCTAATTATCCATCTAAATGACATAATTAGCTTAGTTAGCTCCAAAATGACCTATTTAATAAAAAATGACCTATACTTAGCTAATTATCCTCGAAATGACATAATTAGCTCCAAAAAGGCATTCTTAGCCAATTTAGCCCGAAGAAGGGGACGAGAGTAGAAGAAAGAGGAAAAACGAAAGGAAGGAAGAAGAAGAAGAGGAGAAGAAGAAGAAGGAGAGGGAGGAGGATAAGAAGGAGGAAAAAGAATGAGAAGGAGGAGAAGGAACTCCTCCCTCTCCTTCTTTTTCCTCCTTCTTCCTCCTTCTCCTTCTCCTTCTTCTTTTCTTCTTCTTCTCCTCTTCCTTCTCCTTCTCCTCCTCCTCCTCCTCCTCCTTCTTTTACTTCTTCTTCTCTTTCTCTTCTTCTACGTAGCTTAGGCTCATCCAACAAAGCCTAAATTGGCTAATTATCCATCTAAATGACATAATTAGCTTAGTTAGCTCCTAAATGGTCTATTTAATAAAACATGACCTATACTTAGCTAATTATCCTCGAAATGACATAATTAGCTCCAAAAAGGCATTCTTAGCCAATTTAGCCCGAAGAAGGGGACGAGAGGAGAAGAAAGAGGAAAAATGAAAGGAAGGAAGAAGAAGAAGAGGAGAAGAAGAAGGAGAGGGAGGAGGATAAGAAGAAGGAGAAGAAGGAGGAGAAGAACGAGAAGGAGCTCCTCCTTCTTCCTCCTTCTTCCTCCTTCTCCTTCTCCTTCTTCTTTTCTTCTTCTTCTCCTCTTCCTTCTCCTTCTCCTCCTCCTCCGCCTCCTCCTTCTTTTAGTTCTTCTTCTCTTTCTCTTCTTCTACGTAGCTTAGACTCATCCAAGAAAGCCTAAATTGGCTAATTATCCATCTAAATGACATAATTAGCTTAGTTAGCTCCAAAATGACCTATTTAATAAAAAATGACCTATACTTAGCTAATTATCCTCGAAATGACATAATTAGCTCCAAAAAGGCATTCTTAGCCAATTTAGCCCGAAGAAGGGGACGAGAGTAGAAGAAAGAGGAAAAACGAAAGGAAGGAAGAAGAAGAAGAGGAGAAGAAGAAGAAGGAGAGGGAGGAGGATAAGAAGGAGGAAAAAGAATGAGAAGGAGGAGAAGGAACTCCTCCTTCTCCTTCTTTTTCCTCCTTCTTCCTCCTTCTCCTTCTCCTTCTTCTTTTCTTCTTCTTCTCCTCTTCCTTCTCCTTCTCCTCCTCCTCCTCCTCCTCCTCCTACTTTTACTTCTTCTTCTCTTTCTCTTCTTCTACATAGCTTAGGCTCATCCAACAAAGCCTAAATTGGCTAATTATCCATCTAAATGACATAATTAGCTTAGTTAGCTCCTAAATGGTCTATTTAATAAAACATGACCTATACTTAGCTAATTATCCTCGAAATGACATAATTAGCTCCAAAAAGGCAT
The DNA here is from genome assembly GCF_904849725.1 of Hordeum vulgare subsp. vulgare. Taxonomy (NCBI): domain Eukaryota; kingdom Viridiplantae; phylum Streptophyta; class Magnoliopsida; order Poales; family Poaceae; genus Hordeum; species Hordeum vulgare. The sequence continues at coordinate 396,003,508 of NC_058522.1, read as the reverse complement.
TCTTAGCCAATTTAGCCCGAAGAAGGGGACGAGAGGAGAAGAAAGAGGAAAAATGAAAGGAAGGAAGAAGAAGAAGAGGAGAAGAAGAAGGAGAGGGAGGAGGATAAGAAGAAGGAGAAGAAGGAGGAGAAGAAGGAGAAGGAGCTCCTCCTTCTTCCTCCTTCTTCCTCCTTCTCCTTCTCCTTCTTATTTTCTTCTTCTTCTCCTCTTCCTTCTCCTTCTCCTCCTCCTCCGCCTCCTCCTTCTTTTAGTTCTTCTTCTCTTTCTCTTCTTCTACGTAGCTTAGACTCATCCAAGAAAGCCTAAATTGGCTAATTATCCATCTAAATGACATAATTAGCTTAGTTAGCTCCAAAATGACCTATTTAATAAAAAATGACCTATACTTAGCTAATTATAATCGAAATGACATAATTAGCTCCAAAAAGGCATTCTTAGCCAATTTAGCCCGAAGAAGGGGACGAGAGTAGAAGAAAGAGGAAAAACGAAAGGAAGGAAGAAGAAGAAGAGGAGAAGAAGAAGAAGGAGAGGGAGGAGGATAAGAAGGAGGAAAAAGAAGGAGAAGGATACTCCTCCTTCTCCTTCTTTTTCCTCCTTCTTCCTCCTTCTCCTTCTCCTTCTTCTTTTCTTCTTCTTCTCCTCTTACTTCTCCTTCTCCTCCTCCTCCTCCCCCTCCTCCTGCTTTTACTTCTTCTTCTCTTTCTCTTCTTCTACGTATCTTAGACTCATCCAAGAAAGCCTAAATTGGCTAATTATCCATCTAAATGACATAATTAGCTTAGTTAGCTCCTAAATGGTCTATTTAATAAAACATGACCTATACTTAGCTAATTATCCTCGAAATGACATAATTAGCTCCAAAAAGGCATTCTTAGCCAATTTAGCCCGAAGAAGGGGACGAGAGGAGAAGAAAGAGGAAAAATGAAAGGAAGGAAGAAGAAGAAGAGGAGAAGAAGAAGGAGAGGGAGGAGGAGAAGAAGGAGGAGAAGAACGAGAAGGAGCTCCTCCTTCTTCCTCCTTCTTCCTCCTTCTCCTTCTCCTTCTTCTTTTCTTCTTCTTCTCCTCTTCCTTCTCCTTCTCCTCCTCCTCCGCCTCCTCCTTCTTTTAGTTCTTATTCTCTTTCTCTTCTTCTATGTAGCTTAGACTCATCCAAGAAAGACTAAATTGGCTAATTATCCATCTAAATGACATAATTAGCTTAGTTAGCTCCAAAATGACCTATTTAATAAAAAATGACCTATACTTAGCTAATTATCCTCGAAATGACATAATTAGCTCCAAAAAGGCATTCTTAGCCAATTTAGCCCGAAGAAGAGGACGAGAGTAGTAGAAAGAGGAAAAACGAAAGGAAGGAAGAAGAAGAAGAGGAGAAGAAGAAGAAGGAGAGGGAGGAGGATAAGAAGGAGGAAAAAGAAGGAGAAGGAGGAGAAGGAACTCCTCCTTCTCCTTCTTTTTCCTCCTTCTTCCTCCTTCTCCTTCTCCTTCTTCTTTTCTTCTTCTTCTCCTCTTCCTTCTCCTTCTCCTGCTCCTCCTCCCCCTCCTCCTGCTTTTACTTCTTCTTCTCTTTCTCTTCTTCTACGTAGCTTAGACTCATCCAACAAAGCCTAAATTGGCTAATTATCCATCTAAATGACATAATTAGCTTAGTTAGCTCCTAAATGGTCTATTTAATAAAACATGACCTATACTTAGCTAATTATCCTCGAAATGACATAATTAGCTCCAAAAAGGCATTCTTAGCCAATTTAGCCCGAAGAAGGGGACGAGAGGCGAAGAAAGAGGAAAAATGAATTGAAGGAAGAAGAAGAAGAGGAGAAGAAGAAGAAGGAGAGGGAGGAGGATAAGAAGAAGGAGAAGAAGGAGGAGAAGAAAGAGAAGGCGCTCCTCCTTCTTCCTCCTTCTTCCTCCTTCTCCTTCTCCTTCTTCTTTTCTTCTTCTTCTCCTCTTCCTTATCCTTCTCCTCCTCCTCCTCCTCCTCCTCCTTCTTTTAGTTCTTCTTCTCTTTCTCTTCTTCTACGTAGCTTAGACTCATCCAAGAAAGCCTAAATTGGCTAATTATCCATCTAAATGACATAATTAGCTTAGTTAGCTCCAAAATGACCTATTTAATAAAAAATGACCTATACTTAGCTAATTATCCTCGAAATGACATAATTAGCTCCAAAAAGGCATTCTTAGCCAATTTAGCCCGAAGAAGGGGACGAGAGTAGAAGAAAGAGGAAAAACGAAAGGAAGGAAGAAGAAGAAGAGGAGAAGAAGAAGAAGGAGAGGGAGGAGGATAAGAAGGAGGAAAAAGAATGAGAAGGAGGAGAAGGAACTCCTCCCTCTCCTTCTTTTTCCTCCTTCTTCCTCCTTCTCCTTCTCCTTCTTCTTTTCTTCTTCTTCTCCTCTTCCTTCTCCTTCTCCTCCTCCTCCTCCTCCTCCTTCTTTTACTTCTTCTTCTCTTTCTCTTCTTCTACGTAGCTTAGGCTCATCCAACAAAGCCTAAATTGGCTAATTATCCATCTAAATGACATAATTAGCTTAGTTAGCTCCTAAATGGTCTATTTAATAAAACATGACCTATACTTAGCTAATTATCCTCGAAATGACATAATTAGCTCCAAAAAGGCATTCTTAGCCAATTTAGCCCGAAGAAGGGGACGAGAGGAGAAGAAAGAGGAAAAATGAAAGGAAGGAAGAAGAAGAAGAGGAGAAGAAGAAGGAGAGGGAGGAGGATAAGAAGAAGGAGAAGAAGGAGGAGAAGAACGAGAAGGAGCTCCTCCTTCTTCCTCCTTCTTCCTCCTTCTCCTTCTCCTTCTTCTTTTCTTCTTCTTCTCCTCTTCCTTCTCCTTCTCCTCCTCCTCCGCCTCCTCCTTCTTTTAGTTCTTCTTCTCTTTCTCTTCTTCTACGTAGCTTAGACTCATCCAAGAAAGCCTAAATTGGCTAATTATCCATCTAAATGACATAATTAGCTTAGTTAGCTCCAAAATGACCTATTTAATAAAAAATGACCTATACTTAGCTAATTATCCTCGAAATGACATAATTAGCTCCAAAAAGGCATTCTTAGCCAATTTAGCCCGAAGAAGGGGACGAGAGTAGAAGAAAGAGGAAAAACGAAAGGAAGGAAGAAGAAGAAGAGGAGAAGAAGAAGAAGGAGAGGGAGGAGGATAAGAAGGAGGAAAAAGAATGAGAAGGAGGAGAAGGAACTCCTCCTTCTCCTTCTTTTTCCTCCTTCTTCCTCCTTCTCCTTCTCCTTCTTCTTTTCTTCTTCTTCTCCTCTTCCTTCTCCTTCTCCTCCTCCTCCTCCTCCTCCCCCTACTTTTACTTCTTCTTCTCTTTCTCTTCTTCTACATAGCTTAGGCTCATCCAACAAAGCCTAAATTGGCTAATTATCCATCTAAATGACATAATTAGCTTAGTTAGCTCCTAAATGGTCTATTTAATAAAACATGACCTATACTTAGCTAATTATCCTCGAAATGACATAATTAGCTCCAAAAAGGCATTCTTAGCCAATTTAGCCCGAAGAAGGGGACGAGAGGAGAAGAAAGAGGAAAAATGAAAGGAAGGAAGAAGAAGAAGAGGAGAAGAAGAAGGAGAGGGAGGAGGATAAGAAGAAGGAGAAGAAGGAGGAGAAGAAGGAGAAGGAGCTCCTCCTTCTTCCTCCTTCTTCCTCCTTCTCCTTCTCCTTCTTATTTTCTTCTTCTTCTCCTCTTCCTTCTCCTTCTCCTCCTCCTCCGCCTCCTCCTTCTTTTAGTTCTTCTTCTCTTTCTCTTCTTCTACGTAGCTTAGACTCATCCAAGAAAGCCTAAATTGGCTAATTATCCATCTAAATGACATAATTAGCTTAGTTAGCTCCAAAATGACCTATTTAATAAAAAATGACCTATACTTAGCTAATTATAATCGAAATGACATAATTAGCTCCAAAAAGGCATTCTTAGCCAATTTAGCCCGAAGAAGGGGACGAGAGTAGAAGAAAGAGGAAAAACGAAAGGAAGGAAGAAGAAGAAGAGGAGAAGAAGAAGAAGGAGAGGGAGGAGGATAAGAAGGAGGAAAAAGAAGGAGAAGGATACTCCTCCTTCTCCTTCTTTTTCCTCCTTCTTCCTCCTTCTCCTTCTCCTTCTTCTTTTCTTCTTCTTCTCCTCTTACTTCTCCTTCTCCTCCTCCTCCTCCCCCTCCTCCTGCTTTTACTTCTTCTTCTCTTTCTCTTCTTCTACGTATCTTAGACTCATCCAAGAAAGCCTAAATTGGCTAATTATCCATCTAAATGACATAATTAGCTTAGTTAGCTCCTAAATGGTCTATTTAATAAAACATGACCTATACTTAGCTAATTATCCTCGAAATGACATAATTAGCTCCAAAAAGGCATTCTTAGCCAATTTAGCCCGAAGAAGGGGACGAGAGGAGAAGAAAGAGGAAAAATGAAAGGAAGGAAGAAGAAGAAGAGGAGAAGAAGAAGGAGAGGGAGGAGGAGAAGAAGGAGGAGAAGAACGAGAAGGAGCTCCTCCTTCTTCCTCCTTCTTCCTCCTTCTCCTTCTCCTTCTTCTTTTCTTCTTCTTCTCCTCTTCCTTCTCCTTCTCCTCCTCCTCCGCCTCCTCCTTCTTTTAGTTCTTATTCTCTTTCTCTTCTTCTATGTAGCTTAGACTCATCCAAGAAAGACTAAATTGGCTAATTATCCATCTAAATGACATAATTAGCTTAGTTAGCTCCAAAATGACCTATTTAATAAAAAATGACCTATACTTAGCTAATTATCCTCGAAATGACATAATTAGCTCCAAAAAGGCATTCTTAGCCAATTTAGCCCGAAGAAGAGGACGAGAGTAGTAGAAAGAGGAAAAACGAAAGGAAGGAAGAAGAAGAAGAGGAGAAGAAGAAGAAGGAGAGGGAGGAGGATAAGAAGGAGGAAAAAGAAGGAGAAGGAGGAGAAGGAACTCCTCCTTCTCCTTCTTTTTCCTCCTTCTTCCTCCTTCTCCTTCTCCTTCTTCTTTTCTTCTTCTTCTCCTCTTCCTTCTCCTTCTCCTGCTCCTCCTCCCCCTCCTCCTGCTTTTACTTCTTCTTCTCTTTCTCTTCTTCTACGTAGCTTAGACTCATCCAACAAAGCCTAAATTGGCTAATTATCCATCTAAATGACATAATTAGCTTAGTTAGCTCCTAAATGGTCTATTTAATAAAACATGACCTATACTTAGCTAATTATCCTCGAAATGACATAATTAGCTCCAAAAAGGCATTCTTAGCCAATTTAGCCCGAAGAAGGGGACGAGAGGCGAAGAAAGAGGAAAAATGAATTGAAGGAAGAAGAAGAAGAGGAGAAGAAGAAGAAGGAGAGGGAGGAGGATAAGAAGAAGGAGAAGAAGGAGGAGAAGAACGAGAAGGCGCTCCTCCTTCTTCCTCCTTCTTCCTCCTTCTCCTTCTCCTTCTTCTTTTCTTCTTCTTCTCCTCTTCCTTATCCTTCTCCTCCTCCTCCTCCTCCTCCTCCTTCTTTTAGTTCTTCTTCTCTTTCTCTTCTTCTACGTAGCTTAGACTCATCCAAGAAAGCCTAAATTGGCTAATTATCCATCTAAATGACATAATTAGCTTAGTTAGCTCCAAAATGACCTATTTAATAAAAAATGACCTATACTTAGCTAATTATCCTCGAAATGACATAATTAGCTCCAAAAAGGCATTCTTAGCCAATTTAGCCCGAAGAAGGGGACGAGAGTAGAAGAAAGAGGAAAAACGAAAGGAAGGAAGAAGAAGAAGAGGAGAAGAAGAAGAAGGAGAGGGAGGAGGATAAGAAGGAGGAAAAAGAATGAGAAGGAGGAGAAGGAACTCCTCCCTCTCCTTCTTTTTCCTCCTTCTTCCTCCTTCTCCTTCTCCTTCTTCTTTTCTTCTTCTTCTCCTCTTCCTTCTCCTTCTCCTCCTCCTCCTCCTCCTTCTTTTACTTCTTCTTCTCTTTCTCTTCTTCTACGTAGCTTAGGCTCATCCAACAAAGCCTAAATTGGCTAATTATCCATCTAAATGACATAATTAGCTTAGTTAGCTCCTAAATGGTCTATTTAATAAAACATGACCTATACTTAGCTAATTATCCTCGAAATGACATAATTAGCTCCAAAAAGGCATTCTTAGCCAATTTAGCCCGAAGAAGGGGACGAGAGGAGAAGAAAGAGGAAAAATGAAAGGAAGGAAGAAGAAGAAGAGGAGAAGAAGAAGGAGAGGGAGGAGGATAAGAAGAAGGAGAAGAAGGAGGAGAAGAACGAGAAGGAGCTCCTCCTTCTTCCTCCTTCTTCCTCCTTCTCCTTCTCCTTCTTCTTTTCTTCTTCTTCTCCTCTTCCTTCTCCTTCTCCTCCTCCTCCGCCTCCTCCTTCTTTTAGTTCTTCTTCTCTTTCTCTTCTTCTACGTAGCTTAGACTCATCCAAGAAAGCCTAAATTGGCTAATTATCCATCTAAATGACATAATTAGCTTAGTTAGCTCCAAAATGACCTATTTAATAAAAAATGACCTATACTTAGCTAATTATCCTCGAAATGACATAATTAGCTCCAAAAAGGCATTCTTAGCCAATTTAGCCCGAAGAAGGGGACGAGAGTAGAAGAAAGAGGAAAAACGAAAGGAAGGAAGAAGAAGAAGAGGAGAAGAAGAAGAAGGAGAGGGAGGAGGATAAGAAGGAGGAAAAAGAATGAGAAGGAGGAGAAGGAACTCCTCCTTCTCCTTCTTTTTCCTCCTTCTTCCTCCTTCTCCTTCTCCTTCTTCTTTTCTTCTTCTTCTCCTCTTCCTTCTCCTTCTCCTCCTCCTCCTCCTCCTCCTCCTTCTTTTACTTCTTCTTCTCTTTCTCTTCTTCTACGTAGCTTAGGCTCATCCAACAAAGCCTAAATTGGCTAATTATCCATCTAAATGACATAATTAGCTTAGTTAGCTCCTAAATGGTCTATTTAATAAAACATGACCTATACTTAGCTAATTATCCTCGAAATGACATAATTAGCTCCAAAAAGGCATTCTTAGCCAATTTAGCCCGAAGAAGGGGACGAGAGGAGTAGAAAGAGGAAAAATGAAAGGAAGGAAGAAGAAGAAGAGGAGAAGAAGAAGGAGAGGGAGGAGGATAAGAAGAAGGAGAAGAAGGAGGAGAAGAAGGAGAAGGAGCTCCTCCTTCTTCCTCCTTCTTCCTCCTTCTCCTTCTCCTTCTTATTTTCTTCTTCTTCTCCTCTTCCTTCTCCTTCTCCTCCTCCTCCGCCTCCTCCTTCTTTTAGTTCTTCTTCTCTTTCTCTTCTTCTACGTAGCTTAGACTCATCCAAGAAAGCCTAAATTGGCTAATTATCCATCTAAATGACATAATTAGCTTAGTTAGCTCCAAAATGACCTATTTAATAAAAAATGACCTATACTTAGCTAATTATAATCGAAATGACATAATTAGCTCCAAAAAGGCATTCTTAGCCAATTTAGCCCGAAGAAGGGGACGAGAGTAGAAGAAAGAGGAAAAACGAAAGGAAGGAAGAAGAAGAAGAGGAGAAGAAGAAGAAGGAGAGGGAGGAGGATAAGAAGGAGGAAAAAGAAGGAGAAGGATACTCCTCCTTCTCCTTCTTTTTCCTCCTTCTTCCTCCTTCTCCTTCTCCTTCTTCTTTTCTTCTTCTTCTCCTCTTCCTTCTCCTTCTCCTCCTCCTCCTCCCCCTCCTCCTGCTTTTACTTCTTCTTCTCTTTCTCTTCTTCTACGTAGCTTAGACTCATCCAACAAAGCCTAAATTGGCTAATTATCCATCTAAATGACATAATTAGCTTAGTTAGCTCCTAAATGGTCTATTTAATAAAACATGACCTATACTTAGCTAATTATCCTCGAAATGACATAATTAGCTCCAAAAAGGCATTCTTAGCCAATTTAGCCCGAAGAAGGGGACGAGAGGAGAAGAAAGAGGAGAATTAAAAGGAAGGAAGAAGAAGAAGAGGAGAAGAAGCAGAAGGAGAGGGAGGAGGATAAGAAGAAGGAGAAGAAGGAGGAGAAGAAGGAGAAGGAGCTCCTCCTTCTCCTTCTTCTTTTCTTCTTCTTCTCCTCTTCCTTCTCCTTCTCCTCCTCCTCCTCCTCCTTATTTTACTTCTTCTTCTCTTTCTCTTCTTCTACGTAGCTTAGACTCATCCAACAAAGGCTAAATTGGCTAATTATCCATCTAAATGACATAATTAGCTTAGTTAGCTCCTAAATGGTCTATTTAATAAAACATGACCTATACTTAGCTAATTATCCTCGAAATGACATAATTAGCTCCAAAAAGGCATTCTTAGCCAATTTAGCCCGAAGAAGGGGACGAGAGGAGAAGAAAGAGGAAAAATGAAAGGAAGGAAGAAGAAGAAGAGGAAAAGAAGAAGAAGGAGAGGGAGGAGGATAAGAAGAAGGAGAAGAAGGAGAAGGAGCTCCTACTTCTTCTTCTTCTTCCTCCTTCTTCCTCCTTCTCCTTCTCCTTCTTCTTTTCTTCTTCTTCTCCTCTTCCTTCTCCTTCTCCTCCTCCTCCTCCCCCTCCTTCTTTTACTTCTTCTTCTCTTTCTCTTCTTCTACGTAGCTTATACTCATCCAACAAAGCCTAAATTGGCTAATTATCCATCTAAATGACATAATTAGCTTAGTTAGCTCCTAAATGGTCTAGTTAATAAAACATGACCTATAGTTAGCTAAGTTCTCTCCTAAATGACATAATAAGGCTTACGTAGCTGCAACATGACCTATTCCCCCTAACTTAGGTATTAAATGGCCTATAATTAGCCTAGCTAGATCAAAAATGGCTTAATAAGTATAGTTTGCTCCGGAATGACCTATTTTACCCAAGTTAGCTCCGAAACGACCTATAGTTAGCTAGGGTTCCACCTAAATGACATAAGTAGCTTAGTTAGCTCCTAAATGGTCTATACTTAGCTAATTTCTCTCCGAAGTAACCTATATATACACTACTTCATCTAGTATTATTCTTCTAACTTTCTTATTTGTCATTTTGCAGATTACCTTCACTTCACGGGAAGCTTGGAAAATATTGATGGAATGCTTGAAGATGATTTCTTGTACCGTGGGTTGTATTGAAACTATTGTAGTATATGAATATATGAAACTTTGTATGCACGTGGATGGAACTGGTGTAATATATGAAACTTTGTATGCACGTGGATGCAACTTGAAAGCTGGATATAAGAGGTTATTTTAATATGGTTATGAGTACGGAAAGAAATTTATTTATGTCAAATATATATATATATATCCTGATTATTGTTAAAAATTCTGGATATAAAAAAAATAAAAAAGGGGCTGGTTCCCCTCTTTGCCGTCTGCCCCCACATGGCAAAGGGGGGAGGTAGACGGCAAAGGGGGGAATCTGCCCCCTCTCTCCCCCTCTTTGCCGTTTGCCCCCACATGGCAAAGGGGGGAGGCAGACAGCAAAGGGGGGAATCTGCCCCCTCTCTCTTCCCTCTTTGCCGTCTGCCCCCACATGGCAAAGGGGGGAGGCAGACGGCAAAGGGGGGAATCTGCCCCCTCTTTCTCCCCTCTTTGTCGTCTGCCCCCACATGGCAAAGGGGGGAGGCAAACGGCAAAGGGACGAGGCCTGCGGTTAATACTTAACGGGGATGTTGCAATATATGCCGTCCCAGTTAATTTGCCGTCTGCCCCCTCATGGCAAAGTTTCTTCGCCGTCCGCTTTGGGAAAGCAGACGGCAAAGAACCTCTTCACCGGATTTTTTTTACCGTCTACTTTGCCGTCTGCTGACCGACGGCAAAGCCTTTGCCGTCCGTGGTTGCACCCTTTGCCGTCCGCTTTGGCAGACGACAAATTTATGAATTTCAGTAGTGATGGACGTACCGGGGTTCCGAGGGCATCTTCCAAAGGTTTCCATTCTAGTGCAACAAGGTCGTCACCGCCCGCTAGTAGGGCATATGTCACCCCTTGGCCTGACCTTGCAGCATTGGCAGCCACTTTGCAGGAAAAGACCACCTTTCGGCAGGGGAGCATGTTCCCCGGCCCCCTTCCAAATTGGCCGCCGTGGGATCCCTTCTCGCCGAAACAATAAGGGAAGAGTACCGGGGCCGCCACTATATATAGAGGGTAGGTTACTTCGTAGAGGAGAGAGATCCATTGATTCACCCACTAGCACCATGCAAAGCCACCCAGCCTCCGGAGGCTCCTGAGCACTGTACTAGTTCATCCACCCACCTCCAAGAGAGGCAATCCACCAAAGTAGGAGTAGGGTATTACGCTTCCCAGCGGCCCGGACCTGGGTAAATTGTCGTTTCCTGTGTCTTCCTCACCATCGAGTGAGTTCCTTGCCATCCCCGACGAGTAGTGAGTTAGGCGAATCCAAGTTGCAGAAGGTCTCCGCGCGCCCTTGGTTTCAAATCTTTAGGGTTTTGCGGAGCCCGAAATCCGACAACCACCTAACGGAACCATGCCAAAAATCTTCATGTCAACCACTTGTGTTTGATCTCCCTACCTTACTACCTTTACTTTACACTTGCGTGTTTTACATTCCGCTGCTATACTCTTAGATATGCACGTGTAGGGTGTACTTGACTTGCCATAATTGCTAAAACTTTCCCACAATTAAAATTGGGAAAAGGTTAAGTTTTTATTGGTCAAGTAGTCTAATCGCCCCCCCCCTCTAGACATACTTTCGATCCTACAAGTGGTATCATAGCTTTGGTCTCCATTGCATTGGTTTCACAACTTAAGAGAGTATGGCATCTAGTGAGGTAAGTTATCACTGTAGAGTTCCATACTTTGATGGCACTAATTTTGCTAGTTCGAAGCATATGATGAAAATGCATATTCTTGGTTATGATCCTTCCGTATGGGTTATTATTCGTGTTGGTGTGCAAGGTGACTTCTTGGTAGAAGGGCGAGAACCAGATCGTGATGCGACAGCAGAAGAACTGAAGATGTTGCAATTCAGTGCACAAGCTTCTGACATCATCTTCAACTGCCTATGCCCCAAAGAATTCAACAAAATTAGCCGCCTTGAGAATGCAAAAGAAATTTGGGATACTTTGGTTGATATGCATGAAGGTACTGATTCTATTAGAGAATCTAAGTTGGATGTGCTTCAAAGTCAACTTGACAAGTTCAAGATGAAGGAAGGTGAAGGAGTCGCTGAAATGTACTCTAGGCTAGATCTCATCACAAATGAGATTGCCGGCTTATGAAGCAAAGAGATGACCAACAAATTCATCATCAAGAAGATACTTAGAGCTCTCGATGGAAAGTATGACACCATGTGCACATTAATCCAAATGATGCCAAACTACAAAGATCTCAAGCTCAAAGTGCGTTATATCGACTAGAGGGGGGTTGATTAGGCGATTTTTAGGAATTCATCACTAAGGAAATTTCTTGTGAGGAATAATTACTCTAGTAGTGGTGCAAACTCGGCTATAGCTTAGTCCTCAGAGTGAGTTGTAGCGTTCGGTTTGTAAAGGTTGCGTGAACAGGATAAGGAGGTGATGAATAACTCAAGTGAAGAATTTGAGGTGAGGATTTCAGAGAAAAGCTTCAGTCAAATTTTTCAGACAAAACAGATCAAAGTCATCAACATGCAATTGAGGAAATGAAAGCGTTGAAGAATTAGAACCCGTAGCTAGACGAAGACAGTGGTTTGATGACCCAGTTCCAACTGTTGTGACAGTTGTACATATGGTTTGGAGCAACTTGGTATTCAAACCAAAGGACACACAGTCCCAGGGCACACAATCCCTACTATATTTTCCTTGAGCTAAGGACACACAGTCCTCGCCCAACACTCGTGGTAAGTCTTCATGGCATACTTCCGAACCCTCACAAACTCGGTCACCCGATGATCCACAATTGACTGCAGGATGCTCTAGACCATTGATGCCTAACCGTCTGGAGGATGCACAATCCTCAAACGTAACAAGCGTCGGTTCCACACAGAAATAATCTCTTCAGTGATGCTCAATCACTACGGGTTTTGGTTTTGGTTTGGGTGTTTGGGGTTTTTCCTCACTTGATGATTTTCAGTCGAAGTCCTCGAGGAATGGGTTGCTCTAAAGGACAAGTGTCAGTTTCTCTCGAATCATCCAACCAGCTAGTGGTTGTGGGGGCGGCTATTTATAGCCTAGGAGCATCCCGACATGATTTGACATTAATGCCCTTAATGACATGACCGTTGTGTGGATAATATTGGGGACACATGGCGCACGGCGCGGCAACGGTCGGATCTTTTAACTGTGAAAGTCCTCATGTCTCTCATATTCCTCACTGATAGGCAGTTCGCACTGGCGAAATCCTTACTCCTTAGTTAGTGCAATTTCTTCAGTGACCAGAAGAACTTCGTCTCTGTCACTGAGGACTTTGACTAATCCGTCAGAGACATTCAAACGCTTCACTCTGAGGATTTGGTTATGTAGGTTTTGAGTTGAGCATCATGAGGAAATCTTTCCTTAGTATTACATCGGCCCTCTTTAACAGTACAATGTTCCTATGACTCAAAAAAGAAGAAAATGAAATAGAAAGAGTAAATGTTCAAGCTTCAAAGTCTTCAATGCATTTTCTTCGGGACACACCGAATTCCTCATATTCAAAGTCTGCATGAGGAATAGCGATTTCTTCGCCATCAAAGTCTTCAAGGATCGACCAAAGTCTTCACCCGAAGACATACATTTTTAGGGGTCGATATGTTGGGAATATGCCCTAGAGGCAATGATAAAATAGTTATTATTATATTTCCTCTTTCAAGATAATCGTTTATTATCCATGCTATAATTGTATTGAATGCAAACATAGATACATGTGTGGATACATAGACAAAACAATGTCCCTAGCAAGCCTTTAGTTGGCTAGCCAGTTGATCAAGGATGGTCCACGTTTTCTGACCATACGCAAGTGTTGTCACTTGATAACTGGATCACATCATTAGGTGAATCATGTGATGGACTAGACCCAAACTATAAACATAGCATGTGAGCGTGTCATTTTATTGCTATTGTTTTCTGCATGTCAATTATTTTTTCCTATGACCATGAGATCATATAACTCACTGACACCAGAGGAATACCTTGTGTGTATCAAACGTCGCAACGTAACTGGGTGACTATAAAGGTGTTGTACAGGTATCTCCGAAGGTGTCCGTTGAGTTAGTATGGATCAAGACTGGAATTTGTCACTCCGTATGATGGAGCGGTATCTCGAGGCCCACTCGGTAATACAACATCACAAACAAACCTTGCAAGCAATGTGAATAAGTGCAAGTCACGAGATCTTGTATTACGAAACAAGTAAAGAGACTTGCCAGTAACGAGATTGAAATAGGTATACGGATACCGACGATCGAATCTCGGGCAAGTTACATACCGAAGGACAAAGGGAATGACATACGGGATTATATGAATCCTTGGTACAGAGGTTCAAGCGATAAGATCTTCGGAGAATATGTAGGATCCAATATGGGCATCTAGGTCCTGCTATTGGATATTGACTGAGGAGTGTCTCAGGTCATGTTTACATAGTTCTCGAACACGCAGGGTGTGCACACTTAAGGTTCGATGATGTTTTTGTATAGGTGAGTTATATGTGTGGTTACCGAATGTTGTTCGATGTCCCGGATGAGATCATGGACGTCACGAGGGTTGCCGGAATGGTCCGGAAAAGAAGATTGATATATAGGATGGTTTCATTTGGTCATTGGAAAGTTTCGGGCATTTCCAGCAGTGTACCGCGAGTGACGAATGGGTTCCAGGAATTCACCGGGAGGGGCCCACCCACCCGGGAGTGAACCCAGTGACCCTAGGGTGGCGCATCAGCCCTTAGTGGGCTGGCGAGGCCAGCCCAATAGGGCCATCGCGCCACAAGGGAAAAATACCAAAGGAAAAAAAAGGAAAGAGGGAGGTCGGAAGGGAGAGGAGGACTCCTCCTTGTCCAAACCGAATTGGAGTTGGAGTCCTCCTCTCCACTTCAGCCGGCGCCCTTGGGGCTCCCTTGAGCCCCAAGTCTAGCCCCTCCCCTCCTCCTATACGTACTGGTGGTTTTAGGGCTTTTGAGACACAACTTTGCCGCATGCAACTCAAACCTATACCACGTAGTTTTACCTCTAGATCGGATTTCTGCGGAGCTCGGGCGGAGACCTGCAGTAGTAGATCACCACCAGCACCGCATCGCCGTCATGGTGTCGGAGAACTCATCTACTTCTCCTTGTCTCTTGCTGGATCAAGAAGGCCGAGATCGCCATCGAGTTGTACGTGTGTTGAACGCGGAGGTGTCGTCCGTTCGGTGCTAGATTGGAACGGTTCGTGGGACGGATCATGGGACGACGGTGATTTGAATCACGAAGCTGTACCACTACATCAACCACGTTTCTTAATGCTTCCCACTTAGCGATCTACAAGGGTACGTAGACCTCTCCTCTTGTAGATGGACATCACCATGATAGGTCTTCGTCTGCGTAGGAAATTTTTGTTTCCCATGCAACGTTTCCCAGATAGTGGCATCATGAGCTAGGTTCATGCGTAGATGTTATCTCGAGTAGAACACAAAAGGTTTTGTGGACGTTGATGTTCGATTTTCTGCCCTCCTTAGTCTTTTCTCGATTCGGCGATATTGTTGGATTGAAGCGGCCCGGACCGACATTACTCGTACGCTTACGAGAGACTGGTTTCATCGACAGACATGTAACTCATTGCATAAAGATGACTGGCGGGTGTCGGTTTCTTCAACTTTACTTGAATTGGTTTTGACTGAGGCGGTCCTTGGAGAGAGGTTAAATAGCAATTTGCACATCTCCGTTGTGGTTTTTGCCTAAGTAAGATGCGATCATACTAGATACCCATAGCAGCCACGTAAAACATGCAACAACAAATTAGAGGACGTCTAACTTGTTTTTGCAGGGTATGCTTGTAATATGATATCGCCAATGACGTGATGTGATATATTGGATGTATGAGACGATCATGTTGTAATAGTTAATATCGACTTTCACGTCGATGCTACGGCAACCGGCAGGAGCCATAGGGTTGTCATTAAACTAACGTTTGTGTTTGCAGATGCGTTTACTATACTGCTAGGTTGTAGCTTTAGTAGTAATAGCATAGATAGCACGACAACCTCGATGGAGGCACGATGATGGAGATCATGGTGTGGCGCCGGTGACAAGAAGATCATGCTGGTGCTTTGGTGATGGAGATCAAGAAGCACAAGATGATGGCCATATCATATCACTTATGAATTGCATGTGATGTTAATCCTTTTATGCACCTTATTTTGCTTAGAACGACGGTAGCATTATAAGGTGATCTCTCACTAAAATTTCAAGATGAAATAGTGTTCTCCCCGACTGTGCACCGTTGTGACAGTTCGTTGTTTCGAGACACCACGTGATGATCGGGTGTGATAGACTCAACGTTCACATACAACGGGTGCAAAACAGTTGCACACGCGGAACACTCAGATTAAACTAGGCGAGCCTAGCATGTGCAGACATGGCCTCGGAACACATGAGACCGAAAGGTCGAGCATGAATCATATAGTTTATATGATTAGCATAGAGATGCTTACCACTGAGACTATTCTCAAATCACGTGATGATCGGACTTGAGTTAGTGGATTTGGATCATGTACCACTCAAATGATTAGAGAGATGTACTTTTTGAGTGGGAATTTATCTGTAATTTGATTAGTTAAAATCTAATTATCTTAAACATAGTCTAAGTCCACTTTGCAATATTTTGTGTTGTAGATCAATGGCTCACGCAGTAGCAACCCTGAATTTTAATACGTTCCTAGAGAAAGCTAAGTTGAAAGATGATGGAAGCAACTTTGTAGACTGGGCTCGTAATCTAAAGCTACTCCTGCAAGCTGGGAAGAAGGATTATGTCCTTAATGCTGCGCTAGGAGATGAACCACCCGCTACGTCTAGCCAAGATGTTTTGAACGCCTGGTTAACACGTAAGAAGGACTACTCAGTAGTTCAATGTGCAGTCTTGTATGGCTTAGAACCGGGACTTCAACATTGCTTTGAGCATCATGGAGCATACGAGATGTTCCAGGAGTTGAAGTTTATCTTTCAGAAGAACGCCCGGATCGAGAGGTATGAGAACTCTGATAAATTCTATGCTTGCAAGATGGAGGAGAATTCGTCTGTCAGTGAACATGTGCTCAAAATGTCTGGGTACTCAAACCATCTAGCTGAGCTGGGGATTGAACTCCCGCAAGAGGCTATCACTGACAGAATTCTATAATCACTGCCACCTAGCTATAAGAGCTTTGTGTTGAACTATTACATGCAAGGGATGAACAAGTCACTCGGCAAGTTATTCGCGATGCTGAAAGTCGCAGAGTCAGAACTCCGGAAAGAGCATCAAGTGTCGATGGTCAATAAGACTACTGGTTTCAAGAGAAATGGCAAAGACAATAAGGGTAACTCCAAGAAGAGCGGCAAGCCTGTTGCCAATCTGATGAAGAAACCCAAGGCTGGACCTAAGCCAGAAACAAAGTGTTATTATTGCAAGGGAATTGGTCACTCGAAGCGCAACTGCCCCAAGTATTTGGTTAATAAGAAGGCGGCCAAAGCAAAATCAAGTATATTTTATATACATGTTATTGATGTGTACTTAACCAACTCTCGTAGTAGTTCCTGGGTATTTGGTACTGGTTCTGTCGCTCATATTTGCAACTCGAAGCAGTAACTGCGGAATAAACGAAGGCTAGCGAAGGATGAAGTGACAATGCGCGTGGGAAATGGTTCCAAGGTTGATGCAATCGCCGTCGGCACAGTCTCACTTCAGTTCCCATCAAGATTAGTTATGAACTCAAATAATTGTTCTTTAGTGACTGCGTTAAGCATGAACGTTATATCTTGATCTTGTTTATTGCGAGACGGTTTCTCATCTAAGTCAGAGAATAATGGTTGTTCTATTTCTATGAGTAATATCTTTTATGGTCATGCACCCAATGTGAGATGATTGTTCATATTGAATCTTGATAGCGATGATACACATATACATAACATTGAGACCGAAATATGTAGAGTTAATATTGATAGCGCCATGTTTTTGTGGCACTGCCGCTTAGGTCATATTGGTGTAATGCACATGAAGAAAATTCATTCGATGGGCTTTTGGAGTCACTTGATTTTGAATCACTTGACACATGCAAACCATGCCTCATGAGCAAGATGACTAAGATTCCGTTCTCCGGAACAATGGAGCGTGCATGTGACTTATTGCAGATCATACATACCGATGTGTGTGGTATGATGAGTGTGGAGGCGCGCGGCGGATATCGTTATTTTCTCACATTCACTGATGATTTAAGTAGGTATGGATATATCTACTTGATGAAGCACAAGTCTGAAACGTTTGAACAGTTCAAGCAATTTCAGAGTGAAGTTGAAAATCATCGTAACAAGAAGATCAAGTTCCTACGTTCTGATCATGGGGGTGAATATCTAAGTTTCGAGTTTGGTGCTCACTTAAGACAATGTGGAATTGTTTCACAGTTGACACCCCGTGTGTCGGGGATATACCCCGCAGTGTAACCCGGCTTGGAGTATGACCCGCCAAAGGACTTGGCGACTCACCGGCGACTCAGAAGTGACCTGGCGGGTGACTCATACTTGTCCCCACAGGCGACTTAGATAAATGATGAAGGCCCAAGGCCCAGCGTGCACCCTGGCATAAGGCGACTCATAGAGAGGCCAGGAGGGCGGACTCACAAGAGAAGGCCCAAAAAGAGGAAAGACTCCCACAAGAAGGAAACAAGACCCGGATTAGGATTCAAGAGAGACTAGTCCTATTCCTACTACTAGTATGACTCTACATGTAAACCTACCCCTTCCACCTATATAAGGAGGGGTAAGGCGCCCCAAGAGGGAGAAGATACACAACTTAGGTCTAGACAAGACAAATCATTAGATAGACAGATTAGACACCCACGAGATTAGAGGTGTCAAGTCTGCACCCTTGTAATCAAGATCATCATCTTCATCAATGGAACACAAGCAGGACGTAGGCTTTTACCTCCATCGGAGGGGCCGAACCTGGGTAAACTCGTGTCTCTCGATTCCGACCAACCCCTTCAAGCCGCCACATGGTTACGATGGCCTCACACCTAAGTTCTCTCACGAGAGCATCTGCCGTGACAAAACAACGAGAGCTGGCACCCACCGTGGGGCTGATCGCATGGTGGTATTGTGTTCTTGGAGGGAAATTTCTAGGGATCAAGGAGCTCACGATTAATTGGATGAGCAAGAGCCGGCAAAGATCAGCTGCATTGGATAACCCAACAAGCTCATTGTTTGTGATTAGAATCTGTATTGATCTGGAGTTGATAATATGAGTTTTAAGTTCAAGAGAGATTAAGGTTATGTCCGCCGCCACGCGCGTCTGGGCGTACCAACGAATTCAATCGGAGATTGATTTTGCTAAAGAAGCTCCAAGAAGCCAAATCCAGGAGGTGTCCGTCCGTGCACATTCATATACAAGGTGTATCCGATTTTTTCCGATCCATCAAACTGGTGTTGCCGCACGTACTGGTTTCAAGTTTTTAGGCGGTCTGTTATATCGCTGCTAGTCGAGATACCTTGCGCTGCGTCTCCATCAAGCCATCAGATCAAACAACGGCAGAGCAAACCGCGGCACACTACTTCAAGCAAAGATCCAAAACTCCAAAGAGAAAGAGAAGAGAAGACCATGAATCCAACGATCCAGAAAATAGATTGACCACGGGCCAAGCTGATCTCGACCAGAACACGGACTCGGTCTCCGCCTCCGTTGGTCCCCGCTATCTCCATTCAGCCGTGCCGACCGTCACCTCGCCTTCGGCCTCGAGCCACCTCCGCGCGCTGCTCGGCAACCTCCCTGGGTCGAGTCGCAGCTCGTACCCCGCCGTCTCCATTCAACAGCGACGGCCGTCGCCTCGCCCCCTGACCAAGCTATCCCGATTCCGCCTCTGCCTCCACCTCACTCCGAGTCCATCTCAATCCGGGATGGTGTCGCCCCGTCCAGAGCCGGTTTTCAACTGTAGCCGCCGCCCTGACGGCCGACTCCTCCCGCTGTCGTCGCGCCTCAGCCCCTGCTCCCACACACGACGGCTCCCGCTGTGCCGCACGCCGCGAGCCTCTGCCTCCATGGCCGCGCTGCCGACCTCCTTGCACCGCTACACCATTGCTCCTCCATGCCCGCACGAGCCGACATTCTCGTGTCGTCGCGCCGGCTCGCGGTGTTGCACCCCGATCGCGCCACGCCTACATGCCGTCTGGGCCGCACGCTGCACCTGTCGTGCATCGCCTCAAACTGCCTCCCATCGAGTCGCCGCTGACTCGCCTTCGCTTTGAGCCGCCCCGGGTCATGCTATCTGACGCGTGTCGCCTCAAGCTGCCTCTAAGTAACGCGTCGCCTCAAGCTGCCTCTAAGTCGCCTCCTCCGCCATGGCTACCCACAGCCTGAGCCGCCGCACCTGCTTCCACCATCCTCCAAGGCTCCAACTCGCCTTAGGCTAGGCTTACCACGAGCCGGCTCTCGCCATCCGCGCCTTAACTGGTCCGAGCCTGATCGTGCGCGCGTGCACTGGCTAGCTACACCAGTCCGCCCTGCCTCCACCTTGCTTCGGATGCCTCCAACTCAACACCTTGCCTCGCTAAGCCGTACCCTGGAAGGTTCGGCCTCAACCCGCCATGCGTGCCACACCAACTGCTGCCACCCCGTGCGCCTGCTTCACTCGCTCGCGCTTGCGCCGGCCCTGCATGTTTTGCATTCTTGCTCGGACACCCCTGGGCCGGTCTCGTGTGTCTCCGTGTCCGATGTCGCTCTTTCTGGCATCCCCGTCATCGCTGCATCCACATCTGGTACATCTCCGGCTCGACCACTGGCATCTTGACGTTCGTAGCGAGCCTCTAGCATCGTTGCATAGGCTGCTGGTATTCCCGCGTCCGCACACCGTTGGCAAACATCTCAGCAGCTAGCCATGCCAAGTCAACCCCATGAGAGCAAGGGGTTGTCAACACATCTGGATGAGCTCAACCTAGGTGGCCACGTGCTCTACAAGAAGAGAAACACCCAATAAAAAGGAGGTTGACTTGGCAGACCACAGAAGGTTTTTAGGTAATCGTTCCTGACAAAAAAGAGGCGATTTAACCGGTCGCTGACATTCTACATCATCAATGACGGATGTCGGACCAGCATGTCCATATTGCGGATAACTACGTCCAAAAAATATCACGTGTTATCTATCTAATTTATTTTTATTACCACATATTAATTTCTTTGTGAACAATTACTTTGGCATGTAATTTTTTACGCAGGACAATAGAGTGGCGTTATATTACGAGTACTAAGTTCGTGTCAATCAACGACATGGGCGACTCACCGCCTACGCCTGCTTACAACGACGCGGCTAACTCTCACGTTTGCGCGACCAAGACGGTTCACAAATGACGCGGCCAAATTTCATGCCCGCGCAATCAAGACAGCTTACAACACCACGGCCGATTTTCGAGTATGTACCCAATCGCCAGACAATTCTCGTGTTCAACTCAACCCGTAGGTGCAACGCTCGCCTGTACGAGTCGCCCAACAGATGGACACAAATCGCCACCCTGACGGTCCGGATTATATGAAACCGCCGGTGCAGTGCTCACTTATACGAGCCGCCCAACAAAGAATGCAAGACGCCACTGTCATGGCCCGGATTACATCAACCTGTCAGTGCAATGCTCGCCTGTACGAGCCGCCTAACAGAAGGACGCAAGTCGCCACCCTCACGGTCCGGACAACATCAAATTGCCGGTGCAGTGGCTTTATATCCAGAGACGGAGCGAATACCAGTATCTTTTCTCTGCCGGTTTCTGCCACAATCAAGTATGGAGACTCTCAAGTCGCCTCCTTGAGTCGACTTAAGACACGGGGGCTACATGGACATGGCTCGGCAGGCTCAACTGGGATGAATAAATTCAGAACCCCGGGTCATTACAGAAAAATTAAGCCGGTCTAAATACTTGAGCTTTTGATACAAAAAGTCTCCCTTGGGTGGCGCTTGAGCTTGTTTGACTCGCCCTATCCTGTCGCAACCTTATGAGCCGACGAAATTGTTATCTTGGGTGGCGCTTGAGCTTGTTTGACTCGCCCTATCCTATCGCGACCTTATGAGCCGACGAAATTATTTATCTTGGGTGGCGCTAGAGCTTGTTTGACTCGCCCTATCCTATCGCGACCTTATGAGCCGACGAAATTATCTATTTTGGGTGGTGCTTGAGCTTGTTTGACTCGCCCTATCCTGTTGCGACCTTATGAGCCGACGAAATTATCTATTTTGGGTGGCGCTTGAGCTTGTTTGACTCGCCCTATCCTGTCGCGACCTTATGAGCCGACAAAATTGCTATTTTGGGTGGCGCTTGAGCTGTTTTGACTCGCCCTATCCTGTCGCGACCTTATGAGCCGATGAAATTATTTATCTTGGGTGGCGCTTGAGCTTGTTTGACTCGCCCTATCCTGTCGCGACCTTATGAGACGACGAAATTATTTATCTTGGGTGGCGCTTGAGCTTGTTTGACTCGCCCTATCCTGTCTCGACCTTATGAGCCGCCGAAATTGTTATCTTGGG
This sequence comes from Hordeum vulgare subsp. vulgare, assembly GCF_904849725.1. NCBI lineage: Eukaryota > Viridiplantae > Streptophyta > Magnoliopsida > Poales > Poaceae > Hordeum > Hordeum vulgare. The sequence goes on along the minus strand of NC_058522.1, from coordinate 395,981,950 downwards.
TGGCGCTTGAGCTTGTTTGACTCGCCCTATCCTGTCGCGACCTTATGAGACGACGAAATTATTTATCTTGGGTGGCACTTGAGCTTGTTTGACTCGCCCTATCTTGTCGCGACCTTATGAGCCGACGAAATTATCTATTTTGGGTGGCGCTTGAGCTTGTTTGACTCGCCCTATCCTTTCGCGACCTTATGAGCCGACGAAATATCTATTTTGGGTGGCGCTTGAGCTTGTTTGACTCGCCCTATCCTGTCGCGACCTTATGAGCCGACGAAATTGCTATTTTGGGTGGCGCTTGAGCTTTTTTGACTCGCCCTATCCTGTCGCGACCTTATGAGCCGACGAAATTATTTATCTTGGGTGGCGCTTGAGCTTGTTTGACTCGCCCTATCCTGTCGCGACCTTATGAGCTGACGAAATTATTTATCTTGGGTGGCGCTTGAGCTTGTTTGACTCGCCCTATGCTGTCGCGACCTTATGAGCCGACGAAGTTATTATTTTGGGTGGTGCTTGAGCTTGTTTGACTCGCCCTATCCTGTCGCGACCTTATGAGTCGACGAAATTATCTATTTTGGGTGGCGCTTGAGCTTGTTTGACTCGCCCTATCCTGTCGCGACCTTATGAGCCGACGAAATTGCTATTTTGGGTGGCGCTTGAGCTTTTTTGACTCGTCCTATCCTGTCGCGACCTTATGAGCCGACGAAATTATTTATCTTGGGTGGCGCTTGAGCTTGTTTGACTCGCCCTATCCTGTCGCGACCTTATGAGCCGACGAAATTATTTATCTTGGGTGGCGCTTGAGGTTGTTTGACTCGCCCTATGCTGTCGCGACCTTATGAGCCGACGAAGTTATTATTTTGGGTGGCGCTTGAGCTTGTTTGACTCGCCCTATCCTGTCGCGACCTTATGAGCCAACGAAATTATTTATCTTGGGTGGTGCTTGAGCTTGTTTGACTCGCCCTATCCTGTCGTGACCTTATGAGCCGACGAAATTACTATTTTGGGTGGCGCTTGAGCTTGTTTGACTCGCCCTATCCTGTCGCGACCTGATGAGCCGATGAAATTGCTATTTTTTTACCTTCCTGGCACTGCCACAAGGTTTTTCAGGCTTTTTTCTGACTCGCCTCAAAATATCTTGGGCCGATTGCTATTTATTATCACCCATTACTCACTGAGGTGCTAGCCACCGTGACTCACTGAGCCGGCTTATTTAAAATAGCTTGCTGCCATACTTATCATATCATATACATGCATCATATTGCATTGCATCACACATCATACATACATATCATGCCGGTCTTCAAACCGGGTCAAAGCATAAATTCTTGCAGGTGCAAATAAATCTTTGAATAGCCAATTTGGCTAGATTTTTATCATGGTTTATCATAACCAGTGTTAAATGATTGGGGTTTTTTAAAGCCAGCTCGGAAGAATTGACTATTGTCAAAGAGCCGCCCTATCACATATAATGCCGAGTCATCTAATTGACCGGCCCTTGGATTTCTTCAACTTGTGTTGTGTAGTAAATTACAACACTTATGGATTTTTCCGACATATGGATTTCTCAAGGATATATTTGTCGGGTTACATTGCAACCATGGTCAAAGATTTCTTTTATCAAAAAGGCATCATCAGCTCACAGAGTGGATATGATTTTATTCTACAATTGAAGGAATAGCCCCGAGTCGCTGCAAGCACACAACCCGGCACTTGGTGGCTACATTATTCAAATCAAGATTACATCAAAGTATGAAAGTCCCATGTTGCTGCAAGCATACACCATGGCACTTGGGGGCTAATGCAATCCGCTTTTCAAATCATCGCATCATCAACATACCCAGCTACCTCAAGGATATAAGCCGACCTTGGAGGGCTGCATACCGCTCTTTATTCAAGTATGGATTCAAGGAGGAACCGACTCATCATTTTTATAATGACCCGACCCTTGGGGGCTACACATTGCTGCTCAAGGAGAAGAACGTGGAAGTCCCGAGTCGCCGCAAGGAATCGACCCATCACTTGGGGGCTACACTATTCAGATCATAATTTCTAAAGTCCCAGGTTGATGCAGGAAAGACAACCTGGCCCTTGGGGGCTACATCACTAAGTTGTTTCATAGATCATGAGGTTCAAATTGGAGACCCGGGCCATCAGACACTGATGACCCGGCCCTTGGGGGCTACAGGTAATATGGATATATCAAAAAAAATTGAAGAGCACATTTCATTTTTTCATGGAGGTGAAGTATTGGGAGACCGGTTCAACATATTTTTATCTAGTTGAAGCATTGAAAGACCGGCTCAACATCACACGGACTTGTCAAATTGGAGTTCACTTGTTTGACGGGGCACTACTAATAATCATGACCCGCCATTAGCAATCATGACCCGCCATTGTCAATCATAACCCGCCGAAGCAGGAGAAGTTGGTTCAACATTGTGTGGATTTCTTATTCCCCAAATTTTCATCAAGCCAAAGCATTGGAGGCCGACTCAATGGCATATGTATTTTATTACAAAGGACATGTACCAACAAGATGATTGTGAAGATGGCTCGAAGAAACCCGGATTTTTCAAGGAGCCACTTCAGTAAATCAAGCCAGCCAGAGGAGCAAGCCGGTCCCTTAACTTATTTATTATTCTTATTTCACGAGCTTACCATGAATAAATTCAAGCTAACCTTGGGGGCTAATGTCGGGGATATACCTCGCAGTGTAACCCAGCTTGGAGTATGACCCACCAAAGGACTTGGCGACTCACTGGCGACTCAGCAGTGACCTAGCGGGCGACTCATACTTGTCCCCATAGGCGACTTAGATAAATGACAAAAGCCCAAGGCCCAGCGTGCACCCTGGCATAAGGCGACTCATAGAGAGGCCAGGAGGGCCGACTCACAAGAGAAGGCCCAAGAAGAGGAAAGACTCCCCCAAGAAGGAAACAAGACCCGGATTAGGATTCAAGAGAGACTAGTCCTATTCCTACTACTAGTAGGACTCTACATGTAAACCTACCCCTTCCACCTATATAAGGAGGGGTAAGGCGCCCCAAGAGGGAGAAGATACACAACTTAGGTCTAGACAAGACAGATCATTAGATAAACAGATTAGACACCCACGAGATTAGAGGTGTCAAGTCTGCACCCTTCTAATCAAGATCATCATCTTCATCAATGGAACACAAGAAGGAAGTAGGCTTTTACCTCCATCGGAGGGGCCGAACCTGGGTAAACTCGCGTCTCTCGATTCTGACCAACCCCTTCAAGCCGCCACATGGTTGCGATGGCCTCACACCTAAGTGCTCTCACGAGAACATCTGCCATGACAAAACCACGACACCCTGGAACACCACAGCGTAATGGTGTGTCCGAACATCGTAATCGTACTTTGTTATAAATGGTGCGATCTATGATGAGACAACTGCATTCACTTTAAATAGGGCACCATCAAAATCCGTTGAGATGACACCATACGAGCTGTGGTACGGCAAGAAACCAAAGTTGTCGTTTCTTAATGTTTGGGGATGTTATGCTTATGTCAAAAAGCTTCAGCCTGAAAAGCTGGAACCCAAAGCGGAAAAGTGTGTCTTCATAGGTTATCCAAAGGAGACAGTTGGGTACACCTTCTATCTCAAATCCGAGGGCAAAGTGTTTGTTTCTAAGAATGGAGCTTTTCTTGAGAAGGAGTTTCTCTCGAAAGAATTGAGTGGGAGGAAGATAGAACTTGATGAGGTTGTCGAACCTCTAATCCCTCTAGATGGTGGCGGAGGGCACGGGGAAACCTCTATCGAAGCGATGCCGGTTGAGGAAGAAGTTAATGATGATGATCATGAAACTTCGGATCAAGTTCCTATCGGACCTTGCAGGCCGACAAGATCACGTACTACTCCTGAGTGGTACGGCAATCCTGTCTTATCAATCATGTTGTTAGACAAAAATGAACCTGCGAATTATGAGGAAGCAATGGTGGGCCCGGATTCCAACAAATGGCTGGAGGCCATGAAATCCGAGATAGGATCTATGTACGAAAACAAAGTGTGGACTTTGGAAGTATTACCTGAAGGCCGCAAGGCTATTCAGAACAAATGGATCTTTAAGAAGAAGATGGACACGAACGGTAATGTGACCGTTTATAAAGCTTGACTTGTGGCAAAGGGTTTTTCACAAGTTCAAGGAGTTGACTACGATGAGATGTTCTCACCGGTAGCGATGCTTAAGTCCGTCCGAATCATGTTAGCAATAGCTGCATATTTCGATTATGAAATCTGGGAGATGGATGTCAAAACGGCGTTCCTTAACGGTTTTCTTAAGGAAGAGTTGTATATGATGCAACCCGAAGGTTATGTTGATCCAGAGAATGCTAACAAAGTATGCAAGCTCCAGCGATCCATTTATGGACTGGTGCAAGCATCTCGGAGTTGAAATAAGCGCTTTGATGAGGTGAGCAAAGCATTTTGGTTTATACAAGTGGTTGGAGAATCTTGTATTTACAAGAAAGTGAGTGGAAACTCTGTGGCGTTTCTAATATTATATCTGGATGACATATTGCTGATTGGAAACAATGTGGAGTTTTTGGAAAGCGTAAAGGATTACTTGAATAAAAGTTTCTCTATGAAGGACCTAGGAGAAGCTGCTTACATTCTAGGCATTAAGATCTATAGGGATAGATCGAGACGCCTAATAGGACTTTCACAAAGCACATACCTTGATAAAGTTTTGAAGAAGTTCAAAATGGAACAGTCCAAGAAGAGGTTCTTGCCAGTGTTACAAGGTATAAAATTGAGTAAGACTCAGTGCCCAGCAACTGCGGAAGATAGAGAACAAATGAGTTATGTCCCCTATGCTTCAGCCATAGATTCTCTTACGTATGCAATGTTGCACACTAGACCAGACATCAGCCTGGCCATAAGTATGGCAGGTAGGTTTCAAAGTAATCCAGGAGTGGATCACTGGACAGCGGTCAAGAATATTCTGAAGTACCTGAAGAGGACTAAGGAAATGTTTCTCGTTTATGGAGGTGACGAAGAGCTCGTCGTAAAGGGTTAGGTCGACGCAAGCTTTGACACTGATCCGGATGACTCTAAGTCTCAAACCAGACACGTATTTATTCTTAATGGGGGTGCGGTAAGCTGGTGTAGTTCCAAGCAAAGCGTCGTAGCAGATTCTACATGTGAAGCGGAGTCCATGGCTGCCTCGGAGGCAATTAAAGAGGGTGTCTAGATGAAGCAGTTCATGACGGATCATGGAGTTGTGCCGAGCGCACTAAATCTAATAAATATGTTCTGTGACAACACTGGTGCCATTGCTTTAGCAAAGGAACCAAGGTTTCACAAGAAAACGGGACACATCAAACGACACTTCAACCTCATCCGCGACTACGTCAAAGGAGAGGACGTAAATATTTGCAAAGTGCACATGGATCTGAATGTAGCAGATCCGCTGACTAAGCCTCTTCCACGGGCAAAACATGATCAGCACCAGAACTGTATGGGTGTTAGATTTATCAAAATGTAAATCGCGTGGCGATGTGCGGACTAGATTATTGACTCTAGTGCAAGTGGGAGACTGTTGGGAATATGCCCTAGAGGCAATGGTAAAATAGTTATTATTATATTTCCTCTTTCAAGATAATCGTTTATTATCCATGCTATAATTGTATTGAATGCAAACATAGATACATGTGTGGATACATAGACAAAACAATGTCCCTAGCAAGCCTTTAGTTGGCTAGCCAGTTGATCAAGGATGGTCCACGTTTTCTGACCATACGCAAGTGTTGGCACTTGATAACTGGATCACATCATTAGGTGAATCATGTGATGGACTAGACCCAAACTATGAACGTAGCATGTGATCGTGTCATTTTATTGCTATTGTTTTCTGCGTGTCAAGTATTTATCCCTATGCCCATGAGATCATATAACTCACCCACACAGGAGGAATACCTTGTGTGTATCAAATGTCGCAACGTAACTGGGTGACTATAAAGGTTCTCTACAGGTATCTCCGAAGGTGTCCATTGAGTTAGTATGAATCAAGACTGGGATTTGTCGCTCCCTGTGACGGAGAGGTATGTCGGGGCCCACTCGGTAATTCAACATCACTAACAAGCCTTGCAAGCAATGTGACTAAGTGTAAGTCACGGGATCTTGTATTACGGAACGAGTAAAGAGACTTGCCAGTAACGAGATTGAAATAGGTATATACCGACGATCGAATCTCGGGCAAGTAACCTACCGAAGGACAAAGGGAATGACATACGGGATTATATGAATCCTTGGCACAGAGGTTCAACCGATAAGATCTTCAGAGAATATATAGCATACAATATGGGCATCCAGGTCCTGCTATTGGATATTGACCGAGGAGTGTCTCAGGTCATGTCTACGTAGTTCTCGAACCCGCAGGGTCTGCACACTTAAGGTTTGATGATGTTTTAGTATAGTTGAGTTATATGTGTGGTTACCGAGTGTGTCCGGAGTCCCGGATGAGATCACGGACGTCATGAGTGTTTCCGGAATGGCCCAGAAACGAAGGTTGATATATAGGATGGTTTCATTTGGCCACCGGAAAGTTTCGGGCATTTCCGGAAGTGTACCCGGAGTGACGAATGGGTTCCGGGAATTCACTGGGAGGGGCCCAACCACCCGAGAGTGAGCCCAGTGACCCTGTGGTGGCGCATCAGCCCTTAGTGGGATTGCGAGGCCAGACCAATAGGGCCATGGCGCTACAAGAGAAAAATACCAAAGGAAAGAAAAAAAAGGAAAGAGGGAGGTGGGAAGGGAGAGGACGACTCCTTCCCAAAACCGAATTGGAGTTGGAGTCCTCCTCTCCATTTCGCCTGGTGCCCTTGGGGCTCCCTTCAGCCCCAAGGTTAGCCCCTCCCCTCCTCCTATATATACTGGTGGTTTTAGGGCTTTTGAGACACAACTTTGCCATGTGCAACTCAAACCTATACCACGTAGTTTTACCTATAGATTGGATTTTTGCAGAGCTCGGGCGGAGCCCTGCAAGAGTAGATCATCACCACCACCGGAGCGCCGTCACACTACCGGAGAACTCATCTACTTCTCCGTCTGTCTTGCTGGATCAAGAAGGCCAAGATCATCGTCGAGCCATACGTGTGCTGAATGCGGAGGTGCCGTTCGTTCGGCGCTAGATCGGAACGGATCGTGGGACGGATCTTGGGACGACGGTGATTTGAATCACGAAGCTGTACCACTACATCAACCGCGTTTCTTAACTCTTCCCGCTTAGCGATCTACAAGGGTACGTCGATCTACTCTTCTCTCGTAGATGGGCATCACCATGATAGGTCTTCGTGTGCGCAGGAAATTTTTTGTTTCCCATGCAATGTTCCCCAACACGATATTCTTTGAATAGCTCAAACTCCTCAGTTACTTATAGGGCCTGTGTACACTCACAAACATATTAGTCTCTTAACCTATAAGTCCTCAATTCACCAAAATCACTAAGGGGCATTAGATGCATGTACAATCTCCCCCCTTTTTGGTGGTTGATGAGAAATATGTTAAGTTTTCAACGGGGATAAAAATATGAAGTGTAAGTATAGATTTTGAGGAATTTGAACACAAGATATAGAGAAACTCTCCCTGAAGATGTGCATACTTGAGGAATTTGCCTTGGACTGCAAATGCACATCGAGGATTTATACCATAGATATCTCCCCCTATATCTTGTAATTCATGCATTCATTTTACATATAGTATGAGGAATTTGAAATGCATGATGAAAGATGGTGTGTGGCGAATTTCAGAATGCATGCATTTAATCAACTTGAGGAATAAGCATGCGAGGAAAAAAATTCAAAAGTGTCAGACCACCATCGGGCTTAAGTTACAACTCATTACATCAAAAACTTCAGAAGAACGAGATTTTGTAACTTAATAAAGTTTAGGGTTATTTACTTATTTGCCCCGCTTTGCTCGTTTTTGCCCCACTAGCTTAACTATCCTCATTTTGCCGTACTTCGCTCTATCCCACTCTCACATACGGCCAAACGGGCGTTTCCGTCGCGTCAACCTCCTTTGACCGTTACTTGGCCTAACTAGTAGGGTCAGTCTGGGGCACCTCATCACGCTCACGAGTGGGGCTTGGGTGGGCCCTACCTAGGGCCTCATTTCGAATCCACCCCATGCCTAATCCCGATCTGACCGCCGCAATAGCTACTCGCCGTGCCCCATTTTGAATCCAACACATCCGATATCCCGATACGACCACTACAACAGCCACTCGCGGCAGTAGCCACCGCCGCCCCGCCCCGCCACTCCATATTACCTTCGCTTGAGGGGACCTGTGATGGCGCATCAATGGAAATCATTTCTTCCGCGATTGATCGCGACGAGGACCGGGTCATTCCGGGATCTCGTAGCAGTTGGATTCCATAGAAGTAAGTAATGAATATCTCATTTGTGTGATTTGGCTATTAAATACTGGGAGAATTGTCAATAGCATGTTGATTTTTGTTCGTTAAATAGGATGAACAAACAGAGTGCTTATCCTTTGGCGGTCAGAATGCAAACTTCTGTTATGGGTTCGAATGAACCATCCAAGGGGTTTTGGTATCCGTTAGTGGTGGAGACGAGTTGTACATTCAAAGATTTGTTGGGTGCAATGTGTACATAATATGTTTGGTCCGAATGTGATTCAGTTCATGTTAAATACTAAGAAATGCTTGATGAGCACTTTGTCCCACTACAAAATGACGAGCAGATAGACTGTATGTTTGCTTAGAAAATGACTAGCCGGTTTGGTAGAATTGTAGTCAGATTGGTTTAGAAAATAAAAGTATTTCCAAAGGAATTGGGAAAGAGGCGGCTGTTGAGAAATCAAAGTCTGCTAATTCTGAGCTTCCACCCACACCTCGTAGGCCCAATACATCTAAACCTACTAGCAGTGCAAGTCAAACCACTATAGCCAGTGTAGACGAGGATGTGTTGCCCGATGAGGCCGTGCTCGCAACGATGATGAAGATGAGAAGATGTTCTCTGAACATGTGGATCATTCGAGCAAATTGGGCCTCGTTCCATTTGTAGATACTAATTTTTAAGAGTAGGAGGAAAACGATGACATGTTGATTGAAGAGGAATAGGACGGCGAAGTCATGCCACATATTGAATGGAACAAAGATAATCCTATTCTTAATGTAAGTGCAGTATAAATATGGCTGAACTTCGGAATGCACTTACAATGTACTGCGTTCAGAGCAATACTGTTTATGTCACTGAGAAGAATGAGAAACGAAAGCTGACGGTGCACTGCTCAGATCCTAGGTGTAGTTGGAAGTTGCATGCCACTCGTATGCATGGGAAGAAGACTATTCAGGCAATTTTTGGTTGGTTCCTTTTTTGTTACATGTTTGCTTCATCTCAATCTCATTCTCTAACATATACTTCTCATTGTATTTCATATCAGGTACAACGACAATCCGCACACTTGTCCAGCTAAGGTGGAGACGCATAAATCAAAACTCGCAACCAAAAATTGGCTCACAGAGGTAATGACGCCAATGCTAAGAAATGATCCATACATTGGAGCAACTGCCCTTGGTAAAAAATATCAGAGATTTATGGCTTTGAGGAGAAACTACCTTACATGAGCTTATGCACTGCTAGAATGGTTGCTTTTGAGAACATTAACGGAACTGAATGGGGGGGTTTGAGTTGTTATACACATACAAAGTTGAGGTGGAGAAGGAAAGTCCATGCAGTGTGGTAGAGATCCATCATCACAATGTGAGTTACCAAGGGAAAAAAGGGAAGATGATTGAGAGAACATGCTTCAGGAGGTATTTTATATCTTTCAAGGCTTGCCATGAGGGGTTTCTCACAGGTTGCAGGCCCTATTTGGTTGTGGATGCAACTGCGCTCAATGGAAGACGGAAAGGATAGTAAGTAGCTGCTTGTGTAGTTGATGCACATAACTGGCTTTTTCTAGTTGCTTTTGGTGTGGTGGAGGTGGAGTCAGAGGAAACTTCGAGGTGGTTCTTGGGGAATTTGCGCAATGTCATAGGGTGCCCACAAGGACTGGCTATACACACAGATGCTTGCAAGGGTTTGGAGACTGCAGTAGAACAAGTGTTCCCTAGAGCAGAGCATAGGGAATGTATGCGACACCTTGCTGGTAATTTCATGAAGAAATTCAGGGGGAAAGTTTTTGATGACAACCTTTGGCCAAAGTCATAGACATGTAGCCAGAAGAAGCATAGCCACCACTTGAGGGCGATGTACACTGAAAATCCCTTGGTGCAGACATACTTGGAAACACATCACGACAATTTGTGGACAAGAAGAAAATTTGGTCTCACATGCAAGGTGGACTATGTGATAAGTAACCTCGCTGAAAGTTTCAACGCAAATATTAAGGGATTGAAAGCTCTTTTTGTGTGGGAAATATTTGACAAGATAAGGCAGATGATAATGCATAAGATGGTATTGCGAAATAGAATTGGGCATGTTTCATATATTGGCCATCTCATCATTCCAGCTGTGATCAAAGCATTGCATTTGAAAGGTAGACATTATCAGGGTAATATGAGTTATCTTAGACGGTCGGAAGTTGAGGCTAAGGTGACATATGATAATGGGCAAGGAGGGTGTTGGAGGTACCCAGTGAATTTGAGAGAAAGGAGATGTAGTTGTATGCGATGGCAGATCACTGGCAAGCCATGCATACATGCCATGTATTTCCTGAACATCATGGGAGGTGACCAGGGCAAAGTTGAACCGTATGTGTCTGAATATTTCTCTATTGACAAGTTTCGGAAAACGTGTGAGGATAACGTGCCACCTTTGTTGGGAAAAGACCAATGGGACAAGGTCGATCCGGGATTCAAGCTATGCCCTCGAGTTCTGACCAGACCACCTGGCAGGCCAAGGGTTAACAAATTTAGAGGTGTTGCTGAGGGTGGAACTGTTAAGAAGAAAAAGTGTAGTAGATGTGGAGAACTGGGCCATATGGGTAAGTTATGCATCAATGCAGTGCCCGTGGGTTTTGGAGATAACGACGCATATCAGGCCGCCGCCGCTGCAGCCAGCACAGTGGCACTAAAAGTGGCAAAAGCCACAGCCGTTGTGGTTTCACCTAGGTATGTGTGTCTTTGATTGTTTTGTGCACCAGTTTTTTATTTTCCACATTTTGAAATCTTTGCTGCACTTCTGTCTCGAATGCCAGCTCTAGGATAAGTAAGAAGGGTAAACAAACAACATTGGTAACCAAGGAGTAATAAAAGGAAGAGACATGAATTTATGACATCAATAGAAGGAGAAGCTTCTGTTCAAGACCAAGAAGGAGAAGAATTTGTATCACAGGCTTGTGTTGGATTTGGAGATGATACTTCTTTTCGTGAGAGAGAGCCATTTCAACCACGAGAACATGATTTTTTAGCTTCAGCTACTGGAAGTAACCAAGGAGCGACACCAATGCCAGATACTTCTGTTCTTGATATCACCCGTGTCCCAGCCAAGAACCCAACAAGGAACAAACAAGCCAAGAAGGTTGTGCAACCAATGAGTTTTCTACCAAAGAACACAAGGAGAAAGGTCATGGCCCCATCATCTAACACAAGGATCAAGAGAAGAGTGTAAACATTGAATTTGTAATACCCTATTTGTAGTGGTACTTTTGTCGGACAATTGATGTGTGTGCTCTGGGCGCGCACTCGCGCGTTCTAGCGGAACGGTCATGTCCCATGGTCGTATAGCTATAGATATTCACCCCAATATGAAGCGCTTGGTGAAATGTTTGGTATTTTTACATTTCGAACACCCTAAACCCTTCCTCACTTCCTTGAACTCTGAACAACTTCGTTCGTGGTAGCTCATTTGTGTGAAGGTTCTTTTATGAAAATGTTCGTAGACCAAGTTTATTATTTTTGTGGTTACTATAACACATAAAACGACAATTTATGCACGCATTGTATTTTTTCAATTTTTTTGAATTAGTTATGCTCATTTGAATGTTGGTCAAACCTTAGAAAACCCCGTTGACCGCCTCAAAACCCCTTTCACCCTAGCGCCGAACTACACTCGTTCGATCATACCCTAGAGCCGAACTACAATCATTCGATCATACCCTAACGTCGAAATCAAGTCGTGCGATCATACCCTAGCGCCAAACTATAGCCTTTTGATCATACCCTAGCACTGCCGTAGGAAATTGTCTGTCCAACCACTGCCGCTGACTAGTGGACCGGCTGTCCCAATGACACGTGGGTCCATAAAATGCGGGTCCATAAGCTCGCTCACTATTGCCTACGCTTTCCCCCAACAAACAGAGCAGTCATTCTTATTATTCTTCTCCCCGTGCTCGCTCATCATTACCTCCCCTCCCCCCACCCATTCTTCTTCTTCTTCTTCTTCTTCTTCTTCTCCGTCTACGAAGTATAGAAATGACGGTCGGCAAGAAATGTCGAGCTCTACCTCAGCCTCCAACCCCTCATGGCCATGGTATGGTGAAGTGTCGCTGACGTGATGTCCTTATTGCCCATGCATCAGGACACTGGTACATCACGTTATTCTGTAAAAGGGGAATGGGAACAAAGGGCACGAGTTTGTGACATGCGAGAGCAAGCGAGAGGTGGGGAAGGTAAGATCTCTCCATATCTCTCCAGATTTCTCCAGATTTGTTTTTTGCTCAGATTTGGGATTTAGGGTTCATGTTTACATTTTCAGGACCTGCCTCCATGCAACCATTTTGAGTGAATGGGTGAATACATTTAGAGGCTTCAAATGAAGGGCTTAATTGATTCAACGGGGGCAGCAAAGATGGTGCTTGATCTACTGTCAGCTTGGAATATGACGGGGGCTGCAGAGATTTTGCGTTGTGACAACATTGCTCCAATGACGGGGGATGTGGAACTCAAAGGGGAACTGAAGAAGTTGAACAAGCACTTAAAGCCTATGATTGATCTGACGAAGCAGGCTAATCTGATAACTGCAACATTTTATTTGTGTACAGTTGCTCTAGGATTTGCTATCTTGCTGATCATCACTCGTTACAGGTTGTTATTAGTGTTTAGCTTATTCCATGTAAGCTTAATGTGATGGATCATATGCTAAGTGTATTGTTATTAGATGTAACTAACCCACCGAAGAATCTAACTATAACCTCTAACCGAGTTAGAGTATCCAAATAGGGCCTAACTAATGCGAGTGTATTATCCTCAATTTTTTGGGCCTAATTTTGTTGGATTCATACGCTCTGTCTCTGTCTCAGATCGAAATGACCACAGTTTTCTTGAGTTGGTCGTGTGGAATGCCTAGTAGATACCCTTTATCGCGTTAAACCTTCTTTTCAACTTGTAAAAGAATAGAAAATCATTTCATTATTGTCGGTAAATGCTATTTTTTTGCGAATTAAATTTGTATTAATCAAGTGGTACGACCATAGTCCGTATTACAAAGATCAATAACCTCTCACAATCCAGAATTAAGCCAAACAACACTTCTATTCCAAGTTCTAGCAAACTTAGCCAAATAATCACTAACAGTATTTTGGGTACGAAGAACATGAGTAAATTTAGTTTTACGCAGATTACTAAGAAGCTTGATTTCCTCCACAATAGGGTTTTGGTAAATGCTATTAAACTCATATAATGCATGGAATATAGTTAATAAGCTCAAAAATAGGGATTTTGGCACTAAACAAATAAAAAATGTAAAATATTTCGTTGCTATGTGTACACGAGTAGACGATTTCAACTAGTACAAGGCTAAAAAATGTACAAATATATATAAACAACGTACGCATTCAACTAACTTCATTTCAATTCAGATAACATTTGATTAAAAACAAAATAAACAATGTAAAAATATATATAAGGGTACCCTATATATAAACCAAAAGGCGAATCCTATGCTAGTTTCACCGCCGCGCCCATCGCCGCCTTGCCGCCTGCTCCGCCGCCATCTCCTACTCCTCATCGCTGTCGGATGCGGGCGGCGCCTGCTCCTGTGCTGGAGGCGCCTGCTCCAGCGACAGTGGAGCCACGTGCTCCTCTACCGGTGGATCCGCCAGCTCTAAGAGTAGTGGAGCCACCTCCTCCTCTGCTCGTGGATTGACCACCTCTAGCAGTAGTGGAGCCATCTGTCCTTGCGCCGGTTGCGGTGGTGGATGCGTCCCTGACCTGATGGATGCGAAGTGCATATGCCGGTGCCCCTCGGGCACGACGCCGGGGATGAGCCAGCGATCCGAGAGGTTGCTGGTGGGTGCAAACCCGGGTCCAACTTGAGATCGAGCGATGGGATGATGAGTTGTCGCCTGATCTCGTGCCGCCGCTCGAGGCCATCTGCGGGAACCTGCCGCATAGGCACTCGGCTCTCGCTGAGGTTCCACTGCTCCGGGAGCACAACGCTTGGCCATGGCAACGGCTCGTTTTTCTCCCAAAGGTACTGCGCGAAGTCCTCGTTCACCGTCCGACGCCGGTTGTGGGTGGCGAGGTTGCGCTTCGCCATTGTTCCAGGTTTTTTGGCTCAGGAAGTGGGGTGGACGAGTGGGGAAGAAGGTGGCAGCAGTTCCTATTTAATGGGACCCGTCAAAATAGCCGAAGCGTCACCGTTGTCGCTGCCCTGTGGGCCAGCGGGAGACTTGTCGTTCCTACGTTGGGACCCATCAAAGTAGAAGTGTCGCCGCTGTCGCTGCCCGGTGGGCCAGTGATGTCAATTGTTCTTCCTCTTACAACGGCACCAGAAGAATGATGCTAGCACTCCCCGACAATCGAAACTAGAAGAATGTTGTTGACGGCCCACAAGTGCATGGGATCGCAGCAGTTTTCGAGGGTAGAGTATTCGACCCAAATTTGTTGATTCGCACGACGGGAGGTGAGAGAATACACTCAAGTATTAGCAGTTGAATTGTCAGATTCAACCACACTTGAAAGATTAGTATGTGCAAGCAAAGTACTAACAACAAAGTAGCGAGTAACAGCGGTGTAACGAGCAGTAGCAGCGGTAAGGAAAAGCAGTAGTGACAGCAGTAGCAACAGTAGCAAGCGACAGTGGTAGCAACAGTAGCAGCAGAGCAAGACAAGTGATAGCAGTAGCAACAGTAGAAGCAGCAGTAGAGCAAGACAAGTAACAACAGTAGCAACAGTAGTAGCAGCAGTAGAGCAAGACAAGTAACGGCAGTAGCAACAGTAGTAGGACAAACTCGTAGGCAATGGGTTGGTGATTTGTTTGGATGATATTCATCATGCAACAGCTATAACACGGAGAGATATGTTGCTAGATCCCATTCGTCAATGTGATGTAGGCATGCATTTCGTGTGTCGTCATACGTGCTTAGGGAAAAGAACTTGCATGACATCTATTGTCCATCCCTCCCGTGGCAGCGGGGTCCAAAAGGAAACTACGGGATATTAAGGTTCTCCTTTTAATAAAGAACCGGACCAACGAATTAGCACTTGGTGAACACATGAACTCCTCAAACTATAGTCATCACCGGGAGTGGTTCCGATTATTGTCACTCCGGGGTTTCCGGATCATAACACATAGTAGGTAACTACAACTTGCAAGATCGGATCTAAAACACACATATATTGGTGACAACATAATAATTTCAGATCTGAAATCATGGCACTCGGGCCCTAGTGACAAGCATTAAGCATGGCAAAGTAGTCGCAACATCAATCTCAGAACATAGTGGATACTAGGGATCAATCCCCATCAAAACTAACTCGATTACATGATAGATCTCATCCTACTCATCACCGCCCAGCGAACCTACGAATAGATTACCCACGAACGACAAAGAGCTTCATGGAATTGGAGAGGGAAGAAGGTTGATGATGACGATGGCGACGATTTCCCCTCTCCAGAGACCAAGACGGACTCCAGATCTTCCCTCCAGATGAAGAACAGGTTGTGGCGGCGCCTCCGTATCATAAACGCGACGAAAACTTCTCTTTTTATTTTTTCTAGGACGAAAGGGATCTTATAGACCTGAGGTTGGGGGCGGCAGATCCGTGTGGGCCCCACAAGCCTGCCCACCGCCACCAGGGGGTGGTGGCGGAGCCAGGGCTTGTGGCCCACTGGCCCACCCCTGAGGTGGAACTTGGCGCAGATATTTTTCTTATTTTCCAAAACTGCTCCCTGTAAATTTTCAGGACGTTTGGAGAACTTTGATTTATGCACAAAAATAACACCAAGGCAATTCTGCTGAAAACAACGTCAGTTCAGGTTAGTTCCATTCAAATCATGCAAATTAGAGTCCAAAACAAGGGCAAAAGAGTTTGGAAAAGTAGATACGATGGAGACGTATCAACTCCCCCAAGCTTAAAACCTTGTTGTCCTCAAGCAACTCAGTTGACAAACTGAGAGAGAAAGAAAAACTTTGACAAACTCTATTTGATCTTGTTGTTGCAACTATGTCTAACTCATAACCAGAATTTCAACAAGATCACAAGTTAACCACATAAGCAAATGACACAAAGGTCTCACGGTAAACTAATATCAATGGCATAATCAGCTAACGAGCAAATAATAATGAGTTTCAAATACCAACACTTCAATCAAAACAAGCATGAAGCAATATGAATAGGTGGTATCTCGCTAGCTCTTTCTGAGACCACAAAACATAAATGCAGAGCACTTTCAAAGATCAAGGGCTGACTAAACATTGTAATTCATAGAAACGAAGATCGAGTCATAGTCATACTCAATATCAATCAAAAGCAAAGCATAAAAATGACAGAGGTGCTCTCTAATTGGTGCTTATATAAGAGCAGGATGACTCAATAGGAAAATAAATAGAGAGGCCCTTCGCAGAGGGAAGCATTGATTTAGAGAGGTGCCACAGCTCAAGCTTTGAAAATAGAGATAATAATTTTGGGTGGCATGCTTTCATTGTCAATGCAATGACCAAGAGTTCTCAATATCTTCCAGGCTACTCATGCTATAGGCGGTTCCCAAACAGAAAAGTAAAGTTTTAACTCCCGCACCACCAATCAATCACACTCCACGGTAGCTGAATCCTCGGGTACCGTCCATACTAACATCAATCCGGGGGGGAGTCTTGTTTTACAGTTATGTTTTCGATTTAAGCGTGGAACTGGGCATTCCAATTACCGGCCCCTTTCTCGTGAATGACAGTAAATAAACACATGTCGAGGATAACACTCCTAGCATGGAAGATACCAATAGCCCCCTGTCACCACATGAGCGGTTCGGGCATGCAAAACAGATTATTTCTTGAAGATTTATAGAATGACACATGCAAATTTACTTGGAACGGCAGGTAGATACCGCAAATAGGAAGGTATGGTGGACTCTCATGGAAAAACTTTTGGGTTTATGGAAGTGGATGCACAAGTAGTATTCCGCTTATTACAAGTGAAGGCTAGCAAAAGACTGGGAAGCGACCAACTAGAGAGCGACAACAGTCATCAAGATGCAATGAGTTTGACTAACACTGAATGCAAGCATGAACAGGATATAGATCACCATGAACACGAACATCATAGAGGCTATGTTGATTTTGTTTCAACTACATGCATGAACATGCGGCAAGTCAAGCCACTTGAAACATTCAAAGGAGAATACCATCCTATCATACTACATCATAGTCATCTCAAAATCTATGTTGGCATTCAAGACAAACCATTATAAGCTCTCAGCTAAATAAGCATGGCATCAGAAACTATGACCTCTAAGTTGTCATTGCAAACATGGTTCTCTCACAACAAAGCTAAATCTGGGTCCACAAGCTACTCATATTTACAAAAAAAAGATAGAGTTCATACCAGCTTTCAGTCTGAGTCACTTCATCATATATCATCATTGTTGCCTTTCATTTGCACGATCGAACGACGTGAACAATAATAAGCGCATTGGACTAGGCTGAATCTGCAGGCAAACACAAAGGAGAAGACAAAGTAATATGGCTCTTTGAAAGCTAAACAGGTAAGCATGCAAGAACCAATAAACATTGTAACCAATATCTTCTACCTTGACACAAAGAAAAATAAAGCTATTTACACGGGAAAACTCCCAACAAGCAAAAGAAGAAAGTAAAATCTTTTTGGGTTTTCTCAAAACGACACAAAACAAGAAAACAAGAAAACGAAAATAAACTAGCATGGATAATCCAGTGGCAAAGTGTAAACACCGGCTAACAAAGTGAAAGCATAAGCATGAATGTAAAGTCGGTGAGAACACGTACTCCCCCAAGCTTAGGCTTTTGGCCTAGCTTGGTCTACTCCCAAGGTGGGAAATAACCAGCTCTAGGATACTCCGGAGCAGACTGTGGATGCCACTGCTGTGTGAGCTCCTTTGGCTCCCATTGATAAACTGGCGTCTGGTACTCGACTGGCGGCTCGGGCACGAGCGCCTGTGGTTGGGCCAAGCCCCAATATGCGTAGATGTCCGCGGGCATAATACTGCACCTGCCTGCATGAAGATCGAACAAAGAAGGAGCAGGAAAAATAATAGTCTCTCGAGTACCCTAACTAAACACAAGGTTATAAATCATCCGTCTACTAGCATCTCTATCCAGAAAATCATGGCGAACCAAGCTGTCATAATCCAGATATTTCTCACGGATAAGCATCTCTCCTTCCTCTCCCAGTCTAATGGGTATCTCAAAGTGTCTGGCAAGACGGGTAGCATAGATACCTCCATAGACAACACCTTTAGAACGGTTCAGGTTCAACCGTTGAGCTACTATAGCGCCCAAGCTATAAGTCTTATCGTTATAAAGGCCTTCGCGCAAAACTGCAAGGTCTGGAGAACTAAGTGATCCAGCCTCCCCACGGCCAATCAAAAAATTTCCCACAAATAGTGAGAAGTAGCAAAGCACAGGAAAATCTATGCTAGCAATTCTAGCGCGAGACACTCCTCTCTCCTCTCAAACAGCAATAGAACCAATGCAATCCTCCAAGTCTCGTGGATGAGGGTCACAGATATCCCCAACATAAGGTAATTTGCATACATTGCAAAAATCCTGCAGCGTCATGCAATGGGGGACATCGTATATCATGAACTCAACCATGGGAGGATTCTTCCTCGGATAAAAGTTGAAGCTTTGAACGAAAATATTGGTGAGGAGGAGGTATTGTGGGTGTTGGAATTATGCCCTAGAGGCAATAATAAATATAGTTATTATTATAATTCCTGTATCAAGATAATCGTTTATTATCCATGCTATAATTGTATTGAATGAAGACTTATATACATGTGTGGATACATAGACAAAACACTGTCCCTAGCAAGCCTCTAGTTGGCTAGCTAGTTGATCAAAGATAATCAGTGTCTTCTGATTATGAACAAGGTGTTGTTGCTTGATAACTGGATCACGTCATTAGGAGAATCACGTGATGGACTAGACCCAAACTAATAGACGTAGCATGTTGATCGTGTCATTTTGTTGCTACTGTTTTCTGCGTGTCAAGTATTTGTTCCTATGACCATGAGATCATATAACTCACTGACACCGGAGGAATACTTTGTGTGTATCAAACGTTGCAACGTAACTGGGTGACTATAAAGATGCTCTACAGGTATCTCTGAAGGTGTTCGTTGAGTTAGTATGGATCGAGACTGGGATTTGTCACTCCGTGAGACGAAGAGGTATCTCGGGGCCCACTCGGTAATACAACATCACACACAAGCCTTGCAAGCAATGTGACTTAGTGTAAGTTGCGGGATCTTGTATTACGGAACGAGTAAAGAGACTTGCCGGTAAACGAGATTGAAATAGGTATGCGGATACTGACGATCGAATCTCGGGCAAGTAACATATCGAAGGACAAAGGGAATGACATACAGGATTATATGAATCCTTGGCACTGAGGTTCAAACGATAAGATCTTCGTAGAATATGTAGGATCCAATATGGGCATCCAGGTCCCGCTATTGGATATTGACCGAGGAGTCTCTCAGGTCATGTCTACATAGTTCTCGAGCTCGCAGGGTCTGCACACTTAAGGTTCGACGTTGTTTTATGCGTATTTGAGTTATATGGTTGGTTATCGAATGTTGTTCAGAGTCCCGGATGAGATCACGGACATCACGAGGGTTTCCGGAATGGTCCAGAAACGAAGATTGATATATAGGATGACCTGATTTGATTACCGGAAGGTTTTTGGAGTTACCGGGAATGTACCGGGAATGACGAATGGGTTCCGGGAGTTCACCGGGGGGGCAACCCACCCCGGGGAAGCCCATGGGCATTGGGGGTGGCGCACCAGCCCTTAGTGGGCTGGTGGGACAGCCCAAGAAAGCCCTATGCGCCATAGGAAGAAAAATCAAAGAGAAAAGAAAAAAAAAAGGGGAGGTGGGAAAAGGGGGAAGGACTCCTCCTTCCAAACCTAGTAGGACTCGGTTTGGAAGGGGAGGGTTGCCCCCCT
This sequence comes from Hordeum vulgare subsp. vulgare, assembly GCF_904849725.1. Classification (NCBI taxonomy): domain Eukaryota; kingdom Viridiplantae; phylum Streptophyta; class Magnoliopsida; order Poales; family Poaceae; genus Hordeum; species Hordeum vulgare. The sequence goes on along the minus strand of NC_058522.1, from coordinate 395,961,597 downwards.
AGGCTCGGCCGACCCCCTTGGGCGTCCTTGGACCCCAAGGCAAGGCTCCCCCTCCTCCCCCTATATATACGGAGGTTTTAGGGCTGATTTGAGACAACTTTGCCACGGCAGCCCGACCACATATCTCCACGGTTTGACCTCTAGATCGCGTTTCTGCGGAGCTCGGGCGGAGCACTGCCGAGACAAGATCATCACCAACCTCCGGAGCACCGTCACGCTGCCGGAGAACTCTTCTACCTCTCCGTCTCTCTTGCTGGATCAATAAGGCCGAGATCATCGTCGAGCTGTACGTGTGCTGAACGCGGAGGTGCCGTCCGTTCGGCACTAGATCGTGGGACTAATCGCGGGACGGTTCGCGGGGCGGATCGAGGGACGCGAGGACGTTCCACTACATCAACCGCGTTCACTAACGCTTCTGCTGTACGGTCTACAAGGGTACGTAGATCAACCATCCCCTCTCGTAGATGGACATCACCATGATAGGTCTTCATGCGCGTAGGAAAATTTTTGTTTCCCATGCGACGTTCCCCAACAGTGGGCACTTATCTTCAACGAACGCAGTAAGACCTGCGTTCTCCACCAAGTAATAAAAGTCTTCATAAAGTCCAGCGGCGCGCAAAAATTCATCACTTGGCCACTCCCATGCTTGAACTTCTGTGACTCGAGGGACTACGTACTTGGGGTGGTTCTTCTCATCCTCCTTGGGGTTACGGCTTGAAGAGCCTCTCAAGAACCTCCTCATCTTTCCCTTTTTCTAGCTCTGAAAAATTCTGAAGTTTTTAGAGACTTCGAAAGAAAAGCGAAAAAAGATTAACCCAACTTGTAGCAACTACTCCTACTAGTGCCTAGAGACCATATCACGTGCTAAAACTACTTGGGACCAGCTAAAATCAACATTTCTAGCTCAAGAACAGGGTCACCAAGGTAGCAAGAATTCGCGAAGGATAAAGCACTAGAGCAAAAACTAATTGGACCATTGGAGGAGTCACTTACCAAGGAGTAATTTCCCCAAAACGGTTCGGAGAATGGTGCTTTGAGCAAGGAGATCGAAAATCATAGCCAAATGAGCAAGAACACGGGTTTGAGCTGCGAAACATTTTTTTCTGGAGGTGGAAGAAGAGGATGAGAGCTGGAATGAGTGGAGGGGGTGCCTGTGGGCCCCACAAGCTTCCACCCCGCCACTAGGGGGTAGGTGGCGGTGGCAGGGCTTGTGGCCCACTGGTTTGGCCCCCAGGCCAGCTCTCAGGCCCAGAAATTTTCAAAAATTCCAGAAAAAATCATACTAAATTTTCAGGACCATCGGAGAACTTGTATTTTCGAGGTATTTTTCTCCGGGACGCTAAAATAGAAAATACGAAAAGCTAACCTAATTTTATCATTTTTCTTCTAGGCAACAGAAAATGAAAGCTTTAAAACAGAGGTATGTGACTCTTTTGATTCATCCGTTTCATGGTCATCGGAAGAAATCCGTCAATGGGGTTGATCAAGTCCTCATGACAAAAGCTTCTCGAATTGCAAAAGAGAACGGAGACTTTGTTAATAGCCACTAAGTCACCTCAATGGGGATATGTATCTCCCCAACAAGCAAATCATACTTCATCTTGACACGAGGAATAGGGCATTCAAAGCTCCCAATGAGAATCGATGAAGACTTTTCGATAGCATTGATGCAATGTACTTGATATCGTTTCTTCGGAAAGTGCACTGTGTGCTCATTACCATTTACATGGAAAGTGGCATTGCCTTTGTTGCAATCTATAACAGCCCCTTCAGTGTTTAAAAAGGGTCTTCCGAGGATGACAACCATGGCATCGTCCTCGGGAATATCCAAGATAACAAAGTCTGTTAAGATAGTGGTGTTAGCAACCACAACATGCACATCCTCGCAAATGCCGATAGGGAAAGCAGTTGATTTGTCGGCCATTTGCAGAGAAATTTCAGTGGGTGTCAACTTGTCCAATTCAAGTCTACGATAGAGAGAGCGGCATAACACTAACACCGGCTCCAAGGTCACATAATGCAGTTCTTACGTAGTTTCCTTTAATAGAGCAAGGTATAGTGGGCACTGTGGGATCACCAAGTTTCTTAGGAGTTCCACCTTTAAAAGTGTAGTTGGCAAGCATGGTGGAAATATCAAGATCTGGTATCTTCCGTTTATTAGTCATGATATCTTTCATGTACTTGGCATACGGAGACATCTTGATCATATCAGTTAACCACATCTGCAGAAAGACGGGTCTTATCATCTCAATGAAGCGCTCAAAATCATCATCATTCTTTTTCTTGGATGTCTTAGGAGGGAAGGGCATAGGTCTCCGAACCCATGGCTCCCTTTCTTTACCATGCTTCCTAGCAGTGAAGTCATTCTTATCATATCTCTTAGGTTGTAGGTAATCAGGATTAATCGTAGGTTCAATCTCCACATCCTCACCATTGCTAGGTTGAGCATTATATGAACATCACTGTCCATATTGTCACCAGGTTCATGTTCATCACAAGATTGTGTTTCTGCGTCAGACGCAGAAATATCATTAGGTTCTTCAGGTGTGATAGTATTTGGTGAACTGGCGTGTAGGTTTCTATCATCCTTCTTCTTCTCCTTAGGATGACTAGGTGTATCAGCATTGATTCCGTGAGAATCTTGATCAATTCTCTTAGGATGACCATCAGGATACAAAGGTTCCTGAGTCCTTTTGCCTCCTCTAGTAATGACTCTAACAGAGTTGTCATTTAATTCATTGAGCAGGTCATTCTGAGTTTTAAGTACTTGTTCTACCTGAGTAGTAATCATAGAGGCATGTTTACTCAGAAGCTTCAGATCATTGACATTTCTGTCTACACAAGCACTTAAATGGCTAAGCATACGAGTACTTTGTTCCAAATGTCTACTAACATAATCATTGAAACTCTGTTGTTTGGCAACAAAGTTGTCAAATTCATCAAAGCATAGGCTAGCAGGTTTATCAAAAGGAATATCACTCTCATCAAACCTACGCAGAGAATTTACTTCTACTACCTGTATCGGGTTATCGAGACCATAAATCTCTTCGATAGGTAGTAGATTTTTGACATCTTCAGATCTAATGCCTTTCTCTTGCATAGATTTCTTGGCTTCTTGCATATCTTCGGGACTGAGGAATAGAATACCTCTTTTCTTAGGAGTTGGCTTAGGTGGTGGTTCGGGAATAGTCCAAGCATTATCGTTGATCAAGATGTTATTCAGGATTATCGGGAATAGTCTCAGCTTGTTCTACAGTTCGTTCCCTAAAAACACAACCGGCACAACTATCTAGGTGGTCTCTAGAGGCATCGGTAAGTCCGTTATAGAGGATATCAAGTATCTCGTTCTTCTTAAGAGGGTGATCAGGCAAAGCATTCTGTAGCTGGACGAGCCTCCCCCAAGCTTGTGGAAGACTCTCTTCTTGGAGTTGAGCAAAGTTGTATATTTCCTGCAAGGCAGCTTGCTTCTTATGGGCACGGAAATATTTCTCACAGAAGTAATAGACCATCTCCTGGGGACTACACACACATCCAGTAGCAAGAGAGGTGAACCAGGCTTTAGTGTCGTCCTTTAGAGAGAAAGGAAACAGCTTAAGGATATAGTAGTGGCGGATCTTCTCCTCATTAGTGAAAAGGTTGGCTATTTCGTGTAGTTTGGCAAGATCGGCTATGACCGTCTTAGACTCATAACCATGAAAAGGATCAGAGTCAACTAGAGAGATTATCTCAGGATCGACAGAGAATTCATAATCCTTATCGGTGATAAATATAGGTGAAGTGGCAAACTTTGGATCATATTTCATCTTAGCTTCCCGAGATTTTTCTTTCCACTTGAGAAGTAATTTCTCAGCGTCATAGGCATCCTTACACGCAAGAAAATCCTCAGCTATCTCTCCCTCCATAATGTAACCCTCAGGTATATCAGGAAATTCATATCTAGGAGAGCTAGATGTAGCAGGAGCAAAAGCAGGTTCTATCTCAATAGTATCGTCAGCTTCAGAAGCATCACGAGCATTGGCAGTAACTCTAGCAATATGAGCATCAAAGAACACTCCTAGTGGAACATCAGGCAAAGTAGCATCTCTAGCAGTATCAAGCATAACATCATCAGGCAAAATAGCATCTCTACCATCATCAGGCAAAGCAGTATCAAGCATAGCATCTCTAGCAGTATCAAGCATAGCATCATCAAGCATAGTATCATCAGGCATACTATCAGGCATAGTATCAATCATAGCATCTCTAGCAGTAGCATCATAAGCATCATCAAGAGCATGCGACATATCAAGATTTCTAGCAGGAGGTGATGTCTCAAACTTACTCATAACTGAGGGTGAATCAAGTGCAGAGCTAGATGGCAATTCCTTACCTCCCCTCGTAGTTGAGGGCAAGACTTTGGTTTTCGGATCCTTCAGATTCTTCATAGTGATCAGCAGATATAAATCCCAAGTGACTCAGAGAATATAGCAATACCTCCCCGGCAACGGCGCCAGAAAAATTCTTGATGTCAACTGTTCTTCCTCTTGCAACAGCACCAGAAGAATGCTGCTGGCACTCCCCGACAATCGAAACTAGAAGAATGTTGTTGAAGACCCACAAGCGCATGGGATCGCAGCAGTTTTCGAGGGTAGAGTATTCGACCCAAATTTGTTGATTCGCACGACGGGAGGTGAGAGAATACTCTCAAGTATTAGTAGTTGAATTGTCAGATTCAACCACACCAGAAAGATTAGTATCTGCAAGCAAAGTAGTAACAGCAAAGTAGCGAGTAACGGCGGTGTAACGAGCAGTAGCAGCGGCAAGGAAAAGCAGTAGTGACAGCAGTAGCAAGTAGCAACAGTAGCAAGCGACAGTGGTAGCAATAGTAGCAGCAGAGCAAGACAAGTGACAACAGTAGCAACAATAGTAGCAGCAGCAGAGCAAGACAGGTAACAGCAGTAGCAACAGTAGTAGCAGCAGCAGAGCAAGACAAGTAACGACAGTAGCAACAGTAGTAGGACAAACTCGTAGGCAATGGGTCGGTGATTTGTTTGGATGATATTCATCATGCAACAGCTATAACACGGAGAGATATGTGGCTAGCTCCCATTCGTGAATGTGATGTAGGCATGCATTCGTGTGTCGTCATACGTGCTTAGGGAAAAGAACTTGCATGACATGTATTGTCCATCCCTCCCGTGGCAGCGGGGTCCAAAAGGAAACTACGGGATATTAAGGTTCTCCTTTTAATAAAGAACCGGACCACCGCATTAGCACTTGGTGAACACATGAACTCCTCAACCTATGGTCATCACCGGGAGTGGTTCCGGTTTTTGTCACTCCGGGGTTGTCGGATCATAACACATAGTAGGTAACTACAACTTGCAAGATCGGATCTAAAACACACATATATTGGTGACAACATAATAATTTCAGATCTCAAATCATGGCACTCGGGCCCTAGTGACAAGCATTAAGCATGGCAAAGTAGTAGCAACATCAATCTCAGGACATAGTGGATACTAGGGATCAATCCCCATCAAAACTAACTCGATTACATGATAGATCTCATCCTACTCATCACCGCCCAGCGAACCTACGAATAGATGACTCACGAACAACAAAGAGCTTCATGGAATTGGAGAGGGAAGAAGGTTGATGATGACGATGGCGACGATTTCCCCTCTCCGGAGCCCAAGACGGACTCCAGATCTCCCCTCCAGATGAAGAACAGGTGGTGGCGGCGCCTCCGTATCGTAAACGCGACGAAAACTTCTCTTTTTATTTTTTCTGGGACGAAAGGGATCTTATAGACCTAAGGTTGGGGGCGACAGATCCATCTGGGCCCCACAAGCCTGCCCACCGCCACCAGGGGGTGGTGGCGTAGCCCGGGCTTGTGGCCCACTGGCCCACCCCCTCAGGTGGAACTTGGCACTGATATTTTTCTTATTTTCCAAAACTGCTCCCCGTAAATTTTCAGGACGTTTGGAGAACTTTCATTTCTGCACAAAAATAACACCAAGGCAATTCTGCTGAAAACAGCGTCAGTCCAGGTTAGTTCCATTCAAATCATGCAAATTAGAGTCCAAAACAAGGGTAAAAGAGTTTGGAAAAGTAGATACGATGGAGACGTATCAGCCAGCGGGAGACGAGTCGTTCCCACGTGGACCGGTCAAAGTAGCCTCGACATCACCGTTTTCGCTGCTCGGTGGGCAAGCGGGAGACGAGTCGTTCCCGCGTGGCCCACTTCAAATGAGGCCCCAGGTCGGCCTGATTGAGCCCCATTCGTGAGGGCGATGAGGTGCCCTAGGCCGACCCGATTAGTCAGGAGACGTAATGGTCAAATGAGGTTGACTAGAAAGAAATGACCTGTTTGGTCGCATGCGAGATTGGATAGAGCGAAGTAGGGCAAAAACGAGTTAAGCTAAGCGAGTGGCGAAAAACCAAGCAAAACTAAGCGAAGCGGGGCACAGAAGTAAATAACGCTAAATTTTATAAGACCATAAAGTAGACCTGCTTGAAGACTAACTCAGATTTCTCCCTCTTTGTCATCAAGTGACGAAAAGGGACAAACCAAGGACTAATGCACATGAAGAACATCACTTATGTGTTGGAGGAGGAGTGCCGACATTCTTCGGGTTAGTCTTCCTAGTTAGGCATGTTGCAGTATCGGCAGGTTCTTCATCTTCATTAGTAGAGCGGAATGAGGAATATGAGCCGTCCACCAAGCAAGGAACTGGGATCTTCTTGAATTTCCTCTTTGGTGGCCATGACCAGTCAAATTCTTGAGTGAACTCCATTTCCTTCAATTCCTGAGGAGTCCTCAGGTGAGACAGGATGGCCCAAGTGCGATCAAATACTTCATGAAGATAATAGTGGTTTTTCTTCACAGCATTTTGAGTAGCATTGATGGTTTGCACAATGGAGCCAAGCTGACACTTAACCCAGTTATGGTTTCGATCAACTTTTTGATGAAGACTGAGGAGAAGCTATGTGTTAGTCATCACCCGTGGGATAGTTAGACTTGGAGGTTTTGCTCTGCCATCAGATTCTTGGGAGGAAGTATCATCATAGGTAGAGTAGGATGCATCCTTGCGAAATTGACCATCGAGTGGTCGATTTCCTTCATCAATCACAAACTTACCTTTGCCCTCAACTGGTTCAAAAGATTTCTTGAAAACTTGAAGCGGACGCAGGTAACTGAGGTGACTCTGAAAATCAGCCTAACAATTGATTAAGGATCTGATTCTCATGAATCTCATGATCTAAGGCACATAAATCTTCACCTCAGTTGGTGACAAAGCATTGTTGGCCAAAGTCCTCACGAAGAAGTCATGAAGATTCATTTGGATTCCATGAATTATGTTGAACAGTATGTTCTTCATGAACCCGACAACATCTTCTTTAGTACCATGGCCTTTCATAGGAGCGAAGAAATTGGCCAAGATCGTGTAGACTGTTCTGGGCACATATTTCAATTCCTTCACTAGGAATTGAGTCCTTGGGGGCTTGCCCAGAGCTAAAGGCTTCACGAGGACTTCCATCAGATGATTTGGCAGCTCTTTTTCATCATATATGCAGATTGCTTCATCTGATGGAATTGGGACCGGCAGAGCTCGAAGAAATTCAGTGGCTGGAGTTTGAAGTGAGTGTTTTCAGTCATCTAGTCCAAGATCGATCCAAGAGTTGATGTTTTTTGGGGACACCAGAGATGTGCAGAGTGCATAGAATTGAAGAATAACCTCTATGTTCCAGTCACAGATATCTGTGCTGAATTGCAGTAGCCCTGCATCTTGAAGAACACTCAGAACAGGGTAAAGCAAGGAATTTCTTCTATATCACCATGAGGAATATGCATGTGGTGGAAGATCTTCTTCTTTTCTACTAGCACAACAGCATAGTAGTTGAGTTGTGTTTGGGTCCAGAATTTCTTATACCTCATTCGAAGCTTGTCGTATGGATTTGGACGAGTGAAGAAATGTTGTTCATCACAGAAATCTCCTTTCAGAAACTTTGGCCTCTTTGAGTAAGGCTGACGAGGCTTTGGTTGAAGATTTTGCTGAGGAGATGCATCTGCTTTAGGAATTTTGGCCACCATGACTACTGAATCAGGATTTTCAACAACAAGTCCTTGAGCAGTTTCTTCATTTTGAACAGGTGCAGTCTCTTCAGGCACATGTTCTTCGGTCTGAGGTTTATGCTGAGACAATGTGTCATTTTCTGGCACAACATGTTCTTTAGTTTGAGGAATTTTTTGTGCCGATGTATGGGTTTCTGTTACAACAGTTTCTTCAATCTTTTTTATGTTCATCAACTGGTGCAGCTGATGCTTGAGCCAAGACAGACTTCGCCGAAGTGCTTTGTGCTTCAGATCCAGTCAGAACTTCAGTGGGTGCTGGGGATACATGCATTTGAGGAATTGGAGTGGCCAGTGGCGAATTTGGGTGAGCCTTTGCCCAGAATTCATCATGCATCACACGTGTGGTGAAGCCAATGTCCACATCTCCACCTTTTTCTTCCGCAGACACCTCAGTGTTCCGAGGAGGAGGAGTTGAGGCTTGAGGTGTTTGCTCTTGAGGAATCTGATCTTGAGGAATTTGATCTTGAGGAATTTGATCTTGAGGAATCTAATCAGCTTGAATTTCCTCATCCATGGGTGTTGAGGCAGCAGAGCGATTTTCTTCCATTTCTTCATCCGCTTCTGGGATGGTATAATCCTCACCATATGGTACAATCACATATGATGGTGCAGTGTTGAGTAGTGTAGCATCAATGGGAGTTGTTGAGGCACTCTCCAAAGTCCTCACTCGTTTTGTTTCAGAGGACTCTGAAACAATTGATGCCTTTCTCTATTTAGCTTCTTTTCCAACGGCTTTGGTTTTCTTCGCTTCTGATGCAGAAGGAAGATTGATTTTCTTCACCTTTGAGGACTTAGGTGAAGGAGCATTTTCCTCAGGCATAGCATATGTGTTGGCTGGCCTGGTAGGTTCATCTGCAGCAGGCTCATTAGTAGAGTCTTGAGGCAATTTAGCCATGTTGGTCTGAGGAACTAATGGTTGTGGTGGAACTGCAACCCTTTCGTTGTAATCTGCTATGACTTCAGTAGCTTGCGTGACAAATAGCATCTTGGCTCCCTTCCTGTCAGCATTGTAGCTTTTGAATTTCTCACAAAGGAATTTGATCTCAACTTGAGTGGAGACAAGTTGCTCTAGCGACATGTTCTGCAGATTTTGTTGCAAATACTTCTCCTTTTAAGCCTTTTCTCTTTTTGCTTGTTTGGCTTGCTAAGCCTTCCACTTTTCCTCATTGATGAAAGAGGTCACCATGTGACTGGGTCCAGGTGGAAGCTTCAAGTCCTCAATGGGTGTGTTTGGATCTACAAACCAGAGGTCAATGAAATCCAGTACCACTTTTGGATCAAGTGCAAGGGGAATGGTTGAACCTTTTGCTTGTGCAACTCTCTCTTGTTTGTTTCTGATGATGGCTTCAAGAGTTTCATCATCATATTCCTCATCTTCTGATGCAGAAGGAACGTTGAGGACCACTTTCTTTGTGCTTGGCCTTGTTCCTCTCCCAGCAGTCTTGTTTATCTTCCGAATCCCACCTGGAGAATTGTGGGCAGAACCAAAGGAAGATGATTTTTTCGGAATTGGGGTCCCTGTTGGTTGCTCACTTGGCTGGGATTGCGTTGGTGGTGAAGACTTTGCTGCGATTGAGGATTTCGTAGCAGTTGAGGATTTTTCAGGAACACTTGGTGTTAGCTGAGGTTTTTGCTGTTGTGATGACTTGGACTGTTCAGTTTTCTTCATGTGAACCTTTTGTGGGGGCAGGTTTAGTGGCACAAGCCTCAACAGCAGAGGAGGAGGCAACAACGGCTTCATTTGCATATTGTTCATGTGCAGTCTGTGTTGCTTGTTTTGAGACTTTCCTCAGTTTTGCCAAATACTTGGCTTTGTCCTCAGCATAATCTTCAATAGTGGCCATGCTAGAGGGATGAGCACTCTGTTGATCACCCAGAGGGGGTCTAGTGCGAGGAGCATGGAGGGCAAACTTCCTGGCATACCTCGGAGTGACGTATTTGTATGCTTTCCACCACTACAGGAATCAGACTCTTTGTCGTCTGCCATAACAGACGGCAAAGTGGTGTTCCACGAACGGCAAAGGACTTTGCCGTCAGCTTCCTGTCGACAAAATTTCTGCGACAACTATCGATGGCAAAGTACCTTCTTTGTCGTGTGCTACCACAAAGCGGATGGCAAAGACCTTTGCCGTCAGCCACCTGTCGAAGCAGACGGCAAAGACATGTACACGGCAGCCGACAGGCAACTACTCCCTTAGGTGGCTAACGGAGTATTCGCTGTCTGCCTCTCTCAGCCTCTTTGTCGTCTTCCTCTCTCGGGCTCTTTGCCATCTTCCTCTCTCGGGCTCCTTGCCGTGTGCCTTTCTCGGGCTCTTTGTCGTCTGCCTCTCTTCACCAAATAAGTAGATGTTGTTTACATTAACTAAATTTTGGGGACTATGCCAATGCCCAAATCACATAAATCTGGTGAGTTGGGAGATTGCAGATGAAAACGGGCAAGGTTGTCATGCATTACCATCCTCGGTATTGGTTCGGTAAGACAATTCAAATATGATCAATTTGAACTTAAATCTGGTTTGGTACTTCACAATCTTTAAGTTGTACTCAGGCACTCAATCAATTTTCTGCACTATGAATGATAAAGGTCTTGTGCTAATTGCAGGAGGTGGGAATCTGCTAAATGTAGGTAATCCTCTACACACTGAAGCACTAGGCATGTTGCATGCAATCAATGAGGCAGCAAGTTAGGATGCCAAAGAATAATCCTGGAGACCGATGCAGCGGTTCTGAAGCAGGACTGATGCATATGAAAGCTCCAATCTGGATGTGATTTTCAAAGAAATAAAAATTATTATATGCCTATCCTTTCAGTCATGTAAAGTAGAAGTTTGCCCACGAGCTTGTAATATTTTAGCACATTGCTTAGCTGCGAAAGGTGCGAGCATGGAGCAGGAAAGCTACCAAGTCTTGCTTGACCCGCTGCCGAATTATGTAAATAAACCTTGTAGCTGGCGACACGTCCAGCTTGTTAAGTTAATGGAATACGATGTGTTCCTTTTCAAAAAAGAATAAAATGACGGTTCGTAGATGTGTTTATTATATACCACAGTGCAAAATGAATACTACCAGTTTGCTCAGCTTAAATGACAAGTACTCTAGCACTGCTTGACACTTGTGTATAGGAAAGGACACTGATAAACTGCTAGGATTATTGTGATGTTGGTGCAGTTTGACATATATAGTACGCTTCAAAGAAACAAGTGTCCAGTCTAAAGAAGGCACTCACATTCAGAAGGTGGCGAGGTACTTCTGAATTGTTCTGAAAAATGTTTTGGATTTAGGTTCCTTCTTGAGTTTCCTCTGCTTGAGTTTCTTCCTCTTGCTCACTTGGGTGTGCGTCAGTTGCTGAAAACCTGCACCCAAAGTCGATTTTTTCAGAACTAATACAAAATTTGTAATAAATTTGAAAACAATGTATGTGTTTTAAAAAATGGCAAAAATAGCACCCCGTCGGCATGGGGGTAGCTGATGGGGGACCAGTCAGCCTCTGGGTGGCCGATGGGACCTGTCGGCCTGCAGCTAGCCGAAGTGCCACGTGTCGGCCTGGGGGTGGCCGAAGAGGGTCGTCGGCCTCTAGGAGGCCGAAGAGCCCCTCGATAGCCCCTGGTGGCCCCTTCTTCCTCGTCCTTCCTCCTCATTTCCTGTTTTCTCTGGTTTCTCTTTTCTCTCTTGTTTTTCCACCATTTTGCGCCCCCTCCGATCTCCTCCATCCTCCGCCCATTTTCGTATTCAATCCACAGAATCAATAGATCCTACCCATCTTCACTGGCCTACGGTCTCATTTTGTGCGATGCAATAGTTTTGGAAGGTGGAGTTGTGGATGGTGAGGTGAGGAGGTGGTGTGATGCAGAGGAAGAAGAAGGTGGAGAGGAAGAAGAAGGGTACACACGCGTGGAAGGTATACTATTTTTTTACTTTAGGTTCTTTTTAGTGTTGGTTTATTTAGTGTACGTAGGTTTATGTTTGTATAAATTTGTTCGTTGCGAATAATGACAAGATCGCGATGTCTGACAGGTGAAAATGTCTGAATCTGTAAATTTGACAGTTTATTATGACCCTGGTAATGTTCTGTATAATGAGTTGGGGGTTGATCTTAGCAAGTTTAAGAAATTCATGCTTACACTTTCAGACCCGGATAGACTAGACATTAGGCAGTTGAAGCACTGGTTGACTACTAGTTTTGGGTTGGATCCTGAAGTCTGTTCCGTCATTATTCATGCATTGTGGACCAAATCCTGTAAAAATGTGAAGTGGGAGTTGATGCCGATAGATAGGATCTAGCATTGGTTGTCCCTGTTAAGTTGTTCCAGTGACCGAAGAATCCACCCATATGTCCTAGTGCAAACAGTGGCGAAGGAGGAGAATTTCATACAAGTCAACGTGGGGTATGAACCAGGACAGGGTAGTCATGTATCCGGGTCACAGCCACCGGATGTGGATGCTAGCCAAGCGGAGAAAGAGTCAAATTATGTGCCACACAATGAGTCTGGGCAGAGTATTCAGTCGATACTATTAGCTGGCTCTGGTGTTGCTGATGGGGATGAGGAAGGCGATGAAATGCAAAAGGTGATGGAGGAAGAGAACGAGGATGGGTTTGCGGAGGATCTGGATTCTGAAAATTCCGAGGATGAAGTGGATGTACCGATTCCTTCCGGATGGGATAAGGACATGTCCGATGGCATTACTGTCAACGATGGCCATGAGACTCCATGGCAATATAGTCTGAACAAAGTCCAGATCGGGGCTATGTTTGACGCAAAGAAAAAATTGAAGTATGAGGTGATAAGGTGGGCCATGTCTATGCAGAGTGTTTTCCGGACACACATATCGACTCCAACAAAATATACCATGAATTCTGTTGAAACAGGTTGTCGTGCGAAGGTGCACGGGTACGTGCCGAAGTATAACATCCACTGGGTTGTCACCAATGTGGTCCCACATAATTGTGTGAGGAAAAATCTGTTGGTTCGTCATCCAAACCTGAGTTCAACTCTCAGAGCACAACTCATGTATACTGAGATAGTTGAGAAGAAAGATATGGAAGCAAAACATATCCAGAAAGCAATGAAGGTCAGATGGAATTATGACATTCCGTATGGGAAGGCTTGGAGGGCTAAGCAGAAGGCTATGAAGGAAAGGTTTGGGACGTTCTTCGACTCATATGATAATGTTGTCCGTCTCCTTGACATACTGAAGGAGAGGAATCCCGACACTTATGTTAACATACAACATATGAGGTTGGATATTATACCAGATTACAAGGTGTTGAAACGAGTATTCTTCTCTTTTGATTTGTGCATCGAAGCTTTCCGGCATTGTCCTCCCGTGATGTTTGTGGATGGTACATCCCTGACTGGTCAGTACAAAGGGCAAATCCTTACTGCTATTGGTGTGGATGGGAACAACCAAATCATCCCACTAGCCATGGCATTTGTGGAGGGCGAGAACTTTCTGAGCTGGGTATGGTTCTTCCGGCAAGTTAAAATTGCGATCGTGAAGGACCGACCAAACGTGCGTGTCACATTCATGACAGACATCCTCGTATATTAAAGGCCGTGAAGACACTAAGTAATCCAACAGCCGACGATCAGACACCTTGGAAGGACTTGCAAAGGCGGTTGTGCATGCGCCATCTGGGTGCAAATGTTTTCTCACAGTTCAAGAACAGATGGTTGATGAACTTGTTCAAAAAGTTATGCAAGAAGAACCAGCAGCGCAAATACAAATTTATTTGATCAAAACTAGATGAGTTTACTAAGAAGCAGGTCCTTGCTAGGAAGAAAATGGAAAAAGACCAGGTTAAATTAACATCACTCAATCGCGGAGCTAGAGGAGCTAGTAGGTATTTTTGACTTGCCAGGAATTGACCCTCCTAATACAAAGAGAAAGAAGGGCAGGGAAACAAAGAATTTTTCTGAGTGGATAGAGAAAGAGCCTACAGTGAATTGGTCTTTGCTGCATGACACCCATGGAGTCAGGTATGGCCACATGACAACCAATCTTGTAGAGGTGTATAACTTTGTACTCAGAGGGAATAGAGCATTGCCACTGACAGCTATTGTGAAGGGTGTATTCCAGGGGACTTTGAGATATTTCAGAGAAAGGCACGAGTTAGCAAAGAACCATATTGCAGATAATCAGAACACACCTTATTGTAGTCGTGTCATGGAGTACATGGATCAGAAGATAAAGAAAGCAAAAAAGCACACTGTCACGCACATAGGTAATCAGGAAAGGAGGTATGAGGTTCAACTTCCTACTGGTGGTTTTGGTTCTGCAAATGAGGTGAAGACGCATGAGGTTAAAATTGGAACGGAATTTTATCCAACTTGCGAGTGTACATGCAACAAACCGGCATTGTTGCACCTTCCTTGCTCACATGTGTTGGCTGCGTGTGGCCACATTGAGTTAGATAGTATCTCCTTCATGTCTCCGTACTATTCAAAAGAGGCAGTACTCAATGCCTGGACATGTGAGATGACAGGGTTTAGAGTCGTCGACAATTTCAACAAGGTTATTGATGGCGAGAGAGTATACATCCCGGATCCTGGACTTCGACGAACTAGCAGGAGCAGACGTAAGGTAAAGCGCTTCCGAAACGATATGGACCAATCTGAAGTTGGTGGAGCAACCGGACAATGTTTGCTCTGCGCGGATTATCGACATAGGATGACATATTGCCCCGACCTGAACAAAGACGGTGCTTCCACATCGACGGTTGCGACATCAGTAGCAAGAGGTGGTCGTGGCAGTCGTGGTGGACGTGGCAGTCGAGGCCGAAGGGGTGGACGAGGAATAAGTAACTCGGAAGCTACATAATTCGTCAGCCTACGGTTTAATTTGTAATATGTCTGCACTATGTTTTAATGTATACTATGTCGGACTATGTTTTCATTTGTAATATGTCTGCACTATGTTTAAATTTGTAATATGTCTGCACTATGTCTACATGAGCTTAGTTAAAAAATATAATTACTGATACTACTGGATAATTCTGCTGGATAATTACTGATACTACTGCATAATTCTGGTGCATAATTCAATACAAATTCTAGTACTCGATAGTTCAACTACTGAATAGTTCTACTACTGGATAGTTCTGCTGGATAATTCAATACAAATTCAAGTACTGGATAGTTCTACTACCGGATAGTTAAATACAAATTCAACAATTACATACTTAAAACTCATCATAGATCTCCTTCAACTTATTCACCTTGTCCTTATGGCCATGGTTCTGTTTCATCATATCAGAAATGATGTGCTCCAACTTCTTCTTCTCTTTCTTTGTTTGGTCTCTCTCTAGCATAAGCTGGTCCCTCTCCTTCTCTGCCTTCGCCCTGAGTACCTGATGTAGATTGGTGGAAGAATGGTCTGCCAACTTCTTCTTCTCAAGCTCCTCTTTCACATCACTGATAGCCAACCTAGCACTACCAAGCCGACTAATAGGCTCCTCCTTGTGAGCCACCATTTTTGCAAAATCAAGTTTGAAAAAATGAAGCTCTTCCTCCATCCTCCTCTTTTCTCCAACTAATTTGAAATTTTCTTCACCCAACTTCAGATTATCTCTGATTCTGTCCTCGTTTTCTTTGTCATGCATGCTCCACAATTGACCTCTGCAAAACTGCATAGCAACTGACCACTCAGGGTCTATCCACTACAGATAGCAGCACTTTTCTTCTGCCTAAAATTCAAAACAATTTCAGGGATTAACATACATGAAATTGAGTGGAGCAGAAAACTAACTAAGATTAACTAATTACAGTGCAACATACCTTCTCCTTTGCACAAGCAAGAAAACACCGTCCAGTGTCAACAGATTGAAATGCAACTTGCCTCAGGCAAGGCTCTAGATGCATCCAGTCAGAAGATAGTTCATGAGCAATGTCTCTCCACTCATAGCATGGGATAGTCCTAGGAAGCTAAAAATAAAATACACCAAACTGTTATGAAATCCCGAAATGAAGAACGGTAAACCTACCCGTAAATGCTAGAAACCCGAAATTAACGTATCTGGCTAGTAACACTATCGTGATCCCAAGAAGAGCTTGATCCCTCGCTCCAAGAAACCATGGCAGATTAATTGGCAGAACTAAATCTACCGGAGAACCTAAATATAAATAAACAAGTTAACTAGCAGATTTAAATATATCTACATTGAGAACCTAAAAATATTTAAACAACTTAACTATTCTACCGGAGAACCTAAAATATATCTACCGGACAGACTTAAATATATCTACCAGAGAACCTAAAATATATTTAAACTAATTAATTGACAGACCTAAAATATATCCAAATCCACCGGACAACCTAAAAATATTTAAACTACTTAACTGAGTCACCTAAATATATCCAAATCTACCGGAGCATACGGGAACAATTGTTGAATTTACCCTTGAAGCGTGCGAAGAAACGACGAACACCGAACAAACACCACCACCTTTACCCACACCTCCATCTCCAAAATGAGACCGTAGGCCGGTGGAGATGGGTAGGATGTGTTGATTCAGCGGATTGAATACAAAAATGGGAGGAGGATGGAGGAGATCAGAGGGGGGAAAATGGGTGGAAAACGAGAGAGAGAAGAGAAACCACAGAAAAGAGGAAATGAGGAGGAAGGAGGAGGAAGAAGGGGGTCGGCAGGGGCTATCCAGGGCCTCCTCGGCCACCTAGAGGCCGACAGCCCCACTTCGGCCACCCCAGGCCGACACGTGGTACTTCGGCCTCCTGCAGGCCGACAGCCCCCCATCAGCCACCCAGAGGCCGACAAGTCCCCCATTGGCCACCCCCAGGCCGACGGGGTGCTATTTTTGCCATTTTCTAAAACGCATACATTGTTTTCAAATTTATTACAAATTTTGTATTAGTTTTGAAAAAAAATTGCCAATGTCATCAGAATCATGGTGAGTCCGACTGTAAAAGTTGACATGAACAGAGCTATCTAATCAAAGTTATTCTTTAAAGAAAAGAGTGAGAAATAAGCCACTGAGTTGCATACATTTCCTCTGATGCCTCCCTATTTGCAGATTTCCCAGAATCATTTATAACATTATATGATTGTTCGAGGCCATCTTTCCTCTGATTAGCACATTATCCAGTTATAGGCGAGTTGGGGGCGGCCCGGTGCTGCTGCTTCTAGAAGTCAACAATTTCCAACTTGGTTTCTTTGTATCTATTCATTCTCTCCAGAAAGTTTGACGCGAGCCGCTTCAACTCGCGCGGGGCAGCAAGAACATCTTGGGTCATATCCTCACAATCCCTCTGAACAAGATCATAGAGCACGGGGTCTGACGGTTCCTTAATTTGTATCCCGTGCTCGCACTCGGCGGTAATACTCGGGAAGGCGATTATGTTCAACGATGCACGAGGCGGGCGACAACTACGACAAGTGGGCCGACCCGGCTGCAACCTCGCCGCCCCATCCTCCTCTCCAGCGAGGTGGATGGTTGCCAACATGCCTATTATTTTTGATTGTTTTATGCTATTATATTATAAATTTTGAATATTTTATTTGTTATTTTATATTATTTTTTGTGATTAACCTAGTAACTCACCTTCTTCCAGTGGTACTTCATGTTTTTTCGTGTTTTTAACCTTTTCGGCGAAACAATATCAACAAAATCCAATCATGATAAAACTTTACAGGGATTATTTTTTAACATAACGAGACCCGAGAAACTTAGAGAGGTGTCTAGAAGAGCCACGAGGGAGCGATGAGCCCTCATGGTGCGCCCCATGTATGCTTATAATTCTATGGGAAATTTAGTTAGATCACCACCTATTACTATTAATGAAACAACATTAACTTTGGAGTTATACGTAGGCTAGAAGTCATTGAAAATAAGATGCCTACCATTCAACATATTGAAAACTTAGACAAAAGAGTTCACAATCAAGTTAATCATTTTGGCTCAAAGGTAGGAACCACATTAAAGATGCTAAAAGATAAGGAACCAATAATTAATGAAGAATTAGAACAAAGTCCGTCTAGAATTAACAAGTTGGAGGAAATCATTAATAATTTGGGCTTTACTTTTTCTTCCGTTAAAACTATTGAGAAAACTCCTCAT
Organism: Hordeum vulgare subsp. vulgare; assembly: GCF_904849725.1. Classification (NCBI taxonomy): domain Eukaryota; kingdom Viridiplantae; phylum Streptophyta; class Magnoliopsida; order Poales; family Poaceae; genus Hordeum; species Hordeum vulgare. Next base: position 395,943,405 of record NC_058522.1, on the reverse strand, counting down.
AGAAGGAAATCTAGGTTAAGAGCATCTCCAACAGCCTTTCTATAATTCACCAGAATAGCTAAAAACAGTATTTTTTACAAATTGTGTCAAAAAAACTAGCTCCAGTAGCATTTGTATAACTGGTCTCCACACCAAAAATTTTAGCCGGCTTGCTAAAACTGCACCCTCGCTTTGCATATTTGCAAAATCCAGAGCCAGATTGCAAAACCGCCAGAAATCACGCAGGAGAGCCAACCGGCCCCGCGCGGAAAGCTCACCCCGCGAGACGCCCGCGCCGGCCACCGCCCCGCCGCCTCCCTTGCCGCCGCTCGCCCCTGGAGCCGCCTCCCCCGCGTGCACCAAGCATCCCCGCCGCCCTGCCCCACCTTTCCCCACCGCGGCGACCTCTGACGCCGCCGAATCGAGGTCCGCCCTGCTCGCGGAGCTGCCGGTTGATTCAGCTCGGTGGACGTCGTCGCCGATGCGGGAGAAGCCGCGTCGCGACCCCCAGGTGCGCCCGGCCGTCGTTCCCGCCCCGCCTGCACCCCCTCGCCCCTGCCGCAAGCTGCGCCACCGCGGCGACCTGGGCCACAGCCACGAGCTCACTCGGGCCCGCCGTCAGCCACTGGCGCCTCTGGTACGAGCTCACGTCGTCTCCCCGTGTCCTCACACGCACCCGCACGCATCCGCGCCGGCCGACGAGCTCGGGACGTCGAGTTCGGCCACGACCAGCCATTGTCTCCCACCCGCCTGTAAGGTGTTTGACAATTTACTCATAACGTAAATTTGATTCATTTTTTGGATCCTTTGTTTGCATGGTAGCGTGTAGGTGTAGTCTAATTAGACTGTGGTAATACAGACTGTAGATGAATTGGTATGATACGGATTCATCGTCCGAGGAGGAGGATGAATGGGATGAAGATGAGGATCTTGTCATTAATATGACGATGGAGATGGAGAGCAACAAGAAGACGAAACATGGAGGTTCTGTTATTGGCCGAGAGAACATTCGGAGAAGGAGGCAAGAAAGCCACCACCGGCTTATGTTGGATTACTTTGGAGTGCCGGGTTTCCGTCGGGTGTTTCCCAAACATTATTTTCGCCGGCGGTTTTGTATGGGCACGGATTTATTGATCTACATTTACAACGTGATCAAACAGAAAGATACCTTCTTCAAGCAAAAAAGGAATTGCACGGGCTTTCTTGGTCATAGCACATTGCAGAAGATGACCGCAGCTTTGCCCATCATGGCCTATGGAATAACGAGGACTTCGACCACCATTATAGTTTCATTGGAAGGGTGGTGCAACCTCGTCGGAGAGAAGATCGCATCAAGCACTTCCTTCAAATTCACCATGAGATTTGAGATTCGAATACTTATCAACGACTCAAAGAAGATCTCACTGAGGAGTGGTGGAAATGGAGTGGTCATCAAAATACTTGAGTTGTCATGTCTTGTATTTCGGTTTTCCATAAAAATTGTGATTTGCTTCATAGGAATTGTGTTTTATCGATGAACATTCAATTGTAATAAATATGTACTACTTGTTTCCTATTTTTTCAGACTTTATGTTACCATATTTAAATTTGTTTGAGTGATTCGGACTACATTTGCATACATACACGTTTGAGCTCATATGGTGCCACTCTAGTTATACAAATCCTATATACAAAGGCTGCCAAAGCACAACTTGGTTTGGATTGCTAAACCTTCTCCCTCCTCTTGCTATATCCAGTTTTTAGCAATTCATTATGGAAAGGTTGTTGGAGATGCTCTAAAGTATGTTCCTAAGGATAAAAGTGCCACATCTAGTATCGGATGTAAGGATCTTAAAATGATTAGTGAAAGTGCCACATCTAGTATCGGATGTAAGGATCTTAAAATGATTAGTGCGCACCGCAACTTCGTTGATATGATAAAGGAAATTATTCATGAAAAAATTACTAGGAGGCAACCCAATAGTCATCTTATTTTTTCCTTTTTGTTTTCGTGTGATGACGTAATTATTGCTACAGTAATTATTATGTTTTTTATGTTTAAATTAGTGTATGTGTCAGGTAAAACCTTTGGTATAATTTGGATGATAGTAGAATCGATCTTGTGCAAAAATAGAAACTTCTGCGTCTAGTATTTGTTTTCTATGATTTTACTGAAATGTCGATTTGATCTGATTTTTTACACAATACTTTTATACAAATTTTCCATGTTGTCCCAAATTGTCATAATTTTCTGAGTTCTAGAAGTATGGTTTTAGTAGAGATCATTACAGATTGTACGGTTTTAGACATATTCTATTTTTGTTTGCATAGTTTGCTTGTTTTGATGATGCTATGGATTATACCAGAGGGTATAAGTCATGGAGAAGTTGAAATACGGTAGCCATTATGCATTAATAAAATATGAATGAGTTTATAGTAGTATCTAAAGGTTATGATATGTTCATTATACTAACGGATCTCACGAGGTTTCTGTTGAGTTTTGTGTGCTAAAGTTTTCAAGTTTTGGGTGAGACAACGATGGATGAAGGAATAAGGAGGGTCAAGACCCTAAGCTTGGGGATGCCCAAGGCACCCCGACGTAATATTCATGGAAGACCCAAGCGCCTAAGGTTGGCGATGCCCCGGATGGCATCCTCTTTTTCATCTACAACCTATCGGTATGTCATTTAGAGCTATATTGTTATTCAACACATAATATGAGTTTTGCTTGGAGTGTTGTGTATTATAGTTTGCTTTATTTTTAGTTTGTCACAATCATCGTTTGCTAGAAACATCTTTTTAGTTTGTCACAATCATCGTTTGCTAAAAACATCTTTTGTTAGAATACTCTATGTGCTTCACTTATATCTTTTAAGCTAGGTAGTTGCTCTAGTGCTTCACATATATCTTTTAAAGCACGACGATGGTCATATTTTATGAAGTTATTGCACCCTCATTGTTGGGGATATAACCCCACGGTATAACCCACCCTATTGGGCCGGGTTACTGTTATGGCGACTCAACGTTCATAATCAGGGCAACCCCTGACACGCAAGACTGAAGGTGCAAGGCGGGTCATCCAAATGAGCCCGTTAGCGGCCCAGGACATGAAGATGGCAACTCAAAGCCCAGAAGGAAGGAGTTCGCGAGGAGTTTCCTTGCTTCAGGAGCAAGGTGAGTTAGAGACATAACGGGTCACGAATCATAACATGAGCCGGATCATTGTAAGCCTAGGGTTTCGACCTATATATATGGTCGAGTCCCTAAGGCCAATAGACTTAAGTTATGATCCATCGAAAGCAGGTCAAGCGAACTCGCTCCCTTGTAATCGATTCTACCATCAATATACCCAAAGCAAGACATAGGCTTTTACCTCCATAGGAGGGGCCGAATGTGGGTAAACTCGTCTCTTGTTCCCGATCAACCCCTTTGAGTCACCACATAGCGGTGATGGCCTCACACTTAAGTTCTCTCACGAGGACATTTGTCGTGGCAAAACCACGACAGTTAGCGCCCATCATGGGTCCTTCGCACAATGGAGTTGAGTTCTCGATGGGAGCCCTTCCAGGGTTAGGGAGCTACGCGGTTGGACTAATGACCAAGAGCCATCGTGGAAAGCACTACATCGACAATTCGAGCTGGGGTCCCGAGTCCAATTCAATCGAGTATGGATAACGGGTCCCTTTTGGTAGGATACATGTCTTCATCAGCGAAATCGGCGCATCTTTTCCCGAGCCGGACATCTGCACCCACATTGTCAAGCCGGCTCGGCTCGCCCAACCCGCCCAGCGTCAAGCCAGGCGGCGCCACGTTTTCGTCGGTTTCACGCAAGGGGTTAGCCTCCCGGATGAGCCGACGACCAGTGGAGATACCCATGTTAACTATGACGGCGAGTCATCCATGGGGGACACAGGGTCGATCTGCCCCCTCTTTGATGGGAGACTTGGGGGCTTTCTCGAGGCAGAAATCTCGGAGGAGTCACGAGAGCCGCTCCGCCAGGTCACCATCTATATGGCAGGCGCCGCGCCGGCTCAGGATCAGCCAGGAACAGCCGCTGCCAATGGAGCCAGTGAGTGTGGGAAGACGCCGGCTAAAGCCATGATGGATTTAATGAGGGAGATGACAAAGCTCATGGCAACCCCAGTCACTGCTGAGAATCTGGAGGAGATCAACGCGGAGTTAGCAAAGCTTCGAGAGGAGATGGCTAAGGTGCATCAGGAGATTGACGTCGAGAACACCCGGATGGAAAAGCTACAGGCTCAAATCAATAATGAGTCGGAATGTTTGCAAGCTGAGGCTTGGCAGTTGGAACGTCGTCAAAACGCTTCCGACGCGGTGCACCAGAGGAGATATCATACTCGCTTTCTGGTTGATCTTCACCGGACTCGTTTGTTCGACAGCCCACGCATGCCGGGGCTGGAGCGTAACCCCCCTCGACAGATAGACCGACCGGTCGAGCCGGCTCAGCCTCCACCGACGCGGTCACCGAATCAGCGGTTCCGTACACCGCAGGGTCACTTCTCCAACCTTGTTGATAATATGTTGGCCGCCACACGTAACCTGGAGTCGCAACCCGTCCATGGAAACACCACGCTGGAGGTGGAGGCCAGGAACACCATCGAGATTCTCAAGACTGCGGTGGTTCAACAAGCGCAATTTTCCTACAGCCGAGATCAGTTACACTCCATTCCGCATGCCAGCCACACCCAGAGTCGCCATGAGGACTCCCTAGTAGTTTCATGTAGCGTTCGTCGGCAGGAACCTCAAGTTAAGCCGCTCGGGTCTCCGATATCAAATGCTCAGGCGCTCGTTGCTACTTTTTGAGCTTGCGTTGGTTTTTCCTTGAAGAGGAAAGGGTGATGCAGCAAAGTAGATAAGTATTTTCCTCGGTTGGTTGAGAACCAAGGTATCAATCCAGTAGGAGGAACAAACAAGGCCCCAATCGTAGTACCTACACAAACAATCTAACACTTGCACCCAATGCTAAAAAGGGGTTGACAATCCCTTCAGACTTATTTGGAAGGATGAGATCTGACAGAGATAGATATAAAATATTGCGGAAACAAAAGTAAATAAATTACAGCAAGATTTTTTTGGTTTATAGATCTGAAAGTATAATATGGAAAATAGACTCGGGGGCCATAGGTTGCACTAGAGGCTTCTCTCATAAAGGAAAATAATACGTTGGGTGAACAAATTACTGTCGAGCAATTGATAGAGAAGTGAATAATTATGAAGATATCCAAGGCAATGATTAAGCATATATGCATCACGTCCCTATCAAGTAGACCGAAACGATTCTGCATGTACTACTATTACTCCACACATCGAACGACTCCTGCCTGCATCTAGAGTATTTAGTTCATGAAGAACAGAGTAACGCATTAAGTAAGATGACATGTTCTAGCGGGATAAACTCAAGCAATATGATGAAAACCCATCTTTTTATCCTCGATGGCAACAATACAATACGTGCCTCGCTACCCCTACTATGTCACTGCGTGAGGACACCGCAAGATTGAACCCAAAACTAAGCACTTCTCCCATTGCAACAATTACCAATCTAGTTGGCCAAACCAAACCAATAACTCGAAGAGACTTGCTAAGATATGAAATCATGCATATAAGAATTTAGAAGAGAATCATAGATATTCAGAACATAAACTCACAATTCATCAGATCTTGACAAACACACCGCAAAAGAGTATTACATCGGATAGATCTCCATGAAGATCATGAAGAACATGGTATTGAACATCAAAGAGAGAGAAGAAGCCATCTAGCTAATAGCTATGGATCCGTAGGTCTGTCGTGAACCACTCACGCATCATCGGAGGGGCAATGGAGTTGATGTAAATGCCCTCCGTGATCAATTCTCTCTTCGATAGATTACCGGAAAAGGCTCCCAAATTGGATCTCACGGGGAGGCTCTCGGCGGCGGAAAAGTATTTTTGTGACTCCCTTTATCGATGGGGGGATATTTGGGAATTTATAGGACGAAGAATAGGGTTAGGAGACCTGCATGGGACCCACAAGCCAGGGGGCGCCCCCTAGGGCACGCCCTATAGGCTTGTGGCCTCCCGACAGGTGTCCTGCCCCCTACTCCAAGTCTTCTCGGTTTCTTCTGGTCCAAGAAAAATCATTCCAGAGATTTTATTCCGTTTGGACTCCGTTTAATATTTCTTATATGCAATACTCAAAACATGGAAAAAACAGAAACTGGCACTAGGCTCTACATTAATAGGTTAGTCCCAAAAATAATATAAAACATCATCTTAATGCATATAAAACATCCAAAACAGATAATATAATAGCATGGAACAATAAAAAATATGGATACGTTGGAGACATATCACTCGTAAATGCAGCCTGAGTCACCCGCCAGGTAGAAGCAGAGACGATGGCAGCACTGGCGGCTCAACTGGTTCCGACTTACACTCAGCCAACGGCTGCACGCGGCGAGTCAAGTGGTACGACCGTCGGGGTCCCCTATTTATCTTTGGCTCTTCACAATGAGCGCATTCCAAAAGACTTCAAAGGCCCTCGCAGAGTGCCTAACTGTACAACGGATCTTGAGTCGGCCACGTGGATTGAGAGTTACGAGCTCGCTATGGACATGCTTGATGCCAGTGATGCGGTGTGTGCCAAGTACCCGACGATGATGTTGGAAGGGCCGGCACGAACATGGTTGAAAAACCTAACACCCAATTCAGATCCATAAGATTCAGAAGAAAAGTCTAATGTTGACACAAATACAATAATACTTCAAGCATACTAATAAGGCAATTGCTTCCTTTCGAAATAACATGGTCTTAGAAAGTTATCCCTACAAAATCATATGGTCTGGCTATACTCCATCTTCACCACACAAAGTATCTAAATCATGCAGAAATCCGATGAAAATCAAGCAATTGTTTCACACTTTTTATGTTCTCAAACCTATTCAACTCTCACGCAATACATGAGCGTGAGCCATGGATATAACACTATTGGTGGAATAGAGTATGGTTGAGGTTGCAAAAAAAAGTGAAGATAGTCTCACATCAACTAGGCATATCAACGGGCTATGGAGATGCCCATCAACAGATATCAATGTGAGTGAGTAGGGATTGCCATGCAACAATTGCACTAGAGCTATAAGTGTGTGAAAGCTCAAAAAAGGAAACTAAGTGGTTATGCAAAAGATGTAATTCCACTAGTTATATGAAAGCAAAAAAATAGGAGACTCTCTATGAAGAACATGGTGCTACTTTGAAGCACAAGTGTGGAAAAAGATAGTAGCATTGTCCCTTCTCTCTTTCTCTCATTTTTTTCCTTTTTTTTCTTTTTTGGTGGGCTTCTTTGGCCTCTTAAATTTTTTATGGGCTTCACAGGCCTCTTTTACTTTTTGTAAAGTCCGGAGGTTCATCCCAACTTGTGAGGGAATGATATCTTCCATCACCCATTTCTCACACGGGACAATGCTCTAATAATGCAAATCATCACACTTTTATTTACTTACAACTCAAAGATTACAACTTGATATGTAGAACAAAATATGACTCTATAAGCAGTATGGAAGTGATGGTGTGTGTCATAAAAACGGGACGGTGGTGTTGCATGGCAATATATCTCAGAGTGGCTATGAAAATGCCATAATAGGTTGATATGGTGGCTGTTTTGAGGAAGGTGGGTTTAATGTACCGGCGAAAGATGCACGATACTTAGAGTGGATAGCAAAGGTGGAAGGGTGAGAGTGCGTATAATCCATGAACTCAACATTAGTCATAAAGAACTCACATACTTATTGCAAAATCCTATTAGTTATCGAAGCAAAGTATTAGACGCATGCTCCTAGGGGAAGGGTTGGTAGGAGTTAACCATCGGGCGATCCCGACATCCACACAAAGGTTGACAATCATTAAACAAATCATGCTCCAACTTCATCACATAATGGTTCACCATACGTGCATGCTACGGGAATCACAAGCTTTAACACAAGTATTTCTTCTAATTCACAATTACTTACTAGCATGAATCTCATATTACCATCTTCATATCTCAAAACTACATGCAAGGAATCAAACTTCTCATCATATTCAATGCAGTTAATATGAAAGTTTTTATTATATTCCTCTTGGATGCCCATTATATTAGGACTAAATTCATAACCTAAACCAATTACCATGCTGTTTAAAGAAATCTCAAAATAATATAAGTGAGGTACGAGATTTTAATAATTACTATAAAACAAAACACCGTAGTGCTCTAAAAGATATAAGTGAAGCACTAGAGCAACATTGCCTAGCTCAAAAGATATAAGTGAAGCACAAAGAGTATTCTAATAAATTCACGGTTCAGCGTGTATCTCTCAAAAGATGTGTGCAGCAAGGATGATTGTGGCAAACAAAAAATTAAAGACTCATATCATAGAAGACGCTCCAAGCAAAACACATATCATCCCCAAACTTATGCTCTTTGGTATCCTTGAATATGGCTTGGGGTGCCTTGGGCATCCCCAATCTCAGTCTATTCCACTCCTTATTCCATAGTCCATCAAATCTTTACCCAAAACTTGAGAACTTCAAAACACAAAACTCAACAAAAAACTCATGAGATCCGTGAGTATAAGAAAAATAAAAAACCACTTTAGGTACTCTTGTGAACTCATTATTTATTTATATTGATGTAATATTTACTGTATTCCAACTTATCCATGGTTCGTACCCCCCCCCCTGATACAACCCATAGATTCATCAAAATAAGCAAACGACACAAAGAAAACAGAATCTGTCAAAAACAGAACCGTCTGTAGCAATATGTTTACTTCGAATACTTCTGTAACTCCAAAACTTCTGAAACATTAGGAAAAATCTGGGAAATTTGTAAATCAATCTTTTGTAAAAAATTCAGATCAAAAGCACGTTCTAGTGAATTTACAAAATTCCAGGACTAAGAGCTAAAGTTTGTGTTTTCAGCAAAATCAACTTGCAAACACCATAGACCATCCCGAAGGTCTTACTTGGCTCAAAAACTAATTAAAACAAGAAAAAACAATTATTACAAAGGTAATAATGTATGCAGCACTCAAAAATAGAAGCAAAAAACAAAATCATAAAATAAAATTGGGTTGCCTCCCAACAAGCGCTATCGTTGTATGCCCCTAGCTAGGCATGATGATTTCAACGATGCTCGCATAGAGTAGTAATTGAGATATGCAAAATAGCATCATGAATAGCATGAAAAACACATTTAAGTCTAACCCGCTTCCTATGCATAGGGATTTTGTGAGCAAACAATTTATGGGAACAAGAATCAACTAGCATAGGAAGGCAAAACAAGCATAACTTCAAAACTTTAAACACATAGAGAGGAAACTTGATATTATTGCAATCCCTACAAGCATATGTTCCTCCCTCATAATAAATTTCAGTAGCATCATGAAGTAATTCAACAATATAACTATCATATAAAATTTTCTCTTCATGGTCCACATGCATGCAAAGTTGACACTCTTCCAAAATAGTGAGATTATCATTAACTAAATTCATGACATCTCCAAACCCATTTCTATCAAAAAATTCATAGGATTCAACACTCTCCAAAATAGTGGGATCAATAATGCCTAAAGTTGACACTCTTCCAAACCCACTTTCAATATCATAATCATCAAGAGTATTAAATAAATTAACAAGATCATAAGAAGCATTATCACCCCAATCATGATCATTGCAATAAGTAGTGGTCATGGCAAACTCATAAAATATAGCATCCACAAGCTTGTGGGTTTGCATATCATTAGCACAATTGTGATCAATAGAATTTATAGCAGTATCATTGCAATCATGCTTTTCATTCCAGGAAACATCGTGAATCACTTCATCACAATTTTCAGATTCACGAATCTCAAGCAAAACTTCATAGAGATAATCAAGTACACTCAACTCACTAGGAATTAGTTCATCATAATTGGATCTCTTGAAAAGATTAGAAAGTGGATGAGGATCCATATCAACAGATTTTTAGCAATCAAAGATGCAAGAAAATACAAGGCACATGGTAACACAAGTAGACAAAAAGAGATCCGGCGAGAAAAGGTCGAATAAAATGGCAAATCTTTTTGGTATTTTCTGAAAATCATTTTAGAGCTGAGGGATAGGAAAATGAGAGGAAAATGGAAAATAAAGTAAATGCAAGAGATGAGTTTGTGATGGGTACTTGGAAGGCTTGATCATGCTATGTATCCTCCCCGCCAACGGCGCCAAAAATCCTTCTTGCTAGTTCTTGAGCTTTCGTTGGTTTTCCCTTGAAGAGGAAAGGGTGATGCAGCAAAGTAGATAAGTATTTCCCTCAGTTTTTTGAAAACCAATGTATCAATCCAATAGGAGGAACAAGCAAGGCCCCAATCGTAGTATCTACACAAATAATCAAACACTTGCACCCAACGCTAAAAAGGGGTTGTCAATCCCCTCAGAGTTATTTGCAAGGATGAGATCTGACAGAGATAGATATAAAAGATTGTGGAAACAAAAGTAAATAAATTGCAACAAGATATTTTTGATATTTTTGGTTTATAGATATTCAAGTATAATATGAAAAATAGACCTGGGGGCCGTAGGTTTCACTAGAGGCTTCTCTCATAAAGGAAAATAATACGATGGGTGAACAAAGTATTGTCGAGCAATTGATAGAAAAGAGAATAATTATGAAGATATGCAAGGCAATGATTATGCATATAGGCATCCCGTCCATGTCAAGTAGACCGAAATGATTCAGCATCTACTACTATTACTCCACACATCGACCGACTCCTGCCTGCATCTAGAGTATTAAGTTCATGAAGAACAAAGTAACGCATTAAGTAAGATGACATGATGTAGAGGGATAAACTCAAGCAATATGGTGAAAACCCCATCTTTTTATCCTCAATGGCAACAATACAATATGTGCCTCGCTACCCCTACTATGTCATTGGGTGAGGACACCGCAAGATTGAACCCAATAATAAGCACTTCTCCCATTGCAAGAATTACCAATCTAGTTGGCCAAACCAAACCAATAACTCTAAGAGACTTGCTAAGATACGAAATCATGCATATAAGAATTCACAATAGATTCAAATAATACTGATAGATAATCTGAACATAAACTCACAATTCATCGGATCTCGACAAACAAACCGCAAAAGAGTATAACATCGGATAGATCTCCATAAAGATCATCAGGAACATGGTATTGAAGATCAAAGAGAGAGAAGAAGCCATCTAGCTACTAGCTATGGACCCATAGGTCTATGGTGAACCACTCACGCATCATCGGATGGGCAATGGAGTTGATGTAGATGCCCTCCGTGATCAATTCCCTCTCCGACAGATTACCAGAAAAGGCTCCCCGATTGGATCTCATGGTACAGAGGCTCTGGGTGGCGGAAAAGTATTTTCATGGCTACCTTTAGCGATGGGGGAATATTTGGGAATTTATAGGCCGAAGAATAGGGTTAGGAGACCTGTAGGGGATCCACAAGCCAGCCCCCCCTAGGGCGCGCCCTATAGGCTTGTGGCCTCCCGAGAGGTGTCCTTCCCCCTACTCCAAGTCTTGTGGGTTTCTTCTCGTCCAAGAAAAATCATTCCGTAGATTTATTTTTTTGGACATTTGTTTAATATTCCTTACCTACAATACTCAAAAACATGGAAAAATAGAAACTGGCACTAGGCTCTAGATTAATTGGTTAGTTCCAAAAATAATATAAAACAACATATTAATGCATATAAAACAACATATTAATGCATATAAAACATCCAAAACAGATAATATAATAGCATGGAACAATCAAAAATTATAGATATGTTAGAGACGTATCACTCGTAAACGCAGCCTAAGTCGCCCGTCAGGGAGAAGAGGATGCGGCGGCGGCCCTGGCGACTCAAGTGGTTCCGACTTACGCTCAGCCAACGGCTGCATGTGGCGAGTCAAGTGATAGGACCGTCGGGGTCCCCTGCTTATCTTTGGCTTTTCGCAATGATCACATGCCAAAAGACTTCAAAGGCCCTCGCAAGGTGCAGTGTACAACGGATCTTGAGCAGGCCACATGGATTGAGAGTTACGAGCTCGCTATGGACATGCTTGATGCCAGTGATGCGGTGTGTGCCAAGTACCTTACGATGATGTTGGAAGGGCCGACTCGAACATGGTTCAAAAACCTACCACCCAATTCTATCAAGACTTGGACAGAGTTGAAGGAGAGGTTTATCAAAAATTTCCAAGGAACCTGCAAACGCCCAATGATGATTGTGGATCTACAACACTGCGTTCAATGTAGTGACAAGTCGGCTCACCACTGGAAACACCAGGTTGCGGAAATCATTCAATCCTCAGATGGAATCATGGCGGCTCAAGCCGTGCTGATTTTGGAGAAGAATTGCCATTTTCAACCGCTGGCCTTAAAGGTTGGCCGCTTGAAATGAAATGTGCAAGACATAGGCGAGTTGATGGACACCCTTACCAGATATGCTGATTCAGATGGCACGAAGGATGCCGCCTCAGATGAGGACAAAGCCATCGAGAGTAAGAAAGGAGACGACACCAATGGTCATAGAAACTGTGGGCGTAATGGGAAGCAAGGAGGTCATGGAAAGAGAAGGCAGCAAGATAGCGAGTCAGATTTTGTTGCTAACACCAATACTGGGTTCAAAAACGAGTAATGGAACACTGGTCCTGGATGAGGCTTCAGTGGGAGAGAACCGCGCAATTACGAGGAGATGCTCAAAGCACCTTTCCCTAAGCATAGCACCCCGAGATACCCCATCTACTCATTCTTAGGAAAATTGCTATGTGATGCAGGAATTTCGTATCCAGGCCTCTAGAGATAACCAAGGAGGTAATGGCGGTGGACACTGCTGCCTCTTGAGCTTGCGTTGGTTTTTCCCTTGAAGAGGAAAGGGTGATGCAGCACAGGAGCAGTAAGTATTTCCCTCAGTTTTGAGAACCAAGGTATCAATTCAGTAGGAGAATCAAGCCAAGTGTCCGCAGTACCTACGCAAACACAAACAAGCTTGCACCCAACGCTATAAAGGGGTTGTCAATCCCTTCAACACTGATTGCAAAGTGAGATCTGAAGGCAGAAAGTGCAACGAAGTAAAAAGTGTAAGGCTGAAAATATGATGTGAAGTAGACCCGGGAGCCATAGTGTTCACTAGAGGCTTCTCTCAAAATAAAAAATATTACGGTGGGTGAACAAATTACTGTCGAGCAATGGATAGAACCATGAAAATTCATGACGATATCTAAGGCAATGATCATACATATAGGCATCACGTCCGAGACAAGTAGACCAATACTTTCTGCATCTACTACTATTAGTCCACACATCGACTGCTATCCAGCATGCATCTAGTGTATTGAGTTCATGACGAACAGAGTAACGCTTTAAGCAAGATGACATGATGTAGAGGGATAAACTCAAACCAATGATTTCTCATAATTTCCATGAGTATTGTTGTAGGAGTTGCCAAAGTTATTAGAGGGATTACTAGGAAAAGGCCTAGGAACATAGTTTCCTCTAAAAGCATTGTTGTTGCCAAAATTATTCCTACCAAAAAAACTAACGTCCAAGCTCGCATTGCTACTATCAATCAAGGAAGACAAGGGCATATCATTAGGATCTAAAGGAGCACTTTTACTAGCAACCAATTTCATTAACTCATCCATCTTAGGACTCAATGAGTTAATTTCTTCTATAGCGTGTGCCTTCTTACTAGTAGGTGACCTTTCAGTGTGCCACTGAGAGTGGTTTGTCATGATATTGTCTAGGAGTTTTGTGGCTTCTCCTAATGTGATTTCCATGAACGTTCCACGTGAGGCGGAGTCCAAGATATTTCTAGAAGCGAAATCAAACCAGTGTAGAAGATTTGTATAATCATCCAAAGACTCAAGCCATGAGCGGGACAATTTCTAATCATCAATTTCATTCTCTCCCAAGATTGTGCAACATGTTCATGATCAAGTTGCTTAAAATTCATGATATCATTACGGAGAGAAATAATCTTAGCCGGCGGAAAATACTTGATATATAAGCATCTTTTCACTTGTTCCAAGAATCAATACTAATTTGGGCAAAGATGAAAACCAAGTTTTTGCCCGATCTCGCAAAGAGAACGGAAAAAGCTTCAATTTAATCACATCATTATCCACATCTTTCTTCTTTTGCATATCACAAAGCTCAATGAAGGTATTAAGATGGGATGCGGCATCTTCACTAGGAAGGTCGGAGAATTGCTCTTTCATAACAAGATTCAGCAAAGCAGCATTGATTTCGTATGATTCCGCACTAGTGGCGGGAGCAATCGGAGTACTAATAAAATCATTATTATTAGTATTCGAGAAGTCACAAAGTTTGGTGTTTTTATTCATGGTGACTTCAGCAAGCACACAAGCAAACAGAAAGCAAGCGAGAGAAAAGGGCGAACGAAAAAGGAAAATATTTTTGTAAATTTTTGTTTTTCAGAAGTGGGGGAGAGGAAAACGAGATGCAAAAAAGTAAATGCAAGAGATGAGTTTGCGACACTTACTTGGATGAGCTTTCTCGACTTGATCCTCCCCGGCAACGGCGCCATAAATCCTTCTGCTGCCTACTGAGCTTGCGTTGGTTTTTCCCTTGAAGAGGAAAGGGTGATGCAGCACGGGAGCAGTAAGTATTTCCCTCAGTTTTGAGAACCAAGGTATCAATCCAGTAGGAGAATCAAGCCAAGTGTCCAGAGTACCAGCGTAAACACAAACAAGCTTGCACCCAACGCTATAAAGGGGTTGTCAATCCCTTCAAGTTTAATTGCAAAGTGAGATCTGAAGGCAGAAAGTTGAACGAAGTAAAAAAGTGTAAGGCTGAAAATATGATGTGAAGTAGACCCGGGGGCCATAGTGTTCACTAGAGGCTTCTCTCAAAATAGCAAGTATTACGGTGGGTGAACAAATTACTGTCGATCAATTGACAGAACCGCGCAAAGTCATGATGATATCTAAGTCAATGATCATACATATAGGCATCACGTCCGAGACAAGTAGACCGATACTTCCTGCATCTACTACTACTACTCCACACGTCGACCGCTATCCAGCATGCATCTAGTGTATTGAGTTCATGACGAACAGAGTAACGCTTTAAGCAAGATGATATGATGTAGAGGGATAAACTCAAACCAATGATGCAAACCCCATCTTTTTACCCTTGATGTCAACAACACGATGCGTGCCTCGCTACTCCTTCTGTCATTGGGTGAGGTCACCGCACGGTATGAACCCAAAACCAAGCACTTCTCCCATTGCAAGAATCATAGATCAAGTTGTCCAAACAAAACCCACAACTCGAAGAGAATTACAAGGATATGAAATCATGCATATAAGAGATCAGAAGAAACTCAAATAAGATTCATAGATAATCTGATCATAAATCCACAATTCATCGGATCTCGACAAACACACCGCAAAAGAAGATTACATCGGATAGATCTCCATGAAGATCATGGAGAACTTTGTATTGAAGATCCAAGAGAGAGAAGAAGCCATCTAGCTACTACTATGGACCCGAAGGTCTATGGTGAACTACTCACGCATCATCGGAGAGGTCATGGTGTTGATTAAGAAGCCCTCCGTATCCGAATCCCCCCTCCGGTAGGGCACCAGAACGTGCCCCAGATGGGATCTTGCACAGACAGAAGCTTGCGGTGGCGGAAAAGTATTTTCGTGGATCTCTCTCGCAATTTTGGATTTTCGGGAATTTATAGGCGGAAGAGGTAGGGCAGACGAGCCACAAGGGGCTCACAAGCCTTCTAGGCGCGGGCCCCCTGACCGCGCCTAGGGGGCTTGTGGGGTCCCCTGGTGGCCTTTGCCTTGGTTCTCACATCCCCTGAGTATCTTCCGTTCCGGAAAAATCTTTTCGGAAGTTTTATTCCGTTTGGACACCGTTTAAAATTCTCCTCTGAAAAGGGTCAAAAACACGAAAAGAACAGGAACTGACACTTGGCACTGAGTTAATAAGTTAGTCCCAAAAAAGATATAAAAGGCATACGACAAGATAATAGCATGGAACCATCAAAAATTATAGATACGTTGGGACGTATCGGACACCCGGGTCAGCCTGGTCCATGTGGGTCACATGGGGGCTCGTCTAGCAGGTTCCTTGGATCCGGTTCTCATGGACAGGGGAGACCAAGCAATGGCAGTGGACGAATCGGATTACCAATGTTTCCAACCCAGAGATCATGTCTTTTGGAAACATTCAACAACTTGGTACAGAACTGAACTAACTTTATTGATAGCATAATGCTACAAGAGCATATATTACAATGATAGCAAGTCCAAAGGCACCCTTGGTGCAGCACAATATCTACATTATTTATGAGATATAGCAGGGCCTCGAATTACTAAGTACTTCTACGGCGTAGCGGAACATAGCGGCAACTCCATACACAGGGGCACTGTTGTGGACACTTCCTAGTACACATGATCAGGACCTCCGTCCTCGGCTTCGCCTGCATCTGGCATGATATGCCAGGTGAGTACTTGGAATGTACTCGCAAGCTCATAATAACCAAGTAATGCAGCAAACAATAGCATGCAACAAATTAAGAATAATACCACTTGGCTTTATAACATCCACTTACTCATGTCCGGGGTTGTCTCACAACCACCGGAGTGCTTATCAAGCATCTCCCCCCAACTGGAGAGTTCTTCCATTAATACTAACATCCACATGGGTGACCATCTACTGAGGTCTGGTCGGGCTGTCCGTTATCGTGGACACAGCTATTCGAATAGTTTTGACACTCTGCATAGGTTGCACACTTTACCCACACTCTGGAGCACTGACCTCGTGATCCCATTCGGGTGGACCATCATTGATCCAATGAGACTTGCCTGACCCATGACTCTCTCATCATATCCCCGGCAACCACTCCCTTGCGGAGTCCTGCCCTGGGTGGCCCTGTGTCCTCATGACACATGTGTCCTCATGACACCTACCACCGTCATGGCCAAACAAAACTGTCCCAAACGGGGATGGGCCAACTCAATTTAACTTGGCTCACAGAGTTATCACCGCTCACTGGGCCAAGGTGGCACGCGTGCATAACCCTCCCTCTTTGGGGCATATCGGTGAGAGATCACACGGACAGCCCAAGTCACGGCCTTCCCATACCGGCAAGAGGTGGTTGTACGATTATGCCCGGTCACATGACTCATGATCATCCACCATATCATAGTAATCATAGTGATTCATAACCATAAACATATATCTCTATATGATGGTATATTAAATGATTATTTCTTAGTAAGTTAAGCAAGTATAATGCATGAATATGTGAGCTATGCCATGCAAAACTACATCACATGGATATGATGCCTTGCCTTGATCAGTGGGGTTGTTCAAACACTCCTCATCTTCAAAGTTTCCCTCTGAAAAATGTGTTTGAAATAGCAAAAGAAAAGGAAAATCATTAAATAATTTTTTATTAACTAGAAATTCTATGAGTGTGGGAAAAATACCAAAATTTACCAGATTGTAAAGAATTTCAATACTAACCCAATGCAAGAAAAATCAAGTGATTTGGACTTGTAAATAAAAAGATTTAAATGGTCAAATTTCTGTCTAAATCTGAAATAAATAAAAGAAAAGAAAATCCTAGGAGGGGCCACGTCGAAGGCATAAAGTGGAGGGGCGCCTCCACTTAACGCTTCGGCCGCAGGCCGCAGCCACTGGCAGGTGGGGCCTCCCCCTTTTAAACAGAGAGGGAGGAGGAGGAACAGAGGAGGGCGGCTCACCGGTGACGCTCACCAGCGATAGAGACGGGGCGGGGCTGGGAGATGACGGGAATGGAACGGGCACTCGACGACGATCCTCCCTGTACCCGTAGCTCCTTCGGAGGTGGACGGACGGTGTCGCCCCTTCTTCTCCGGCAGGTGGAGGCTACGGTGGTCGTCGACAGCGACGGTTCTGACAGGGATTCAACTCACCGACGGCTCGAGGAACACCAGGGGGACCCAAGGAACACACTGGTGGCCTTGGATTTGATTGGGGACAGGCGGAGGATGCTGGCGACAGAGGGATTTGGCGGCGGTGCTTGTCACCGGAGCGGAGGGAGACGAGCTCCCGGCTCGTGCTGAGGGTCTCTAGGACTAATCTAGAGGTGGAGGAGAGGGGTGGGAGCTAGGAGGGGTTCGGGCAACGCCTTAAATAGGCCAGCGGCGAGCGCTGTCAAGCTCTCCCGAAGCGGAGAGGCTCGGGCTTGCCACTAGAGCAAGGACGACGAGCTGGCTATCGCGGCACGGTGGTGAGGTGATGGAGGAGGTCAGGGGAGCGTCAGGACGGGTCCGGAGCCATTAATGGCGTGCGGACGGCCACGGTGGCCGAAGCCCACTGTGTTGCCCATGGCGGAGCTTGGCCTGGAGCAATGGCGGCCCTCCTCGGTGAACCAGAGGGTTCGGGAGGTGCCATGCGGCTACCAGGGACCTCGTCGGTGCTTCGTACAAGGGGGGGGCAGCGATTAATGGCTCGGGACGGCTCGGCTGTCACTAGAGCTGCGCACAGCGTGCTCTATGGCTTGCCAGCACCATGGTCACCATAATTGCGGCCACCCTGATGCCACGCAAGCCTTGAAACCTTGTCTATTGCGTCGACCAGCCTTCCATCAGTCACCATCCACTGCTTGCTTGAGCATACAAGCTCTGCTGCGACTAGGAACATCATCAACAGGTTCTGCCAGCAGACTTTGTGTTGATCTAGAGCTCAATAGGGTTGGGATAAGATCAAGATAGGATGTCTAGGAGAATCAGCATAGAAAAGACTCTAAACTGGCAAAATTTGGCAAGGTTTGAAGATCAAATGAATATAGTCCCTTTGTAAACCACCTTTCTGGTCCAGAACACAAATGAGCTCCTAGCACTCAATTGCAAGCTTTGCTACCAGTGTCTTTTGGTGGGGAAGTGTCATTTGGTAGTGCACACATGCCCAAAAATTTGTAGCTCCATTGTGCACTCCTAGCTAGCACTTCCTTCACAAAGGTCATGTTTTAGCAGAAACTTAGCAGAGTGTTTTTGCTCAAATTTTGTATTGGACCATGGGATGTTTTTACATATTGGAACCATATATGATCCCTAGTAACTACAGGAATTTATTGGGAATTTTTCAAAACAGGAATCATAGGGTTGATTCACAAAGGGATAATTCTGGTCAGATAATAAATAATTCTTCTGTCCATAATTATCCATTGGATAAAGAAATATTTTTGAATATTTTGAAATCATATGGTATTGAGAATATGTTGCAAAAGTTTTAGGTCTTAAATCTCATCCAAGCTATAGGTTGCTTCACAACCCATAGTGATGGCATAATTCCCAAAATAGAAAAATAGAATTATTCAATAGAATAAAATATTGCAAATAAATCTCATAAAGGTTTTAGTAAGAAGCAAATGGTTTTGGGTTGTTTGAGACAAGAAATCAGAGATTTCATAATTCAACTTGCTTTGAGAATTTGAAAATCCACTAGATTGCAAGTGATCTTCAAAAATATTCTAAAAAGAAAAGGTTTGGAAAATTAGGGTGTTACAAACCTACCCCCCTTAGGATGAATCTCGTCCTTGAGATTCGGTTGCTCAGGGAACTAGTACGAATATGCGGATCTCAAGAAATCTTCTCTCTCCCATGTACCTTCTTCCTCAGTATGGTGTTCCCATAGTACCTTATAAAACTTAAGCACCTTACTCCTGGTAATTCTTTCCATCTCATCCAAGATTCTGACGGGTTTCTCCTCATAGGTCAGATCCTTAGCCAATTCTAGCTCACTCATATCTGTCTGCTTAATTGGAGGTGCAATACACTTTCTTAGCTGTGAGATGTGAAAGACTTCATGCACATCTGACAATTCGGGTGGTAGCTCTAACTGATAGGCGACTCTACCTCTTCTTGCAATCACTGGAAAGGGACCGATATATCTCGGTGCGAGCTTTCCCCGTGTGTGAAACCTTCTCACTCCTTTCATGGGGGTTACTCGGGGATAGGCATATTCTCCCGGTTCAAAGGTCACTTCTCGGTGCTTTGGATCATAGTAGCTTTTCTGGTGGGATTTGGCTGCTTGAAGGCGTTCCTGAATATCCTTGACCTGCTTCTCGGCCTCCAGCATCAAGTCGGTTCTAAATATGTGACTGTCTCCTGTTTGTGACCAATTAAACGGGGTTCGGCACTTCCTGCCATACAATGCTTCAAAGGGTGACATCTTCACGCTTGTCTGATAGCTGTTGTTGTAGGAAAATTCTGCATAGGGTAGGCTGTCTTCCCATTTGGGCCCATGGATGAGGGCACATGACCGAAGCATGTCCTCTAGTATTTGATTCACTCTTTCTGTTTGTCCATCCCTCCGAGGGTGGTATGCGGTACTATGCTTTAGCATGGTGCCCAAGGCCTGGTGAAGTCGTAGCCAGAATGCCGAGGTGGATAGAGAGCCTCTATCTGATGTGATTGACTTGGGTACCCCATGTAGGCTTACTATCCGGGACATATATAACTGTGCCAGTTGATTGGCGTTGAAACTAGTCTTTACCGGAATAAAGTGAGCTACTTTCATGAGCATATCCACAATGACCCAGATAGAATCATTGCCTCTTATTGACTTGGGTAGTCCGACAATGACTTCCATGCATATGTCGTCCCACTTCCATTGGGGAACTGGTAAAGGTTGTAGTAACCCCACGGGCTTTTGGTGTTCCGCCTTAACCTTGTTGCATATATCACAACAGGCAACATAATATGCTATATCCTTTCGCATCACTGACCACCAAAATGTATTTCTCAGATCTTGGTACATCTTTGTACCTCCTGCATGAATAGAATGTGCGGAATCATGCGCTTCCCTGAGTATTTGCTATCTCAAGATGTTTTGGTCGGGGACACATATCCGTTTTTCGAACCATAGTATGCCTTGGTCATCTACTCGGAAGGATTTGTCCTTCCCCTTTGGCAGTGACCCTTTGATCTTCCTGATTCCTTCGTCCGATTCTTGAGCTTTCTTGATTTCGTATATGAGGGTGAGGGTAATTTCTAGGGTTTCTGGGGAAACAGGACCGCATAATATCATGTTGAGACTAATGAACTCTTCTTGCAGTCTCGGATGCATACTTTCCAGTAATGCATTCACCGTGATTGGCTTTCGACTAAGAGCGTCTGCAACCACATTGGCTTTCCCCGGATGATAGTTGGTCCCAAGGTCATAGTCCTTGACTAGTTCGAGCCATCGTCGTTGCCTGAGATTCAGATCGGGTTGGGTGAAAATATACTTAAGACTTTTGTGGTCCATATATATCTCACATCATTGTCCAATGAGGTAATGCCTCCAATTTTTTAAGGCATGAACCACGGCTACTAGCTCCAAGTCATGAGTGGGGTAGTTCTCTTCATGCAGTCATAGCTGTCGGGATGCGTATGCTACAACCTTCCCTTCTTGCATCAGCACACAGCCAATTCCTCGTCAGGAAGCATCACAATAAATGTCAAAACTCTTGTGAATGTCCGGGAGGATTAAAACAGGTGCGGTCATTAGTCTTTTCTTTAATTCCAGAAAACTGCTTCCGCATGCTGTCGTCCATACGAATCTCTGATTTTTCTTGAGCAATTCCGTCAATGGTTTGGCTATCTTGGAAAAGCCTTCTATGAATCGTCGGTAGTAGCCTGCCAATCCCAGAAAGCTACGAACTTCGGTCACCGAGACTGGTGTTTTCCAATTCAGCACTGATGTTACCTTACTGGGGTCGACAGCCACACCTTGTTCTGACAGGATGTGTCCCAAAAATCCTACTTCCTTCAGCCAGAACTCGCATTTACTAAACTTAGCATACAGTTGATGGGGTCTTAGTCTTTCCAAGACAGCACGGAAGTGACGCTTATGATTCTCTTCGTCTTTAGAATATATCAGTATATCATCAATGAACACTACCACGAATTTGTCTAGGAAATCCATGAAGACCTTGTTCGGCATACTCATGAAATAGGATGGAGCAGTTGTCAGACCAAATGACATGACCGTGAACTCATATAGGCCATATCTGGTAGTGAATGCTGTCTTGGGTATATCTTCCTTTCTGATTTTGAGTTGATGATACCCAGTCCCGAGGTCAATTTTGGAGAACACTCGTGCTCCACTCAACTGGTCGAATAGGTCATCGATGCATGGTAGTGGGTACTTGTTTTTAATAGTGACCTCATTTAGCTGACGATAGTCCATGTACATTCGCAAACTTCCATCCTTGTTTTTGATGAACTGTACTGGTGATCCCCATGGTGAGATACTTGGGCGGATGTATCCTATCTGCAGTAATTCGTCCAACTGTTTCTTTAGCTCTACCAATTCTGGTCCTGGCATACGAAAGTATTTCTTGTAAATTGGGGCGGTACCGAGAACTAATTCGATTGCGAACTCCAACTCCCGGTCCAGTGGCATTCCTGGCAATTCCTTAGGGAACACCTCTAGAAATTCACATACCACTAGAATCAAGTTCATATCCGTGACATCTACTTGGTATGCCATTCCATTCCTTGTCTTCATGTTGTTGGCGATAAACAGGACGGTCTTACTGGCCAGATTAACCAGCATCACAGTTCTGGTGGCACAATTGATGCACACTTGATGGGGTGTCAACCAATCCATCCCGAGTATTACATCTAATCCCGAGGATTCAATGGCAATTAGTGCAGCTGGAAAGGTAGCTCCTTGTATCCGTATTTCCAGATCTCGGTATATGAGATTTGTTCTCAGCATGGAGACAGGGGATTGTACCACCATGATTTTATCCAACAATGAAGGGGAAAATTGGTTTATGGCGGCAAAACTCCTCGAAATAAATGAGTGGGAAGCCCCGGAATCAAATAAAACTATTGTTGGTATGTTGTTAACAGAGAACATACTGATAACGACTTATGGAGCTTCGCATGCTTCTTCGGCAGATATATGGTAGACGCGTCCTTGGGTGAACTTAGAGTTAGGGCGGCGTCCAATAGTGTTGATCTGCGGTTTGATGTCGGAGGATGGTTTTCCACTATTGGTGGGGCACTGCTTTGCATACTGTCCACTTTGGCCGCAAGTGAAATAGGTGTTGTTGCGGCGGCAATCCTCTAGCACTGGCTGTTTGCCGAAGGCCTTGTTCTGGTTCACTGTCTTGTTAGTGTTGTTACTATTGTTCCAAGTGGGCTTGTAGACAGTGGTATTTGGCTACCAGGTATGTGGCTTTTGTGTAATCTGCTCCTTGCTGTCCTTATTGGGTTCAAACTTCCTCTTGCGGTCATCGTATCCAGTCTTAAGTTCTCGTTCGGCTATGAAGGCTTTGTTTACCAGCGTGTGGAAGTCTGGAAAGTCCAGCATACAAAGCTGATAACGGAGGACATGGTTTAGACCGCCTAGGAAGCGATCAACCTTCCTTTCCTCAGTGGGTACATCATGGGTCGAGTATCGTGCCAGATTGTTAAACTTGTTCAGATACTAGGCTACCGTCATGTTTCCTTTTGTAAGAGCAAGGAATTATCTTTGTTTCACCTTCATAATACCCGTAGGAATATGATATTTGTGGAATGCTTCCTTGAATCTTTCCCATGTAATCTCTTCTCCACAGAGCCATGTTACCTTAGTATTATCCCACCATATAGCTGCTCGCCCTTCCAGGTACTGAGTGGCAAAGGGAACCTTGTGTGCTTCCTCACAATGGGCTATGTCTAGCTTCTTCTCCATAGTCCTTATCCAGTCGTCGGCTTCAATCGGATCCGCAGCTTGGCCAAAATTGGGAGGCTTAGTACGCTAAAAATCTGACAACCTGGATCATGCACCATTGTGGTTATTCTGGCCTACCATAGCTTGCATGCTTCTGAGGAATTCCATGAGATCCTAATTCCTCTTTTCCTCAAACATCCTCATGATCTGCTCAGTACTTGGTGCTTGGGGTGGTGGAGGTGGTACGTCTTCTGGTGGTTGACCTGCCTGCCTGGCAGACCAACGGATGGGGGTTCCATCGTTGCCTTGGCTACAACTCCCTTTCATCCTAAATTATTGTTCCCATTGCAAAGTACCGAATCAATGAGCAACATCCATAAGGGAAAAGCATGGTCATAAAACACCAATGAAATTCTCATGGAAAAAGGGCGAATAAGCAAAGAACATAATTATACAATGCAAATTAACATCACTCTTGGCAAGCTAGTAGGGGAACATATCATGACTAGACTGCTCACACGGCAGTTGACATATGCAAAGATGCATGCTCAACAACTCCAACCTCGGCTCTAGTGGCACGGATGGCACGAAAACTGGTAGACCTCCGACTCCTCGTCGTCTGAACCTGAGTCACAGTCTGAACTGATGATGTTGACCTCAATCTCTGGAGCAAAGGCTACGCGGCGACGCTGACGAGACGGTCCTGCTTCCGAAGGAGCACGACGCCTCAACATCGGGGCAGCAGGAGTAGCAAGGAGTGAGACCCAGTCAGAATGAGTCTCACGGCGACTGCTAGACGAAGTGCCTGGCGGTGCTAAAGAACTAACTGGGATCTCAAATCCAGGTGGTGGTGGAACTGGTGGTGCATCTGCGGGTGGAACAGACGACTGGGGTGGGGGTGGCACTGTAGTTGCAATGACAAGTGCCGCCCGAAGACGGGATAGCTCCTCAGCCAGGGACAAGATCGTACAATAGTTGGCGCTCACATAGCGAGACAGCACAGCAGTCGCACGATCACATGTCGGGTCTACGGGAGCAAAAATGACTTGCCCTGTCGAAGGCGACAAGGTGGGGTAATGGAAGAAACCTGGATGAGTGTGCATCTCCACCTCGTGGTAGCGCAAGTCGGTGAGAGACTCCACTGCAGCAAACTGGATTACCATCTCTGGATAGAAGTCGTTCCACCCTTAGTAGAGAGAGAATAGCTGCCAATATCTGAGCTGACAACCAGGTAAGCCTGAGCATGGAACTCATACACGGACTCGGCAAGCTGCTCCCGAAACACCTGGTACACTGGTTCCTCACCATGCGGGTACAGTCGAAAACAGACGTTCCGCAGCAGTGCTGGGAAGGAGGATGGTGCAGGCTCATACTGGAAATGATACGGAACTGGTGTCATCTACACTCATAAAGCCAAAGGTTAGTAAAACAATGAGTCATGATGCATGCCATGCAACAATCAAATGGAGCATCCAAATGCAACAAGCAAATGCATACTCACGATCCTGTACTACTCGTTGTGCTAACGTAGTTACTAGGGTGTCCTACAGTCAGTGTGGCTCTGATACCAAGCGTTGTGGCACCCCGATTCAACGAATTGGATTACCAGTGTTTCCAACCCAGAGATCATGTCTTTTGGAAACACTCAACAACTTGGCACAGAACTAAACTGACTTTATTGATAGCATAATGTTACAAGAGCATATCTTACAATGATAGCGAGGCCAAAGGCACCCTTGGTGCAGCACAATATCTATAGTACTTATGAGACATAGCGGGGCCTCGAAATACTAAGTACTTCTACGGTGTAGCAGAACATAGCGGCAACTCCATACATAGGGACACTACTATGGACACTTCCTAGTACGCATCATCAGGACCTCCGTCCTTGGCTTCTCCTGCATCTGGCATGATGCGCCAGGTGAGTACTTGGAATGTACTCGCAAGCTCATAATAACCAAGTAATGCAGCAAACAATAGCATGGCAACAAATTAAAAATAATACCACCTCGCTTTATAACATCCACTTACTCATGTCCGGGGTTGTTTCACAACGACCGGAGTGCTTATCAAGCATCTCCCCTCAACTGGAGAGTTCTTCCATCATTACTAACATCCACACGGGTGACCATCTACAGAGGTCTGGTCGGGCTGTCCGTTACCGTGGACACGACTATTCAAATAGTTTTGACACTCTGCAGAGGTTGCACACTTTACACACACTCACGAGCACTGAGCTCGTGATCCCATTCGGGTGGACCAGCATTGCTCCAACGAGACTTGCCTGACCTGTGACTCTCTCATCATATCCCCGACAACCACTCCCTTCCGGAGTTCTGCCCTGGGTGGCCCTGTGTCCACATGACACATGCCACCGTCGTGGCCAAACAAAACTGTCCCAAACGGGGATGGGCGCAACTCAACTTAACTGGGCTCACAGAGTTATCACCGCCCACCGGGCCAAGGTGGCACGCGTGCATAACCCTCCCTCTTTGGGGCATATCGGTGAGAGATCACGCGGACAACCCAAGTCACGGCCTTCCCATACCGGCAAGAGGTGGTTGTGCGATTATGCCCGGTCAGAGGACTCATGATCATCCACCATATCATAGTAACCATAGTGATTCATAACCATACGCATATATATATTTATATGATGGTATATTAAATGATTATTTCTTAGTAAGTTAAGCAAGTATAATGCATGAATATGTGAGCTATGCTATGCAAAACTACATCACATGGATATGATGGCTTGCCTTGATTAGTGGGGTTGTTCAAACACTCTTGATCTTCAAAGTTTCCCTCTGAAAAATGTGTTTGAAATAAAAAAAAAGACAAGGAAAAGCATTAAATACCTTTTTATTAACCAGAAATTCTATGAGTGTGGGAAAAATACCAAAATTTACCAGATTGTTAAGAATTTCAATACCAACCCAATGCAAAAACAATCAAGTTATTTGGACTTGTAAATAAAAAGATTTAAATGGTCAAAGTTTCTGTTTAAATCAGAAATAAGTAAAAGAAAAGAAAATCCTGGGAGGGGCCACATCGAAGGCGTAAAGTGGAGGGGCGCCTCCACTTAACGCTTCGGCCGCAGGCCGCAACCCCTGGCAGGTGGGACCTGCCCCTTTTAAACAGAGAGGGAGGAGGGGGAACAAAAGAGGGCGGCTCACCGGCAACGCTCACCGGCGATAGAGACGACGACGAGGCTGGGAGATGACGGGAATGGAACGGGCACTCAACGGCGATCCTCCCTGTACCCATAGCTCCTTTGGAGGTGGACGGACGGCGTCGCCCCTTCTTCTCCAGCGGGTGGAGGCTACGGTGGTCGTCGACGGCGACGGTTCCCGTAGAGATCCATTAATATGGCTGAGCCGGCGGTTCCTAGATATCTCAATTGGTCAAAGAAGCCTATCACTTGGAGTTGATAACCCCGGCGATTTGGCTCTGGTGGTGGTGGCTCAGGTTGGAGGATCGCCGTCACAAATGTTCTCATGGATGGAGGAAGCAGTATTAATATCTTATATTATGATACCTTCCGACGGATGAACATTTCTAAGGATGACCCGATGCCATCAACAATACTTTTTCATGGCATAGTCCCACGCGAGTCGGCATACCCAGTTGGGCGGATCAAATTAAACGTAGCTTTCAAGAACGAATCCAATTACAAGAGTGAGGTTCTGATGTTTGAAGTGGTCAAAATCAAGAGCCCTTATCATGCCTTGTTTGGGCGGCCGGCTTACGCCCGGATCATGGCCCATCCATGCTATGTATATCTCAAGCTTAAAATGCCGGGTCTCAAGGGCACCATTATTGTAAATGGGAATCGGAAAATAGCTCAGGTGTGCGAAGAAGGAGATGCTTCTTACGCTGAGTAAGCATGTGCGGCTGAGGAGCTGAAATTCCACAAGGCCAATGTTGACCCGACTGATATGAGCCCTCTCAAAAATCCCACTATCGATCGTGAGTCGCCTCTCAAATTCAAGCCTGCGGACGATACCATGCAAGTCGACTTCACCCCGGGCAACTCCTCTAAGCAATTCAATATTGGGACCGGCTTGGATTCCAAATAGGAAAGCGCGCTCATCGAATTCATCCGTGGAAGCCATCTGACATGCCTGGAGTACCAAGAGAGTTCGCTGAGCACCATCTTAATGTGGATCCGAATATGAAACCCGTAAGGCAATACCTCCATCGTTTTAACGAGGAGACACGCAAGGTAATTGGGGAAGAAGTCGCCCGGCTCCTAGCTACCGGGTTAATTGTTGATGTTTTTCATCGAGAATGACTGGCTAACCCGGTGCTCGTTTTAAAGAAGAATGGCACCTTTTGCATGTGTATCAACTACACTGACCTCAACAAAGCTTGTCCAAAGGATCCTTTTGCTCTTCCTCGTATAGATCATATTATTGTTTCAACGGTGGGTGGTGAGCGCGTCTGTTTCTTGGATGCGTATTCAGGTTACCACCAGATCAAGATGGCTAAGGAGGATCAGGAGAAGACGGCTTTCATAACCCTTTTTGGTGCTTTCTACTATGTTTCTATGCCTTTAAGGCTAATGAGCACGGCGGCGACTTATCAACGTTGCATCCAGAATTGTGTGCACGACCAGATTGGGTGCAACGCTCACACTTATGTTGATGATATCGTGGTGAAATCCCAGAAGAAGGAAACACTGTTGGAAGATCTCAAGGAGACGTTTGATAATCTTCTAGTCTACCAGATGAAACTTAACCCAGCCAAGTGTGTTTTCGGTGTTCCTGCAGGCAAGTTATTAGGTTTCCTCGTGTCTGAGCGAGGCATCAAGGCTAACCCGTACAAAATCAAGGCAATAACATCCCTCGGTAAGCCGACCAACATCAACCAGGTCCAGCGCATGGCAGGTCGCATCGCGACATTAAGCCGTTTCATAAGCCATCTTGGTGAAAAGGCCATCCCTCTTTACCAGTTGCTGAATAAGATGGATGATTTCATTTGGACAGATGCAACTAATGAAGCCTTTGAAGCTCTCAAAAAGGAGCTTGCTGAGCCGCCCGTTTTGGCCGCCCCGACGGACAAGGAGCCTATGCTCCTCTACATCGCTGCTAATTCTAAAGCGAAGAGTATGACCGCAGTCGTTGAGTGCAAGGAGGCAGGGAAGGATTATCCAGTTCAACAGAGAGTGTATTTCGTCAGTGAGGTGCTAACCTTGTCCAAACAATGATACCCACATTGGGAGAAGGTGATCTTTGGAATTTTCATGGTGAGTTGGAAGTTCAAGCACTACTTCTAGGAACGTCCAATCACTATGGTCAGCTTAGCGCCAACTGGGGACATTATATAGAATCGAGAGGCTACTGATCGCATTGCTAAGTGGGCAATTGAACTTGGTCCTCATCATGTGAAGTACATGCCTCGCACGGCCATCAAGTCGCAAGCACTAGTGGATTTCATCAATGATTGGACCGAGCTTCAGGTTCCCGAAGATAGGCCAGATAACACATACTGTACTATACACTTTGACGGCTCAAGGCAATTGGAAGGCTCGGGGGTTGGTGTAGTGTTATCTTCTCTAGGAGGTGACAAATTCGGTTATGTTCTGCAACTTATGTTCCCCTGTACTAACAATGCAGCTAAGTATGAGGCTCTTTTACATGGGCTCGGGATAGCTAAGGAAATGAACCTTAGCTAGGTCATGTGCTTAGGTGACTCAGATTTGGTGGCTCAACAAGTCTCTGGAACTTGGGATTCAAGAGACCCCCTGATGGCGGCTTATAGACGCACAATGTCTGAGGTGGCGGGCACTTCCATGGTTACCAGGTCGATCATATTCATCATCGGCATAATGAGGCGGCTAATGCATTGTCAGGACTCAGATCCCAATGCAAGTCGGTTCCCCCCAATGTATTCTTGGATGTTCTCCACAATCCTTCTGTCAAAATACCATCTGAGGAGGATATAGCCATCCCTGACCTAGAATCACAGTTGGTGGCGGCTCTTCGAGCATCTCCTGATTGGGCAGTGGCATATTTGGTTTATTTGTCTCGAGGGGAGCTTTCGGCAGAGGAAATCTTCGTCCGACAGATAATACGATGATGCAAGTCCATGGTTGTTCATAAGGGCGAGTTGCACAAAAGAAGTGTTAGCGGCGTTTTTCAACGATGTGTTTCCCCACAGGAAGGGGGGAGATTCTCAATGAGATCCACGCTGGCGATTGTGGACATCATGCTGGTTTACGATCTTTGGTGTCAAAGGCGTTTTGTCATGGATTTTATTGGTTGATGGCTCATGCGGATGCGGAGGACATAGTACACAAGTGCTATGGATGCCAAAAGTTCCCTCGACAAGCCCACGTGCCGGCTCAGGAATTGTGCATGATCCCGATCAGTTGGTCGTTTGCGTTTTGGGGACTTTATATGGTTTTCCCATTCAGGATGTCTTCTGATAAAAAGACCCATCTACTGGTGGCGGTTGACAAGTTTACCAACAGGGTTGAGGCAGAGCCTGCCAGCAATTGTGAAGCAGAGACAACAGTCAAGTTTATGAAATAGTTGATTTTTCGGTTTGTAATCATAACATCATCACTGATAATGGTACCAATTTATCCAAAGGGGCCATGAAAGAGTTTTGCCAGCAGGAACATATCCATCTTGACATATCAGCGGTAGCACATCCACAGTCCAACGGGCAGGCCAAGCGAGCTAATCAAGAAGTCTTACGGGGGATCAAGCCCCGACTCATGGTTCCCTTACAATGTACTCCGGGTTGTTGGGTTGAGGAGCTCCCTGTAGTCCCTTGGAGCATCAGGGCGACGCCAAATAGATCCATTGGTTACACCCCCTTTTTCTGGTCTATGGAGCTGAGGCGGTATTACCCAATGATATACGACATGATTCTCCTCGAGTCACCACTTATGTTGAAGCAGACAACAAGCAGACATGTCAGGATTCCTTGCACACCTTGGAAGAAAAGAGAGATTTGGCAGCAGAAGATCAGCTATATATCAGCACGACCTATGTCGCTATCATAGTCGTAGGGTTAAGAGCCGGACTTTTCAGGAGGGCAACTTAGTGCTTCGCTTGATTCAAGATCATACGAGCATGCACAAGCTTTCACCACCCTGGGAGGGTCCTTTTGTCGTTAGTAAGAATCTCAACAATGGTTCATATTACGTGGTGGACCTCCGGCCCAATTCATACATCTCCAGGTAGATACCGCCCGGCCTTGGAAAATTGCTCACCTTCAGCCTTATTATACCTAGCGCCAGTGGCTCATCGATAATGTACCTCTTGCAACGTTTGCACATACCCTTTATGTTTAATATAATAAAAGCCAACACCCATGAAATTCGGGGTGTCTGCCATTTCAGCCTATACAATGAGCATGAGTTTTTATTATTTCACCTAAGTCGCGCAAGAGGATGAGTCGCCGTGAGGTGGTCATTCAAACATGGACACTATTAGTATCAAAGAAGACGAGCCGCCATGTTGCAACCGTTCAAACATTGGTGCTAATAAGCTAAAGAGGACCAGTTGTCATGATGCACGGTTCAAACATAGGCGCCAATTGTGGTCAGGAGAATCAAGTCGGCTTATGTGGGGGCTATTAGTCCCCAGGTTGTTTGGCAGAAATAGCATTGTCTTCTGCAATCCTATGCTAGGCTTTCCTCTGATCATGGGTCACTTGGGGGCTTCCAACTCATTAAGTTTAGCTTTCTCAGCCTCTTGGTCTGCGAAAACTTACCGCTTTACGATGGTTAGACCTAACTGTATGTTTGTGCGACTCCCCTTATTGGCCCCGTGTACTCTTGGCGAGTCAATCCATTATGGACCATGAACTTGTCAAGGTTAAAACATTGAGTGTGCTGTGTGAGAGCCGGCATATGTAAAATGGAGAAACCATGGGTTCATGTAACCCTCCTCATTGAAGCATAACTTGAGCCTCATCAGCCGGTCTAAATCGCTGAAGTCTCATTGAGCCGGCTTATCATAACTGATGTGGGTTATTACACCTGTCTAATTAAGGGTGGGACTAGAGCCTTGCAATATGGTCTCCCTATCAAGTCTCATTGAGCCTGCTTATTGATATTGTTAAGTTTTACCTTAACTCGTTTTAGGGATAATCCCATATTTATTACCGGCTCATACAGAGCATCCTAGTTATGAAGTTATTTCTTTATGATGACAAGTTCAATCATTCTACATCTTTCGAATATTTCAGAAGGGCGGCTCATATAAGCTCAATCATCTTGACTTTAAATCAAGCATAGGCATAACAACATATCAACAACCACTGACAAATTCACGTGCAATACAAAGGGTCAAGCATGCACGAGGGCATGTCACAAGTACTCAGTTTTTACACTTCAAAATATTACAAGGCCACATGGAGTCAAAAGTTATTGCATCCAAAGTATTTCCAACAATCAATAGAATTAACCCGGATTAGATGCATCTGGGTTAGCTTCGGACATACTCTTGTTCAAACCACCTCCAGGTCGTCTTGCACCGAGCCTTCTGGTTCTTGAATTTGCAGGTTGTCCATGTCCGAGTTGCAATGTCATAAGGCATGGAATTCAACTTCTTCGTTCAACATGGAGGACGGATCAACATCAGGGCCAAAGAGATGCTTACGACGTGGAGGAGTCAGCGCGATCGGCTCAAAAGTGGGTGGCCGCACTCGTGAGTTGTTCCCGTCGTACACCTCCTGATATGTCTTCATATCGACGCCTTCAGCCAAGCGACTAGCCAATACTCGAGACGCCTTCATGCACTGGGCATAGTCTTCTTGTGTAAAAGCTGACCTTCATCTTTGAGTTGAGGGAACCCGCGAGCTATCTCCTCCTGGTTAAGTTCTGGAGCGTAAGCCCACGCCCAGCTCAAAGCAGTTATCGCCCCTTTCCGGACGGCCGATCTCTTCAGCTCTTCAATTTGTTTTGGGATCGTGGAAAGAAGGCTCAACACATCATTGATAAATTTGGTCGGATATTTCTCCTTCATTACGGCTTTGATAGTGAAAAAGCTCCTAGCATAGAGTTGCTCCGTTAAAGTGTACAAAGCGTTTAGCTTTAATAAGCTATTGTCTTGACGGTTGCAAGTTCGAGGTCCTGCAAATAATTTAAGCATATAAGTCGCCCGGCGGCTATCTTCTACAAAGATTGGGCAAAAATTCATAATATAAAGCTTACCAAAGACATTCGAGGTCATCTGTGAGATATGACGCTTAAGACCAGTTAACTCCTGAGTAATTGGTTTCAACTGGCCTTCGGCGTCTTCAACACACTTCACCAAGGTGACTCTTTCAGCCTGGGATGACTCCTTATATGCCTTGAAATCAGCTTTGATTTTTTAAATTTCTTCACACGCGGCCTGAAGCTTTTCATCAGTTAGGGATCGGGCATCTTGTTGCTACACCAAAGTCTTCCTCATGCTGCCCAACTCTGAGTCGGCCAGGTTCAAAGCTTCCTGCACAATAAAGTGGCGAGATGGATATTAGTCAAATTTAAGCCGCCCATACGGTGCATAAAAGACACTTGGGGGCTGCACAGAAGATTGATATAAGTCTCAAGTAGATTGCAAGCAATATACTTGACACTTGGGGGCTAATGCATATCAGTTTTTACACCATATTTTCTACGTGAAAGACCCAATTCATCTTAAAGAAGATGAGTCAGTCCTTGGGGGCTACATCTCCTGAACTTCTTCAAGGTGAAATGAAATCATTGCTTCTACAAAATAAAAAAACTTGGCTCATTATTTTCATACTGACCTGGCCCTTGGGGGCTCCGGGTTGAAATCTTACAACTAGGCATGATAAGTACCAACTCATCTTCAAGAAGATAAGCTGATCCTTGGGGGCTACAGAAGACTTCATTAAAAGTTTCCAATTCATCAAGACCCGACTCATCTTCAAGAAGATGACCCGGCCCTTGGGGGCTACAAGTTGCTTCACTAATATTTTAGTTTCATCAAGACCCGACTCATCTTCAAGAAGATGACCTGGCCCTTGGGGGGCTACGTAAGGTTATATACAATACAAAATTAAGTCGAGAATACCTCATATCTTCTCTTCATCATTCCAACTAGATTGGCTTCCATATCCCGGCTTATGGAGAGGCGGCTTAGATATCTAGAATGCAGTTCTTCAAAGCTAAGTTTTTCAATATTGGGAAGCTCAAGCTTAGCTTTCCCTTTCTCGAGTTCAAGCACCACATCCTTAGTGGTGTGTTTGGCCAACACTGTGAAGACATGCGTTGTATAACTCGTCCTAGTGATAACAACCCTCTCTTCATGAAAAGCAGTGTGTTCGGCTAACTTTGCAGGACTGGGCGGGTTAGGGTTGGCATCCGGGTCTATCTCCATGGCTACATCATCAGTACCTGCCGGCTCAGCATGGGTATCAACAGGATCATCAGGGGCGTCTTGATGAGCCTCATGGAGATCAGTGTGTGTATCAAGAGGATCACCATGAGTGTGAGGAATAATAGTTTCCTGCCTCTCATTCTCCATCGCACCATGATTGGTTGATGACTCGCCAATTTTTCTCTTCTTGGCTTGGGCCCTATAAGGAAAGATTAAGGCATATACAAAGATTAAAGGTACTAAATAAGTGTTGGATGCAAAAGAAAAAATTACCCTGGATTGATGATGAGAGGTGGCAGCTTTGAAGGAGTTGAGTCGCCCGATGAAGGCGGTGATTCCTGATAGGTGAATCAAAAGAATTAAGAGGTTGTCGAATAAGGCCGACTCTTGGGAAATAAAATGTTGGACTACGAGGCACATCGTCCTGACGCTTGCGAGTGCTCAACTTTTCACGCAAGCCTGCTACAAGATCACCTGAGGCGGTGCGGGTCTGCCACCTTGGTGTATAAATAGTCTTGTTCAAACGGAAATCGGGAGCCAAATAAGCGTCCGGGTGAGATA
Source organism: Hordeum vulgare subsp. vulgare (assembly GCF_904849725.1). Lineage (NCBI taxonomy): Eukaryota > Viridiplantae > Streptophyta > Magnoliopsida > Poales > Poaceae > Hordeum > Hordeum vulgare. Next base: position 395,908,821 of record NC_058522.1, on the reverse strand, counting down.
TAGGTATTTTCCTAACGATTCGCCTTGGTGGTATTTGAAATGAGATTTCTGAGTCGGAAGAGATAGAAATTACCTCAACATCCTCGTCCTCATTAGCTTCTTCATTACCCTGCGACTGAAGGGATGTTAGCAAGTTTTAACTTAAATATAGTTTAAAAAGTGAAGGTTTTACCTCAGATTGGTCGTCAGCGGCTTGTGACTCGCCCATAACGGACGACTCCTCAACAGCCGCCTTGTTTTTCTTCTAGCTTGGGGCGGCTTTGGTCTTCTTGGAAGAAACTTTAGGTTGTCTTCATTTTCAGAATCGTGAGTCTCCATGTAGAGAATGTGAACAGGAAAATCAAGTTTTGAAGAGTGGAGAAATGTATAAGCAAAGTAAGAGATGTTAAATATTGTTACCTTAGGAGTCGGGTTCTGGGTATAGAACGACTTCAGGCCATTCTTACATCAAACTTCTTTTGTTTCACCTAGCAGCTCCTTCACAACTTTATTGACTTCGCCTGAGTCGAGGGTGATGTTGTTGAAGCGTTGTGCATTGTTCAAGTCATCGTCACAGTCGCACATTAAGGCGCCACAGTGACTCAGGGGCATGATCCTCCAATCGACGCAACACCGGGTCAAACCAATTCCGGCTAAACCATTGACTGTCAAAGCTCTAAGTTTGGGCCTTACAAAGGCGAGTTGGGCGCGCTCTCCTGGAGTAAATATTGTGATAGTAGAAAAGCTATCTGTGTAATTTAAATTTGTGTGATGTTGTGTGACATGTGTAATCTTAGTTTGTGTGTGCTTGGGTACTCAAAAAGCTATCTGCCTAATTTAAATCTATGTTGTATTCTCTACCAACTATACTTGTAGTTCAATTTATTTTCTAAAAAGGGTGGATTAGCTTTTTTTAGACAAGAAAGTTTAAATTACGTCATACATAATGGATTCTAATACATAATGGACCGAATATGGGCTTTGGCCTGGTAAATAGGGCGTATATAGTTTTATGGGTCAACCTTATTGGATCGGCTTGCCAAAAATTATGATGAATTTATATCATCACTACCAATGCCACATCACATGTGACGTACACGCCTCTATTTTTACCATGTCATCATGTTGACCACAGGGATGATGCAACATCAGCTCAGCCATGTCAGCTCCTATGTGGATGAGGCGCATACTTAATGACCAAAAAATTTAACATAAGAATTATGACCAAATAGTTTTGGTCGTAAAAACTATGAACCAAACTTAGGGAAGGTCATGTTTGATCGTTCTTGACGGCCAACTATTGACCTTCTCAGTTTGGTCATAAAAAGGTCATAAACTGAAAATAATGACGAATCATTGACCAAAATGGTGGATCACTATCAACCTTATTTCTTGTAGTGTGGTGACTTTTGAAACAATAACCATGATGCATGGTGGCCTCTACAACATTGTGCATGTTGCATGATGGCCTATATAGACAAGCCAACTGGTTGCAACACTTGACAAGTTGCATCCATCTAAGCCAAACACAACTTGTGTTGCGGTCCGACCAGGTGAGGGAAAAGTCGACTAGTTGCAACATATGCCATGATGCAACCACCTGAGCACAAGAAGATTCATATTCCAGAGGAAACAAATCCACCAATCCAGCTAAGCTCAACTATGAAAGGATTTGTTGTGCTGATAACAAGGAGCACATTGCAATGTGTAGAGAAGAGGTGGATGACTTGTTAGAAATAAGGCAATAATAAATTGGTTATTATCATATTTACTTGTTCATGATAAGTGTTCATTATTCATGCTAGAATTTTGTTGATCGGAAACTTAAATACATATGTGGATACATAAATAACAAATGCACTGTGTCCCTAGTGAGCCTCCACTAGACTAGCTCGTTGATCAAAGTTGGTTAAGGTTTTCCAACCATGTACATGAGTTGTCATTCGATAATGGGATAACATCATTAGGAGAATGATGTGATGGACAAGACCCAACCATAAGCTTAGCACGTGGTCGTATCATTGAGTTTAATTGCTACAAATTTCTTCATATCAAGTATCTGTTCATCAAACCATGAGATAATGCCAGTCTTGGATACCAGACGAATACCTTGAGAGCTATCAAACGTCACTTCGTAATTGGGTGATCATAAAGATGTTATTCATGTATCCCCAAAGTTGTTCTATTGGGTTGCATAGATCAAGACTAGGATGTTCCACTCCATGTGATGGAGAGAAATCTCTAGGCCCTCTTGGAAACACGATATCTAAAGCTGCTTGCAAGCATGTGACTAATGAGTTTAGTAACGGGGATATTGTATTACAAAACGATTAAAGAGACTTGCTGGTAACAAGATTGAACTAGGTATGGGGATACTGACGTCTGAATCTCGGGCAGTTAACATATCACCAAACATCGTGGTTCAGTCGATGAAGATCTTAATGGAATGTGTAGGAATAAATATGGGCATACAGGTCCCGCTATTGGTTATTTACTGGAGAAGTGTCTCAGTCATGTCTACATGATTCCCGTACCCATAGGGTCGCACGCTTAACGTTTGGTAGCACTAGAATAACGTTGAGATATTACAAGTGGAAAGTAAGAAAGTAGTTTGAAGTCCCAAATGGGATTCGGGACATCACGAGGAGCTCTGTAAAAGTCCGGGGGTAAATATTTATATATGGGAAGTCATATTCAGGCTTCCGGGAAAGTTCGGGAATTTTTGGTAGAGTACCGAGAAGATTCTAGAAGGTTCCCGGGGTTCAGTCGTGGGCCCCAATGACCCGGGAAGGGCACACATGGACGGAGGGGTGGGGATACAACCCACATGGGCTGGTTGCACCATTCCGCAAGGCACATGTTGTTTAAATCTAGGGATTAGGTCGTATCTCTAAATTTAAATGGTTGAATCTAGAGATAAGAAGTTATTTCCAAGTTTGAAGGGGTTTCTCCCTTTTGGCGGGTTCCAGGAGGGTTACGAGCGCCCTCCCCTACCCCCTGGCCTATATAAAGAAGGGGCGCATGGGGGCAGTAATAACCAACAAGTATATGGGATTGCAACAGGCTTCATGAGTAGTATTACACTTCGATTTATTGATTCGACACAAGGGGTGCCAAAAATATTTATTGGTCTTAGAAGCTGAGTTGTCAATTCAGCCACACCTGGGATATCTCATTGCATGAAATATTTTAGTTGCACATCAAAATAGTAGTAGTGATGGTAACAACAACAATTTTGTAGTGATTGTAACAGTAGTCGAAACAATAGTTACTTATCAAGTTACAGTATATGAAAATCATAGGCACATGGATCAGTGATGGATAATGATTTAGATGACATCAATCATGTAATAGCTACACAGTAGAACGACACAAAACTAGCTCCAATTCATCAATATAATGTTGGCATGTTTTCCATATATAGGCATACGTGCTTGCAATAAGAACTTGTATACCCCAAGGAAATTAAGGGATATTAAGGCATCCTTTTAATAGAGAACGAGAACAAAGCATTAACGCATGGTGAATACATGAACTCCTCAAACTATGGTAATCACGAGAAAGAATCCCAATTATTGTCACCTTGGGGTATGCAGATCATAACACGTAATAGGTGAATACAAATTGCAAGATAGGAGCTAAACACTTTCATACTTAGAGAAAACATAATAGGTTCAGATCAAAAATCATGGCGCTCGGTCCCTAGTAATACGCATTAAGCATAGCAAAGTCATAGCAATATCAATCCCAGAACATACTGGATACTATGGACCAAGCCCTATCAAAATAACTCGATTACATGATTAATCTCATCCAATCCCATAACCTTCCACCAAGCCTACAAATCAATTACCCACTCCCGATGGTGAGCATCATAGAATTGTTGATTGAGAAGGGTTTGTGATGATGACACCAACGGATCCCCACTCCGGAGCCACAAACAGAATCCAGATCAGCCCTCCCGAGGAAGAACATGAGGTGGCGACGGCTCCACCTCGTAAAATGCAACGAAAAATTATCTTTCATTTTTCTATGATATTGTGAATTTATAGGATTGGAATTAGGGTCGAGGGAGCCACATGGCCCCCCACAAGCTAACAAGGCGCGCCCTGTTGGCTTGTGGCCCACAAGTAGCTTCCCTACGACATGTATTCACTCCATAATTCTTCATATATTCCAGAAAAAATCCACAAAAAAGTTTTGTCCAATTCCGAGAACTTTTATCTCTATACAAAAGAAAAACCAAGTTAGTTATGCTCAAAACAGCGCTAGTCTATGTTAGTTTCATCCAAATCATGCAAACTAGAGTCCAAAACAAGATAAAAAGTGTATGGAAAAGTAGAAACGTTTGAAGCGTATCAACTCCCCAAGCTTAACTCATTTCTTTTCCTCAAGCAATTCCTTTGATAAATCGAAAGTGATAAAGAAACTTTTACAAACTCTTTTGTTCTCGTTGATATATATATAGCTAGTGTTCAGGTTTTCAGCATAAATCATAAATAACCATATCCATGATAATAATTATACATCATATTCATTGATGGCAATACATAATCAACTAGTGAGCGATAATAAAATATCTCACATGCCAACAATTTGTCAAAACAATCATGATATAATATGAGGATATGGTATCTCGGTAGCCCTTTGTGAGACTGCAAAACATAAATGCACATCAGCTTTGACATCCAAGCAATGAATGAACACTGTAATTCAGGGTAGAAAAGATCCAATCATGCTCACATCCAACATTAACTATACTCCATGCATAAGAATGACAATAGTGCTCTCGGGTCGTGCTTTTAGTAAGAGGCAGATGGTGATGACTTAAATGAAAGAAAATAACATGAAAGTAAATAACATAAAAGTAAATAGAAAGGCCCTTCGCACAGGGAAGCATTGATTTGTAGAGGTGCTAGAGCTCAAAGTTTAAAACATAGATGAAATTGTAATTTTGGGTGGTGTGCTTTTCCTGTCAACGTCATGATAGAGTTTTTGATATCTTCCATGCTAAACACATTATTTGTGGTTCCCAAGTGGACATATAAAGTTTACTCCTTTCCACCATCCATACACAAACCATGGCTAACCGAATCCACAGGTGTCTACCAACATACAACATGTCCCAAGAGTTTTGTTTAATTTATTTTCAAATATGCAGGACCGGGCATCCCTTTTACCAGCCTCTCTCATGCAATGACACGTGAATAAACGCCCATCTTGAGAATAACCCGCTTAGCATGGAAGATACTGATTGCCCATCGCTCCATGAGCGGTATGAGCACACAAAATGAATGTTTATATGAATGTTTAGAGGTGGCACATGCAAATTTACTTGGAACAACAAGGTAATACCACATATAGGTAGGTAGGGTGGACCCATGTGGAACAACTGGGGTTTTAGGAGTTTGGATGCACAAGCAGTATCCCTGCGTAGTACAGGTGAAGGCTAACAATAGATTGAGAAGCGACCAACTAGAGAGTGAAAACAGTCATAATCATGCATTCCGAATATTAAACATTGAACATTACCATGAGTAGGTACGAATACTCTGACTTTAAATATCATGAAGTCTGCATTGGTTTTGAATCAACTACATGTTTGCACATGGGCCAAGTCAAGCCAGACGAATCACTCAGAGGGAAATACCATACTACCATACCACATCATAACCATTTTAATGCATGTTGACACATAATATAAATCATTATCCACTCCTAGCTATTTAAGCATGGCATGAGAAACTATAATCTCTAATTTTCATCATAAACATGTTTACTCATGATATACTTAATCAAGATCGGATGAGCTAAACATATTTACAAAAATAGAGAACAGGAAGAGTTCATACCAGCTTTCTTTACCACAACCACTTCATCAAATATCGTCATTATTGCCTTTCACTTGCACGACCGAATGATGTGATAATATGAATGCAAGTGTGCCATGGACAAAGCGGGAATATGCGAAACAGTTTATTATTAGGACAAGACAGGAAAGTATTCACTCTTTGTTAGATCAAATTAATGCATATGACAATCACTCAACATTGTCATCGTGATCTTCTCCTTTCACTGACTTAAAAAAGAAAAATAAATTCAGAGAAACACACTAAAATATTTTTGGAGTTTTGGGGTTTTAAGAAGGATGCAAATAAACAAAGGAAAAACAAAAACAAGCAAAAAATATTTACACGGGAAAGCTCCCAACATGCAAAGGAAATCTTTTTGGTTTTTATTTTAATACTACAACTAATTAAATAAGAAAGCAAACCCGAAAAGATTCAAGAAAATTTTTTGTGGTTTCCAAGTTTTTCAAACACACAAGAAGAAAGTGAAAAATAAACCTAACATGGATAGACAATGAAAAAGGATGAACACCGACAATTGATATTAAGTGTGTGAACATGAATCTAATGTCGGTGAGAAATACATACTCCCCAAGCTTAGGATTTTGCCTAGCTTGGTGATCACCATGGCTGGTCTAGATATTAATCAAAGTAATAGCTTGTGGGGGCATTCCTTGTCGCCTCCCCACCCAATCAAGCTGCCTCCACAGCTGCAGAGTGCTCATGCGCTTCGCTCTCAGGAATGTAGTATCTGTGTTTGTTCTGAAAATTGAAGAGAGTAGGCGCAGGCAAAGTAACATAGACATGGTTATTTTTATCAAATATTAGGTTATAGTCATAACCCTAGGCACCGTGCTTAATAAAATCATGACGCCGCATGGCTTCAAAATCTAAATATCTTTCACGCAGCAAAGGGTCATTAAATCGATGTGAAACTCAAAGTTTTGGAGCTACACGAGAAGCATAAACTCCTCCATACAAGTCATCATTTCACGCATTAAGATGCAGTCTCCGGGCATCAATTTCCCAAGATTATATGGTTTAGTGCTTGTTACCACGGTATAAATGATGCTTAGGTCAGGGGCACATAGTGCACTAAAATTTTGCTTGCCATAATACATTTCCCATTAAATAGTGCAAAGCAGCGGATACAGGGAAATTGGATACTCTTTATTCTAGCCTGTGTTAGTCCCTTATCCTCTCCCATGCAAAGACTATCAAAGAACATATTATAATCAGATTTTAGTGGTTTTTCAAGTGATCCCCAATATGGAAGTTTGCATGCATCACGAAATTCTTCTAGAGTCATAGTGAAAGAATTAATATAGAGATTAACCAATATTCGAGAGGTGCGGGCATGATCTTGAAACGTTTGTGTGAATGAACGTGTAAGTTCATGGTGTTGGTTGCACTTATCTGCGAGGAAGTAGGTGAGGTCGATATTATAAATGTATTGATCAAATTCCTCCTTAATACATGCACCTCTCATGAACTCATCACACGGCCAACGACATGATTTGGCGTCGGCCATGATTATCAAACTTGCTCTAGGTTCAACATATGCGTGTTCAAGAGAGCTCCCGCTTGATGACACATCAGAAATATGTATCCTTGAACAACTCCTCCTAAAGAAACTCATCTTCCTATGAACAAATTTCTTAATTTTCTGGGCCACGAAATTATGTCAATAAAATCTTGTAAAATTGATAGTGAATACTCATATAGATGCCTAGAGGCCATATCAAGCATTCATACTACTTTGAACTCAAATGATTTAACATGCAAGATCATTTTCAGTAGCACCAAGTGCAGACAAATATGCAAAATATAAACCACTAACACAAAAACTAATTGAAGGAATGGGAGAGTCGCATACCAAGGAACAACCCTCAAAATAGTTTCGGAAGCGAAGTTCTGAGCAAAGTGATTAAAAATCTCAGGTTGAGGAGCAAGAACACGCGAGGGAGAGTGTGTGTATGATTTTTTGCTGGAAGTAGGAGATGAGATGGGCTGAATGGATAAGGCGGGAGGCCTTGTGGGCCCCACAAGCTAATAAGGAGTGCCCAAGGGGGTGGGCGCGACCTCTTGGCTTGTGGCCCACAGGTGCATCTCCCTCGTGTGTTTTCAGCATCATAATTTCTAAAATATTCCAAAAATATCATGTTAAAATTTTGTTTCATTTTGAGATTTTTTATTTTTAGGTAATTTTTATTGCATGGGAAACTCAGAAAACAGAATAATCATGGCATTCTATTTTACTTAACTAAGAATGAATAGTGGGTAAACTACGATATAGAGAGTTGTGCTTACTAAATTCACCACCATTTATCTTTCAAAAAGGATCCATTAATAAGGTTGATCAAGCCTTATTAATAACCATTTGCGATTGACATGAAACCGAAGAATTTTCGCATACAACTAAATTACCTGAATGGGTATTTGCATATCCCATAAAATAAGAATATCATATTTATTCTTGGCAATAGGAAGAGGAATTTTGAACCCTCCAATAGTGATTGTGCAATTGACTCAATGACATTAATATTATTTACCGAAGCTTATTTCTTTGGAAAATGCACTGTATGTTGTTTGCCATTGACATGAAAAGTAACCTTGTTTTGATTGCTATCAATAACATCCACCAAAGTTTTTAAAAATGGTCTACCAAGGATAATTGTCATGTTGTAGTCCTCGGGCATATCAAGAAAAAAGTTTGTTAAGATAATAACATTTGCAACCACAACATGAACATCCTCACAAATCCCAATAGGTATAGCAGTAGATTTATCAGCCATTTGCAAAGATATCTGAGTAGGTGTAAGCTTATTCAAATCAAGTCTTTTATATAGAGAGAAAGACATAACACTAACACCACTCCCTAAATAACATAAAGCAGTTTCAACATAACTTTGTTTAAAGGAGCAAGGTATTGTGGTTATACCCGGATCTCCCAATTTATTAGGCACTCCACCATTAAAAGAATAGTTAGGAAGCATAGTAGCTATTTCAGTTTAATATATTTTTCATTTGTTGGTAATAATGTCTCTCATATACTTAGCATATGGAGGCATTTTAAAAATATTAGTCAAGCGAGTGCGCAAAAAGACAGGTCTAACTATTTCAGCAAAGCATTCAAACTCCTCCTCATACTTACTCTTGGAAGGCTTACGAGAGGATGGCATGGTTTTTGAACCCATGGCTCTCTTTCCTTACCATATTTTCTAGCAACAAAGTCTTTCTTTTCATAACGTTTATTTTTAGGATGTGGATTATCAACATGCTCAACAGGTTCTATTTCCACATCATTATTAGGTTCTTTATTATTATCTGGTTGAGCATCTACGTGAACATCATTGTTATCATTCTCATTCTCATTATCACTAGGTAAATGTTCACTACCACACCGTGTCTCGGCATTAGGAATAGAAACATCATCATGTTTCTCAGCAGGTTTTTGATACGTCCATTTTGCATCATGCTTTCATGTTGATATTTATAGCTTTTTGGGCTGTTATTACACTTCATGGTACAATACTTATGCCTTTTCTCTCTTATTTTGCAAGGTTTACATGAAGAGGGAGAATGCCGGCAGCTGGAATTCTGGCCTGAAAAAGGAGCAAGTTTGAGATACCTATTCTGCGCAACTCCAAAAGCCGTGAAAATCAACGATGATTTATTTTGGAATTTATAAAAAATACTGGGCCGAAGAAGTACCAGAGGGGAGCCAGCACGAGGCCACAAGCCTGCTAGGCGCGGCCTCCCCCCTGGCCGCGCCTAGGGGGCTTGTGGGCTCCCTGTTGTCCCTCTGGCCCCGCTCTTTTGCTATAAGGAGGGTTTCATTCCAGAAAAAAAATAAGAGGAGGCTTTCGGGAGGAGTCGCCGCCGCCACGAGGCGGAACTTGAGCAGAACCAATCTAAAGCTCCGGCAAGGTTGTCCTGCCGGGGAAACTTCCCTCCCGGAGGGGGAAATCATCGCCATCGTCATCACCAACACTCCTCTCATCGGAGAGGACTCATCACCATCAACATCTTCATCATCACCATATCCTCTCCAAACCCTAGTTCATCTCTTGTAACCAATCTCCGTCTCCCGACTCCGATTGGTACTTGTAAGGTTGCTAGTAGTGTTAATTACTCTTTGTAGTTGATGCTAGTTCGATTACTCGGTGGAAGATTATATGTTCATATCCTTGATGCTATTCATTACCTCTCTGGTCATGAATATGATTATGCTTTGTGAGTAGTCACTTTTGTTCACGAGAACATGGGATAAGTCATCTATAACTAGTCATGTGAATTTGGTATTCGTTCAATATTTTGATGTGTTGTATGTTGTTTTTCCTCTAGTGGTGTTATATGAACATCGACTACATAACACTTCACCATTATTTGGGCCTAGAGGAAGGCATTGGGAAGTAGTAAGCAGATGATGGTTTGCTAGAGTGACAGAAGCTTAAACCCTAGTTTATGCGTTGCTTCCTAAGGGGCTGATTTGGATCCAGTAGTTTAATGCTATGGTTAGACTTTGTCTTAATTCTTCTTTCGTAGTTGCGGATGCTTGCGAGAGGGGTTAATCATAAGTGGGAGGTTTGTCCAAGTAAGGGCAGCACCCAAGCACTGCCCACCCACATATCAAACTATCAAAGTAGCGAACGCGAATCATATGAACATGATGAAAACTAGCTTGACAGAAATTCCCATGTGTCCTCGGGAGCGCTCTACCTCCTATAAGAGTTTGTCCAGGCTTGTCCCTTGCTACAAAAGGGATTGGGCCACTTTGCTGCACCGTTGTAACTTTCGTTACTTGCTACTTGCTACGAATCATCTTATCACACAACTATCTATTACCGACAATATCAGTGCTTGGAGAGATTACCTTGCTGAAAACCACTTGTCAGATCCTTCTGCTCCTCATTGGGTTTGACACTCTTACTTATCGAAAGGACTACGATAGACCCCCTATACTTTTGGGTCATCAAGACTCTTTTCGGGTTCCATTGCCGGGGAGTGAAGCGCCTTTGGTAACTGGAATTTGGTAAGGAAACATTTATATAGTGTGCTGCAATTTATTGTCACTTGTCACTATGGAAACTAATCCTTTGAGGATCTTGTTCGGGGTATATTCACCTCGAACGGAAGCACAAGGAGTTGCTCCTCAACCTGCTTCACCTACTGAAAATATTTGCTATGAATTTCCTTCGGGTATGTTTGAGAAACTGCTGGCTAATCCTTTTACAGGAGATGGAACATCACATCCCGACTTGCATCTAATCTATGTAGATGAAGTTTGTGGTTTATTTAAGCTTGCAGGTTTTCCCAAGGATGAGGTCAAGAAGAAGGTCTTTCCCTTATCTTTGAGGGATAAAGCATTGACATGGTATAGGCTATGTGATGATACTGGATCATGGAACTACAACCGGTCGAAATTGGAATTTCATCAAAAGTTGTATCCTATGCATCTAGTACATCGTGATCGGAATTATATTTATAATTTTGGCCTCGTGACAGAGAAAGCATCGCTCAAGCTTGGGGGAGTCTTAAATCAATGTTATATTCATGCCCCAACCATGACCTCTCGAGAGAAATTATCATTCATAACTTCTATGCTCGGCTTTCTCATGATGATCGCACCATGCTTGACACTTCTTGTACCGGTTCTTTTATGAAGAGAGATATTGACTTCAAATGGAATTTGTTGGAAAGAATTAAACGCAACTCTGAAGATTGGGAGCTTGATGAAGGTAAGGAGTCAGGTAAGAATTTCAAGTTTGATTGAGTTAAATCCTTTGTCGAAACAAATACTTTCTTTGATTTTAGCGCTAAGTATGGACTTGACTCTGAGATAGTAGCTTCATTGTGTGAATCATTTGCTGCTCATATCGATCTCCCTAAAGAGAAGTGGTTTATATATCATCCTCCCTTAGAAGTCAATGTAGTTAAACCCAATCCATTTGAAGAGAAAGTCATTGCCTATAATGATCCTATTGTTCCCAGTGGTTACATTGAGAATCCACCTTTCCCTGTTAAGATAAAGGATCATTCTAAAGCTTCATCTGTGATACGTATGGGCTACATTAGAACACCTACACCCCCTGAGAAAATTAGAGTTCATACTAGCATTGCTATTATCAAAGACCTCCTGTCCGACAATGTAGATGGCCATGATATTCACTTCTGTGAAGATGCTGCTAGAATTGCTAAACCTCATGCTAGAGACAAACATAGGCCTGTCGTTGGCATGCCTGTTGTTTCTGTTAAGATAGGAGATCATTGTTATCATGGTTTATGTGATGTGTGTGCTAGTGTTAGTGCAATTCCTCGATCCTTATATGATGAAATCAAAGATGAGATTGCACCTGCCGATATAGAACCCATTGATGTCACTATTCAGCTTGCCAATAGAGATACTATCTGCCCTTTGGGAATTTTTAGAGACGTTGAAGTCTTGTGTGGTAAAATGAAGTATCCTTCTGATTTCCTCGTTCTTTCTACCACACAAGATAGCTTTTGTCCCATCATATTTGGCAGACCCTTCCTCAATACTGTCAATGCTCATATTGACTGTGAGAAGCAAACTGTCACTGTTGGCTTTGAAGGTGTGTCACATGAGTTCAATTTCTCCAAGTTTGGTAGAAAACCTCTTGAAAAAGAGTTGTCTAGTAAGGATGAAACTATTGCCCTAGCTTCTATTGCTGTGCCTCCTACTGATCCCCTAGAGCAATACTTGCTTGAGCATGAAAATGATATGCATATGGATGAAGGGGATGAGATAGATAGAGTTATATTTGAACAATATCCTATCCTTAAGAATAATTTGCCTGTTGAACTACCTGGAGATCCACCCCCACCAAAGGGTGATCCTGTGTTCGATCTTAAATAGTTGCCAGATACTCTTAAGTATGATTATCTTGATGAAAAAGAGATATATCTTGTTATTATTAGTACTAGCCTCTCAGAGCATGACTAACAGAGGTTACTAAAAACTCCGAGGAAGCACCGTGCTGCCATTGGATATACTCTTGATGATCTTAAGGGAATTAGTCCCACTCTATGCCAGCACAAGGTTAAACCGATCCTGCTTCCAAACCAGTTGCTGATCATCAATGGAGATTAAATCCTAAGATGAAAGAGGTAGTAAGAAAAGAAATACTAAAGCTCCTAGAAGCAGGTATTATCTATCATGTTGGTCATAGTGATTGGGTGAGTCCGGTGCATTGCGTCCCTAAGAAGGGAGGTATTACTGTTGTCCTTAATGATAAGGATGAATTTATCCCACAGAGGATTATTACTGGCTATAGGATGGTGATCGATTTTAGGAAATTGAATAAAGCCACTAGGAAAGATCATTACCCTTTGCCTTTTATCGACCAAATGCTAGAAAGAATATCTAAACACACACACTTCTGCATTCTAGATGGTTATTCTGGTTTCTCCCAAATACCTATTGCACAATCTGATCAGGAGAAAACCACTTTCACCTGCCCTTTCGGTACATTTTCTTACAAACGTATGCCTTTTGGCTTATGTAATGCACCTGCTACCTTTCAAAGATGTATGATGGCTATATTCTGTGACTTTTGTGAAAATATTGTTGAGGTTTTCATGGATGACTTCTCCGTTTACGGGTCTTATTTTGATGATTGCCTCAGCAACCTTGATCGAGTCTTGCAGAGATGTAAAGACACCAACCTTGTCTTGAATTGGGAGAAGTGCCACTTTATGGTTAATGAAGGCATCGTCTTAGGACATAAAATTTCTAAAAGAGGTATCGAAGTCGATAAGGCTAAGGTTGATGCGATCGAGAAAATGCCATGCCCCACATATATCAAAGGTATAAGAAGTTTCCTTGGTCATGCTGGTTTCTATAGAAGGTTCATTGAAGACTTCTCTAAGATTTCTAGGCCTCTTACCAATCTCTTGCAAAAGGATATTCCTTTTGTTTTTGACGATGATTGCGAGGAAGCCTTCGAAATACTTAAGAAGGCCTTGATAACTGCCCCTATTGTTCAACCACCTGATTGGAACTTACCTTTTGAAATCATGTGTGATGCTAGTGATTATGTTGTTGGTGTTGTCCTAGGACAAAGAGTTGATAAGAAGTTGAATGTTATTCACTATGCTAGTAAAACTCTAGACACTGCCCAAAGAAACTATGCTACTACTTAAAAGGAATTTTTAGCAGTCGTGTTTGCACGTGAAAAGTTCAAGTCTTACATTGTTGATTCCAAAGTCACTATTCACACTGATCACGCTGCTATTAAGTATCTTATGGAGAAGAAAGATGCTAAACCTAGACTTATCAGATGGGTTCTCTTGCTACAAGAATTTGATTTGCATGTTGTTGATATGAAGGGTGCTGAGAACCCCGTAGCAGATAACTTGTCTTGGTTGGAGAATGTTCTTGATGACCCACAACCTATTGATGATAGCTTTCCTGATGAGCAATTGAGTGTCATCAATACTTCACGTAGTGCACCATGGTATGCTGATATGCAAATTATATCGTTGCCAAATATATACCACCTAGTTTCACATACCAACAAAAGAAGAAATTCTTCTTTGATTTGAGACATTACTTTTGGGATGATCCTCACCTTTATAAGGAAGGAGTAGATGGTGTTATTAGACGTTGTGTACCTTTTCCAAAATCCAACGGGTATACTCATATCCTAGTTGCTGTTGATTACATTACTAAGTTGGTAGAAGCTATCCCAACTAGTAGTGCTGATCACAACACTTCTATCAGGATGCTTAAAGAAGTTATTTTCCCTAGATTTGGAGTCCCTAGATATCTAATGACTGATGGTGGTTCACATTTCATTCATGGTGCTTTCCGTAAAATGCTTGCTAAGTACGATGTCAATCATAGAATTGCATGTCCCTATCATCCTCAGTCCAGTGGTCAAGTAGAGTTAAGCAGTAGAGAGATTAAACTAATTCTGCAAAAGACTGTCAATAGGTCTAGGAAGAATTGGTCTAAGAAGCTAGATGATGCACTGTGGGCTTATAGAACTGCCTATAAGAATCCCATGGGCATGTCTCCGTACAAAATGGTTTACGGTAAAGCATGTCATTTACCTCTTGAGCTAGAGAATAAGGCTTATTGGGCAATCAAAGAGCTCAACTTTGATTTCAAACTTGCTGGTGAGAAGAGGTTATTTGATATTAGCTCACTTGATGAATGGAGAGCTCAGGCATATGAAAATGCCAAGCTGTTCAAAGAAAAGGTTAAGAGGTGGCATGATAAAAGGATACAAAAGCGTGAGTTCAATATAGGTGATTATGTCTTGCTATATAATTCTCGTTTAAGATTTTTTGCAGGCAAGCTTCTCTCCAAGTGGGAAGGTTCTTACATTGTTGAGGAAGTATATCGTTCCGGTGCCATCAAGATCAACAACACGGAAGGTAATTTTCCGAGAGTGGTAAATGGGCAAAGAATCAAGCATTACATCTCAGGTACTCCGATAAATGTTGAAAGCAATATTATCAACACCATAACTCGGAGGAGAACATAAGGGATATTTATGAGCCAGTTTCAGACTCCAAAAATGAAGAGGTATGTGATTCGGGAAGTAAACAGACTCCAAAACTTTTCCAGTAGGAAATTTTCTCCGTTTTTGAATTTTTGAAAAAATAGAAAATTTTAAAGTAGTCTGAAAAGCGCACGAGGAGGCGACAAGCCTGTCAGGCACGGGCCAACCCCCTGGCCGCGCCTGGGGGGCTTGTGACCACCTCGTGTGCCTCCCGAACTCCGTTTTCTTGCGGAGTACTCCTTCTGGTCTGAAAAAAAATCATTATATATTCTCCCGAAAGGTCTGACCGTCGTATCACGCAAATTTCTTGTGTTTTCGTATCGATCCTATTTCTACTGCAGATCTAGATCGCTATGACGTCCCCAAAAGCTCCGAAGGACAAGATCTTCGAGAAGGTCATCAATCCCTACCTCGCGGGAGTGCTGCAACACCCTCAATCTATCAAGATGCATGAGGGGATGTTGCACATCTGTGATGTTGAGGGGCCCAAGAAGACCAGAAGCATGGAGGCGAGGCTCGAAGCAATGGAGCAACAAGTCTTCAAATGCCAAGGGATGGTGGAGCATGGACTCAACGCCAACCACATGATGATCACGGAGTTCACCAACAAGCACAAGATCGATGCTAATGACATCGGGAAGCACCTCTCCAGGCTCTATGACATAATTGATCACCTCCAAGCCCAGATCTATGACCTGCAGAACCAAAACTGTGAGTATGAGTATAGATTTAAATCAATATGGTTGGCTGCAGATTTGAGGATTCTCGAGACTCGGTCATCTTTCCATGATGGAGCACCTCTGCCTTGGAAGACGGAGGATCAAACCCATGTTGCAACAACTCCACCACCATCACCTCCAACGGAAGACACCTAAGCACGGGTATGGGCAATCCCCTTGGCTCATGCCAAGCTTGGGGGAGTTGCCCCGGTATTGTATCACCATCACATCTTTTGCCTTTACCTTCTCTTAGTTCGTTCCTTTTCAGTTTTTTCTTTCTCTAGTAGATTAAAGTCCTTAGTGTTTTAGGCTTGAGTTTTGCTTTGTGTCACCCCTGATGCATTCGAGTTCGTGAGTCATATAATAAAGAGTGTTTTAGCTAAGGGCCTTGCTTCATGCCATGATCAAGAGAATGATAAAAGAACAAAAGCATGAAAGATTATATAATGATCTTATGGAAGTGATGGCTTCACATATAAAAAGAATGTTGATTGAAACTTGTTGAGGGTGGACAACGTAGACCTTGGTCATTGTTGCAATTAATAGGAAGTGATAAAGAAGGAGAGGTTCACATATAAATATATCATCTTGGGCACCATCTATGATTGTGAACACTCAGTAAACTATTGCATGCTTAGAAGTAGATGTTGGACAAGGAAGACAACATAATGAATTATGTTTGCTTGGTTCCGAACAATGATGATATGATTAGAGATCCCTTGGCATGTGATGCTTTCTTCCACCTCAGATCAGCCAAAACTTCCGCACTAAGTAGAGATACTACTTGTGTATCCATAAACCTTCAACCCAGTTTTGCCATGAGAGTCCACAACACCTACCTATGGATTGAATAAGATCCCTCAAGTAAGTTGTCATTGGTGCAAGCAATAAAAATTTCTCCCTAAATATGTATGATCTATTAGTGTGTGGAAAATAAGCTTTGTACGAACCTGTGATGAGGAAGAGATAAAAGCGACAGACTGCATAATAAAGTTCTTTATCACACGAGGCAATATAAAGTAACATTCCTTTACACTAAGAGGTCGCACATCCAAACCTCAAAAGTGCATGACAACCTGTGCTTCCCTCTGCGAAGGGCCTATCTTGTACCTTTACTATTTGTCCTTAAAAGAGTCATGGTGATCTACACCAATTCCTTATTTCGCCTTTATCTTGGCTAACGTCATATGCTAGGGAAAGATCTATATTCATATGTCAACTTGGAAGTGAGTATTCATGAACTATTATTGTTGACATTACCCTTGAGGTAAGTAGTTGGGAGGCAAAACTATAAGCCCCTATCTTTCTCTATGTCCAACTGAAACTTTGATCTCATGAGTACCACGTGAGTTGTAGCAATTGTAGAAGACAAAAGGATGATTGAGTATGTGGATTTGCTTTACAAGATCTTATTTGACTCTTTCTGATGTTGTGATAAATTGCAATTGCTTAAATGACTAAAGGCTATCGGTTGTTAATTCTCATTAAGGTTCTTGAGCCATACTTTACTTTGTGAAGGAATTATCACTTTAGCATGAGAGATTATATGATGTTATTGTTGTTCTAACTATGATCATGATGCATGCATGCCCTTATCTTGTTTTGTCGACACCTCTCTCTCTAAACATGTGGGCATGTTTATTAATCTCGGCTTTCGCTTGAGGACAAGCGAGGTCTAAGCTTGGGTCAGTTGATACGTCCATTTTGCATCATGCTTTCATGTTGATATTTATCGCTTTTTGGGATGTTATTACAGTTCACGGTACAATACGTATGCCTTTTCTCTCTTATTCTGCAAGGTTTACATGAAGAGGGAGAATGCCGGCAGCTGGAATTCTGGCCTGAAAGAGGAGCAAGTTTGAGATACCTATTCTGCGCAACTCCAAAAGCCGTGCAAATCAACGATGATTTTTTTGGGGATTTATAAAAAATACTAGGCCGAAGAAGTACCACAGGGGAGCCAGCACGAGGCCAAAAGCCTGCTAGGCATGGCCTCCCCCCTGGCCGCGCCTAGGGGGCTTGTGGGCTCCCTGTTGGCCCTCTGGCCCCCCTCTTTTGCTATAAGGAGGGTTTCGTTCGAGAAAAAATCAAGAGGAGGCTTTCGGGAGGAATCGCCGCTGCCATGAGGTGGAACTTGAGCAGAACCAATCTAGAGCTCCGGCAGGGTCGTCCTGCCGGGGAAACTTCCCTCCCGGAGGGGGAAATCGTCGCCATCGTCATCACCAACACTCCTCTCATCGGAGAGGACTCATCAGTTTGTTCCCTGAAAACACAACCAGCACAACTATCTAGGTAGTCCCTAGAAGCATTGGTTAGTCCATTATAAAAGATAGCAAGTATTTCATTTTTCTTAAGAGGATGATCAGGAAAAGCTCTTAGTAGCTGGAGAAGCCTCCACCAAGCTTGAGGGAGATTCTCTTCTTAAATTTGCACAAACTTAAATATTTCCTCTAAAGCAACTTGTTTATTATGAGTAGGAAAATATTTTCCTACTTCTCTAAATAATATTTTAGCGAGCCAGAGTGAGGAACCACTCCTTAGCATCGCATTTTAGCGAAAAAGGAAAAAAGCTTAATGATAAAGTAGTATCGCATCTTTTCCTCATGAGTAAACAAAGTGGACATATCATTCAATTTAGTAAGTTGTCCCACAATAGTTTTAGTTTCATAACCGTGGAAAAGATCATATTATACTATAGTGATTAACTCACAATCAATATAGAATTCATAATCTTTATGAGTAACACATATTGGAGAAGTGGCAAATTTAGGATCATGTTTCATTTTATCCATCATAAATTT
This sequence comes from Hordeum vulgare subsp. vulgare, assembly GCF_904849725.1. Taxonomy (NCBI): domain Eukaryota; kingdom Viridiplantae; phylum Streptophyta; class Magnoliopsida; order Poales; family Poaceae; genus Hordeum; species Hordeum vulgare. The sequence goes on along the minus strand of NC_058522.1, from coordinate 395,889,940 downwards.
TTCTTTCAGTTTGCATAGTAGTTTCTTCAAATCACCTCTATCATTACAAGCAAGAAAGTATCTAGCTATATACCCATCCATAACATAACTCTCAGGTACATGAGGCAATTCATATCTATTAGGAGAGCTAGGCATAATAAGTGATTCAAAATCTTCATCAGTTTCAGCAATTTCAAGTTCTCTAGCTTTAGCAATATGGGCATCAAGTGATTCATTTAATGGCATAGTTTTAGTTTCATCAAATATAGCAATGGTATCATATTTAATTTCAAAAGTAGCATCGTCAAGTACTTGCGACACATCACAACAAGCAGCAAGTGGTGGTGTCATAAGCTGATTCAAAATAGTAGGTGAATCAAAAGCAAAGCTTGATGGCAGTTCCTTACCTCCCCTTGTCTTAGAGGGTATGATCTTAGTTCTAGTATATTTCAGATTCTTTATAGTGGCAATTGGATATGCTCAAGTGAACAAAATAAATAGAGCTATGCTCCCCGACAAAGGTGCCAGAAAATAGTCTTGATAACCCACGAGTATATGGGATCGCAACAGTCTTTGCGGGTAGTATTACGCCCTAATTTATTTATTCGACACAAGGGGGTCCCCAAGAATATTTATTGGTCTTAGAAGCTGAGTTGTCAACTCAGCCACACCTGGGTTATCTCTCTCGAGCAAATATTTTAGTAGCACAACAAATAGTAGTAGTGATGGTAACAACAACAGTTTTGTAGTGATTGTAACAGTAGCGGTAGCAATAGTAACTTAGCAAGATTTAGTATATAAAAAGCATAGGCACGTGGAACGGTGATGGATAATTATTTAGATGCCATCAATCATGTAATAGTTACACACTACATCAACACAGAACTAGCTCCAATTCATCAATATAATGTATGCATGTATTCCGTATATAGTCATACATGCTTGCGATAATAACTTGTCTGCCATATTTTGTGCAACCCTCCCGTGGCAGTGGGGTCCATAAGGAAAAAAGGGATATTAAGACCTCCTTTTAATTGAGAACCGGAACAAAGCATTAACACATGGTGAATACATGAACTCCTCAAACTACGGTAAACACCGGAAAGAATCCCATTTATTGTCACCTTGGGGTATGCGGATCATAACACATAATAGGTGCATACAACCTGCAAGATAGGATCTAAACACTTTCATATTCAGAGAAAAATAATAGGTTCAGATCTGGAATCATGGCACTCGGGACCTAGTGACAAGCATTAAGCATAGCAAAGTCATAGCAATATCAATCTCAGAACATAGTGGATACTAGGGATCAAGCCCTATCAAAATAACTCGATGACATGATCAATCTCATCCAATCACATCACTGTCTAGCAAGCCTACAAAGGAATTACTCACTCCCGATGATGAGCATCATAGAATTGTTGATGGAGAAGGGTTGGTGATGACGGCGACGATGAATCCCCCTCTCTGGAGCCCCCAAACGGACTCCAAATCAGCCCTCTCGATGAAGAACATGAGGTGGCGGTGGCTCTGTCTCGTAAAACATGATGAAAACTTCTCTCCTATTTTTCTCTACGATATTGTGAATTTATATAACTATAATTAGGGTCGAGGGAGCCACGTGGGCCCCACAAGCTAACATCGCGCAAGAGGGGGTGGGCGCGCCCTATTGGCTTGTGGCCCATAGGTAGCTTCCCTCCGGCAGGTCTTCGCTCTGTAATTCCTCTCATATTCCAGAAAAATCCCACAAAGAATTTCTTCCAATTCCGAGAAATTTTATTTTTGCACAAAAATAAAACCAAGGTAGTTTTGCTGAAAACAACGTTAGTCCCGGTTAGGTTCATTCAAATCATGCAAATTAGAGTCCAAAACAATAGCAAAAGTGTTTGTAAAAGTCGATACATTTGAGATGTATCAGGAAGCCGCCCCTTCACCCTTGCCCATTACCTCTCCCAACTCCTCGCACCTTTCTCAAATATGTGCTTGGTAAATCCCTACCGGAATTCCGCTGCGACCACCACCACCTCGCCATTGGGTTGGTCACGATCTCATCTACCTCTTCTCACTTGCTTGTTCTATCAAGAAGGAGAGGATGCCATCGAGCTGAAGGCATGCTAATTTCGGAGGTGTCGTCCATTAGGCACTAGATCAGACTGGATCATGATTAGATCACGAACAGTACGACTACATCAACCATGTTATATACGCTTCTGCCTAATGATCTACAGGCGTACATTGACAAAATATCCCCTCTCATTGATATGCATATCCATAGATAGATCTTTGGTGTTCGTAGGATTTTTTTTCTTACTTCGTTCCCAAAAGTGACATAATGAGCTAGGTCTATGCGTAGATGATATGCATGAAAACACAAAGAAGTTGTGGACATTGATGTTTAGATTGCTCACCTTTGTTTGTTATTTTGGATTGGACGGTCTTGTGGGAGGAAGCAGCACAAACCAACTTTACTTTTCCTCGTACAAGAGACCGGTTCCACTGACATACATGCAACTTGTATTGCATAAAGTGGCTGGTGGGTGTCTGTCTCTTCTACTTTATTTGAATTCGGTTTGACAATAGCGGTCTTTGTAGAAGTTTAAAAGGTAATTTTAATATCACTGTTGTGGCCTTGTGTAGGTAAGGACGGTTCTTTCTAGTTTCCCAACAAGCCACGTAAAATTTGGAACAAATAAGAGGGCGTCTAACTTGTTTTTGCACAACATATTATGATGTGATATGTCCAAGACGTGATTTGATATATGTTGATGTTTTATATAATCATGTTTTGTAATAGTTTTCATGACTTGCATGGTTATTAGTACGACAACTACCAGGAGACATAGGGTTGCCTCTAATTTATTGTACGACATGTGTGTCAAACATTAAATGCCATCCAATTTCTTGACATCATTGCTATGAGTTAGCAATAGTTGTAGAATCAATCGTTGGTGGAGACAACCACATGGCAGCGCGACGATGAAGATCATGGTGTCATGCCAGTGATGATGGACATTGTCGTGGTTTTGTCACGACAAATGTTTTCGTGAAAGGACTTAGTACTGGAGCCATCGCACCTTGGTGGCGACCCAAAGGGGTTGAACAGGAGAGACACGGCGACTTACCCAGGTTCAGCCCCTCGTGAGGAGGTAAAATCCTACGTCCTGCTTTGAGTTGTATTGATGTAGTTTCGATTACAAGGAGGGCGTAACTCGCCAAACCTAGCACTCAATGATTTCTAACCTGCCCTCTGCTTCCCTGGGACTCGCCTTTATATACAGGTCGAATCCCTAGGTTTTATAAGGGTACTTTCCTTCCTACAAATCGTGACCTCTACGGTCTCCAAGTCGCCATCTTCCAAAGCTTGGAGACCTTCCGGAAATTGTAAACCGCCACACATCTTTCGGCCTTGCCAGGCCAAGGCCCGAACCACGCTTAGATGAATCGCCTGATTCGGTGACCAGGCCCAACTAGGGCGGGTTATTAACAGGTAATATCCCCAACATTAGGCCCCAGATTGACTTGAATTCTCTTCACGCCAATATTCTTGCTCAGTTAAAGGCGATTCATCCTTTATCCTTCTTTATACATTAGAAACTTTAACCCGCCATCTGTCGTGGAAGATCTTTAAATCGCCAAACCATTTCTCGTTGGCATCTTCTTGTCCCTTGAATTCCGGGAAGACTGACGTAATCTTAACGGATCCTTTGGTATTGTTATCCCAAAATTTTCAGAGCGCCATTATAGTGAATCTTTTTATCCTTCGGCGGTTCCCGCTCACGACGCCTCGATTCCAGCGCCCGCCCTGTTAAATAGGTGGGGGGACAGGACTGGAGAATTCCACCTACCAGTCTCGTCAATCTCCCCCCCCATTATCGCAGTGAGGAAACCTTATCGCCTTCCGAGAGCTCTGCCGCCAACCGCAGTTCCTGTCGTCGCCCGAAAGCTTCGGCGCCGCCCACAGATCTTGTCTCCGTCAAGCACCTTACCGCGGACGAGCTGCTCGCCGCCATTGACCACCTCGCCATTACCAGGCACTTCATCGCCGCCCGAGATCTCTGTGCCCGACCGAGACTTTCGTGCTCATCCAAAAGCCTTCGTCGCCGTCGACCACTTCCGGCCGAACCCATGAGGTTAGGTCACCGCTTATTTAAGAGCAGATCCCCATTCCTTTTCGAAGTTTCATCATTGCCATGTTCTTGATGCCTTCATGAGTATCTGTTACCTATCCTTGATTGATTAGTATTGATGACGACGAGATAGCTAATGTATCTAAATACCTTCACTTATCCGCCCTTGATTTGCGTGTTTAGAGAAATATTTCGTCAAACGAACAACATCATTTTATCCTGGTAGTAAGTTGCCGTATCCAGTCATTTTCCTCACGTATTTTCGGCTGTCCAGTAGATCCATAGTTTACCGCTCATCGCGTAAAAGCTTGTTTGTAGTCTTCCCACTTCACCATTTTGAACAAATGTCTCCGATGCTTTAAGACTCAACTCTCGTGAGTAACCAAACTTCGTAAGTCGCCATAGCAACCCGACCCGGATCTTTATATGGCGGGTCAAGATTTTTCCTCAGTCCATGAACAAATTACTTGGCGAGTCAAATGAACTTATTTCACCTCTTACGGTAGATGTTCAAGTGTGTAAATTCACCCGTACTTTACTCCTTTGTAGCATGGGCACCGTCTTCAAAAGTGACTGGCTCCCTACCAAAGTCGACGATACCATACTAGCAGATTATGTGAAAATGGGCAATTTGGACCCTCAGGATGTTATCGGTTGGTGTACCAGGTTTGGAGAGGATCTCCCCAACCCCAAAGAAGGGGAGATAGTCGTTTTCGTCGAACACCTTGAGCGATGTTTTAAGCCGCCCGGATCAAAGTTCCTTAGAGACGCCATGGCTTTCATGAACTTCTGCCTCCAGGATCTGGGACCTAATTCGATAAGTAACCTATGCCAGTTCCAAGTGTTCTGTGAGGCTTACCTGCAGATGGAACCCTCAGTTCCCTTATTCTGGTACTTTTTCCACTTAAATCGCCAAACGGAATTTCACAATGGCCCCAGCCTGGAACTTGGCGGTGTAAATGTTCAGCGCCGCAGGGATAGCCCGTTTCCCTCACTCGCCATGCCAAGCCATCCCAAAGGCTGGGGCGAGTCTTGGTTCTATTGTCAAGAGACCTCGCCTGCAGGCGAAAACAAGCTTCTAGGCTATAGGAAAGATCGCCTTCCAACGAATTTCAAGCTTCCGGACAAGCTCACCGAAGAGGAGGAATCAGATTTTATCCCAGTATTGTCCGAGTTAAGATCTTTGACAAACAACGGCCTTACAGGGGTCGACTTGATCCGCTGCTGGGTCGAATGGCGCATCCTCCCTTTGAGTCGTCGGGACGGGCTAATGTGCGAATTTGATGGCACCTTAGATCATCCTCAATGTTATTTCCATACGGCTTTAACGGAAAAGGATATTGTCACCATCATCAAGAAGCTGACCGGCGAGCCTGCGGGAAAATGCGGCCAAATCAGCCTCAAATCCTTCTGCAAAATTAATCCGGCGCCCAAGGTAAGTAATTTTAACCCGCCTTTTGTCTTTACTTCTTATGTTTCATTCGAATTGTGGCCTTTTATAACATATGCCATTTTAGAAAGGTGATAAATTTTGGTCCAAGAAACCCAAAAGGCCAGCCATGAAGCAAGCTAAGCCGCCCCAAAGAAAACCAAGGGCAAGGGCAAAGCTGTTGTGGCCGAGCCATCCGAAGCCGATGAATCTCAAGTCGGCGATGCACCTTCAGAGGTAAAAACCTATCCTCTTTTCACTCGCCATCTGCTACTGTTAACTTTGTATTTATGTCTGTGCCTCTCTTGAATAGAATGAAGACAACGAAAGCCAGGAGGATTATGTAGAGGTAATTTCTGTTTCCTCCGATTCATCTCCTTCTCCACCTAAGCCGGCCAGGCGAATTTGTGGGAAAGTTCCCTTCTCACATCCAAATGCTTGTTTGGACCCAAATTTTCTACTGAAGAAAGCACAACATACTTCAAATCGGAAGACCCGAAGTCATTCCGGTGATCTGGTGTCCGGCTTACCAGCAAAGAACAAGACGAAACCAAATGAGGTACCCATGAACAACACTTCTTCATGTTTCTTTGGATCACATCTGTAACCCGCCTATATCTTTGACGTATAATTCTTGCATAATTCTCCTCCTACATCTGGCGACTCAGTAATGTCGACACTTCTGCCAATGATTCGAGTCCCTGGGTAAGTCCTTTGATAATTTTACTTTGAATCTGAGGGTAATAAATTTTCAGTCCTTTAATGCGCTTCTCCCCTCTTTTTAGGGCACAGGCGAAGAAGAGGAAGACCAGCGGGTCAACTCCTATCATAATTTCTGAGCCCATCAAAGAGTCAGTGCCGATCCAAGATAACCCGGATCAAGACGAGCCTGAGGATCAAATGGATCTTCCTAGCTCGCCCAAGGAAACAATGGATGTCCCTAAGCCGCCAAGTCCATTGACAACAACAGAAGACCCGGATGCTGTAATTATCACTGGTACCAGCTTCGCTAAACCGGCCACAACGGTTTTTTCAAAGCATGTGCCATCATCCTCTCAAACCATTCCTGAGTCTGGACTCTCCAAGGCTAAGCTTTCTGAATATGAACATCTGGAATTCAAAGAACTCTGCTCTGGTTTTGCAAGTCGCCTGGAGGCGAGTTTTGAGATGGAGAAAAGCTTGCTCCGGATGCTAAAAAATAAACATGAGGTAAGCTTTGTGATATTATATTGTCCCCATTAACCTCCAAGGGTCGGGTCATCAGTAAAAAGATGAGCCGGGACTTGATTATTTAGAAAAACTTTCGACCAATAACCCCCAAGGGCCGGGTCATCAGTAAAAAGATGAGCCGGGTCTTGATCACTTAGAAATGTTTTTGACCAGTAACCCCCAAGGGCCGGGTCATCAGTAAAAAGATGAGCCGGGACTTGATTATTTAGAAAAACTTTCGACCAGTAACCCCCAAGGGCCGGGTCATCAGTAAAAAGATGAGCCGGGTCTTGATCACTTAGAAAATAATTTTGACCAGTAACCCCCAAGGGCCGGGTCATCAGTAAAAAGATGAGCCGGATTTTGATGCTGTATAATTTTATCTGAAAAAATTATACATTAGCCCCCAAGTGTCAGGGATATTGCTTGCAATAGTTCTGAGACTTGCCCCTTATCATGTACTTCAACAGGAAACTCTTATTCAGACTGAATCAGCACTTGGCGATTTAAAGAAAAACTTATCTGATCAGCAAGATGCCCGAACCAAGTCGGAGGAGAAGTATCAATTGGTCTTAGCTGAGATGGAAAAAATAAAAGCCGATTTAAAAAGGGCTCAAGCTGACCAAGATGCTGCAACAAAAAGAGCAGAGAAAGCTGAAGCCAAGCTGGCTACTATGCAACAAGAGCTATCTGGCTTGAAACGTCATATCTCAAACATGGCGCAAGCCGTCTTTGGTAAAATACTCAAAACTTTGATCTTTGTTTAAACCAATAACTCTTATCCTGAGTCGCTGATTATCATTACCCCTTGCACAGGTCCAAGAGCCGCCAATCTTCAGGATGACTGCATGCTGATGCTGAAGGCAATTTACACGCTGACAGAGCAGCTGTATACCGACAGTGTATTAACTGTTAAAGCAGTGATGGGCGCCAAGGAGCCTATAACCTCCATAAAGAAGATGCTTGGCTGCCTATGCACGCTTCCTACCCAGATTGGTGAGTTGACACGGTCAGTCGCCTGGAAGGGAGTGCTGACTACATTAAGTCGCTGGTTGGCGTATGCTCCAGAGATCAACCCGGAAGAAGTAGCAGCGGGCTTTCCTCAACTCAAGGATGACGGGTCAGAATTCGTCGAAGAGGACTATCAGCGTGTCGTCAAGGACTCCCGGCTGGCGCCGACTCAACTTGCTACAAGTCTGGACTTATCAAAGTATCAGGCTGCTTATGATAGCAAGAACAAGAAGGTCAACCCGCCAACCTTTGTGACGACCAGCTTAACTCCACGGCGACCCAAGAACCCTTTTGACTTGGACGCAGATCTTTCATCAATCCTGACCGATGAGGATGAATTCGCGGCTCTGGCCAAGTGTAACTGGGTACTGGGCGACTTGCAAATTGAGGTCGGCCAAAGCTCGCAGCAAAACGATCCAAGGGTACGAGCAGAATAAATTTCATTGATTTGGCCCTAGGAGCCATGTAATAGGTCTCCTTTAGGAATCAGTACTGCTTTTGTGATACTTTCGAAAAGAATCCTTATGTCGCCCTTAAGGCGATTTGAAATACTGGATCCGTCGTTTGAAAATTCTTTATAATGCTTAATCCGCCATGGATGAATTGATTTTGATCATCAACCTGCTTTAAGCTTGAAAAACATATGTGAAATAAATAATAAATGATAAAAAATATTTTCCAGATGAATCAGGAAAAAGGTTTGGAAAACCTTGTGGCAGTGCCTGGAAGGAAAATAAAAAATAGCAATTTCGTCGGCTCATAAGGTCACGACAGGATTGGGCGAGTCAGAAAACTCAAGCGCGCACCCTAGATGATGGTTTCGTCGGCTCATAAGGTCGCGACAGGATGGGGCGAGTCAGAAAGCTCAAGCGCGCACCCTAAATGATAGTTTCGTCGGCTCATAAGGTCGCGACAGGATGGGGCGAGTCAGAAAGCTCAAGCACACACCCAAAATGATGGTTTCGTTGGCTCATAAGGTCGCGACAGGATGGGGCGAGTCGGAAAGCTCAAGCACACACCCAAAATGATGGTTTCGTCAGCTCATAAGGTCGCGACAGGATGGGGCGAGTCCGAAAGCTCAAGCACACACCCTAAATGATGGTTTCGTCGGCTCATAAGGTCGCGACAGGATGGGGTGAGTCAGAAAGCTCAAGCACACACCATAAATGATGGTTTCGTCGGCTCATAAGGTCGCGACAGGATGGGGCGGGTCAGAAAGCTCAAGCGCGCACCCTAAATGATGGTTTCGTCGGCTCATAAGGTCGCAACAGGATGGGGCGAGTGAGAAAGCTCAAGAACACACCCTAAATGATGGTTTCGTCGGCTCATAAGGTCGCGACAGGATGGGGCGAGTGAGAAAGCTCAAGCGCGCACCCTAAATGATTTCGTCAGCTCATAAGGTCGCGACAGGATGGGGCGAGTCAGAAATCTCAAGCGTGCACCCTAAATGATTTTGTCGGCTCATAAGGTCGCGACAGGATGGGGCGGGTCAGAAAGCTCAAGCACACACCCTAAATGATGGTTTCGTCGGCTCATAAGGTCACGACAGGATGGGGCGAGTCAGAAAGCTCAAGCGCGCACCCTAAATGATTTCGTCGGCTCATAATGTCGTGACAGGATAGGGCGAGTCAGAAAGCTCAAGCGCACACCCTAGATGATGGTTTCGTCGGCTCATAAGGTCGCGACAGGATGGGGCGAGTCAGAAAACTCAAGCGTGCACCCTAAATGACGGTTTCGTCGGCTCATAAGGTCGCGACAGGATGGGGCGAGTCCGAAAGCTCCAGCACCACCCTAAATTATTTCGTCGGCTCATAAGGTCGCGACAGGATGGGGCGAGTCAGAAAGCTCAAGTGCGCACCCTAAATGATGGTTTCGTCAGCTCATAAGGTCGCGACAGGATGGGGCGAGTCAGAAAACTCAAGCGCGCACCCTAAATGATTTCGTCGGCTCATAAGGTCGCGATAGGATGGGGCGAGTCAGAAAGCTCAAGCGCACACCCTAGACGATGGTTTCATCGGCTCATAAGGTCGTGACAGGATGGGGCGTGTCAGAAAACTCAAGCGCGCACCCTAAATGATGGTTTCGTCGGCTCATAAGGTCGCGACAGGATGGGGCGAGTCAGAAAGCTCAAGCGCCACCCTAAATGATGGTTTCGTCGGCTCATAAGGTCGCGACAGGATGGGGCGAGTCAGAAAGCTCAAGCGCCACCCTAAGATGATGGTTTCGTCGGCTCATAAGGTCGCGACAGGATGGGGCGAGTCAGAAAGCTCAAGCGCCACCCTAAGATAATAATTCTGTCGGCTCATAAGGTCGCAACAGGATGAGAAAATTGATCTCAATGAGGATGCCCCCAAGTCGGGAAGCATTTTGATTTTATTACTTCATAATGAAACTGAAAAACTTACAAAATGCAGAGCTTAAGAGCTCAAGTGTAATAAGGCCGCAAGTGGGCAATATTCCAGGGGCGAGTTGACTCAGCCTCCGTGGTTGGCTGGTTAGGCCGAAGATCCACTAGATAATAAGAGCCGTTGCGAAGATTCTTGCTGACGACGAACGGTCCTTCCCATGGTGGTGACAACTTATGCATGCCAGCACGATCTTGTATCAACCGAAGAACTAAGTCGCCTTCCTGAAAGGTCCGGTTCTTAACCCGGCGGTTGTGATAACGCCGTAGATCCTGCTGATAAATGGCCGAACGGGCCGCAGCCAAGTCACGTGCCTCCTCTAAGGCGTCCAAGGAGTCTTGACGCGCCAGCTCATTGTCTTGCTCCACATATGCGGCGACTCTAGGTGAGTCATGCCTTATGTCAGTAGGAAGAACGGCTTCTGCTCCGTAGACCAAAAAGAAAGGGGTGAAACCCGTGGAACGGTTCGGGGTGGTCCAGATACTCCACAGCACTGAAGGCAATTCTTCGACCCAACATCCTGGGGTTTTCTCCAGGGGAACCATGAGTCGGGGCTTAATTCCTCGTAAAACCTCCTGATTCGCCCGTTCCGCCTACCCATTAGATTGTGGGTCAGCGACCGCAGAAACATCAAGCCGGATATGTTCTCGACGGCAAAACTCCTGCATCGCCCCTTGGGACAGGTTAGTACCATTATCAGTAATGATACTGTGTGGATATCCAAATCGGAAGATCAGCTTCTTCAAGAACTTGACCGCGGTCTCCGCATCGCAAGTTCCAATAGGTTCCGCCTCAACCCACTTGGTGAACTTATCAACCGCCACCAGCAAATGGGTTTTCTTGTTGGATGACATTTTAAAGGGGTCGACCATGTCTAACCCCCAGACCGCAAAAGGCCAAGTGATGGGAATCATTCTTAATTCTTGAGCCGGCACATGAGCCTGTTGTCCATAACGCTGGCATCCCTCGCACTGACGAACTATATCTTCTGCATCTGCATGAGCCGTCAACCAAAAGAAACCATGACGGAATGCTTTTGACACCAAAGAGTTTGACCGGGCATGATGCCCACAGTCTCCGGAATGAATGCCATTTAAGATTATGCATCCTTCTTTGGAGGAAACGCATCGTTGAAACACTCCAGAGGCGCTCCGCTTATATAACTCGCCATTGATGATCACCATGGATTTGGTGCGCCGAACGATTTGACGAGCCGAAACTTCGTCTGTTGGTAACTCGCCTCGGGCGAGATAAGCCAGATAGGGAAGAACCCAATCCGGCGTGACGTGGAGAGCCGCCACGAGCTGAGACTCAGGATCTGGTATTGCCAACTCCTCCTCCGATGGTAAAATCACGGATGGTTTATGCAAAATATCCAGGAAAACATTGGGAGGAAGTGGCTTTCATTGGGAACCAAGTCGTGAAAGGGCGTCAGCCGCCTCGTTGAGGCACCGATCAATGTGGTCAACCTGATAACCATGAAAATGACCCGCCACGTCAGACACAGCTCTTCTGTAAGCCGCCATCATGGGGTCCCAAGAATCCCAGGTACCCGAAACTTGCTGCGCCACCAAATCAAAGTCGCCAAAACACGTGACTCGCGTTAGATTCATCTCCTTGGCGAGTCGCAAGCCGTGAAGCAAAGCTTCGTATTCCGCAGCATTGTTAGTGCACGGAAACATGAGTCGGAGAACATAACAGAATTTATCTCCTTGAAGGGATACCAATACCACACCAGCCCCCGAGCCTTCCAGCTGTCTAGATCCATCAAAATAAATAGTCCAGTAAGTAAGATCAGGCCTGTCTTCCGGAGCCTGCAACTCCGTCCAGTCATTGACGAAATCAACTAAGGCCTGAGACTTGATGGCTGTGCGGGGGGTGTACTGCACGTGATGCGGCCCAAGTTCAGTCGCCCACTTGGCAATCTGCCATGTTGCCTCCCGATTCTGGATGATGTCCCCAAGGGGGGCAGAGCTAACCACTGTGATAGGGTGTTCTTGGAAATAATGCTTAAGTTTCCGACTCGCCATAAACACCCCATACACTAACTTCTGCCACTGTGGGTACCGTTGCTTGGAAAGGGTTAGCACTTCGCTGATAAAATACACCGGGCGTTGCACTGGGTACTCCTTCCCTTCCTCATTTCTTTCAACGACCACTGCCACACTTACTGCTTTGGAATTTGCCGCAATATACAGAAGCATGGGCTCTTTCTCAGTCGGGGCGGCCAGGACCGGAGGGTTAACCAATTGCCGTTTCAAGGCTTCGAGCGCCTCGTCTGCCTCATTTGTCCAAACAAACCGGTCAGATTTCTTTAGTAACTGATAAAGAGGAATCGCCTATTCACCTAGGCGACTTACGAAGCGACATAGAGACGCAATGCGACCCGCTAGTCGTTGAACTTGATTAACGTTTGCCGGCCTTCCAAGGGATGTAACTGCTTCGATTTTGTCCAGGTTAGCTTCACTACCACTCTCAGACACCAGGAAGCCCAACAATTTCCCTGCAGGAACACCAAAAACACACTTGGTGGGATTCAACTTCATTTGATATACCCGTAGATTATCGAAAGTTTCCTTGAGATCCTCGAGTAGCATCTCCCCCTGGCGGTTTTTGATCACAATATCGTTGACATAGGCATGGACGTTGTGACCGATTTGGCTGCGGAGGCAATTCTGGATGCAGCGCTGATAATTCGCCCCCGCACTCTTGAGTCCAAAAGGCATGGACACATAGCAAAAAGCCCCAAAGGGGGTTATAAAAGCTGTTTTCTCTTGATCTTCCACGACCATCTTGATCTGGTGATATCCTGAGTAGGCGTCCAAAAAGCACAATCGTTCGCATCCCGCCACCGAGTCAATGATCTGGTCGATGCGGGGAAGAGCGAAAGGATCTTTCGGACAAGCTCTGTTGAGGTCCGTGTAATCAATGCACATACGGAAGGTACCGTTCTTCTTGAGTACCAAAACCGGGTTAGCCAGGCATTTGGGGTGGAAAACTTCCACGATGAATCCGGCGGCTAAGAGACGGGCGACCTCTTCCCCGATCGCCTTGCGTTGCTCCTCGTTAAACCTGCGAAGATACTGCTGGATGGGTTTTGCCTTTGGGTCAACATTAAGATGGTGCTCAACGAATTCTCTCGGCACACCAGGCATGTCAGAAGGTTTCCATGCGAAGATGTCCCGATTCTCAAGGATGAATTCGATGAGCCCGCTTTCCTATTTGGGATCCAGACCCGTCCCGATGGTGAATTGCTTGGATGAATCGCTGGGAACGAAATAGATTGTTTTAGTGTCATCCATTGGTTTGAACTTGAGGGGCGACTCAGCATCTGTCGTTGGCTTCTTTAGGGGTGACATGTTTGCCGGGTCAACATTGTCCCGATGGTGTTTGAGCTCCTCTGCAGCGTAGGCGACTTCCGCATAAGCCGCGTCCCCTTCTTCACATTCCTTTGCAATCCTTCTATCCCCATCAACCGTGATGGGTCCCTTAGGACCGGTCATCTTGAGCTTAAGGTAAACATAGCACGGGCGAGCCATGAAACGGGCATAAGCCGGCCGCCCAAATAACGCATGGTAGGGGCTTTTCAATTTGACCACCTCGCATATCAGTGACTCGGACCTGTAATTCTGCGCCGTTCCAAACGCCACTGTGAGTCTGACTCGGCCTATGGGGTACGCCGACTTGCCCAGGACAATCCGTGGAAAACCGTGGTTGAAGGCATCAGGTCCTTTTCCAATAGGTTCATCCTTTGGAAATTGTCAAAATACAAGATATTAATGCTGCTGCCACCATCCATTAGCACTTTGGAAAGGGTGTAGCCCCCAACTTGGGGAGCCACGACCAACGCTAAATCGCCAGGATTGTCAACTCTTGGCGGGTGATCCTCCCTACTCCATGATATGATCTGTTCAGACCAGTGGAGGTACCTGGGAAGCGCCGGCTTAGACACAGTGTACACCCGGTGACACACCTTTTTATCACGTCTGCAAGCATTGGTGGTGAAAATGTGATACTGCCCATTGCTTAACTGTTTGGGATTGTTGCGGAAACCTCCGTTCTCATCCTGACCCTACGGAGCCCCCTGTGGGGGCGGCTGCTGAAAGGCTCCTGGCGGGTTATACCGCCGCTGGTGGTACACCGGATACTGGCCGCTGCTTGGCTGCGGGCCTCCCTGAGCCCCTTGTTCGGGAAAACCGCCAAAGGGGTTCTGTCGTTAGTTGGGTGCAGCAAACTGCTCATGCCGTTGGTCTGGGTCATCGTTTTGGCTTTTCTTGATCGCCTCCGCCCGAAACTCCCGCATTACAAAACAGTTCTCCCAGGAGTGAGTCGCTGGACCGTCTGCCGTGGCATGATGCGGGCAAGGGCCCTTGAGTAACTCTTCATAGTTACGCGGCCTCTTCCCACTAAATCCCCTGTTTTTCTTCTGGCCTTGGTTGCCACTGTTGGTGTTGGTGTTGGCGCTAAGTCCGAGGGTTCCTCTTGCTGCCTTCGCTTGCCATTGGCTCCTTGATTGTGGCGGTTACGTCCCTGGAACCGGGTATGATTTTTGGATGACTCGCCTTTCTTGGGCGAATTAGCTTTACCGTCCTCACCGGGATCTTTGGTGTCATCCGCTTCAGCATACCTAGTGAGGGTGTCCATTAGCTCTCCCATGTCTTGGACCTTTCGCTTGACTCGCCCCAATTTCTGTACCAAGGGTTCATAATGGTAATTCTGCTCGAGGATCAACACAGCCTGAGCCGCCGTAATACCATCTGACGAATGGATAATTTCTGCAACCCGCCGTGACCAATGGTGGGCCGACTCATCAGGGCGCTGAACGCAGTGCTGCAGATCGACGATCGTCATTGGTCGTTTGCAGGTTCCTCGGAAGTTTTTGATGAATCGCTCTTTCAACTCGGCCCAGGTCTGGATGGAGTTGGGACGTAAGTTTTTCAACCAAGTACGTGCTGACCCCTCGAGCATCATCGTGAAGTATCTGGCGCAAACTGCCTCGTTCACGTCGAGCATGTCCATGGCGATTTCATAACTCTCGACCCACGATGCCGGCTCAAGGTCCGGGGTGTAGTTAGTCACCTTTCTTGGTCCCTTAAAATCTTTGGGCATTCTTTCGTTGCGAAGGGCGGGGGCAAAGCATGGCACCCCCACTCGCCCACCGCTTCCAACGAGAGGGGCCGGGGCGATTTGGATGTTCGGGAGATCCCGGCCCGGCGGGTTCTGATGATCAGGCGGGTTGTCCTGAGGGACGGGTCGCGGCCCGCTGTTTACGGCGGGCTGATCCTGTGGCCGACTCCTGGTGTAACTCGCCTGGGGAGTGGAATGCAGCCTATCCAGGCTATGTGAGAACTGGGCGTTTTGAACCACCGTCGTCTTCAACATCTCAATGGCGTTCCTTGCTTCTATCTCGGCAAGGGTGTTGCCGTGAATCAGAAGAGATTCCAGATGGCGAGTTGCAGCCAGGACGTTGTCCACCGGGTTGGAAAAGTGGCCTTGAGGCGTCCGGAATCGGGGAATGCAATCCTCAATTGTCTGACCCGGCGGGTTAGGCGGTTGACCCGGTCCTCCACCTGGGGATGCTCCCGCCCTCGGGGTTCGCGGAGTATCGAACAGGCGGGTTGGGTTGAGATCGTGAGGCAGGCGACCTTGGTGTCTCCGTTGATGGACGGCGTCGGATGCGCGTTGGTGTCTTTCGAGCCGCCAGTTGTCAGTATTTAAGCGAATCCTCTCGGCCGCAATTTGAGCTTGCCGAGTCTCGATCCTGGCGGACTCCACCTCTGCATCCCGATGAGCCTTTGCCACTGCCTCTCTGAGTTTCGCCAGCTCCGCGTTTATCTCCTCCTGATTTTTTGGCGTGAGGGGAGTCGCCATCAGCCTTGTGATTTCTTCCGCTAATTCCACCAGGACAGCGGCCGGGCTTCTAGATGTCTCGCCGGTTCCATCGCCTCCTGTAGGGTTTTGTGAGGGTTGAGTCGCCCCCGCCACATAAATGGCGATCTGGCGGCGGGTTCGGTCAAGGACTTCGGGGTCCATGGCCAGCGACAAGCCCCCAAGACAATCCCCATGTAGAGAGCGGATTGAATCTGAATCGCCCATGGATGATTCGTCATCAGTGTTGACTAGTGTGGTTTCCTGGGACGCCGAGCGTTCTAGCTCCTTCGATCCCTGCGTGAACCCAACAAAGACCGGGCGAGTCAAATTTGGCGTCACTACTGGGCGGACGTACCTAGCTGGCTCGACGATGTCGGTGGAGATGTCCGGCTCAGGCACGGATGATCCGATCATGCCGATGAAGATGTTGATCTTGCCAAAGGGGACCCTGTAACCAGATTCGATCGAATCCGCCTCGGGCCCCCATTGCCGGTTGTCGATGTAGGTCTTCCCGCGGCGGCTCCGGGTCATGAGCCCCGTCGCGTAACTCCCAAACCCTGGTAGGGCTCCCTTTGAGAACTCAACTCCACCGTGCGTAGGCCCCACGGTGGGCGCCAATTGTCGTGGTTTTGTCACGGCAGATGTCCTCGTGAAAGGACTTAGTACTGGAGCTATCGCACCTTGGTGGCGACTCAAAGGGGTTGAACAGGAGATACATGGCCATTTACCCAGGTTCGGCCCCTCGTGAGGAGGTAAAAGCCTACGTCGTGCTTTGAGTTGTATTGATGTAGTTTCGATTACAAGGAGGGCGTAACTCGCCAAACCTAGCACTCGATGATTTCTAACCTGCCCTCTGCTTCCCTGGGACTCGCCTTTATATACAGGTCGAATCCCTAGGGTTTATAAGGGTACTTTCCTTCCTACAAATCGTGACCTCTACGGTCTCCAAGCCGCCATCTTCCAAAGCTTGGAGACCTTCCGGATATTGTAAACCGCCACACAACTTTCGGCCTTGCTAGGCCAAGGCCTGAACCACTCTCAGATGAATCGCCTGATTCGGTGACCCGGCCCAACTAGGGCGGGTTATTAACAGGTAATATCCCCAACAGACATCATGCCCATGCTTTGGAGATGGAGATCAAATGCACAAGATGATGATGGCCATATCATGTCACATATATTGATTGCATGTGATGTCAATTCTTTTATGCATCTTATTTTTCTTAGGACAAAGATAACATTATAAGATGATTCATTCCCTTAATTTCAAGATAAATGTCCTCGATGCACCGCTTGGTGAGCCGCTGATACGTCTCCATCGTACCTACTTTTCCAAACTCTTTTGCCCTTGTTTTGGACTCTAATTTGCATGATTTGAATGGAACTAACCCGGACTGACGCTATTTTCAGCAGAATTGCCATGGTGTTGTTTTTGTGCAGAAATAGAAGTTCTCGAAATGACCTGGAAACTTACGAGGATTTTTTGTGGAATATATAAAAAATACTGGCGCAAGAAATACCCGAAGACACGGAGCGAGGAGGCCACGAGCCGAGGAGGCGCCCCCCCCCAGGGCGCGCCTGGCAGTCTCGTGGGGCCCGCGTAGCTCCGCAACCTCCCACTCCAACTCTATAAAGTCTCTCTCGCCCAGGAAAAATCAGGAGAAAAGAGTTCATCGCGTTTCACGATACGAAGCCTCCGCCACGAGGTGTTCTTCCTCGGGAGGATAGATCTGGAGTCCGTTCTGGGCTCCGGAGAGGGAAATCGACGCCGGCGTCATCATCAACCATCCTCCATCGCCAATTCCATGATGCTCTCCATCGTTCGTGAGTAATCTCATCGTACGCTTGCTGGACGGTGATGGGTTGGATGAGATCTATCATGTAATCGAGTTAGTTTTGATGGGGTTTGATCCCTAGTATCCACTATGTTCTAAGATTGATGTTGCTACTACTTTGCTATGCTTAATGCTTGTCACTAGGCCCCGAGTGCCATGATTTCAGATCTGAACCTATTATGTTTTCATCAATATATGTGTGTTCTTGATCCTATCTTGCAAGTTGTAGTCACCTACTATGTGTTATGACCCGCCAACCCTGGAGTGACAATAGCCGGAACCACTCCCGGAGATGACCATAGTATGAGGAGTTCATGTATTCACTATGTGCTAATGCTTTGTTTCGATTCTCTATTAAAAGGAGACCTTAATATCCGTTAGTTTCCATTAGGACCCCGCTGCCACGGGAGGGATGGACAATAAATGTCATGCAAGTTCTTTTCCATAAGCGTGTATGACTAAATACAGAATACATGCCTACATTACATTGACGAACTGGAGCTAGTTGCATATCCCCCTATGTTATAACTGTTACATGATGAATGTCATCCGACATAATTATCCATCACCAATCTAATGCCTATGAGCTTTTCCTATACTCGTCCTTGCTAAGTTACTTTATCGCTGCTGCTGTCACACTTGCTATACAAATCACTACTGCTACTGTTACCGCCGATACCGTTACTATCATACTACTTTGCTACTAAAACTTTGCTGCAGATACTAAGTCCTTCAGGTGTGGTTGAATTGACAACTCAACTGCTAATACTCAAGAATATTCTTTGGCTACCCTTGTGTCGAATCAATAAATTTGGGTTGAATACTCTACCCTCAAAAACTGTTGTGATCCCCTATACTTGTGGGTTATCAAGACCTTTTTCTGGCGCCGTTGCCGGGGAGCATAGCTCTATTCTCTGAGTCACTAGGAATTTATGTCTGTTGATCTTTATGAGGAATCCGAGAGATCCAAAAACTAAAGTCTTGCCCTCAACTACGAGGACAGGTAAGGAACTGCCATCTAGTTCTACACTTGATTCACCTTCAGTTATGAGTAAATTTGCGACACCACCACCTACTAGTAATTCTGATATGTCACATGTGCTTGATAATGCTACTTCTGCTATCCCTGATGCTTATGATGATGTTTTGCTTGATAATGATATGCCACTGGGTGAATTTCTTGATGCACAAATTGCTAGAGTTACTGCTCAATGTGATGATACTTCTGAAACTGATGAAATTATTGAATTGGAACCTGCTGTTTCACCTGTTAGACCTAGCTCTCCTAGATATGAATTGCCTGATATACCTAAGGGTTATGTTACGGAGGGAGAGGTAGCTGAAGACTTTCTTGCTTGTAAGGATAGCTATGATCTTGAGAATTTATTACGCAAGTGGAAAGAAAAATCTCTGAATGCTAGAATGAAATACGATCCTAAGTTTGCTACTTCACCCATCTTTGTTACTGATAAGGATTATGAATTCTCTGTCGATCCTCAGTTAATCACTTTGGTTGAATCTGATCCTTTTCATGGTTATGAATCTGAAGCTCTTGTAGCACACCTTACTAAACTGAATGATATAGCCACCCTATTCACAAATGAGGAAAAAAATCGCTATTACTATATCCTTAAGTTATTTCCTTTCTCACTAAAGGGTGATGATAAAACTTGGTTTACTTCTCTTGCTCCTGGTTGTGTGCGTAGTCCCCAGGATATGATTTACTACTTCTCTGAGAAATATTTTCTTGCCCATAAGAAACAAGCTGCCTTGCAGGATATATATAACTTTATGCAGATTGAAGAAGAGAGTCTCCCACAAACTTGGGGGAGGATTGTCCAATTACTTGATGCTTTGCCTGATCACCCTCTTGAGAAAAATGAAATACTTAATATATTTTATAATGGACTAACCGGTGCTTCTAGGGACCACCTAGATAGTTGTGTTGGTTGTGTTTTCAAGGAACAAACTGTGGAACAAGCTGAAATTCTATTGAATAATATCTTGAGCAACGATAATGCTTGGACTATTCCCTAACCACCTCCAAAGAAAACTCGGAAGAAAAGAGGTATTCTATTCCTCAGTACTGAAGATATGCAAGAAGCGAAGAAATCTATGCAAGAGAAAGGTATTAAATCTGAAGATGTTAAGAATCTACCACCTATTGAAGAAATACATGGTCTTGATAACCCGACACAGGTAGTAGAGGTAAATTCTCTTCATAGATTCAATGAGAGTGACATTCCTTATGATAAACCTGCTAGCTTATGCTTAGATGAATTTGATAACTTTGTTGCCAAACAACAAAGTTTTAATGATTATGTTAGCAGACAACTGCAACAAAATGCTCACATGATTAATCATATAAGTGCTTGTGTGGATAGAAATGTTAATCATCTTAAGCTTATTGCTAAACATGCTTCTATGGTCACTACTCAAGTAGAACAAGTACTTAAACCTCAAAATCACTTGCTTAATGAATTGAATGACAGTTATATTAGAGTTGTCACTAGAGGTGGTAGAATGACTCAGGAACCTTTGTATCCCGAGGGCCATCCTAAGAGAATTGAATAAGGTTCTCAAGGAGTTAATACTGATGCACCTAGTCATCCTGGTAATACAAACAAAAACAAAGATGATAGGGACTTGCATGCTAGTAAACCTGTTGCTGTTACACCTGAGAATCCAAATGATGTCTCTATTTATGATGCCAAAACACAATTTGGTGATGAACATGAGCCTAGTGATAATATTGATAATGGTGTTCATGTTGATGCTCAACCTAGTAATGATAATGATGTGGAGATTGAACATGTTGTTGATCTTGATAACCCACAACCTAAGAACAAGAGATATGATAGGAATGATTTTATTGCTAGGAAGCATGGTAAAGAAAGAGAACCATGGGTTCAGAAACTCATGCCCTTTCCTCCCAAACCATCCAAGAAAAAGGATGATGAGGATTTTGAGCGCTTTGTTGAAATGATTAGACCTGTCTTTTTGCAAATGCGTTTGACTGATATGCTTAAATGTCTCCTTATGCTATCTACATGAAAGATATTTTGACTAATAAAAGGAAGATACCTCATGTTGAGATTTCCACCATGCTTGCTAATTACACTTTTAAGGGTGGGACTCCTAAGAAACTAGGTGATCCCGGAGTGCGCACTATACCTTGCTCCATTAAAGGAAATTATGTTAGAACTGCTTTATGTGATCTTGAAGCCGGTGTTAGTGTTATGTCTCTCTCTTTATATCATAGACTTGAATTGGATAAGTTGGCACCTACTGAAATATCTTTGCAAATGGCCGACAAATCAACTGCTTTACCTATCGGCATTTGCGAGGATGTGCCTATTCTGGTTGCGAACGTTACTATCTTAACGTACTTTGTTATTCTTGATATTCCCGAGGATGATGCCATGGCGGTCATCCTTGGAAGACCCTTTTTGAACACTGCACGGGTTGTTATTGATTGCAACAAAGGCAATGTCACTTTCCATGTTAATGGTAATGAGAACACGGTGCACTTTACGAAGAAACAATATCGAGTTCATTGCATAAATGATATTGAAAAATCTTCATCAATTATTATTGGAAGCTTTGAATGCCCTATTCCTATTGTCAAGATGAAATATGATACACTTATTGGGGATATGCACATCCCCGTTGAGGTAACCTAGTGATTATTCAAAAATTCTCCGGTTTTATGTGATTCGAAAAAAGTTTGTCAAGGAGACTTGATCAACCTCATTGATGAATTTATTTTGATGACCATGAGATGGATGAATCTAGAAGTCACAACCTTCTGTTCCCAACTTTTACTTTCTGTTGTTTAGTAGAAAAATAATAATTATAGCATTATTTTCCTATTTTCTGCTTTTTCCGTTCATTAGAAAAGTGACCCGAAAATAAAAGTTCTCCAAATGCCCTGAAATTCAAGTATGATTTTTTCTGGAATATTTACAAATTTCTGAGATAGATAACTAGTCAGGGGGACGCACCAGTGGGGCACGAGCCCAGGAGGCGCGCCCACCCCCCTGGGCGCGCCTGGCAGGCTCGTGGGTCCCACGTGGCCCCTCTCCACTTATTCCAGCACCCATCTCCTTTGTTTACCTCGAGAAAAAATCATTCCACAGCTCAAACCCGTGTTCTTGCTCATTTCGCTGCATTTTTCGATCTCCTTGTGCAAAGCTCCATTCACCAAACTATTTTGGGGAATTTTTCCTTGGTATGTGACTCCTCCATTGGTCCAATTAGTTTTTGCTCTAGTGCTTTATTCATTGCATATTATTGCTTCCCTGGTGACCCCGTTCTTGAGCTTTGCATGTTAATTTTAGTTGGTCCCAAGTAGTTTTGATGCATGATATGGCATCTAGGCCCTTGTAGGAGTAGTTGCTATGAGTTTTGTTAAGCCTTGTTCACTTTTATTTTGAGTCACTAAAAATTTCAGAAGTATTTCAGAAAAAGGAAGATGTTCAGGAAAAACTATCATGGTGGTTCCTCAACCAAAAGGGGTCCCGTCTCGCGATTCGGGAGCCCGATCCTTATCAGTCAAGGAACGCACCGGTGCAACCATGTGAATGGCCTTCCGATGAATTCATGATTGATGCAGGTTTCAAGGACGAGTTTGATACATTTGTTCGCAATGCCGGGCTCGAAGAATTCATCTCCAATAAATGTGAACAGTATACTACACTCACTGCCTCTTTTGTTCGTAGATTCAAATTTTCAGCTGGCCGTGACACATCCATACTGTTTGATCTTTATGACAAATCGTATACTATGGATTTAGAGGATTTTAATAGAATATGCAAGATACCTGATTGGGGTAGTCTCAATGACCCTCCTAAGTCTTCGGTTAGAGATTTTATTTCTAGTATAACTGTTGGAGAAACTAGAGATATTACGCAGGCTACCATGGGGAGCATTCATTTTCCTGCCTTACATTATTTTTCCCTCTTCATAGGTAGATGCATTAACAGCAAGCATGAGCATAGTCACCTCTGCGCACCTGACCTTAGTATTCTTAAGAGCGCAGTAACGGGTGATAGAAGTTTCAACATGGGAGCTATCATTGCGAGGAGGCTAAATAATAATGCTAATGAAGGGGATTTCTTTGGTGGGATCTATGCCACTCGCATAGCAAATTTTCTTGGAATACCCATCCGCACAGGAGATCCCATGCTCCATACAGCTTTCCTCGATCCCACCGCTATGATACGTTATCGGTTCCTTGAGAGGGATAATGAATCCCTCCTATACCGGTTAATATTTAACCGACAACGTGTTTTCCATATTACCCTTCCTTCTCTTGCCTTCTTTGACTTTCAGGGAAACGGAGATATTACATAACCAGAGGAGAGGCAGAGGAGTATGAGAGTTAGGCGAAGGTTGCTCGCCTCCATGAGGCAGCTATTCAGGCGGTAGGTGCCGCGTCCCAGTACAACCACCATTATGATTTTGGATATCGCACGGACCAACAGTGGCACCCTCAGTATACTCCTGAGTACCCCGAAGACGGTTACTTCCCTCCTTGGGAGTAGACCAACTTAGGCCAAAAGCCTAAGCTTGGGGGAGTACGTGTTTCTCACTGACTTTATATTAATGCTCACACATTCACTTTGATAGTCGGTGTTCACACTTTTCCATTGTATCACCCATGCTAGTTTATTTCTTTTTCTTGCTTTCTTCTCATGTGTTTGTTTACAAATGAGAAAAACAAAAAACAATAGTTTTAAGTTTACTTTCCAGCTTGCTTAGTGGTAATTAAATAGAAAACCCAAAAAAATTGTTCTTCTTTTGCTTGTTGGGAGCTTTCCCGTGTAAATAATTTTCTTTTTCTTTGGGTCGAGGTAGAAGACCATGATTAAAATAATTAGAGGCTCTCATATGCATTATTGTTTATCCGTCAAAAGAGCCATATTACTTTGTCTTATCCTCTGAGTTTGCTTGCAGATTCCAGCTTAGTCCAATGCACGAACACTCTTATTATTATTCACATCATTCGGTCGTGCAAGTGAAAGGCAATAATGACGATATAAGATGAAGTGACTAAGCCTGGAAAAGCTGGTATGAACTCGACCTATTTTGTTTTTGTAAATATGACTAGCTCATCGTTCCTAATTCAGCATTGTTATGAGAGAAACATGTTTGCAATGACAACTTAGTGATCATAGTTTCTGATGCCATGCTTAATTAGCTAGGATCTAATAATGGTTTGTCTTGGATGCCAATATGAATTTCAAGATGATTACGATGTAGTATGATAGGATGGTATCCTCCTTTGAATTATTCAAGTGGCTTGACTTGGCACATGTTCACGCATGTAGTTGAAACAAAATCAACATAGCATCTACGATATTCATGTTTATGGTGATTTATATCCTACTCATGCTTGCACTCAATATTGGTTAATTTCAATGCATATTGAAGACTGTTGTCGCTCTCTAGTTGGTCGTCTCCCAGTCTTTTGCTAGCCTTCACTTGTACTAAGCGGGAATACTGCTTGTGCATCCACTTCATAAACCCAAAGTTGTTCCATATGAGTCTACCATACCTACCTATATGCGGTATATACCTGCCATTCCAAGTAAATTTGCATGTGCCACTCTCTAAATCTTGAAATAATAATCTTTTTTGTATGCCCGAACCGCTCATGTGGTGACAAGGGGCGGTCAGTATCTTCCATGCTAGGCGTATTATCCTCGATACGTGTTTATTCACTATCACTCGCGAGAAAGGGGCCAGTAATCGGATGCCCAGTTCCATGCCCAAATCAAATTGAAAACATAATTGCAAACAAAACTCCCCCTGGATTGTTGTTGGTATGGACGGCACTCGAGGATTCGGCTAGTCGTGGAGTGTGATTGATCGGTGGTGGGGGAGTCAAAACTTTACTATTCTGTTTGGGAACCGCCTATAATATGTGTAGCATGGAAGATGGTGAAAACTCTTGGTCATGACATTGACAATGAAAGCATGCCACCCAAAATTATTTATCTCTGCTTTAAAAGCTTGAGCTCTGGCACCTCTGCAAATCTATGCTTCCCTCTGCGAAGGGCATATCTATTTACATTACTGTTGAGTCATCCTCTTCTTATAAAGGGCACCAATTAGAGAGCACCTCCGTCATTTTTATGCTTTGCTATTAATTGATATTGAGTATGACTGTGGCTGGATCTTCTTTGCCATGAATTACAATGTTCAGTAAGCCCTTAGTCTTTCAAGGTGCTCTGCATTTATGTTTTGCGGTCTCAGAAAGGGCTAGCGAGATACCATCTGTTCATATTTTATCATGATTGTTTTGCCTGAAGTGTTGACGTTTGAAACTTATTATTATTACTCGCTAGTTGATTATGCCATTGATATCAGTACACCATGAGACCTAAATCTTATTGCTTATGTGGTTAGCTTATGATCTTGCTGAAAATCTAAATATGAGTTAGACATAATTACAACAAGAAGATCAAACAGAGTTCGTAAAAGTTTTTCTTTTGTCTTTTTCAGTTTGTCAACTGAATTGCTAGAGGATAAGCAAGGCTTTAAGCTTGGGGGAGTTGATACGTCTCCATCGTATCTACTTTTCCAAACTCTTTTGCCCTTGTTTTGGACTCTAATTGGCATGATTTGAATGGAACTAACCCGGACTAACGTTGTTTTCAGCGGAATTGCCATGGTGTTGTTTTTGTGCAGAAATAAAATTTCTCGGAATGTCCTGGAAAATTACGAGGATTTTTTGTGGAATATATAAAAAATATTGGCACAAGAAATACCCGAAGACACGGAGCTAGGAGCCCACGAGCCCAGGTGGCGCCCCCCTAGGGCGCGCCTGGCAGGCTTGTGGGGCCCATGTAGCTCCGCAGCCTCCAACTCCAACTCTATAAAGTCTCTCTCGAGGAAAAAACAGGAGAAAAGGGTTCATCGCATTCCATGATATGGAGCCACCGCCACCACCTGCTCTTCCTAGGGATGACAGATCTGGATTCCGTTCTAGACTCCGGAGAGGGAAATCCACGCCGTCGTCATCATCAACCATCCTCCATCGCCAATTCCATCATAGGCTTGCTGGACGTTGATGGGTTGGATAAGATCTATCATGTAGTTGAGTTAGTTTTGATGGGGTTTGTTCCCTAGTATTCACTATGTTCTAAGATTGATGTTGCTACTACTTTGTTATGTTGCAATTATGCCCTAGAGGCAAGGATAAATAAGTTATTATTATAATTCCTGTATCAAGATAATCGTTTATTATCAATGCTATAATTGTGTTGAATGAAAGACTTAGATACATGTGTGGATACATAGACAAAACATTGTCCCTAGCAAGCCTCTAGTTGTCTAGCCAGTTGATCAAGGATAGTCAAGGTCTTCTGACTATGTACAAGGTGTTGTTGCTTGATAACTGGATCACATCATTGGGTGAATCATGTGATGGACTAGACCCAAACTAATGAACGTAGCATGTTGATCGTGTCATTTTGTTGCTACTGTTTTCTGCGTGTCAAGTATTTATTCCTATGACCATGAGATCATATAACTCACTGGCACCGGAGGAATGCCTTGTGTGTATCAATCGTCACAACGTAACTCGGTGGCTATAAAGATGCTCTACAGGTATCTCCGAGGGTGTCCGTTGAGTTAGTATGGATCAAGACTGGGATTTGTCACTCTGTGTGACAGAGAGGTATCTCGGGGCCCACTCGGTAATACAACATCACACACAAGCCTTGCAAGCAATGTGACTTCGTGTAAGTCACGGGATCTTGTATTACGGAACGAGTAAAGAGACTTGCCGGTAAACGAGATTGAAATAGGTATGCGGATACTGACGATCGAATCTCGGGCAAGTAACATACCGAAGGACAAAGGGAATGACATACGGGATTATATGAATCCTTGGCACTGAGGTTCAAACGATAAGATCTTCATAGAATATGTAGGATCCCATATGGGTGTCCAGGTCCCGCTATTGGATATTGACCGAGGAGTCCCTCGGGTCATGTCTACATAATTCTCGAACCTGTAGGGTTTGCACACTTAAGGTCCGGCGTTGTTTTATGCGTATTTGAGTTATATGGTTGGTTACCGAATGTTGTTCATAGTCCCGGATGAGATCACGGACGTCACGAGGGTTTCCGGAATGGTCTAGAGACGAAGATTGATATATAGGATGACCTCACTTGATTATCGGAATGTTTTTCGGCATTACTGGGAATGTATCGGGAGTGACGAATGGGTTCCGGATGTTCACCGGGGGGGCCAGGCCACCCGGGGGAAGCCCATAGGCCTTAGGGGTGCCGCACCAGCCCTTAGTGGGCTGGTGGGCAAGCCCAAGAAGGCCCTTGTGCAGGATAGAAACAAAATCAAAGAGAAAAGAAAAAAGGGGGAAGTGGGAAGGAAGGGAAGGACTCCACCTTCCAATCCTAGTTGGACTAGGATTGGAGGAGGATTCCTCCTCCCCCCTTCGGACGACCCCTTGGGGCTCCCTTGAGCCTCAAGGAAAGGTCCCTCCTCTCCCTCCTATATATACCGAGGTATTAGGGATTATTTGGGACAACTTTGGCACGGCAGCCCTACCACATACCTCCACGATTTTTCCTCTAGATCGTATTTCTGCGGAGCTCGGGCGGAGCCCTGCTGAGATAGATCATCACCAACCTCCGGAGCGCCGTCACGCTGCCGCAGAACTCATCTACCTATCCGTCTCTCTTATTTGATCAAGAAGACCGAGATCATCGTCGAGCTGTACGTGTGCTGAACGCGGTGGTCCCGTCCGTTCGGCACTAGATCGGAGCGGATCGTGGGACGGATCGCGGGATGGTTCGTGGGACGGTTCGCGGGGCGGATCGAGGGATGTGAGGACGTTCCACTACATCAACCGCGTTTCTTAACGCTTCCTGCTATGCGATCTACAAGGGGACGTAGATCGGAAATCCCCTCTCGTAGATGGACATCACCATGATAGGTCTACGTGCGCGTAGGAAAAATTTTGTTTCCCATGCGACGTTCCCCAACAGTGGCATCATGAGCTAGGTTCATGCGTAGATGTCATCTCGAGTAGAAAACAAAAGTTTTTGTGGGTGGTGATGTGCGGTTTGCTGCCCTCCTTAGTCTTTTCTCGATTCCGCGGTATTGTTGGATCGGAGCGGCTCGGACCGACATTACTCGTACGCTTACGAGAGACTGGTTTCATCTCCACGAGCAACCCCGTTGCTCAAAGATGACTGGCGAGTGTTGGTTTCTCCAACTTTAGTTGAATCGGATTTGACGGAGGAGGTCCTTAGAGAGAGGTTAAATAGCAATTCATACATCTCCGTTGTGGTGTTTGCGTAAGTAAGATGTGATCCTACTAGATACCCATGCAACCACGTAAAACATGCAACAACAATTAGAGGACATCTAACTTGTTTTTGCAGGGTATGCTTGTGATGTGATATGGCCGACGATGTGATGTGATATATTGGATGTATGAAATGATCATGTTGTAATAGTTAATATCGACTTGCACGTCGATGGTACGGCAACCGGCAGGAGCCATAGGGTTGTCTTTAAACTAATGTTTGTGCTTGCATATGTGTTTACTATATTGCTAGGACGTAGCTTTAGTAGTAATAGCATGAGTAGCAAGACAACCACGATGGCGACACGTTGATGGAGATCATGATGTGGCGCCGGTGACAAGAAGATCGTGTCGGTGCTTTGGTGATGGAGATCAAGAAGCACATGATGATGGCCATATCATGTCACTTATGAATTGCATGTCATGTTAATCCTTTTATGCACCTTATTTTGCTTAGATCGACGGTAGCATTATGAGGTGATCTCTCACTAAAATTTCAAGACGAAATTGTGTTCTCCTCGACTGTGCACAGTTGCTACAGTTCGTCGTTTCGAGACACCACGTGATGATCGGGTGTGATAGACTCAACGTTCACATACAACGGGTGCAAAACAGTTGCACACGCGGAACACTCGGGTTAAGCTTGACGAGCCTAGCATGTGCAGACATGGCCTCGGAACACATGAGACCGAAAGTTCGATCATGAATCATATAGTTGATATGATTAGCATAGGGATGCTTACCACTGAAACTATCCTGAACTCACGTGATGATCGGACTTGAGCTAGTGGAATTGGATCATGAACCACTCAAATGACTAGAGAGATGTACTT
This sequence comes from Hordeum vulgare subsp. vulgare, assembly GCF_904849725.1. Taxonomy (NCBI): domain Eukaryota; kingdom Viridiplantae; phylum Streptophyta; class Magnoliopsida; order Poales; family Poaceae; genus Hordeum; species Hordeum vulgare. The sequence goes on along the minus strand of NC_058522.1, from coordinate 395,860,896 downwards.
TTTGAGTGGTAGTTTAGCAAGTAATTTGATTAGTTAAACTCTAATTATCTTGAACATACTCTAAGTCCACTTCTAATACATTTGTATTGTAGATCAATGGCTCACGCGACAGTCACCCTGAATTTTAATACGTTTCTAGAGAAAGCTAAGTTGAAAGATGATGGAAGGAACTTTGTAGACTGGGCTCGTAATCTTAAGTTGCTCCTGCAAGCTGGGAAGAAGGATTATGTCCTTAATGCTGCGCTAGGAGATGAAACACCCGCCGCGGCTGACCAAGATGTTAAGAATGCTTGGTTAACACGCAAGGAGGACTACTCAGTAGTTCAATGTGCAGTCTTGTATGGCTTAGAGCCGGGACTTCAACATCGCTTTAAGTGTCATGGAGCATATGGGATGTTCCAGGAGTTGAAGTTTATCTTTCAGAAGAACGCCCGGATCGAGAGATATGAGACCTCCGATAAATTCTATGCTTGCAAGATGGAGGAGAATTTGTTTGTTAGTGAACATGTGCTCAAAATGTCTGGGTACTCAAACCGTCTAGCTGAGCTGGGGATTGAACTCCCGCAAGATGCTATCACTAATAGAATTCTTCAATCACTACCACCAAGCTATAAGGGCTTTGTGTTGAACTATAACATGCAAGGGATGAACAAGTCACCCGGCGAGTTATTGGCGATGCTGAAAGTCGCAGAGTCAGAACTCCGTAAAGAGCATCAGGTGTTGATGGTGAATAAGACCACTAGTTTCAAGAGAAACAGCAAAGGAAAGAAGGGTAATTCGAAGAAGAGCGGCAAGCCTGTTGCCAATCCGATGAAGAAGCCCAAAGCTGGACCTAAGCCTGAAACGGAGTGCTATTATTGCAAGGGTATGGGTCACTGGAAGCGCAACTGCCCCAAGTATCTGGCTGATAAGAAGGCGGCCAAAGAAAAGCAGGTATATTCGATATACATGTTATTGATGTGTACTTAACCAGCTCTCGTAGTAGTGTCTGGGTATTTGATACCGGTTTTGTGGCTCATATTTGCAACTCGAAACAGCAAGTGCGGAATAAGCGAAGGCTGGCGAAGGATGAAGTGATGATGCGCGTGGGAAATGGTTCCAAGGTTGATGCAATCGCCGTCGGCATAGTTTCACTTCAGTTACCATCAGGATTAGTTATGAACTTGAATAAATGTTATTTAGTGCCTGCGTTAAGCATGAACATTATATCTGGATCTTGTTTATTGCGAGACGGTTACTCGTTTAAGTCAGAGAATAATGGTTGTTCTATTTCTATGAGTAATATCTTTTATGGTCATGCACCCAGTGTGAGAGGATTGTTCATATTGAATCTTGATAGTGGTAATACACATATACATAACGTTGAGACCAAAAGAGTTAGAGTTAACAATGATAGCGCCATTTTTTATGGCACTACCGCTTAGGTCATATTGGTGTAAAGCGCATGAACAAACTCCATACCGATGGACTTTTGGATTCACTTGACTTTGATTCACTTAACACGTGCGAACCATGCCTCATGGGCAAGATGACTAAAACTCCATTCTCTGGAACAATGGAGTGTGCAAGTGACTTGTTGGAAATCATACATACCAATGTCTGTGGTCCAATGAGTGTGGAGGCCCGCGGCGGATATCGTTATTTTCTCACCTTCACTGACGATTTGAGTAGATATGGTTATGTCTACTTGATGAAGCACAAGTTTTAAACATTTGAAAAGTTCAAACAATTTCAGAGTGAAGTCGAAAATCATCATAACAAGAAGATCAAGTTCCTACAGTCTGATCGTGGGGGTGAATATCTGAGTTTCGAGTTTGGCGCTCACTTAAGACAATGTGGAATTGTTTCACAGTTGACACCGCCTGGAACACCACAGCGTAATGGTGTGTCCGAATGTTGTAATCGTACTTTATTAGAGATGGTGCGATCTATGATGTCTCTTACCGATTTGCCGTTATTGTTTTGGGGTTATGCATTAGAAACAGATGCATTCACTTTAAATAGGGCACCATCAAAATCCGTTGAGACGACACCATACGAATTTTGGTATGGCAAAATACCAAAGTTGTCGTTTCTTAAAGTTTGGGGATGTGATGCTTGTGTCAAAAAGATTCAGCCTGAAAAGCTGGAACCCAAAGCAGAAAAGTGCGTCTTCATAGGTTACCCAAAAGAGACAGTTGGTTATACCTTCTATCTCAAATCCGAGGGCAAAGTGTTTGTTGCTAAGAACGGAGCTTTTCTTGAGAAGGAGTTTCTCTCGAGAGAATTGAGTGGGAGGAAGATAGAACTTGATGAGGTTGTCGAACCTCTCATCCCTCTAGATGGTGGCGCAGGGCAAGGGGAAACCTCTGTCGTTGCGATGCCGGTTGAGGAGGAAGTTAATGATGATGATCATGAAACTCCGGATCAAGTTCCTATCGGACCTCGCAGGTCGACGAGATCGCGTACTGCTCCAGAGTGGTACGGAAATCCCGTCTTATCAATTATGTTGTTGGACAACAATGAGCCTGCGAATTATGAAGAAGCAATGGTGGGCCCGGATTCCAACAAATGGCTGGAGGCCATGAAGTCCAAGATAGGATCTATGTATGAGAACAAAGTGTGGACTTTGGAAGTACTACCTAAAGGCCGCAAGGCTATTCAGAACAAATGGATCTTCAAGAAGAAGACGGACGTTGACGGTAATGTGACCGTTTATAAAGCTCGGCTTGTGGCAAAGGGTTTTTGACAAGTTCAAGGAATTGACTACGATGAGACATTCTCACCCGTAGAGATTCTTAAGTCCGTCAGAATCATGTTAGCAATAGCTGCATTTTTTGATTATGAAATCTCGCAGATGGATGTCAAAACGGTGTTCCTTAACGGTTTCCTTAAGGAAGAGTTGTATATGATGCAACCCGAAGGTTTTGTTGATCCTAAAAATGCTAACAAAGTGTGCAAGCTCCAGCGATCCATTTATGGACTGGTGCAAGCATCTCAGAGTTGGAATAAACGCTTTGATGAATTGATCAAAGCATTCGGGTTTATACAGGTGGTTGGGGAATCCTGTATTTACAAGAAAGTGAGTGGGAGCTCTATGGCATTTCTAATATTATATGTGGATGACATATTGCTGATTGGAAACAACATGGAGCTTTTTGAGAGCATAAAAGGTTACTTGAATAAAAGTTTCTCTATGAAGGACCTAGGAGAAGCTGCTTACATTCCAGGCATTAAGATCTATAGGGATAGATCGAAACGCGTGATAGAACTTTCACAAAGCACATACCCTGATAAAGTTTTGAAGAAGTTCAGAATGGATCAGTCCAAGAAAGGGTTCTTGCCAGTATTACAAGGTATCAAATTGAGTAAGACTCAGTGCCCAGCAACTGAGGAAGATAGAAAGACAATGAGTTATGTCCCCTATGCTTCAGCCATAGGTTCTATCATGTATGCAATGTTGTGCACTAGACCGGACGTTAGCCTGGCCATAAGTATGGCAGGCAGGTTCCAGAGTAATCGAGGAGTGGATCACTGGACGGCGGTCAAGAATATCCTGAAGTACTTGAAAAGGACTAAGGAGATGTTTCCTGTATATGGAGGTGACAAAGAGCTCGCCGTAAAAGGTTACGTCGATGCAAGTTTTGACACAGATCCGGACGACTCTAAGTCGCAGACCGGATACGTATTTATTCTTAATGGGGGTGCGGTAAGCTGGTGCAGTTCCAAGCAAAGCGTCGTAGCTGATTCTACATGTGAAGTGGAGTACATGGCTGCCTCGAAGGCGGCTAAGGAGGGTGTTTGGATGAAGCAGTTCATGACGGATCTTGGAGTGGTGCCGAGCGCACTGAATCCAATAACCCTGTTTTGTGACAAGACAGGTGCCATTGCCTTAGCAAAGGAACCACGGTTTCACAAGAAGACCAGACACATCAAATGACGCTTCAACCTCATCCGCGACTCCGTCGAGGAGGAGGATGTGAATATATGCAAAGTGCACATGGATCTGAATGTGGCAGACCCGCTGACTAAACCTCTTCCAAGGGAAAAGCATGATCAACAACAGAACTGTATGGGTGTTAGATTTATTACAATGTAATTCGCATGGCGATGTGAGGGCCAGATTATTGACTCTAGTGCAAGTGGGAGACTGTTGGAATTATGCCCTAGAGGCAATGATAAATAAGTTATTATTATAATTCCTGTATCAAGATAATCGTTTATTATCCATGCTATAATTGTGTTGAATGAAAGACTTAGATACATGTGTGGATACATAGACAAAACATTGTCCCTAGCAAGCCTCTAGTTGGCTAGCCAGTTGATCAAGGATAGTCAAGGTCTTCTGACTATGTACAAGGTGTTGTTGCTTGATAACTGGATCACATCATTGGGTGAATCATGTGATGGACTAGACCCAAACTAATGAACGTAGCATGTTGATCGTGTCATTTTGTTGCTACTACTTTCTGCGTGTCAACTATTTATTCCTATGACCATGAGATCATATACCTCACTGCATCGGAGGAATGCCTTGTTTGTATCAAACGTCACAATGTAACTGGGTGACTATAAAGATGCTCTACAGGTATCTCCGAGGGTGTCCATTGAGTTAGTATGGATCAAGACTGGGATTTGTCACTCCGTGTGACGGAGAGGTATCTCGGGGCCCACTCAGTAATACAACATCACACACAAGCCTTGCAAGCAATGTGACTTAGTGTAAGTCAGGGGATCTTGTATTACGGAACGAGTAAAGAGACTTGCCGGTAAACGAGATTGAAATAGGTATGCGGATACTGACGATCGAATCGCGGGCAAGTAACATACCGAAGGACAAAGGGAATGACATACGGGATTATATGAATCCTTGGCACTAAGGTTCAAACGATAAGATCTTCGTAGAATATGTAGGATCTAATATGGGCATCCAGGTCCCGCTATTGGATATTGACCGAGGAGTCCCTCGGGTCATGTCTACATAGTTCTCGAACCCGCAGGGTCTGCACACTTAAGGTTCGGTGTTGTTTTATGCGTATTTGAGTTATATGGTTGGTTACCGAATGTTTTTAGGAGTCTCGGATGAGAAAATGGACGTCACGAGGGTTTCTGGAATGGTCCAGAGACAAAGATTGATATATAGGATGACCTCATTTGATTACCGGATAGTTTTTCAGCATTACCGGGAATGTACCGGGAGTGACGAATGGGTTCCGGATGTTCACCGGGGGGGCCAGCCCACCCGGGGGAAGCCCATAGGCCTTAGGGGTACCGCATCAGCCCTTAGTGGGCTGGTGGGCAAGCCCAAGAAGGCCCTTGCGCAGGAGATAAACAAAATCAAAGAAAAAAGGAAAAAAAGGGGGGGAAGTGGGAAGGAATGGAAGGACTCCACCTTCCAATCCTAGTTGGACTAGGATTGGAGGATGATTCCTCCTCCCCCCCTTCGGCCGACCCCTTGGGGCTCCCTTGAGCCTCAAGGCAAGGTCCCTCCCCTCCCTCCTATATATACCGAGGTATTAGGGCTGATTTGAGACAACTTTGCCACGGCAGCCCGGCCACATACCTCCACGGATTTTCTTCTAGATCGTATTTCTGCGGAGCTCGGGCGGAGCCCTGCTGAGATAGATCATCACCAACCTCCGGAGTGCCGTCACGCTGCCGGAGAACTCATCTACCTCTCTATCTCTCTTGTTGGATCAAGAAGGCCGAGATCATCGTCGAGCTGTACGTGTGCTGAACGCGGAGGTGCCGTCCGTTCGGCACTAGATCGGAGCGGATCGTGGGACGGATCGCGGGACGGTTCATGGGACGGTTCGCGGGGCGGATCGAGGGACGTGAGCACATTCCACTACATCAACCCCATTTCTTAACGCTTCCTGCTGTGCGATCTACAAGGGTACGTAGATCAGAAATCCCCTCTCGTAGATGGACATCACCATGATAGGTCTTCGTGCGCGTAGGAAAAAATTTGTTTCCCATGCGACGTTCCCCAACATGTTGTGCTTAATGCTTGTCACTAGGGCCCGAGTGCCATGATTTCAGATCTGAACCTATTATGTTTCCATCAATATATGTGTGTTCTTGATCCTATGTTGCAAGTTGTAGTCACCTACTATGTGTTATGACCCGGCAACCACGGAGTGACAATAGCCGGAACCACTCCCGGATATGACCATAGTATGAGGAGTTCATGTATTCACTATGTGCTAATGCTTTGTTCCGGTTCTCTATTAAAAGGAGACCTTAATATCCCTTAGTTTCCATTAGAACCCTGTGATGACCCACAATTATAGGGGATCAATCGTAGTCCTTTTGATAAGTAAGAGTGTCGGACCCAACGAGGAGCAGAAGGGTCTCACAAGTGGTTTTCAGCAAGGTAAAATCTGGAGGCACTGAAATTGGTGGTAACAAGTGATTGTGCGGTGAGATGATTCGTAGCAAACAAGAAGTAACGAAAGTAGCAACGGTGCAGCAAGGTGGCCCAATCCCTTTTGTAGCAAGGGACAAGCCTGGACAAAGTCTTATAGGAGGAAAAACGCTCCCGAGGACACACGGGAATTTCTGTCATGCTAGTTTTCATCATGTTCATATGATTCACGTTCGTTACTTTGATAGTTTGATATGTGGGTGGACCGGCGCTTGGGTACTGCCCTTACTTGGACAAGCATCCCACTTATGATTAAACCCTCTCGCAAGCATCCGCAACTACGAAAGAAGAATTAAGACAAAGTCTAACCATAGCATTAAACTAGTGGATCCAAATCAGCCCCTTAAAAAAATGTTTTTTTCAGAAAATCCCCTAAATGCTTTATTTCTTTTTGGCAATTATTTTCATGATAAAACTTTGGATTTCTTGGCTCCAAATATTTCAGAGATGCCTCTCATTTTGGAGGGTCAGTTTCCTCCACTCTCTCTCTCTTGCGTGCAAGAGATTATTTCCCGGCACTTCTCGTGTGAGGAAAAATAGAAATGCAAAAGGCAAAAGTCGAAAGAAATTCAAATGCAAACTTTATTTAAATCGATATGCATAGATGCTTTGATACAATGTAAAACATTCCCAATTAGGAAAATTGGGATGTTACAAACCTACCCACCTTAAGATGAATCTCGCCCTCGAGATTCGGGTTGGCTAGAAAATAGGTGCGGGTGGTCTCGACGAAGATCCTCTTCTCGTTCCCAGATGGCTTCTTCCTCGGTGTGGTGGCTCCACAACACCTTGCAGAACTTGATGATCTTGCTGCGGGTAACTCTGTTGGCAGTTTCGAGGATCCTGACGGGTTTATCCTCATACGTCAGATCACTGTCAAGTTGTATGGCCTCTAGGGGCACTGTATCTCTCAACGGAACATTGGCCATCTCAGCGTGGCATTTCTTCAACTGGGAAACATGGAAGACATCATGAACTCCGGACAATCCTTCCGACAGTTCCAGTTTATATGCAACTTCGCCTCTACGTTCAAGAATTTTGTAGGGGCCAATGAATCGGGCTGCTAACTTTCCTTTAACACCGAATCTCTTGATTCCTCGAAGTGGAGACACCCGAAGATATGCTCGGTCTCCCACTTCGTATGTTACTTCCTTGCGTTTGCTGTCAGCATAACTTTTCTGCCTGGACTGAGCTATCTTGAGTCGGTCACGAATAAGCTTGACCTTCTCTTCAGAATCTCGGATAAGGTCGGGACCAAAAAGTTGTCGATCTCCAACTCCATCCCACATCAACGGTGTTCTGCACCTCCTTCCGTATAGAGCTTCGAAAGGGGCCATCTTCAGGCTGGTCTGATAGCTGTTGTTGTATGAGAACTCGGCATAAGGCAAATTGTCGTCCCAACTAGACCGATAGTCTAGTGCGCAAGCTCTCAACATGTCCTCCAGAATCTGATTGACTCTCTCGGTCTGTCCATCTGTCTGTGGGTGAAAAGCTGTACTGAACTCCAATCTTGTTCCCAAGGTTTCATGCAGTTGGTGCCAAAATTTTGATGTGAACTTAGTCCCTCTATCTGACACAATACTCTTCGGTACTCCGTGCATATAAACGATCCTGGTCATATATATCTTGGCCAGCTTGGCACTCGTGTAAGTAGTCTTCACAGGGATGAAGTGAGCTACCTTGGTCAAACGATCGACCACAACCCAAATAGAATCATAGCCAGAACGGGTCCTGGGTAATCCTGTGATGAAGTCCATACCAAGATTTTCCCATTTCCACTCGGGTATCGGCGGAGGTTGGAGCAAACCTGCTAGCTTCTGATGCTCGGCTTTTACTCGGTGACAAACATCGCATATTGCTACGAACTCGGCGATGTCTTTCTTCATTCCTGTCCACCAGAAACTTTCTTTCAGATCCAGATACATCTTGGTGTTGCCGGGGTGTATCGAGTACGGGGAATCATGGGCCTCCTGAAGTATCAACTTCCTGAGTTCGGGATCATTGGGCACATAAATGCGATCCTCAAACCATAAAGTTCCGTGTTCATCCTCACGAAAACCTTTAGCTTTCCCGTCTTTCATTTTCTGCTTAATCTCAGCTATCTCCTTGTCTGATTTCTGTGCTTCGCGGATCTTTTCTGTCAAAGTGGACTGAATTTCTAGTGTGGCAACAAATCCTCTTGGAACTATTTCCAATTTGAGATCTCAAAGGTCATCGGCTAACTCCTGGGGTAACCCTCCTGCTATGAGTGTGTTCACATAACTCTTGCGGCTCAACGCATCGGCTACAACATTTGCCTTGCCTGGGTGATAATGCAATCTCATGTCATAGTCCTTGATTAACTCTAACCATCGCCTCTGTCTGAGGTTCAACTCCTTCTGCGTGAAGATATATTTCAGGCTCTTGTGATCAGTGTAAACATCACAACTATTTCCGATCAGGAAATGTCTCCAGGTCTTGAGAGCATGCACTACGGCTGCTAGTTCCAAGTCATGTGTGGCGTAATTCAACTCATGGGGTCTGAGCTGTCTGGATGCATAGGCTACAACTTTACCTTCTTGCATGAGCACTCCTCCGAGTCCTTGACGAGTAGCGTCACAGTAAACCTGGAAATCCTTCCGAATGTTTGGCAATATCAGCATTGGGGCTATAACCAGACGTTTCTTCAACTCTTGAAAACTGATTTCGCATTCCTCAGTCCAAACATACTTGGACTCCTTCTTCAACAACTCTGTCATGGGCTTGGTAATCTTTGAGAAATTCTCAATGAACCTCTGATAATATCCGGCAAGTCCGAGGAAACTACGGATCTCCTTGACTGAAGTGGGTGCTACCCATTCGGTGACTGCTGCGACCTTGGCAGGGTCTACTGCTATTCCTTCTCCTGAGATGACATGTCCGAGGAATCTGACTTCCTTCAACCAAAACTCACATTTGCTAAACTTTGCATATAGCTTATGCTCTCGAAGTTTCTCCAGAACTAGACGCAGATGTTCCTTGTGTTCCTCCTCGTTCTTGGAGAATATCAGTATGTCATCGATGAACACCACGACAAACTTGTCCAAGTATTCCATAAATACCTTGTTCATCAGATTCACAAAATATGTCGGAGCATTAGTTAGTCCAAATGACATGACCGTGTACTCATACAAGCCGTACCGAGTGGTGAAGGCTGTCTTGGGTATATCCTGTTCACGAATCTTCAACTGATGATACCCGGATCGAAGATCAATCTTGGAGAATATTCGGGCTCCAACTAACTGATCAAACAGATCATTGATCATCGGCAAGGGGTACTTGTTCTTGATGGTCACCTCGTTCAATGCACGATAATCGACAACCATTCTTAAGGACATATCCTTCTTTTCAACCAAGAGCACTGGGGCTCCCCAAGGTGAAGAACTTGGGCGAATATACCCTTTGTCCAAAAACTCCTTAATTTGCTTCTTGATTTCTACCAAGTCATTTGCGGGCATCCGATAGGGTCTCTTGGATATCGGGGTTGTTCCGGGTAATAGCTCAATCAGGAACTCAATCTCTCTATCGGGTGGCATGCCCGGCAATTCGTCCGAAAATACATCTGGGTATTCTTGTACAATCGGTACTTCCTCCTGGACAACTCCTGTGAGAGTGTTTACTCGTTTACTCCGTGTCGGGCACTGAGACACGTACTTAATCCGCTTTTGCTCGGGGGTGGTGAGCAAAATAGACTTAAGGGCACAATCAATAGTCCCTTCATACTTGGCCAACCAATCCATGCCTAGGATTACATCCAATCCCTGGGACTCTAATACGATGAGGTCGGTGGGGAAATTATGGTTCCCGATGTTGAGACTCAAAGCATGGCATCCTATCCCGGCTGTCATCATGCCTCCTGGGGAACTGACCTTAATAGGCTGGCTGAGGGTTCTAGTTGGCAAACTATACTTTTCCACAACTACCCTTGATATGAATGAATGCGTTGCACCAGAATCAAAAAGTACCAATATTGGACGTGAATTTAGCAAAAACTTACCAACCACAGTATCGGGGTGATCATAGACCTCTTCAACATCAATGTGATTCACCTGAGCTCAAGGAAAAGGATTGGGCTTCTTTGCTGCAGAGTTGCCGTTGCCGTTTCCATTTCCTTGCTTGTTCTGGGGACATTCAGTGGCATAATGTCCCGTCTTCTGACACTTTAAGTAGGTGATGTGATTCAGATCCTTCTGAGCTGGAGCTGAATGCTGGTGAGTGCCAGTACCGCCATTCTTGAAGTTGCTGTTGTTGCGGTGGTTCCCATTTCCTCCATGGTTGTGGCCTCCATGGTTGTGCACTGGGTGGTTATGCTGGACGTGTCCTCCAAACTTACCGGATCCAGTCCCGGTATTCCCTGAATAGGGGGTGTAGCGAAGCTTCTGCTGAGTGCCGGAGTTGAACTTTCCATTCCCATACTTCCGCTTATGGTTCTCCATCTGCTGGTGTTTCCCCTCCAAGATGAGGGCCTTATCTACCAGCTCCTGGTAGTTGTTGAAGGTGGCTACAGTCAGCTGAATGCTCAGCTCATCATTGAGTCCCTCCAAGAACTTTTCCTGCTTGGCCGCATCATCGGCCACATCCCCAGGTGCATAACAGGCGAGCATGCTGAATTCATCGACATACTGAGCCACAGAGCGATTTCCCTGGCGTAAGTTGCGAAACTCACGCTTCTTCAGAATCATTGCACCAGCTGAGACATGTGCGGTACGGAAGGCTTGCTTGAACTGCTCCCAAGTGACTCCAGCAATGGGGTATGTGGTGGTGTAGTTCTCCCACCATGCAGCTGCAGGGCCTTCAAGTTGATGCACGGCAAAGCGCACCTTCTCAGCTTCAGTACAACCAGCAGTGATAAGTTCCCGCTCCATCTTGCGGAGCCAATCATCTGCCACAATGGGCTCAATGCTGCTGGAGAAAGTCGGAGGGTTCAACCTCAGGAAACGGGTGAGATTGTCGGCCTGGGGTGGATGATTGTTGTTGTTATTGTTCTGGTTCTGGATGATCAGCTGCATCAGGGTGTTCTGTTGCTGAATCAACTGGGTGAGTTCCGGCGGAAAGTTGGAAGTAGGGGCACGTCTCGGAGGCATCTGATGTTTGTAGAGGGGTGAGATTAGCATAGAACAATGGTCTAAGAGTAATTACACTACCCATATGAAATGCAACAAACAAGTATCAGACCACACATTTTATTCAATACCATCACAAAGGTTCACACGGGGATACAAAATTCGATAATCCTAAACATCGGCCTAAACGTTTAACGATAAGATAAATTTGGTGGTCTAGTCTAAGTGTCCTCCTCAGAAAGCATGGTGATGGGTCCTTCGGTGAAGCTTTCTTCATAGTCCTCGTCATTGCTGATCAAGGGGGCTACGTCACCTTCGGGATGAAGGTTCTCGCCCATGTCCAGTTCCTCCTCCAGGTATGCAACTCGAGTCTTCAGCTTCTCGATCCTCTCCAGAAAGTCCTTCACCTCCAGTTCGTGCTCATAGTGGGCTTCCCGGGCTGCTTCTTCGAGTTCGAGTTCGCGGAGCGACAGTTGCTTGATCTTCCTGGCGTCCTTGATCACACGATGCTCCAGAGTCCCACTGTGCTTCTCCAAGGTCTGGGCATAAGACAGGAGAGCGTCCTTGGTCTTGCTTGAGATGATTTCTCCGTCTTCTCTTCTCCGGGATACCGTGAATAGGTCCAGGGAAATAGGGCAGCCTCTGTACACTTCCCTTATACGTCCGAGTGCACAATGGACCGCCATGTCCCTTCCAAGAATCCAGTTGGGTGCGATGAACTTGAAATCCACCGGCTCATTGCGCGGCTCGAATGTCCTTCCGGGAACGTGCACCTCGATCCTGTAGCGTGAATCCTGTGGGTAAGACGAAGTCGGCTTCCCTGTGATAGTCGGCAGAGCAATCCTCAAGTCCTTGGTGATCTGTACCAGCTCCTTTCCGAAAGGCATAGTGGCGTCGGGCTGGCAAAACTCCGTGAACTTAACGGGGATGAAGGTGGCCATCTAAAACATTGGAAAATCGGAGAGAAGTTAGAAATGATCAGAAGAGGAAATAGAAGACTTATAGACATAAGAAAATAGTTTTCTTCCTAAGGCTTTTCCATTCCTAGAGGTTACGTCCTACGGTCAACGTGTGCTCTGAATACCATTTCTGTAGCGACCCGACTCAAGACGAGTCAAGCCTTTGGTGTTTCCGTACCATCCCAAGATCATGCTGGTACACACTCAGTACATTAATGTATATATTCAAAAGTTCAATCACACAGCTTTATTAACCGGAAATCTCATAACGAGTACTTTATTACAATAAAGGATTACAATAAAGTGGCTGAAGGCCATCTCATGAGATATCTAACGAAGACTAGCGGAAGCATCAGGTAGACGAGTCCATCCGACTCCAGGGCATGTCGCTGAGCGTAGATCGTAGCCTCACTCCTGGTCGGAAAAGTACTCTACAACATGATACGTTGCAGTCGTGTAGGTCAGCATATGGAATATGCCGGCAAGTCATCAAAAGAGGGGTAAAATAATAATCAACTATCTCTACATGCATATTTGGCAGGTGGAGCTATAAGTTTTGCATAAAGCCAATTTTATCCTACAACAAGAGGGGCTGGAAGCAAAATATTACTACATTGTTTTTTGTTAACGAGATGGTTCCGCCAACCAATTCTCGTACCCGAGTTGTTGTTAATACCCACATCATTATTAAGTTGTGTCGAGAGTTCAGGGGAATTTCAATGCCTTCGGCTCAAGTTGTCCATGACCGTGGACACGGCTAATCGATTAGGTTGGGCACTCTGCAGAGTTTTGCACACGTTCCCCACAAGATTTGATCGCCTCCGTGTATGTCCTGGCACTTCAGGGTGTTTGAAGACCGGATGATCAAAACATGGTCTTTCAACGGGTCCCTCTGAATCCCTGTCGGTGCCCATCCATTCCTACCGTTCTTCTACATCTGCTAGCACCGCCTGTCCAGAGTCGCCGCGTTGTCCAACCAAGCCAGATCCCATAATGACTTGTGGCTGTGCAGGTAAGCCTTGGGTCTTGAAGCCTCCGTCCGTCTCTTCGAGCCTGGGTGAAGCTTTCCGCAAGATGTCATGGCCGTCTCCAGCATCCCGGGTCATCCACTGGTTTCTCCAGGGAGCCGATCAACCGTCCTTCACCCAGAGTTGCATTGCATCCGAGGTCTTGAAAATCTTGTCTTAACTGGTCTTGATTATTTAATCAACCTCGCATCACTCATGTTATGCACTCAACCGAAATCCCGTCTACTCAAGCATAGCAATATGAAATTTGTCGTCCCGGGGCCAAGTATCGAGGTTGTTGTGTGCCTGCCACATGATACTACAACCTATACTAAATTTCCAAGTACCTAAGCAGCATGCAAATTGGGCAAAGAAAGGTGAAACTACCATGCATCGAAAACATAGGAAATAGTATGGTCAAAATGACTTGCCTTGATGATAGTTGTCTTGATCGAGCGCTTCTAAGTAACAAGCTTCGCACTCCAGGTGATCTACCGATACAAACAAATACACACCATAAGCACTACAATCAAACAACAAGTAAAAATAACATCACAAGTAAAGAGTTGCTATGGCCTAAGTGAAAGAATTCAATACAAGTCACTAAGGCAGAAACTTGTTTCTGTTAAAAACCCAAGTAAAAATATTTAAACAAAAATTGAAACTTCTACCACAGTAATATATAATCACTAGGAAGCAGTAGCAAAAAGAATCAACTCAAAATCATTTTTTAAACTCCTGGAATAAGCAAAACAAGGTTTAAACTAAATCTGATCTAATTCAAATTTGAAAATTTCAGAAACATTATATGTTTTTAAAAACTACAGAAACATTGGGATCTACTGGAAAAAGAATCAACCTCATTGGACTTCGGGATCGAAAGCTATGCTCAAAACAAAATTGAAACTTTTCTGTTTTTGGAACTAAATAGAAAAAGGAAAGACAGATGCTAACGGACAGGGGGTACACGTGGCGCTCACTGATTTTCTGCGGGGGTGTGTGTTGAGAGACGAACTAGCAAACGGCCGAAACCTAACATAAAACTCTCTGGCTAATAGTTAAGTGAATAAAAACCGGCGCGGTTTTGTTTAGAAGACCGAAAGGGTATCGTGATCTAATCTACAGCGTGTATTTAGGATCCAACGGCTACGGAGAGGGGATGGGGTGCTCACCGGCGTGGGAGTCTCCGGCGAGGGCTTGACGGCGGCGGCGGCTCGGGTGTGGACGTGGGAGGCGCTCCAAAGGGTCTCCGGCGGCGGCGGAAGCTCCAGCCGATGCGGACAAGGGCGGCGGGTGCGTTGGTGGTGTCGGGGAGGTGCGGCGTGGTGTCGGGGCGGTGCAGTGGAGCGGCCGGAGTTGGTCGAGCTCGGGTGCTCCGGCGAGGCGCAGCAAGAGGCGGTTTGGGGCGGCGAGACAGCGGGGCGAGGTGGGGAACGGGGTGCGGCGTGCGGTGGGAGTATTTATAGGGGAGAGGGGGCCTCGGGAGGGAAGGGGCAGGGAGATCCGGGCGGATCCCGACGAACTGGGAAGGGAAGAGCTCGGGCTCTGGTTAGGAAAGAGGAGGGGCGAGAGGAGGAAGGAAGGGAGCCGGCTCGGGCTGGGGTCGGTCAGGGGGGCCCCACGCGGCAGTGAGGGAGAGAGGGGCGCTGGGGATCGGTCGGCCGATCCGAAGGGATTCCGGATCCCGGCTAAGGTGGGATTCGGCCCACACGGCCTATCTGGCACCGGCGGCGGTTTCCTTTTAAAAAAAACGTTTTCTGTTTTTAGTCTTTTTCTGAAACAGAAACTAAAACAAATAAAAATGCAACGAACAAAAATAATTAATATAGGGTATTATATACCAAAAAAATTAGAAAAATATTCTCTACTCGATTAACATTTTTCCAAGGCAAAAATAAAACTTTTTAAAAAAATGTTTTTTTCAGAAAATCCCCTAAATGCTTCATTTCTTTTTGGCAATTATTTTCACGATAAAACTTTGGATTTCTTGGCTCCAAATATTTCAGAGATGCCTCTCATTTTGGAGGGTCATTTTCCTCCACTCTCTCTCTCTCTCTTGCGTGCAAGAGATTATTTCCCGACACTTCTCGTGTGAGGAAAAATAGAAATGCAAAAGGCAAAAGTCGAAAGAAATTCAAATGCAAACTTTATTTAAATCGATATGCATAGATGCTTAGCTACAATGTAAAACATTCCCAATTAGGAAAATTGGGATGTTACAAGAGAGGTAATGAATAGCATCAAGGATCTGAATATAAACTCTTCCACTAAATAATCCAACTAGCATCAACTACAAATAGTAATCAACACTACTAGCAACTTTACAAGTACCAATCGGAGTCGCGAGACGGAGATTGGTTACAAGAGATGAACTAGGGTTTGGGGATGAGATGGTGCTGATGAACATGTTGATGGTGACGAGTCCCCTCCGATGAGAGGAGTGTTGGTGATGATGACGGCGACGATTTCTCCCTCCGGGAGGGAAGTTTCCACGGCAGGATCGTCCTGTCGGAGCTCTAGATTGGTTCTGCTCAAGTTCCGCCTCGTGGCGGCGGCGAATCCACGAAAAAGCTCCTCCTTGATTTTTTTTCTGGACGGAACCCTTCATATAGCAGAAGAGGGGGGCCAGTGGGCCACCAGGCTGCCCACAAGCCCTCATGGCGCGGCTAGGGGGGTGGTCGCGCCATGCAGGCTTGTGGCCACCTGCTGGCTCCCCTCTCGCGCTTCTTTGACCCAGTATTTTTTATAAATCAGGAAAAAAATCCTCGTTCAATTTTTAAGGCGTTTGGAGTTGCGCAGAATAGGTATCTCAACTTTGCTCCTTTTTTAGGCCAGAATTCTAGCTGTCGGCATTCTCCCTCTTCATGTAAACCTTGCAAAATAAGAGAGAAAAGGCATAAGAATTGTACCGTGAAGTGAAATAACAGCCCAAGAAGTGATAAATATCAACATGAAAACATGATGCAAAATGGACGTATCAACGCCCCCAAGCTTAGACCTCGCTTGTCCTCAAGCGAAAGCCTAGCTCAATAAATATGTCCACATGCTTAGGGAGAGAGGTGTCGACAAAACAAGATACGAACATGCATGCATCATGATCATGATCAGAACAGCAATACCAACATATAATCTCTCATGCTAAAGTGATAATTCCTTCACAAAGTAAAAGCATGGATCAAGAACCTTACCAAGAAGTAACAACCGATAGCCTTTAGTCATTGAAGCAATTGCAATTTATCACAACATCAGAAAGAGTCAAATAAGAGCTTGTAAAGCAAATCCACATACTCAATCATTCTTTCATTTTCTACAATTGCTACAAGTCGAGTGGTACTCATGAGATCAAAGTTTCAGCTGGACACAGAGAAAGATAGGGGCTTATAGTTTTGCCTCCCAACTGCTTACCTCAAGGGTAATGTCAACAAAAATAGTTCATGAGTACTTACCTCCAAGTTGACATACGAATATAGATCTTTCCCAAGCATATGACGTTAGCCAAGATAAAGGCAAAATAGGGAATTTGTGAAGATCACCATGACTCTTTCAAGGGCAAAAAGTAAAGGTACAAGATAGGCCCTTCGCAGAGGGAAGCAGAGGTTGTCATGCGCTTTTGAGGTTTGGATGTGTGTCCTCTTAGTGCGGAGGAACATCACTTTATATTGCCTCCTACGATAAAGAACTTAATTATGTAGTCTGTCGCTTTTATGTCTTCCTCATCATAGGTTCGTACAAAGCTTATTTTCCACACACTAATAGATCATACATATTAGAGAGCAATTTTTATTGCTTGCACCGATGACAACTTACTTGAGGGATATTATTCAATCCATAGGTAGGTATGGTGGACACTCATGGGAAAACTAGGTTGATGGTTTATGGATGCACAAGTAGTATCTCTACTTCGTGCGGGAGGTTTGGCTAATGTGAGGTGGAAGCAATCGTGACATGCTAAGGGATCTCTAATCATATAACATTGTTCGGAACCAAGCAAACACAATTCATTATGTTGTCTTCCTTGTCCAAGATCTACTTCTAGACATGCAATAGTTTAGTGAGTGTTCACAATCATAGATGCTGTCAGAGATGATATATTTATATGTGAACCTCTCCTTCTTTATCACTTCCTATTAATTGCAACCATGACCAAGGTCTACGTTTTTCTACCCTCAACAAGTCTCAATCATTATTCTTTTTATATGTGAAGCCATCACTTCCCATAAGATCATTACATGATCTTTCATGCTTTTGTTCTTTTCTCAATCTATTGATCAAGGCAAGAGGCAAAGCCCTTCAACTAAGACACTCTTTATTATATGGCTCACGAGCTCAAATACGTCGGGGGTGACACAAAGCAAAACTCAAGACTAAAACACTAAGACCTTTAATCTACTAGAGAAAGAGAAAACTGAAAAGGAAAACTAAAACAACGGTAAAGGCAAAAGATGTGATGGTGATACGATACCGGGGCAACTCTCCCAAGCTTGGCACAAGCCAAGGGGATTGCTCATACCCATGTTTGGTTGTCTTCCTTTGGTGGCGATGGTGGAGGAGTTGTTGCAACATGGGTTTGATCCTCCGTCTTCCAAGGTATAGGTGCTCCATCATGGAAAGATGAACGAGTCTCCGGAATCCTCAAATCTGCAGCCAACCGTATTGATTTAAATCTATACTCATACTCACAATTTTGGTTCTGCAGGTCATAGATCTGGGCCTGGAGTTGATCAACCCTATCATAGAGCGTGGAGAGGTGCTTCCCAATATCATTGGCATCAAACCTGTGCTTGCTGGTGAACTCCGTGATCATCATGTGGTTGGCGTTGAGTCCACGCTCCACCATCCCTTGGCAATTGAAGACTTGTTGCTCCATTGCTTCGAGCCTCGTCTACATGCTTCCGGTCTTCTTGGGCCCCTCAACATCACGGATGTGCAACATCCCCTCACGCATCTCGATAGATTGAGGGTGTTGCAGCACTCCCGTGAGGTAGGGATTGATGACCTTCTCGAAGATCTTGTCCTTCGGAGCTTTTGGGGAAGTCATAGCGATCTAGATCTGCAACAGAAGCAGGCTCGAAACGAAAAACAGAAGAAATCTGCGTGATGCAGGGGTCAGACCAAACGGGAGTATATATAATGATTATTTCCAGACCAGAAGGAGTACCCCGCACGAAAACAGAGTCCGGGAGGTGCACGAGGTGGCCACAAGCCCTCCCGGCACGGCCACGGGGTGGGCCCACGCCCTGCAGGCTTGTCGCCTCCTCCCGCACTTTCCCGACTACTTCCATTTTTTGTATTTTTTCAAATATTCCAAAACGGAGAAAATTTCCTACTGGAAAAGTTTTGGACTCTGTTTTCTTACCGAATCACATACCTCTTTGTTTTCGGAGTCTGAAATAGGCTGATAAATATCCCTTAGGTATTCTTCCGGAGTTATGGTATTGATAATATTGCTTTCAACATTTATGGGAGTACGTGAGATATAATGCTTGATTCTCTACCCATTTACAACTCTCGGACAATTACCTTCCGTGTTGTTGATCTTGATAGCACCGGAACGATATACTTCCTCAACAACATAGGGACCTTCCAATTTAGAGAGAAGCTTGCCTACAAAGAATCTTAAATGAGAGTTAGATAGCAAGACATAATCACCAACATTGAACTCACGCTTTTGTATCCTCTTATCATGCCACCTCTTAACTTTTTCTTTGAACAACTTGGCATTCTCATATGCCTGAGTTCTCCATTCATCAAGCGAGCTAATATCAAACAACCTCTTCTCACAGGCAAGTTTGAAATCAAAGTTGAGCTCTTTGATTGCGCAATAAGCTTTATGCTCTAGCTCAAGAGGTAAATGAAATGCTTTACCGTACACCATTTTGTACGGAGACATGCCCATGGGATTCTTATAGCCAGTCCTATAAGCCCATAGTGCATCATCGAGCTTCTTAGACCAATTCTTTCCAGACCTGTTGACAGTCTTTTGCAGAATTAGTTTAATCTCTTTGTTGCTTAGCTCTACTTGACCACTGGAGTGAGGGTGATATGGAGACGCAATTCTATGGTTGACATCGTACTTAGCAAGCGTCTCACGCAAAGCACCATGAATGAAGTGTGAACCACCGTCGGTCATTAGATATCTAGGGACTCCAAATCTAGGGAAGATAACATCTTTCAGCATCCTGATAGAGGTGTTCTGATCAGCACTACTAGTTGGGATAGCTTCTACCCACTTAGTGATGTAATCAACAGCAACTAGGGTATGAGTATACCTGTTGGATTTTGGAAAAGGTCCCATATAATCAAAGCCCCAGACATCAAATGGTTCAATGACAAGTGAATAGTTCATAGGCATTTCCTAACGTTTGCTAATATTACCTATTCTTTGACATTCATCACAAGACAAGACAAACTTACGGGCATCCTTGAGGAGAGTGGGCCAGTAGAAACCTGATTGCAATACCCTTTGTGCAGTTCTATCTCCCGCATGGTGTCCTCCGTAGGCCTCGGAGTGACACTTCTGTAGGATATGTCCCTGTTCATGTTCAGGTACACAACGTCTAATAACACCATCTGCTCCTTCCTTATAAAGGTGAGGATCATCCCAGAAGTAATGTCTCAAGTCAAAGAAGAATTTCTTCTTTTGCTGGTACGTGAAACTAGGTGGTATGTATCTGGCAATGATATAGTTTGCATAATCAGCATACCACGATGCACTACGTGAAGCATTGATGACATTCAATTGCTCACCGGGAAAGCTATCATCAATAGGTTGTGGGTCATCAAGAACGTTCTACAACCTAGACAAGTTATCTTCTACTGGGTTATCAGCACCCTTTCTGTCAACAACGTGCAAACCAAATTCTTGTAGCAAGACAACCCATCTGATAAGTCTAGGTTTAGCGTCTTTCTTCTCCATTAGGTACTTAATAGCAGCATGATCAGTGTGAATAGTGACTTTGGAATGAACTATGTTAGACCTGAACTTTTCACATGCAAACACGACTGCTAAAAATTGCTTCTCCGTAGTAGCATAGTTTCTCTGGGCACTATATAGAGTTTTACTAGCGTAGTGAATAACATTCAACTTCTTATCAACTCTTTTCCCTAGAACAACACCAACAGCATAATCACTAGCATCACACATGATTTCAAAGGGTAAGTTCCAATCAGGTGGTTGAACAATAGGTGCAGTTATCAAAGCCTTCTTAAGTATTTCGAAAGCTTCCTCACAATCGTCGTCAAAAACAAAAGGAATATCCTTTTGCAAGAGATTGGTAAGAGGCCTAGAAATCTTAGAGAAGTCTTTAGTGAACCTTCTATAGAAACCAGCATGACCAAGGAAACTTCTTATACCTTTGATATCTGTGGGGTATGGCATTTTCACGATTGCATCAACCTTAGCTTTATCGACTTCAATACCTATTTCAGAAATTTTATGTCCTAAGACGATGCCTTCATTAACCATAAAGTGGCACTTCTCCCAATTAAAGACAAGATTGGTGTCTTTACATCTCTGTAAGACTCGATCAAGGTTGCTGAGGCAATCATCAAAAGAAGACCCGTAAACGGAGAAGTCATCCATAAAAACCTCAACAATCTTTTCACAAAAGTCAGACAATATAGCCATCATACATCTTTGGAAAGTGGCAGGTGCATTGCATATGCCAAAAGGCATACGTCTATAAGCAAAGGTACCGAAAGGGCAGGTGAAAGTGGTTTTCTCCTGATCAGATTGTGCAACTGGTATTTGGGAGAAACCAGAATAACCATCTAGAAAGCAGAAGTGTGTGTGTTTAGATAGCCTTTCTAGCATTTGGTCGACAAAAGGCAAAGGGTAATGATCTTTCCTAGTGGCTTTATTCAGTTTCCTAAAATCGATCACCATCCTATAGCCTGTAATAATCCTCTGTGGGATCAATTCAGCCTTATCTGTGGGACAACGGTAATGTCTCCCTTCTTAGGGACGCAATGCACCGGACTCACCAAATCGCTATGAGCAATAGGATTGATAATACCCGCTTCCAGGAGCTTTAGTAGTTCTTTTCTTACTACTTCTTTCATCTTAGGATTCGATCTCCTTTGATGATCAGCAACTGGATTGAAGTCAGGATCAGTTTTAATCTTGTGCTGGCATAGAGTGGGACTAATGCCCTTAAGATCATCAAGAGTATATCCGATAGTAGCACGGTAGTTCCTCAGAGTTTTTAGCAACTTCTTTTCTTCATGCTCTGAGAGGCTAGCACTAATTATAACAGGATATATCTCTTTTTCATCCAGATAAGCATACCTAAGAGTATCTGGCAATTGTTTAAGCTCGAACACAGGATCACCCTTTGGTGGGGGTGGATCCCCAAGCAGTTCAACAAGCAAGTTATTCTTAAGGATAGGATATTGTTCTAAGACAACTCTATCTATCTCATCCCTTTCATCCATATGCATATCATTTTCATGCTCAAGCAAGTATTCCTCTAAGGGATCTGTAGGAGGCACGGCAATAGAAGCTAAGGCAATAGTTTCATCCTTACTGGGCAACTCTTTTTCATGAGGTTGTCTACCAAACTTGGAGAAATTGAACTCATGTGACACACCTTCAAAGCCAACCGTGACAGCTTGCTTCTCACAATCAATATGAGCATTGATGGTATTGAGGAAGGGTCTGCCAAATATGATGGGATGAAAGCTATCTTGAGGAGTAGCAAGAATGAGGAAATCAGCAGGATACTTCGTTTTACCACACAAGACTTCAACATCCCTAAAAATTCCCACGGGGCAGATAGTATCTCTATTGGCAAGATGAATAGTGACATCAATAGGTTCTATCTCAACAGGTGCAATCTCATCTTTGATTTCATCATATAAGGATTGAAGTATTGCACTAACACTAGCACCCACGTCACATAAACCATGATAGCAATGATCTCCTATCTTAACAGAAACCACAGGCGTGCCAACAACAGGCCTATGTTTGTCTCTAGCGTGAGGTTTGGCAATTCTAGCAGTATCTTCACATAAGTGAATATTATGTCCCTCAACATCGTCGGACAGAAGATCTTTCATAATAGCAATGCTAGGTTCAATTCCAATTTGCTCAGGGGGTGTAGTTGTTCTAATGTAGCCTCTACGTATCACAGTTGAAGCGTTAGAATGATCCTTTATCCTAACAGGGAAAGGTGGTTTCTCAATGTAAGCACTAGGAACCACAGGATCATTATAGGCAATAACTCTCTCTTCAACTATAACTACGTTGACTTCCAATGGAGGATGATATTTAAACCACTTCTATTTGGGGAGATCAATATGATCAGCAAAGAATTCACACAGTGAATCTACTATCTCAGAGTCAAGTCCATACTTAGCGCTAAAGTCACAAAAAGTATTTGTCTCAACAAAGGATTTAACGCAATCAAACGTGAAATTCATACCTGACTCCTTATCTTCTTCAAGCTCCCAATCTTCAGAGTTGCGTTTAATTATCTCCAATAAATTCCATTTGAAGTCAATATCTCTCTTCATAAAAGAACCGGTACAAGAAGTGTCAAGCATGGTGATATCATCATGAAAAAGCCGAGCAGAGAAGTTCTGGATGATAATTTCTCCCGAGAGCTCATGATTGGGGCATGAATATAACATTGATTTAGGCCTCCCCCAAGCTTGAGCGATGCTTCCTCTGTCACGAGGACAAAAATTATAAATATAATTCCGATCACGATGTACTAAATGCATAGGATAAAACTTTTGATGAAATTCCAATTTCAACCGATTGTAGTCCCATGATCCAGTATCATCACATAGCCTATACAATGTCAATGCCTTATCCTTCAAAGATAAAGGAAAGACCTTCTTCTTGACCTCATCCTCGGGCAAACCTGCAAGCTTAAATAAACCACAAACTTCATCTACATAGATTAGATGCAAGTCTGGATGTGATGTTCCATCTCCTGTAAAAGGATTAGCCAGCAGTTTTTCAAGCATACCCGAAGGAAATTCAAAGCAAATATTTTCATTAGGTGCAGCAGGTTGAGGAGCAGCTCTTTGTGCTTCCGTTCGAGGTGAAGATACCCCGAACAAGCCCCTCAAAGGATTAGTTTCCATAGTGACAAGTGACAATAAATTTCAGCACACCATATGAATGTTTCCTTACCAAGTTCCACTTACCAAAGGCGCTTCACTCCCCGGAAACGGCGCCAGAAAACAGTCTTGATGACCCACAAGTATAGGGGATCAATCGTAGTCCTTTCGATAAGTAAGAGTGTCGAACCCAACGAGGAGCAGAAGGATCTGACAAGTGGTTTTCAGCAAGGTAAAATCTGCAGGCACTGAAATTGTTGGTAACAAGTGATTGTATGGTGAGATGATTCGTAGCAAGCAACAACTAACAAAAGTAGCAACAGTGCAGCAAGGTGGCCCAATCCCTTTTGTAGCAAGGGACAAGCCTGGACAAAGTCTTATAGGCGGAAAACGCTCCCGAGGACACACGGGAATTTCTGTCATGCTAGTTTTCATCATGTTCATATGATTCGCGTTCGTTACTTTGATAGTTTGATATGTGGGTGGACCGGCGCTTGGGTACTGCCCTTACTTGGACAAGCATCCCACTTATGATTAACCCCTCTCGCAAGTATCCGCAACTACGAAATAAGAACTAAGACAAAGTCTAACCATAGCATTAAACTAGTGGATCCAAATCAGCCCCTTACGAAGCAACGCATAAACTAGGGTTTAAGCTTATGTCACTCTAGCAACCCATCATCTACTTAGTAATTCCCAATGCCTTCCTCTAGGCCCAAATAATGGTGAAGTGTTATGTAGTCGACGTTCACATAACACCACTAGAGTAAAAACAACATGCAACACATCAAAATACCAAACGAATACCAAATTCACATGACTACTATTAGCATGACTTATCCCATGTCCTCAGGAACCAAAGTAACTACTCAAAAAGCATAATTATATTCATGACCAGAGAGGTAATGAGTAGCATCAAGGATCTGAACATAAACTCTTCCACCAAATAATCCAACTAGCATCAACTGCAAAGAGTAATCAACACTACTAGCAACCTTACAAGTACCAATCGGAGTCGCGAGACGGAGATTGGTTACAAGAGATGAACTAGGGTTTGGAGATGACATGGTGCTGATAAAGATGTTGATGGTGACGAGTCCCCACCGATGAGAGGAGTGTTGGTGATGACGATGGCGACGATTTCCCCCTCCGGGAAGGAAGTTTCCCCGACAGGATCGTTCTGCCGGAGCTCTAGATTGGTTCTGCTCAAGTTGCGCCTCGTGGCGGCGGAGAATCCACAAAAAGCTCCTCCTTTATTTTTTTCTGGATGAAACCCTTCATATAGCAGAAGAGGGGGGCCAGTGGGCCAGCAGGCTGCCCACAAACCGTCATGGCGCAGCTAGGGGGGTGGTCGCGCCATGCAGGCTTGTGGCCACCTACTGGCGCCCCTGTGGCGCTTCTTCGGCCCAGTATTTTTTAAAAATCCTGAAAAAAATCCTCGCTGATTTTTACGGCGTTTGGAGTTGTGCAGAATAGGTATCTCAACTTTGCTCCTTTTTCAGGCCAGAATTCCAGCTGCCGACATTCTCCCTCTTCATGTAAACTTTGCAAAATAAGAGAGAAAAGGCATAAGAATTGTACCGTGAAGTGAAATAATATCCCAAGAAGCGATAAATATCAACATGAAAACATGATGCAAAATCGACGTATCACCCCGCTGCCATGGGAGGGATGGACAATAGATGTCATGGAAGTTCTTTTCCATAAGCACGTATGACTAAATACGGAATACATGCCTACATTACATTGACGAACTCGAGCTAGTTGCATATCACCCTATGTTATAACTATTACATCATGAATGTCATCCGACATAATTATCCATCACCGATCCAATGCCTACGAGCTTTTCCTATACTGGTCCTTGCTAAGTTACTTTATCGCTACTGCTGTCGCACTTGCTATACAAATCACTACTGCTACTGTTACTGCCGCTACCATTACTATCATACTACTTTGCTACTAAAACTTTGCTGCAGATACTAAGTCTTTCAGGTGTGGTTGAATTGACAACTCAACTGCTAATACTCGAGAATATTCTTTGGCTCCCCTTGTGTTGAATCAATAAATTTGGGTTGAATACTCTACCCTCGAAAACTGTTGCGATCCCCTATACTTGTGGGTTATCAGCCACCGTGCCCTGAAAGTCTGGAGGCTATGAATGTCTAGAAAACACGTTATGGTGACTACTCAATAGTTCAGTGTACCATGCTTTATGACTTAGAAACTAGGCTCCAAAAGAGTTTTGAGCACCATAGGGCATATGAGATGATGGCGGAGCTGAAATTGGTATTTCACGCTCACACCAGTATCGAGAGGTATGAGACCTCTGAAAAGTGCTTTGTCAGTAAGATGGAGGAGCAACTCAGTCAACATGTACTCAGAATGTCTGGGTACTACAATCAATTGAATAAGTTGGGACTGAATCTTCCGAATGAAGTAGTGATTGATAGAGTTCTCGAGTCATTGCCACCAAGATACAAGATCTTCGTCATGAACTATAACATGCAAAATATGGAGAATATGGTCCCTATTCATGATGCTTAAGGCCGCGAAAGTAGAAATCAAGAAAGAGAATCAAGTGCTGATGTTCAAAAAAACCACGTGTTTCAAGAAAGGCAAGGGAAAGGAGGGAAACTTCAAGAAGAACGGCAAGCCAGTTGCCTTTCTAGTGAAGAAACCCAAGGCTAGACCCAAACCTGAGACTGAGTGCTTCTATCACAAGGAGAATGGTCATTGGAAGCGGAATTGCACCAAGTACTTGGTAGATAAGAAGGCTCGCAACGTCAACAAAGGTATATTTTATATGCATGTTATTGATGTGCACCCTAATAGTGCTCATAGTATCACCTGGGTATTTTATACTGGTTTAGCTGCTAATATTTGTAACTCAAAACAGGAGATGCAGAATAAACGGAGACTAGCTAAGGATGATACGATGCGCATTGGAAATGGCTCCAAGGTTGATGTGATTGTCATTGAAATGCTTCCTATACGGCTAACTTCGGGGTTAGTTTTAAACCTAAACAATTGTTATTTGGTGTCTACGTTAAGCATTGACATTATATTCGGATCTTGTTTATTGCGACATGGTTATTCATTTAGGTGAGAGAATATTGGTTACTCTATTTATATGAATAATATATTTTATGGTCATGCATCCAATGTGAATGGTTTATTCTTGTTGAATCACAATCTTAGTGATACACATATTCATAATATTGATGCCAAAAGATGCAAAGTTAATGATGATAGTACCACATACTTGTGGCACTACCGCTTAGGTCATATTGTTGTAAAGCGCATGAGGAATATCCATGCTGATGGACTTCGGAATCACTTGATTATGAATCATTTGAAACATGTGAACCATGCCTCATGGACAAGATGACGAAAACCCCGTTTTCCGGTACAATGGAGTGGGTAAGTGACTTGTTGGAACTAATATGTGTTGATGTATGTGGTCTAATGAGTGTTGAAGCGCGCGGTGGATATCGTCAATTTCTTACCTTCACAGGTCATTTGAGTAGATATGGGTATATTTACTTAATGAAACAGAAGTCTGAAACATTTGTGAAGTTCAAGCAATTTTAGAGTGAAGTTGAAAATCATCGTAACAAGAAGATAAAATTTCTATGATCCGGTCATGGCGGTGAGTATGTGATTTATGAGTTTTTCACGCATTTAAGATAATGTGGAATTGTTTCACAACTCATGTCACGTGGAACACCACGACGTAATGGTGTGTCCGAATGTTGTAATTGTACTCTATTGGATTTGGTGCATTCTATGATGTGTCTCTGTGGATTTGCCACTATTGTCTTGGGGTTATGCATTAGAAAAAACAACATTCACTTTAAACAGGGCACCATCTAAATCCGTCGGTGTCACACCGTATGAATTATGGTTTGGCAAGAAACCTAAGTTGTCGTTTCTTAAAGTTTGGGGCTCGACGCTTATGTTAAAAGGCTTCAGGCTGATAAGGTCAGACCCAAAGCGGACAAGTGCACCTTCATAGGATACCCTAAAGAAACAATTGGGTATACCTTCTATCACAAATCCGAAGGCAAAATCTTTGTTGCCAAGAATGGATCTTTTCTAGAGGAGTTTCTCACCAAAGAAGTTAGTGGGAGGAAGGTCAAACTTGATGGGTTTAACGAACCTTCACTTGAATTGGAGAGTAGCGTAGTGTAGAAAGATGTTCATGTGTTGCCTAGAAAAATTGGAGAGGAATCTAATGACGATGATCATTAAACTTTGGATCAAGTCACTAACGAACTTCGTAGGTCGACAAGGACACGTAACACCCCTCAGTAGTACGGTAATCATTTCTTGGGAGTCATGTTATTAGATAATGATGAGCTTATGAGCTATGAGGAAGCGATAATGGGCCCGGATTCCGACAAATGGCTAGAGGCTATGAAATCCGAGATAGGATCCATGTATGAAAACTAAGTAAGAAGTTTGTAGGACTTACCCCATGACCGTATGGACATTCTAAACAAAAGGATCTTTAAGAAGAAGATGGGCGCTGATGGTAATGTCACCATCTATAAATCTCTACTTATTACAAAAGGTTTTGCGCAAGTTCAAGGGGTTGACTACGACGAGACTTTCTCACCCATAGTGATGCTAATGTCTGTCAGGATTATGTTAGCAATTGCTACAGTTTTTTGATTATGAAATCTAGCACATGGACGTCAAAACAACGTTCCTCAATGGTTACCTTAAGGAAAAGTTGTATCTGATGCAAACCGAAGGTTTTGTCAATCCTACAGATGCTAAAAAGTGTGAAATCTCCAACGATCCATCTATGGACCGTGCAAGCATCTTGGAGTTGGAATGTACGCTTTTATGAGGTGATCAACTTTTGGTTTTATACAAACTTATGGAATAGCTTGTATTTACAAGAAAGTGAGTGGGAGCTCTATAGCACTTCTAATACTATATGTGGATGATGCATTGTTGATTGGAAATAATATAGAACTTCTCGAAAGCGTGAAGGAATATTTGAACAAGAGTTTTTCGATGAAAGACCTTGGATAGGCAGCTTACATATTAGGCATCAAGATCTATAGAGATAGATCAAGATGCTTCATAAGACTTCCATAGAGTGCATACATTTACAATGTTTTGATGACGTTCAAAATGGACCAGTCTAAGAAGGGATTCTTACCTGTGTTGCAAGGTGTAAAGTTGAGTAAGACTCAATGCCCGTCAACGGCAGAAGATAGAGAAAAATGAGGGTTACCCCCTATGCATCAACCATGTGATCTATCATGTATGACATGATGTGCACCAGACTTGTTGTGTGTACCTTGCCATAAGTATGGTTGGAAGGTTTCAAAGTGATCCAGGAGTGGAATACAAGATAGCGGTCGAAAATATCCTTAAGTGCGTGAAGAGTACTAAGGAAATGTTTCTCGTTTATGAAGCTGATAAAGAGCTCATCGTAAAGGGTTATGTCGGCGCTACCTTTAACACTGATCCGGATGACTCTAAGTCTCAAATCATATATATATATATATATATATATATATATATATATATATATATATATATATTCTGAATGGTGGAGCGGTCAGTTGGAGTAGCTCCAAGCAAAGAGTGGTAGCATCATCTACATGTGAGGTGGAATATATAGCTTCTTCGGAAGCGATGCGAGAAGGAATCTCATGAAGCAGCTCATGTTTGATCTATGTGTAATACCTAGATTATCGGATCCGATGACTATCCTTTGTGACAACACTAGGGACATTGCCATTGCCAAAATCGCAGGTTTCATAGAAAGACCAATCATATCAAACAACGCTGCAATTACATCCATGATTACCTCAAGGAAGGAGACATAGAGATTTGCAAAGTACATATATATGGATCTGAATGTTGCACACCATTGACTAAACCTCTCTCACAGACAAAACATGATCATCACCAGAATTCTATGGGTGTTTGATTCATTATAATGCAAACTGGATTATTTACTCTAGTGCAAGTGGGAGACTATTGAAAATATGCCCTACACGCAATAATAAATGGGTTTACTATTTCGATGTCCTCAGTTTCTTAGTTGTTCTCAGTTTTACCCAACAAGTCTAAATTTCCTCACTTTTGTCCTCCCCCACTCGCCCCACTCTCACAAAAGTCCAAACGGAGCCATGCCGGTGGGTCAACATAGTTGACATTATCTCCTTAGTTACTGACAAGTGGGACATGCATGATATGTGGGCGCGCATGATATGTGGGCGTGGCCATCAGAGCCGATGACAACTGGGATGTGGGCTAGTCAATTTACTCATTCGTAGAGCCCTCGATGTGGGATGACCATATATTGGTATTTGTACATGGGTGTTTTGATTTCCCCTGCACCATACCACGGTTGTGGGTGTGCACGTGTCGATGGAAAACGTCCAAAAACGTCCCATCGTATAACAGGAGGGGAACCACCACCAGATCTATCCCCCCACTATTTCCCCCCCCAAATCACCTCCCTCGCCACACAAAAACCCTCACCCCCACAGGACTTCCCACCACACCAAGTCGCTCACTCCCACCGCACTTCTCTCTATTCGGCCACTTGTTTCTGGCTCCGATGGAGGACGCTCATGGCCCTGCAGCCGCTTCGGCTCGAGATGTGCTAGAGAAGAAGGTCGAGGGGGCCGTGCCAGATGTCTGCGTCCACAACAATAAGTTAGATGATGCAACCAGATTTGTTGGAGTTGTAGCTGCTGCGGCGAATCTAGTGCAAAAGCAGGTGGCGGGCTCTGACTCGGCCGTGCTGGAGCTAGAGGTGAAAGCATCGAGAGGCGTAGTGCATGCATGTGCGTAGGCCGTCGTCGAGCGGCGCACTGCATGCACGTGCGCAGGCCGGCGCTGAGAAGCTGGTCGAGGAGGTACTTCTTCTCATTTTTCTTTTGTAGTTGATGTTAAGATTAAGAATATAGGGTTAGTTAGTTAGATTATGATTCCTACGTTAGTATAGTTGGTTAGAGGGTTTTTTGTATTAGATTTATGCTTGGTACGCCAATTGATATCCCCTCAATAACTATATAATCAAGCAGTTAGACATATTTGGAATTGGCTTGTTACAATTGATTTCTTAATTCACATGGCTAGATTTGTCACTTCCATCTTCATTTGCACTCATTTTGGGCATATATTTCTGTATCATGCTTTAGTTGATCATAAATTCGAACATTGATATTGTTTTGGCTATTATTGAAAAAGAATGCATTAATTTATAGGTTACCTAATTTATATGTACCTATTAATTTATTTCAACTTCACTTTTTAGCATATTTTGGAGCTTTGCTTCACTATCCAAAATCAAAAATGTTTTGGTAGATTTAAATTTTTTATTTTTTGTAAGTTTTCTCCAATTTTAAAGTTCCACCATATATAATTTTATTAGCTTTGTTGTGAAATCTGTGCACATTGTAGGTGTCAAAACCGGTAGATGTCGAGTAGGGGGTCGAACTATGGATATTGGATTGATGGATAACAAGATACAAGGGAGACAATGTTTACCCAGGTTCGGGTCCTCTTTATGGAGGTAAAACCCTACGCACTGCTCTTGTTATATTGATGGGGTGGTATAGAGTACAGAGTTGATCTACCTCGAGATCAGATGTCGTGGTCTAAACCCTAATTTTAATGAGCTTGATATATCCATACGGACTAAACCCCCCTCGTTTATATAGATACGAGGGGTACTAGGATTACACAACATCGGTTACACAACAAGGAGGAAATATGCCAATCACTACGTAACCACGGAGTATACGCCAAGTCGTCGGAAGAGTCCATCTTGAATACATCATTGATAGGTCCATTTTGCATCATGCTTTTATATCTATATTTATTGCATTATAGGCTATTAATACACATTATGGTACAATACGTATGCCTTTTCTCTCTTATTTTACAAGGTTTACACGAAGAGGGAGAATGCCGACAGCTGGATTTCTGGACCGAAAAAGGAGAAAATCTGAGAGACCTATTGTGCTCAATTCAAAAAGTCCTGAAAACTTATGGAGAATTATTTTGGAATATATAAAAAATATTGGGCAAAAGAAATACATCACGGGACCCACTAGGTGGCCACAAGCCACGGGGCGCGGCTTACCCCCCTAGGCACGCCCTGTAGGCTTGTGGGCCCCCTGGCACGCCTCTAGTGCCCATCTTCTGCTATATGAAGGGTTTTGACGTGGAAAAAATAATATCCGAACTATCGGGTCGAAGCGCCGCCGTCTCGAGGCGGAACTTTGGCAGAACCAATCTATAGCTCTGGCAGAGCTATTCTGTCGGGGAAACTAACCTCCCGGAGGGGGAAATTGAAGTCGTCGTCATCACCAACGATCCTCTCATCGAGAGGGGGTCAATATCTATCAATATATTCATCAGCACCATCTCCTCTCCAAACCCTAGTTCACCTCTTGTATCCGATCTTTGTCTCAAAACCTCATATTGGTACATGTGGGTTGCTAGTATTGTTGATTACTCCTTGTAGTTGATGCTAGTTAGTTTAGTTGGTGGAAGATCATATGTTCAGACCCTTAATGATTATTAATACTCCTCCGATTATGAACATGTATATGCTTTGTGAGTAATTACGTTTGTTCCTGAGGACATGGGATAAGTCTTGCTATAAGTAATCATGTGAATTTCGTATTCGTTCGATATTTTGATGAGATGTATGCTGTCTCTCCTCTAGTGGTGTCATGTGAACGTCGACTGCATGACACTTCACCATTATTTGGGCCTAGCAGAAGGCATTGGGAAGTAATAAGTAGATGATGGGTTGCTACAGTGACAGAAGCTTAATCCCTAGTTTGTGTGTTGCTTCGTAAAGGGCTGATTAGGATCCATATGTTTCATGTTATGGTTATATTTATCTTAATTCTTCTTTTGTAGTTGTCACACCCTGTTTTCACTACCACTTTTCTGTAATTCCAAAAATCTGAGTTTATTAAAACTTTTTCAAAACTAATGTTGTGAGTGCCATGAATGCCATTGTATGCTTGTATGCTTGATCATGTGATATCACAAACCACATTTCTCATGACTTAATTATTTTCAAAACACTTTTATTATTTCTGGTTAAAGTAAAACCATGCTTTGGGAATTGCACTACAAGTCCTTGGAGGCAAGAAGTGTTCTTACCCAAAGATGGTAATTTGATTCTAGCACCATTTTAGTGCACCAAAACCACAAAATAATTATTTTATGAATTGTTTTCTTAATTTATTTGCATGTCCATTTCTGAGGCCAGAAATGTTATTCCTATATGGGAAAATACTTTTTCGCCTTAGAAAAATCTGAGAAAATTTGGAGATGATGAGAAGGACATATATTTTCCATGCATAAGATTTTCAACCCTATTTATATTATTATTATTTGAGTAAAACCCTGAAATCCCTTTCTGTGTGTTTTGACACTTTGAAATATTTCCAAAGGAAATATTCTCAATAAATTCCTAGAAAATTCCAGTGGTATCCCTAAGCCATATTTGGTGCCCATATAAAATTTCATCTTGATCCAAGGTGATTAAGGACACCAAATAGTTGCAAAACCCCTTTTGTCCAGATTGAAGTTAGAGCAACTCTACATAGCAAAGTTTGTCCAATGGAGTTGAAACTTTGCAGGAGTGCCTAATACCTCAAATGAGGTCTCCATACCAAAAATGGGATTTCTGGGACTTAATTTTACCACACTCTCTTTGGAAGGAACAGATCTGGTCATTTGGTGAAGTTTTCAAGTTTACAAAGCTAAACTTGCCCAATGGAGCTCAAACTTGGTGAAACCCCTTGTTTTAGCACCAAACCCAATAATGTAAAGTTGCAGAGCCAGTGGTGGGGTGCAACCACCCCAAACCACTGTCGAGCACCTTCTAACACATGGGTAAAACCCCTCCTAACCTCAGCTAAACCCCAACCCTTTCTCCTAAACCCTCAGATTGGTGGCCACCATCAACGCCAAGCCCCAGTCAACTGGCCCCTCTCTGGTTCAAAGTAGAAATGCCAAAAACCCCAATCTAAGCTTTAGCGCAAGGATGACAGCACATGTTTACCTTGTCCCCCTTGACCAGCTGAAGCTCCAACGGGTCTACAACGTCTAGGCATCTCTCAGCCAATGCCCAAGACATGCTAGACACGTCCAAGGCACCCTAGAGCGCGCCAGCATGTCGTGGCATGCCAAAGCTGCACTTTGGGCGTGCTACAGAGAACCACCGAGGTGGGGGTGACGCTCTCGGCCAGTTCTAGCCTCCCCCGAAGTGTCTAACCTCCTCCGAGAAAACCCCTCTGCATCAGACAACCATCAGGGCCCCTCCTCTCCCGCGCTAAGAGCTGGTGCGACGCGTGCCAGCGCGCACCAGAACCGGTAAGAGAAGCGCGGCCACAGATGCTCATCTCTCCTCTCTCTCTCTCCCTTCCTCACAGTGAGTCCTGGCAATCCAAAACCACGTCCTGAGATTGTGGTTTCGACCCCAGCCCCTCTCTGCCCCTCCATGCGCGCCACGGGGAATCACCGGTGCTCCTGAGTCGGCTCACCGTCGCGGACCTATATATAGCCTTCCCCCTCGCTCCAGCGCCCCTCAGTCTGCATCGCAGCAACCTCTATCACCTCCCTAGCCACCCCAGCAGGCCAGCAGAGCCCCGGTGCTCGAGATCGACCGAGGCCCCTCCGCCTCGAAGCTCCGGTCGATCTCCAGCTACACGTCGGCTTCTGCGTCCCTCTGCCCCCCCCCCCCCAAACCACTCCCCGTGTCACCAAGAATCTTTCCCCCCCTCTTTCGCAAGCGAATCCGCGCCCCTAGCTACCACCTTCGCCTGAAACCCCTCCGCCGCGGCTACCTCGTCGCCGGTGAACCTGAGCCCCTCCGACGTTGTCTCGACCACCATCAGGTAGGCGACAACGAGCCGGACCCATTCCCGTCGTCGTTAGGGTCCGAGGACATCGGTGGCCACGCCGGCATGCTCCTCCTCCTCCTCTCTGGCCACAGGTAGGAGACGACCCAGACACGTGTGCCCCACCTGTCGGTGGCCGATCTATCTCTCCCTCGCTGCCCGCAGCCACTAACCGCAAGGGCCCGCGCGTCAGGTTCAAACCTGACGGCGCGCGCGCTTGGGCAGGCTAGCTGGCTTGCCTTTGGGCCGGCCCAGTCCCAGGCCAAGCCAGGCCAGGGGCTGTAGCCCTTTTCTGTTATATTAAAAACTTGATTTTAAATGATTTTTATAAAAAGATTTAACCAGTTTAAAAATATAATTTTTCCACTATTATTCTTCTAAAAATATGTAGTATTTAACAGAACCATTGGTTGAATTTTTGCAGCAACTATTCTGTTTTATAATAATAAAAAGGATTAAATTGGAATAGTTTGCTTCTCCTAAGTTGATTTTAAAAATATTCCTTCACTAAAAACAGAAGCAAATATTTCAAAAATAACAACCTGGATTTATCAGAAATAACCAACATTTTTTAAAATGACTTTGTGATCTGTTTTTGAGTGAGCTACTTATTATTTTATCTTTATACGACGATAGAAAACCCGTGTGACGAAGGAGTCAGAGCGGAAGACCTCGAAGACCCCGGATACCTAGCTGACCAAGGCAAGCAGCCCTTTGACCATGACTAAGCATATGTTATGATGCATGCTAGTATAGCAAATATTTCTGTTGCATATGATCATAAGTGTCGGTAAATCATTGAACTGATGTTACCGATGGCTCTTCCGGAGCACATGCATTGAGCTTGATCCTACCACCTATGAGGGTCATGCTAATATCATGTTGACAAGTAAAGTTAGAATAGTATCAATGTGAGCATGATGATGACATAAATCAAAGGTTTATGAAAACCCCGTCGGTTGCCACTAATGCTCGAGGGTGATGATGAGTTAAGTGGCCACTTTTGGTGAAGTGGTGCACCGGGTATTTGAGTGTGTATGCTTTCGGAAATGGGAATAGATTTATGATGTGTCGACCGTCCCAACCTTACATGTACGACCACGTTACCCCTTATGGGATAGGGCTGTGTTGATTACTCTGGTCGGTGCTAGCAAAGAGCCACATTACAAGTGGCGGGTGTGATGTGTGGTCACTCTCGTGATGGGGTCGTGCCAGGTAGGGCGACTATGTCGTTTTTACGTGTTCCAGGCGCACCGTTGGTCCCCGCATGGTTGGTACTGTCCACAATCGATGCTCATAAGACGTACAACATGTGGGCTGGGTACCAATCGAGTGGATCTCTTTGGCTAGTATCATGAGGGGAAAGGCACTGATCGGGTACTTACCTCAGTTATGTTATATACCGCGAGTCCTGGATAGCACGGAAGTTTCCCGGATCTCATGGTTCTAGCATACTACCTCTGCAGAGTGTAAAACTATTTGAATAGCCGTGTCCACGGTCAAGGACAGTTGGGTAATCCTTCTTAAACTACGTCGAGTCGTTTCCGCATAAACCAAGTGTGCGTCAGTTGTCATAAAAGGCGTTATTATGAAAGTAATGATATGACCAAGTTTGGTGACTTGGCCTATAGGTGAACCCGAAGAGTTCAGCCCTCGATAGATATATTTATATCTGTAACCTGTTCTTCAAATTCAACATTTAGCTTATGATGCATACACATGACCATGTTTATTACAACAAGTTGTTGTCTACCAAAGATGCATATTATTGTTATCCTTCACTTGCATTGCTCATATCATGGGCTGTTTGCGAGTACATTCAAAAGTACCCATTGGCTTGCCACTGGTTATATTATTGACCAGACATGGAAGGACCGGAGTTTGGAGATGAGTACGTCTTTGGAGACGCCCCTGTGAACTAGGACGCTTCCCAGTCAGAATGCCTATTGGTGTAGCCTCATGGCATGGGCACCCGCTTAGCCCTAAGATTTCTGCTACTAGTTGTATCAGTGTGATTTGGCCTTATAGGCCCTACCTTGTGAACTTGACCATTCGGTTGCGTGATGTAATATTTCGGTATTTGGACGTAAGACTCTTAATATTCAGTATCTGTGTGTTCGGTGAGCATTCATCTCTGGGATCACTGAGCACGTTCATTCGGCGATCTCGACTCGTAAGTCGGGGTCCCCACGGAGCTGCTATCAGATCTAGGTTGACTATAGGAAGCCTTAGGTAGCATGGACGATAGCCAAGACGATTAGTTCACCTAGACCTTAACCTAAGATTCTGCAACCACTAAGAAACTTTCTAACCTTCTCCTCTACATCTTGTAGATGGCCTCCGTACCTGAGATGCTTCTAGAGACGGGCTTTCCCCTACTTTTGGGTGAAAGCCTCGAGAAGTGCCAAGTACGTCGCACGCCCATCTTCCTCTACCACGAGTATTGGGTCAATGCTGACACCAAGGAATATCACGTGGATGTGATAGTGAAGGCTAATGACTCCTCGGCTAGTTGGTTCTTCGAAGGACCACAAATGGAGGATCTGATGTTGGCAGTGGAGACAGACGCACGAGAGGCACTCGTGCGTCTCCGCGATATCCTTCCCGAGATGGCTAATGAGCCAGCTACTCGTCACCTACCTTTTATTAAGGATGGGATAGATGGGAGTTGGACACTCAACCCATCTTCAAAGGACTGGACGCCACTAAGGTTTCAGACCTACTTCAGCCTCTCCTCCAACGCTTTGACGCACCTTTTGATCAAGGAGTCAACAAAGATTCGCCAAGAACTGCATCAAGTCAAGGATCTGCTCCGCATGGAGAAGATGAAGACCCGCAAGTTGAAGAAGGAAGGAGCACCCGAAGGACGATCAGGCGTTGCTTTCCGAGGAAGAGTACCACCGCTGCAGGCCACTCCTATTCAGAGTCGCCGCCTGATCGCGGAAGAGTACACTGAGCTCTTTGCTGCTTCGCCAACCAAGAGATGTCGTGATGGACCGCTTCCTTCTCCTACTCATCTAAAGGAGGAAAGTTCAGATGAAGATAAAGACGAAGACCCTACAGAACCCACCTATGAGACCGAGCAGTCCGCCGCTTAGGACCACGACGTAGGCAATTATGAGTTTCCCCAAGCGTAGGAAATTCATGTATCGGTTCATGCGAACCATGAGTGTTGTGTAAGCATGTTTGGATGCAGGTCGCAATCTGCCTTAGACAACTTGTAAGCGACTACATCGTTTGATTTAATATAATGCATTAGTCCTTTCCAAAATTCTTTGGCTTAAAAATCTCACACTAGCACAGCACCAGACCCCTTTACTAAAGCATCATCCCTTATGATTCCGGCCAGTTCGGCAAATTGACCTATCTACTCCCCGGACAGGATGGTGATTGCAACTTGCACCAGCACCTTCGGCAACCCCAGCTCTACCTCTTCAGGTCAGCAGCAGGGAACCGGAGGGGAAGCTCAAGTTGGAGATCACCACGAGCAGCAGCAAGACGATGTTCCACCGCCACCGCCTCCTCCTGAAAGCTTGACTATGGCTCACTTCCTTCAAGCTCTCTGCGAGGAACGTCAAGCCAATAATGCCGCTATTCAGCAGCTGGCTCAAGTCTTGGTGAACAACCCACCGCAGAACGGGAATGGCAATGGTCGCTCTACTCTCTCTGAGTTCATGCAAACTACGCCACCCCTATTCACGGAGACGACTGAACCATTGGATGCCGATGACTGGATCCATACTATCGAAGACCTCCTCGCACTGGTCAAATGAACTGATGATCGTGAGAAAGTCCTCTATGCATCTCACTGTCTCGGAGGCACGGCCAGAGCTTGGTGGGATGGATTTTAGATCATGCGAGCCGGGCAGGTCATCACTTGGGCTATGTTCAAAGAGGGATTCCGCGCTGCTCACATTCCTTCCGGAATGATGACCATTAAGAAGCGTGAATTCCGAGCCTTAAGGCAAGGCACTGGATCCGTCAAGGGGTATTTGCAAAAGTTCAACCTCCTGTCAATATATGCACCAGAGGATGTCAGCACTGAGGCCACCAAAGTGGAACGCTTTATGGAAGGATTGCAGCAGTCACTCCAGTATCAACTGGTTGTTTGTGAATGTTGGACCTTCAGCGATCTGGTTAATAAGGCCCTTATGTTGGAGGATAAGCGTCGTGCAATGGACGACATCCGTAAGCGCAAGTTGATGGGTAGACCTAGTAATCTGAAGCCACGCCCATGGCAGTCAGCTCCAGCAAGACCCAATTATCAATAGCAGCAGTATAAGACTCCGAAATTTCGCCAAAACTACCAGCCTCAGCAGCAAGTCAACACCAAGCCAACATTCAACCTGCCGAACAACAGTGGGGTCAAGACCAACCTTCCAGCACAAGTTACCTGTTTCGGATGTGGACAGACAGGGCACTATTCCAAGCAGTGTCCCAACAAGAAGCCCGACGCACCGCGCCCCAATGCGCCAAACCAAGGCCAAGGAGCACCAGGTAGGAACCAAGCTCCCCGCAACCAGCAGTATCACGGCAGGGGGCAGATCAATCATATCTCCACAGAAGAGGCACAGGAAGACCCGGATTGCATTCTGGATACGTTCCTCGTCAACTCCACCCCAACAACAATATTGTTTGATTGTGGTGCTTCACATTCTTTTGTTACACAAATATTTGAGAAAAAT
Source organism: Hordeum vulgare subsp. vulgare (assembly GCF_904849725.1). Classification (NCBI taxonomy): domain Eukaryota; kingdom Viridiplantae; phylum Streptophyta; class Magnoliopsida; order Poales; family Poaceae; genus Hordeum; species Hordeum vulgare. The sequence continues at coordinate 395,821,783 of NC_058522.1, read as the reverse complement.
GTGGTTTGAAGCCTACTCTGCTTAACGGGCAAATGGCAATACAAACCCCGGGAGCAGTGTTAAGGACCAGCCTAGGGTGTAGGAAAGTCGAGATTGTTATCAATGGGATAAGCTTCTCAGCATACCTCATTGTCATTAAGTCGCAAGGCCTAGAAGTAATTCTCGACATGGATTGGTTGGCCAAACACCAGAGCATCTTGGACTGTGCCAACATGGCTATTACCATGACAAGCGACCAAGGGGTCAAAGTCAAGTATGTCTTTGAGCCAGAAACCACTCGAGTACCGTAGGTTAACAGCCTGTCAGGAGAAGAGCTGGACCGAGTGCCGATAGTCTGTGAGTACCCGCACGTATTTCCTGATGAGCTACCGGGGATGCCTCCCGACTGAGACATCGAGTTCATCATTGAGCTCATCCCCGGGTCAAGGCCTATCTATAAGAAGCCTTACAGGATGGGATCCGAAGAGCTAGCAGAGCTGAAGAAGCAGCTGGATGAGCAACTCAGGAAAGGGTTCATTCGTCCGAGTGTGTCACCTTGGGGATCACCTGTTTTGTTCGTGTCTAAGAAGGATGGAACTATCAGACTCTGCGTCGATTACCGTTCTCTCAATGAAGTCACAATCAAGAACAAGTATCCACACCCCAAGACTGAAGACTTGTTTGACCAGTTAAATGAAGCTTAGGTATTCTCCAAGATCAATCTCTGATCTGGGTATTACCAACTGAAGATCCGACCTAAAGACATACCCAAGACTGCATTCGTGACCCAGTGTGGTCTATACGAGTGTACTGTCATGTCTTTCGGGTTGACTAATGCCCCGGCTTACTTCATGTACCTCATGAACAAGGTCTTCATGGAATACATGGATAAGTTTGTCGTCGTATTTATTGATGACATATTAATCTTTTACAAGTCCACAGAAGAGCATGAGTGACATTTGAGGTTAGTATTGGAAAAGCTTCGAGAGCGCCAACTTTATGCCAAATTCAGCAAATGCCAATTCTGGCTGAACGAAGTTGGATTCTTGGGTCATACCATGATAGCAAGTGGATTGGCAGTTGATCCCTCCAAGATTACTACGGTAACCAACTGGGAGTCGCCAATTGATGTGAAAGAAGTCAGGAGCTTCCTCGGGCTCGCGGGATACTACCACAAGTTCGTAGAAGGATTCTCCCTCATCGCTCGACCCATGACTCAGCTCTTGAAGAAAGGCAAGAAGTTCGAATGGACGCCGGAGTGTGCAGCAAGCTTCCAGGAGTTGAAGAACAGGTTAACTACCGCCCCGGTATTGGCTACTCCATATATCAGCAAGGAGTTTGTGATATATTGTGATGCCTCCAGAACCGGGCTCAATGGAGTCCTAATGCAAGATGGCAGAGTCATGGCGTATTTGTCACGGCAACTGCGACCGCATGAGGAGAATTATGCCACCCATGATCTTGAGTTGGCAGTAGTAGTGCATGCTCTAAAGACATGGCGACATTACCTTCTCGGGAAGCGATGTGAAATATACACAGACACAAAAGTCTGAAGTATATCTTCACTCAAAGGGAATTGAATATGAGGCAATGAAGATGGTTGGAATTAATCAAAGATTACGATCTCAACATTCAATATCACCCCGGTAAGGCTATTGTAGTGGCTGATGCCTTAAGCAGAAAGACCAGCACCTTGAACGTTATGCTCAAGGAAAGGCTACCCGCCTTATATGAGGAAATGGAGAACTTCGGGTTGAAGCTAGTGGAATCAGGATTCCTAGCTAACCTTGAAGTCAAACCAACGCTGGTTGATGATATCAAGGAGGCCCAGAAGGGGCACAAGAGCATTGAAGGCATCAAGAAGAAGATCCAAGAAGGCAAGGCCCCAGAATTCTCAGTGGATGAACAAGGAGTAGTGTGGTTTGGGAAACGTTTATGCGTACCCAAGAAGGCAGAACTCAAGGATTTGATCCTGAAGGAAGCACATGATACACCCTACTCTATTCACCCCGGTGGTACAAGATGTATCAAGATCTCCAAGAAAAAATTCTGGTGGCATGGCATGAAGAGGGAAATAGCGTCTTACGTTGCCAAATGTGATGTGTGCCAGCGGTTTAAGGCTGAGCATCAGCGACCTGCTGGACTGTTGCAACCTCTTCAGGTGCCAGAATGGAAGTGGGACAAAGTAGGCATGGACTTTGTTACCGGCTTACCAAGGTCTAACAGAGGCCATGACTCTATATGGGTCATCGTCGACCATCTGACCAAGGTGTCTCACTTCATTCCGGTCAGCACCACCTATGGGGGCGACAAGTTGGCTAGCCTCTATATTGAGCGTATTGTGAGCCTTCACGGAGTTCCCAAGGAGATTGTATCTGACCAAGGCACGCAGTTCACCTCAAGATTCTGGAAGAAGTTACAAGAAGCCCTCGGCACCAAACTCTCTTTCAGCACCGCTTTCCACCCGCAAATGGGCGGACAAACGAAGAGAGTAAACCAAATACTCAAAGATATGCTCCGCGCTTGTGTCTTGGCACATGGTGCCAAATGGGAAGACTGTATGTCGTTCGCTGAGTTCTCATACAACAACAGCTACCAGTCTAGTCTCCAGATGGCCCCATTTGAAGTGTTGTACGGATGAAAGTGCCGCACCCCGCTCAACTGGTCCAAAACTGGTGAAGGATTGATTTTCGTGCCGGAAGTTCTGCAAGAAGCACAAGATAAGGTGCATCTTGTTCGAGAAAACCTAAAAGCATCCAAGTCGTGACAAAACAGCTATGCAGATTCTTACTATAGAGAATTAGAGTTTAACCTTGAAGACCAGGTGTACCTCCGTGTCACACCTCTAAAGGAAACCAAGCGTTTCCACGTTAAAGGGAAACTTGCTCCAAGGTTCATTGGACCTTTTAAGATCACGGCAAGGCGTGGAGAAGTTGCTTACCAGTTGGAGCTACCTTCGGAAATTTAGGGTGTGCACAACGTCTTCCACGTGTCACAACTTCGAAAGTGTCTTCAAGCGCTAAACCGTTCCGATCTTTACAAGACATTGACCATCAGGCCATCGACCTTCAGCCAGACCTCACCTACCACGAGAAGCCAATCTGCATCCTGGATGAAGCAGAGCGTTGCACCAGAAGCCGCACCATCAAGTATTTCAAGGTTCAGTGGAGAAACCACACCGAAGCAGAAGCAACATCGAAACATGAAGGCTATCTCCGATTTGAGTTTTCGTACCTTTTTAGCACTTAGCTTAGGAATCTCGGGGACGAGATTCTTGTAAGGGGGATAGGTCTATCACACCCTGTTTTCACTACCACTTTTTCTGTAATTCCAAAAATCTGAGTTTATTAAAACTTTTTCAAAAATAATGTTGTGAGTGCCATGAATTCCATTGTATGCTTGTATGCTTGATCATGTGATATCACAAACCACATTTCTCATGACTTAATTATTTTCAAAACCCTTTTATTATTTCTGGTTAAAGTAGAACCCTGCTTTGGGAATTGCACTACAAGTCCTTGGAGGCAAGAAGTGTTCTTACCCAAAGTTAGTAATTATTTTATGAATTGTTTTCTTAATTTATTTGCGTGTCCATTTCTGAGGCTAGAAATGGTATTCCTATACGGAAAAATACTTTTCTGCCTTAGAAAAATCTAAGAAACATTAGAGATGATCAGAAGGACATATATTTTCCATACATAAGATTTTCAACCCTATTTATATTATTATTATTTGAGTAAAACCCTGAAAACCCTTTCTGTCTGTTTTGACCTTTTGAAATATTTCCAAAGGAAATATTCTCAATAAATTCCTAGAAAATTTTAGTGGTATCCCTATGCCATATGTGGTGCCCATATAAAATTTCATCTTGATCCAAGGTGGTTAAGGACACCAAATAGTTGCAAAACCCCTTTTGTCCAAATTGAAGTTAGAGCAACTCTACATAGAAAAGTTTGTCCAATGGAGTTGAAACTTTGCAGGAGTGCCTAATACCTCAAATGAGGGCTCCATGCCAAAAATGGGATTTGTGGGACTTAATTTTCCCACACTCTCTTTGGAAGGAACAGATCTGGTCATTTGGTGAAGTTTTCAAGTTTACAAAGCTAAACTTGTCCAATGGAGCTCAAACTTGGTCAAACCCCTTGTTTTAGCACCAAACCCAATCCTGTTAAGTTGCAGAGCCAGTGGTGGGGTGCAACCACCCCAAACCACTGTCGAGCACCTTCTGACACATGGGTAAAACCCCTCCTAACCTCAGCTAAACCCTAACCCTTTCTCCCGAACTCTCAGATTAGGTGGCCAGCATCAATGCCAAGCCCCAGTCAACTGGCCCCTCTCTGGTTCAAAGTAGAAATGCCAAAAAAACCAATCTAAGCTTCAGCTCAAGGCTGACAGCACCTGTTTTCCTTGTCCCCCTTGACCAGCCGAAGCTCCCACGGGTCTCCAATGGCTAGGCATCTCTCAGCCAATGCCCAGGACATGCTAGACACGTCCAAGGCACCCCAGAGCATGCAAGCATGTCGTGGCATGCCAAAGTTGCGCTTTGGGCGTGCTACAGAGAACCACCGGGGTGGGGACGACGCTCTCGGTCAGTTACAGCCTCCCCCGAAGTGTCTAACCTCCTCCCCGACAGCCCCTCTACATCAGGCGACCATCAGGGCCCCTCCTCTCCTGCGCTAAGAGCTGGTGCGATGCGTGCACGCGCGCACCAAAACCATCCAGAGAAGCGCGGCCAAGGATGCTCGTCTCTCTTCTCTCTCCCGTCCTTGCAGTGAGTCCTAGCAGTCCAAAACCACGTCCTGAGACCGTGGTTTCGACACCAGCCCCTCTCTGCACCCCCATGCGCGCGATGGTGAATCACCGGTGCTCCCGAGTTGGCTCAAAGTCGCGGACATATATATAGCCTTCCCCCTCGCTCCAGGACCCCTCAGTCCTCATCGCAGCAACCTCTATCACCTCCCTAGCCACCCCAGCAAGCCAGTAGAGCCCCGGTGCTCGAGATCGACCGAGGCTCCTCTGCCTCGGAGCTCCGGTCGATCTCCAGCTACACGTCGGCTCATGAGTCCCTCTGCCCCCCCCCAAACCACTCCCCGTGTCACCAAGAATCTTTCCCCCTCTTTTGCAAGCAAATCCGTGCCCCTAGCTACCACCTCCACCTTCACCCGAAACCCCTCCGTCGCGGCTACCTCGTCGTCGGTGAACCTGAGCCCCTCCGACGTTGACTCGACCACTATTAGGTAGGCGACAATGAGCCGGACCCATTCCCGTCGTCGTTAGGGCCCGAGGACGTTGGTAGCCACGCCGGCATGCTCCTCCTCCTCTCTAGCGACATGTAGGAGACGACCCCGACAGGTGTGCCCCACTTGTCGGTGGCCGATCTCTCTCTCCCTCGCTGCCCGCAACCACTGACAGCAGGGGCCCGCGCATCAGGTTCAAACCTGACGGCGAGCGCGCTTGGGCAGGCTAGCTGGCTGGCCTTTGGGCCGGCCCAGTCCCAGGCCAAGCCAGGCCAGGGGCTATAGCCCTTTTCTGTTATTTTTAAAACTTGATTTTAAATGATTTTTATAAAAAGATTTAACCAGTGTAAAATTATAATTTCTCCACTGTTATTCTTCTAAAAATATGTAGTATTTAACAGAACCATTGGTTGAATTTTTGCAGCAACTATTCTATTTTATAATAATAAAAAGGATTAAACTGGAATAGTTTTGCTTATGCTAAGTTGATTTTAAAAATATTCCTTCACTAAAAACAAAAGAAAATATTTTTAAAATAACAACCTGGATTCATCAGAAATAACCAACATTTTTAAAATGACTTTGTGATCTGTTTTGGAGTGAGCTACTTACTATTTCATCTTTATACGACGATAGAAAACCCGTATGACGAAGGAGGCGGAGCGGAAGACCTCGAAGACCCCGGATATCTAGCTGACCAAGGCAAGCAGCCCTTTGACCATGACTGAACATATGTTATGATGCATGCTAGTATAGCAAATATTTCTGTTGCATATGATCATAAGTGCTAGTAAATCATTGAAGTGATGTTACTGATGGCTCTTCCGGAGCACATGCATTGAGCCTGATCCTACCACCTATGAGGGTCATGCTAATATCATGTTGACAAGTAAAGTTAGAATAGTATCAGTGTGAGCATGATGATGACATAAATCAAAGGTTTATGAAAACCCCGTTGGGTGCCACTAATGCCCGAGGGTGATGATGAGTTAGGTAGCCACTTTTGGTGAAGTGGTGCACCGGGTATTTGAGTGTGTATGCTTTCGGAAATGGGAATAGATTTATGATGTGTCGACCGTCCCAACCTTACATGTAGGACCACGTTACCCCTTGTGGGACGGGGCTATGTTGATTACTCTGGTCTGTGCTAGCAAAGAGCCACATTACTAGTGGCGGGACTGATGTGTGGTCACTCTCGTGATGGGGTCGTGCCAGGTAGCGCGACTATGTCGTTTTTACGTGTTCCATGCACACCGTTGGTCCCCGCATGGTCGGTACTGTCCAGAGTTGGTGCTCGTAAGACGTACAACATGTGGGTTTGGTACCAATTGAGTGGACCACTTTGGCTAGTATCGTCAGGGGAAAGGCATTGATCGGGTACTTACCTCGAGTATGTTATATACTACGAGTCATGGATGACACAGAAGTTTCCCGGATCTCGTGGGTCCAGCGTACTACCTCTGCAAAGTGTAAAACTATTCGAATAGCCATGTCCATGGTCAAGGAGAGTTGGGTAATCCTGCTTAAACTATGTCCAGTCGTTTCTGCATAAACCAAGTGTGCCTGAGTTGTGATAAAAGGAGTTATTATAAAAGTAATGAATGACCAAGTTTGGTGACTTGGCCTATAGGGTGAACCCGGAGAGCTCAGCCCTCGACAGGTATATTTATATCTGTAACCTGTTCTTGATATTCAACATTTAGCTTATGATGCATACACATGACCATGTTTATTACAACAAGTTGTTGTCCACCAAAGATCCATATTATTGTTATCCTTCACTTGCATTGTCATATCATGGGTTGTTTACGAGTACATTCAAAAGTACTCATTGGTTTGCCACTGGTTATATTATTGAACAGACATGGAAGGACCGGAGTTTGGAGATGAGTACATCTTCGAAGACGCCCCTACGAACTAGGACGCTTCCTAGTCAGAATGCCTGCTGGTGTAGCCTGATTGCATGGGCACCCGCTTAGCCCTAAGATTTCGGCTACTAGTTGTATCAGTGTGATTTGGCCTTCTAGGCCCTACCTTTTGAACATGACCATTCGGTCGCATGATGTAATATTTCGGTATTTGGATGTAAGACTCTTAATATTCAGTATATGTGTGTTCGGTGAGCATTGATCTCTGGGATCTCTCAGCACGTTCATTCGCCGATCTCGACTCATAAGTCGGGGTCCCCATAGTAGTTGTGGATGCTTGAGAGAGAGGTTAGTCATAACTGGGATGTTTTTCCAAGTAAGGGCAGCACGCAAGCACCAGTCCACCCACATACCAAATTATCAAAGTAACGAACGCGAATCATATGAGCATGATGAAGACTAGCTTGTCAGAAATTCTCATGTGTCCTCGGGAGCGCTCTGCTTTATATAAGAGTTTGTCGAGGCTTGTCCTTTGCTACAAAAGGATTGCGCCACTTTGCTACACCATTGTTACATTTGTTACTTTCTACTCATCACGAATTACCTTATCACAAAACTATGTGTTACCGATAATTTCAGTGCTTGCAGAGAATACCTTACTGAAAGCCGCTTGTCATTTCCTTCTGCTCCTCGTTGGGTTCGACACTCTTACTTGTCGAAAGGAGTGCGATAGATACCCTACAGTTTTGGGTCATCAAGACTCTTTTTTGGCTCCATTTCCGGGGAGTGAAGCGCCTTTAGTGAGTGGAACTTGGTAAGGAAAAAATTATATATTGTGCTGAAATTTACTGTCGCTTGTCACTATGGAAAATAATCCTTTGAGGGGCTCGTTCAGGGTATCTTTACCCCGACCGGAAGCACAAAGAGATGTCCTCAACCTGCTGCACCTACTGAAAATATTGATTATGAAATTCCTTCGGGATGATAGAAAAACTGCTAGCTCATCCTTATGCAGGAGATGGAACACTACATCCTGATTTGCATCTAATCTACGTCGATGAAGTTTGTGGATTATTTAAGCTTGCAGGTCCGCCCGAGGATGATGTCAAGAAGAAGTTCTTTCCTTTATATTTGAAGGAGAAGGCGTTTACGTGGTATACTCTATGTGATGATATTGGATCATGGAACTACAAATATTGAAATTGGAATTTCATCCGAAGTTTTATCCTATGCATCTGGTTCATCGTGATCGGAATTATATTTATAATTTTTGGCCTCATGAAGGAGAAAGAATCTCTCAAGCTTGGGGGAATCTTAAGTCAATGTTATATTCATGCTCTAATCATGAGCTGCCGAGAGAAATTATTATTCAGAATTTTTATGCTCGGCTCTCTCGTAATGATCAATCCATGCTCGATACTTCTTGTGTTGGTTCCTTTATGAAGAAAGATATTGAATTCAAATGGGACTTATTGGAAAGAATTAAACGCAACTCTGAATATTGGGAACTCGACGAAGGTAATGAGTCAGGTATAAGCCTTAAGTTCGATTGTGTTAAATCCTTTGTAGACACCGATGCTTTTCGTGATTTTAGCACTAAATATGGACTTGACTCTGAAGTAGTAGCTTCATTCTGTGAATCTTTTGCTACCCATGTTGATCTTCCCAAGGAGCAATGGTTTAAATATCATCCTCCCATTGAACTTAACGTGGTTAAACCTATTAAAGTTGAAGAAGAAAGTATTATTTATAATGCCGACCCCGTTATTCCTACTGCTTATATTGAGAAACCACCCTTTCCTGTTAGAATAAAGGAACATGCTAAAGCTTCGACTGTAGTTCCTAAGAGTTGCACTAGAACACCTATACCTCCTAAGCAAATTAAAGTTGAACCTAATTTTGCTATGGTTAAAGATCTCTTGGTTGATAATATTGATGGGCATGTCATTCATTTCTGTGATGAAGCTGCTAGAATTGCTAGACCTGATAGTAAAGGTAAATTAGACCTATTGTTGGCGTGCCTGTTGTTTCTGTTAAAATAGGAGGTCATTGTTATCATGGCTTATCTGATGTGGGTGCCAGTGTGAGTGCAATTCCCTTTACCTTATACCAAGAAATTATGAATGATATTGCACCAGCTGAATTAGAAGAAATTGATGTTACCATCTTGCTTGCTAATAGAGATACTATTGCACCAATTGGAATTGTTAGAGATGTTGAAGTCTTGTGTGGGAAAATAAAGTATCCTACTGATTTTCTTGTTCTTGGTTCCCCACAAGATGATTTGCGTCCCATTATATTCGGTAGACCCTTCTTGAATATTGTTAGTGCTAAGATTGATTGTGAGAAAGAAACGATTACTGTAAGTTTTGGGGATGTGTCTCATGAGTTTAGTTTCTCTAAATTTCGTAGACAACCCCATGAAAAAGAATTTCCTAGTAAAGATGTAATTATTGGTCTCGCTTCTATCGTTGTGCCTCCTACTGGTCCCTTCAAACAATATTTGCTAGATCATGAAAATGATATGCATATGAATGAAAGAAATGAAATAGATAAGATTTTGATCAGTAGCCTATTTTAAAACACAACCTGCCTCTCTAACTACTTGGGGATCCTCCTCCACCCAAGGGTGATCCCCTGTTTGAGCTTAAACAATTACCTGATACTCTGAAGTATGCTTATCTTGATGAAAAAGAGATATATACTGTTATTATTAGTGCTAACCTTTCACAGCATGAAGAAAAGAGATTATTGAAAACTTTGAGGAAGCGTTGTGCCGCTATTGGATATACTCTTGATGATCTTAAGGGCATTAGTCTGACTCTATGTCAGCACAAAATCAATATGGAGCCTCATGCTAAACCAGTTGTTGATCACCAACGACGATTAAATCCTAAAATGGAGGAAGTGGTAAGAGATGAAATACTAAAGCTTCTAGAGGCACGTATAATTTATCCTATTGCTGATAGTAGATGGGTTAGTCCCGTTCATTGTGTCCCTAAAAAGGGAGGTATTACTGTTGTTCCTAATGATAAAAATGAATTGATCCCACAAATAATTGTTATAGAATATAAAATGGTAATTCATTTTAGGAAATTAAATAAGGCTACTAGGAAAGATCATTACCCTCTACCTTTTATTGATCAAATGCTAGAAAGACTATCCAAACATACACATTTTTTCTTTCTAGACGGTTATTGTGGTTTCTCTCAAATACCTGTGTCAAAAGAGGATCAAGAGAAGTGAAAGATTTTTCTATTTACGAAACTTCTTTTGATGATTGCTTGAGCAACCTTGATCGAGTTTTGCAGAGATGTGAAGAAATTAATCTTGTCTTGAATTGGGAGAAGTGCCACTTTATGGTTAATGAAGGCATTGTCTTGGGACACAAAATCTGTGAAAGAGGTATTGAAGTTGGTGAAGCTAAAGTCGATGCTATTGAAAAAATGTCGTGTCCAACAGATATCAAAGGTATAAGAAGTTTCCTTGGTCATGTTGGTTTCTATAGGATATTTATTAAAGACTTCTCTAAGATTTCTAAGCCTCTCACTAATCTTTTGCAAAAGGATGTCCCATTCGTTTTTGATGATGATTGTGTAGAGTCATTTGAAACTCTTAAGAGAGCCTTGATCACTGCACCTGTTGTTCAATCACCTGATTGGAACCTACCCTTTGAAATTCTGTGTGATGACAGTGATTATGCTGTTGGTGCTGTTCTAGGTCAAAGAGTTGATAATAAATTAAATGTCATCCATTACGCTGGTAAGACTCTAGACAGTGCTCAAAGAAAATACGCTACCACTCAAAAGGAATTTTTAGCAGTTGTTTTTGCTTGCGATAAGTTTAGACCTTATATTGTTGATTCCAAAGTAACTGTTCACACTGATCATGCTATTATTAAATACCTTATAGAAAATAAAGATGCTAAACCTAGAATTATTAGATCGGTTCTTCTGCTACAAGAATTTTATATGCATATTATTGATAGAAAGGGCGCTGATAACCCCGTAGCAGATAACTTGTCTAGACTAGACAATGTTCTTGATGACCCACTACCTATTGATGATAGCTTTCCTGATGAACAATTAGCTGTCATAAATGCTTCGTGCAGTGCTCCTTGGTATGCTGATTATGCTAACTACATTGTTGCTAAAATTATACCGCCTAGTTTCACATACCAACAAAAGAAAAAATTCTTCTATGAATTAAGACACTAATTTTGGGACGATCCACACCTTTATAAAGAAGGAGTAGATGGTATTATTAGACGTTGTGTACCTAAGCATGAACAGGGACAAATCCTACACAAGTGTCACTCCAAGGCCTACGGAGGACATCACGCTGGAGATAGAATTGCACACAAGGTATTACAATCTGGTTTTTATTGACCTACTCTCTTCAAGGATGATCATAAGTTTGTCTTGTCTTGTGATGAATGTCAAAGAATTGGTAATATTAGTAGACGTCAGGAAATGCCTATGAATTACTCTCTTGTTATAGAACCATTTGATGTCAGGCATTTTGATTATATGGGAACTTTTCCAAAGTCCAACGGGTATACTCATATTCTAGTTGTTGTTGATTATGTTACTAAGTGGGTAGAAGCTATTCCAACTAGTAATGCCGATCATAATACTTCTATTAAAATGCTGAAAGAAGTTATTTTCCCAAGATTTGGAGTCCCTAGATATTTAATGACAGATGATGGTTCACACTTTATTCATGGTGCTTTCCTTAAATTGCTTGCTAGGTATGATGTTAATCATAGAATTGCATCTCCTTACCATCCTTAGTCTAGTGGTCAAGTAGAATCGAGTAATAGAGAAATTAAGTTGATCTTCCAAAAGACCGTTAATAGATCTAGAAAGAGTTGGTCTAAGAAACTTCATGATGCGTTCTGGGCTTATAGGACCCCTTACAAAAACCCTATGGGTATGTATCCATATAAAATGGTTTATGGTAAAGCATGGCATTTACCTCTAGAACTAGAACATAAAGCTTATTGGGCAATTAAAGAGCTTAACTATGATTTTAAACTTGCTGGTGAGAAGAGGTTATTTGACATTAGCTCGCTTAATGAATGGAGAACTCAAGCCTATGAGAATGCTAAGTTGTTTAAAGAAAAGGTTAAGAGATGGCATGATAGAAGGATACAAAAGCGTGAATTCAATGTAGGTGATCATGTCTTGATCTGCAACTCTCGTTTAAGATTTTTTGCAGGAAAACTTCTCTCTAAATGGGAAGGGCCTTACATTATCGAGGAAGTATATGGTTCTGGTGCCATCAAGATCAACAACGCTGAAGGCACAAATTTGAAGGTGGTAAATGGGAAAAGAATCAAACATTATATCTCAGGTACTCCCATAAATGTTGAAACCAATATTATCAATACCATAACTTTGGAGGAGTACATTAGGGAGACCTATCAAAACGTTTTAGACTCCGAAAAGTAATAGGTATGTGTTACACTAAGAAAACCGACTCCAAAACTTTTCCAATGGCAATTTTTATCACTTTCGGAATATTTAAAAAATTAGGAAAATTCAAAGCAGCCCGAAAAGTGCACGAGGAGGCGACAAGACAGGGGGCGCACCCTACCACCGGCGCGCACCCTGCATGCTTGTGGCCACCCCGTGTACCCTCCAGACTCTATTTTCTTGTGGAATACTCCTTCGGGTCGGTAAAAATTCATTATATGATCTCCCAAAAGTTTTTACCTTCGTATCACGACAATATCTCCTGCTTCCGTTTTGAGCTTTTTCTGCAGCAGATTTAGAGTAAGATGTCGTCCCAAGATTCCGTTGGGGGGAGCTAGGTATCACATTATCTTGCCAATCCCATGCTCTACGAGGACTTAGATCCTTATGGATTGTTCTCAGAGGAGGAACTGGGGATATGCAAGTATACGGAAGAAAGCTCAGACGAAGAGGAGATTCCCTTGCCTCGACCCGAAGATATGCATGTGGAGTTCAAGAAGTCAAGCCTCCCAAATACAAGGAGAAAACCCAAGGTTCTACTTATCCCTTCTCGTCTTCTGCAGGAGAGCAAGGATGAATTATGTCAAAATATATTGAGGCTCGAGCAGGAAGTAGACGATCTGAGGGAATATAATTTCATGCTTAAGAGGAAACTCGATAAGCTTCCAACCTCACCAACAACTCCAACATCACAACCTCCAAAGAAAGACAACTAAACACATGGGTATAGGGCACTCCCCTTGGGTCGTGCCAAGCTTGGGAGAGGTGCCCCGGTGTCATATCACCATCATATCTTTCACTTTGTTCATTTTTCCTCTTTCGATCCTTTTGGTTATATCTTGATCTAGTAGAATAAAGTTTTAGTGTGATCTAGTTTTGAGTTTTTATTTATGTTCCCCCTATGTAAGAAAGTCCGAGATTTATATAATAAATAGTTGTTTTGAGTTGAGGGCTTTGCTTTCTTGCTATGATCTTAAGAAATATAAATAGAAAGAAATATAGAATAAAAGCAAAGAGTATATATAATGATCTTATGGGGAGTGATGACTTCACATATAAAAAGTATGTTGATTGGAATTTGTTGTGATTTGACAAACAAAGTTATTGGTCATTGTTGCAATTAAAAGAAAGTAATAAAGAAAGAGAGGTTCACATATAAATATATTATCTTAGACATCTTTTGTGATTGTGAGCACTCATTAAAATATTATATGTTAAGAAGTTGATATTGGACAAGGAAGACAACATAATGAGTTATGTTTGCTTATTTCCAAATAGAAGTTATGTGGTTATAGATCCTTCAACATGTGTCGCTTGCTTCCACCCCATATCAGCCAAAAACTTCCGCACCAAGTAGAGATACTACTTGTGCATCCAAACACCTTTAACCCAGTTTTGCCTTGAGAGTCCACCATACCTACCTATGGATTGAGTAAGATCCTTCAAGTAAGTTGTCATCGGTAAAAGCAATAAAAATTGCTCTCTAAATATGTGTGATCTATTAGTGTGAGGAAAATAAACTTTATACGAACTTATGATATAGAAGAAATAAAAGCGACAGACCGCATAATAAAGTTCTTTATCACAAGGGGCAATATAAAGTGATGTTCTTTTGCATTAAGGGATTGCGCATCCAACTAGAAAAGCGCATGACAATCTCTGCTTCCCTCTGCGAAGGGCCTATCTGTTACCTTTACTTTCTAGTATTTACCTTTATGCAAGAGTCGTGGTGATCTTCACCATTTCCTTTATTTAGCCTTTATCTTTTGGCTAGCGTCATTTTTCAGGGAATGATCTAGACAAATATATCCACTCGGATGTGGGTGATCATGAGTTATTATTGTTGACGTTACCCTTGAGGTAAATAGTTGGGAGGAAAACTATAAGCCCCTATCTTTCTCTATGATCGATTGAATCTTTAACCTCATAGGTATCGCGTGAGTCTTAGCAATTATGAAAGATTATAAGATGATTAAGTATGTGTATTTGCTTTACAAGCTCTTATATTGACTCTTTCCTACGTTATGATAAACTGGAATTGCTTCAATGACTGAGATCATAGTTTGCTAGTTCTCAATAGAGTTCTTGATTCATATTTTACCTTGTGAATGAACTGTTACTCTAGCATAAGAAATTATATGTCAATATGTGTTGTTGTTCTAAAGATAACCATGATGCCTTCATGTCCGTATTTTATTTTTATTGACACCTCTATCTCTAAACGTGTGGGCATATTTATCGATCTCGGTTTTCGCTTGAGGACAAGCGAGGTCTAAGCTTGGGGGGGTTGATACGTCCATTTTGCATCATGCTTTTATAATGATATTTGTTGCATTATGGGTTGTTAATACACATTATAGTACAATACTTATGCCGTTTATCTCTTAGTTTAGAAGGTTTAAATGAAGAGGGAGAATGCCGGCAGCTGGATTTCTGGACCGGAAAAGGAGCAAATCTGAGAGACCTATTCTGCACAACTCCAAAAGTCGTGAAACTTACGGAGAATTGGAATATATAAAAAATATTGGGCGAAAGAAATACATCAGGGGACCCACCAGGTGGCCACAAGCCAAGGGCGCGGCCTACCCCCCTGGGTGTGCCCTGCAGACTTGTGGGCCCCCTGACAGGCCTCCGGTGCCCATCTTCTGCTATATGAAGGGTTTTGACCTCGAAAAAACCATATCAGAATTTTCGGGGCGAAGCGCCGCCGTCTCAAGGCGAAACTTCGGCAGAACCAATCTAGACCTCCAGCGGAGCTATAATACCGGGGAAACTTCCCTCCCGGAGGGGGAAATCGAAGCCATCGTCATCACCAACGATCGTCCCATCGATAGGGGGTCAATCTCCATCAACATCTTCATCAACATCATCACCTCTCCAAACCCTAGTTCATCTCTTGTATCCGATCTTTGTCTCAAAACCTCAGATTGGTACATGTGGGTTGCTAGTAGTGTTGACTACTCCTTGTAGTTGATGCTAGTTGGTTTACTTCGTGGAAGATCATATGCTCAGACCCTTAATGGTTATTAATACTCCTGTGATTATGAACATGAATATGCTTTGCGAGTAATTATGTTTGTTCCTGAGGACATGCGATAAGTCTTGCTATAAGTAATCATGTGAATTTCGTATTCGTTTGATATTTTGATGTTATGTATGTTGTCTCTCCTCTAGTGGTGTCATGTGAACGTCGAATACATGACACTTCACCATTATTTGGGCCTAGGGAAGGCATTGGGAAGTAATAAGTAGATGATGTGTTGCTAGAGTGACAGAACCTTAAACCCTAGTTTATGTGTTGCTTCGTAAGGGGCTGATTTGGATCCATATGTTTCATGCTATGGTTAGATTTATCTTAATTCTTCTTTGGTAGTTGTGGATGCTTGCGAGAGAGGTTAATTATAAGTGGGATGTTTATACAAGTAAAGGCAGCACCCAAGCACAGGTGCACCCACATACCAAATTATCAAAGTAACGAACGCGAATCATATGAGCATGATGAAAACTAGCTTGACAGAAATTCCCATGTGTCCTCGGGAGCGCTTTGCTTTACATAAGAGTTTGTCCAGGCTTGTCCTTTGCGTCAAAAGGATTGGGACACTTTGCTGCACCACTGTTACATTTTTTACTTGCTCCCCGTTACGAATTACCATATCACAAAACTATCTATTTCTGATAATTTCAGTGCTTGCAGAGAATACCTTACTGAAAACCGCTTGTCATTTCCTTCTGCTCCTCGTTGGGTTCGACACTCTTACTTATCGAAAGGACTACAATAGATCCCCCTACACTTGTGGGTCATCAATCATCACTTTATTTATATGCATATCAATAACGATGATAGAATAACCAAGGAGTCCGACCCATGGAAATAGGTAAGGGGCCCAAGGACCCCTTATTCCTGGACTCCCTCGGTAGCCTCGAACTGGCCTCCAATGCTGCAATCTTGGTTCATCATTCTCACGCATTCATAGTCTTCGGCTTGCGGGGCGAGTTCTTCTCCTCCCAATGTTCGGCTAACCCCAGTCCGACTTCTTCCGCATTCGTGATTGAAGAAACATCGCCTGGCCCACAAAAATGAATATTTCTTCCGCACAGTTAACCACCCCCTCGATTCCCATGCGCCAATAAGAGATAGGCGGTTCCAATAACCTTTCCAAAAAAACTCCCCTACGCTGAACGGGGTAATTTATTTATCATGTAAACGACGAGTATTCCCAGCAACACTTTCCATCCCTTTAAACATCGAGAAGAACACTAGAGATACAAAGACATGGCGAGTGCTCCAGGCTCTTCCTCGCACCCTCATGGCCCTCTTCGAGGCGATTGGGCTAGTTGTTCTATCTCGCGTCTTCATCTGCGCAAACTTGAAGTACACGGATATTTGCCTTGTTCAGATCTGGTGCACTCTCGTTCCAGGTTAACCTCCGCCGACTGCGAGGCCTTCGTAGAGAAATTACCTACACCCCACACGGAGGAGAGGGTATGTTTTTTTCCTTTTGTCTTACAAGATCTAGGCTTCCCTATTCATCCCTTTTTATGGGGCTTATTGAAATTTTATGGGATTCAACTCCACCATCTCACCCCCGGATTCATCCTCCACATTTCGGGCTTGTCTCTCTCTGCGAGATGTTTCTGTGTTGCGAGGCCCATTTTGATCTATGGAGGAAGGTTTTATGCCTTGTCCCGCGAACCCAGGGATGGACTATTTGCGAAGTAGGTAGAGCTAAAGTATGGCATATATCGGGAACTGGTTATCCGGTGGGGAACCCAAAGGCAGCCTCCGAAGAGTGGACCTCCGAATGATTCTATATTGAAGATCTTCCTTTATTCGATCCTTTCGGAGGGGTCTGCCTGAATTTTCAACTGCTCCTATTAAGAAGCGGTTCAACTCACGCCCAAGGATCCCATCCTAACAGCTCGGAGGTACGACAATTGATTGCCAAGGTGAAACTATTAGCACATTTTAAGCTTACCATGATTGACGTGATGGTCGGGGCGATAAACCGATTTGATCAACCCCTTCAACAAAGATTACATACCATGTGGCAATATAATGGTTCAAGTGATGCCACTCGGGATAACTGGGTGGGTCCTACCAGCCGAGCAGCATTGGCTGCTATATTAGCCGACCTCTACAAGAAGAAAAGGAGGATTTCATCAGTTCAAACACCAAGGAAGGCTACTCAAATCATCACCCCGTCGAATGGGTTAGTACAACCTTATTTCCCTTAATTCGGATTTTCATTTAAAATATTTATGGCTGATTGAATCCCTGAAACTTTGCTCAAACGGGAAGGGAGACAATGGGTAGAGAAAATCAACTGCCCTCCTCCCCGGCCAGAAAACTATGCCAAGGACCACGATCTAGGATTCCATGACGATCCTGATGTCGATGTCAAAACCGGCGGATCTCGGGTAGGGGGTCCCAAGTTGTGGACCTTGGATCGATGGGTTACAAGGAACGAAGGAGACATTATTTATCCAGGTTTGGGCCCTCTTGAGGAGGTAAAACCCTATGTCCTTCTTGATTATATTGATGTGGATGAGGATTACAGAGTTGATCTACCTCGAGATCGTATGAGCTAAAACCCTAGATGAGTCAACTTGCCTATACAGATGAAACCCTCTGGTTTATATATTTGCACCAGGGGTTCCTATGGCTACATACAACCGACCTCTAGCGAGGGACAGATGCATCGATCTAGCCTACTTAACTTGGATGACACGCCAGTCTTTGGAGCTTTCCTTCTTGAATACGAGGTCGCCATGCAATCCGGTCTTTAACAACACGACCCATTAGGTCGGCCTATAAGGGATGGGCCGACTGTCCAAGGACCCCTTAGTCCCGGCTCCCTCAGTAGCCCCCGAACCCGGCCTCCAACGTTGATGTATATGGCCTTTTGCTCCTCGTATCCAAAGTAATTGGCTTGCAAGGCAAGTTCCCTTCATGTTCGGTTGTTTTTTACTTGGTCGTTTCGTGATGTTGTGTCTTTAAAACACGCATTGCGTAATTCGAAGGCTTAAAATACCGGGTGCAAATAGTTCTTCGTCTAACAGCCTTTTTGACGAAAGGTCGTGGTAGCTAGTTATGAACAAACTCGATTCGCGATTTGAAGCCACTTTCCCATGGGCACGTCTTATCAATGAGGAGATCATGTCCCACATTTAAGGGGATACGAATAATGGTCTGGATTATCCTGTGTGTGTTAAACATCGCGATTGTTTCAGGAAGTGGTAGGGCCCACGTCGCAGTAAACATGGACCGTTGGCCTTACATTCCCCCATAAAAGGGAAAAGGAGATCCTCAAAGCCACTGATGACCCACAAGTATAGGGGATCTATCATAGTCCTTTCGATAAGTAAGAGTGTCGAACCCAATGAGGAGCAGAAGGATATGACAAGTGGTTTTCAGCAAGGTATTCTCTGCAACCACTGAAATTATCGGTAACAAATAGTTGTGTGGTAAGATGATTCACAGCAAGTAGCAAGCAACAAGTGGCAATAGTAACAAAGCTGCAGCAAAGTGGCCCAATCCCTTTTGTAGCAAGGGACAAGACTAGACAAACTCTTATAGGAGGTAAAGCGCTCCCGAGGACACATGGGAATTTCTGTCAAGCTAGCTTTCATCATGTTCATATGATTCGCGTTCGCTAATTTGATAGTTTGATATGTGGGTGGACCGGTGATTGGGTGCTTCCCTTACTTGGAAAAACCTCCCACTTATGATTAATCCCTCTCGCAAGCATCCGCAACTACGAAAGAAGAATTAAGACAAAGTCTAACCATAGCATTAAACTAGTGCATCCAAATCGGCCCCTTACCAAGCAACGCATAAACTAGGGTTTAAGCTTCTGTCACTCTAGCAACCCATCTTCTATTTACTACTTCCCAATGCCTTCCTCTAGGCCCAAATAATGGTGAAGTGTTATGTAGTCGACGTTCACATAACACCACTAGAGGAAAAACAACAGACAACGCATCAAAATATCGAACTAATACCAAATTCACATGACTACTTATAGCATGACCTATCCCATGTCCTCAGGAACAAAAGTGACTACTCACAAAGCATAATCATATTCATGACCAGAGAGGTAATGAATAGCATCAAGGATCTGAACATATAATCATCCACCGAGTAATCCAACTAGCATCAACTACAAAGAGTAATTAACACTACTAGCAACCTTACAAGTACCAATCGGAGTCGGGAGACGGAGATTGGTTACAAGAGATGAAATAGGGTTTGGAGATGAGATGTTGATGGTGATGAGTCCCCTCCGATGAGAGGAGTGTTGGTGATGACGATGGCGATGATTTCCCCCTATGGGAGGGAAGTTTCCCCGGCAGGATCGTCCTACCGTAGCTCTAGATTGGTTCTGCTCACGTTTCGCCTCGTGGCGGCGGCAATTCCTCCCGAAAGCCTCCTCTTGATTTTTTCTGGAACTAAATCCTCCTTATAGCAAAAGAGGGGGGCCAGAGGGCCACCAGGGAGCCCACAAGCCCCCTAGGCGCGACCAGGGGGTAGGCCGCGCCTAGTAGGCTTGTGGCCTCCTGCTGGCTCCCCTCTGCTACTTCTTTGGCCCAGTATTTTTTATAAATTCCAAAATAAATCCTCGTTGATTTTCACGGCTTTTGGAGTTGACCAGAATAGGTATCTCAAACTGGCTCCTTTTTCAGGCCAGAATTCTAGCTGACGGCATTCTCCCTCTTCATGTAAACCTTGCAAAATAAGAGAGAAAAGGCATAAGTATTGTACCGTGAAGTGTAATAACAGCCCATAAAGCGATAAATATCAACATTAAATCATGATGCAAAATGGACGTATCAACTCCCCCAAGCTTAGACCTCGCTTGTCCTCAAGCAAAAGCCGAGATCAATAAACATGCCCACATGTTTAGAGAGAGAGAGGTGTCGACAAAACAAGATATGGACATGCAGGCATCATGATCATAGTTAGAACAACAATATCATCAAATCATATCTGATGCTAAAGTGATAATTCCTTCACAAAGTAAAGTATGGATCAAGAACCTTAATGAGAATTAACAACCGATAGCCTTTAGTCATTGAAGCAATTGCAATTTATCACAACATCGGAAAGAGTCAAATAAGAGCTTGTAAAGCAAATCCACATACTCAATCATCATTTTGTCTTCTACAATTGCTACAACTCACGTGGTACTCATGAGATCAAAGTTTCAGTCGGACACACAGAAAGATAGGGGCTTATAGTTTCGCCTCCCAACTATTTACCTCCAGGGTAATGTCAACAATAATAGTTCATGAATACTTACTTCCAAGTTGACATATGAATATAGATCTTTCCCAAGCATATGACGTTACCCAAGATAAAGGCGAAATAAGGAACTGGTGTAGATCACCATGACTCTTTCAAGGGAAAAAAGTAAAGGTACAAGATAGGCCCTTTGCAGAGGGAAGCAGAGGTTGTCATGCGCTTTTGAGGTTTGGATGTGTGACCTCTTAGTGTGAAGGAATGTCTCTTTATATTGCCTCCTATGATAAAGAACTTTATTATGCAGTTCGTCACTTTTATGTCTTCCTCATCATAGGTTCATACAAAGCTTATTTTCCACACACTAATAGATCATACATAATTAGGGAGGAATTTTTATTGCTTGCACCGATGACAACTTACTTGAGGGATCTTATTCAATCCATTGGTAGGTATGGTGGACTCTCATGGAAAAACTGGGTTGAAGGTTTATGGATGCACAAGTAGTATCTCTACTTAGTGCAGAAGTTTCGGCTATTATGAGGTGGGAACAATCGTCACATGCTAAGGGATCTCTAGTCATATAATCATTGTTCAGAACCAAGCAAACATAATTCATTATGTTGTCTTCCTTGTCCAACATCTACTTCTAAGCATGTAATAGTTTAGTGAGTGTTCACAATCATAGATGGTGCCCAAGATGATATATTTATATGTGAACCTCTCCTTCTTTATCACTTCCTATTAATTGCAACAATGACCAAGGTGTATGTTTGTCCACCCTCAACAAGTTTCAATCAACATTCTTTTTATCTGTGAAACCATCACTTCCCATAAGATCATTACATGATCTTTCATGCTTTTGTTCTTTTCTCACTCTCTTGATCATGGCATGAGGCAAGGCCCTTAACTAAAACAATCTTTATTATATGACTCACGAGCTTGAATACATCGGTGGTGACACAAAGCAAAACTCAAGACTAAAACACTAAGGACTTTATTCTACTAGAGAAAGATAAAAACAAAAGGGATCGAACTAAGAAAAGGTAAAGGCAAAAGATATGATGGTGATACGATACCGGGGCAACTCCCCCAAGCTTGGCACAAGCCAAGGGGATTGCCCATACCCATGCTTAGTTGTCTTCCTTTGGAGGTGATGGTGGTGGAGTTGTTGCAACCTGGGTTTGATCCTCCGTCTTCCAAGGCATAGGTGCTCCATCATGGAAAGATGATAGAGTCTCCGGAATCCTCAAATCTGCAGCCAACCGTATTGATTTAAATCTATACTCATACTCACAATTTTGGTTCTGCAGGTCATAGATCTAGGCTTGAAGGTGATCAATTCTGTCATAGAGCCTGGAGAGGTGCTTCCCGATGTCATTGGCATCGATCTTGTGCTTCTTGGTGAACTCCTTGATCATCATGTGGTTGGCGTTGAGTCCACGCTCCACCATCCCTTGGCACTTGAAGACTTGCTGCTCCATTGCTTCGAGCCTCGCCTCCATGCTTCTGGTCTTCTTGGGCCCCTCAACATCACGGATGTGCAGCACCCCCTCACGCATCTCGATAGATTGAGGGTGTTGCAGCACTCCCGTGAGGTAGGGATTGATAACCTTCTCGAAGATCTTGTCCTTCGGAGCTTTTGGGGGCGCCATAGCGATCTAGATCTGCAGCAGAAACAGGCTCGAAACGAAAACAGAGGAAATTTGCGTGATAGGAGGGTCGGACCTTTCAGGAGAATATATAATGATTTTTTCCAGACTAGAAGGAGTACTTCGCAAGAAAACAGAGTCTGGGAGGCACACGAGGTGGTCACAAGCCCCCTAGGCGCGGCCAGGGGGTGGCCGGCGCCTCGCAGGCTTGTCGCCTCCTCGTGCGCTTTCCGGGCTACTTTAAATTTTTCTATTTTTTCAAAAATTCCAAAATGGAGGAAAATTCCTACTGGAAAAGTTTTGGAGTCTATTTACTTACCGAATCACATACCTATTTGTTGTCGGAGTCTGAAACAGGCTGATAAATATCCCTTATGTACTCCTCCGGAGTTATGGTATTGATAATATTGCTTTCCACATTTATGGGAGTACCTGAGATATAATGCTTGATTATTTGCCCATTTACCACTCTCGGAAAATTTCCTTCCGTGTTGTTGATCTTGATGGCACCGGAGACCTTCCCATTTAGAGAGAAGCTTGCCTGCAAAAAATGTTAAACGAGAATTATATAGCAAGACATAATCACCTACATTGAACTCACGCTTTTGTATCCTTTTATCATGCCACCTCTTAACCTTTTCTTTGAACAACTTGGCATTCTCATATGCCTGAGCTCTCCATTCATCAAGTGAGCTAATATCAAATAACCTCTTCTCACCGGCAAGTTTGAAATCAAAGTTGAGCTCTTTGATTGCCCAATAAGACTTGTGCTCTAGCTCAAGAGGTAAATGACATGCTTTGCCATAAACCATTTTGTACGGAGACATGCCCATGGGATTCTTATAGGCAGTTCTATAAGCCCACAGTGCATCGTCAAGCTTCTTAGACCAATTCTTTTTACACCTATTGACAGTCTTTTGCAGAATTAGTTTAATCTCTCTATTGCTTAACTCTACTTGACCACTGGACTGAGGACGATAGGGAGATGCAATTCTATGGTTGACATCATACTTAGCAAGCGTTTTACGGAAATCACCTTCAATGAAATGTGAACTACCATCAGTCATTAGATATATAGGGACTCCAAATCTAGGGAAAATAACTTCTTTAAGCATCCTGATAGAGGTGTTGTGATCAGCACTACTAGTTGGGATAGCTTCTACCCACTTAGTAACGTAATCAACGGCAACTAGGATATGAGTATACCCGTTGGATTTTGGAAAAGGTCCCATATAATCAAAAACCCAAACATCAAATGGTTCAGTGACAAGTGAATAATTCATAGGCATTTCCTGACGTTTACTGATATTACCTATTCTTTGACATTCGTCACAAGACAAGACAAACTTACGGGCATCCTTGAAGAGAGTGGGCCAATAGAAACCTGATTGCAATACCTTGTGTGCGGTTCTATCTCCTGCATGGTGTCCTCCGTAAGCCTCAGAGTGACACTTCTGTAGGATCTGTCCCTGTTCATGTTCAGGTACATAACATCTAATAACACCATCTACTCCTTCCTTATAAAGGTGAGGATCATCCCAAAAGTAATGTCACAAATCAAAGAAGAATTTCTTCTTTTGCTGGTATGTGAAACTAGGTGGTATATATTTGGCAACGATATAGTTTGCATAATCAGCATACCACGATGTTCTACGTGAAGCATTGATGACATTCAGTTGCTCATCAGGAAAGCTATCATCAATAGGTTGTGGGTCATCAAGAACATTCTCCAACCTAGACAAGTTATCTACTATTGGGTTCTCAGCACCCTTCCTATCGACAACATGCAAATCAAATTCTTGTAGCAAGAGAACCCATCTGATAAGTCTAGGTTTAGCATCTTTTTTTCCATGAGGTACTTAATAGCAGCGTGATCAGTGTGAATAGTGACTTTGGAATCAACTATGTAAGATCTGAACTTTTCACATCCAAACACGACTGCTAAAAATTCATTTTCAGTAGTAGCATAGTTTCTTTGGGCACTGTCTAGAGTTTTACTAGCATAGTGAATAACATTCAACTTCTTATCAACTCTTTGTCCTAGAACAGCACCAACAGCATAATCACTAGCATCACACATGGTTTCAAAAGGTAAGTTCCAATCAGGTGGTTGAACAATAGCCACGGTTATCAAGGCCTTCTTAAGTATTTCGAAGGCTTCCTCACAGTCATCGTCAAAAACAAAAGGAATATCCTTTTGCAAGAGATTGGTAAGAGGCCTAGAAATCTTAGAGAAGTCTTTAATGAACCTTCTATAGAAACCAGCATGACCAAGGAAACTTCTTATACCTTTGATATGTGTGGGGCATGGCATTTTCTCGATCACATCAACTTTAGCCTTATCGACTTCAATACCTCTTTCAGAAATTTTATGTCCTAAGACGGTGCCTTCATTAACCATAAAGTGGCACTTCTCCCAATTCAAGACAAGGTTGGTGTATTTACATCTCTGCAAGACTCGATCAAGGTTGCTGAGGCAATCATTAAAAGAAGACCCGTAAACGGAGAAGTCATCCATGAAAACCTCAACACTTTTTTCACAAAAGTCAGAGACTATAGCCATCATACATCTTTGAAAGGTAGCAGGTGCATTACATAAGCCAAAAGGCATACGTCTATAAGCAAAGGTACCAAAAGGGTAGGTGAAAGTGGTTTTCTCCTGATCAGATTTTGCAACAGGTATTTGGGAGAAACCAGAATAACCATCTAGAAAGCAGAAGTGTGTGTGTTTAGATAGTCTTTCTAGCATTTGGTCGATAAAAGGCAAAGGGTAATGATCTTTCCTAGTTGCTTTATTCAATTTCCTAAAATCAATCACCATCCTATAGCCAGTAATAATCCTCTATGGGATCATTTCATCCTTATCATTAGAGAGAACGGTAATACCTCCCTTCTTAGGGACACAATGCACCGGACTCACCCAATCACTATGAGCAACAGGATAGATAATACCTGCATCCTGGAGCTTTAGTATTTCTTTTCTTACTACCTCTTTAATCTTAGGATATACTTCCGTTGATGATCAGCAACTGGTTTGGAATCAAGATCGGTTTAATCTTGTGTTGGCATAGAGTGGGACTAATGCCCTTAAGATCATCAAGAGTATATCCAATAGCAGCACGGTGCTTCCTCAGAGTTTTCAATAATTTCTTTTCTTCATGCTTTGAGAGGCTAGCACTAATAATAACCGGATATATCTCTTTTTCATCAAGATAAGCATACTTAAGAGTATCAGGCAACTGTTTAAGCTCGAACACCAGATCACCCTTTGGTGGGGGTGGATCTCCAAGCTGTTCAATAGGTAAATTATTCTTAAGGATAGGATGTTGTTCAAAGATAACTCTATCTATCTCATTCCTTTCATCCATATGCATATCATTTTCATGCTCAAGGAAGTATTGCTCTAAAGGATCAGTAGGAGGCACAACAATAGAAACTAGGGCAATAGTTTTATCCTTACTAGACAACTCCTTTTCATGAGGTTGTCTACCAAACTTGGAGAAATTGAACTCAGGTGACACACCTTCAAAGCCAACAGTAACAGTTTGCTTCTCACAGTCAATATGAGCATCGACAGTATTGAGAAAAGGTCTGCCAAATATGATGGGACAAAAGCTACCTTGTGTGGTAGCAAGATCGAGGAAATCAGCAGGATACTTCGTTTGACCACACAGGACTTCAACATCTCTAACAATTCCCAAAGGGCAGATAGTATCTCTATTGGCAAGCTGAATAGTGACATCAATGGGTTATATCTCGACAGGTGCAATCTCGTCTTTGATTTCATCATATAAGGATCGAGTTATTGCACTAACACTAGCACCCACATCACATAAACCATGATAACAATGATCTCCTATCTTAACAGAAACAACACGCGTGCCAACATCAGGCCTATGTTTGTCCCTAGCATGAGGTTTAGCAATTCTAGCAGCATCTTCACAGAAGTGAATATCATGGCCATCAACATTGTCGGACAGGAGGTCTTTGATAATAGCAACGCTAGGTTCAACTCTAATTTGCTCACGGGGTGTAGATGTTCTAATGTAGCCCCTACGTATCACAGTTGAAGCTTTAGAATGATCCTTTATCCTAACAAGGAAAGGTGGTTTCTCAATGTAAGCACTAGGAACAATAGGATCATTATAGGCAATGACTTTCTCTTCAACTAGATTGGGTTTAACTACATTGACTTCTAAGGGAGGATGATATTTAAACCACTTCTCTTTGGGGAAATCGATATGACCAGCAATTGATTCACACAATGAAGCTACTATCTTAGAGTCAAGTCCATATTTAGCGCTAAAATCACAAAAAGTATTTGTTTCGACAAAGGATTTAACGCAATCAAACTTGAAATTCATACCTGACTCCTTACCTTCTTCAAACTCCCAATCTTCAGAGTTGCGTTTAATACTTTCCAATAAATTCCATTTGAAGTTAATATCTCTCTTCATAAAAGAACCGGTACAAAAACTGTTAAGCATGGTGCGATCATCATGAGAAAGCCGAGCATAGAAGTTCTGAATGATAATTTCTCTCGAGAGCTCATGGTTGGGGCATGTATATAACATTGATTTAAGCCTCCCCCAAGCTTGAGCGATGCTTTCTCTATCACGAGGCCAAAAATTATAAATATAATTCCGATCACAATGTACTAGATGCATACGATAAAACTTTTGATGAAATTCCAATATCAACCGGTTGTAGTTCCATGGTCCAGTATCATCACATAGCCTATACCATGTCAATGCTTTATCCCTCAAAGATAAGGGAAAGACCTTCTTCTTGACCTCATCCTCAGGCAAACCTGCAAGCTTAAATAGACCACAAACTTCATCTTCATAGATTAGATGCAAGTTTGGATGTGATGTTCCATCTCCTCTAAAAGGATTAGCCAGCAGTTTCTCAAGCATACCCGACGGAAATTCATAGAAAATATTTTCAGTAGGTGCAGCAGGTTGAGAAGCAACTCTTTGTGCTTCCGTTTGAGGTGAAGATAACCCGAACAAGCTCCTCAAAGGATTAGTTTCCATAGTAACAAGTGACAATAGATTTCAGCACACTATATAAATGTTTCCTTACCAAATTTCACTTACCAAAGGCGCTTCACTCCCCGGCAACGGCGCCAGAAAAGAGTCTTGATGACCCACAAGTATAGGGGATCTATCGTAGTCCTTTCGATAAGTAAGAGTGTCGAACCTAACGAGGAGCAGAAGGATCTGACAAGTGGTTTTCAGCAAGGTATTCTGTGCAAGCACAGAAATTATCGGTAACAGATAGTTGTGTGGTAAGATGATTCGCAGCAAGTAGCAAGTAACAAGTACCAATAGTAACAAAGGTGCAGCAAAGTGGCCCAATCCCTTTTGTAGCAAGGGACAAGCCTGGACAAACTCTTATAGGAGGTAAAGCGCTCCCGAGGACACATGGGAATTTCTGTCAAGCTAGTTTTCATCATGTTCATATGATTCGTGTTTGCTAATTTGATAGTTTGATATGTGGGTGGACCGGTGCTTCGGTGCTGCCCTTACTTGGACAAACCTCCCACTTATGATTAACCCCTCTCGTAAGCATCCGCAACTATGAAAGAAGAATTAAGACAAAGTCTAACCATAGCATTAAACTAGTGGATCCAAATCGGCCCCTTACGAAGCAACGCATAAACTAGGGTTTAAGCTTCTGTCACTCTAGCAACCCATCATCTATTTACTACTTCCCAATGCCTTGCTCTAGGCCCAAATAATGGTGAAGTGTTATGTATTCAACGTTCACATAACACCACTTGAGGAAAAACAACATACAACACATCAAAATATCGAACGAATACCAAATTCACACGACTACTTATAGCATGACTTATCCCATGTCCTCAGGAACAAAAGTGACTACTCACAAAGCATAATCATATTCATGACCAGAGAGGTAATGAATAGCATCAAGGATCTGAACATATAATCTTCCACCGAGTAATCCAACTAGCATCAACTACAAAGAGTAATTAACACTACTAGCAACCTTACAAGTACCAATCGGAGTCGGGAGACGGAGATTGGTTACAAGAGATGAACTAGGGTTTGGAGATGAGATGGTGCTAACGAAGATGTTGATGGTGATGAGTCCCCTCCGATGAGAGGAGTGTTGGTGATGATAATGGCGACGATTTCCCCCTCCGGGAGGGAAGTTTCCCCGGCAGGATCGTCCTGTCGGAGCTCTAGATTGGTTCTGCTCAAATTCCGCCTCGTTGTGGCGGCGATTCCTCCCGAAAGCCTCCTCTTGATTTTTCTAGAACGAAACCCTCCTTGTAGCAAAATAGGGGGGCCAGAGGGCCACCAGGGAGCCCACAAGCCCCCTAGACGCGGTCAGGGGGGTAGGCCGCGCCTAGCAGGCTTGTGGCCTCCTGGTGGCTCCCCTTTGGTACTTCTTCGGCCCAGTATTTTTTATAAATTCGAAAATAAATCCTCGTTGATTTTCACAGCTTCTGGAGCTGCGCGGAATAGGTATCTCAAACTTGCTCGTTTTTCAGGCCAGAATTCCAGCTGCCGGCATTCTCCCTCTTCATGTAAACCTTGCAAAATAAGAGAGAAAAGGCATAAGTATTGTACCGCGAAGTGTAATAACAGCCCATAAAGCGATAAATATCAACATGAAAGCATGATGCAAAATGGACGTATCAGCCACCACATGCACTCCAGACTCGACCCCCCTTTCCTTCAAGCTCCAAGCGCCCAAATCTATCCTCTCCCAGCCGACCTTCCCCAAGCTCAGCCATGGCTGGCTCGGGCTCCCAAACCAAGTAGGAGGTCTCAAGCGTCTTCGACAAGGATATCCAGGAGTTGAAGGATGTGGGATATCTCTCACCCAACATTGCCCATCGTGCGTCGGAGGAAGGCCAGCTGGTGCCTACACCAAAGCCAGGCGAGAGGGTGGTGTTCGTCCCCCACTTCATCTGGGGACTAGGATTCCTGGTCCACCCCTTCCTTAGGGGCCTGATGTTCTTCTATGGGTTAGATTTTCACGATCTTCCTCCGAACTCATTTATGCACATCTCAGCTTTCATCACCATTTGTGAGGCCTTCCCGTGGTTTCAACCGCACTTCGTCATGTGGCTCAAGACTTTCAACATCAAGCTGAAGACGGACAGAGGACAACACGTCGACTGTGGAGGAGCCATGATCAGCAAACTCCCCCAGGTTGAATGGCTGGAGGGTACTTTTATCGATATCATCAAAGTCTGGCAAAAAGAGTGGTTTTACATCACACCTCGGGAAGGAAACTGGTTGGCGCTTGCCGAGTTTAGATCCAGACCCCCTGAGAGACTAACCTCGTGGGTTAGAAAAGGTCTTGACTGGGGATCGGCCTCGGAGGTGAAATCACTGCAGAAGCGTATCATGCAGATGGTGGAGGCGAATATCGAGCTGACGAACATGATTCAGGTCATGTTCCGCCACCGCGTCCTACCCAGCCAGCATTAGGACACTCCAATGTGGTCCTAGCAGCTCGGCAACCCCGACACCGTGCGCCAGTTCTTCTACACTACCCATGAGAAACTATGGAAGGTGTTATTCAAACCCAACAGGAATGGCTGGCCGAGGAAGAAAACGCCGGCTTATATGCCGATAACCCTCCCTTGAAGGTATGACCAAGCCTTTATTCTTATTCAAAGCTATAGTTTTTAGCAAGGATCTTATACTTCCCCCACTGTCCCTGCAGGGCTGGCTGAACAAGGCCATAAAAATAAGCGGCCCAGCCCCCCTGCTTGAGGACCCTACATCGCCATTGTTGACCGCGATGCTGGTTGTGGCGCCATACGTGGCGCCGGAGAAAAAGGAGAAGAAGAAGCGGGAGACCCACGGGGGCCTCTGCTCGAGGGTTCCTTCGGATACCAAGTCCGAAGAAACCCACGCCTCCTCCGCCTACGGGAATAGGATGTAGAGGACGGAGAGGAGAAAGACTCCCTCCAAAGAAGAAAGAGGGTGGCGCCGGATGAGGCCAAGGAGGGCTTGCCTCCTCAGGCCCCGAAGAGACCCTGCAGGAGCGAGGTCATCATGCCCGACAATATCCCGAATTCCGATGACGACT
Source organism: Hordeum vulgare subsp. vulgare (assembly GCF_904849725.1). Classification (NCBI taxonomy): domain Eukaryota; kingdom Viridiplantae; phylum Streptophyta; class Magnoliopsida; order Poales; family Poaceae; genus Hordeum; species Hordeum vulgare. The sequence goes on along the minus strand of NC_058522.1, from coordinate 395,791,252 downwards.
CCGGGGCCTTTGAGAGGGTTCCCCGAAGGACCCCAAGGATAAAGCCTCGGGCCCAAAGGTATGGAATCCGGACTTTATATAATGGAGTTATACTGAACTTTTGTTAATAAACTTACGTGCTCTTTTCCCTGACACGGCCCTACTCGAAATCTCCTGATGGACCGGGTCTTAGAGGGGGTTCATGATTGGCCAAGCTAGCGGAGAGCGGGAATGCGCCCCGTACCAACCTTCCTCGGGCATTGGACGAGGCCGCAGAGGTGATATCCCACCAGGCCCCTCCGAATATGGGGGACGAGGTGGTGATGGCCGACGTTCATACGTTGGCCATCGAAGACCGAGAGGTCCTGGCCGAGGTTCATGCCTCGGTCACCGAAGCCTAGGAGGTTGATCCCCTCCTGGCGGGTGGAGAGGGAGGCCACGATTTGTCTGAGCTTCTTCCAGAGACAACTCCAGGGACCTTCGAGCCTCTGGCGTCTTCCACCTTGCCTCCGGTGCCACCCGTGATAGAACAGGCTGCGGTCGAGTGGCCTGTAATGATGGAGGAGGCTTTTATTGGGCCCATCTATTGCCGATGAACATCGCACCCTTATTGCTGCGATTCAACCAAGCATACCGTCTGTTGATAGCGGACTGAAGGGAGCCTTCACCGGTTTGCCGACACGCTTCAAAGTAAACCATGTAGTGTTAGATTTATTTATAAGGTTTTACATTCCTTATAGGTATAGTGTGACAGCCCGATGCCGATGTTCCAGAAGATTCCCCCTTTATTCCGTTTTCGTCATGTGTCTATTTTCTTTTGCCGCATCATTCGCATCATCTGCATTGCATCGGCATTCCGTTGCCGCCAGTTTTCAAAAATTGCATCCGTTGTTAGTTGCCGGTTCTCGTCGTTGTCCGTTCTGAGCCCGACCGAACACGCACGCGCCCGCGGCATCGTCAAATCCCTGTTTTTAAAAGTGTGCATAAAACTTTTTCTCATCGGGGTGAAACTTGGCATGCGGTCGTGATTAGTTATAGCTAGGCCGCCTGTCGAATTTCGTCGCGATCGGAGTTCGTCTGGTACCCGAACGGTCGACCATAGCGGCACCGTATTCGGTCTACCGTCGCACGTTTGTCGGTGTTTGAAAATGTGTTGCCGCGCCGCCCGTTTTCCCTCTCGTCTCTGGTAAACCACCCTACACGGCCACTTACCCGTTCCCGAGTTCGGAATTATCCGAATCCGACCGCATGGTTGGATCCGGAACGGAATTCCGGTTAACCTAGCCCCCCATATGTCTATATATAGACCCCGTGCTTATTTTAGACAGCCCCCTCTCCCCTGCCTCGAAATCCGTGCCTACCCCCAAACCCTAGCCACTCTCTCTCTCCTCTCTCTTCTCAGCCCCAGCCACCGCAAGCCCCGCGAGCCCAGATCTGACCCGCCGGGCCCGGATCACCCGAGCCGCCGCCGGCGCCTCGCAGCGCCCTGCAGCCTCCGAGCCGCAACCCCGAGGTGCCCCGTCGTGCCTCCCTGCCGCCGCCTCGGTCTCACAGCCCCGCCGACGCCTCGGTCTCACAGCCCCGCCGCCGCCTGGAACCTCGCCCCACCGCAGTTCAGCCTCGCCGGAGCCACGCGCCGCTTGCACCAGCCTGCTCCCCGCCGCCAGCAGCTAGTCTGCGGCAGACCGGAGGCCGCCGCCCCCGGGTCCCTGTACCCGTCGGATCCCGTCGTCGGGACCTGCCTCGCCGGATCCCGCTGCTTGGAGTTCAACCTCGTCGGATCCCGGTCAGATCCCGTGCTCATCGACCGCCGGCGGCCGCCTCTGCTCGTGCGGGAGGGAGACGAGGCGAGCAGCTCGACCGGCTCCCCGCGACCCCAGCTGGGCCTCGCCAGGAGGCTCCCCAGCCGGCCCAGCACTGTGTGGGCTTGTCCAACGCCAGGCAGGCCAGCCTCCTTCCCCAGCGCGAGGCTCGCCCCAGGCCCAGCTCGGAGCCCACCTCGAGCACCTCTTCTCCAGGCCCAAGGTGAGCAGCGTCGAGACCTTCTATTTTCGCCTGTGCGCCATTTAGCTATCCAACGCCCACTTTTAGGCCCGTTAGTTGATAGGAATTTTTCAGAATTTAATTAAATTCCAGATTATGGATGATATTTAGAACCCCGTAACTTGTAATCCGTTAATCGGATCGCGATGTGTAGTATATGGTTTTGGCGTAGAATTTCACGTAGAATCTGTTTTTGCAACATGCGTAATTGTTTGACGTCGTTTAGCGTGCCTAACGCTTAGTTTAGCGTGTTGTCTCGATACGTTTATTGCTGTAGTTATTTTTCACGCAAGACCGGATAGCGTGAATGCCGTAGTAGAAATGTTCATGTTTTAGGAACCACTTTTCCATGTATTTTAGAGAAGATGTTGGTATTTTTGCGTGTAGGGATTGCCTCTAGTTTATTTTTCCGTGTATAGGGTTTTATCTCGCATTTTCGTGTGGTAATAATTTTGAGTTGCAACCCCACATATATTTATATGTTTTCGGGGTAGAAAAATCCATAGGATTTTTCTGTGCAATTAGTTTTAGCATTAGAGCAAGTTAGGTCACGCGATATTTTGTCGTGTTGCCCTCTTGTCTATTTCGTAGGATTTATTTCGTGCTTCGTTTGTAGGACTTGTCAACTAGGTAGTTGTTCTTTGATGTTTACTCTAGCCCCTGGTATTTTTGGTTGCAATAGAAATGCATGTTTAGGTGTGCTTTGCTTGCTCTCAAGTTGCTAGAAATAGTGATGATTTGGAGGTGCTGAAATATCTCCAAGTCTGAGATTTGTTATATTTTATTGATGTCTTGTCTTGCTTCTATCTTGTGATCTGTAGCTCTTTTGAGGTTGGTCCAATGTAGTTAGTTGTAGCCCTTGTGATTCTCTAGCATGCTGCGAATTTTCATGCCATTTCGAGTCCTGTAGCTTATGGTTTTTCTGCTGTCAATATGCTTGTAGATCGAAAACTGCAGCTTCATAGACTGATATTTTCACTAAGTCTGAAATTGTGTGTGAGAAGCCATTTTGTGACTTCTTTCCCTAGTGATCCATGATGTCATGCTAGTTGTTGTTAGTTGTTTGTTGTAGTGCTTCTTTCCCTCTGTCGTGTCATGCCTTGCTTGAGCATATCGGAGTTGTGTAGCTCGTAGTTGTGGGGTGTAGAAAATGCTATGTGGCTGATTTTGGCAGATTGTAGTGATATCTTGTTTTGCTCATAGTTTTTGATCCGTAGCTCCGATTTGATCGTATCCTACATGAAACTTGCTTAGAATCTCGTGTAGTTTCATTTTCTCTTGCTAGTTATATGTTTTGAGGTGCTCGTGACCGTCGTCGCACACATATTGCATTCATGCCATCATATCTTGCGGTGCTTGTATCTTTTGAACCGTAGCTCCGTTGGAGATGATCTCTATGTGTATATTGCTTGTCTCGGCGCGTAGAATCATGTGAACCTATTTGTTTTGCTGTTAACAACTAATTAAATGTGTTAGTTCAGATCTGGATAGAATTGTAAATTAACATGTGAGGTCGTCTCGGAGGTGCTATATGACATTTCCGACCTCATTTAAAATGCCTAGATAGGTAGATTACTTGCGCTTCACCTCTTGCCATGTTTAACAAAATTTAATATTGCCGTGTATCTAATCGTAATAGAACTAAATAATTAAACGTGGAGTTTTGTCAATATGCAACTCATTGCATATTGAACTTCACTTAACGTGTAGTGTTTGATTGTGTGAATTGACATGCCGTGACTTGCATGTATTCAGCTGCTCATGCATCATATGTGTTGTGCATCGTGTGGTGAATTCCCTTTGTTGATTTGTGTTTTCGGTTTGCTTCGTCTCGATAGAGTTCCGCAGCGTGTCGGATTGTGAAGACCCGTTCGACTACGTCGGTTCGTTTGCTTCACGGAGGCATTCTTCTTCCAAGCGGGATCTCAGGCAAGATGACCATTTCCCTAGATACCATTACTATCATTGCCATGCTAGTTTATGGCTTCTATCGATTATGTCTCGTTGCCTACCACATGTTAAATATCACCCTCTCAACAATGCCATGAAACCTTCAACCTGTTCAACCTAGCAAACAACTGATTGGCTATGTTATCGCTTGCTTAACCCTGTGTTAGCGTTGCTAGTTGCAGGTGCAGTTGCTTCCATGTGAAAACATGGGTTCCTTGTTATATCACCCTATTAATGTTATTTATTTAATGCACATATATACTTGGTAAAAGGTGGAAGGCTCGGCCTTTCTAGCTTGGTGTTTTGTTCCATCTTTGCCCCCTTAGTTTCGGCTACCGTTGTTATGTTCCATAATTGAGCGCTCCTAACACGATCAGGGTTGTTATGGGGACCCCCTTGATAAATCGTTTTAGATTAAATCTGGTCTGGCAAGGCCCAACATTGGTACTACATTTGCCCAACATAATAATTCTATTAAATTGAAATGCATAGGGAGTTAGCGCTACCCGAGGAGTAATTCTACATAATACAGGGAAGGCCAGTGCTGATGGTGTTGATCCAACACAGAGCAACATGCGAGGCCAACCCGGGGCAACTCAGGAGATTTCTATGAGGCCACCGTACGCTTCGCTTATCCGTCGTGTACTGAGAACGAGATACGCGGCTCCTATCGGGATCGTCGACACGTCGGGCGGCCTTACTGGATTAGTTTTACCTTTGACGAGATATCTTGTGCATCGGGATTCCAGTGATGCTTTGGGTAATCTCAGAGTTGAGGTTTTGCACTAAGGAATCCGACGAGATCGCGAGTGTCGTGATCGAGGATTTCTATGCGGCTTGTGGTAATTTGTGATGGACTAGTTGGAGCACCCCTACAGGGTTAAATCTTTCGGAAAGTCGTGCTCGCGGTTATGTGGCAACGTGGAAACTTTGTTTAACACTGGTTCTAGATAACTTGAAGTTAACTTAATTAAAACTTGCCAACTGTGTGCGTAACTGTGACTGTCTCTTTCGTGAGTTCCTTCTCTGATCGAGGACACGGTGGGGTTATATCTGACGTAGGTAGGTGTTCAGGATCATTCATTTGATCATCAGTAGTCACGTCCGCTATGCGTAGACCTTCCCCCTCTTATTTCTTGTACTCGTAAGTGTAGCCACCAAATAAATGCTTAGCCGCTGCTGCAACCTCACCACTTAACCATGCCTCACCCAGTAAGCTTTGCTAGTCTTGATATCTTTGGAAATGAGATTGTTGAGTCCCCTGTGGCTCACAGATTACTACAACACCAGTTGCAGGTACAGGTAAAGGTTATTTGACGCGAGCGCGTTGATTGTTCATTTGGAGTTGCTTCTTCTTCTTCATCATCATTGATCTAGGATGGGTTCCAGGCTTGCAGCCTGGGATAGAAAGGATGAACGTCGTTCTTCTTTTCTCGGTTGTTTTCGTCTGTAGCCGGATCCTGCTCTTACTCTTGATGTTTATGTATTGTACTGATGTGACTATGATGTAGCTTGTGGAGAGTGTAGGCCAATTCTATATATATATATATCTCATCTTTTTAGTACATGTACTTGTAACGATATCCATTCTTGCGACACGACGAGATGCGCTTCTATCCCTGACGAGGCCTTCGTGCCAATTTGAGGATAGGGTCGCATCTTGGATGTGACAAGTGTTGGGGAACCTCGCATGGGAAACAAAAAAATTCCTACGCGCACGAAGACCTATCATGGTGATGTCCATCTATGAGAGGGGATGAGTAATCTACGTACCCTCGTAGACCGTACAGCAGAAGTGTTAGAGAACGCGGTTGATGTAGTGGAACGTCCTCACGTCCCTCGATCCGCCCCGCGAACAATCCCGCAATCAGTCCCACGATCTAGTACCGAACGGACGGCACCTCCGCGTTCAGCACACGTACAGCTCGACGATGATCTCGGCCTTCTTCATCCAGCAAGAGAGAGACGGAGAGGTAGAAGAGTTCTCCGGCAGTGTGGCGGTGCTCCGGAGGTTGGTGATGACCTTGTCTCAGCAGGGCTCCGCCCGAGCTCCGCAGAAACGCGATCTAGAGGAAAAACCGTGGAGGTATGTGGTCGGGCAGCCGTGAGAAAGTCATCTCAAATCTGCCCTAAAACCTCCGTATATATAGGTGGGAGGGAGGGGGGCCTTGCCTTGGGGTCCAAGGACCCTCAAGGGGTCGGCCGAGCCAAGGGGGAGGACTCTCCCCCCCCAAACCGAGTTGGACTAGGTTTGGTGGGAGGGAGTCCCCCTCCCTTCCCACTTCCCCCCCTTTTTTTCTTTTCCTTTGATTTCTTATCCTTGGCGCATAGGCCCCTCTTGGGCTGTCCCACCAGCCCACTAAGGGCTGGTGTGCCACCCTCATAGCCTATGGGCTTCCCCGGGGTGGGTTGCCCCCCCCCCCCCCCCCCGGTGAATTCCCGGAACCCATTCGTCATTCCCGGTACATTCCCGGTAACTTCGAAAACCTTCCGGTAATCAAATGAGGTCATCCTATATATCAATCTTCATTTCCGGACCATTCCGGAAACCCTCGTGACATTCGTGATCTCATCCGGGACTCCGAACAACATTCGGTAACCAACCATATAACTCAAATACGCATAAAACAACGTCGAACCTTAAGTGTGCAGACCCTGCGGGCTCGAGAACTATGTAGACATGACCCGAGAGACTCCTCGGTCAATATCCAATAGCGGGACCTGGATGCCCATATTGGATCCTACATATCCTACGAAGATCTTATTGTTTGAACCTCAGTGCCAAGGATTCGTATAATCCCGTATGTCATTCCCTTTGTCCTTCGGTATGTTACTTGCCCGAGATTCGATCGTCAGTATCCGCATACCTATTTCAATCTCGTTTACCGGCAATTCTCTTTACTCATTCTGTAATACAAGATCCCGCAACTTACACTAAGTTACATTGCTTGCAAGGCTTGTGTGTGATGTTGCATTACCGAGTGGGCCCCGAGATACCTCTCCGTCATACGGAGTGACAAATCCCAGTCTTGATCCATACTAACTCAACTAACACCTTCGGAGATACCTGTAGAGCATCTTTATAGTCACCCAGTTACGTTGCGACGTTTGATACACACAAAGCATTCCTCCGGTGTCAGTGAGTTATATGATCTCATGGTCATAGGAATAAATACTTGACACGCAGAAAACAGTAGCAACAAAATGACACGATCAACATGCTACGTCTATTAGTTTGGGTCTAGTCCATCACTTGATTCTCCCAATGACGTGATCCAGTTATCAATCAACAACACCTTGTTCATAATCAAAAGACACTGACTATCATTGATCAACTGGCTAGCCAACTAGAGGCATGCTAGGGACGGTGTTTTGTCTATGTATCCACACATGTAAATGAGTCTTCATTCAATACAATTATAGCATGGATAATAAACTATTATCTTGATACAGGAATTATAATAATAACTATACATTTATTATTGCCTCTAGGGCATAATTCCAACAGTCTCCCACTTGCACTAGAGTCAATAATCTAGCCTTCACATCACCATGTGAATTACATTGTAATAAATCTAACACCCATACAGTTCTGGTGTCGATCATGTTTTGGCCGTGGAAGAGGTTTAGTCAGCGGGTCTGCTACATTCAGATCCGTGTGCACTTTGCATATATTTACGTCTGTAACATCCCAATTTTCGTAAATTCGGATGTTAATAGATCATTCATTTTCATCCCACATTTTATGCATCATTGCGTTCCTCTGAAAAAAAATTATCGTTATGTGACTGCGGGCAATTTATCGGAGTGGAGATAATATGACTTCTCCCCTATGAGTTAAAGTCACCATTTTGGTTTTGCAAATTTTCTAAACTCCGAAGTATTTTTTTTGTTGAGTTTTTCGATTGAGTTGTGTGACCTATTGCATAAAAAAAAATTAAAAAGTTGCATTAGGTGGAACTAGGATTCCTATATATATATTATATATATTAGTTGTATATGTTATTTTGTTTTCTCCTAAGTTCTAGTGCATATATGTATATTAGTTCCTACCTTTTGTTAGCTAGGAGTATATTTTTTTTTACTGTTTTGGTTTTCTTTCTTTTCTTTTTTGCTGTTGTTAGTTTGTTTTAAAAAATATATATATAAACACTGCCAGGCCGAGCCACAAGGGCTCAGCCCAGCCCCCATGCATGCACGCATGCAATTTCCATGCATGCACTCCCTCCCCACGTGAGTCCTCCCTCCCCTTTCCTTATTTCTCTCCTTCCTTCTTTCTCTCCCTCCTTTTCCTTTTACTCACCACGTTCACCTCTCCCTCTCTTTCCTATTTTCTCTCCCATGATCTCCTTCCCAAAGTTCTCCCTCTCCTTCCTTCTACTCCCCTCCCCTAAGCCTATATAAACCCCCCCCCCACCGTCACCTCTCCCCAACCCTAGCCGCCGTCTCTCCACCGCCGCCTCCACAAGCCGCCGCCGGCGCCTCACCCCACCGCCGCCCTAGCCGCCGCCGCGAGCAGCGGCAGCAGCCCGAAAGCTGCTGCACCTCGGCCTCGCCACGGAGGAGGAGCCCTCCCCGAACTCTCTCTCCACCGCCGCCTCTTCCCCGCGGAGGAGGAACCTCACCGCCGCCGCCCGACGCCCCACCGCCCGGAGCTACTCCCTCCTTCCTCGCCGGCCATCTCCTTTCTTGCCGGTGCAACACCTCCAGCAGCAGGTAGCAACCTCTCTCTCTCTATTTCATGCACTCCATCTCAGCCATTAGAAGCTTGCCACGTGTGCCTCTCATTAGCACTAGCAGTTTCGTAATTTCTGTCCAGATTTCGAAAACAGAAACTTTCAATCTTGTTTTGATCACAACGTTTTATCCCTACGTCTAATGACATTGATTCTTTTTCCAGTAGCTCACAAATTTCCTGTAGTTTTTAAAAATATATAACTTTTCTGTGTTTGGAATTTTTAAATACAAGTTAGAGCAGATTTAGTTTAAACACTGTTTTGCCTATTCCAGGAGTTTGAAAAATGATATTGAGCTGATTCTTTTTGCTACTGTTTTCTAGTGATAAAACCTTACTGTAGTAGAATTTTCAGAATTTTCCAAGTATTTTTACTGGTGTTTTCAGCAGAAACAAGTTTCTGTCCTACCGGCGCGCGATAAATGTTTTTGTGTAGTCTTTTGCAAATCATTGCATGTGATGTTATTTTTACTCGTGGCATGATTGAATTGCTTATGGTGTGCTTTGTGTTTGTATCGGTAGATCATCCGGAGTGCGAAGCGTGTTACTTAGAGACGCTCGAGCAGGACAACTATCATCAAGGCAAGTCATCTTTGATCATGTTATTTTTACCTATGTTTTCAATGCATAGTAGATCACCTTCTTTGCCCAATTTGCATGCTGCCTAGGTACTTGGAAACTTTAATTCTAGTTGTAGTATCATGTGGTAGGAACACAACAACCCCGACACTTGGCCCCGGGACGACAATGTTATATTTGCTATGCTTAAGTAGACGGGTTATCGGTTGAGTGTATTCCACGAGTGATGCGAGGTTGATATAATAATCAAGACCGGACTAAGACAAGATTTTCAAGACCTCGAACGCAATGCAACACTGGATGAAGGACGGTTGATCGGCTCCCTGGAAAACCCAGTGGATGCCCGGGATGCTGGAGAGGCCATGTCATCCTGCGGAAAGCTTCACCCAGGCTCAAAGGGACGGACGGAGACTTCAAGACTCAAGGCTTACCTGCACAGCCACAAGTCATTGTGGGCTCTGGCTTGGTTGGACAACGCGGCGACTCTGGACAGGCGGTGCTAGCAGATGTAGACGAACGGTAGGAATGGATGGGCACCGACAGGGATTCAGAGGGACCCGTTGAAAGACCATGTTTTGATCATCCGGTCTTCAAACACCCTGAAGTGCGAGGACAAATCCGGAGGCGATCAAATCTTGTGGGGAACGTGTGCAAAACTCTGCAGAGTACCCAACCTAATCGATTAGCCGTGTCCACGGTCATGGACAACTTGAGCCGAAGGCATTGAATTTCCCCTGAACTCTCGACACAACTTAATAATGACGTGGGTGTTAACAACTATTCGGGTACGAGAACTGGTTGGCGGAACCATCTCGTTAACAACAAACTATGTAGTAATATTTTGCTTTCGGCCCCTTTTGTTGTAGGATAAAACTGGCTTTATGCAAAAACTTAGCTCCACTGGCCAAATATGCATGTAGAGATAGTTGATTATTATTTTACCCCCTCTCTTGATGATTTGCCAGCATATTCAATATGCTGACCTACACGGCTGCAACGTATCATGTTGCAGAGTACTTTTCCGACCAGGAGTGAGGCTACGGTTCTACGCTCAGCGACATGCCCTTGGAGTCGGATGGACTCATCTACCTGATGCTTCCGCTTAGTCTTCGTTAGATAATCTCATGAGATGGCCTTCAGCCACTTTATTGTACTCCTTTATTGTAATAAAGTACTCTTTATGAGATTTCGATTAATAAAGCTGTGTGATTGCACTCTTGAATATATACATTATGTACTGTGTGTGTACCAGCATGATCTTGGGATGGTACGGAAACACCAGAGGCTTGACTCGATGAGTCGGGTCGCTACAACGTCCTCCTCCTCGACGTAGTCGCGGATGAGGTTGAAGCGTCGTTTGATGTGTCTGGTCTTCTTGTGAAACCGTGGTTCCTTTGCTAAGGCAATGGCACCAGTGTTGTCACAGAACAAGGTTATTGGATCCAGTGCACTTGGCACCACTCCAAGATTCGTCATGAACTGCTTCATCCAGACAACCACCTTAGCCGCCTCCGAGGCAGCCATGTACTCCGCTTCACATGTAGAATCTGCTACGACGCTTTGCTTGGAACTGCACCAGCTTACTGCACCCTCATTAAGAATAAATACGTATCCGGTTTGCGACTTAGAGTCGTCCGGATCTGTGTCAAAGCTTGCATCTACGTAACCTTTTACGGCGAGCTCTTCGTCACCTCCATACACGAGAAACATCTCCTTAGTCCTTTTCAGGTACTTCAGGATATTCTTGACCGCTGTCCAGTGATCCACTCCTGGATTACTCTGGAACCTTCCTGCCATACTTATGGCCAGGCTAACATCCGGTCTAGTGCACAGCATTGCATACATGATAGAACCTATGGCTGAAGCATATGCTCTCTATCTTCATCAGTTGTTGGGCACTGAGTCTTACTCAATTTCGTACCTTGTAAAACTGGCAAGAACCCTTTCTTGGACTGTTCCATTTTGAACCTCTTCAAAACTTTATCAAGGTATGTGCTTTGTGAAAGTCCTATCAGGCGTTTTGATCTATCCCTATAGATCTTAATGCCTAGAATGTAAGCAGCTTCTCCTAGGTCCTTCATAGAGAAACTTTTATTCAAGTAACCTTTTATGCTCTCCAAAAGCTCTATGTTGTTTCCAATCAGTAATATGTCATCCACATATAATATTAGAAACGCCACAGAGCTCCCACTCACTTTCTTGTAAATACAAGATTCTCCAACCACTTGTATAAACCCAAATGCTTTGATCACCTCATCAAAGCGTTTGTTCCAACTCCGAGATGCTTGCACCAGTCCATAAATGGATCGCTGGAGCTTGCACACCTTGTCAGCACTTTTAGGATCGACAAAACCTTCGGGTTGCATCATATACAACTCTTCCTTAAGGAAACCGTTAAGGAACGCCGTTTTGACATCCATCTGCCAGATTTCATAATCGAAAAATGCAGCTATCGCCAACATGATTCTGACGGACTTAAGCATTGCCACGGGAGAGAAAGTCTCATCGTAGTCAATTCCTGGAACTTGTGAAAAACCCTTTGCCACAAGTCGAGCTTTATAAACGGTCACATTACCGTCAGCGTCCGTCTTCTTCTTAAAGATCCATTTGTTCTGAATAGCCTTGCGGCCCTCAGGTAGTATCTCCAAAGTCCACACTTTGTTCTCATACATGGATCCTATCTCGGATTTCATTGCTTCTAGCCATTTGTTGGAATCTGGGCCCACCATTGCTTCTCCATAATTTGCAGGTTCATTGTTGTCTAACAACATGATTGATAAGACGGGATTACCGTACCACTCTGGAGCAGCGCGTGATCTCGTCGACCTGCGTGGTTCAACAGAAACTTGAACTGGAGTTTCAAGATCATCATCATTAACTTCCTCCTCAACCGGCGTCGCAATGACAGAGGTTTCCCCTTGCCCTGCGCCACCATCCAGAGGGATGAGAGGTTCGACAACCTCGTCAAGTTCTATCTTCCTCCCACTCAATTCTCTCGAGAGAAACTCCTTCTCGAGAAAATCTCCGTTTTTAGCAACAAACACTTTGCCCTCGGATTTGAGATAGAAGGTGTACCCAACTGTCTCTTTTGGGTAACCTATGAAGATGCACTTTTCCGCTTTGGGTTCCAGCTTTTCAGGCTGAAGCTTTTTGACATAAGCATCACATCCCCAAACTTTAAGAAACGACAACTTTGGCCTTTTGCCATACCACAGTTCGTATGGTGTCGTCTCAACGGATTTTGATGGTGCCCTATTTAAAGTGAATGTAGCTGTTTCTAATGCATAACCCCAAAATGATAACGGCAAATCAGTAAGAGACATCATAGATCGCACCATCTCTAACAAAGTAGGATTACGACGTTCGGACACACCATTACGCTGTGGTGTTCCAGGCGGTGTTAACTGCGAAACAATTCCACATTGTCTTAAGTGAGCACCAAACTCGAAACTCAGATATTCACCCCCACGATCAGACCGTAGGAACTTGATCTTCTTGTTACGATGATTTTCCACTTCACTCTGAAATTGCTTGAACTTTTCAAATGTTTCAGACTTGTGCTTCATCAAGTAGACATAACCATATCTACTTAAATTGTCAGTGAAGGTGAGAAAATAACGATATCCGCCGCGTGCCTCTACGCTCATTGGACCACACACATCGGTATGTATGATTTCCAACAAGTCACTTGCACGCTCCATTGTTCCGGAGAACGGAGTCTTAGTCATCTTGCCCACGAGGCATGGTTCGCACGTGTCAAGTGAATCAAAGTCAAGTGACTCCAAAAGTCCATCAGCATGGAGTTTCTTCATGCGCTTTACACCAATATGACCCAAGCGGCAGTGCCACAAAAATATGGTGCTATCATTGTTTACTCTAACTCTTTTGGTCTCAATGTTATGTATATGTGTATCGCTATCAAGATTCAATATGAACAATCCTCTCACATTCGGTGCATCACAATAAATGATGTTACTCATAGAAATTGAACAACCATTATTCTCAGACTTAAAAGAGTAACCGTCTCGCAATAAACAAGATCCAGATATAATGTTCATGCTCAACGCAGGCACTAAATAACAATGATTTAAGTTCATCACTAATCCCGATGGTAGCTGAAGTGACACTGTGCCGACGGCGATTGCATCAACCTTGGAACCGTTTCCTACGCGCATCGTCACTTCATCTTTCGCCAGCCTTCGTCTATTCCGCAGTTCCTGCTTCGAGTTGCAAATGTGAGCAACAGAACCGGTATCAAATACCCAGGCACTACTACGAGAGCCGGTTAAGTACACATCAATAACATGTATATCAAATATACCTGATTTTTCTTTGCCCGCCTTCTTATCTGCCAGATACTTGGGGCAATTGCGCTTCGAGTGACCCATACCCTTGCAATAGAAGCACACTGTTTCAGGCTTAGGTCCAGCCTTGGGTTTCTTCGGCGGATTGGCAACAGGCTTGCCGCTCTTCTTCGAATTGCCCTTCTTGCCTTTGCCGTTTCTCTTGAAACTAGTGGTCTTGCTCACCATCAACACTTGATGCTCTTTACGGAGTTCAGACTCTGCGACTTTCAGCATCGCAAACAACTCGCCGGGAGACTTGTTCATCCCTTGCATGTTGTAGTTCAACACAAAGCCTTTATAGCTTGGCGGCAGTGATTGAAGGATTCTGTCAGTGATAGCTTCTTGCGGGAGTTCAATCCCCAGTTCAGCTAGACGGTTTGAGTACCGAGACATTTTGAGCACATGTTCACTGACAGACGAGTTTTCCTCCATCTTGCAAGCATAGAATTTATCGGAGGTCTCATACCTCTCGATCCGGGCGTTCTTCTGAAAGATAAACTCCAACTCCTGGAACATCTCAAATGCTCCATGACGCTCAAAGCGACGTTGAAGTCCCGGTTCTAAGCCATACAAGACTGCACATTGAACTATTGAGTAGTCCTCCTTACATGCTAACCAAGCGTTCTTAACATCCTGATCAGCCGTAGCGGGTGGTTCATCTCCTAGCGCAGCATTAAGGACATAATCCTTCTTCCCAGCTTGTAAGATTAGCTTAAGATTACGAGCCCAGTCTACAAAGTTGCTTCCATCATCTTTCAACTTAGCTTTCTCTAGGAACGTATTAAAATTCAGGATGACTGTCGCGTGAGCCATGATCTACAACACAAATATATTCAAAGTGGACTTAGACTATGTTCAAGATAATTAGAGTTCAACTTAATCAAATTATATGCTAAACTCCCACTCAAAAAGTACATCTCTCTAGTCATTTGAGTGGTTCATGATCCACTTACACTATCCCAAGTCCGATCATCACGTGAGTTGGGTATAGTTTCAGTGGTAAGCATCCCTATGCTAATCATATCAACTATATGATTCACGATCGACCTTTCGGTCTCATGTGTTCCGAGGCCATGTCTGCACATGCTAGGCTCGTCAAGCTTAACCCGAGTGTTCCGCGTGCGCAACTGTTTTGCACCCGTTGTATGTGAACGTTGAGTCTATCACACCCGATCATCACGTGGTGTCTCGAAACAACGAACTGTAGCAACGGTGCACAGTCGGGGAGAACACAATTTCGTCTTGAAATTTTAGTGAGAGATCACCTCATAATGCTACCGTCGTTCTAAGCAAAATAAGGTGCATAAAAGGATTAACATCACATGCAATTCATAAGTGACATGATATGGCCATCATCGCGTGCTTCTTGATCTCCATCACCAAAGCACCGGCACGATCTACTTGTCACCGGCGCCACACCATGATCATCCATCAACGTGTTGCCATCGGGGTTGTCGTGCTACTTATGCTATTACTACTAAAGCTACATCCTAGCAAAATAGTAAACGCATCTGCAAGCACAAACGTTAGTATAAAGACAACCCTATGGCTCCTGCCGGTTGCCGTACCATCGACGTGCAAGTCGATATTTCTATTACAACATGATCATCTCATACATCCAATATATCACATCACATCGTTGGCCATATCACATCACAATCATACCCTGCAAAAACAAGTTAGACGTCCTCTAATTTTGTTGTTGCATGTTTTACGTGGTGACCAAGGGTATCTAGTAGGATCGCATCTTACTTACGCAAACACCACAACGGAGATATATGAGTTGCTATTTAACCTCATCCAAGGACCTCCTCGGTCAAATCCGATTCAACTAAAGTTGGAGAAACCGTCACTTGCCAGTCATCTTTGAGCAAAGGGGGTTACTCGTAACGATGAAACCAGTCTCTCGTAAGCGTACGAGTAATGTCGGTCCAAGCCGCTTCAATCCAACAATACCGCGGAATCAAGAAAAGACTAAGGAGGGCAGCAAAACGCACATCACCGCCCACAAAAACTTTTGTGTTCTACTCGAGAAGACATCTACGCATGAACCTAGCTCATGATGCCACTGTTGGGGAACCTCGCATGGGAAACAAAAAATTTCCTACGCGCACAAAGACCTATCATGGTGATGTCCATCTACGAGAGGGGATGAGTAATCTACGTACCCTCGTAGACCGTACAGCAGAAGCGTTAGAGAACACAGTTGATGTAGTGGAACGTCCTCACGTCCCTCGATCCGCCCCGCGAACAATCCCGCGATCAGTCCCACGATCTAGTACCGAACGGACGGCACCTCCGCGTTCAGCACACGTACAGCTCGACGATGATCTCGGCCTTCTTGATCCAGCAAGAGAGAGACGGAGAGGTAGAAGAGTTCTCCGGTAGTGTGACGGCGCTCCGGAGGTTGGTGATGACCTTGTCTCAGCAGGGCTCCGCCCGAGCTCCGCAGAAACGCGATCTACAGGAAAAACCGTGGAGGTATGTGATCCGGCAGCCGTGAGAAAGTCGTCTCAAATCTGCCCTAAAACCTCCGTATATATAGGTGGGAGGGAGGGGGGCCTTGCCTTGGGGTCCAAGGACCCTCAAGGGGTCGGCCGAGCCAAGGGCGAGGACTCCCCCCCCCCAAACCGAGTTGGACTAGGTTTGGTGGGAGGGAGTCCCCCTCCCTTCCCACTCCCCCCCCCCTTTTTTTCTTTTCCTTTGATTTCTTATCCTTGGCGCATAGGCCCCTCTTGGGCTGTCCCACCAGCCCACTAAGGGCTGGTGCGCCACCCTCATAGCCTATGGGCTTCCCCGGGGTGGGTTGCCCCCCCCCCCCCCGGTGAACTCCCGGAACCCATTCGTCATTCCCGGTACATTCCCGGTAACTCCGAAAACCTTCCGGTAATCAAATGAGGTCATCCTATATATCAATCTTCGTTTCCGGACCATTCCGGAAACCCTCGTGACGTCCGTGATATCATCCGGGACTCCGAACAACATTCGGTAACCAACCATATAACTCAAATACGCATAAAACAACGTCGAACCTTAAGTGTGCAGACCCTGCGGGTTCGAGAACTATGTAGACATGACCCGAGAGACTCCTCGGTCAATATCCAATAGCGGGACCTGGATGCCCATATTGGATCCTACATATCCTATGAAGATCTTATCGTTTGAACCTCAGTTCCAAGGATTCGTATAATCCCGTATGTCATTCCCTTTGTCCTTCGGTATGTTACTTGCCCGAGATTCGATCGTCAGTATCCGCATACCTATTTCAATCTCGTTTACCAGCAAGTCTCTTTACTTGTTCCGTAATACAAGATCCCGCAACTTACACTAAGTTACATTGCTTGCAAGGCTTGTGTGTGATGTTGCATTACCGAGTGGGCCCCGAGATACCTCTCCGTCATACGGAGTGACAAATCCCAGTCTTGATCCATACTAACTCAACTAACACCTTCGGAGATACCTGTAGAGCATCTTTATAGTCACCCAGTTATGTTGCGACGTTTGATACACACAAAGCATTCCTCCGGTGTCAGTGAGTTATATGATCTCATGGTCATAGGAATAAATACTTGACACGCAGAAAACAGTAGCAACAAAATGACACGATCAACATGCTACGTCTATTAGTTTGGGTCTAGTCCATCACGTGATTCTCCCAATGACGTGATCTAGTTATCAAGCAACAACACCTTGTTCATAATCAAAAGACACTGACTATCATTGATCAACTGGCTAGCCAACTAGAGGCATGCTAGGGACGGTGTTTTGTCTATGTATCCACACATGTAAATGAGTCTTCATTCAATACAATTATAGCATGGATAATAAACTATTATCTTGATACAGGAATTATAATAATAACTATACATTTATTATTGCCTCTAGGGCATAATTCCAACAGTCTCCCACTTGCACTAGAGTCAATAATCTAGCCCTCACATCACCATGTGAATTACATTGTAATAAATCTAACACCCATACAGTTCTGGTGTCGATCATGTTTTGGCAGTGGAAGAGGTTTAGTCAACGGGTCTGCTACATTCAGATCCGTGTGCACTTTGCATATATTTACGTCCTCCTCCTCGACGTAGTCGCGGATGAAGTTGAAGCGTCGTTTGATGTGTCTGGTCTTCTTGTGAAACCGTGGTTCCTTTGCTAAGGCAATGGTACCAGTGTTGTCACAGAACAAGGTTATTGGATCCAGTGCACTTGGCACCACTCCAATATCCGTCATGAACTGCTTCATCCAGACACCCTCCTTAGCCGCCTCCGAGGCAGCCATGTACTCCGCTTCACATGTAGAATCTGCTACGACGCTTTGCTTGGAACTGCACCAGCTTACTGCACCCCCATTAAGAATAAATACGTATCCGATGTCCCCAGTACTGGTGCAGATTGTTCGGGAGTACTGCCATACTTTGTATCGTTGTGATCACGAGGGTCTGTTGTAGATGAAGGTCCGAGATTCTGGGTGTGTGTTGACGGATGTGATACAGGTGACGGGTTAGTATAGGAGTTGTGTGATATTACTCCTTGTATCCGTGTACCACATTGCATGACCAGATATTTCAGGAATTCATAGGTGGGAATTCAAGTAGTTGTTTATAGGACAATCTTCCAACAAATGCATGATGTTAGGTTGGGGTTCGACATATAGTGGATTCGTTTGTTCACGGTCGACTTACAGCGGTACACGTTGTGTCTGAAAGAGTCCTTGTAGCTTGCTACGACTCGGGGACGTTTCATATGTCGGGTGCACTGCCTTGCACTTGATGCCTACTGTAAGGATCGAGCCCGTGCGATCCTGTCCATGAAAATATCTGACGAAATCTTTCTCATGAGTTTGTTCTGGCTAATTTGTAAGCCTCGCCCTTTGTTTAGTTGGAATATGGTAATTCAAGTTGCTTCAATGTCAAGTGATGATTTCAGATATTTCCTAAGTGTTGTTCTCATATTTTTATGAGAGTACTAATCCTTTTGCTCAATCAATTGTATTATCATTCTTGTCAACCGGTGTCGTCATGTTAATTCTTTTCCAACCAGTGTGTTTTTCTTCAAGTGAATTCCATCCTCTCCTATTTTGCAAGATCATTCTCTCATTTTATTCCGGAGTTTATCTCATCTGTCCCAAGTTGTCTTTGTTTTTCCCGCCCACCCCCCTTTTCTTCAGTGATTGGATTTTCATCCAAGAGTTTTCTTTTCATTGTGCTTCCGCTGTCTGTTCTTTTCTATCTTATCTGTTGATTCATCGTGAAGATTCTCAGGAGATTCGTGTCATATTTGTTCATTCTTGTCATCCGTACTGGTGAATTTAATTCAGTTGTCCGTGTTCATCATATTCCTTTCGTCCTTGTAATTCTTTCGTGTGTTGGAAATTCTTATCTAGTCTTCTGTTGGCATTTATCTATATTCTTTCCGGAGCGTTGAAGATATCCCAGTAGTTTCTTGTTATCAATTCTTCCAATTATTTTGAGGTGCTCTACCTCATCTAGTTTTTATTTGTACCGGCGCAATATCTCCCTTTCTGAGCAATCTTTTCAACGGTGGTTTCTTTGAGTGGGCCCATAACCCACAGGTTTTCCCAGGATCTTATCTGACTCTTGTAATCTTTCCCGGAGATCTCTAATTCTTTCAACTATGACGTAAGTATGAATTTCATCAGTCTTATTCCTTCTTCAAAATCAATGTGAGTTAATTCTCATATTTGGCTCAACCTTGCATTCTTCTTTATTCCGGAGTGTCTACGTTATTCGTGGTGTTGTTTCTCGTCATCATTCTCAGCTTGGAAATCTGAAGGAGTGTTTCACTCAAATCTTGGTCCATTCTCTAGTAGATTCATCATTTCCGCCTTGTGCCATAATTTTAATTGTTTCTATCGTGAGTAATCCCTTTCTTGCTATCCGGTGCATTTCTGAGTTGTTTTTATTTCTCGTTCCTCCGAAGGCCATCATTTCAGAAGATTCTTCGTTCTCAGCTTTCAGCTTTCATCCTCAATTGCTGTCTCTTCGTTCGTCTCTCGATTATTCCGGTGCCTTATTCATGTTTTTTGTTAGGCGGATCATGATCTCTTCATTCTCATGTGTTTCCATGTATTCTTGGAATTCCCATTCAGTTGTGAATTCTTACTGGTGCGTCCTTCAATCATGCCTCAAGTGGTGCTTATCTCTCTGCCTCTTCAAGATTCATTTCTAGTAGAATAAGTGATATGCTAAATCCGTTGCTTGTCATCAATTAAACTTGATGAAGGATAAGTATAACGTAATTCTTATTCTTGTTCGTAGTAATCTGAATTCTTCTTCCGGAGTGACTCATGATATCAATTCTTTTCGCAAGTGCTTATCTTTCTTTTCCGAAGTTCCAAGTCTATAAAGTATCTCTTTGTGAGGCTTCATCTAAATCTTGGCAAGGTCATAATCTTATTCTTTTCTACCTTCATATCTTTGCATCATTCATTTGTATACGGTGGTCCTTCATGGTGGTTCATCAAGGTTTCAATTCATTCTCAAGTGTTCTTCAAGAATCTTATTGGAGAACCTCAAGTATTCTTTCACTTGCATTTCCAGTGCATTTGTTATTCCTTTATCATTTGAGATGGTATTATAGCATTCTTGTTAGTGTAGGAGCCTCGAAGAAAATTCCTTTCAAGAATGAGATAATTAAACCCACCAATTCTATGATCATGAGATATTTGCAACCCATGATTTCTTCATTGAGCTATATTGGTTTGGATTTCACCTAAAGCTTTTCCTATGGATGGTTGCTATCATGGTGTTTGTCATTAATCCAAGTTCTCAATGTATCCTCTTGGTGTAAGTAATTGTCCATATCTTGTTTCTCCCAATCAATCCTTGTTTCTGTTGGTGGCTGGTTGTCACTTCATTAGTTTGAAAAGGTTTCCATAAGCCCACTACTGTATTGTTCTTTTCGTTGTTGTTTTTCCAACAACTCCGTTCAATTCTTCTCGCAAGGATGCTTGCCAAGTTCATTTGAGATAGTAGTTGTCATTCTTTTCTTCATTCTCTTCTTCCGTATGAGCTAGTTCCTATTCTATTGTTCCGGAGGGATTGTGATGTTGCTCTTTTGGGTCTATTATGTTGTTCTACCAAGATCATGGTGCTCCCTTGTTATATTTAGTTGTTTGTTATGAATATTGTCTATTTCTTCCATCTTATCGAATTTTTTGTCCCATTTTCCTACCGAAGTGCTGCCGAAATTTTTCGTGAATTCTTGCTTCTTTCTCATATCATTCCTCATCGCCTTGCAACCTTCAAGGATCGTTGGTTTCACTCTTTTGTCAAAGAAGCTACTAAGTCTTTACCTCATGCTCTTTCTCATCCTCTGCCCCTTACATTCTTGGATCTCGGGGCGAGATCCTCTTGTAGTGTAAGAGAGCTGTGACAGCCCGATGCCGACGTTCCAGAAGATTCCCCCTTTATCCGTTTTCGTCGTGTGTCTATTTTGTTTTGTCGCATCATCATCGCATCATTCGCATCATCTGCATTGCATCGGCATTCCGTTGCCGCCAGTTTTCAAAAAGTGCATCCGTTGTTAGTTGCCGGTTCTCGTCGTTGTCCGTTCTGAGCCCGACCGCACACGCACGCGCCCGCGGCATCGTCAAATCCCTGTTTTTAAAAGTGTGCGTAAAACTTTCTCTGATCGGGGTGAAACTTGGCATGCGGTCGTGATTAGTTATAGCTAGGCCGCCTGTCGAATTTCGTCGCGATCGGAGTTCCTCTGGTACCCGAACGGTCGACCGTAGCGGCACCGTATTCGGTCTATCGTCGGACGTTTGTCGGTGTTTTAAAATGCATTGCCGCGCCGCCCGTTTTCCCTCTCGTCTCCGGTAAACCACCCTACACGGCCACTTACCCATTCCCGCGTTCGGAATTATCCGAATCCGACAGCATGGTTGGATCCGGAACGGAATTCCGGTTAACCTAGCCCCCCATATGTCTATATATAGACCCCGTGCTTATTTTAGACAGCCCCCTCTCCCCTACCTCGAAATCCGTGCCTACCCCCAAACCCTAGCCACTCTCTCTCCTCTCTCTCCTCGACCCCAGCCGTCGCGGGTCCCGTGAGCCCAGATCTGGCCCGCCGAGCCCACATCACCCGAGCCGCCGCCGCCGCCTCGCAGCGCCCTGCAGCCTTCGAGCCGCAGCTCCGAGGTGCCCCGTCGTGCCTCCCCGCCGCCTTCTGGAACCTCGCCCCGCCGCCTTCTGGAACCTCGCCCCGCCGCAGTTGAGCCTCGCTGGAGCCACGCGCCGCTTGCACTATCCTGCTCCCCGCCGCCAGCAGCTAGTCCCCAGCAGGCCGGAGGCCGCCGCCCTCGGGTGCCCGTACCCGTCGGATCCCGTCGTCGGGACCTGCCTCGCCGGATCCCGCTGCTTGGAGTTCAACCTTGTCGGATCCCGGTCAGATCTCGTGCTCCTCGACCGCCGCCGGCCGCCTCTGCTCGTGCGGGAGGGAGACGAGGCGAGCAGCTCGACCGGCTCCCCGTGACCCCAGCTAGGCCTCGCCAGGAGGCTCCCCAGCCGGCCCAGCACCGCGTGGGCTTCTCCAGCGCTAGGCAGGCCGGCCTCCTTCCCCAGCGCGAGGCTCGCCCCACGCCCAGCTCGGAGCCCACCTCCAGCACCTCTTCTCCAGGGCCCAAGGTGAGCAGCCCCGAGACCTTCTATTTTCGCCCGTGCGCCGTTTAGCTATCCAACGCCCACTGTTAGGCCCGTTGGTTAATAGGAATTTTTCGGGATTTAATTAAATTCCAGATTATAGATGATATTTAGAACCCCTGTAACTTTTAATCCATTAATCGGATCGCGATGTGTAGTATATAGTTTTGGCATAGCATTTCGCGTAGAATCTGTTTTTGCAACATGCATAATTGTTTGACGTCGTTTAGCGTGCCTAACGCTTAGTTTAGTGTGATGTCTCAATAGGTTTATTGTCGTAGTTATTTTTCGCGCAAGACCGGATAGCCCGAATGCCGTAGTAGAAATGTTCATGTTTTAGGAAACACTTTTCCATGTATTTTAGAGAAGACGTTGGTATTTTTGTGTGTAGGGATTGCCGCTAGTTTAGTTTTCCGTGTATAGGGTTTTATCTCGCATTTTCGTGTGGTAATAATTTTGAGTTGCAACCCCACATATTTTATATGTTTTCGGGGTAGGATTTTTCTGTGCAATTAGTTTTAGCATTAGAGCAAATTAGTTCGCACGATATTTTGCCATGTTGCCCTCTTGTCTATTTCGTATGATTTATTTCGTGCTTCGTTTGTAGGAGTTGTCAACTAGGTAGATGTTCTTTGATGTTTACTCTAGCCCCTGGTATTTTTGGTTGCAATAGAAATGCATGTTTAGGTGTGGTTTGCTTGCTCTCAAGTTGCTAGAAATAGTGCTGATTTGGAGGTGCTGAAATATTTCTAAGTCTGAGATCTGTTATATTTTGTTGTTGTCTTAGCTTGCTTCTATCTTGTGATCTGTAGCTCTTTTGAGGTTGGTCCAATGGAGTTAGTTGTAGCCCTTGTGATTCTCTAGCATGCTATGAATTTTCATGCCATTTGGAGTCCTGTAGCTTATGGTTTTGCTGCTGTCAATATGCCTTCAGATCGAAAACTGCAGCTTCATAGACTGCTATTTTCACTAAGTCTGAAATTGTGTGTGAGAAGCCATTTTGTGACTTCTTTCCCTAGTGATCCATGATGCCATGCTAGTTGTTGTTAGTTGTTTGTTGTAGTGCTTCTTGCCCTCTGTCGTGTCATGCCTTGCTTGAGCATATCGGAGTTGTGTAGCTTGTAGTTGTGGGGTGTAGAAAATGCTATGTGGCTGATTTTGGCAGATTGTAGTGATATCTTGTTGTTGCTCGTAGTTTTTGATCCGTAGCTCTGATTTGATTGTATCCTACATGAAACTTGCTTACAATCTCGTGTAGTTTCATTTTCTCTTGCTGGTTGTATGTTTTGAAGTGCTCCTGACCGTCGTCGCACACATTTTTCATTCATGCCATCATATCTTGCGGTGCTTGTATCTTTTGAACCGTAGCTCCGTTGGAGATGATCTCTATGTGTAAATTGCTTGTCTCGGCGCGTACAATCACGTGAACCTATTTGTTTTGATGTTTAACAACTAATTAAATGTGTTAGTTCAGATCTGGACAGAATTGTAAATTAACATGTGAGGTCGTCTAGGAGGTGCTATATGACATTTCCGACATCATTTAAAATGCCTAGATAGGTAGATTACTTGCGCTTCACCTCTTGCCATGTTTAACAACATTTAATATTGTTGTGTATCTAATCGGAATAGAACTAAATAATTAAACGTGGAGTTTCGTCAATATGCAACTCGTTGCATATTGAACTTCACTTAACGTGTAGTGTTTGATTGTGTGAATTGTCATGTCGTGACTTGCATGTATTCAGCTGCTCATGCATCATATGTGTTGTGCATCATGTGATGAATTCCGTGTGTTGATTTGTGTTTCCGATTTGCTTCGTCTCGATAGAGTTCCGCAGCGTGTCGGATTGTGAGGACCCGTTCGACTACGTCGGTTCGTCTGCTTCACGGAGGCATTCTTCTTCCAAGCGGGATCTCAGGCAAGATGACCATTTCCCCAGATACCATTACTATCATTGCCATGCTAGTTTATCACTTCTATCGATTATGTCTCGTTGCCTACCACATGTTAAATATCAGCCTCTCAACAATGCCATGAAACCTTCAACATGTTCAACCTAGCAAACCACTGATTGGCTATGTTATCGCTTGCTTAACCCTGTGTTAGCGTTGCTAGTTGCAGGTGCAGGTGCTTCCATGTGAAAACATGGGTTCCTTGTTATATCACCCTATTAATGTTATTTATTTAATGCACCTATATACTTGGTAAAAGGTGGAAGGCTCGGCCTTTCTAGCCTGGTGTTTTGTTCCACCTTTGCCCCCTTAGTTTCGGCTACCGG
Organism: Hordeum vulgare subsp. vulgare; assembly: GCF_904849725.1. Taxonomy (NCBI): domain Eukaryota; kingdom Viridiplantae; phylum Streptophyta; class Magnoliopsida; order Poales; family Poaceae; genus Hordeum; species Hordeum vulgare. The sequence goes on along the minus strand of NC_058522.1, from coordinate 395,766,669 downwards.
TGCTATGTTCCATAATTGAGCGCTCCTAACACGATCGGGGTTGTTATGGGGACCCCCTTGATAATTCGTTTTAGATTAAAGCTGGTCTGGCAAGGCCGAACATTGGTACTACATTTTCCCAACATAATAATTATGTTAAATTGAAATGCATAGGGAGTTAGCGCTACCCGAGGAGTAATTCTACATAATACAGGGAGGGCCAGTGCTAATGGTGCTGGTCCAACACAGAGCACCGTGCGGGGCCAACCCGGGGCAACTCGGGAGATTTCTATCAGGCCACCGTACACTTTGCTTATCCGTCGTGTCCTGAGAACGAGATACGCGGCTCCTATGGGGATCGTCGACACGTCAGGCGGCCTTGCTGGATTAGTTTTACCTTTAACGAGATATCTTGTGCATCGGGATTCCGGTGATGCTTTGGGTAATCTCAGAGTTGAGGTTTTCCACTAAGGAATCCGACGAGATCGCGAGTGTCGTGATCGAGGATTTCTATGCGGCTTGTGGTAATTTGTGATGGACTAGTTGGAGCACCCCTGCAGGGTTAAATCTTTCGGAAAGCCATGCCCGCGGTTATGTGGCAACGTGGAAACTTTGTTTAACACTGGTTCTAGATAACTTGAAGTTAACTTAACTAAAACTTGCCAACTGTGTGCGTAACTGTGACTGTCTCTTTCTTGAGTTCCTTCTCCGATCGAGGACACAGTGGGGTTATATCTGACGTAGGTAGGTGTTCAGGATCATTCATTTGATCATCAGTAGTCACGTCCGCTATGCGTAGACCTTCCCCCTCTTATTTCTTGTACTTGTAAGTGTAGCCTCCAAATAAATGCTTAGCCGCCGGTGCAACCTCACCACTTAACCATGCCTCACCCAGTAAGCTTTGCTAGTCTTGATATATTTAGAAATGAGATTGTTGAGTCCCATGTGGCTCACAGATTACTACAACGCCAGTTGCAGGTACAGGTAAAGGTTATTTGACGCGAGCGCGTTGATTGTTCATTTGGAGTTGCTTCTTCTTCTTCTTCTTCATCGATCTAGGATGGGTTCCAGGCCGGCAGCCTGGGATAGCAAGGATGGACGTCGTTCTTCTTTTCTCGTTTGTTTTCGTCCGTAGCCGGACCCTGCTCTTACTCGACGCACAAGTATAGGGTATCAATCATAGTCCTTTCGATAAGTAAGAGTGTCGAACCCAACGAGGAGCAGAAGGCTCTGATAAACGGATTTCAGCAAGGTAATAACTACAAGCACTGAAAGTAGCGGTAACAAGTGATTGTGTAGCAAGGTGAAACGTAGCGAGCAAAAAGTAACAAGTAACAAGTAGTAGCAACGGTGCAGCAAGTGGCCCAATCCCTTTTGTAGCAAGGGACAAACCTGAACAAAGTCGTGTAGGAGGAAAAACGCTCCCGAGGACACACGGGAATTTCTACCATGCTAGTTTCATCATGTTCATATGATTCACGTTCGTTACTTTGATAGTTTGATATGTGGGTGGACCGGCGCTTGGGTACTGCCCTTACTTGGACAAGCATCCCACTTATGATTAACCTCTCTCGCAAGCATCCGCAACTACAAAAGAAGAATTAAGACAAAGTCTAACCATAGCATTAAACTAGTGGATCCAAATCAGCCCCTCACGAAGCAACGCATAGACTGGGGTTTAAGCTTCTATCACTCCAGCAACCCATCATCTACTTACTACTTCCCAATGCCTTCCTCTAGGCCCAAATATGGTGAAGTGTTATGTAGTCGACGTTGACATAACACCACTAGAGGAAAAGACAACATACAGCATATCAAAATACCGAACGAATATCAAATTCACATGACTATTATTAACATGACTTATCCCATGTCCTCAGGAACAAAAGTAACTACTCACAAAACATAATCATAATCATGATCAGAGGTGTAATGAATAGCATCAAGGATCTGAACATAAACTGTTCCACCAAGTAATCCAACTAGCATCAACTACAAAGAGTAATCAACACTACTAGCAACCTTACAAGTACCAATTGGAGTTGTGAGACGAAGATTGGTTACAAGAGATGAACTAGGGATTGGAGAGGAGATGGTGCTGATGAAAATGTTGATGAAGATGCCTCCCCTCCGACGAGAGGAGTGTTGGTGATGACGATGGCGACGATTCCCCCCTCCGGGAGGGAAGTTTCCCCGGTAGGATCGTCCTGCCGGAGCTCTAGATTGGATCTGCTCAAGTTCCGCCTCGTGGCGGCAGTGAAACCACGAAAAAGCTCCCTCTTGATTTTTTTTCTGGACCAAAACACTTCATATAGAAAAAGGGGGGGAGCTAGTGGGCCGTCAGGCAGCCCACAAGCTTGCCCTGCGCCACCAGGGGGTGGTGGTGGTGGCAGGGCTTGTGGAGCCGTGGTGGCCCCCCTCCGGTAGTTCTTTCGCCCAGTATTTTTATATAATCCAGAAAAAATCCACGTAACTTTTCATGGCATTTGGAGATGTGCAGAATAGTGTACTAGGATTTGCTCCTTTTCCAGTCCAGAATTCCAGCTGCCTGAATTCTCCCTCTTCAAATAAACCTTGCAAAATAAGAGAGAAAAGGCATAAATATGGTACCACAAGTAATATAACAGCCCAAAAAGCAATAAATATCAACATGAAAGCATGATGCAAAATGAACGTATCAACTCCCCCAAGCTTAGACCTCGCTTGTCCTCAAGCGAAAACCAAGTTCCATAAACATGTCCACATGTTGAGGGACGAAGGTGTCGATAAAACATAATACGGACATGAGGGCATCATGATCACACATAGAACAGCAATACATCATAAAGATTCTTATGGGAAAGTAACAATTCATTCACAAAGCAAAGCATGAAGCAAAAACCTTACCGAGAAGTAACCAACAATAGTCCATAGTCATTGAAGCAATTGCAATTTATCACAACATCAGAAAGAGTCAAATAAGAGCTTGTAAGGCAAACCCGCATACTCAATCATCTATTTTGTTTTCCACAATTGTTACAACTCATGTGGTACCCATGGTGTCAAAGTTTCAGCTGGACACAGAGGAAGATAGGGGCTTATAGTTTTGCCTCCCAATGGTTTACCTCAAGGGTAAAGTCAACAACAATAAAGCATAAGTACTCAACTCCAAGTTGATATATGAATATAGATCTTTCCCAAGCATGTGACGGTATCCAAGACAAAGGCAAAAAGGGAATTGGTGAAGATCACCATGACTCTTACAAGGGCAAAAAGTAAAGGTACAAGATAGGCCCTTCGTAGAGGGAATCAGAGGTTGTCATGCGCTTTTGAGGTTTGAATGTGTGTCCTCTTAGTGCGGAGGAACGTCACTTTATATTGCCTCCTGTGATAAAGAACTTTATTATGCAGTCTGTCGCTTTTATGTCTTCCTCATCACAGGTTCGTACAAAGCTTATTTTCCACACACTAATAGACCATACATATTAGAGAGCAATTTGTATTGCTTGCACCGATGACAACTTACTTGAAGGATCTTATTTAATCCATAGGTAGGTATGGTGGACTCTCATGGCAAAACTAGGTTGGAGGTTTATGGATGCACAAGTAGTATCTCTACTTGGTGCGGGAGTTTTGGCTAATATGAGGTGGAAGCAATCGTCACATGCTAAGGGATCTCTAATCATATAACATTGTTTGTAACCAAGCAAACACAATTCATTATGTTGTCTTCCTTGTCCAACATCTACTCCTAGGCATGTAATAGTTTGGTGAGTGCTCACAATTGTAAAAAGTGTCTAAGATGATATATTTATATGTGAACCTATCTTTCCTTATTACTTCTTATTAATTGCAACAATGAGTGAGGTCTATGTTGATTTATTCTCAACAAGTTTCAATCATCATACGTGTCATAAGTGAAGTTATCGCTTTCCATAAGATCGTCTCATGATCTTTCATGCTATCGTCCTTTTCATACTTTTGATCAAGGCACAAAGCAAAGACCTTGACTAAGACACTCTTTATTATATAGCTCGTGAGCTCGAATACATCGGGGGAGAGACAAAAGCAAAAGACTCAAACTAAAAACTAAAGACTTATTCCTCTAAAAGAAGAAATAAAAATTGAAAAGGAAAGAACTAAAACAAAGGTAAAAACAAAAGATATAAAGGTGATACGATACCAGGGCAACTCCCCCAATCTTGGCAGAAGCCAAGGGGATTGCCCATACCAATGCTTAGTTGTCTTCCTTTGGTGGTGATGGTGGTGTTGTTGGAGCAGTCTTGAGCTTGTCTAATTTCCACTTGAACAAGAAGTTTTTCTCCCTTAGATCATCATTTTCCTCCTCAAGTTTCAAAACTCTATGGCAAAGCTCCTGCTTACTCTCCTGCAAGAAACGAGAAGGGATAAACAAGGTCTTAGGCTTCTTCCTTTGGTCGGGGAGGCTTGACTTCTTGAACTCCACATGGGTGTTTGCAGGTTGCGGTAAAGGAGCCTCCTCTTCATCGGAACTTGTTTTCTCCTTCCCTTTGGGTTCATAGTCCTCTTCCTCATCAGTGGTCCAGCCATAAGGTTCCAAGTCCCCATAGACCTTTGGGTTAGCAAGGTAGTCAGCCACATAACTCTCTCCCTCTGAATCTTGAGAAGACATCTTGACCTAAATCTGCGGCAGACAACAAGCTCGAAACAAAAACAGAGGAAAACTACGCGATACGGAGATCAAAACCTTCGGGCGACTATATATTGATTTTTTTTCTTGGCCAGAAGGAGTCCTCCGCAAGAAAACGGAGTCCGGGAGGCACACGAGGTGCCCACAAGCTTGCCCTCCGCCACCAGGGGGTAGGGGGCGGTGGCAGGGCTTGTGGCCGCCTCGTTCGCTCTCCGGACTGCTTTTTATTTTTCTAATTTTCCAAAAATTCCAAAACGGAAGAAAATTCCTATTGGAAAAGTATCGGAGTCCAATTTCTTACCGAAACAGATACATCTTCGTTTTCAAGGTCTGAAACAGGCTGATAAACATCCCTTATGTACTCCTCTGGAGTTATGACATTGATGATATTGGTCTCAATGTTTATGGGAGTACCAGAGATGTAATGCTTGATTCTTTTCCCATTTACCACTCTAGGAAAATTTCCTTCCGTCTTATTGATTTTGATGGCACCGAAACGATATACTTCCTCGACAACATAGGGACCTTCCCATTTAGGGAGAAGCTTGCCTGCAAAGAATCTCAAACGAGAATTGTATAGCAAGACATAATCACCTACATTGAACTCTCGTTTCTGTATTCGTTTGTCGTGCCATCTCTTAACCTTTTCCTTGAACAACCTGGCATTCTCGTATGCCTGGGCTCTCCATTCATCTAACGAGCTGATATCAAACAACCGCTTCTCACCAGCAAGTTTGAAATCAAAGTTGAGCTCTTTGATTGCCCAATAAGCTTTGTGTTCCAGCTCAAGAGGTAAATGACAGGCCTTACCGTAAACCATTTTATACGGTGACATGCCCATGGGATTCTTATAAGCAGTCCTATAAGCCCATAGTGCATCGTCAAGTTTGCTAGACCAGTTCTTTCGAGATCTATTGACGGTCTTTTGTAAGATCAACTTGATCTCCCTATTACTCAACTCAACTTGACCACTAGACTGAGGATGATAAGGAGATGCAACTCTATGGTTGACATCATACTTAGCTAGCATCTTGCGTAAAACACCATGAATGAAGTGTGAACCGCCATCAGTCATCAAGTATCTAGGGACTCCAAATCTTGGGAATATGACTTCTTTAAGCATCTTAATAGAGGTGTGGTGATCAACATTTTTAGTGGGGATAGCTTCTACCCACTTAGTAACGTAATCCACAGCAACTAAGATGTGAGTGTACCCATTGGAACTCGGTAAGGGTCCCATATAATCAAAGCCCCAGACATCAAATGGTTCAATGACAAGTGAATAGTTCATAGGAATTTCTTGACGCTTACTGATGTTCCCTATCCTTTGGCATTCGTCACAAGACAAGACAAACTTACGGGCATCCTTGAAGAGAGTGGGCCAATAGAAACCTGATTGCAATACCTTATGGGCAGTTCTATCTCCAGCATGGTGTCCTCCGTAGGCTTCGGAATGACACTTCTACAAGATCTGTCCCTGTTCATGTTCAGGCACACAACATATAATAACACCATCTACTTCTTCCTTATAAAGGTGAGGATCATCCCAAAAGTAGTGTCTCAAATCAAAGAAGAATTTCTACTTTTGCTGATAGGTGAAACTGGGTGGTATGTATTTGGCTACGATATAGTTTACATAATCGGCATACCACGGTGCACTATGTGAAGTGCGGATGACACTTAGTTGCTCATCAGGAAAGCTATCATCAATAGGTAGTGGGTCATAAAGGACATTCTCTAGCCTAGACAAGTTATTTGCTACAGGGTTATCAGCACCCTTTCGGTCAACGACGTGCAAATCAAATTCCTGTAGCAGGAGAACCCATCTGATCAGCCTAGGCTTAGCGTCCTTCTTCTCCATGAGGTACTTAATAGAAGCATGATCAGAGTGAATAGTGACTTTGGAGTCAACTATGTAAGATCTGAACTTTTCACATGCAAACATGACTGCTAAAAATTCCTTCTCCGTAGTGGCATAGTTTCTTTGGGCACTGTCTAGAGTTTTACTAGCGTAGTGAATGACATTCAACTTCTTGTCAACTCTTTGTCCTAGAACAGCACCAATAGCATAATCACTAGCGTCACACATGATTTCAAAGGGCAAGTTCCAGTCAGGTGGTTGAACAATAGGTGCGGTTATCAAAGCCTTCTTAAGTATTTCGAAAGCTTCCTCACAATCCTCATAAAAAACAAAAGGAACATCCTTCTGCAAGAGGTTGGTAAGAGGCCTAGAAATCTTAGAGAAGTCTTTAATGAACCTTCTATAGAAACCAACATGACCTAGGAAACTTCGTATACCTCTGATATCTGTGGGGCAAGGCATTTTCTCAATTGCATCAACCTTAGCCTTATCAACTTCAATGCCTCTTTCACAGATTTTGTGTCCTAAGATGATACCTTCATTAACCATAAAGTGGCACTTCTCCCAATTCAAGACGAGGTTGGTTTCTTCGCATCTCTGTAAGACTCGATCAAGGTTGCTGAGGCAATCATCAAAGGAAGACCCGTAAATGGAGAAGTCATCCATGAAAACCTCGACAATATTTTCACAAAATTCAGAGAATATAGCCATCATACATCTTTGGAAGGTGGCAGGTGCATTACATAAGCCAAAAGGCATACGTCTATAGGCAAAGGTACCGAAAGGGCAGGTGAAAGTGGTTTTCTCTTGATCAGATTGTGCAACAGGTATTTGCGAGAAACCTGAATAACCGTCTAGAAAGCAGAAGTGTGTGTGTTTTGATAGCCTTTCTAGCATTTGGTCGATAAACGGCAAAGGATAATGATCTTTCCTGGTTGCCTTGTTCAGTTTCCGGAAGTCTATCACCATTCTATAGCCGGTAATAATCCTTTGTGGGATTAGTTCATCCTTATCATTAGGAACGATGGTGATACCTCCCTTCTTAGGTACGCAATGTACTGGACTTACCCAATCACTATGAGCAACAGGATAAATGATTCCTGCTTCCAGAAGCTTTAATATTTCTTTTCTAATGACCTCTTTCATCTTAGGATTTAATCTCCTTTGATGATCAGCAACTGGTTTAAAGTCAGGATCAGTTTTAATCTTGTGCTGACATAGAGTAGGACTAATACCCTTAAGATCATCAAGAGTATATCCAATAGCAGCGCGGTGCTTCCTCGGAGTTTTTAGTAACTTCTTCTCTTCGCGCTCTGAGAGGAGAGCACTAATAATGACAGGATATATCTCCTTCTCATCAAGATAGGCATACTTAAGAGTATCAGGCAACTGTTTAAGCTCGAACACAGGATCACCCTTTAGTGGGGGAGGATCCCCAAGCAGTTCAACAGGCAGATTATTCTTGAGAATAGGATATTGTTCTAAGACAATTTTATCTATCTCATCTCTCTCCTCCATATGCATATCATTTTCATGCTCAAGCAGATACTGCTCTAAAGGATCCGTAGGAGGTACGGCAATAGAGGCAAGAGCAATGATTTCATCTCTACCAGACGACTCTCTTTCATGGGGTTGTCTTCTAAACTTGGAGAAGTTAAATCGATGAGACACACCCTCGAAACTTATTGTGATAGTCTGCTTAATGCAATCAATGTGAGCATTGACAGTGTTGAGAAAGGGTCTACCAAATATGATGGGACAAAAGCTATCTTATGCAGTACCAAGGACGAGGGAATCAGTAGGATACTTCGTCTTACCACACACGACTTCTACGTCTCTCACAATTCCAAGAGGGCAGATAGTGTCTCTATTAGCTAGCATAATAGTGACATCAATGGGTTCTAACTCAGCACGTGCAATCTCACCTTTGATTTCATCATATAGAGAACGGTGTATTGCACTAACACTAGCTCCCATATCACATAAACCATGGTAATAGTGATCTCCTATCTTAACAGAAACAATGGGTAGGCCAACTACAGGTCCGTGTTTGTCTTTCACGTGAGGTTTAGCAATTCTAGCGGAGTCCTCACAGAATTTGATAACATGCCCATCTATGTCTTCGACTAAGAGATCTTTGATAATAGCAACACTAGGTTTAACTCTAATCTCCTCATGGGGTGCAAGTGATCTAATGTAACCCCTACGTATCATAGTTGGAGCTTTAGAATAATCCTTTATCCTAGCAGGGTATGGTGGTTTCTCAGTGTAAGCACAAGGAACAACAGGATCACTAAAAGCAATGACTTTCTCCTAAACTAGATTGGTTTTGGCTATGTTGCTTTATACATGAGGATGATATTTAAATCACTTCTCTTTGGGAAGATCAACATGAGCAACAAAAGATTCACATAGAGAAGCTGCTATCTCAGAGTCAAGTCCATACTTAGCGCTAAAATCTCTAGAAGTGTTTGTCTCAACAAAAGATTTAACGCAGTCAAACTGGAAATTCATACCTGACTCCTTACCTTCCTCCAGCTCCCAATCTTCAGAGTTGCGTTTGATTCTCTCCAATAAATTCCACTTGTGATCAATATCCTTCTTCATAGAAGAACCGGCACAAGAAGTGTCAAGCATGGTACGATCTTCATGAGAAAGCCGAGCATAAAAGTTTTGAGTGATGAATTCTCTCGAGAGCTCATGATTGGGGCATGAATATAGAATTGATTTAAGCCTCCCCCAAGCTTGAGCTATGCTTTCCCTATCACGAGGCCAAAAGTTAGAAATAAAGTTCCGATCACGATGTACTAAATGCATAAGATAGAACTTTTGATGAAATTTCAATTTCAACCGATTGTAGCCCCATGATCCAGTATCATCACATAGCCTATACCATGTCAACGCCTTATCATGCAAAGATAAAGGAAAGAATTTCTTCTTTACCTCATCCTCAGGCAAACCTGCAAGCTTAAATAAACCACAAACTTCATCTACAAAGATCACATGCAAGTTTGGATGTGAAGATCCATCTCCTGTGAAAGGATTAGCCAGCAGTTTCTCAAGCATACCCGAAGGAATTTCATAAAAGATATTTTCAGTAGGTACCTCAGGTTGAGGATCAACTCCTCGTGCTTCCGTTCGTGGTGAAGATACCCCGAACAAACTCCTCAAAGGAACAGTTTCCATAGTGACAAGTGACAATATATTTCAGCACAGTATAAAAATGTTTCCTTACCAATTTCCACTTACCAAAGGCGCTTCACTCCCCGGCAACGGCGCCAGAAAAGAGTCTTGATGACCCACAAGTATAGGGGATCAATCGTAGTCCTTTCGATAAGTAAGAGTGTCGAACGCAACGAGGAGCAGAAGGCTGTGATAAACGGATTTCAGCAAGGTAATAACTACAAGCATTGAAAGTAGCGGTAACAAGTGATTGTGTAGTGAGGTGAAACGTAGCGAGCAAAAAGTAACAAGTAACAAGTAGTAGCAATGGTGCAGCAAGTGGCCCAATCCCTTTTGTAGCAAGGGACAAGCCTGAACAAAGTCTTATAGGAGGAAAAACGCTCCCGAGGACACACGAGAATTTCTGTCATGCTAGTTTCATCATGTTCATATGATTCGCGTTCGTTACTTTGATAGTTTGATATGTGGGTGGACCGGCGCTTGGGTACTGCCCTTACTTGGACAAGCATCCCACTTATGATTAACCTCTCTCGCAAGCATCCGCAACTACAAAAGAAGAATTAAGACAAAGTCTAACCATAGCATTAAACTAGTGGATCCAAATCAGCCCCTCACGAAGCAATGCATAGACTGGGGTTTAAGCTTCTGTCACTCCAGCAACCCATCATCTACTTACTACTTCCCAATGCCTTCCTCTAGGCCCAAATATGGTGAAGTGTTATGTAGTCGACGTTGACATAACACCACTAGAGGAAAAGACAACATACAACATATCAAAATACCGAACGAATATCAAATTCACATGACTATTATTAACATGACTTATCCCATGTCCTCAGGAACAAAAGTAACTACTCACAAAACATAATCATAATCATGATCAGAGGTGTGATGAATAGCATCAAGGATCTGAACATAAACTCTTCCACCAAGTAATCCAACTAGTATCAACTACAAAGAGTAATCAACACTACTAGCAACCTTACAAGTACCAATCGGAGTTGCGAGACGAAGATTGGTTACAAGAGATGAACTAGGGATTGGAGAGGAGATGGTGCTGATGAAGATGTTGATGAAGATGCCTACCCTCCGACGAGAGGAGTGTTGGTGATGACGATGGCGATGATTCCCCCCTCCGGGAGGGAAGTTTCCCCGGCAGGATCGTCCTGTCGGAGCTCTAGATTGGATCTGCTCAAGTTCCGCCTCGTGGCAGCGGCGAAACCATGAAAAAGCTCCCTCTTGATTTTTTTTCTGGACCAAAACCCTTCATATAGCAAAAGGGGGTAGCTAGTGGGCCGTCAGGCATCCCACAAGCTTGCCCTGCGCCACCAGGGGGTGGTGGCGGTGGCAGGGCTTGTGGAGCCCTGGTGGCCCCCCTCCGTTAGTTCTTTCGCCCAGTATTTTTTATATAATCCAGAAAAAATCCACGTAACTTTTCAGGGCATTTGGAGATGTGCAGAATTCCAACTGCCTGAATTCTCCCTCTTCAAACAAACCTTGCAAAATAAGAGAGAAAAGGCATAAATATGGTACCACAAGTAATATAACAGCCCAAAAAGCAATAAATATCAACATGAAAGCATGATGCAAAATGGACGTATCAAGTACGTTGGCCGAGTGTCCTAGTCCCGATAGCTCGGATGCTTATTAATCCATAACTTGTCTCGTACGCCTCGTCCTCGGCTGTGGCCACCAAACACACTTGAACTTCTCAAGCTGAACCGAAAACTCAAGGGTTCCGATGAAGAGCTCAGCCGACTTAATAGTCGGCTCGATGAGAAGCAGGGTAAGCTTGATACGTGCCGCTAAGACTCTTGTTGTCCTTGATAGCTTAGAATCATCTTGCTTTTGTATATGACATCTTGATTCCAATTATGTCAGCAGCTATGGATGTAGAGTTTGAGAAACTCAAGGCCAAATTGGAGAAGGCCAAGCACGAGCCCGCCACTCATAAGATGGTGGCCGAACAGGCAGCCGCCGAGCTAAGCTCGCTGCAGGTTGAGAGCGGCAGGTACGAGGCTAGAGTGGCCGAGCTAAAATAGGAGCTTCAAGATGGGAGCGCTAAGAGCGAGGCCTTGGAACAAAAATCCAAAAAACAAGTGACTGAGCTATCCAAGCTATCATCCGAGCTCAAATCGGAGCGGGTAGACAGGCGATTTTTCGAAGAAGTGTGTCAAGCCAAGAAGATTGCAGATGGTAAGCCATACTTACTGCAATATGCCTTTGGTGGAAACAGGTTTGCCTTTCTTACACGGCTATGGTGTTCCCCACGCGCCTTCACGGACCTCCCATGGAGTGTAGCAGATGCGGCCAAGCACCGCGCGGCCCAAGACGGGGACGCCGAGCAGAGGCTTTTCTGGGCACAGTTTCACACTCCCGAGATCAACCCCCCACTCATCTACCAGATGAAACAACTAATGGAATTGCACTCGGTGGTGGAGCCAACAATGAAGGACCTTTGCATCCGGCTGTGGCCTGTCGAGCCTCTTCTGAGCAGTTACTTGGACTTAGTGCGGAAGTTGTACAACGTCGTGCCTCAAATCGAGGTTCTGAAGCACTCTATTGGCATAGAAGGAGCTCGGATGGCTTTTGCGAGGACCATGATGCACTGGCTAGGGGTGAAGCCCCTTACGATGGCAACCGCACCTGCGCCTCTTGGAAACGAGCACACGCGTCCAGAGCTTTATTTCTCTACCGCAACGAAGGGTACTCGGCCATAGAATCCTGGTGTTCCAAAGATGTAATTTATGAGTGAGGGTATTGTCGTGTGCCCTGGAACAATTTCTTTTAGTGATGCTTGTCCCAAGTGTAATGCGCTTTATATTATTTTGACTTGTGTTCGGTTATTTAATCTGAACGTTTCCAGTCATCTGCTTCAGTCCCCATGTAGAGACTACAAGGGGTGTTTCGACATCCACACTGTGACCCTTAGTCGATATATCGGTGCCCAGAGGCGGCAGTGTGTGAAGGAAAGAAGGCAATTGGACTATGCGGCTTTAGTGCCTTCACTTAACCTTGGGAGCTTGAATTCGAGGGATGGTTAAGAGCACCCAGTTTTTTGTGATACTCGGATAAACCGGATTTTGAAATTGTTACCACAAGGTTTGCAAAGGTACAAACCCCTCGTATGACACGAAATAACCTCCATCGATTTTTTGTACTTATGCTCAGATTGCAGACCACTTCTCGCTTATTATGACACACAGTTTTCGGCTTTATCCACTCAGGTGTTTTAGCCAGGCCAGCTGGGAATACAATCACAGTGTTTCTCCCTTTACCCCTTTAGCTGAATTAGCGGAACGTAAGGGGGTAAGCACAGGAGCGGGGCAACCCAACTATTAACCCAAGACATAATTCAAAACCGATGCATATAAAGCAATATTTGAGAAACCGTACACTTAAAAAAAGTAGTGATGAGGTAGTGCTCGAGGGAGGTGGTATTTTCATCCAAGCCCTCGGTCTATTAGTCGGTCGCACTTGATATGTATTGAACAAATTTACCTTTGGGCGCCAATGAGCAAGAAACATATATATATATATATATATATATATATATATATATATAACTACTATAAAAGAGTATATAAATAATATTTGCTAGGAATTTTTATGATTTGTGGCGCCAAGGCAGCTGTTACAGGTAACTATTGTTTTTCAACAACATATTTCAAAGCAACTTTTTCCCCACGAAATTCCACGGGTGACTTGACGTCCACCCTGTTTCTATCTGCGCAATTTCTCCTATGCTTTTTAGAAGTGAGGGGTAGTATCCTTTAGAGGTGGTTGCTGTTGGCAGACGGACCTTCAGTAGAGGGTCTTGACAAGTTGTCGTGGTGGGGGTGAGCTGGACGCTTGGGAGATCCTTAATGGTATCTCGTTTTTGTCTGTGAAGACGTTTGGACCATAGTTTGGTCGAACCAAACATATGGTCCTTGGTGGTGGATCCCCACAGCTGCCCATGGTATTTTATGAGAAAAGTTGTGTCTACCAGGGACATACCTTAAGGGTGACCGGGCCATGTGGTCCCAAACGTATCTATAATTTCTGCTTGTTCCATGATCTTTTGGGTGACCTTGTTATATGTTTTGCTACACTTTTATATCTTTTTACACATATTTGGACTAACCTACTAACTCAGTGCACCTAGTGCCAATTTCTGTCTGTTGATGTCTTTTTTGCAGGGACTTATACCCAAATTTCCATAGTCCCAAAAATCCTGAGAAAAATATATAAAAATCAGCGTGACGGAAACTTCCGGAGCACCAAAGATGGGCCAGAGGGGAGCCAGGGGCTGCCCAGGCGGCCTCCCTGCGTGGCCTGGCCCCTGGCCGCGCCCACAGGTCACCTGGGTGAGTCCCACATCCTCTGACGCCCTCCTTTGGCCTATATTTACCCCTCCGATCGGAAACCCTTCCATCATATCCAGAATCGCGAATTTCTCCATTGTTCCGCCGCTGCAGCGCTTCCGAGTTTGGGAGCGTCAGGAGACCTCTTCCCGGCACCCTGCCGAAAGGAGGATTGACCTCCGGGAGCTTCTCCACCGCCATGGACGCTTCCCAGACATGCCGTGAGTAGTCCTCCTTGGACCATGAGTCCATGATCAGTAGCTATGTGATGTCTTCTCTCCAATCTTTTGCTTCAATGATTAGCCCTTGTGAGCTGCCCTACATGATCAAGGCACCTATGTAATTTTCCTGCTATTGCTATGCTTGGTTTGTTGGGATCCGATGGATTATGAGATTATGTTCAGATTGTGATGAGTTATATATTTGATTATCCTTTTATATTATGTTCTGTAGTGATTCATGCATGTTCTCTGTTGCTCTTTATTGCTTTGGCCGAGTAGTAGATTGTAACTCCAAGAGGGAGCGTTATGCATGATTGTGGGTTCATGCCCCCTGATGTCTAGCTTGAGTGACAGAAACATGAGACTAGGGGATGTGTTGTTGCCACCAGGGAGAAAACAATGGTGCTTGTGACCGCGGTTGCAAGGATTGTTTACCTTACGCAAAGTTCGTTAATGCAGTTGTCCGTTGCTTTGAGTTTACACTTTGGGTGGAGCTCGCAACTTAATACCAGTGAGATGTTCTGGATAGATATCTCAAGTGGATGATTAGTAAGTAGATGTTGATGAATAAACGGTCTACTTGTCTTGGCATACTGCCCATTACTATTGAGCCTCTAACTTTCAAGTAGCATAATTAGCATTGCGGTGCGTTTATAATTCTGTCAATTTCCTAGCTGTAATTTGTTTACCCATGCATAGTTGTTTATCGTCTTTTGGGAGAGAGACATCACTAGTGAACATCATGTGACTCAGGTCCATATTACCACCATTGCTTACACCTCCATCATTTACTACTTTTATTTACTTTTCCATTGCAATCACTATCACTTTCCCCGCTTGTGTTTTGATCCTTTGCAAACTACAAGGTCGGAGAGATTGACAACCTCTTTGTACTCGTTGGGAGCAAAGCTATTTGTTATGTGTGCGGGTCCACGTCTTCTGCTAGCGCCAGAGCAACGGACACCTACTTGTTGATCCTTAGAGTCCTCCTAGTTCGATAAACCTTACAGTCCCCGTGTAATGGAAATTTGATGCTGACTACATCTCCACCTTCCACTTGGGGTAACCAACGAGGGGCGAGAAGTATATCCATCAATTCATCATCAACAATGTCGTGGGGAGCGTATCCCTATTTTCTTTGAGCCGGAGATGTCTCTGGGGGATCCGGTTGAGCTCAGGATCACTTGCCCACCTGTCTCGCCTTGATGGCTAGCTTGTGGCTTGATGCTTCGATGTCATATCCGGAGGGAGCGTTTTATGTTGTCATTGACGACGATAACTCCCCTGGGTCCGGGCATCTTGAGCTTTAGGTAGGCGTAATGAGGCACAAAGTTGAAGCGGGCGAATGTTGTGCGGCCGAGTAGTGCGTGATTCCCGCTGCGGAAGGGGACTATGTCGAAGATTAAGTCTTCACTGCGGAAGTTGTTGAGTGAGCCGAACACGACCTCCAGCGTTACCGTGCTGGAGCAGCAGGCTTCAACGCCTGGGATCACTCCTTTAAAGTTAGTGTTGCTCGGTTTGATCCTTGATGGGTCTATGCCCATCTTTTTCACTATATCTGAGTAAATCAGGTTAAGGCTACTTCCTCCATCCATAAGAACTCTAGTGAGGTGGTACCCATCTATGATGGGTTCTAGGACAAGGGCGATTGAACCTCCATGATGGATACTAGTCGGATGATCCCTACAGTCGAAGGTGATCGGACAAGCCGACCATGGGTTGCACTTCGGGGCTATGGGCTCTACTGCGTATACCCCCCGAAGGGCTCGCTTCCTCTCCTTCTTTGGTATGTGAGTAACATATATCATATTAACAGTTTTTACCTCTGGGAGGAACTGTTTCTGGCCCCCGGTGTTCGGACCGCGGGGCACGTCGTCGTCTTCGCTTCATGGGCCATTCCCTTGTTACTCGGCTGCTAGTTTGTCGGCCTGTTTAAACACCCAACAGTTACGGTTGGTGTGGGTGGCGGCCTTGTCTTGGGTCCCATGGACCTGGCACGACCCTTCCATAATTTTATCTAATGGGGTCGGTCCATCCCTGTTCCCTTTAAGGGGTTTCTTCCGCTGTCCAAGCTTTGAGCTGCGGAAGCCAGCATTTACGGTTGTGTCATCGGTGTCACTGTTATGGTGGTGGCGTTTGTTCTTGTTTCGTCTTGGCTTGCCATTTCCACCCCAAAATTCAGAGGTACCGGGGTCGTCCGCATTATGGCCGCGCCGAGCTAGCCAATTGTCCTCGCCCATGCAAAAGCGGGTCATGAGGGAAGTGAGAGCGGACATTGTTC
Organism: Hordeum vulgare subsp. vulgare; assembly: GCF_904849725.1. NCBI lineage: Eukaryota > Viridiplantae > Streptophyta > Magnoliopsida > Poales > Poaceae > Hordeum > Hordeum vulgare. Next base: position 395,750,150 of record NC_058522.1, on the reverse strand, counting down.
TCAACCTATCCTGGCCGAGCTGGCGAGCCATCCATTCATCCCGGATATTATGCCTGAAGGAGGCTATCGCCTCGGCATCCGGACAGTCCATGATCTGGTTCTTCTTGGTTAGGAACCTACTCCGTAATTCTTTGACCGATTTGCCCGCCTTTTGGACGATGTTGCGCAGGTCGGAGGAATCCAGCGGGTGGACATAAGTTCCCTGGAAATTAGACATGAAGGGTTTTTCGAGCTCTTCCCACCTTCCGATGGAATTTTCGAGTAAGCTGTTTAGCCAGTGCCGCATTGGTCCTTTCAGCTTTAGGGGTAGTACTCAATGGCGTGGAGGTCACCTCCCCTAGCCATATGGATGTGGGGAAGGAAATCTTCTATCCAGATGGCGGGGTCCATAGTCCCGTCGTATTGTTCTATGTTCATGGGTTTAAACCCTTCCGGGAATTGGTGTTGCATGACCTCATCTATAAAGCACAGTGGGTGTGCGGATCCTCTGACCCGGGCTATATTGTGCCAGAGATCGGTTGTTGGTTGTGCCCGGTACGATTCCCGATATCTGGTATTGTGGGTAAACCAAGGTTGGTCTACATCCCATTGAGTGGGAAATTACCTTCTAGATCCATAGATGGATGTGTTGCAACCTGTTCTGTTGTCCAAGGCATGTCGTAGGTCGTGTCTACCCCTGGGTTGCGCATGTTCCTTTCCTTTCCTGCGGGGAGGCTCAGGTCTATACTCAGCTTCTCCGACTGCTCTGTCGCGCCCTCGGGGTGGGTGATCGGGCTGATCGTACTATGTGCGCCTAGGGGACACGGGCTCTGGGGCCTCGTCATCGAACTGAGGCAGCAAGCACCGGCTTGGGTAACTTTTTTTTGATCTGGCCATTCGGTGTCATATCCTTCTTCGGTTCTGAGTACTTTCGTTCATCTATTGGTGATGGTATCTTGTTCGTCTTAGAGCCGTTGTTGCCTCGCTTGGAGGCTGCGGGCGGCAGCTATGAGCTGCCGCCTAAACCATTCCTGGCCCTCAAGGTCCTGGAGAACTGTGTCTTCAGCCTCTAGACTGTCTCCGCCGATAGGGGGAACATAGTTTTCTTCGCCTGAATCGTCGGGGTCGTCGGGATTGAACTAGCCCTCACGCTTGTTCGGGTCCTTCGATGGCTGCTCGGGAGCTCTGAGATTGCCACGGTCCTCCGGGGTTGTATTTTCCTCGGTGCCCTGTATGGTCCCCTTCCCTTGTTCGCCTTGGCTTGTTTATGTGACTTCGGCGCTTTGATGGCTTCTCCCCGGACTTATCGCCATTTTGTTTGGGGGTATGATCGCCATTGTCGTCGGGTGTGTCCACCATGTAGACCTCGTAAGTGGAGGTGGCAGCCCACCGCCCGGTATTTACAAGGGCGGGGTCATCGGCCTCGTCATCCATGTCTTCATCCTCCTTGGAGGCATAATTCAACATGTCAGTTAAGTCTTCGACGGTCGCTACCAAGTGGGTGGTGGGTGGGCCGTAAAAGTCCTCATAATCCACATCCGTACCAATCCGAGTATAGGTTGGGCTCGGGCCATCCGCGACCTTCAACGGTTGGATCTAATCGAGCGTCTCGTTTAACATCAAGAGGTTGTCCTGATCGATCTCTTGATGGTTTTTGGAGTTGACCTTCATGGCTTCTGTGAGGGATGCATGTTCGGCAATGGTCGTTTGCTATTACTCGGGCACTGAGGTCGGGTCCGGGCTCAAAGCCAACTCTCCGATAATGAGGGAACCGAGGTCATGGTCGGGAAAGAGACCTGAAGTCAAGGCTTCAAGATTTTGAAGCTCATCAGACGAAACCATGATCTTAGCAGGGAAAAGATCACCCTAGGAGTCGGCGGAGAATTCAAGATTCTCGAGCCTTATCTCCTGACCGGGGACGAAGCCTCTGACTCGGCCAAGGCGGCCGATCGGGTCGGCGTGCAGCGTGAAGTTGCCGAACGCAAGAACCTGCCCGGGAACAAAGATGCCCTTGTTGCTGATTTGATCGCTGATGATTAAGCAAGCCATCAATCCTTCTGGTGATCTCACAGCGGAACTCTCAATGAAACCACCAATGTTGATGTCAAAACCGGCGGATCTCAGGTAGGGGTACCGAGCTGTGGACCTTGGATTGATGGGTTACAGGGGACGAAGGAGACAATATTTACCCAGGTTCAGGCCCTATTGAGGAGGTAAAACCCTACGTCCTGCTTGATTATATTGATGTGGATGAGGATTACAGAGTTGATCTACCCCGAGATCGTATGAGCTAAAACCCTAGATGAGTCAACTTGCCTACATGGATGAAACCCTCTGGTTTATATAGACACCACGGGTTCCTAGGGTTACATACAACCGACCTCCAGCCAGGGAAAGATGCGTCGATCTAGCCTACTTAACTTGGATGACACGCCAGTCTTTGAAGCTTTCCTTCTTGAATACGAGGTCGTCATGCAATCCGGTCTTCAACAACACGACCCATTAGGTCGGCCTGTAAGAGATGGGCCGACCGTCCGAGGACCCCTTAGTCCCGGACTCCCTCACCTGATATGTCGATTATCTTTGAGGATGATTTCTTTTTTCACGTGAGCACTAACGGTTCTGAGGTTACCCTCATAGCCGATTACCCTAGGATACCTCCTCCCTCGGGCAAGGGTAAAAAGAAAACTTCTCCCCGAAAAGGGCGCCCGCCTGCTATGGTGGCAACTCCTACCCCAACAGGTCGTCGCTCCACGCGCCGAACACCTGTTAACACAGAGTTTGCCGAGCCCGTGCCAAACAATGGCGGGTCCTCTAAACGTGGAGCATCCACACGAGCCACTTCGACCGCTCCCCCCGCCAAGAGGTAATGAATTCATGTTCATGACTACATGCATTGTTTTTCCGATCAGCGGCATGTATTTACACGTGTTGCCATATTTCATAGGACCGAACACAACCACCCTCATCGACAATAGGGGGTAATGCGAAGGTTCCTTCTGCAAACCAGCCTCCTAAGGATCACGACGAGGTTTCGGTTACTAACTCTGAAGTTGGGAGCGTAATGAACCACCGTCGTCGGAAAGAATCACTGCGCCATCCTAAATTTTCCGAACATGAGTTTAATGCCTTGAGTTTAGTGGATGCGCACCTCGGAGCTGCCCGAGCAGGACTTGAGGGAGTTGCCAATCGTATGTCGACAAGTCTTAAGGTATGTATTTAGATTTTGGCAATCGTGTACAAATCTCAAGACACTAGCCCCCGGTCCTTAGTCGGTCTGTATGGCTGAATTGAGGGTCTAAACAACCTTGTCGATATGACATTTAGACCACGAGGGATGAAAATAAAAAGTTGTCCGAAGACCTTGAGATGCACCGAACACAACTCAAGGCTGTGAAGGCCGAACTGGAGCAAGTATAAAAGTTTCACACGAGAAGCACATGGTGAGAAATTTACTTTCAAAAATGTTCACAATTGCCCTCTTATCCTTCTAAACGAAAGTGTACTTTATAGCAGCCGGGTATATAGGTCAGTTGCTAAGAGACCTGGAAGCGGCCTGGTCTATAGGTCAGTTGCCGAATCACAGAAAGATGCCAGTTGTCGTTCATTATTCTGAAGTATTGATGAAAACAAAAGACTTGAGGCGGAAAAACAAGAACAAATTAGCCAAATTTAGAGTTTAAAGACTCAGCTGACACACGCCACCGAAGAGAACAAAAGATTAAAGGATGGTATGTTCGGTAAGTAATATTACGAACTTGTAAGTACGTGAGGGTATGGTCTTGGATTGGCAAATATACCACTTCTCTTTATAGCACTCCTTTGAGGCGGTGGGCTTGTCATGCCGCTGAGTTGATTTTCAAGGCGGGCACCTTCTTCACATCCTTCACCTCCATTGGCTTCAATAACTTTTTGGATGGGTCCATGCGAGGCGGAAAAAGAAAAGCACAGAATGGGTGGATGGCGATAGTGCTGTGAGCGAAGAGAAGGAGGTTGTTTTTTGACACCGAAATAATGCGGACCGTTCTGAATACTTAGGCTCTATTTCAGTTTTCGATAGACCGAGGGTGTTAGGGTCCTACATGACGACGTTCCGTACCCCCGCAAAGCTCCTTAATTTGCTTCTAGTTTACGAAAAAACGAACAGACAAATACAAAGCCGTATTGGATATCTTGCGGCGTTCTTACCGAGCAAGAATTTCGAGTCATATTGCAAGCTCTGTTTTTCTAGGGTCATTTTTGTGTTAATGGGTTTAGTTACTCTATTATTGTGGTGTTGTATCCGATGTTCTCTCCTCTGATATAAGCAAGGTGTGATTTAATAAAGTAAAATCATACTCCTGTATAAACGAAGACAGGAGAGCTTAGGAAAGGGGATATATACAGTAAACCACCGGTGCTTTCTGTTCCTTTCTTCCGTAGAAGCTCGGAAGCCAGGGCTGCCTCCCCCAAAGCCCTCCAGTCCACCACGGCTTCACCACCGAGAAGCAGGATTCTCATGGGCTGCGTAGGATCCACCCCCAAGGGCGCCGGAGCCGCCGGAGGCGGTAAGATTCCACGATCCAAGCACCCAAACCCTCAGATTTCCCTTCCTGTTCTTCGCTTTCTGCTTGATCCGCCCGGTTAGGATCGGGCTCTTGCGACAAGATTTCTGTGCGACTCGTGGAATTGGGTTCTTGGAGTTTGAAGATTTGTTGGTCCCTTTAGAAGGCGTGCGTTGTGATGGTGTAGGTGTCGTCAGTTGTGTGATGGGAATGGATTCCTGGTCGAGCCGTGCTTGGCAGGAACTGAATTCTTGGTTCCAAATCGAGCTAGGTCATCCAAGTCGAGCTACTGGTGTGTGGGTAGTTGCTCAAGGGCTCGGCAGGGATTTGAGTGGCGCCTTGATGGAAAGGGATTATTGGTCAAGTTGTGATTTGGGTTTGAGTTTAGCCGGTAAAAACTGCAGGAGTGAAACTTATGCACACCGGGGAAGTGAATGAGATCATTTGTTGTGCGGATTTCCTTGTTGAATGATTAGTTTGCGAGGATGGGATTCTTGGGGAAGATGGAGTTGCTTCCCCTTGTGTAACTAGGGAGTGCTGTTGCTGAATTCGATTGTGCTATTGAGTGGCGACAGGAGTGTAGATTGCTTTCCTTTCTTATACATTGTGTTTCCCAGTGTGCATAACGTGTGGAAGATGTTATAGGACACACACTTTCTGACTTCGTTAATCATAGTTTGGTGAAGAGGAGGTCATGATCAGTGAGTTTGCCAACATGAAGATGTAACTGGATTTGGATCTTCCAAAGTTGTTGGCAGTGTGCCAACATGAAGATGTAACTGGATTTGGATCTTCCAAAGTTGTTAGCTGTGACAGACTTGTTGAACTTGTGGGTAGTCCAAATTAAGCATGGATGGCCAAACTGTCTTTTGTCTTTTCTGAAGAGAATTTTTTGTTGTCTCCAGTTTCCTGTGTGTGACAAATGTTTCTTGATCCGACAGCATGCACAATTATGCTTTGCTACATGACGCAAAATTTTTATGTCCATATAATTGTACTGAACAGAACGAATTGGTTAGAATAGCAGTCAGGAAGACATAGTTTTAACATTTGTTGCATTCTTGGGGTGAGATTGACATTCTTTCTGTATCTTTGAAGGTTTCTGCTTTACTTTTGTGATATGTAGTGGTTGTTTATTATGACAATGCATGAGGGAATGCTATATATTTTATCCTGTTCTATTGTCCTGAATCCTGAAACGAGAGGCATGCCTTTGTGCAAGTTTGGATACTAAAAGCTGTAACTATACAGGATTTGTTTCCTTGTTCATTACAGTTGAGTAGAGTTGCATTTTATGTATTCAGCTAGAAGTAATAGCTTAGTGTCTGGTAAACTCATAATGGTGTCAACGTTTATTGAAGAATATGGGTGGTTATTTAGTTAGCCTAATCAGCTTGGAGCCTGACAAAATGTATCCACAAGGACTAGGTTGTGCAAAACTGCTAAGAGTACTATTATGTTTTGAACAATTCTGTGGGGCTTGGTATTTGATAAAGAAGAAGCAAGTGACGTTTGGAACATGATGGTAGTATTATATAAGTCCTGGTGCATCATATTGTGTCTGTTGAAAATGGTACACAGTAATTTGTGGAATTTTTAGTTCTTGCCACTTGCCAGTATTTTAGATAGTTGATGACCTCACATAGATCTATTAAATACATGCCTGACTACTCATTGACAATGTCTAATCTTGAATAATTAGATGAAATAACATAATTATATACATATGTGTGTTTTAGTCATCTCATGTACATAGCATGGATCAAATATTGTGTCCACTCAATATTTGATTAATTGCAACTGTGAGTTGTTGGCACAGATTAATTTTGATTTATGTTATTTACTTATTTAGTCCCTATAAGTTAGTTTGTTGGTGGTAAAAATATTCTACTCGCCATATGTAATGTGTATATTTGTGGTAGACACATAAGGCAATGAGAAAAAGGCTAGGAAAGATGCCTTAAAATTTAAAGGTAAACTTTTCATCGAATGGTAAGTTGTACAAGGATGTTCCTGTTACATAGAGATGAGTTTTTGAGAGCGAAAAAACTGGCGCTGTTTGTCTTTTGTCTTGCACTGAATTTACTCTAATATCTTTTAACTGTGAATACGTATTCAGGCTTCACTGGTCATCTCATACAATGTGGCTTATTTTTCAATTATGCAGAAGCTACGAAGAAAGTCAGGAAGCCTAAGCCCTGGAAGCACCCCCAGCCGATCACAATTGCCCAGCTCAGGCAGATGCGTGATGAGTTTTGGGACACAGCTCCTCACTATGGTGGTCGGAAGGGTACTTCTCGCTCTTCTGCTTCTGTCGTGTGTCTTTACATAATTTTGCTTCCTTTTAGATTATTATTTGATCTACACTTTCTTTTTGTGCTATGTATAGTACTCTTAGCTGCTCATTTGCACAATCCTTGCACTAACCATTTAAGCCTTCTACAGAAATTTGGGATGCCCTTCGTGCTGCGTCAGAGGCTGATGTAGCCCTTGCACAGGCAATTGTGGAAAGTGCGGGCGTGATTGTTTCAAATGCTGACCTGACTCTATGCTATGATGAAAGAGGTTGATTTTTCATCTGATTCCCTTTTTTTCCCACTCTTTCAACTTTGGTTCAGGTAGTTTACCATAGCTATTAACATTTCAGGTGCTAAATATGAACTGCCCAAGTATGTTTTGAGTGAGCCAACCAACCTGGTCCAAGACAGTTGAAGGGCAGCCGCACAATGATCTATTCATGTAAAAAACTGTAAATCACTTCAGATGCTAAAAACAACGCCTTGCTCGAGTGTCATGGTAACAGGAGCATGGTTGATTAATGATTTCAAGCATGCTTCTAGTAACTGTCAGCTTACAGTTTCCCCTCTATCTTTAGCATACGATGTTCTCTTCTATCTCGACTGTCTTCCGACGATTTAGATAAAGTTGTTCATAGCATCCCCTAAATTGGTGCTACTGTAAACATGAGTCTTCTTAGAAATCTTCGGTATGGGTTAGAAACTTCAGAATGGTGCGTTGATGTTTTGTTACAAGGATATAAGTTGAAGTATGGCAATACATTTCAGAAAGGAAAAAGGAGAATGTAACATCTGTTAGTTACAATGATATCTGTTTGAGTTTCCTATAATGCATCAAATTGGCACTCTTTGCCGTGTTGCCATGCCCATGCATTGCCTCCTTTGAGAATGCAAATTGAGAAATGTGATATGTAGGAAATCATGACCAAAAGATCTTAGGGCGGCAGTAGTTACATTATTACAAGATATCTGATGATGCTGAAATGTTCTGGAAGGATGTAAGCGCAACCATGCCAAATTAAGAGAGGAGTACAGGGGGGTGTTTGGTTCCCCGCACTGCATGTTTCCTGCAAAAATCAGATGTTTGGTACACTGCATGGTCTTTTGAGCCTGGTCCGCTGGATGCAAAAGTAGGCCTCTCAGCCAGGCTGAGGGAAACGTAAGTTTCTTGCGTAGCTCGCATGCAGGTCGTTGCCTCGTTCTTTCCTTCCTTTTCCATCGAGCTCCACCGCCGTCCTTGTTCCTCCTCCATCGAGCTCCACCGCCGTCCTCCATCGAGCCCCGTTGCCGTCCTCCACCGAGCTCCGTCGCCGCCCTCCTCATTCATCCTCGACGAAGCTTCGTCGCCACCATCAAGCGCCGCCGCCGCCGTTCTTGATCAAACGGCGTCGTCCTCGACCATGCGCCGCCGCCGTCCTCGACCAAGCACCGCCGCCGCCCTCGTCAAGCCGCCCCACGCCAGATCCGGCCGCCTAGCGCCGTCGTCCTCGACCATGCGCCGCCGCCGTCCTCGACCAAGCACCGCCGCCGCCCTCGTCAAGCCGCCCCACGCCAGATTCGGCCGCCTAGCGCTGCCGCACGTCGGATTTCGCCGTCTGGAGCCGTCTTCGTCACCTCGATTTCAGCAAAATTCAGAAAAATATGTAGGAGCTGCAGCCATCTGATGCAACTGAACCAAACACCCATCTACCCATCTCTACTCCTGCTTGCATCAGCCCAACCAGGCCATGCTCATCCAGGACCCCTGATGCAATGCAGCCTGTAGCTACCCAAGGAACCAAACACGCCCTGTTCTTTTATCAGAATCTGAATATTCTTCCAAAATCTGATCCCTCCCCAGCTTTTTCCAGAATCTTTGAGCCTCATTTGTTTTACAAGCTAGATAGGATTGTAAAACAAATGAGGCTCAAAGATTCTGGAAGAAGCAACCATGCCAAATTAAGAGAGGAGTACAGAGGCCAAGTGTTTTCAGCAGCACTCAGACCCAGTTCTTTTGCCAGAATCTGGGAATTCTTCCAAAATATGATCCCTCCCCAGCTTTTCCCAGAATCTTTGAGCCTCATTTGTTTTACAATCTATCTAGTTAGGGTCTAATTAGTTAGGATTGTAAAACAAATGGGGGTCAAAGATTCTGGGAGAAGCTGGAGAGGGTTCAGATTGTGAGAGAACCCCTAGATTCTCGCAAAAGAATTGGGCCTCGGTGTTATTGGTGATGAGTGGCGCTTTAATATTTCGTCTGGTGATGTGGATTGTGGGTATGAATGATATACTTATGTTGAATTCTGAAGAAACGTGCTTCTGCACCCGCTGTGCATCCGAGCGTTTGAGTCTACTTCCAGTATCATGTCATGTAGAGACAACAATTTCTAACAACAAAATGCACATCTAGGATGATATTCTGCAGGGCATAAGAACAAGTTCACTATATCTATTACAAGATTGGTACAATGAGATAGGCACGGTGAATTGACTTTAAACTGAAAATTCAGAAATCAGTTCCAGAAAAAAAGTGCACTCCAACATGTAGCCCAGTTCTAACCCCAAGCTGCGACCTCCGATTTTTAGCGCGCTAGATTACCTTCTGATTACATGGCTAAACATTTGAAACCTGAACCACCTATGAGTCGAATCTTCAATCTAATTCTGGTTTCCTTCTGGAATGACTGCACATGAACTTTAAGCCTGCTTGCATCCTATGCATCATACTTGCAGAGGTTCTCAAACCCCATGTACTCATGTTGCTCAATCTTGTGAATCATGTTCGAGATACCAACCCCACCTGAAGATTGCAAAGCAGGTTATGTTAACATTGTTCAGAGTTCAAAAACAGTGGACATTTTATCAGGGCACACTTAGATGTTGGAAAATGTACCGAGAGAAATTGCGCTGACGAAGATCATGAAAGCCAGTATGAAGATGATGAGCGATGCCCGCCCTAACCAACTGATCAACCTCCTTACGACGTGCTGCCCGATAATGGCAGCAACGAACGCCACGGCGACAAAGTAAGCAGCTGAAGAAGAGGCCAAGAAATTGATTCAGTATATGTCCAGCACTACCAAGAAACAGTTGTTAACCAGAGTGATAGTGTTACCATAAGGAACTGGAAACCGGTTCAAGAGGTAGTATTCCACGACGGACATGGAAGCAGAGAACATCATCGCGAATGTGGCGGTAGCACTTGAAACCTATCATGATTTCAGTTAAGGAGGCATTCTTTATGGCCAAAGCATAGCTTGTTGACATGCATAAACGTGAAAACTGGGGGCGAGGAGTGTACCTGGGGAGGGATGCCAAGCTCCAAAAACAGTGGCCCCATGATGAAACCACCTCCCAAACCTAGCAGACCGCCGACAAGCCCAGCAGTGACACCGAAGAAGCAGTATATGCAGAGCTGATGAAATTTCAGGGTAGTTTGCTCATCTCCCTTTGATGACAGCACCCTCTTCCCGTTCATCAGACCCAGTGCTTCGTACATAGTCACTCCTACAGAGACCGGGATCTGCAGCAAATGGGTAGAAAGATTTATGACAGTGTATGGTCAATATTGTTACAATACAGCAACCCCTCTTCCGTTACCTATAATAACAGAATTAGTGAAGTAGATCTATAGTGAAAATCGGTCCATATAGGTGGTACAAAATTATAACTTTGTAAAAATTGGTAAAGAAAATTGGGAGCTTAAATCACATGTTAATCAGTAGGAAAAAATACATATACTGAGCTCACAGATCTAGTGACAATGTAAGGCTTTGAATCTCTAAGTTTAAGTAGTCACATTTTTTTGGAGTTCAATAAAGACATATGAGGTAATTCATAAATCTGATCATAAAATTGATATTTAGAACACAAATTCCAGTGGTCAAGTGTTTTAGAGGATCTACGTTAATCAGCATGGATTTTTGTATAGCTGGGATAAAACAGGTGCAGAAATATAAGTACCTGGAGAAAGTTCAAGACCCAGTACCACGTGGAGCAAGTAGGAGCGTAATTCTGCAAATATGAGAAAAATAGCATAGCATTGAAGTGTTACTGTCAAATATAGAAAGCTAGTACTCCCTCCGTTCCTAAATATAAGTCTTTTAAGAGATTTCATTAGGTGTCTACATACGGAGCAAAATAAGTGAATCTATACTCTAAAGTATGTCTATATACATCCGTATGTAGTCCACTAGTGGAACCTCTAAAAAGACTTATATTTAGGAACGAAGGGAGTATAAGTTTAGTTCAAGCACAGTAGTTTCTAAACAATAAAGTGATAGCATTTGTATGTGTTTCTTTTTCAAATTAACTGAAAAGAGAAGATGTTCCTGAAATGTCTTGCCAAAAATGACTTGATGGATCGGCTGTACATATTGACTTGATCCCTATTGTTTCTGAATGAGTTGGTCATAAAGGATGCTCGTCCATCACAAAGATTTTGTGAGACTACACGAAAGAAACATTATCGTGCGTTTTAAGACAAAAGCAAAATCAAGAAAGAGAAAATGCTTGCTAGAAAGACACACAAAAAAAAAGCAACAGAAATAACATAAATAACCAAACAAATGTGGGCAGTGTTAAAAAATACTCCCTCCGTTCCAAAATATAAGACCTTTTAGGGATTTCACAATAAGACTACATACGGAGCAAAATGAGTGAATCTATACTTAAAATATGTCTATGTACATCCGTATGTGGTTTATAGTGCAATCTCTAAAAGGTCTTATATTTAGGAACGGAGGGAGTAGCTAATAGTGACTTGGTAAGAAACTGGAATTAGATGAGGCTGGCATTTTTATGACCATTTAAATTTGTAATTTTGTATCACAACCCTCACCTTTGTTATCTGAATAGCAAGGAATGCTAGCCACACAAACGTGAGAAGACCAAACTCCTTCCAGTAAATGTTCTTCATAAGTGATGGCTGAAATATTGGGAACTTCTAGGTTCAAATTCTTGAGAATGACGTCTCCAACAAATACAATGGATCATGTATATTGTCATGAGATGTTTACCGCTTCATCTGATTGGGGTTTTACATCAGCTACGGCACCTGGTCCTGTAGGAAGTGGTGCATACTCTGGTTCCTCGCCTGAAAGGTTGAAAAATATAAGCATTAATATTGTGATTTGGTGACAGATGAACAGCACTTCGTTTTCTAGCCTTCTTACTGGTTTGCTCCAATCGTTTTGCAGCTTCCTGGAAGAAATGAAAATAGTTCCATTAGCATACAAGAGGGGCAAACAAAAGAAGGAGAGATAAATAAAAATCACTTTCTATAAACATGATCAGATAATTTTGAAAGATTACCCTTTTGATTATTGTCTCTTTTTTCCATGTCTCGACACCCTTTAGAAAAGCTTTGGTTGATGTGCCTACAATTTCATTTGGAGAAGCAAAGAAAGGTCATTCATGAGAACTAGATAACCAAAGTACTAAATGCAGCAGTTTAGGGGTTAATCAGCACCTAGGAAAAGGACTATCAAGAGAACTGTAACCAGCCAGTCAGGGAATATAACATTGAAAATAACACCGATGCTAATCCCGAGCATTAGCATGGGCTGGATGAGCAGCGCCAGGTCATAGTCGATCACTGGCATGTCCAAAGTCGGATGTTTCAGCTTGAGATTGTAGTACACAGTTGAAACAGCTGCACCAGTGATCATACCTGTCCAAATGAATGCAAAATATTAATTAAACTTGCTGAACAAATATTGTACCGGCAATTAAATACTTATAATTACAACATTATATTTTTGCAAGACTCGCATAGCAAGTCAGCAACCAGACATTTCTTTGAACTGCACTAAACTACTATAACGATGTCAACCAACAATTCTAAGTAGAGAGAGGTAATTATGTGTAAACATAAATGAATTCCTAAACAACAGAGATGTACACTGACAGTAAGGACACAGACCAGATAACTGGTATAAAAAAAATCTGAGAAATGAAGGAGCACTTCAACCTGTATATCAATTATCTGCTTAGGTCACGAGTTCCAAACCAAATAGCCAGATAGTGTCCCGGACTTAAAGCTCGGTTTGGTAGCTGGAGACTACATTGCTGGTCTTACCGGTTAATGGGATAGAATGTATTCCATCTAAAAAACACAGTTACACCCTAATGCAGGAGCATTCGCACTGATCTTCCATATTTCAGATTTGCATGTTAATGCTTTGATTATTGTATAACCTTCACATCTTTGTAGCTACTTCTTTTTTAATGGAAAAAAAGCATAGGCTTGGCTTATAATTAAGTAGAAGTAGGCCAGACAAAGGCAAAAAGGCGTAATCTGTTGCACATGGATGTATAATTAGCAACATCACAAGTTGCCTGCCTGACACAAACAAAAAAGTATAGCATTAATTATTCCTTTATAGGACACTTAAATACGTATTATAATTCCTAATTGATTTGCCCGTCTAACTTTCCAACAGCAACATGACAAGCAAGATACCTCAAAAAGAGGTAAACTAAATGCACACATGAACCAATCATTCCAGCACCGCACACTGAAGAAAGCTTTAGAAATGAATGCTTAGGTACAGCAAGAACTGTTGCTTTCACAGCAGGAACAGAAGAAGAAAATCCCGAAGGAAAGAGTTGGATCCTCACACTTGGATATGGCAGTTGAAGACTTGGGATCAAAACCTATGATCAACGTCAACATCGGCACAAAGATCCCGCCGCCACCAACACCTCCGACGCTCCCAAATGACGCGCCGAAGAATCCGATCAGAGACCCCAGCACCATTTTCCATCCAAATTCCATTGGCTACCACACCCACAAAATCCACCAAATTAGCACCACACATCCGGGAAAAAAAAGTAGAGATATAGTGAAGAAGCATCACATAGATGTGTCTTGGAGTTTGAGCAACATAATTAATAAATTAAATCAAGAGAATTCAGTTCCCTCGTGCATGGGTCATACTGTACTGAATTCCAGGATAACCACCAACCGAGCAGGTAATAAAGTGCAGAGCTAATAAAATACTAGGTGAAAGCAAACTACAGTAGAAGCTAGAACAGATGCGCTGGTTAAAGAAATGGTGAGAAAGCTGGGGTTTGTTTTGTGTGTTACCGGCCAGACGTGCTGGTACGAGTTCCCGTCGGTCTGCCACATGAAATTGGCAATTTTGTTGAGGAGGCTGATCTCGTCCGGCGCCGCCACCACGGCGCGGTGGGCGCGCAGCGAGAGCCCACGGTCGGCGGCGGCGGCGACGGCGAACACGGCGGCGCACGCGACGCCCAGCGCGGCAATGGCTTGCCGCATCCTCATCCCCATTCCTCGGACCCAACCAAACCAAACCAAGAAAGGCAACTTCCTGCACCGCTTTCCTACTTTTTTTCCCAAGAAAAGAAAGAAAGAGGATAATCAGAGCTGGAGGGCATGCTCAGCCTGAGAAATCACGGAATTTAGAAGGCCTTGTTTGCGGCTTGGGATTGGGGGAAACGTACCAAGGCCGGCAAGGCGCTCCTTGCCTGGACGATACGATTGATTCTCCCGGGTGCACAAGGCGTACGTACGGGAAAGAGAAAAGACAGTGGCAGCCGCGGTCTGCGAGGGTTCGGATTGGGAAAGGAGGCGGAGGAAACTCGCCGGCGCCGGACGCAATGCGGGGGCGACGGGAGGAACTGGGATTCGGATTGCGGAGAGGGAGGGAGGGACGGAGGAGGGAGAAGAGACACGTGACGTGAGAAGGGGGGAGGCTACGAACGAACGAACTCGGGCCAAATTTAGAGGGACAGCGTGGCGGTTTGCAGTATGCCCACCGCACAATGCCGGAATTACCAAGCGGTGCGTACTGAGATTCACGTGTCGGAAACCTTCTGTTGTGAGCTCCTTTTACTGGCCTGGCCAGGAGTATTCTCCATTTTTTGAGCATAATGCATATGCATATAAAGTTGTTACAGACACATTTTTAATCGACGCCTTCTTTGGAAGGACACTCACGGAAAAGCCTAAAATCAATCCTGAAAAATATGACTATTAGTTGAATCTTTTGGTTTTCGGAGGGTTGGAAAAAATCGATGGAAGTACGTGAGGGACGACTTTTAGCGTAGGAGGGGATCGCTGGAGGTCGAACTATCACGAGAGACGGCAGATCCCTTTAATAGTATAGATTTTTCATATATTTATATAAAGGATCATGGACACGAGTATTTTTATTTTTTTGGTGTGTGCAGTTTTCGTTGTCAGTTTGCAGTGTAAACCAAAGACATTTTGGCCTAAGAAACAATAAGAAACTGCTGTTGTAAGAAGAGAGAGCTTCGATCTTGTACATGACTGTACAGTGAAGGCGCAAGTTGGTGAAACACTGAAACCGATGCTGGCAGATTTATACTTTATGTATAGTATACTACTCCCTCCGTTCCAAAATATAAGACCTTAAAATATTTCACTAAGAGACTACATACAAAATAAAATGAGTGAATCTATACTTTAAAATATGTCTATGTACATCCATATGTACTTTATAGTGCAATCTTTGAAAGGTATTATATTTATGAACGGAGGGAGTAGTATACTCGGACGTGCAAAAGACGAGATCGCGTCCACGTGACAGCTTCTTTCTCTCTTCCTCCCTACACCAGCTCCCATGACCGTGCTGTGGACCCCACTCAACGGTGACACCAACGCCAGCATTGTTATTCTCTGCGAGGGCAACGGTGTTAGTCCTCCACAAGATCACAAAGATTGGCATGCATGTCTTCATCCTACGTGCTCCGTTCCAAAACGACGTTGGATCAACAAGAACAACGCGTCGTGTGACGCATTTCCGTTTTGGAAAGGGAAAAAAAGGCAACATGGATCTTCCGGGGGAGCCACTGGCTTCTTTATTCTGTTCATTTGCTCTTCCTCTTTTTTGCTGAAAAAAGGTCTGGCGTTTCCACTAGGAAAGTCCATGTGCTTGGCTGTTATTACTTGTCACCATGCAAAGAAACGGAGTTGTTTGGGATATCGACAATCCAACTAAACAAACTGAATAACGGACGATGAAGAAGCAAAAAAAAAAAAAAGTAAAAGTAAAAGCTCCGGAAACGGAAGTGCGGTTTGGCACGTCCGTTCATAGCTACTCTATCGACTCCACCAGGCCGTACGTAGGGAGAGTGCCACAACAGCGCTCCATCCATTGCCCCTTGCCTGCCTGGACCCCGCTCGTGAAGGGAACAAAGGGCTTTTTCTCATGCGCGCACGTGGTTTTGGTCGCATCGTCTTATTTTTTCTGCAAATTGTTCACGGTACAAGTTTAATTTAAGAAAAAAAAATAAACACAATACAATACAGACGCAAGCTCTTTCATATATACGCGTAATACACTAATTCATATGAACGCGCACACGTGCATTCTATCCTTATGAACATCTTTAAATGACTGAACCGATATATCATTTTAAAATTTATGAAGTTATCGAATGCAGAAATGATGCGAAACTTGAACTTTGATGGGCTAGAGATATCTTAAAGAATACACATATGGTCGATCACGGTTCAAGCAGTACGTAGAAGGTAAAGTACCCCTCATACACATTTTCTTAACAAATATATCCGGATACACTTGGTTCTATGTGCACCTCATAAAGTAAAATTTGCGAAAAAATTAGCAATTCATGAATAGGTAAAAATCTTTGGTTTTTTTTGACAACAAACTTGAGGGTTGGGCAAATGCATGAAGGCATAATGCACAAGCGTATAAATTTTCAGGACAAAATACATTGAAATGGAGGTTGGGCAAAAAAAAAACTAGGTCTTTTTAACAGATGATACTATTCAGTTTTCAAGATCATAATTTATCTTTTTTATACAGATCGCATGTCAATGTATTTCATCCTGAAAATTTACACACATACACCTAACATCCTTGTTTACTTGTATATGTTTTTAGATATTTTTTAAATTGGAATTTTGAATTTTGAATTTTTTTAAATTTCAGCCTCCATGAAAGCTGAGCTCCAAAACGTCATACTCACTACAATGATCATATCTACTCAAATAGAGTTGTTTTTCAAGTTCCCGATTTCACTAGCCATTCTAGGCTTCTACGATCCACTTTATAATTAATACTATCAGGAAAAAAAGTTTGTTTAGTACCGGGCTTGCATCGATAAGTAACCTTAAAAACATAACCACATGAAGTAAGTGTACTACTTTAATGTTATACTCCCTCCGTCCCAAAATTCTTGTCTTAGGTTTGTGTAGAAATGAATGTATCTAAATACAAGACAAGAATTTTGGGACGGAGGGAGTATGTTTTAAAGCCTCCCATTACGTGTGTATGTCTCTCGTGACTCTCAAAAGATCTAGGGTTTTTACGCTGCCAGCCCTCCTCCGTTGGTAGATCACTTGCATCCTCCGTGCCGCCTTTTGTTGGCTGCCTAACTCCAGTGCTTGGTGAAACGTCTTTAATGTATCGATAATTTGTAAAGTATTCATGTTATATTTATCCATGTTTACAATATTGTATGATTTTGATGCACTTTATATGATTCAAATGAAACTAATCTGGACTGACATTGTTTTTAGTAAAATTACCGTTTTTGCAAAAAAAAATGAAAGTTCTTAAAATAAAACAAAACTTTTCGGTGATTTTTATGGATCAAAAGAGGCCCACGGAGCTAGGTGGCTCCTGCTGGTTTGATAAAAATTTGTTCTCTAACCTAGGGAAATATTTAGTGCTAGGTTTTATCACCCTTACACTTGGAAGATCCCAACCACTCTTATGAGAGAGCACGCCACTAGGATTAACAACATTTCGGCTGATAGTTAGACTAATGATGTATTGGGATGGGCACCTATGTCCCGCTATTCTAGGTAGAGCGTAATTCCTCATTTGCATACGTGACGTCAAATGTACCCCACTTTGTATCTTTCTAACTTCTTCTATCAATGGAAAGAGCGTGCATATTTGAAAAAAGAGAACAAGCTAGCTCGGCTTGACTCATTAACATAATGTGCTCAGATTCAAATTAGGTTCGACTAGTGTAATTCACAAGCTAGATCATTGTATATCTTTATGCTTGTTACAGACATGAAAAAACAAAATATACATATTATGTACGCAATTAATATACATAATATGTTTATAGGACACACTATTCTTCACAAATCAAAATAGATCATCAAACTGCATCCATGAAACACTTGGTACATTCTATAGATGACAACAATGAAAAGGGTATTTATCGTAAGTGCACCAACATTCGAGAGGCAGAGTTACACTCTCGACGCCCCGGAGGGTGCACTAGTGCGGGCGCCCCAACCGTGTCGTGGTGGATGTCGGCTCCTTCCAGAAAGGATCCGTCATCGACCTCACGTCCACTGGCACAATCCGGGTTACGGGCTCCGACGAGGAAGAGTAGGGCATGGGAGACGGGGAGAGATCGAGTCCCGTGAGTCGGCTAGTGTTTCATGTCTTATTAGATTTACGTTGCATGTAATAATATGGATCCGAGGTTTCTAATTAAAGGTATCCGAATGTAGAATCCATTATTTGAGACGTGATCGGTCAGTGTCCACGGAGGCGTTCGGGCATGTCCGGGGGCGTTTGAGGGGCGTTGTAGATACTCCAACACGCGCACAAAAGTTTCACGCACAAAAAAAATTTAGCATATAGTATAGCACTTTTAATGCGTCGGGACCAACATTGATTTTGGAGATGCTCAAAAACACACGTCCAAAAAACAGAGTGCAACTTATGAAGCGTGTGGGATGCGACGTCCTAAATTTGCTACGCACGATAACATTCTTTAATGCGTGTCTAAAATTATTTTGCACGCATACAATTTTGCAAAAGCTGTCCAACGTTAAAAAAAATAATTAAACACGCAGAGCAGTTTTTGAACGACTTGTTGAAGATGCTCTTGGCTTGCGAGTTTCGATTCAAAATTCCAGCCCTAGACGGCTACACACACCATTATTTGTGCTCATCGTGAGCTGGACGACTCCCGGAGATGGACAAGATTGCACCGCTAAGGCGCCGTAGGAGTGGGACCACCAGAAACTTTGTCCATTCCCACGTGGTGCTCGGCAATTTTGTCAAATTCTCGGCCGTTGTCCAGCATGGCAGCATCACCGGCTTGTTTGTACTGTATTTTGAAGGTAGGACCTTACTGCCACCCGACTATCACGAGGGGGCCCTTGCCATGCTAGCCTAACATTTGCATCCACGCCAAATCCGCAGCACGGCAGATATATTTATGGAAACACCATCTACGTCTAGTGCCAAAAAGCGCCAAGAACATAGCAGTCGTATAATTTGTAATCACTCCCACAAAGAAGAAAGCCGAAAGAAAAAACAACCTATAATTCGAGGCTCCTCGCCCACAAACTACCACTGGCAAAGCCGGAGTGAGGCCAGCTGACTGAACTGAGCGACAGGAGGATCTCTGCGGCCGGACCATGTGAGTTCCTGTCAAATCACCCGTACTAGTACATCACATGTGGAGCTACAGAGACAAGGGAATTAAGAGGAGGTTCCCAGCAGAGCTTCATCGTCATGCTTGCCTCCGCACATCAGATCAAGGGAATTAGATGGACGGCCCAGATGGAGCGAATCTCGATCGCCGGAACCCAGATGCAGAGCTTCATTCCCCGGGGATCCAGATCGGGTTCTCTCGTACGCGCGCATGCAGACCTGCGACTGGGTGGAGTAAAATCACGTGCTGCGAGCAAAGCGGGCAAGTGCTACCGGCTCGAACCTGGACCTGGATCAAGTAATCATCAAGACAGTTCTGGCAAATACTAAGATATACCTGTGTCTGTCTGCCAGTCAGTCTTCAGTTGCTCGGCCACTTCTCACGATCATCTCCATTTATTACACACATTCTGCAGAAAACTGAGAGTTCATTGAATGCGAGATCCGATCCGGCCACAGAGAAGATGAAGAGCTTTAATGCACGAGGAGAGTAATGTGTGCTAGCAGTTAAATTCACAACATTGTCCCCTCGCAAAAAATAAAAATAAAAAAAATCACGACACTGTCTTACCAATGAGACCGCCAGAATTGACAAATATGACCCTTCTTTTTCATACTCGGAAGCACAAAAAAAAGAAACTCTGTTCAGACTGCGACCACACACAATGGAAGTGCTCCAGAGAAGATCATGCCTGCAGCAGGACAAAGAGTGAGTCAGCTTCATGCTGGCGATCTGCACCAACCAAACGATATACGTATTACGTGTTCTACCCAATCAATACGGCGTTCTGCAGATCAGATAACCGGTGCATGCTCACAGTCACAGAGGTCTGAAATATGAGAATTTCAAGTGAAAACATAAGAGTTACTATCAAGGATTCACAGTTTTACGTGTTGACCCAGAAAATCATGAATCCTTATCGCCAGAACAAGCAAACCCCAATCAACCATCTCAGCTTTCCTGGAAAGGGACATGCACATCTGGCCATGTAGTAGTGCGTAGTAGTAAAAGTGAGCAGAGGCCAGGGAGATCTGGCATCTCCGTTATTAAAAGGGCAGCACGGTAGCAACTAGGCAGCCGTATTTAAGGTACACGCATGGTCTTTGGCTTTCGTTTGGAACGAACTTGGGAGTAGATCTCCACTCCAGCCGCTAAACCCGCCATGAATGATGCAACAACATGACCATGACCAGAGTTGCAACTACATCTTTTTAAATTTTGAATCTGGGAGAATGAAAGATGGCATGCTTTGATCAAGCCTGGTGGTGGACTGGATCCGATCTCGGGGGTGCTCCTTGTAGGGTTACCTTATCGCTACCATACACTGGCATAATTATCTTTCCAGGATGCAGAATCATTCATAAGCATGCTCTTGTCCATGGCACTAAGAATATTCTATGCCTTTTGTGCTGGCCATGGCATTGCATTCTCTTTCCATGCTCTTGAGTGTCGTGGAGATGTCTGCTCCCTCCCTGTCACCCTCAAGCATGGAGCAGGAAATACATGCCTGCAAGGGAAAAGCTTCACGAGATGCGTACCAAAATTTTGCACCACAAACTGTGCAACACTTCCCTACCATATTTTCGACATATCTATTATCTTTGTTCACATGCCCTTGCAGATTGAGATGACAAGACCACCTCACATCAGACAAACCTTCGCGACAATAATGGCTACAGCTCGCAACTGTTGCAGGATGGCTAGACACTGCATTTCCTTCTGCGGTTCTCCACCACCCGTGGGTGACAATGCTATCCGTCCATGCTATCAACATTGGCCATGAACAGACCATATACACTCCAGTGCATGTAAAATAAAAGCAACTGCAACGGGGCGTTTAGCCTAAACGAACGGCCATTTTATCCGTTTTTTGTTCGTTCTAATCGATCCGGCGGACGCCAATGTCCGTTTCAACGTTTGGATCGACGCGTCCGTCCAACACTGATTCGATTCATTTTTACCGGCGTGTGAAAAAGTAAATAAAACCAGAACGAAAATAACAAACAAGCATAATTAAACATTAAAAGCGAGTCACGAAGGCGACGAGAGTCCACGCGTCCCCATTACATTAATTCAACATAAAAAAACTAAACTAGGAGACAGCCCTAGGCGACGGCAGCGGCGGCGGGGCCAGTGAGGTCGACCAGCGTAGGCACAAGGCCAGCCCAAGGGAACGCCGTGTTCCAGAGCGTAGCTGCCTGCGCCTCAGTCGTCTGACCTGCCGGCGTGGGCTGTGCTGGTGGCGATGGCAGCACAGCACGGGCGCGCTCATCCTCCTCCATCTCCCGTCGTTCCTCCTCCGCCTCCTTCTCCAGCTCCATCAGCCGACGGCCTTCGACACGCTCCGCCCGCACGTGCTCCGTCTTCCAGTGCAGGAGGTGCTTCCGGTGTCACCATGCTTGGTGCATCGGGACGTCGACACGCTGGCGAGGACGGCGGGAAGACGACGCCGGGGAGATGGCGCGGGGGGATAGAGGGGGCCTTGCCCTTGTTTTGGAAGGAGCCAGCCATGGCACGCGGGTAGGGTTTGGTCACCGACGAGGTGGCGAGATGGGGGCGGGTGGGTTCTGAAAGCAGATGAGGCGCAACCCACCGCACGCTCGAATTAAAAAAAACCTGACCGCGGACGTTGATGCGTGGGCCTAAGGAGGGCGGCCGTCATAAATAATGTTGACCGTGGTGGTTAGGACGGACACCGAGATGGCGCGCGCGTCCGCGCCTACGCATTTCAGTCCCACGTTTGGGTCGGAAATGGGCCGGTGCGAACGCGTTTTGAAAATGGATCGACGCGTTTGGCCATCATTTTTGTCGCGCGGCTCGAGACGGACGGCGTTGGACAAAATGGATCTTCTAAAGACCAGCTACTCCCACATAACTTCGCTAGTCGACGCACCATCCACCCTCAATGCCGAAGAGGAGGTGGAAGGTAAATGGCAGGACTTGCTCCAAAAAATACACCATTTTGAATGCACCAACGAGACCTTACATAGCGCCATCGGAAATCAGAATAGGACCACGTCAAACACCAAAGGAGAGCAGTGAGGAACGAGGCCGTGTCTCGAAACACGATGCTCCCAACAGAGGAGCGACGTCGAGAACGCCACCATCGTGCCAATCTGACTGAATCAAGGCTTTCGCCCGAAGACAACAACCAACTCCACACAAGCGAGGGAAATGATGAATTCACCTCGACGACGCCTCCAAGGAGGGATACGACACCCACGGGCGCCATAGCCGCCGACCCGGCAAGAGCCATGCAAGATTTTCATCCGATCATCGCACATCTCCACACCTCAAAGGAATTGGGCAGCGTCGTCCAAGACGAATCGCATCGCCGCCACCACAACGCCTCGCCATTGTAGCTGCATAGCCAAGGACCGCCGACAGGCCGCACAGTAAGGAAAAACGCCACCCACCAAACACCTACAACCTGGCCGAGGAACCGCAACCACCCAACTCCTTCAGCAAGGGCCAAAACCGCCATCGAATGCTATCATCTACTCCAAAGTAACAGCCTTTCGACGATCCAACACCTAGCCGCAGGCAACTACCACACTGGCACCATCGGGAGGCCACCGCCGCTCGCCACATAGACCAGAGGTGGCCCGGGCGCTCGCTGCTCGCCAGGAACACCATCCTAGCTCCGCCACCAATCTGGACGGTAGTTCGCGCCGCCGCCTTCAATAGCGCCGCCACCAGCCCGCCTCACGACACCGCCGCCGTCCCCGCCAATACCGTCGCATCTCCACGTCTCATGTTGTGCTCTGTCGTTGGCCGCCACCACACCGAGCCCCCAACGCAAGCGCCAGCACTACCGCATTGCCCAACGGTCCTGGAGACCCGGCGTCACCACGCCTGCCAGCAGCCATGCCCGGGTCCCGACCGGTCAGATCCAGATCCAGGGAGGGGGATCGGGACAAACCGAGACCTCTGGCCGTCACACCCGCAAGCAACACCTCGGACGGAGCTCACAACAGCCCCGTAGCCACCGCGCCATGGCTATGGAGCAGGGAGCCGGGCCGAGTAGAGGCCCCGCCGCCGCCGGCCCTGCCTGGCAGTGGCCCTCGGCGGCGGCGAGGGGGGCGGAGGGAAGAGGGTCGGCCGGCGGCGGGGATCTGGGGTTCCTCCGTGTCGCCTGAGGAGGGACGCCGGGGTCGGGGTCTCGGGATGTTTTACTTTTAAGAAGCACATATTCAAAAATATAATGATGGTGAAAAATGTCATGTGCGAATAACAGAGGAATCCAATAGGTACGGGCAACACAGAGGCCAGTACGTACCTTGTAGCAGGAGGAGCATCGGCCAAAACTGATTGAAGTTGAACACACACCTGGAACGCAAGGACAATAATGCAGCCTACACAGCAGCACAACTTAAGCTGGGCTTCTTGGCCTCATTAGCAGGCAGTACCACTCGTGATCCTGGCCAATAATGCTCCACGCTAAGCCTGCGGTGGATATAGTGCACAGATTGATCAAAGCAGCTACAGTGATGTACTGATGAGGGACTCGTTTCTCTGCACAGTTGTATTTCGAACTCGATCGACTTATTTTGTACTGTATCTTTGTTCTTCCCATCGCATGGGTTACTACTCCCTCTGTTCCTAAATATAAGTCTTTTTAAAGATTTCACTAAAAGACTACATACGAAACAAAATAAACAAATCAACACTTTAAAGTATGTCTACATATATCTGTATGTAGTCTTCTAGTGAAACATCTAAAAAGACTTATATTTAAGAATGAAGGGAGTATGTTGCATGTGCTAGCTCCACTATCTGATAAGCACCTGGGAGCAATGTTTTTTGGCATTTCTGATGCAAGAAAGCTCAACGAGCAACTTCTCAAGCCTGTATGCCTGCCAACAAGGTGGAGATTCTGTTTGTAGTCTCAATGGTTTCACAAGCATCTAACAAAATCCAATTCAGGGGTGTCAGTTCTCCCCGTGACTGCACTAGAGACTGTCCACAAGATGGTCTGTGCAATGAGGCAAAAGCTTCACTTAACATGGTCTAATTATATGCCGTCTATAAGCTGGAGGCTAAGAGGTGTGGAATGTTCCCAGCAGGCCAGCACCCCTTGCATGCTACTCATGAAGTTTCAGTTCATGGAACAAGGAAATCCCCGGTAACCAATTAGCTCATCTTAAGCACCTTATCCATATCCACAATCCAAATATCAGCTCATCTTAAGCACCTAATGTCCATATCCACGATCCACATATCAGCACTGCTGCTATGTGGAAGGTGAGTGACTCTGTGAGACTGTGACAGACACATACATTCATTTCAGGTAAGAACATATTTGATCTTGTCCAAATTTTATTGCTTTTTTATTATCAACAAAATAAGAAACACATTATAAGCACGGTATGAAGAATATCCAGTGTTTTGTATGACCAGATGAATTAATACTACGCAAATGTTAGAAGAAGCCACTGGATCTGACATGGCATCAAATAAGAAACACATTATAAGCACGGTATGAAGGATATTCGCGATTAAACATTCTTCTGCAGGGTGCTTACAGAGGGACATTATAGCCATATCATCATGTACCCAAGTAAGAAGCATAGGTGCTTCGGTAGTTGTATTTTCTATTAGTTAGGTAGTTATACACACAAATACTCCCTCCATCTCATAATATAAGAATGTTTTTCAACCTGCTTTAGCTTCAAAAACGTTCTTATATTATGAGACGGAGGGAGTATCTGTTAAACGCTAGTGCGCACCAGTGTCGATGCTACAATAATAACTTAGCATCTGTCCTGGATGGCAAGAAAAGATGGGCATCATTTGTTAAGCACCTCTCCAAACATCTGCATCACAGATGCTTTAAGCACTTGAGATCACATAAATGAATCGCTCATTCCCACTTAATGCGAGTTGGTCACCAGTAATCAGGTCAAGGACTTAACTTGGAAGTTGGAACACTGAAGCAAATGGATGTAGAGCTCATAAACCTCATAAACAGGACTAGATGGACATATGATTATATTTCAAATATATTAACAATTGCAAATAGTGGTAGTTTTGTGAATCTCTGACCCAATCAAAATTTATATATCGATGTTTGAGAAACAGGCTAATCCTACCAGGAAGCGTGATGGTCAATCAAAAGCGCCAGTTGCAAAACACACACACACACACACACAATCTATGTTGCACAGGTTGTTAGATGACTTAGCTGAAATCATTTATCATTACTTGAACCATTAAGTTCATCTTGTTGTAGAGAAGACGATTGAGCATGAAAGCTACCTGCAGGGCTGCAAAGTTATAGGCACAACAATGAAATGAAATGACTCAGTGACTTATCTTCCAGCATGTTATACAATGAAAAATCCTTCAAGCTATTTAACTATTTACTCAGCTATATGTATGTACTCGTACACCCTTTCCCCTGCACACTAACCACACTCTAACCTGCTAGTGAACTTAGCACGTTTCCCCTTAGGACAGCCAATAATGTCAGTTGCATTCACAGCTTATCACCAACTTCTTTGAACAATCGAACAGGAAAACAGCAACAATCATCAGCGGTGCACTAAATCGAATACCATTGATGCTAAGTAGCTTGCCACAAGAGACTAACATACTGTCATTCGACCTTAAATTCAAACACTACATTAGTAATGATCTTACAATCAAACACTACATCTGAGATAAATCCAGTCTTGCCTTCCTCATAGGGAGATTCACTACATTACAGGTTAAACGAACAACAAAGTACGAGGGAAATAACATCAGGCTAAAGGAAAAGCTCACAAAGCTCACGCGAAATCTTCCATCAAGATGGCCTTCTCCACCATCTCCTCCTCTTCCTCCTCCTCCTTCCGCCGCTCTCCTTCTCTGGTTCCCTTGCCGCAACGCTTCTCCTGCCCCAGCTCTTCTCCGACCACAACGACCCTATCTTCCTCATCTCCGCGCCTGACGACTACCACCTCGTCGCTGCCTCCTCCGCCACCGCCGCCGACGACCACGACCTCGTCGGCGCCGCCCTCGCTGCCGCCCACTGCGCCAGAAAGGGCGTCAGGGACGGCCCCGCATGTGGGTCCCGCGTCCTCCACGCAGCCTCCACGAGGCGCAAGGGGGGCATCTCCCCCGTCCTCGTCCTCGTCGTCGGAGAGG
This sequence comes from Hordeum vulgare subsp. vulgare, assembly GCF_904849725.1. Lineage (NCBI taxonomy): Eukaryota > Viridiplantae > Streptophyta > Magnoliopsida > Poales > Poaceae > Hordeum > Hordeum vulgare. The sequence goes on along the minus strand of NC_058522.1, from coordinate 395,723,797 downwards.
GAGAGGCGGGAGGAGACGGCCAACGCCGCAAGGGAGAAAGCCTCGGCGATGGACTCCGGCGGGAGCGCGCAGTCCTCCAGGCCCGCATCCTCCAGCCGCGGCGGCCGGATGGGGTCACCGGCGGCGATGTGCCTGCCTAGGCTGCCTTCCTCGGCCATTTTTGGTGCACGGCACGTGCGCTGGCTAGCTAGTCTGAACGTGGGCTTCCAGTATGCTCTCTCTGCGCGTAAAGCATATGCGGGTCACTATGGTGGGCCGTAATTTTTTTTAGCTCTCGCGTAAATAGCATGTTTTTATGGGACCTCCTATGTGGCGCTTCAGGCGCCACTAGGGGAACGGGCGCCTGCAGCGCCCCTCTTCGTGGGCCAGCCCATGTAAAGTGCGTTGGTTATTAAAAAACCGAAAAAAGTTCACAGAATTTTCAAAAAGCTCAGATTTGCGGGAAAAAAAAATCAATGATTTGGAAAACAAGTTCACCGATTTTTTTAAATATGTTCATCATTTTTAAAAAAGTTCATAGAATTCGAAAAAAATATCATCGATTTTGAAAAATATTTCACTGATTTTGAAAAAAGTTCATGGATTTTAAATTATGTTCATCGATCTTAAAAAAAACCAAAGATTTAAAAACAAATCGTCGATTTTCAAAAAAGTTCACCGATTTTTTAAAAAAATCACGGAAGCTAAAAATGTTCATGAAGAGTTTCTAGATGGGACGGCCTATTGTGGAGCGCTGCAGGCGCCAGTTAGCACATTTTGCGTGTAACCGGCGCCTATGGCGCTAAATAGGGTTTGCCTGTTTTTATTACGTCCAGCCCTCTTGTGGGCCAGATTGTCTGTCACGTATTGAGCTGGCCCATGCGGAAGAGGGCTCCAGTTATAGTTTTTCAATAATTGCCCCACATCTTGAAAAGGAAAAGAAGAGTGCTCAAAAAAAGGGTGAAAAGAAGAGTGTGTGAGGGGAAACAAAGAGAGACAAAAAATAAAGGAAAAACACATGCCGCTTAAAAATAAACTACTCCCTCTGTGTCAGTTTCCGCGGGTACGCAGTGGCGCATACGTGCACCTGCAGGCAAGTCGGCGCCCATCTCTACGATCCTGACAGACAGTAAGTTGGCATGGAGGTGGAGCGTGTTCCACGGCCACGGTGCGATGAAATTAGGCCGTAGTGCTCGACGCACCGTGCGACGTCAGGTTCGCCGTTCACGAGTGGCCACGAAGCTGAGAAGCAGATGGCACGATTGATCATTTTGGCGTCGTGCACAGGCGGTCGATATCGCGATGCGGAGATGGCCAGATCAAAGAGTCGCCGGGGATGCTTTTCTTCAGACAGAGGCATCAGGCATGTGCCATGCAGCATCCGCGAGAACAATACTAAACTAAATAAAAATAAAATGAAGGAGCACGCACGACGACACGATTCAGTGACAGAAAAAAATCGCCGTTGCCGGGGATCGAACCCGGGTCACCCGCGTGACAGGCGGGAATACTTACCACTATACTACAACGACTTTGATGAACAAATTTGTTATTATATGTATTAGTTTCTTACATTTATCTTGGCCCGCCAGCACACGGTGGCACACAGTCGGGAACACATCGACATCGATCGGCGTTGCCCCAGACAACGTGTGCCCCTCAAGCATCACCGATTTGTATGTACATGTTCGGTGCTGATTGCGGTCAAATCAAACTAACAGTCATTGGTTCACCATGTGATGATCTTTGCACCCGTGCACAGCTACATGCATCGTGCTGCCTGCCTGCGTGCCCAGCCACGACTTTTGTGCACACATTTCATCCATGTCTACAGCTGGTTTAAACAGTAGTCCAACATAATTTATTATTTGAAAAGGACACAAGCTTTACCATATTCATGAATTAAGGAAGAGGTTGTAAATCCTACAAGCCCTAAGGCCGCCCCACCCGAGAAAAAAAAGCCTACTCTCGAGACATCAAATTACTCAAACGTACAACATCCGTTTTAAACCAAATATGAGCCTCCTCACATGTCCTACGAAAGATGTATTCCGTAGTTGCGGATTTATTGTTGAAGATCCTCATGTTATCCTCGTTCCAATTTTTTTAAACGAGTAGCATTGCTAGTGCCTCACGAGGCCATATCCTTGCGATTATCGCGATCTCCATCCATTAAGTGGTCCCATCAAGCAGAGACAATGTTGGTGCCCGCCCAAGAGCTAGCATGGATCTCGTATGGAGCCCTAGACTCTTAGGGAGAAATGGCACTCGAACAACAAATGGGTGGCCGACTCCATGGTGGTGGTACACGGAGGGCATAACCTATAGTTGGGCCACCTCGGCTTGGCCAACCGGTCCCCCGTCCACACCACACCTTGTTTAGAATTGTTTTAAATGATGAGCCATGCGAAGAATCTGCATGGGGGATGCCCACACCTTCGAAATGGTGGTCTTTAAGCTTGTTGCGGTTGGCCCCAAGAATTAGGCCTTGTAAGCCGATGCTCCGGAGTAGCATCCACACAACGTTAGCTTCAACGCAATAGAGTCCAGCCTATCTTCGACGAGTTGCATGTGGGAGGTGAAGGACCAAAGATGAATGAACCTGTGCAGGTTGTGAGTAGTACGACCTTCAAACAAGTTGATACCTGATGACGAGTTGATGGATACACTTCTCGCCCCTCGTTGGTTACCCCAAGCGGAAGGTGAAGATGTAGTCAGCAGCAGATTTCTCTTACACAGGGACTGTAAGGTTTATCGAACTAGGATGACTCCTAGGCTCAACAAGTAGGTGTCTTCCACCCTGGCTCTAGCAGAAGATGTGGACCTGCACACACAACAAATAACTTTGCTCCCAACGAGTACAGAGAGGTTGTCAATCTCTCCAACCTTGTAGTTTGCAAAAGATCAAAACACAAGCGGGAAAGTAATAGTGATTGCAACGGAAAAGTAAATGAAAGCGGTAAATGATGGAGGTGTAAACAATGATGGTGATATGGACCGGAGTCACATGATGTTCACTAGTGATGTCTCTCTCCCAAAAGACGATAAACAACTATGCAAGGGTAAACAAATCATAGTTGGGCAATTGACAGAATTATGATCGCACCGCAATGCTAATTATGCTACTTGATAGTTAGAGGTTCAATAGTAATGGGCAGTACGCCAAGACAAGTAGACCGTTTATTCATCAGCATCTAGTTACTAATCATCCAACTTAAGATATCTATCCAGAACATCTCGCCGGTATTAAGTTGCGAGCCCCACTCAAAGTGTAAACTCAAAGCAACGGACAACTGTATTAACGAACTATGCGTATGGTAAACAATCCTTGCAACCCTGGTCACAAGCACCGGTGTTTTCTCCCCGGTGGCAACAAGCACATCCCCTAGTCTCATGTTTCTGTCACTCAAGCTAGACATCGAGGGGCATGAACCCACAATCATGCATAACGCTCCCTCTTGGAGTTACAATCTACTACACGGCCAACGCAATAAATAGCAACGGAGAACATGCATGAATCACTAAGGAACATAATATAAAAGGATAATCAAATATATAACTCATAACAATCTGAACATAATCTCATAATCCATCGGATCCCAACAAACCGAGCATAGCAATAACAAGAGAATTACATATATGCCTTGATCATGTAGGGCAGCTCGCAAGGACTAACCATTGAAGCACAAGATTGGAGAGAAGACATCACATAGCTACTAGTCATGGACTCATGGTCCAAGGAGGACTACTCACGGCACGTCCGGGAAGCGTCCATGGCGGTGGAGAAGCTCCTGGAGGTCAATCCTCCCTCTAGCAGGGTGCCGAGAAGAGGTCTCCTGACGCTCCCGATCTCGGAAGCGCTGCGGCGGCGGAACGATGGAGAAATTCGCGATTCCATAAGCTCTGGAAGAGTTTCCTCTCGGGACTCTAAATATAGGCCAAAGGAGGGCACCGGAGGAGATGGGGCCCACCCAGGCGGCCTCCTAGCGCGGCCTAGGGCCTGGCCGCGCCAGCGGGTCGCCTGCGTAGCCCGTGGCCCCCCTTTGGCCCATCTTCGGTGATCCGGAAGCTTCTGTTTCGCTGATCTTTTTATATATTTTTTCTGGAATTTTTCAGGCTTCGGAAAATCACGTAAAACCCCCTGCAAAATAGACATCAGCAGACAGAAACTGGCACTTGGTGCACTGAGTTAGTAGGTTAGTCCAAATATGTGTAAAATGATATAAAAGTTTAGCAAAACATATAACAATGTCAGCCAAAAGATCATGGAACAAGCAGAAATTATAGATACTTTTGGGACGTATCAATACCCTCCACCCATGCATCGTAGTTGAGAGCCTTTTTGACGTTGTAGTTTTTCCTCTTGGAGACGTCCAAAATGGAGGGGGAGATTTGCCTAGGCCGCAACCCGTTGACCCAAGACGAGTTCCAAAACCTCATCTTGGCCATGTTGCCGATCGTGATAATAGTGAGCGCGTGGAAAAGAAACATATCTATCAGGGTTTTGTCATGACAGATGTCCTCGAAAAAGGACAAAGCCTAGAGGTCATCGCAACTAGGTGGTTGCTTGAGAGGGGTTGATCAGGAACAAAGAACATAAAGTTTATGCAGGTTTGGCCCCCCACGGTTGAGGTAAATACATACTCCTGCTTTATTGATATTGCTTGAGATGCCAATGACAAGGGTGCATATTCGCTAACCTGGCTCTCGATTGATTATTTATTAGTCTTTCTGCCTCAGGGCCCCCCTTTATATATAGGTTGAGGCCCTGAGGTCACAATAGAATCGAGGTCGTAGTATAACCCCTGTCTTAGTCTACTTCCTCCTTATCTTGTCTCTCAAGTAAGGGAACTTGCTCATAGCTTCCTCCTTAAGCCGGCCTGTCAGATACTGGGCCACGAGCCGGTCTTCTCTTTAAGCCGCCTCATCGGCCTCGAACTTCACGGTTAACCAGGTCATGTCCTCATCGGGTCATACCGTGGGGTATATCCCCAACATTAGCCCCTGGTTAACTTGGATTTATCCACGTTAAGCTTCACGTTAAAATTAACTCTGGGTCATCTTGAGTGAAGCAGAATTCTCTTTTGTCCATTCTACTCATTTTATCGTCGGCTCATTGGGTACTACCGGCTTGTGATATTTCCTCACCTTAGCATTCCGCGCCCCTTCTTAATGCGTATGACGTCATCTTGCTGAACCCCCTTTATTTGCGCATGACATCATCACAAATCTTAAGTGGATCTAAGAGGACTAAAATCGAGGCGCCTTTCTGTCCAAAATTTACTACATCGCCCATCCTTTCGCAGTTGACGTTTCATATTCTCACCATGCTATAAATATGCACTAAGGGCCATGAGGTTTACTCTTTACCCCTCTGTTCCATCGTCTTCTTCCCCTGTCCGCTGTCGTCATCATGCCCGAGCTCCCTGCCTCCAGCGATGCCCACGAGGACGAGCGCCAGCTTTGCCGAATTCGCATAGGAAGAGCTCCGACCACTCCTACCCATGCTCCACAGTGCTCGTCCGAGATTTGTAAGTTCTCCCATTGCTCTTCTGTAGTTCTTCAATAGTTCATCAACACTCATCGCCACTTGATACGTCCCCATCGTATCTACTTTTCCGAACTCTTTTGCCCTTGTTTTGGACTCTAATTTGCATGATTTGAATGGAACTAACCCGGACTAACGCTGTTTTCAGCAGAATTGCCATGGTGTTGTTTTTGTGCAGAAACAAAAGTTCTCGGAATGTCGTGAAAATTTACGAAGATTTTTTCTGGAATTAAAGAAAAATACCTGCGCAAAGATCCACCAGAGGGGGTGTGCGAGTGGGCCACAAGCCCCTGGATTGCGACCACCCCCTAGGCCACGCCATGAGGGGTTGTGGGGCCCACGTGGCACCACCGCCCCCAAACTCAGCTCTATTTATTCCGTCTTGTCCGGGAAAAAAATCAGAGAGAAGGATTCATCGCGTTTTACGATACGGAGGCGCCGCCACCTCCTGTTCTTCATCTGGAGGGCAGATCTGGAGTCCGTTCCGGGCTCCGAAGAGGGGAAATCGTCGCCATCGTCATAATCAACCTTCCTGCATCGACAATTCCATGATGCTCTTCACCGTTCGTGAGTAATCTCATTGTAGGCTTGCTGGACGGTGATGATTTGGATGAGATCTATCATGTAATCGAGTTAGTTTTGACGGGGATTGATCCCTAGTATCCACTATATTCTGAGATTGATGTTGCTACTACTTTGCCATGCTTAATGCTTGTCACTAGGGCCCGAGTGCCATGATTTCAGATCTGAACCTATTATGTTGTCGCCAATATATGTGTGTTTTAGACCCTATCTTGCAAGTTGTAGTCACCTACTATGTGTTATGATCCGGCAACCCCGGAGTGATAATAGCCGGAACCACTCCCGGAGATGACCATAGTATGAGGAGTTCATGTATTCACCAAGTGTTAATGCGTTGGTCCGGTTCTTTATTAAAAGGAGAACCTTAATATCTTGTAGTTTCCATTAGGACCCCGCTGCCACGGGAGGGATGGACAATAGATGTCATGCAAGTTCTTTTCCCTAAGTACATATGACTACATACGAAATACATGCCTACATTAGATTGACGAACGGGAGCTAGTTACTTATCTCTCCGTGTTATAGCTGTTACATGATGAATCACGTCCTCATACTCATCCATCACCGATCCACTGCCTATGACTCTTTTACTACTGGTCCTTGCTACGTTACTTTGCTGCTACTGCTCTTGCTACTGCTGTCACTACTGCTGTTACTTGCTACTTCTGTCACTACTGCTGTTACTTGCTACTTTGCTGTTACTTGTTGCAAGACTTTTCTGGAGCCGTAGGCGGGGAAGCATTATTCCCAAGAATAGTTCCCCGTCCACATGCTATTTACTGGCGCCACTGATACAATAGTTAGGAATAGTCTGCCGTCAACAAATCTTTTTCTGACACCGTTGCTATCATACCACTTTGCTACTGATACTTTGCTTGCAGACACTAATCTTTCAGGTGTGGTTGAACTTGACAAACTCAGCTGCTAATACTTGAGAATATTCTTTCGCTTCCCCTTGCGTCGAATCAATAAATTTGGATTGAATACTCTACCCTCGAAAACTGTTGCGATCCCCTACACTTGTGGGTTATCAAGACTATTTTCTGGCGCCGTTGCCGGGGAAGCACAACTATATTCTCTAAGTCACTTGGGATTTTCGTCTACTGATCACTATGAGGAATCCGAAAGATCCAAGAACTAAAATCTTGCCTTCCACTACGAGGAGAGGTAAGGAACTGCCATCTAGCTCTGCACTTGATTCACCTTCAGTTATGAGTAAGTTTGCGACATCACCTCCTCCTAGAAATCTTGATATGTCGCCTATGCTTGATGATGCTACTTCTGCTGCCCATGATGCTTATGATGATGCTATGCTTGATACTATGCATGATGATGCTATGCTTGATACTATGCTTGATGATGCTGTGCTTGATACTGCTTTGCCACTTGGTGCCCTTGATGCACATATTGCTAGAGTTGCTGCTAGATGTGATGATACTTCTGAAACTGCTGATGCCATTGAAGTAGAACCTGCTATTTTTCCTGCTAGAATTAGCTCTCCTAGACCTGATTTGCCTGATACGCGTTATGTTATGGAGGGAGAGATAGCTGAGGATTTTCTTGCGTGTAAGGATAGCTATGATGTTGAGAATTTACTGCGCAAGTGGAAAGAAAAATCTCTGAACGCTAGGATGAAATACGACCCGAAGTTTGCTACTTCGCCTATCTTTGTGACCGATAAGGATTATGAATTCTCTGTCGACCCTGCGTTAATCACTCTGGTCGAATCTGATCCTTTTCACGGTTATGAGTCTGAAACGGTTGTAGCCCATCTTACCAAACTGCACGATATAGCCACCCTATTCACTACCGAGGAAAAGATCCGCCACTACTATATCCTCAAGTTGTTTCCTTTCTCGCTAAAGGATGATGCTAAGACTTGGTTCACTTCTCTTGCTCCTAGTTGTGTGCGTAGCCCCCAGGATATGGTCTACTACTTCTCTGAAAAATATTTCCCTGCCCATAAGAAGCAAGATGCCTTGTAGGAAATATACAACTCTGCTCAAGCTGAAGAAGAGAGGCTCCCACAAGCTTGGGGGAGGCTCATCCAGCTGCTGAATGCTTTGCCTCATCACCCTCTTGAGAAGAATGAAATACTTGATATCTTCTATAATGGACTTACCGATGCTTCCAAAGACCACCTAGATAGTTGTGCCGGTTGTGTTTTTAGGGAACGAACCGTAGAACAAGCTGAGATTCTACTGAATAGCATCTTGTGCAATGAGAATGCTTGGACTATTCCCGAACCACCTCCTAAGCCAACTCCGAGGAAAAGAGGTATTCTATTCCTCAGTCCCGAAGATATGCAAGAAGCTAAGAAATCTATGCGAGAGAAAGGCATTAAATCTGAAGATGTCAAAAATCTACCACCTATCAAAGAGATCCATGGTTTCGATACCTGATACAGGTAGTAGAAGTAAATTATGTGCGTAGGTTTGATGAGAGTGATATTCCTTTTGATAAACCTGCTAGCTTATGCATGGATGAATTTGATAACTTCGTTGCCAAACAACAGCGTTTCAATGATTATGTTAGCAGATAATTGGAACAGAATGCTCGTATGCTTAGTCATTTAAGTGCTTGTGTGGATAGAAATGTCAATGATCTTAAGCTTCTGAGTAAACATGCCTCTATGGTTACTACTCAGGTAGAACAAGTACTTAAAGCTCAGAATGACTTGCTCAATGAGTTGAATGCCAATTCCGTTAGAGTCGTTACTAGAGGCGGTAGAATGATCCAGGAACTTTTGTATCCTGAGGGTCATCCAAAGAGAATTGAACAAGATTCTCAAGGAGTTAGCACTGATGCACCTAGTCATCCTAGAAAGAAGAAGAATGATGATAGGAACCTGCACGCTAGCAACCCTGTTGCTGCTACACCTGAGAGTCCAAACGATGCCTCTGTCTCTGATGCTGAAACACAATCTGGTGATGAACATGAGCCTAATGATAATATCAATAGTGATGTTCATGAAGATGCTCAACCTAGCAACGATAAGGATGTGGAGATTGAACCTGTTGATCTTGATAACCCACAACCTAAGAATAAGAGATACGATAAGAATGACTTCGCTGCTAGGAAGCATGGTAAAGAAAGGGAACCATGGGTTCGGAAACCCATGCCCTTTCCTCCCAAACCATCCAAGAAAAAGGATGATGAGGATTTTGAGCGCTTCGTTGAAATGATCAGACCTGTATTTCTGCAAATGTGTTTGACATATATGCTCAAAATGTCTTCGTATGCTAAGTACATGAAAGATATTGTGACTAATAAGAGGAGGATACCTGAGGTTGAGATTTCCACCATGCTCGCTAACTATACCTTCAAGGGTGGAACTCCTAAGAAACTAGGTGATCCCGGTGTGCCCACTATACCTTGCTCCATTAAAGGCAACTACATTAGAACTGGGTTATGCGATCTTGGAGCCGGTGTTAGTGTTATGCCTCTCTCTCTTTATCGTGGACTTGAACTGGATAAGTTGACATCCACTGAAATCTCTCCGCAAATGGCCAACAAATCAACTGCTTTCCCTATCGGCATTTGCGAGGATGTGCCTGTTGTGGTTGCTAACGTCACTATCTTAACAGACTTTGTTATCTTGGATATTCCTCAGGACGATGCCATGGCGGTCATCCTCGGAAGACCCTTTTTAAACACTGCAGGGGCTGTTATAGATTGCAACAAAGGCAATGCCACTTTCCATGTCAACGGTAATGAGCATATGGTGCACTTTCCAAAGAAACAATATCGAGTACATTGCATCAATGCTATCGAAAAACTTCATCGATTGTTATTGGGAGCTTTGACTTGATCAACCTCATTGGCGGATTTTCTTTCGATGACCATGAGATGGATGAATCGAGGAGTCACAAACCTGTGTTCCAAGCTTTCACCTTCGGTTGCTTAGAAGAAAAATGATAGATTTAGTTTAGTTTTCCCTGTTTTATGTTTTTGCGTCTGGTTGAAAAGTACCCTGAAAATAAAAGTTCTCCGAACGTCCTGAAAATCAAGTATGATTTTTTCTGGAATTTTTGAAAAATTCTGAGACAAAGAGCTTGTCTGGGGGCTGCACCAGTGGGCCACAAGCCCTTGGGGCGCGGGCACCCCCCTGGCCGCGCCACCCAGGTTTGTGGGGCACACAGGCACCCCCTCCACTCATCCTTGCTCTCATCTGGTTCTCCTACCTCCAGAAAAAATTGTTTCGCAGCTCAAACCCGTGTTCTTGCTCCTCTTGCTAGGATTTTCGATCTCTTTGCTCAAATCACCATTCTACGAACTGTTTTGGGGAAATTACTCCTTGGTAAGTGACTCCTCCATTGGTCCAATTAGTTTTTTGCTCTAGTGCCTTATACTCCGCGTATTTTTGCTGCCTTGGTGACCATGTTCTTGAGCTTTGCACGCTGATTCTAGCTGGTCCCAAGTAGTTTTGATGCGTAATATGGCCTCTAGGCCCTTGTTGGAGTAGTTGCTAAGAGTTTAGTTGAGCCTTGTTCACCTTTCCTTAGAATCACTAAAAATTTCAGAAATTTTCAGAGATAGAAAAGGGAAAAGATGAGGAGGTTCTTAAGAGGCTCTTCAAGCCGTGACCCCAAGGATGATGGGAGTGAGAAGAAGCCCAAGTATCTGGTCCCTCGAGTCGCAGAAGTTCGAGCGTGCGAGTGGCCAAGCGACGTGTTCTTACGCGCCGCTGGAATTTATGAGGACTTTTATCACTTGGTGGAGAACGCAGGCCTTACCGCCTTCGTTGAAGATAAGTGTTCGCAATACCTCCTCCTCACTAATATCTTCGTACAAAGCTTTAACTTCTATCCGAGGAAGAATCCTCCCATGGTTGAGTTTAAACTTTATGATATCCCCCAGCGCATGTCACTCCAGGATTTTTGCAATGTTTACAAATTACCTTATGTTGGGGATATTCATGAACCTCGTCCACGGGACTTGGAAGCTTTCATCGGTACTATTGTTGTAGGAGAGGAGAGAGGAGAGTCTTGCGCTAGAGCTGCTAGCATTCATTTTCCCGTGCTTTGGTACTTCTCATTATTTGTGGGAAAATGTTTGATTGGCCGTGGGAAAGCTGGGTCACTTAGTTCCCCAGATCTTGCGGTCTTGCGTGAAGCCCTTTATAACGATAAAACTTATAGCTTGGGCGTTATAGTAGTTCAACGGTTGAACCTGAACCGTTCTAAAGGTGTTGTCTATGGAGGTATCTATGCTACCCGTCTTGCCAGACACTTTGAGATACCCATTAGACTGGAGGAGGAAGAAGAGGTTCTTCTTCCCGAGAGATATCTAGATTATGATAGCATGGTTCACCATGACTTTCTTGATAGAGATATGAATAGAAGGATGATTTATAACCTGGTATTTAGTCAGGGTACTCGTGAGACTATTACTTTGCCTGCTCCTTCTTTGTTCAATCTTCATGCAGGCAGGTAAACAATTATTCCCTCGGACATCTACGCATATTGGGGTCTAGCCCAACCACAGGTGCCCGTGCCCGAGCCACCAGTCGAGTACCAAACGCCGGTTTATCAGTGGGAGCCAAAGGAGCTCACACAGAAGTGGCATCCTCAGTCCACTCCGGAGTACCCCGGAGCTGGTTATTTCCCTCCATGGGAGTAGACCAACTTAGGCCAAAAGCCTAAGCTTGGGGGAGTACGTGTACTCACCGACTTTACATTCTTGCTTATGCTTTCACTTTTTCTCGTTTTCTTTTCGTGTGTCTGTCTAGTTTGAGAAAACCCAAAAAGATTTTCTTTTTCTTCTTTTGCTTGTTGGGAGCTTTCCCGTGTAAATAGTTTTCTTTTTCTTTGGGTCAAGGTAGAAGATATAGGTTACAATGTTTAGTGGCTCTTGCATGCATACCTGTTTAGCTTTCAAAGAGCCATATTACTTTGTCTTCTCCTTTGTGTTTGTGTGCAGATTCTAGCGTAGTCTAATGCACGAGCACGCTTATTATTGTTCACATTGTCCGGTCGTGCAAGTGAAAGGCAATAATGACGAAATATGATGAAGTGACTGAGCCTGGAAAAGCTGGTACGAACTCGATCTATTTTGTTTTTGTAAATATGACTAGCTCACTGTTCCTAGTTCAACTTTGTTGTGAGAGAAACATGTTTGCAATGAGAACTTAGAGATCATAGTTGCTGATGCCATGCTTACTTAGCTAGGAGCTTATAATGGTCTGTCTTGGTTGCCAACATGAATGTTGAGATGACTATGATGTAGTATGATAGGATGGTATCCTCCTTTGAATGATTCAAGTGGCTTGACTTGGCGCATGTTCACGCATGTAGTTGAAACAAAATCAACATAGCCTCTATGATATTCATGTTCATGGTGATTTATGTCCTACTCATGCTTGCACTCAATGTTAGTTAATCTCAATGCATTTTGATGACCGTTGTCGCTCTCTAGTTGGTCGCTTCCCAGTCTTTTGCTAGCCTTCACTTGTACTAAGCGGGAATACTGCTTGTGCATCCACTTCCATAAACCCAAAGTTGTTCCATATGAGTCCACCATACCTACCTATGTGCGGTATCTACCTGCCGTTCCAAGTAAATTTGCATGTGCCACTCTCTAAACTTTCAAGAAATAATCTGTTTTGCATGCCCGAACCGCTCATGTGGTGACAGGGGGCTATTGGTATCTTCCGTGCTAGGCGTGTTATCCTCGATATGTGTTTATTCACTATCATTTACGAGAAAGGGTCTGGTAATTGGAATTCCCACTTCTATGCTCAAATCGAAAAGATAATTGCAAACAAAACTTCCCCAGGATTGATGTTGGTATGGACGGTACCCGAGGATTCGGCTAGCCGTGGAGTGTGATTGATTGGTGGTGGGGGAGTCAAAACCTTACTTTTATGTTTGGGAACCGCATATAGCATGTGTAGCGTGGAAGATGTTGAGATCTCTTAGTCATTGCGTTGACAATGAAAGCATGCCACCCAAACTTATTATCTCCGTTTTCAAAGCTTGAGGTCTGGCACCTCTGCAAATCAATGCTTCCCTCTGCGAAGGGCCTCTCTATTTATGTTCCTGTTGAGTCATCCTCCTGTTACAAAAGCACCAATTAGAGAGCACCTCTGTCATTTTTATGCTTTGCTTTTAACTATGTTGAGTATGACTGTGACTGGATCTTCATTGCCTTGAATTACAATGTTTAGTCTGCCCTTGGTCTTTGAAGGTGCTCTGCATTTATGTTTTGCGGTCTCAGAAAGAGCTAGCGAGATACCATCTGTTCGTACTGCTTCATGTTGTTTTGATTGAAGTGTTGACCTTTGAGACTTGTTATTATTTGCTCACTAGTTGATTATGCCATTGATATGATTTTACCGTAAGACCTAGATGTCATTTGCTTATGTGGTTTGCTTGTGATCTTGCTGAAACTATGGATATGAGTTAGACATAGTTGCAACAACAAGATCAAACAGAGTTCGTCAAATTTTTTCTTTTGTCTCTTTCAGTTTGTCAACTGAATTGCTTGACGACAAGCAAGGCTTTAAGCTTGGGGAGTTGATACGTCTCCGTCGTATCTACTTTTCCGGACTCTTTTTCCCTTGGTTTGGACTCTAATTTGCATGATTTGAATGGAACTAACCCGGACTAACGCTGTTTTCACCAGAATTGCCATAGTGTTGTTTTTGTGCAGAAATAAAAGTTCTCGGAATGTCCTGAAAATTTACGGAGAATTTTTCTGAAACTAAAGAAAAATACCTGCGCAAAGATCCACCAGAGGGGGTGTGCCACTGGGCCACAAGCCCCTGGGCCGCGACCACCCCCCTAGGTCCCGCCATGAGGGCTTGTGGGGCCCACGTGGCACCACCGCCCCCAAACTCAGCTCTATTTATTCCGTCTCGCCCGGAAAAAAAATCAGAGAGAATGATTCATCGCGTTTGACAATACGGAGGCGCCGCCACCTCCTGTTCTTCATCTGGAGGGCAGATCTGGAGTCCGTTCCGGGCTCCGGAGAGGGGAAATCGTCGTCATCATCAACCTTCCTCCATCGACAATTCCATGATGCTCTTCACCGTTCGTGAGTAATCTCATCATAGGCTTGCTGGACGGTGATGAGTTGGATGAGATCTATCATGTAATCGAGGTAGTTTTGACGGGGATTGATCCCTAGTATCCACTATGTTCCGAGATTGATGTTGCTACTACTTTGCCATGCTTAATGCTTGTCACTAGGGCCCGAGTGCCATGATTTCAGATCTGAACCTATTTTTTTGTCGCCAATATACGTGTGTTTTAGATCCTATCTTGCAAGTTATAGTCACCTACTATGTGTTATGACCCGGCAACCCCGGAGTGACAATAGCCGGAACCACTCCCGGAGATGACCATAGTATGAGGAGTTCATGTATTCACCAAGTGTTATTGCGTTGGTCCGGTTCTTTATTAAAAGGAGAACTTTAATATCCTGTAGTTTCCATTAGGACCCCGCTGCCACGGGAGGGATGGACAATAGATGTCATGCAAGTTCTTTTCCCTAAGAACGTATGACTACATACGGAATACATGCCTACATTAGATTGACGAATGGGAGCTAGTTACTTATATCTCCGTGTTATAGCTGTTCAATGATGAACCATGTCCGTCATACTCATCCATCACCGATCCACTGCCTACGAGTCTTTTACTACTGGTCCTTGCTACGTTACTTTGCTGCTACTACTGTTGCTACTGCTGTCACTACTGCTGTTACTTGCTAGTGCTGTCACTACTGCTGTTACTTGCTACTTTGCTGTTACTTGTTGCAAGACTTTTCTGGAGCCGTAGCCGGGGAAGCATTATTCCCAAGAATAGTTCCCCGTCCACGCGCTATTTACTGGCGCCATTGATACAACAGTTAGGAATAGTCTGCCGTCAACAGATCTTTTTCTGACACCGTTGCTATCATACCACTTTGCTACTGATACTTTGCTTGCAGACACTAATCTTTCAGGTGTGGTTGAACTTGACAAACTCAACTGCTAATACTTGAGAATATTCTTGCGCTTCCCCTTGTGTCGAATCAATAAATTTGGGTTGAATACTCTACCCTCGAAAACTGTTGCGATCCCCTACACTTGTGGTTATCACCACTCCTTTGCTATAGATCAGCACCCATTCAACAAGCTTGAGTACACTCGTCGATTACTCATAATGATGTTGTTTTATCCAATCTAGGATCCTTATAATGCTTGAATAGTTTCCCATTAACAGATTAGCTCGTTCTGGTGCGCCCTATTTAGTGCTTTTTATTTTTCTTTTCGGGACATTTTCTAGATCTGTAGCCGTGGTTACTTTCCAAAATTTCTATTTGCAATAGACTCAGATTGTTAGGCCTTTCAACACTGCGCAACTTTCTGGAATTTCCATTAAATACCGGCTCAATATGGCCGGCTCATAGAACTATCTTAGCACATTCGCCAAGGTCCATTTTAGCCTTGATAGTGATGACTCAAACATGTGTATCTCGCTTATTATTTTTCTAGATTATCAATATCATGACCCGGACATCCTTCATGAAAACGCCAACTTATCACATATGGGCGTACTTCGCCGGCTTATTTACTTCTATTTTCACCCTGCAACTGACCTTTGTGAGAACCTTGATGGCCCCCAAAACCAACAAGGTTGTTGGCTGGGTCAGGTCCCAAGTAGTAGTGCTCACGTTCAACATTTGGTTCCGGCTCAACAAGAGATCAGCTGGCGAGCGCCCGAGGAAAAAACTCCCCCAACCTCAACGACAGGAAGTTGTTATATTTAAGATCACTTGTAGAGAGGTTTTCGACCACTTGGGTCAAACAAATTCAGACATGCTCAATTTCTTTAATCTCGGTGCGCAAGATCTCGGCCCCAACTCAATTACCAATCTCTACCAGTTTCAAGTGTTTTGTGAAGTATATCTCCAGACAGAACCAACTGTTAGTCTCTTTTGGGAATTCTTCTATATCAACCATTAGGCTGAGTTCAAAGATGGACCCCGTGTCGAACTCGGTGGAATCTATATCTAAAAGAAGAAAAATAGTTGTTTCCTTGAAGCAAAATTGGCGAGTCATCCCAAAGGTCGGAATAGGACTTGGTTTTACTGTAAAAATACCGCTCCACAAGACAAAAATGCCCTGCCGGGTTATAGACTAGAACGACTCAACGCTAGTGTCGCCTTTCTGGGTCGGTCACACGACAAAGAAAGGAAACAAATAGCACCTTATTACTCTAAGTTAAGAGCTTTGACGGCTCATGGCCTCACCAGGATCGATCTAATCCGGTGCTGGATAAGCTCGCGAATTCAACGCCTTAGCTAGAGGGGTGAATTAATGTGCAATTATACCGATGACTTGGCAGACATGCAACACTTTAGCCAAGTCAATATGTCTGAAGATGAAGTCACTAAAGCCACAAACAACTTGTTGGGTGACTCCAAGGATATATGCAATATGCATGGGCTAGCTCCCTTTTGCTTGACTAATCTCGTTCCTCCAGTAACTATTCTTAGACTTGCTCATATTTGTGTTCCATAATTTGCCTTATTTTTGTACTTAATTTCCAGCTTACCATACATGTAGGAAAATTCTAACTCGTGGAAAGTCATGCCCTGGAATCCGGCTCCTCCCCAAGTTGAGAAATTAAATGAGCTGTCTGTTGGAGAAGAGTTAGAGGTAGAGCTCGACTCACTTGGACGTATTTTTATTGAACTTGCGGATGCTCCTTATTCTCATGATAACACCGAGACCAGCCGAGTCGACAATGTTGTGGTAATTTCAATCTCATCCAGCTTAGAAACATATGTACCGAAGAGAACAAGACAAGCCATCAGACATGTTTCGTTTTTGAATCCCAGCCCTCATTTAGACCCAAAATTTCTTTCGAAGAAAATTCAACAAGCCATTCCAGGGAGTTATCTTCGTGCTTATTGCACGAACCGGTCGCCCACAAGCAACGAATTGAGGTGCCTCATAGTCCAACTCCATCTCGTCCACGAGTCGGTCTTATTAGACAACCACTTAATCCTTCTGATTCGAATTATCAAGAAACATTGCCCTCTTCTGGAGAATCGACCGCAACCCAACTCCTGGCTCTCACAATTAAGCATGGGGTGAGTACCTTTGAGCCACACTGTAAGGGCATATTTCCACCCTAGTGGTTTTGGTGATTGATGACAATGTGTTTGTAGACTAATCATGTGCACTAAGGCTTTCAGGTATTTCATCGTTTTGCACAAGACGATTCATGCCCTCGGTGTATTTATATGAATACGGTTTTCTCTCTTATGTTTCGTTGTCGGTGGACTTGAGTCATAGGAAAAGTCATACTATTAAGAGGGGGTCCGCTTCGAAAAGGTTTGGGTGGAACCATCACGTACACATTTCTTTGCACCCTATTTCCCACCTCAAAGGAGAATCCTTCCTTGCCCTCTCGTACCTAGAAAGATCCAAGCGGTAGTACCGCTCTGGTGAGTCTCTAGTGAGCGGTACTACCTCTTATCAGCGGTAGGACTGCCCCGGCCAGTGGTAGTAACGCTCCAGGGCGGAAGTGGCCTAGATTGTTCCGCTGGCTAGTGCCACTAACCTTGGGTCTCGACACTTTTCGTGTTGGACTGAGCGGTTTCTGGAGCAGTAGTACCGCCCAGCGGGCGATAGTACCTCTTGTTGCTACCGCGCCAGAACCCCTCGGTACTTCTGGGCTTGGTGTGCAGCATATCCTGAGCGGACATAGGAGGTGGTACTACCTCTTATAAGCGGTAGTACCGCTCGTGGCAGCGGTAGTACCACTACGGCCATACTACCAGCTCCCTTCCTCTCTTCTGGTTGCTGCCCTCTGCCCCAGCGGTAGTACCGCTCCTCTCTAGAGCGGCACTACCTCTTATATCATCGCTAGTACAACTTTGATGCGGGCAGAATGAGTGGGTAACAGTTGGATTCGTTTCCCCACTATATAAGGGGGTTCTTTTCCCCCAAGAAGACCACGTTTTCCAACCCGAAGCTCCATTGTTTCTCCAATCTCCATTTTCGCCCGATCTCTTTCCCTAGCCAAAAAAACTTGTTGATACTCTAAGGTTTGCTTGAGAGGGCCTTGATATACCCTTCCACCAAGAGAAATTTTGATTCTCACTAGTAGAAAAGAGGGCTTTGGTCCACTTGATGAAATCCCATTAGTCCCGGTTCACTCACGAACAAGGACCCATGGGGGCATCGGTCCCGATTCGTGAGGCGAGGGCGCCGGCCGGGCCTCGTGGGCCATTAGTCCCGGTTCGTATGACCCCTTTGGTCTTGGTTCCAGACATGAACCGGGACCAATGCTCCTCGCTCCTGGCCCACAACCATTAGTCCCGGTTTGTGGATGGAACCGGGACAAAATGTTGAACTTTAGTCTCGGTTCCAACCACAAAACTGGACAAATGGTTGGCCTATATATACCCCCTGCCCGCGAGCAGAGCAGTGCATTGCTTTGTTTTTTTGGCCGGCCGTGGGAGAGCTTTGTGGTGCTCTAGCTCACCTCCTATGCACATGAGGTATTCGATGAAATGCCCGAGCCACACTTAAGCTTTCTCCTCTCGAATCTCCTTGTCCAAGCTCCATTTTACTCAAGTTTTGTGTAGCTTTGGTGGTCCGTCCTGTCCCGTCCCCGTCCTCACCGCCGTCGATCGTCCGCGCCCATCTCGGCGCCGGCACCACCGTGGTTAGTCTCTTCTTCTTATCTTTTTTCTAAAAGAAAAAAGTTCTTACTTGTATGATTTAGATAGATACTTATGTAATTTTCTTACTTTTATTATTGTTTGTTATTATATAGTGCGATGGTTTTGGTATCCGCCTCCGCCGTCCCTCGTCCTGTCTATGATGCGGATGTGGTATATATTATCTTTTATAACTATTTGTTTTATTTAGTGTTTATGACAGTTATGCCGACCAACGTGACATCGATTTTTTAATCTAGGAGGTATGTGAATCGGAAATTCCAACCGACATATTAATTCTTGTCGAGAAGTTAAATTTGGTTGAAAAAGAAAATAATTACTTGAAAGAAAAATTACAAAGAGTTGAAGAGGAGAATATGATATTGGAGTTGGATGTTGCCGATGCGCGTGACGATCACAAGATCAAGATGGATGCAATGCGCTTGAAGATTAGAAAGATTAGAAAATATGCCATTCATACCGAGGCTTGGTATCATTATGTCGTTGGATCAATTGGTACCTTAGTTGCGGTTATGATCGCCTTTGTTGTTGCATTTAAGTTTTATAGTTTCAATGTATGTTCTAATTAGATGCTCTAGAGAGCTATATGTTGTTCAATAATGAGAACTATGTATGAACGTTATGTATTTGTTTTGGTCACTACTGTACTTTGGCTTTAATGTGATGATGAATTTCTATTAATTTGGTCACTTTTCTATTCATGATATGTTGTAATGGTTTTTAATACACTTTATTATATAACGCACGCAGATGAACCGGCAACGGATGTACGGTGATGGATGCACCTCCGAGTATATTAAGGGCCTGCATAATTTTCTCAAAGCGGCTGAGGCAAAAAGCAGAATGGTTTTATGCATTGTCCATGTACTGTGTGTGGGAATACGAAGGCTTTCTCCGACTATAAAACCCTTCGCTTCCACGTGCTTCATAAGGGTTTTATGCCACACTATAATGTTTGGACCAAGCACGGAGAAAGAGGGTTATGATGGAAGACAACATAGAAGAAGAGGATGATGACAACTACCCGCCCCGTGAAAACGGTGATGCTGCAATGGGGGAAGGTGAAGATCAAGAGGAACCAGACGATGTGCCCGATGATGATCTTCGTCGGGTCATTGTTGATATACATAGAGAATGCGAAAGTGAAAGGGAGAAGTTGAAGTTCGATCGCATGTTAGAGGATCACAAAAAAGGGTTGTACCCAAATTGCGAAGATGACAACACAAAGCTTGGTACCACACTGGAATTGCTACAGTGGAAGGCAGACAATGGTGTATCTGACAAGGGATTTAGTTCGCTACTGAAAATAATGAAGAAGAAGATTCCAAAGGATAACGAATTTCCCGACAATACGTACGAAGCAAAGAAGGTTCTACGCCCTCTAGGATTGGAGGTGCAGAAGATACATGCATTCTCTAATGACCGCATCCTCTACTGCAGTGCGTATGAGGATTCGAACGCATGCCCGGTATGCGACGCATTGCGGTATAAGATCAGAAGAGATGACCCTAGTGATGTTGAGGGCCAGCGCACCGGGAAGATGGTTCCTGCCAAGGTGATGTGGTATGCTCCTATAATACCACGGTTGAGACGTCTGTTCAGAAACAAAAAGCATGCCGAGTTGATGCAATGTGAAAGACCGTAAGAAAGATGGGAAGTTGAGAGCACCCACTGACGGTTTGCAGTGGAGAAAGATCGAGAGAAAGTGGAGCGACTTTACACATGACCCAAGGAACGCACGGTTTGGTTTAAGTGGAGATGGCGTTAATCCTTTTGGGGAGGAGAGCAGCAAGCATAGCACATGGCCTGAGACTCTATGTATGTATAACCTTCCTCCTTGGTTGTGCATGAAGCGGAAGTTCATTATGATGCCAGTGCTCATCCAAGGCCCTAGGCAACCCGACAATGACATTGATGTGTACCTAAAACCATTAATTGATGAAATTTTACAGCTATGGAATGGAAATGGTGTACGCGTGTGGGATGAGAACGATTAAGAGGAATTTGACCTACATGCGTTTCTGTTTGTAACCATCAACGATTGGCCTGCTCTCAGTAACCTTTCAGGACAAACAAACAAGGGATACAATGCATGCACACACTGGTTAGATGACACCGACAATATATATTTGGACAAATGCAGGAAGAATGTGTACCTGGGGCATCGTCGATTTCTTTCGACCAACCATCAATGCCAAAAGAATGGAAAGCATTTCAAAGGTGGGGCAGATCACTGGAAGAAGCCCGCCCTTAGTACAGGTGATCACATACTTGATATGGTCAATGATTTTTTTACAAGTAATCTTTGGAAAGGGTCCTCGCAGACTATGTGTTCCAAATGACGATGCATGATGCGCCCCATGTGGAAGAAGTCTATATTTTGGGACCTACCATATTGGAAAGACCTAGAGGCCTGCTCTGCAATCGACGTGATGCACGTGTGATGACTAGTTGATGGATATACTTCTCGCCCTATGTTGGTTACCCCAAGTGGAAGGTGGAGATGTAGTGAGCAGCAGATTTCCCTTACACGGGGACTGTAAGGTTTATCGAACTAGGAGGACTCCTAGGCTCAACAAGTAGGTGTCTTCCACCCTGGCGCTAGCAAAAGACGTGGACCTAAACACACAACAAATTAATTTGCTCCCAACGAGTACAAAGAGGTTGTCAATCTCTCCGGCCTTGTAGTTTGTAAAGGATCAAAACACAAGCGGGAAAGTAATAGTGATTGCAACGGAAAAGTAAATGAAAGCGGTAAATGATGGAGGTGTAAACAATTATGGTGATATGGACCGGAGTCACATGATGTTCACTAGTGATGTCTCTCTCCCAAAAGACGATAAACAACTATGCTAGGGTAAACAAATCATAGTTGGGCAATTGACAGAATTATGATCGCACCGCAATGCTAATTATGCTACTTGATAGTTAGAGGTTCAATAGTAATGGGCATTACGCCAAGACAAGTAGACCGTTTATTCATCATCATCTTCTTACTAATCATCCACCTTGATATATCTAGCCAGAACATCTCGCCGGTATTAAGTTGCGAGCCCCACCCAAAGTGTAAACTGAAAGCAACGGACAACTGCATCAATGAACTATGCGTAAGGTAAACAATCCTTGCAACCGTGGTCACAAGCACCGTTGTTTTCTCCCTGGTGGCAATAAGCACATCCCCTATTCTCATGTTTCTGTCACTCAAGCTAGACATCGAGGGGCATGAACCCACAATTATGCATAACGCTCCATCTTGGAGTTACAATCTACTACTCGGCCAAAGCAATAAATAGCAACGGAGAACATGCATGAATCACTAAGGAATATAATATAAGGGATTTTTATACCCATGCCCCTGGTTCCTTAGCTCTACTCATTCATCCCCACTCTGTTAACTTTTGCTAACTTTTCCCCAGTCCCTTGCCCGAAACTCTCAGAACAGGTTATAACGGACGTAGCCGTCGGGTCAATGCATTTGACCGCTAGCTGACGAGTGGGGCTGCGTATACGTGGGCGCATGCGAGACCGCGGTCATGGGGTAGCACGTGTCCATGGACATGCCCGAAACGTCCCATCATATAAAGAGGGAACCACCTCCATCGCCCCTACCATTTCCCAAATCCCCTCCCTGCCGCATCGTCTTCCTCTCCCCCACCGGCGTCGTCTCGCTCTCCTCCACTGCCTCCACCGCACCGTCTCGCTCTCCCCTACCGCATCCTCTTCCTCACCTTCATCACCTCCATCTGTAAGATGGCCGACGCTCGTGGCGACGCTGGTGCAGCGGCCGAAGATGCGGTGGAGCTGCAGGATCCAGGCGCGGTGACCGCGGATGTCGGCGGCATCCACGGCGGTGCGGGGAAACTCGCAACCGCTGCGGATGCGGCGGGCTCCGCCTCATCGCTGCAGAAGGTGAAGGCGTCGAGTGGCGCAATCAATCCAGATGCCCCTGTTGCGCCGCCTGCCATGGAGGAGCAGGTATTTGCACTTGCTTAGCTTGTAGAGTTAATTGCTCCCTAGTTGCATTGGTTAGATTGTGATTCATACAGTAGTTCAGATGGTTAGAGTAGTTGGTTTGACGGATGGGCCAGGGTTTTTTTGTAGGGTATGTGTTGGGGAGACGAGGGTTTTTGGACTAGGGTTTGTTGGATAAATTCGTTGCGAAAATGCTGTGTTGTGAACTATGATTTTAGGTGCTGCAATGATTGGGGGGTTTTAGATTTGTTTTTAGATTTGCATAAATTCTTTGCAAAAATGTTAGATGTTGTGAACAGATTGTTTTTTAATGCTATGATGCTTATTAGATTTTTTTAGTGATCACAGATTGGGGTTTTTAATGCTACTCAGATTTGTTGCCTTAGATTGGGTCCCTATTAGATTTGTTTTTGAATGCTACTCAGATTGGGGTTTTGAATGTCATATGCCCAAATGGAATCCATTGAATAAGAAGTTATAAATTTGATTCAATGTGTGTAAATTTGTCATGTTGGGATTTTTGATTCATTAGTATATAAATTTGATTCATTAGTATATAAATTTGTCCACAATATGTAGTTATATTAGCTCTTTTCTTGAATGTGTGTGCATGACGGATGATCAATGTGTTATTTGAATGTCATATTGGGGTTTTTGATCAATGTGCGTACAAATATAATACATTGATATACTAGTGATGTATGTAATTGTATATTCAGGAGGATGATGGTTGGGGAGGGGGAGAAAGAGGAAGCTGGTCGACTACGACCCGTACGAGGGGGCGTGTAGTGACGATTCTGAATATGAGGTAAGCCTATCCCTTGTTCATTTAATTCCTTTGACATGGTGTATATGAATCTATAATGTATTAAGGGTAATGCAATTCATTCATGTGTGCAGTATGATTCTGGAGATGATGTGTACAAGGGAAACGTCGCGTCCTTCACAACCAAGGAGGTGCAAAAGATCAAGGCCAAGGGAGTTGCTTCCTTCTGTCGCAAGTTCAAGAAGTGGCACTACCCCTACTGCACCACCAAGCCAAAGCCCAAGGATGGCCGCTTCGATCACCTTCTGTCTCATGCAGAGGATGTAGCGATCCGTGGGGAGGACTACAAGATCAGGGGGCAGCATGCTGCGCTCGCGAAGGCCCTTACTCCGGCGTGAAGTGATCTGATGATGCTGTGATGGTGTGATGATGTGAACTGAATCTTAATCTTTCGGGTACTTAGGGTCCGGTTACTTATGGTAAACTTAATGTGGCAGTTTATGGTGTGAACTTAATCTATGGTGATGCTAGTAACATATTATTCTCTCTATATTTGTCTGTGGTGTATGGTTAGTTCTGTTGAGATGTTGTGAACTAGAGTTTAGGTGCTGCAATGATCAAACATGTTGTTTCAGTGTTGCTTCACTGACCAGACATGTTGTTTCAGTGTTGCTTCACTGATCACTTCAGTGTTGCTTCACTGATCACACATGTTGTTTCAGTGTTGCTTCAATCTATATAGTGTATATTCGAAATATGCTCCAAATGAGCTCCCAGGCTAGGGTAAACAACCCATTTGTAATCAAGTTTTTTGGGACCTACTCTAAATGAGCCAAATGTTTTGTATTAACACCTATTCAATCTATATAGTGTAGATTCGAAGTCTCACTATTTTTTGAATTAATCTTCATATTTTTACATCTTCTTTTGAAAAATATGCTTTAATATAAAAACTATTAAAAACACGTTTAAAATATGAAAATGTTAAACTAAGTTCAGATCCTTCTTATTCACTTTGAAATAAAGCTACTCAGATTGGGGTTTCGAATGTCATATGCCCAAATGGAATCCATTGATTAAGAAGTTATAAATTTGATTCAATGTGTGTAAATTTGTCATATTGGGGTTTTTGATTCATTATATATAAATTTGATTCATTAGTATATAAATTTTTCCACAATATGTAGTTATATTAGCTCTCTTCATCAATGTGTGTGCATGAGGAATGATCAATGTGTTATTGGAATGTCATATTGGGGTTTTTGATCAATGTGTGTACAAATCTAATACATTGATATACTAGTGATGGATGTGGTTTTTGAATGCATAGAGAAGGGGCACAGAAATAAAAAACCCCACTTCTAAAACATTTCTGATATTGGGAGTATATTAGCCCTATGATCAATGTGTCATGTGTGCATATCTAAATTTTCAATTGGCTACTAGTGATGGATTCAATCTATATAGTGTAGATTCGAAATATGCTCCAAATGAGCTCCCAGGCTAGGGTAAACAACCCATTTGTAATAAAGTTTTTTTGGACCTACTCTAAATGAGCCAAATGTTTTGTATTAACACCTATTCAATCTATATAGTGTAGATTCAAAGTCTCACTATTTTTTGAATTAATCTTCATATTTTTACATTTTCTTTTAAAAAATATGCTTTAATATAAAAACTATTAAAACACGTTTAAAATATGAAAATGTAAAACTAAGTTAAGGTCCTTCTTATTCACTTTGAAATAAAGCTTTGGTGTTTTTCTGATTTTTAAATTTTTTTCAAAAACAGAAGGTAACCCTACCTCATCTTCTTGAACTCTATGAAATCGTGTAGGTGATATCTCATGTGTGTGAATGTTTTCTCATGAAAATGACCATAGACCAAGTTTATGATTTTTGGTTGGTAACATGTCACATAAGACAACATTGTGCGCAGGTTTCATATTTTTTTTGTTTTTTTTAAATTAATGGTGCTCATTTTACCTCGATCGTGCCAGATAGTTTTTTTTCATGAAAATGACCATATACCAAGTTTAGTATTTTTCCTCGTTAGTGTGTCTTATAAAACAATGAACGGCGAAGGTTTCATATTTTTTTCAATTTTTTAAAATTAGTTGTGCTCAGTCAAAGCTTTCGTAACCCCGTTGACCAACTCAAAACCCCTCTAAACCCCGCGGGGTTTCGCCTAAACCTAGCTTCCAACGTCAGCCATCCGATCACACCCTGGCGCCAAGCGACAACCCTCGGATGTGGTCTTCTAGAAGGAATTTGGTGGGCAGGCTACGTGCAGGCTCCGGGCCGTTGGATCACAAGGATGGCTCCGCATCGTTGGATCGTGGGGCGATCCGCGAGAGGCGATCCCGTTTGTTGTGCTCGGCTGCTCGCCCACCACTGACTCCGTGAAAAAAACGATGGTGTTGGGCCCAAAAGGAAACCAAGCTCTAGTTGGGCCGTCGAATCGCGTCGTTTTTTTTGCATCGTTTTTTGGCATCATTTTTTGCATTATGTGTGAACGTGTTGACTCTTTTACATTTGACCCCAATCATAGTCCACTCATCAAACCAACCACATTTTCCCACGCGTCTACACTCCTGATGCCGCGGTGGGTGTGAAAATGGGGCGGTTTAGGGTTTAGGTTACAATGGCTATTTAAGCCGGACGGACACTCCCCTCCCCGAGCCGTAGCTCATTCGCCTGTTCCGTTTTCCCGCTGGAACCCGAGCACTCCCCTCTCCCAGCCCATCAGCCATGCCACCATGCCGCTAGTACTACACGATCAAAGAACATCTCTACCTCCTTCGGCGGGCCCAAATCCGGAGGCAAGCGAGGCTACCTCTAGAGGATTTTGAGGAGCTGGAGGAGGAGGCCCCAAGGAGGAGGCGCCGCCAAAGGAGCCGGAGGTGGAGGCATCACCGGAGGAGGAGGCAGCACCGCAGGAGCCGGAGGTGGAGGCACCACCGCAAGAGCCGAACGTGGAAGCACCGCCGTAGGAGCCGGAAGTGGAGGCACCGCGTGTCTACTATCTGTGGCCTGACCAAGTGGTGATCCTGAACTCCATCCGCTCGGAAGCAGCTGCACAGGCTCGACATCTTCGTCAGCAGTAGATGCAGGCACCGCGGGCGGCGCAACAGGAGGTACATGTGGTGGCCCAGGAGGACCAGGCTCCGGCGCAGGCGGATCAAGCCATCTCCGACTACGAAGACGCATAGTGCACTAGGCAGTACGTAGGATATATATCGTAGGCTTCCCTATATTGTATGCTTTCGTTATTATGCTCTCTGAGCTATGTTTGTTGATGCTTCAGCATGTATGCTTTCGTTATTATGCTCTCTGAGCTATGTTTTTTGATGCTTCAAAATGCCGATGCTTCAAAAAATATATTACATGCTTTTTGTTGATGCTTCAAAGCCCTAAACCCTAAAATACCTAAACCCTAACCCTAAACGTAGCACTGCACCCTAGCCTTGGTCTGTGGCACTTGGAAGGTGGAGACGCATGCGAGAAGAGAGGAACCAGTGGCAGCGACTGTCACTGCGTCCGTGACGGCGCACATGCACGCAGCCTAGCTCAATTACATGGCATGCACAACAGGCTTCGGTATCATGGCAACGCACGTCGATCGGTATGCCCTAGAGTTTAATTGCCATGCTGAACTGATGAGGCGGTGGTCAAAGGCTGAGACAGTGTGAACTGTGAATCGATCGAGGAGGCGACAGACGCTGCGTCCCGTGGAGGCTCACAGGAAGGCTGCATCCGTGGCGAGGCGTATCGACAATGCTGGCAGGCAGGCAGGCGGTTCATGTCGCGCATGCATAGCAGGCTTATCGTGGCGGCTAGCGTGCAGAAATCATGGCGGCTCGCCACTTTAATTGCCACGTTGAATCGATGCGAGTGGATCAGGGAGACAAGTGTGTGACATGAGACGAACCAGCAGCAACGACTGTCCATGCGTCTGTGGCAGCTAGCATGCAGAAAGAGGCCGGCCAGCGTATGTGGCAGCTCGTGTGCAGACAGAGGGGAGGTCAGCGCATCGTGGCGGGGGGCATCAGCGCATGGAGGAAGGATAGCTACGTGCATGCATAGCAGGCTCATGTCGTTACGGCGCACGCAGGGCCCAGCAGCGACCGTCCCTGCGTCTGTGGCGGCTAGCATGCAGAAAGAGGCCGGTCAGCGTACGTGACGGCTCGTGTGAAGAAAGAGGGGAGGTCAGCGCATCGTGGCGGCGGGCATCAGCGCATGGAGGCAGGCTAGCTACGTGCATGCATAGCAGGCTCATGTCGTTACGGCGCGCGCAGGGCCCAACAATCTAACCACGACCCAACGAGCGAATAGCAGCATCGTTCGACGTGGCCCCAATTGTCACGTCCAACAGGCGACACAGTCCAGTGTGGCCCCACTCGTTAGAGTTAACGGTCAAAGCATTGACCCGACAACAACTTCCGCTGTGACCAGTTCTGAGGGTTTCGGGCAAAGGAGTGGGGAAAAGTGAGCAAAAGTTAAGAGCGTGGGGATGAATAAGTAGAGCTAACGATCCAGGGGCAAAGAAATAAAAAAACCATAATATCAAAGGATAATTAAATATATAATGTTGGGTAACGTAGCGTAAATTCAAAAATTTCCTACGCCATATTCAGATCTTCCTATGGAGAGACTAGCAACGAGAGAGGGGTGAGTGCATCTTCATACCTTTGAAGATCACTAAGCGGAAGCGTTGCTAGAACGCGGTTGATGGAGTCGTACACGCGGCGATTCAGATCGCGTGTGATTCAGATCTAGTGCCGAACCACGACACCTCCGCGTTCAACACACGTGCAGCCCGGTGACGTCTCCCGCACCTTGATCCAGCAAGGAGGAGGGAGAGGTTGGGGAAGATCTCCGACAGCACGACAGCGTGGTGTCGATGGAGAGACGAGGTCTCTCGGCAGGGCTTCGCCAAGCACCGTGGGAGGAGGAGGAAGGAGGGGAGCAGGGCTGCGTCGAGGGAGAGAGAAAACGGTGTCCAAAACAACCCCAAACCCCTCTGTATTTATAGGAGGAGGGGACGGGGGGTGCCACCCCTAGGGTTTCCACCCTAGGTGGTGCGGGAGCCCCCCAGATAGGAGGTGCGGCGGCTAGGGAAGGGGGAGGGGGTGGCACACCCCTTAGCTAGGTGGGTCTTAGGCCCACCAGCGCCAGGGTTCCCTCCCCCTCCTCCCCCTCCTGCGCCTTGGGCCTCTTGTGGGAGGCGGACCAGCCCACTTTGGGCTGGTTCCCGTCCCCCTTTTGGCTCATGCTACCTCTTGGGCCTGGTGGCCCCTCCTGGTGGACCCCCGGGACCATTTCCGGTGGTCTCGGTGGTCCCGGTACGCTACCGGTGACGCCCGAAACATTTCTGGTGTCTAAAACCATCCATCCTATATATCAATCTTTACCTCCGGACCATTTTGGAGCTCCTAGTGATGTCCGAGATCTCATCCGGGACTCCGAACAACTTTCGGTAACCTCGTATAACATTTCCCTATAACCCTAGCGTCATCGAACCTTAACTGTGTAGACCCTACGGGTTCGGGAAACATGCAGACATGACCGAGACGTTCTCCGACCAATAACCATCAGCGGGATCTGGATACCCATGGTGGCTCCCACATGTTCCACGATGATCTCATCGGATGAACCACGATGTCAAGGATTCAATCAATCCCGTATACAATTCCCTTAGTCTGTCGGTATAGAACTTGCCCAGATTCTATCGTCGGTATACCTATACCTTGTTCAATCTCGTTACTGGTAAGTCTCTTTACTCGTTCCATAGCACGTCATCCTGTGACTAACTCCTTAGTCACATTGATCTCATGATGATGTTCTACCGAGTGGGCCCAGAGATACCTCTCCGTCACACGGAGTGACAAATCCCGATCTCGATTCGTGCCAACCCAACAAACACTTTCAGAGGTACTCGTAGTGCACCTTTATAGTCACCCAGTTACGTTGTGACGTTTGATACACCCAAAGCACTCCTACGGTATCCGAGAGTTGCACAATCTCACGGTCGAAGGAAAATACACTTGACATTAGAAATGCTTTAGCATACGAACAATACGATCTAGTGCTATGCTTAGGATTGGGTCTTGTCCATCATATCATTCTCCTAATGATGTGATCCCGTTATCAATGACATCCAATGTCCATGATCAGGAAACCATGATCATCTATTGCTTAACGAGCTAGCCAACTAGAGGCTTGCTAGGGACACATTGTGATCTATTCATTCACACATGTATTACTGTTTCCTGTTAATAAAATAATAGCATGAACAATAGACGATTATCATGAACAAGGAAATATGATAATAACAATTTTATTATTGCCTCTAGGGCATATTTCCAATAGTCTCCCACTTGCACTAGAGTCAATAATCAAGTTACATTGTGATGTATCGAACACCCATAGCATTATGGTGTTAATCATGTTTTGCTCGAGGAAGATGTTTAGTCAACGGGTCTACAACATTCAAATCCGTATGTACTTTACAAATCTCTATTACTGGTCTTGGATGGAGTTGTAGCGGGGTTTGATGTGCTTCGTCTTCCAGTGAAACCTGGGCTCCTTGGCTATGGCCATGGCCCCAGTGTTATCACACAAGAGTGTCATTGGACCTGACGCGCTTGGAACCACTCCAAGGTCGGTGATGAGCTCCTTGATCCAAATTCCTTCATGAGCCGCTTCTGAAGCAGCTATGTACTCCGCTTCACATGTAGATGCTGCCACGACTTCTTGCTTTCTGCTGCACCAGCTAACTGCCCCACCATTCAACACATATACATATCCGGTCTGTGACTTAGAGTCATCCGGATCTGTGTCGAAGCTAGCATCGACGTAACCCTTAACGACGAGCTCTTCATCACCTTCATAAACGAGAAATATCTCCTTAGTTCTCTTCAGGTACTTAAGGATATTCTTGACCGTGGTCTAGTGTTCCATACCGGGATCACTTTGGTACCTCCCTACCAAACTTATGGCAAGGTTTATATCAGGTCTGGTACACAGCATGACATACATTAGAGAGCCTACGGCTGAAGCGTAGGGGACAATACTCATCTTCTCTCTATCTGCTGCCGTGGTCGGTGACTGAGTCTTACTCAATCTCATACCTTGCAAAACTGGCAGGAACCCCTTCTTTGAGTTTTCCATATTGAACTTCTTCAATATCTTGTCAAGGTATGTACTTTGCGAAAGACCTATGAGGCGTCTCAATCTATCTCTATAGATCTTGATGCCTAATATGTATGCAGCTTCTCCAAGGTCCTTCATCGAAAAACTCTTGTTCAAATAGGCCTTTATGCTCTCCAACATCTCTATATTATTCCCCATCAATAATATGTCATCCACATACAGTATGAGGAAAGATACAGAGCTCCCACTCACTTTCTTGTACAGACAGGCTTCTCCATAAACCTGTATGAACCCAAGCGCTTTAATCACCTCATTGAAGCGAATGTTCCAACTCCGAGATGCTTGCACCAGCCCATAGATGGAGCGCTAGAGCTTGCACACTTTGTTAGCACCCTTAGGGTCGACAAAACCTTCTGGTTGCATCATATACGACTCTTCCTTAAGATTCCCGTTAAGGAACGTTGTTTTGACGTCCATTTGCCAAATTTCATAATCATAAAAGGCGGCAATTGCTAACATGATTCAGACTGATTTCAGCTTCGCTACGGGAGAGAAAGTCTCTTCTTAGTCAACTCCTTGAATTTGTTGAAAACACTTTGCGACAAGTCGAGCTTTATAAATGGTCACATCACCGTTTGCATCAGTCTTCTTCTTGAAGATCCATTTATTTTCTATGGCTCGCCGATCATCGGGCGAGTCCACCAAAGTCCATACTTTGTTCTCATAAATGGATCCTTTCTCGGATTTGATAGCCTCAAGCCATTTGTTGGAATCTGGGCCCGCCATTGCTTCTTCATAGTTCGAAGGTTCACCGTTGTCTAACAACATGATTTCCATCATGGGGTTGCCATACCACTCTGGTGCGGAGCGTGCCCTTGTGGACCTTCGCGGTTCAGTAGTAACTTGATCCGAAGCTTCATGATCATTATCATTACCTTCCTCTTCAGTTGGCGTAGGCGCCACAGGAACAATTTCCCGCGTTGCGCTACTTTCCTGTTCGAGAGGGGGTGTGATTACCTCATCAAGTTCTACTTTCCTCCCACTTACCTCTTTTGAGAGAAACTCTTTCTCTAGAAAGGATCCGTTCTTGGCAACAAAGGTTTTACCTTCGGATCTAAGATAAAGGTATACCCAATAGTTTCCTTAGGGTATCCCATGAATACACATTTCTCCGCTTTGGGTTCGAGCTTCTCTGGTTGAAGTTTCTTCACATAAGCATCGCAGCCCCAAAATTTAAGAAACGACAACTTAGGTTTCTTGCCAAACCATAGTTCATACGGTGTCGTCTCAACGGATTTAGACGGTGCCCTATTTAAAGTGAGTGCTGCAGTTTCTAATGTGTATCCCCAAAATGATAGCGGTAAGTCGGTAAGAGACATCATAGATTGTACCATATCTAATAAAGTGCGATTATGACGTTCAGACACTCCGTTGCATTGTGGTGTGCCAGGCGGCGTTAGTTGTGAAACGATTCCACACTTCCTTAGGTGTGTGCCAAACTCGTAACTCAAATATTCTCCTCCACGATCAGATCGTAGACACTTAATTTTTGTGTCCCGTTGATTCTCAACTTCACTCTGAAATTCCTTGAACTTTTCAAACGTCTCAGATTTGTGCTTCATCAAGTAGATATACCCATACCTACTCAAATCATCGGTGAGAGTGAGAACATAACGGTAGCCACCGCGAGCTTCAGTGTTCATTGGACCACACACATCAGTATGTATTATTTCCAATAAGTCGGCCGCTCTCTCCATTATTCCTGAGAATGGAGTATTAGTCATCTTTCCCATGAGGCACGGTTCGCATGTGTCAAATTATTCAAAGTCAAGAGACTCTAATAGTCCATCAGTATGGAGCTTCTTCATGCGCTTAACACCTATATGACCAAGGCGGCAGTGCCACAAGTATGTGGGACTATCATTATCAACTTTACATCTTTTGGTACTAACACTATGAATATGTGTAACATCACGATCGAGATTCATCAAGAATAAACCATTCACCAGCGGAGCATGACCATAAAACATATCACTCATATAAATAGAACAACCATTATTCTCTGAATTAAATGAGTAGCCGTCTCGCATTAAGCAAGACCCGGATACAATATTCATGCTCAAAGCTGGTACTAAATAACAATTATTAAGGTTTAAAACTAATCCCGACGGTAGATGTAGAGGTAGCGTGCCGACGGCGATCACATCGACCTTGGAGCCATTCCCGACGCGCATCGTCACCTCGTCCTTGGCCAGTCTCCGCTTATTCCGCAGGTCCTGCTTTGAGTTGCAAATGTGAGCAACAACACCGGTATCAAATACCCAGGAGCTACTACGAGCGCTGGTAAGGTACACATCAATAACATGTATATCACATATACCTTTAACGTTGCCGGCCTTCTTATCCACTAAGTACTTGGGGCAGTTTCGCTTCCAGTGACCTTTTCCCTTGCAATAGAAGCACTCAGTCTCAGGCTTGGGTCCATTCTTTTTCTTCTTCCCGGCATCTGGCTTACCGGGGGCGGCAACGGCTTTGCCGTCTTTCTTGAAGTTCTTCTTACCCTTGCCCTTCTTGAAACTGGTGGTCTTGTTGACCATCAACACTTGATGCTCTTTCTTGATTTCTACTTCTGCAGACTTGAGCATCGAGTAAAACTTGGTAATGGTCTTCTCCATCCCTTGCATGTTGTAGTTCAGCACAAAACCTTTGTAGCTTGGTGGGAGAGACTGGAGGATACTGTCAATTATAGCATCATCTGGAAGTTCGACTCCAAGTGAAGTCAGACAACCGTGTAACCCAGACATTTTGAGTATGTGCTCACTGACAGAACTGTTCTCCTCCATCTCACAGCTAAAGAACTTGTCGGAGACTTCATATCACTCGACACGGGCATGAGCTTGAAAAACCAGTTTCAGCTCTTGGAAGATCTCATATGCACCGTGTTGCTCAAAACGCCTTTGGAGCCCCGTTTCCAAACTGTATAACATGCCACACCTAAACAGAGAGTAGTCATCACTCCGCGTTTGCCAGACGTTCAGAATGTCCTGGGCTGCTGCGGGAGCGGGAGGGTCACCTAGTGGTGCATCAAGGACATAAGCCTTTTTAGCTGCTTCAAGGATGAGCTTCAAGTTGCGGACCGAGTCCGCATAGTTGCTACCATCATCTTTCAGCTTATTTTTCTCTAGGAATGCGTTGAAATTGAGGTTGACGTTGGCCATCTACAATATTTATAAAGACAACTTTTAGACTAAGTTCATGACAATTAAGTTCATTTAATCAAATTAAGTATGAACTCCCACTTAAATCGACATCCCTCTAGTCATCTAAGTGATACATGATCCATGTTGACTAACCCGTGTCCGAGCATCACGTGAGACGGACTAGTCACCATGGTGAGCAACTTCATGCTGATCGTATTCAACAATACGATTCATGTTCGACCTTTCGGTCTCTTGTATTCGAGGTCATGTCTGTACATGCTAAGCTCATCGAGTCAACCTAGGTGTTTCGCGTGTGTAAATCTGGCTTACACCTGTTGTATGCGAACGTTAGAATCTATCACACCCGATCATCACGTGGTGCTTCGAGACAACGATCCTTCGTAATGGTGCACACTTAGGGGAATACGTTCTCGAAATTTTAAGAGGGATCATCTTATTATGCTACCGTAGTTCTAAGCAATAAGATGAAAAACAGGATAAACATCACAATGCAATCATGTAGTGACTTGATATGGCCATTATCATCTTTGCTCTTTCGATCTCCATCTTCAGGCATCGCATGATCATCATTGTCACCGGTGTGACACCATGATCTCCATCATCATGATCTCCATCATCGTGTCTCCGTGAAGTCGTCACGCCAACTACTACTATCACTACTACTATAGCTAACCGTTAGCAATGAAGTAAAAGTAGTAAGCACATGGCGTTGCATCTCATACAATAAATTAAGACAACTCCTATGGCTCCTACCGGTTGTCATACTCATCGACATGCAAGTCGTGAAACCTATTACAATAACATGATCATCTCATACATCATACATGCAACATCACAACTTTGGCCATATCATATCACATGTCAAACCCAGCAAAAACAAGTTAGACGTCCTCTAATTGTTGTTGCAAGTTTTACGTGGCTGATTTGGGTTTCTAGCAAGAACGCCTTCTTACATACGTGAAAGACACAACGATGATATGCCAAAGCTATTTACCCTTCATAAGGACCCTTTTCATCAAATCCAATCGAACTAGAGTGGGAGAGACAGACACCCGCTAGCCACCATTATGCACAGTGTGCATGTCTGTCGGTGGAACCAGTCTCACGTAAGCGTACGTGTAAGGTCGGTCCGGGCCGCTTCATCCCACAATATCGCCGGAAAAGAATAAGACTAGTAGCAGCAAGCAATTGAAAAATCATCGCCCACAACCTTTTGTGTTCTACTCGTGCATAGAATCTACGCATAGAAAACCTGGCTCGGATGCCACTGTTGGGTAACGTAGCATAAATTCAAAATTTTCCTACGCCATATTCAGATCTTCCTGTGGAAAGACTAGCAACGAGAGAGGGGTGAGTGCATCTTCATACCTTTGAAGATCGCTAAGCGGAAGTGTTGCTAGAATGCGGTTGATGGAGTCGTACTCGCGGCGATTCAGATCGCGGTGTGATTCTGATCTAGTGCCGAACCACGACACCTCCACGTTCAACACACGTGCAGCCCGGTGACGTCTCCCGTACCTTGATCCAGCAAGGAGGAGGGAGAGGTTGGGGAAGATCTCCGGCAGCACAACGGCGTGGTGTCGATGGAGAGACGAGGTCTCCCGGCAGGCCTTCTCCAAGCACCGTGGGAGGAGGAGGAAGGAGGGGAGCAGGGCTGCGCCGAGGGAGAGAGAAAACGGTGTCCAAAACAGCCCCAAACCCCTCTCTATTTATAGGAGGAGGGGACGGGGGGTGCCACCCCTAGGGTTTCCACCCTAGGCGGTGCGGCAGCCCCCCCAGATGGGAGGTGCGGCGGCTAGGGCAGGGGGAGGGGGTGGCGCACCCCTTAGCTAGCTGGGCCTTAGGCCCAACAGCGCCAGGGTTCCCCCCTTCTCTCCCTCCTGTGCCTTGGGTCTCTTGTGGGAGGCGCACCAGCCCACTTTGGGCTGGTTTCCCTCCCCCTTTTGGCCCATGCTACCTCTTGGGCCTGGTGGCCCCTCCCGGTGGACCCCCGGGACCATTTCCCGTGGTCCCGGTGGTCCCAGTACGCTATCGGTGACGCCCGAAACATTTCCGGTGTCCAAAACCATCCATCCTATATATCAATCTTTACCTCCGGACCATTCCGGAGCTCCTCGTGATGTCTGGGATCTCATACGGGACTCCGAATAACTTTCGGTAACCTCGTATAACATTTCCCTATAACCCTAGCATCATCGAACCTTAAGTGTGTAGACCCTATTGGTTCGGGAAACATGCAGACATGACCGAGACGTTCTCCGGCCAATAACCATCAGCGGGATCTGGATACCCATGGTGGCTCCCACACGTTCCATGATGATCTCATAGGATGAACCACGATGTCAAGGATTCAATCAATCCCGTATACAATTCCCTTTGTGTGTCGGTATAGAACTTGCCCAGATTCTATCGTCGGTATACCTATACCTTGTTCAATCTCGTCACTGGTAAGTATCTTTACTCGTTCCGTAGCATGTCATCCTGTGACTAACTCCTTAGTCACATTGAGCTCATGATGATGTTCTACCGAGTGGGCCCAGAGATACCTCTTCGTCACACGGAGTGACAAATCCCGATCTCGATTCGTGCCAACCCAACAAACACTTTCAGAGGTACCCATAATGCACCTTTATAGTCACCCAGTTACGCTGTGACGTTTGATACACCCAAAGCACTCCTACGGTATCCAGGAGTTGCACAATCTCATGGTCAAAGTAAAAGACACTTGACATTAGAAAAGCTTTAGCATACGAACAATACGATCTAGTGCTATGCTTAGGATTGGGTCTTGTCCATCACATCATTCTCCTAATGATGTGATCCCGTTATCAATGACATCCAATGTCCATGATCAGGAAAC
This sequence comes from Hordeum vulgare subsp. vulgare, assembly GCF_904849725.1. Classification (NCBI taxonomy): domain Eukaryota; kingdom Viridiplantae; phylum Streptophyta; class Magnoliopsida; order Poales; family Poaceae; genus Hordeum; species Hordeum vulgare. Next base: position 395,687,031 of record NC_058522.1, on the reverse strand, counting down.
CATGATCATCTATTGATTAACGAGCTAGCCAACTAGAGGCTTGCTAGGGACACATTGTGATCTATTCATTCACACATGTATTACTGTTTCCTGTTAATACAATTATAGCAAGAAGAATAGACGATTATCATGAACAAGGAAATATGATAATAACCATTTTATTATTGCCTCTAGGGCATATTTCCAACATATAAACCATAACAATCTGAACATAATCTCATAATCCATCGGATCCCAACAAACGGAGCATAGAAATAGCAAGAGAATTAGATAGATGCCTTGATCATGTAGGGCAGCTCACATGAACTAACCATTGAAACACAAGATTGGAGAGAAGACATCACATAGCTACTCGTCATGGACTCATGGTCCAAGGAGGACTACTCACGATACCTCCAGGAAGCGTCCATGGCGGTGGAGAAGCTCCCGGAGGTCAATCCTCCCTCTGACAGGGTTCCGGGAAGAGGTCTCCTAACGCTCCCGATCTCTGAAACGCTGCGGCGGCAGAACGATGGAGAAATTCGCGAATCGAGAAGTTCTGGAAGGGTTTCCTTTCGGGACTCTAAATATAGGCTAAAGGAGGGCACGTAGGAGGTCGGGGCCACCCAGGTGGCCTCCTGGCGTGGCCTAGGGCCTGGCCGCGCCAGCAGATCGCCTCGGAGGCCCCTGGCCCCCTCTGGCCCATCTTTGGTGATCCGGAAGCTTATGTTTCGCTGATGTTTTATATATTTTCCCAGAATTTTCCAGGCTTCAAAAAATTGGGTAAAAGCCCCTGCAAAATAGACATCAACAGGTAGAAACTGGCATTGGGTGCACTGAGTGAGTTGGTTAGTCCAAATATGTGTAAAATGATATAAAAGTGTAGGAAAACATATAACAATGTCACCCAAAAGATCGTGGAACAAGCAGAAATTATAGATACGTTTGGGACGTATCAACATCCCCAAGCTTAATTTCTGCTCGTCCTCGAGTAGATAAATGATATCACAATAGGTTCTGTGGTGACATGCTAACACACATGTAATAACTTCAAAGTAAAGCAAGTGAGATATGCAATTCATGTCAAGACAATAACAAGCAAGAGTATATATCTAGTATAGGGTTTAGCAAAGTAAGAACATAAAGGTGCCAGAGCTCTCGCTGTCGTGACCCGAATGTCTCCAAATGGTGTTTGCGTGCAAGAAGTGGGAGATGGGTTGAGATCAAAAAATATTTTTTTAATTGCAAACTCAGTCTACTAAAATTTCACACTTAGTCTCCTTTGGAATCTTATTTTGACTCATCCCCACACCACTATTCAGGCACAAGTCAAAATGATCCTCTCCCTTTTGATTTTGAGTACTCATGCAATGGATGAGCGTAAGCAAGTTATGTTGGCACTTAGGATGGAAAATAGAATAATGACGGTGTCGTGGGTATAAGCCTGACAGTAGATGTGTAGGGTACGAAAAGGATGGGCAGAGCCTTAGCTACGGCGAGGTTGTATGAGTTCAGGCCCCTCTGCGGTGGAGGTAATAGCCCTACGTCTCAGTGCTCTGGGAGCTTGTTGTCGAGTGGAATATGGAATACAATGAGTTGCTAACCCTTCTACCAGCGGGGGAGGGTGGTTTATATAGAGTGCGCTGCCCTCCACAACGGTTCCGGTACAGGGGTGGAGTAGTGGCGATTGAATGCGTACGTTACAGGTAACGTACACCCTAAATGCTAATAAATGCACCTGGAAACGTACGACCGTTACCCTCCAGGGGGGTTACGATGCACCGAGTGGTATCCAGTCGGTTAGCTTGATACCCTCCGAATGCTAGTCTCCGACTGGATGATCGAGGACCTGTTACCGACTGGATGATGGGGACTCCTTAATTCAGTCGGAGCTGACTAAGGGCCTTCTCCTTTGTGAGGGGTAGTCCTTGGGTAGGACCTACAGGGCAGGCCTATGACCCTACCCTAGGACTATAACCCCATCATTAGTCCCCGAATGGATTGGGGTTGGAACGACGAAGCGATGTTTGAAGTTTGGATCCGATTGGAGCGGACTTGGCTTGGGTGTTGCTTGCCTCGATCCATTTTATCTTTTCTGACCAACGATCCGAGTGGAAATCTCCGAGGAACAAACTGTCGGAAACCGAGTGTATTCAGGGTATCTCTTGACGTGACCCGTCAACTGACAGCAGCGGATTTTCCGGGATCTTCAAATTTTGGTTTCTACGCGCTCAGCGGGGATGATGCCAGCGCGCTCGATTAGCGTCTGACGCCTCGATTCTCGCACCTTCAACTCCTCCACTGATATCGCCGTGGCCGGTTGGGGGATAAGGTTTCGGGGCCACCTGCCAGCGCCCTAGTCGGAACCTTACTTAAATCCCGGCGGCAAGGGTTTTTCGTTACGCCCGCCGGATCTTTTGCCATTGCTTCATCCTCCTCGCCTCCTCCAGTGCACCTAACCTCCCCACTCCTCCTCTCTCTCCGCGAACTCGCAACTTTCGCCATGACCAAGGGTGAAACCAGCAAGATGGAGGCGAGGAAGATGAAGGGGAAGGCGGCGTGTCCTGCTCAGCGGCGGCAGCGGCCGTTGCCGGTGGGGTGGATTCAAGGCGACTTCCTCCCCTCCACGGTGACGGAGGGGGATCTGCTGCACCTGGTGGAGGACGGGATGATCGTCCACAAGTCTTGGAGGCTGCCGGCTGAGAATGAGGTCGAGCCGGCACCCCGGGAGGGGGAGCGCGTCTTGCTGCTCAGCCATGTCTACCGAGGTTTCTCCCTGCCCCCGCATCCTTTCTTTAAGGGCATCATGAACCACTTCGGGGCACAGCTTCACCACTTTCCTCCGAATGCTATTGCCCATCTCTCTGCTTTCATCGTTATGTGCGAGTGTTTCATCGGCTGCCCCCCCATTGGGGGTTGTTCAAGCACATATTTTCTGCTAGATCCCAAACCATCAAACGACTCAGCCAGTTGGATGATAAGACACATCTTCTCCAGCTCTGCGGGGGCTTAGGTTTCCAGAAAAAGAGTCGGAGTAGTTATCCCGCTCTTCAGCTGAGCGAGTCGGTCAGGAACTGGCAGTCGACGTGGTTCTACTGCCAAGACGTTGCCTGTCCGAACGCCTCTTCAGGGTTGCCCCCTTTTAGCCTTGATCGTCCCGCTCCACCTAAGTAGCTCGCGCTCACGAAGGCGGAGAAGCTCGACATCCAGCCCTTGGTCGACGCACTCGTAGACGTTGTCAGGAGGGGAGTCACTGGCATGGATTTGCTGGAGACTTTCCTTGGTCGGCGCATACAACCACTGCAGGCTGGCGACCACGCCATGTGGCACTACTCGGGGACCGAGGAATCCACTCGGACTAACGTCTTGAGTGTGACCGAGGAGAAGGTGGCGTCGTTGGTGCTCCAGATCACAGGCGCCTGCGAGAACCCCAGAGGGTCTCGGCGAGTGAGGGCTTTCAGCGCGGACAATCCTCCTCCGAATCAGGTGAGTACCACGTGTCGAGTGCACGTATCTGTTTTAGTTTCATCGCTTTCTTGAATCTCTGCTTGTCGCTTGATGTCGCCGACTGTATTTCACGCAGAAGTGGACCAACTGGTTTTCTCCTGTCTCGAACGGGAACCCGGCCGAGGAGGAAGAGGAAGGCAGCCAGGAAGGCAGCGTGGAGAGCGCTGAGTATGTCCCCGACAGCGGGGAGTCGGAGGAAGAGACTAGCGAGGAAGATGAGGAAGACGAAGAGCAGGACTCGCCGCCTCAGCAATTAAAGCATCGGACCAAGCGCCGACACGAGCCTGCCGCTCCCTCGGTCCCTCCGGCATCTTCGAGTGCTCCGCCCACTGCCCCAGTGGTCCCGAGTGCTCAGAGCACCAAGAGGGCCAGGGATGCTGCCGCTGAGCCTGCGGGTCAGTCTTCCAAGGCAGCCAAACCGAGTGGGCTCAAACCTCGGAAGGCTCTGCCACGGATGAGGGTTGCTGTCCCCGTCACCTCCACGTAAGTGTATCGATCTTCTAATTTCTTCTGATATCTGAGTGAACTCCTGTTTATTGGTCGAATGGATTTCACTCGACAGAGTTGCTACTTCTGCCACCTCTCCGGCGCGCTAGGAGGATGACCCCATGGACACGGACAACGTCGTCTCGTCCCATCTAGGTGCGTTGTAGTGACTCCGAGTGTTTTATACTATCGCGTCTCGAATTCTATCATAGGTTCTGCCTCTTTCTTTTTCTGAGATCTCGCGCCGTTCGGTCTATCAGGGGCGATTTGCATGGACCAGGGTGATCAGGGGAGAGCTGAACAAGCTGCGGAGCCTGTTCTTGAGGCTGCTCCGCCTGTTGCTGCTCTCGCCGCCGACGTGCTGCCGACTGAGGCGCTGCCGCCGACTGAACCGGCGCTGGTGGTTGAAGAGCCGACTGGAGCGGACCTTGGGATGCCTCAGGAACTTCCGACGATGCCAGGCTCGTCGAATGTCGAGTTCAACATCCAGCATCTCCCGGAGGAGCAGGTGGGAGCGGCCAAGGGAGCCATGGTGCAGGCGGAGCTGATGGCTGGGGAAGCCAAGAGGGCCTACGACTCCGTCGCATCCTTGTACCAGCGGAGTTTGGAGCTGCGGGAAGATATCCGAGTAAGTGGGCTAGTAAGTATTTACTTTTCTCTTGTAACCCATTGGGTGTTCTCGGATATCGTATGATGTTTGCAATGTGTTCACTCTGAGTGAACCCAGTGGGTGTAGTCCCCGAGACTTCTGTCGAGTGCTTGCACCGGCAGTTGTCTTTATACATATTGTTTTTGCCTTGGTCAGATGTTGAAATAGTATGGTCGACTGCAAACAGTTGTGGCAGTCGGGGTGCACTTACTGTAAGAGTCCCCGAGAGTAATTATACTCAGGTCGGGTAGTATTAGCCTCGTAGGCGTGGGTAGTAACATGTATCTCAATAGGGCGGGCCTGCTTGAGTTGCATGCCAGTGGGGTCACTCTCAGTGAACCCACTGGGTGTAGTCCCCGAGACTGCTGTCGACTGCTTGCGTCGGCAGGGGTCTGAAGAATTTAGACTTATATTGCTGAATATCTGATTGTCTCTTGGTGCTGGCTGGCAGAAAACTTGTGAAATGGGGACAGCATATGAGACTCTGAGGGCGGAGAAGATTCAGTTTGCCGGTGAGCGGGATGCGGCACTGCTTGCAATGGATGGTATGAAGGTGGTTCTGGCGGAGCGAGAGAAGTCGTTGGAGGAAGCTCGTGAAGCGAACAAAGTGCTGACTGAGGAAGTTGAGAAGATGGGGAAATAAAGGACTGCTCTGATGGGACAAATGGACGTGTTGAACAAACGGTGCAGAGCGCAGGAGAAATACGTCAGTGACTGGGCTCGACAGATGATGACGCGTCTGGCTGGTAAGTCCTGCTTTTTCCGAGTGCTTGTGGTATGTGTGTCACACTCGGCGCTTATTGTTTGCGTGTCCTGTTGTCGCAGATTTTTGCATTGACGCCGAAGCTGAAGCAACTGATGTGGAGCGGTCGATTCGCGATAACGTGCCACTCGGCGAGGACGCCAATCGGGATCTGCTCCGGGCGCACATCCGCGTGGGCAAAGTTGGCCCTTTCATCGGTCGACTGAGAGAAGTCGTCGGCCGAATCGACAAGGAGCTTTGGCCAGAAGATGAGTCGCGGCAGGAGATGGAGAACCTGATGGCTCGACTGGAGGAGATTCCGAACCGAGTGCAGTCGTGGAAGAAATCTGCAGCTCGTTGTGGTGCAGATGTTGCTCTGTCCCTGGTCCGAGTCCATTGCAAGGAGGTGCGCGAGGAGAAGCTGAAGACATTGAAGGTGGCTAACACGAAGAAACTTCGATTCGAAGACTTCATGGAAACTTTTCCTGAGAGTGCTACCCGCATCGCCGACGGTATTGATCTGGACACGTTCGTAGAGCCCTCCAGTCCTGGCGCCGATCCAAACGACGCGTAAGAAAACATTATCCTTGGTATGCTGAGTGTTGCTTTGTAAGAAACTTTGGCCACTGCCGTTGGCCGTTACATTCTCGTTTCGGTGTGGGTAAGCTTGATCCACACCGAGCCATTATCTGTGGTTGAACTTGACATCGAATCCTTTGCTCTTCTGTTGCAATTTTGACTCGAGTTTTTGTTTGGCGTTTATTGGTGAAGCCAGGGGCAAACATTCGGAACATGTCAGTTGTCTTGATATCCGCATGAACCTCAATGAGGGTCTGCACCTCATGTAGTTGTCAGTTGTTTTGACATCCACATGAGCTTCAATGAGGGTCTGTAACTCATGTAGTTGTCAGTTGTTTTGACATCCACATGAGCCTCATTGAGGGTCTGTAACTCATGTAGTTAGGCGATTCTGTATCGCAGCTAAGTCTCCGAGTGCGATGTTTAGTGCACACTCGGAGAAAGATATTACTTAGGCGATTCTGGATCGCAGCTAAGTCCCCGAGTGTGAAGTTAAGTGCACACTCGGAGAAAGTTAATACTTAGGCGATGCTGGATCGCAACTAAGTCTCCGAGTGTGACGTTAAGTGCACACTCGGAGAAAGTTCATACTTAGGCGATTCTGGATCGCAGCTAAGTCCCCGAGTGTGACGTTCAGTGCACACTCGGAGAAAGTTAATACTTAGGCGATGCTGGACCGCAACTAAGTCTCCGAGTGTGACGTTAAGTGCACACTCGGAGAAAGTTCATACTTAGGCGATTCTGGATCGCAGCTAAGTCCCCGAGTGTGACGTTAACTGCACACTTGGAGAAAGTTCGTACTTAGGCGATTCTGGATCGCAGCTAAGTCCCCGAGTGCGACGTTAAGTGCACACTCGGAGAAATTTCATACTTAGGCGATTCTGGATCGCAACTAAGTCCCCGAGTGTGACGTTAAGTGCACACTCGGAGAAAGTTCATACTTAGGCGATTCAGGATCGCAGCTAAGTCCCCGAGTGTGACGTTAAGTGCACACTCGGAGAAAGTTCATACTTAGGCGATTCTGGATCGCAGCTAAGTCCCCGAGTGTGACGTTAAGTGCACACTCGGAGGAAGTTCATACTTAGGCGATTCTGGATCGCAGCTAAGTCCCCGAGTGCGACGTTAAGTGCACACTCGGAGGAAGTTCATACTTAGGTGATTCAGGATCGCAGCTAAGTCCCCGAGTGGGACGTTAAGTGCACACTCGGAGAAAGTTCATACTTAGGCGATTCTGGATCGCAGCTAAGTCCCCGAGTGTGACGTTAAGTGCACACTCGGAGAAAGTTCATACTTAGGCGATTCTGGATCACAGCTAAGTCTTTTTTTTGAGACCGGAGTCTGCGACCGCGGAAGAACTTTGAACCTGCAAAAAACTCAATCTGCTTTATATTATTTCACCAATACTTGTTCTTTACATTGCTTCAGTCGACGTTCACGTGTAGAAGCGCTTCAGGAGATCTCCGTTCCATGCTCGCGGCTCGTCTATCTCCCCGTCGATGTTGTAGAGTCTGTATGCTCCATTGTTTAGCACCTTTGAGATGATGAAGGGTCCTTCCCAGGCAGGAGCCAACTTGTGAGGTCTTTGCTGATCCACTCGGAGCACTAGGTCGCGTGCTTGGAACGTACGACTCCTAATGTGTCGCGCGTGAAAACGCCGCAGATCTTGTTGATAAATGGTTGAGCGAGTCAGTGCCATATCGCGCTCCTCCTCTAGAAGGTCCACTCTGTCTTGCCTTGCTTGTTCTGCTTCAGCTTTGGAGAAGAGTTCGACTCGTGGAGCGTTGTGAAGTAAGTCACTCGGAAGGACTGCTTCTGCTCCGTAGACGAGGAAGAATGGTGATCGCCCTGTAGATCTGTTCGGGGTTGTGCGAAGACCCCAAAGCACTGAAGGTAGCTCGGTGACCCAAGCGCCAGCGGCATGTCCTATCTCTCGCAGGAGTCGGGGCTTCAAACCTTGCAAAATAAGTCCGTTCGCCCGCTCTTCTTGTCCGTTGGATTGCGGGTGCGCCACGGAAGCAAAGTCCACTCGGATACCTTGGCTTGTACAGAAACCTTTGAATCTGTCCAAATCAAAGTTTGTCCCGTTGTCCGTGATTATGCTGTGAGGTACACCGAATCTGAAGATGATGTCCCTGACAAACTTGACGGCTGTTGAGGCGTCGAGCTTCTTGACGGGCTTGGCTTCGATCCATTTCGTGAACTTGTCGACTGCCACCAACAGATGTGTGTATCCACCTTGGTCTGTCTTGAATGGACCGACTGTATCTAATCCCCACACTGCAAACGGCCACACAAGAGGGATCGTCTTCAACGCAGACGTCGGCTTGTGGGACTTATTGGAGTAGAACTGGCAGCCCTCACATCGGTCAACCATATCTTTAGCCATCTCATTTGCCTTCAGCCAGAAGAAACCAGCCCTGAATGCCTTGGCGACAATTGCTCTCGAAGAAGCGTGATGACCGCAGGTTCCCGAGTGAATATCTTCCAGGATCAGCTGCCCCTCTCCTGGAGAGATGCATCGTTGAAAAACGCCTGAAACGCTTTCCTTGTACAATTGGCCATCAATGACAGTGAATGACTTCGACCTGCGGACTATCTGCCTGGCCTGGACTTCGTCTTCTGGTAGTTCTTGACTCAGGATATATGCAATGATCGGCACAGTCCAATCGAGGATGACAGCAAGAATCTCCATGACCAGATCAACCACAGCAGGTACATCGACTTCAGTCGGATCTGTTGAACTCTTTGGTTGTACTGGTTCCTCTGTAAAAGGATCTTCTTTGACTGAGGGAAGGTGGAGGTGCTCGAGGCAGACGTCACTCGGGACTGGTCTCCGAGTGGATCCGAGTTTTGCCAACTCATCCACTGCTTGGTTCTTTAGTCTCGGAACATGGTGAAGTTCTAGACCTTCAAACTTGTTCTCAAGCTTCCTCACTGCATTGCAGTATGCGGTCATGGTGGGGTTCCTGACGTCCCACTCTTTCATCACTTGATTGACCACCAAATCCGAATCGCCGTAGACCATCAGGCGACGGATGCCGAGTGAGATGGCCATACGCAACCCGTAGAGGAGAGCTTCATACTCTGCCTCGTTGTTGAAGGAATCGAAGTGTATCTGTAGCACGTACTTGAGCTTGTCGCCCTTTGGCGATATGATCACAACGCCAGCGCCGGAGCCATTCAACATCTTGGACCCATCGAAGAACATTGTCCAATGGGCCGAGTAGATGTGGGTCGGTTGCTGTTGTTCTACCCATTCTGCTATGAAGTCAGCCAGAGCTTGAGACTTAATCGCTTTCTTGGCCTCGAACTTGATATCGTAGTACAGCATCTCCATCGCCCACTTCTTGATTGTGGAGAATTTCCGACAATGGAGCATCAGAAACGACAGACACCGAGTGGTCTTGGAAATAATGGGCCACCTTCTTCACAGTCATGTAGATCCCGTAGATAAGCTTTTGATAGTGGGGATACCTCTGCTTGGAAGGAGTCAGGACTTCGGAGACGTAGTACACTGGCCGCTGAACTTTGTATGCTTTGCCTTCTTCTTCTCGTTCGACTGTAAGAACAGTACTGACGACTTTATTTGTAGCCGCAATGTACAGAAGAAGGGGCTCTTTACTGAGCGGAGCAGTAAGAACCGGCTGGGTGGAAAGTAGGACTTTGAGGTTGTCGAATGCGACTTGGGCTTCGTCTATCCACTCGAAAGTATCTGATTTCTTCATGAGTCGGTACAAAGGAAGTGCTTTCTCGCCGAGTCGACTGATGAACCTGCTCAAAGCCGCTAGGCAACCTGTGAGCCGTTGAACATCGTGTATTCTGACCGGCCTCTCCATTCGGACGATGGTCCCGATCATTTCGGGGTTGACATCGATCCCTCGTTCGGAAACGAAGAAACCGAGTAACTTTCCGCTGGGAACGCCGAATGAACATTTGGCGGGGTTGAGCTTGATATCGTACCTACGAAGGTTGGCGAATGTTTCTGCCAAGTCAGTCAGCAGGTCGGAACCTTTGCGTGACTTGACTACGATATCATCCATATACGCCTCCACATTCCGACCGATCTGGTCAAGGAGACATTTTTGGATCATGCGCATAAAGGTAGCTCCTGCATTCTTCAAACCGAATGGCATAGTGATGTAGCAGAAGCACCCGAATGGGGTGATGAAGGCTGTTTTTAACTCATCGGGACCATACAGACGGATCTCATGATAACCCGAATAGGCATCAAGAAAAGACAGACGCTCGCAACCCGCAGTCGAATCGACGATTTGATCTATGCGGGGGAGCGAAAAATGGTCTTTCGGGCAGACCTTATTGAGATGCTTGAAGTTGATGCACGTTCGGAGCGACTTGTCCTTCTTGGGCACCATGACAACATTGGCGAGCCACTCGGAGTAGTCAACCTCGCGAATGAAGTTGGCTGCCAGCAGCTTGGCCACCTCCTCCCCGATTGCTTTCCTCTTGTGCGCGGCGGACCGGCGCAAGCGCTCTCGGACGGGCCGAGCGACGGGGTCCACATGCAGTCGGTGCTCAACCAACTCCCTGGGTACACCTAGCATGTCAGAGGGTTTCCATGCGAAGATGTCCCAGTTCTCACGGAGGAATTGGGTGAGCTCGGCTTCCTATTTAGGATCGAGGGTGGTGGAGATGGTCGTCGGGGCAGCAGTGTCGTCCGTCGGGTGAATGATGACCTTCTTCGTCTCTCCCGCCGACTGGAATGCGGATTCAGAAGCTGGCTTCTTTGAGCGCATCAGGTCGGCGGGGTCGACTGTTTTCTTGTACTCGTCGAGCTCGAGGACGGCCATCTGCTGGTCGGTGATTCTTGATCCCTGCTGTAGGCACTCTTCGGCTCGCTGTCGATTGCCCGTGATAGTGATCACACCTTTCGGACCTGGCATCTTCAGCTTCAGGTATACGTAACATGGACGGGCCATGAAACGCGCATACGCTGGGCGGCCCAGAATTGCTTGGTAAGCACTCTGAAAGTCCACCACTTCGAACGTCAGCTTTTCCTTGCGGAAGTTCTTGTCGGAGCCGAAAATGACGTCCAACGCGATCTGGCCGAGTGACTTGGCCTTCCGTCCAGGGACGACTCCATGGAACTGCATGCTGCTCTCGCTGAGTTTGGACATCGGAATGCCCATCCCCTTGAGAGTGTCGGCATACATGATGTTCAAGCCGCTGCCGCCATCCATGAGGACTTTGCGCAGTCGGACTCCTTCCACCACCGGGTCGACGACCAGAGCCTGCCTCCCTGGGGTGGGCACGTGTGCTGGATGATCCGACTGGTCAAAGGTGATCGCAGTCTGGGACCATTTGAGGAACTTGGGGCTGGTAGGTGTAGCCATGTTCACCTCCGTGTTCACCAGCTTCAGTCGACTCTTGTTCTCGACGTCAGCAAAAATCATCAGGGTTGCATGGACTTGGGGGAACGGATCCTCCTTATCCTCCTCATCCTGTTCATGGTCCTTCTCACTTGGTTGCCCTTCGCTGAACCCCTGGATCAGGAGGCGACACTGTCAAGTGGTATTCTTCGCATATATGGGGTTGCCCTCTTCATCCATCTTCGTATGAACCGGACATGGCTGGTCCAGGATCGGGTTATTGAACTGCTTCTTCTTGGGGGTGAACTGAGCCTTCCCTTTGCCCTTGAACTTGGCGTTGGTTACGGCTGCGGCTTCTGCTTGCGGAGCAGTCGGAGCTTTCTGCTTCTGCTTCCGAGTGTTGCCTCCATCTCCATCAGCGACTGTTTTGTGCTTGCCGCTTCAGATGCGGTCTTCTTCTTCGCCATTAGCATAGCGCGTCGCTATTTCCATCATCTTGCTCATGGAGATGTTGCCTGTTCGGCCGAATTTCAGGTACAGATCACTGTACCGCACGCCTGCCTTGAAGGCGCAGACTGCTTGATGCTCGGTGACGTTCTCCACCGTGTGGTAGAGAGTTGTCCAACGCTGAATGAAATCTCGCAGGGGCTCATTCTGTTTCTGGACGCAGTGCTGGAGCTCCACGAGGCCAGCAGGACGCTTGCACGTCCCTTCGAAGGTCTTGATGAACACTCGGGCCAGATCTTCCAAGCTGTAGATGTTTGAGGGGGCCAACTGATTCAGCCACGCCCATGCCGAGCCGTCGAGCATGAGAGGGAGGTGCTTCATGGCGACATGGTCGTCCCCTCCTCCGATCTGGACTGCCACTCGGTAGTCATCCAGCCACGTTTCTGGCTTGAACTCTCCTGTAAACTTGCTGATTCCCGTCGCCAATCTGAAGTTTGGCGGGATGTCAGCCGAACGGATGGCTCGACTGAAACACTCGGGACCAGACACGATGGTCCTGCTTCCGCTCGGACGGTCCATATCATAACCCTCGCGGTGGGCTCGGCCCCTGTCGACCCTTCGCTGAGCGATATGCCCTCTCGCGTCAGGCCTTGGGTTGTAAGTGTCACCGACTGAACGCCGATCATCATGATGTCGGGGCCCGTAGGGCCCACCCCGCGGAGGGGTGCGTGAACGGCGGCGATCTTCGTGATTTATGGAACGGCTGCCTCCTCTGTGCCCCTGCTGGGAACCAGGGCCGTGAACCGACCGATGCGTGTTCGCATGAACGTAACTATTATGGATCCTGTTATGCGACTGGGAGACTGCCGAATTCTGCTGCTGCGCCGTGTGCAACAGGGCTCAGATCTGCTCGATTCCCCTACCAGCCTCTGAATCAGTCGGCTGGAGGGAATCGACTATCTTGGCAGCTGCAGCCAAGTTGAGGAGAGGCGTGCGGAACAGCTCCACGTTGCTCCATCGAGTGTGCCGACTGGCAGAATGGCGAGGCGGACGACGCGCGCCTGACGTTTCGCCGATCTCGTGCTCGTTCCGGCCAGCTTGACGGGGATCTTCATGGGAATTGGCCATGTGTACTTCTGCTGCAGGCCCGCGACCCGTGTACTCGGAAGGAAACTCAGTCGGAACCGAGCCCGAGCGCTGGGACGGTGGGGCAACCACAACTGACTCTAGAACCGCCACTTGTGAAGACGTGTTCTGGCGCACCTGGGCATGTTGCACCCAACGCTGGAGCCGCGGACGGCGGGACCGCTTGTTGCGGCGCGTGACGGCGGTGTAGGTCGACACCGGAGCCGACTGTTGGAGAAGAAGAATGCCGCGGGCGCCGGCACGGAAGTGCGTAGCCCCGCGACCGGGAAGCGCCTCGACGTCGAGAGGGGCATCCCGAAGCCATGCCGAATCGTCGACGATGAAGGAGAGAGCGCCAAAGAGGATCTCGTGACCCATGCTCGAATCTCCACCTGACGACATGACGAAGTGATGTAGTCGCAAACTCGCCGGAAGTCGCTTAGACGCCTGCCCCACGGTGGGCGCCAACTGTCGTGGGTATAAGCCTGACAGTAGATGTGTAGGGTACGAAAAGGATGGGCAGAGCCTTAGCTACGGCGAGGTTGTATGAGTTCAGGCCCCTCTGCGGTGGAGGTAATAGCCCTACGTCTCAGTGCTCTGGGAGCTTGTTGTCGAGTGGAATATGGAATACAATGAGTTGCTAACCCTTCTACCAGCGGGGGAGGGTGGTTTATATAGAGTGCGCTGCCCTCCACAACGGTTCCGGTACAGGGGTGGAGTAGTGGCGATTGAATGCGTACGTTACAGGTAACGTACACCCTAAATGCTAATAAATGCACCTGGAAACGTACGACCGTTACCCTCCAGGGGGGTTACGATGCACCGAGTGGTATCCAGTCGGTTAGCTTGATACCCTCCGAATGCTAGTCTCCGACTGGATGATCGAGGACCTGTTACCGACTGGATGATGGGGACTCCTTAATTCAGTCTGAGCTGACTAAGGGCCTTCTCCTTTGTGAGGGGTAGTCCTTGGGTAGGACCTACAGGGCAGGCCTATGACCCTACCCTAGGACTATAACCCCATCAGACGGGAAGGAAGACAAAAAGGTGTGAAAGGCTCACATCAATGAGGATAACCATAGGCGAGAGAAAGTCAAATGATAGATATGATGTGAGTAGGGATTTCCATGTAATGGATGCACATATGAGCTAAGGTAAGCTCTCGAATGGAACTAGTGGGGGTGCATCCAACTTGTTTTCTCATGAAGACCTAGAGCTCATTTGAGGAGGCTCATCATTGGAATATGCAAACCAAGTTCTATAGTGTAAGGGTCCCAACATAGTTATGCATGAATGATAATCTCTATGTAGTACCAATATAGCAATGGAGTACGAGTGTGGATCTTTCAAAAGGAAGAGTAGTGTTGCCCCGTTCTCTCTTTTTATTTATTTCTTTTTTTGTGGCCTCTTTGGCTCTTTCTTTTTATCTCTCATTTGTCCTCTTTGGAATCTTTTGTTTGTCCTCTTTGGGATTTTTCCTCTCTTAAGGGCAACACTCTATGTTTTACATGAATAAAAGAAAAATCATCACACTTTATAACAAGTACTCAACGTAAAGACAAGTGAAAACTATCATGATGTATTGAAATGTATGCCTCTGCCAGTGTAGCAGGATATGCAATGATACTAGCGCATCATGTAGCAGTAGTAAGGGCAAGGCCCAACTAGCATGCAGCTCCTCGATCAAGCAAAAGCATGTATGACATGAAGATCAAGTCAAGATATGGTGGATGTTGCATGGCAATGTATCTCGGAAAGGCTATGGAAATGCTTTAATAGGTGGCTGTTTTGAGGAAAGATATAATGAGGCTTATGTATGACAGAGCGTATCATGTCATGGGTTTGGATGCACCGGCGGAGTTTGCACCAACTCTCAATGTGAGAAAGGGCAATGCACGGTACCGAAGAGGCTAGCAAAATATGGATGGTGGAAGTGCCAACAATCGAATACTCACATTAGTCCGAAGAACTCATACACTTATTATCAGTAATTCTCTATCTAGTTAGGAAATTCACAAAGAGACAAGTACCCCAAAGAGGAGTGTTTGGGGGTTTGGTTATCCTTGTGCATCCTCGACTCATGGTAACGTGAGGGCACTCTATATATTCCAACCCCTCCAGAGGTTAGCGATCAATTTAGTAGCTAGAGTTCTCAACTAATTTTTAGTTTTTGAAAAACACACGGATTTCCCAAAATACGACACCTATCACTAATAGGATCAAGCTCTTGACACCAGTAGTCCAAACATTACTCAAATCAATACCTCAAAACTGTTGCAGGTTACTACTATACTTAAATAGCAACCTCAATTACCTACTCATGCAAGACACACAACTCAGTGCAACGAGTCAACTCTGTAAACAAGATAAGCATGATAACTCAAGAGAGTTCCAAAAGCAACCTAAATAAAAGCTCTTAAAAAGATAACATGAAAACTAAGAGCTAAGCATGACAGTAGCTACGAAAAGATGGAGAACACACGAAAAGATAAGCATGAAAACCTATGTTTTGTTCTAGAGTGGAATGGAGCGTGTCTCTCTGCCAACAAGGTAGTCTAGGTTCCGACTTGTTATGAACATCAAGCAAAACTAAAACAAACTAAAAAGAAAATAGCGGGACACTCCAAGCATAGCACATATCATAGGAAGTGATAAAAATATAACATGGAGATGGACGAACTAATGATTGTTGATGGAGAAGGGGATGCACGGGGGCATCCCCAAGCTTAGATGCTTGAGTATCCTTTGAATATTTCTTGGGGTGCATGGGGGAATCCCCAAGCTTGAGCGCTTGGCACTCCTGTATCTTGTTTCATCATCTCCCATCCCACACTTGAAAACTCCCTTCACACGAAACTCATCATAAGCTGATTAGACTGGTCAGTTCCCTTAATAAAATAATTCATTACCTGCTGGAAATAAAGATTTTCATGAAAAGATACTGCTTCTTATGAATGCCAAAAGGTTTTTGCAAATAAAAAGTAAGTTTAGGATTTGCAAAACAATGAAAACGCAAAACATGGCAGAATTTGTGAAAAACAGAACAAAAGGTAGTAAATAATTTATTCGGGGCACTTCTACAACTCAAATAAAAAAACTCAGAACAAATGCGAGAAAGGGAATTATATATATCATGCTGTCAAAAACAATTCAGATCAAAAAGATGATCTGGTGATTTTTAACAATTTTTCCATCAAGCAGAGATAATCTGTTTCTGGACAGCATGTCACAATTTTTGAACTTTCTTACAATCGGAGGCTATAACTTGGCACAAAGCTTAAAAATAAAGATACAATGATGTTGCTACAGTAGTAACAAGCATCAATACCACTAAAAAAGAAACTAAAAAGAAATTGGGTTGCCTCCCAACAAGCGCTTTCTTTTATGCCTTTGAGCTAGGCATAATGCAAGAAGATCAAGTGTTATCAACTCCAAAAGAATAACTTGTCCGAGTAACGGACTCATAAGAGCAAGTACAATAGTATAGCCAGTTGCTGGCTATAAGCCATTGTTATGTCATCTATAGCCCATCTTATAGCCAACATGTACAATAATTCATTGCAAAAGTGTACCACTTTTTTATTATATGGTCCACCTTTCATACTCACAAAAGGCCTAGGAGCATGTGCTAGAGCTGGCTCTTAGCTAAGAGCCCGCTTACCTTCTCTCTCCTCTTCTCTTTCCTCTAACTAAACAAAAATATATTGGTTTATTCCTTGTAGCCAGCTGACTCAGCTCTATTGTACTTGCTCTAAGGTAACTTAATATTCTTTCTAGGGAAGTGTTCCATTCTCTTTTTAAGAGGAAATTGGAATTTAATAATTCCCTCTTTCATGTCAATGATAGCTCCAACAGTGCGGAGAAAAGGATGTCCCAAAATAATTGGACATGAAGGATCACATTCAATTTCCATAATAAGAAAATCAACGGGCACATATTTATCATTGACAACAATAAGAACATTATCAATTCTCCCTAAAGGTTTCCTTATGGAAGAATCAACAAGACGAACACCAAAAGAACATGGATCATAAGGTTTGCAATCAAGCATATCATGGATTCTTTTGGGCATAACGGAGGCACTAGCTCCAACGTCACACAATGCAAAGCAAGAGATATTATTCAATTTTATTTTGACCATAGGATCCCAACTATCTTCTAGTTTTCTTGGAATAGAAGTCTCTAGCTTGAGCTTCTCCTCCCTAGCTTTCATAAGAGCATTGGTAATATGCTCGGTGAAGGCAATATTAAGCGTACTAGTGTGGGGGGGGGGGGTCTTTAGCCATTCTTTGCAAAAAGGTGATAACTTCAGAGAGACTACAATTGTCAAAATCAAGGTTACTATCATTAATTAAAGTGGTAGTAATGTCATCTAAGCTCATTCTTTTGGTAGTCTCTAAATTCATAGGACCTTCTTGTCCTATAGTTGAGGTATTAGCATCACCATTAATAGGCCCACTGGGACTAGGAGTGCAATGGGTGCTAAAAGTTTTGAGATCCTCAACAACTTGTATAGTATCAATGGTAGTGTGTGTAGGAAGGCCCTTAATTCTCTCTTCCTCTTCTTTTTCTCTAGCCCATCTATCTTTAAGTTTGGCTAGCATTCTTATGTTCTCATTAATTTGGACTTGGATAGCATTCATGGGTGTGGTGTTCCTTTCCTCAAGTGGGGAAGTTCTAATTTTAAGCATCTCTACATCATGAACTATGTTGTCCACCTTCAAAGAGAGACTATCTAACTTTTCTAGTTTCTCTTCTACACTCTTGTTGAAGGCTTTTTGAGAAGTGATAAAATCCTTAAGCATGCTCTCTAATTCAGAAGTGGAGTTTTTGGTGCTAGGATAATTGTTATTGTTCCCATAGTTGTTGGATGGAAACGGTCTAGAATTGCTACCAAAATTTCTCCTATAAGCATTGTTATTGAAGTTGTTCCTAGAAATAAAATTAACATCCACTTTCTCTCTTTCTTGAGCAACCAAAGAATCTAAAGGAACATCATCAGGATCAATGGGAGCTTCCTTAGTAAGTAGAGTCATGATCATGTCAACCTTATCATTAAGGGAGGAGATCTCCACAACAGAGTTTACCTTCCTACCTGTTGGAGCTCTCTTGGTGCGCCATTGAGAATAATTTGTCATCATCTCATCCAATAGCTTTGTGGCAGCACCAAGTGTAGTTGACATAAAGGTTCCTCCTGCGGCCAAGTCTAACAGATTCCGCGAGGTAAAGTTCAATCCTACATAGAAAGTTTGGATAACCATCCAAGTAGTCAAACCATGTGTAGGGCAATTCTTAACAAGAGATTTCATACGTTCCCAAGCTTGAGCAACATGTTCATTATCCAATTGCCTAAAATTCATAATGTTACTCCTCAACTAGATAATCTTAGCAGGTGGGTAATACTTCCCAATAAAAGCATCTTTGCACTTATCCCAAAATCCTATGTTATTCCTAGGCAAAGATTGAAGCCACACTTTAGCTCCTCCTCTCAAGGAGAAAGGAAAAAGCTTAAGTTTAACAATATCACCATCTATTTCTTTATATTTGTGCATATCATCGAGATCAACGAAATTGTTCAAGTGCAAACCAGCATCATTTCCAGCACTAGAGAATTGATCTTTCATAACTTGGTTCAGTAAAGCAGGTTTAATCTCATAGGACGTGGCTCCAGTGGCGAGAGCAGCAATAGGAGTGCAGATAAAGTCATTGTTGTTGTGACTAGTGAAGTCACACAACTTGGTGTTCTTAGTGGAACCCATATCAACGGCAACAAGCAAGAACAAAGCAACTAATTTATTTGTGGTTTTTGGTGTAAGACTCTAAAGCAAAGAATAGAAAGCAAACTAACAAGACTAAGAAGCAAAGGTAAAGGATATCGTGCAACTCCCCTATCTTGAAGAAGCGAGTTCCCCAACAACGGCGCCAGAAATTTGCTTGATGACGAGTTGATGGATATACTTCTCGCCCCTCGTTGGTTACCCCAAGTGGAAGGTGGAGATGTAGTGAGCAGAAGATTTCCTTTACACGGGGACTGTAAGGTTTATCGAACCATGAGGACTACTAGGCTCAACAAGTAGGTGCCTTCCACCCTGGCGCTAGCAGAAGACGTGGACCTGCACACACAACAAATAACTTTGCTCCCAACGAGTACATAGAGGTTGTCAATCTCTCCGACCTTGTAGTTTGCAAAGGATCAAAACACAAGCGGGAAAGTAATAGTGATTGCAATGGAAAAGTAAATGAAAGCGGTAAATGATGGAGGTGTAAACAATGATGGTGATATGGGCCGGACTCACACGATGTTCATTAGTGACATCTCTCTCCCAAAAGAGGATAAACAACTATGCTAGGGTAACCAAATCACAGTTGGGCAACTGACAGAATTATGATTGCACCGCAATGCTAATTATGCTACTTGCTAGTTAGAGGTTCAATAATAATGGGCAGTACACCAAGACAAGTAGACCGTTTATTCATCAACATCTACTTACTAATCATCCACCTTGAGATATCTATCCAGAACATCTCGGCGGTATTAAGTTGCGAGCCCCACCCAAAGTGTAAACTCAAAACAACGGACAACTGCATTAATGAACTATGCCTAAGGTAAATAATCCTTGCAACCGTGGTCACAAGCACCGTTGTTTTCTCCCTAGTGGCAACAAGCACATCCCCTAGTCTCATGTTTCTGTCACTCAAGCTAGACATCGAGGGGCATGAACCCACAATCTTGCATAGCGCTCCCTCTTGGAGTTACAATCTACTACTCGGGGAAAGCAATAAATAGCAACGGAGAACATGCATGAATCACTAAGGAACATAATATAAAAGGATAATCAAATATATAACTCATAATAATCTGAACATAATATCATAATCCATCGGATCCCAACAAACCAAGCATAGCAATAGCAAGATAATTACATAGATGCCTTGATCATGTAGGGCAGCTCACAAGGACTAACCGTTGAAGCACAAGACTGGAGAGAAGACACCACATAGCTACTAATCATGGACTCACGGTCCATGGAGGAAAACTCACGGCATGTACGGGAAGCGTCCATGGCGGTGGAGAAGCTCCCGGAGGACAATCCTCCCTCCTACAGGGTGCCGGGAAGAGGTCTCGTGATGCTCCCGATCTCGGAATCACTGCGGCGGCGAAACGATGGAGAAATTCGTGATTCCAGAAGTTCTGGAAGGGTTTCCTCTTGGGACTCTAAATATAGGCCAAAGGAGGGGACCGGAGGAGGTGGGGCCCACCCAGGTGGCCTCCTGGCGCGGCCTAGGGCCTCGCCGCGCCAGCAGGTCGACTGGGAGGCCCCTGGCCCCCCTCTGGCCCATCTTCGGTGATCCGGAAGCTTCTGTTTCGCTGATTTTTTATATATTTTTCCTGGAATTTTTCGGGCTTCGGAAAATTGGGTAAAAGCCCCTGCGAAATAGACATCAGCAGACGAAAACTGGCTCTGTGTGCACTGAGTTAGTAGGTTAGTCCAAATATGTGTAAAATGATATAAAAGTGTAACAAAATATATAACAATGTCACCCAAAAGATCATGGAACAGGCAGAAATTATAGATACGTTTGGGACGTATCAACGTGACGAAGAATCTTTGTGTGAACCTACTAGGCTTCTTGGGAGTGTATGGGAATACAAAAGATACACCGGAGGCACTTACCAAAGAATCTTTGCGTGAACCTGCTAGGCTTCCTGCCAGCTATGCTCTTACCAAAGAAGAGAAGGAAATATTCTTTGAATGCGTTCTCAGTATGAAGGTCCCCTCTGGCTTCTCGTCGAATATAAATGGAATAATAAATATGGCAGAGAAAAAGTTCTAGAACCTAAAGTTGATTGAGGGGGCTTCTAACGGAAAACATTTGATTAGCCATTGTGAAGCTATGTGCATTCCTCAATGCGATCTCTCACAAGGTGATTGATCTAGAAATCCTGCCAAGGTTAAGGAGTGATTTGGTGCAATGTATTGTTAGTTTCGAGTTGGTGTTCCCACCATCCTTCTTCAATATCATGACGCACATCCTAGTTCATCTAGTCGACAAAATTGTCGTTTTGGGCCTTGTATTTCTACACAATATATTGCCCTTTGAGAGGTTCATGGGAGTGTTAAAGAAATATGTTCGTAACCGCGCTAGGCCATAAGGAAGCATCTCCATGGGCCATCAAACAGAGGATGCCATTGGGTTTTGTGTTGACTTCATTCCCGACCTTAAGAAGATTGGTCTCCCTCAATCGCGGTATGAGGGGAGACTGACTCGAAAAGGCACACAAGGAGCAGAGTCAATAATGTGTACGGACGGCCATTCTTGGTCTCAAGCACACTACACAGTTCTACAGAATTCTACCTTGGTGACCCCGTATGTCGATGTACACAAGAATATTTTGCGCTCGAAACACTAGAGCAGTGTGACGACTGGATTACATATGAACACATCAGGACATTTGGAAGTTGGTTGCAAAAACGTCTCATAGGTGACAACACTGTTTCTGATGAGTTGTACTCGTTGGCCAGGGCACCATCTTCGACTGTATTGACTTACCAAGGGTACGTGATAAATGGGAATACATTTTACACGAACGCCCAAGATCAAAAGAGCACCAATCAAAACAACGGTGTCCGCTTTGATGCAACATACGAGAATGGGAAAAAGGACACATACTATGGTTACATAGTGGACATATGGGAACTTGACTATGGACATGATTTCAAGGTCCCTTCGTTTCAGTGCAAATGGGTCTATCTGTCGGGAGGCGGGGTACAGATAGACCCACAGTAGAGAATGACAACAGTGAATGTGAACAATCTTGTGTACACAGATAAACCATTCATCCTAGCCAATGATGTGGCGCAGGTTTTCTATGTGAAGGACATGTCTACCAAACCTAGAAAAAGAAAATATAAGGCAGCGAATACATCATACGATGAGGTAAAGCGCCACATAGTTCTTTCAGGAAAAAGAGACATCGTGGGATTGGAGGGCAAGCCAGGCATGTCTGAAGATGATGAAAAGTTTCATGAAATTCCTCCCTTCAAAGTCAAGGCTGACCCAAGCACCCTGTTAAACGATGAACATTATCCATGGTTATGGTGCAATAAGCAAAGAACACAAGCAAAGAAAAGTGAAGAAATGAAATGCCTTTTGTAACCCTCTCAACTTTTCAAAAAATATCGTATGAAACCCTTTGTAACAGATGAGTTTTCGTATCCATGTGCTAAAAAGTTCAAAAAAATGAAACCCCTTTGTAACAGATGAGTTTTTGTATGAAACCCTGATACTTCGAAAGAGATTGTTCGTTTTGTACATGAAGTGCATCAAGTTTTTGCCGTAACCCTTTCAACTTTTTAGAACATTCTATGTGGGTGAAAACGATGATACCAAGCCAACTGTCAACCTTTTCAGAGTTCATTTGTAGTGCTTTTCAATTTCATGGCCATTTAGCTCAAAAAAGGAGTAAATGCATGAAAAATACCAAATGAAGTCATAAATTGTTGAAAATTGATGATGTGGCTTTGAATGGTGCAGTTTGAACACACAAGAAGTCTGGAGTTCAAATAAGTTCAAAAAAGTGAAATCCCTTTGTAACAAATGAGTTTTTGTATGAAACCCTGATACTTCGAAAGAGATTGTTCGTTTTGTACATGAAGTGCATCTGGTTTTTACCGTAACCCTCTCAACTTTTTAGCACATGCTATGTGGGTGAAATGATGATACCATGCCAACTTTCAACCTTTTCAGAGTTCATTTGTAGTGCTTTTCAATTTCATGGTCATTTGGCTCAAAAAAGAAGTAAATGCACGAAAAATACCAAATGAAGTCAGAAATTTTTGCAAATTGATGATGTGGCATTGAATGGTGCATTTAGAACACACAAAAAGTCTGGAGTTCAAATAAGTTCAAAAAACTGAAATCCCTTTGTAAGAGATGAGATTTCGTATGAAACCCTCATACTTCGAAAGAGATTGTCGGTTTTGTACATGAAGTGCATCTGGTTTTTACCGTAACCTCTCAACTTTTTAGCACATGCTATGTGGGTGAAATGATGATACCATGCCAACTTTCAACCTTTTCAGAGTTCATTTGTAGTGCTTTTCAATTTCATGGTCATTTAGCTCAAAAAAGCAGTAAATGCACGAAAAATACCAAATGAAGTCAGAAATTTTCGAAAATTGATGATGTGGCGTTGAATGGTGCATTTAGAACACACAAAAAGTCTGGAGTTCAAATAAGTTCAAAAAAATGAAATCCCTTTGTAATAGATGAGTTTTCGCATGAAACCCTGATACTTCGAAAGAGATTGTCCGTTTTATATACGAAGTGCATCAAGTTTTTGCCGTAACCCTCTCAACTTTTTAGCACTTGCTACGTGGGTGAAATGATGATACCATGCCAACTTTCAACCTTTTCAGAGTTCATTTGTAGTGCTTTTCAATTTCATGGCCATTTAGCTCAAAAAAGCAGTAAATGCATGAAAAATACCAAATGAAGTCGGAAATTGTTGAAAATTGATGATGTGGCTTTGAATGGTGCATTTTGAACACACAAAAAGTTTGGAGTTCAAATAAGTTCAAAAAAATGAAATTCCTTTGTAACACATGGGTTTTCGTATGAAACCCTCATACTTCGAAGGAGATTGTCCGTTTTGTACACGAAGTGCATCTGGTTTTTGCCGTAACCCTCTCAACTTTTTCCCACATGCTATGTGGGTGAAATGATGATACCATGCCAACTTTCAACCTTTTCAGAGTTCATTTGTAGTGCTTTTCCATTTCATGGACATTTAGCTCAAAAAAGCAGTAAATGCATGAAAAATACCAAATGAAGCCAGAAATTGTTGAAAATTGATGATGTGGCTTTGAATGTTGCATTTTGAAATTTTTTGGGACCTAAAAGCAAAAAAGAATCACTGAAAAACAGTAAGTAGGAACAAAATAAAATAAATAAAGTAAAAAAAAACAAAAAATAGATTTTTTGAAAAAGTGCCACCTAGTGGGTCACCACGGCGTGAATACGACTAGAAACACAACCAGCTGGTTGGGCTAGGATTCAGGACCGCGGAAGGCCCAATAGGCCCACAAGAAGTGACATATTAGGCCCGGAAGCCTGCAATTGAGTGGAGCTCGACAGGGTGTGCGTAGCAGCACTTATAAACCACTCATGAGCTCTATCCGCTAGCGAGGTGGGACTAAAAATTTGGCCCGACCATCACCACACTTTGGTCCTGGTTGGTGCCTCCAACCGGGACCAATACCTCCCTTTTGTCCCGGTTGGAGTCACCAACCGGTACTAAAGGTCTCTTCTTCCCGCCCTTTTGGGCTGATGAAAATTGACCTTTAATCCTGGTTGGTGGCACCAACCGGGACGAAAGGGTTGCATTGGTTCCGGATGGACCCACCAACCGGAACCAAAGGTGTTCGCTTATATGGCGGGACTTGTCGAAATTTCCACCAACTGCCATTTCCCCTATTCTCTTCTCTCGTGTAGTTGAGAGGACCCCATCGCCGCCGGCCCGCGCCTCCTCCACGAGCCCGTCGTCGCTGTCACCGTCGCCCCCGAGCCCATCGTCGCCGCGAGCCCATCGCCGTTGCCGCCGACGTCGTCCCGAGCCCGCCTTCGCCGTCGCTCCCAAGGCCATCGCCGTCACCGTCGCCCCGAGCCTGTCGTCGCCCCAAGCCCATCGTCGCCCCGAGCCCATCACCATCGCCGTTACCCCCGAGCCCATCACCGTTGTCATCGACCCGAGCCAATCGCCGCCACCGTCTTCCCCGAGCCTGTCATCGCCCCCCCGAGCCGGTCGCCGCCGGCCCGTGCCTCCTCCCCGAGCCCGTCGTCGTCGTCGCCCGCGCCAACCCGAGACCGTCTTCGTCGCCCATCTAGCCCGGAGGCTGCGCCACCCGAGCCCGTCGTCGCCGTGTTTATAAATTTCTTTGTACATTTTCAAATGTTCACATTTTCAAATTTTCAAATATTGCTAAGATGACATTTAGTACACAGCTCATTTTGCATTGCTAAACTCGTGCACAACTCATTTTGCATTGCTATCATGAAAATTATCTTACAGTACCATCTTGATATCCGAAACAATGTCATCACATTGCTTACTTTTCACTAACTCGTAAAATATCAAAAAATGTATGCAAAAATCATAGTAAACGAATAAACTAAGCTAAACTCTTGGGAGTTTCACAGGTAACAAATCAAAACTAAATGCCATAACTGTCCAAGCTAAAGTGTTGAAAGTTTTTTGTATAGAATTTGTTGTTTGACATTCATGAGAGAGGCGGTCCGGACGTCGGACATTAATTTTTGTATATTAATTGCCATGTTGTAATATTTGAAGAAACTATGGATCCAAGAAACTTGGAAGATGCTCAGTTGTTCGGTGAGATAATCCACGACGGAGTTGAGATCTCTTATTATCTCAACGACACCGATGTTCTCGAAGGAGAGGATGACGGCTTCGGTGATCGAACAATGGAGGAGGAAGGACATGATCATGATGGCTTCGGTGACCGAATGTCGGAGGAAGAAGGAGACCATGATGACGGCTCCGGTGACTGAACGGAGGAGGGAGCTGTTGCAAAGTCCGGATCGAGCCAAACTTTGGTTACGAGACGAGGCTCGAAGAAAAGGTTGCACAAGGATGAAAAGTTCACGATCACCGAACTCCGTGACGATGGCCTACCGATTCTACCCAAGCGGATGAAGGACGCGTTTTCTGCTCAGTGCGGAGCTATTGTTAGGGACAACATCCCGATCAGCATCAAGCAATGGAATAAGCCTAAGGGCGATGACTTCCCTGAAGGTGATTATGTCACCGATAGGCAGAAAGATGATATTTGGACCATGCTGAAGGAAATTTCACCCTACCGCCAGAGGAGGTTCCGAATAAGGCAGTTATAGAGCCACTTGTCAAGGTGTGTGCTCTTAAGAAGATGGCAGATCTATTCAGGAGGTGGAAGAAAGAGTGGAAATCAAAGTTTGCCGACAAAGGGAAGACTCCAGAATTCATTAGCCGATTTGAGAAGATGAGAGATCACTGGCCCGCATTTGTGTCCTACAAGACATGAGACAAGAGTAAGAAAGTGTCAAAGACAAACAAGAACAATACTGCAAAGAAGCAATATCACCATCACACGGGGTGAGGTGGCTACCTCAAAGCCCGTCCGTTGTGGGACAAAGCTGAGAATGACCTGATTGCTAAAGGGGTCGAACCACATACATTGAACTGGCCAGACCGTTCAAGGACTTGGTTCTTTGGGGTTGGGGGAACTTTGGACCCTGAAACAGGGAAGTGCCGTTGGCGAACAAGCAACTTGCAATACCCATCAACAAGCTTCAGAAGTGTATCACCGCAACGCAGGAAGGGACGTTCATTCACGACAGAGAGAAGGATGAGCTGACTGAGGCCCTTGGGAATGCTGAGCACCTTGGATGAACACGAGGGACATCAGGCTCTGTTCCGTGGAAGGTTGGGTTTCCCGACACAGGCTGTTACAGTAGCCGAGAGAGAAAGAGGAAAGCTGAGCTGAGCGACATGCAGAAGATCAATGCAAGACTACGAAAGCTAGAGGAACTTGAGAGACCGCGAGCTACCCCTGAAGCTACACCGCCATCTCAGCGGAGAAGCAATGTGGCTTCCATGGAGCTTGTTCAGCCTGACTTCACGGCTCCTAGCTACACCGTGGATACTATCACGGAGGATCAACATTACAAGCTTATGACGAAATGCCGGAACCTCGCTTTCAAGGCTGCTATAGGCTCTGTTCCACCTCCTCAACCCAACGGAACTTTTCACTGCCTTCCGATTCCACATGGCTTTGCTGTTATGATGGTGGATGAAGTAATGGAGGGATTTGAGGAGCTCCAGCTTGACCACCCTAGAGGTGAAGGGGAGAATAAGCTGGTTCATGCTGTGAGCAGTACATGTCTATGGCAGAAGGAGTACATCAAGCTTCCAAACTGGACGCCTCCGGCGAGTGAAGGCATTCCGCCTCCTCCTCCTCCTCCCCCGGCGAGTCAGGGCACTCCGCCTCCTCCTCCTCCTCCTCAAGCGAGTGATCAGGGCACTCGTCCTCCTCCTACGGCGAGTGATAAGGCCACTCATCGTCCTCCTCTGGTGAGTGATCAGGGCACTCGTCCTCCTCCTCTGGAGTGATCAGGGCACTCGTCCTCCTCCTCTGTAGTGATCAGGGAACTCCGCTTCCTCCTCCTCCTCCTCCTCCTCCGGCGAGTGATCAGGGCACTCCTCCTCCTCAAGTGAGTGATCATGGCACTCCTCCTCCTCCTCCTGCGAGTGATCAGGGCACTCCGCCTCCTCCTCCGACGAGTGATCAGGGCACTCGTCGTCGTCCTCCTCCTCCTTCTATCAAGCGGAAGAGAGACACCACCGCTCCGGCTAGCAGTGATGCAAGGTTAGCAAAACGAAAAAGTGGGAAAACAATTCCCAAGCTCGGCCAACAGGAGAAGCAATCGTCCCCCCCGCTCAAGGTGTCTAGCGATATCATTGCTAATCCTCTGGGATGGTGCCCGGTACCAATCCTGGTGATTACTTGGGGGATGATGTAATTTTTCAATCGACTGAGGTATCAGAAGAAAAATAAAAATACATGCACGAGAAGCCTCTCGTCAAACCTGGTCATCCTCCTCTAACACCGATGATGCACAAATTGCATGAGTGGTACATGAATACCTGCCTGGAGTCTGGGAAAGACACTATCTATATGGAAGTGAAACCACAAAACGAATTCCTTGGAGCTCCAGTGATGCCTGTTGAATTTGTGGAGTTGTTTCAGTTATACAATCAACTGGATCTCGACAAACAAGTCGTGACTTCCTACTGTTTGTAAGTATTAATTACTTCTATAGTTAAGTCTCTAGCTTAGCTTGTTCATTGCATGTATATATAATTATCCTCACTATATATATTATGCATTGAAGATCACCGAATTAAGAAAAACAGGAATATTCGATGTTGGGTCATTAGCCGAGATGGTGTAAATTCATGGCCGGTATGATGCGCAACCAAAGAGACCGAGGACAAGTTGCTAAAGTCGTTCCTTGTAAATCAAAACAAAAGGGAAATACTCTTTCCTTACAACTTCAGGTGAGTGTTGATGTCTTCTCTGTATACTCGGTTTCGCTTACTCGAGGTTAAGTATAATGTAACTGATGAGTTATATATGCGTGTGCAGTTACCACTATATTCTGCTATCCATTAAGCTTGACGAGGCAAAAGTAACTGTCTTAGACTCGAGACGTAATGATCCCGAGTATTATGAGGACTTGACTGCAATGTTCAAGAAGTAAGTTCAGTCAATACCGGGTCCATATCGGCATGCAACTTTCACTAATTTCTTGATATCAAGTAATCATTTTCTTTGCCTGGCAGGGTTTGGAAGAAGTTCACCAGTAAGGTTCCCATTCTAAAAAAGAGTTGCAATTTACGCACCCCAAAGTAAGTAGTACTAGCTAGTTCTACGCATCTCTAATTGATTCAAATTTTCATCAATATATCATTAGCATGCTTGCTTATTAGTTTGATTGAACTCTATTCTCATAAAGCGCTTGAATGAGGAGGGTGTGACTGAGTTATGTGCATACTACGTATGCGAGCTAATTCGCCTCTCGGCCTCTGAGTGGGAGGGGGGAGGGGGATATCTTAGAAACAATATCAAGTACGTAAATAATATTCACAATTTTATTTTATACATTACCATCAATTGTGTTGAGTTTTATTCATATATATGCATGTATTGACCCCCTTCTTTAAATTAGATGTGGCAGATGCGGGATGAAGTCCTAACACATGATCGCATACGAGCAATTCAAGAGGAATTGGCGGGATTCTTTCTTGACCATGTCATATCTAAAGACGGAGAATACTATGTGGGTTATTTGTGATTGGATATTAGGTAGATGATGTTAGGGATTTTAAAAGATGTTATATTGTAAAAGATGTCAGGGACTGTAAATGGTTTCCTTCATTTTCTTATTAGCTAGCGTCTTCTATATGTATAGTAGCTAGCGTCGACCAAGAACGGAGAAAGACATGACACTTATCTCTATTAGCTAGCTAACACAATATGAAACCACTAAATTAACCCTCGAGGACCCCCAACCCCCCTCCCCTATTCAGAAAAACCCCAGCTCCAACTAGATGCTGACGCGTGGATGCCATTTGGTCCCGGTTGGTGTGACAAACCGGGACTAAAGTTCCTCCTCCCTGGGCTCCCCGCAGCGGCCACGTGGAGACACTTCTGTCCTGGTTTGTAAGCCAACCGGGACTAAAGGTTTTGGGCTTTAGTCCCGGATCCAGAACCGGGGCCAATGGGCCTCTGGAACCGGGACAAATGGGCCTTTTCCTACTAGTGCCCCCTACTAATCCCTCACGGATCTTGTTACTCTTGAGTGTTTGAGCACCCTAGACGATTGAGGTCACCTCGAAGCAATATTCCATTGTGGTGAAGCTTCGTGGTTTCGTTGGGAGCCTCCAATTCAGTTGTGGAGATTGCCCCAACCTTGTTTGTAAAGGTTCGATCGTCGCCTTCAAGGGCACCACTAGCGGAATCACGACACCTTGCATTGTGTGAGGGCGTGAGGAGAATACGGTGGCCTTAGTGGCATCTTGGGGAGCATTGTGCCTCCATACCGCTCCAAAGTACTTCCTATCAAATGGAAGGAACTTCAGAAACACATCCTCATCTTCATCGGTTCCACTTGTGGTTACTTCTTACCATTACTTATATTTGTTTCTTACTTTTTATCATTTTTGCTAGCATCATATAGGTTGTGCACTTATTTGCATATCTAGACAACCTATTTGTTGCTAAACTTACTTTGTTAAAGAAAAGCTAAAAAGAATGTTAGTTGCCTATTCACACGCCTCTAGTCAATCATATCGATCCTCCCAATTAGTATCTGAGCCTCGTCTCTTTATTAAGGGTTTCACCACCCAAAGAGTATGGGTGATGATGAGGTATGGGCTATGGAATTGGTCGATGCAACGGTTGCAAACTCGGTCACCCGAGAGGATCTAAATGATGCTATGTCCACCTTTAGATCCTCAATAGCTATCGAGGTAAAAAATATGCTCAAAGATTTCCTTGATGGCTTCAAGCTGTGTGCTGATCCATTGCTTGTGGTTAATCCCACAAATTCGGATTCGGGGACCAACTCCGAAAAGGAAAATGCTAGTAGTGATAGAACTAAATTACCTCAAGGAACAAGTGGGGCAAATACCTTTGCCTCAGTTTCTCCTCCCGTTGTCTATGGAGGACTGTATCACCCACCACATATTATTAATCTTGGTCGTCCTCCTAAACTTGTTAAGAACGATTTTGCTAATTGGGTTTTTCGTATCAAGGCTCATTTGAATCACAGGTCGACTGAACTTTGGAGAATCATTAAGCAAGGCTACTACAAACATGATCCAAGAAACCTTACTCCAAGAGAAGAGGTCAATAATCAGCTCCATCACTCTTCCTTGTCCATCCTTCAAGCAGAAGTTCCCACTGAAGATCTTGCTCATTTGTGTTCCTTCACTTATGCCCAAGATTGTTGGGAGCACATCATTGTTGGGGAACGTTGCATGGGATTTTTTTCCTACGCTCACCAAGATCAATCTAGGAGATGCACATCTACGACAGGAGAGAATGAATCTACATACCCTTGTAGATTGCTAAGTGGAAGCGTATATAATGCAGTTGATGTCGTTGAACGTCTTCGTAATCCAATCACGATCCGTCCTGCGATCCCATCACAATCCGTCCCAATCTAGTGTCGAACGGACGACACCTCTGCGTTCAGCACACGTATAGCTCGATGACGTGCTTCACCTCCTTGATCCAGCAAACGAAGGCCGAGTGGTAGATGAGTTCTCCGACAACACGACGGTGTGGTCGCGGCAATGGTGGAACTAATTCGGCAGGGCTTAGCCAAGCACTACCGAAACCAATCTAGTGGAGAAAACTGATCTAGAGGGAGAAGCAGGGCTGCGCCTTGGACTTAGGTGCCGCTGCATTCCCTCCCCATCAGTATATATAGGGGAAGGAGAGGAGCGCTACGCCCTAGGGTTTCCCTAGGGGCGGGGCGGCGGCCAAGGGAGGTGCCTTGCCCCCCAAGGCAAGTTGGGCGACTCCCCCTTTGGCTCAACCCTAGCCCTAGCCGCATGGGCCTTAGGTGGGAGGGACAGCCAGCCCACCAGAGGCTGGTGTGCCTCCTCTCACAGCCCATGGGGCCCTCCGAGGCAGGTGGAGCCTCCCGGTGGATCCCCAGAACACTTCGGGAAATCCTATCACAAAACCGTTAAGTTCCAGAACCTTTCTTGACCTCAAATACCAACTTCCTATATATCAATATTTACCTCTGGACCCTTTCGGAGCTCCTCCTCATCTACAGGATCTCATCCGAGACCCCGAATAACTTTTGGTAACCATCATTCACAACTCAACAATACCAAATTGCCACCGAACCTTAAGTGTGCAGACCCTGCAGGTTCGAGAACTATGCAGACATGACCGAGACAATCTCCGATCAATAACAAAGAGCGGGACCTGGATGTCCATATTGGATCCTACATATTCTACAAAGATCTTTATCGGTCGAACCTTGATGTCAAGGATTCAATTTATCTCGTATGTAGTTCCCTTTATTTAATGGTATGTTACTTGCCCGAGATTCGATCTCCGGTATATCCATACCTAGTTCAATCTTGTTAGCGGTAAGTCTCTTTACTCGTTCCATAATACAAGATCCTGCGGCTAACTCTTTAGTCACATTGCTTGCAAGTTCTTGCGATGTTGTATTACTGAGTGGGCCCTGAGATACCTCTCCGTCACACGGAGTAACAAATCCCAGTCTTGATACATGCCAAGTCAACAGACACCCTTGGAGATACCTGTAGAGCACCTTTATACTCACCCAGTTACGTTGCGATGTTTTATACACACAAGGTACTCCCTCGGTGTCAGTGAGTTACATGATATCATGGTCATAGGAACAGATACTTGACATGCAGAAAACAGTAGCAATAAACTGACACGATCATATGCTACATTCATAGTTTGGGTCTTGTCCATCACATCATTCTCCTAATGACGTGATCCTGTTATCAAATGACAACTCATGTCTATGGCGAGGAAACCTTGACCATGTTTGATCAACGAGCTAGTCCATTAGAGGCTCACTAGGGACAGTGTGTGTTGGGGATATACCCCACGGTGTGACCTGGCTTGAAGTATGACCCACCAAGACTTGAAGTATGACATGCCAAGACTTGGCGACTCACCGACGACTCATCAGTGACATGGCGGGCGGGTCATACATGACCCGGCAGGCGACTCACACAAACGACAAAGGCCCAAGGCCGAGCGTGCACCCTGGCATAAGGCGACTCATAGAGAGGCCAGGAGGTCCGACTCACACAGAAGGCCCAAGAAGAGGAAAGACTCCCATAAGAAGGAAACAAGACCCGGATTAGGATTCAAGAGAGAATAGTCCTATTCCTACTTCTAGTAGGACTCTACATGTAAACCTACCCCTTCCACCTATATAAGGAGGGGTAAGGCGCCCCAAGAGGGACAAGATTCACAACTTAGGTCTAGACAAGACAAATCTTGAGATAGACAGATTAGACACCCACGAGATTAGAGGTGGCGAGTTCGCACCCTTGTAATCGAGATCATCATCTTCATCAATGCAACACAAGCAGGATGTAGGATTTTACCTCCATCGGAGGGGCCGAACCTGGGTAAACTCGCGTCTCTCGATTCCGACCAACCCTTTCAAGCCGCCACATGGTTGCGATGGCCTCACACCTAAGTTCTCTCACGAGGACATCTGCCATGACAAAACCACGACATGTATTTGAGTTTCCAGTCAATAAAACTCTAGCATGGATAATAAACGATTATCATGAACAAGGAAATATGATAATAACTAATTTATTATTGCTTCTAGGGCATATTTCCAACAGTCTCCCACTTGCACTAGAGCCAATAATATAGTTCACATCACTATGTGATTAACATCCAATGAGTTCTTGGGTTTGATCATGTTTTGCTTGTGAGAGAGGTTTTAGTCAACGGTTCTGCAACATTCAGATCCGTTTGTACTTTACAAATATCTATGTCATATTGTAGATGTTGCTTCCACGCTCCACTTGGAACTATTCAAAATGACAGCTCCACTATATGAATCCGGTTTGCTACTCAGACACATCCGGATTTGTGTCAAAGCTTGCATCGACGTAACCCTTTATGACAAACTCTTTTATCACCTCCATAACCGAGAAACATTTCCTTAGTCATCTAGTTACTAAGGATAATTTTCACCGCTGTCAAGTGATCCACTCCTGGATCACTCTCGTACCCCTTGACAAACTCATGGCAAGGCACACATCAAGTGCAGTACACAACATGGCATACTATAGAGCCTATGGCTAAGGCATAGGGGATGACCTTCGTCCTTTCTCTTTCTTCTGCTGTGGTCAGGCTTTGAGTCTTACTCAAATTCACACCTTACAATATAGGCAAGAACTTCTTCTTTGGCTGATCCATTTTGAACTCCTTCAAAATCTTGTCAAGGTATGTATTGATTGAATGTTTTATCAAGCATCTTGATCTATCTTTATAGATCTTTATGTCCAATGTTCAAGTAGCTTAATCCAGGTTTTCCTTAAAAAAGTCCTTTCCAACAACCCTATATGCTTTCCAGAAATTCTACATTATTTTTTATCAACAATATGTCAACCACATATACTTATCAGAAATTCTATAGTGCTCCCACTCACTTTCTTGGAAATACAAGTTTCTTCATAAACTCTATATAAACCAAAAGCTTTGATCACACATCAAATAATTTATTCCAACTCCAAGATGCTTGCACCAAACCATAAATGGATCGCTGGAGCTCGCATCCCTTTTAGCATCCTTAGGATTAACAAAACCTTCTGGTTGTATCACATACAACCTTTCCTCAAGGAAACAGTCAAGGAAACAATGTTTTGACATCCATCTGCCATATTTCATAATCGAAAAATGCATCAACTGCTAACATAATTCCAAATGACTTTAGCATCGTTACAGGTGAGAAAGTCCCATCATAGTCAACTCCTTGAACTTGTCAGAAACCTCTTTGCGACAACTCTAGCTTTCTAAATGGTGGCATTTACCATCATTGTGTGTCTTCCTTTTAAAGATCCATTAGTACTTAATAGCCTTA
The DNA here is from genome assembly GCF_904849725.1 of Hordeum vulgare subsp. vulgare. Taxonomy (NCBI): domain Eukaryota; kingdom Viridiplantae; phylum Streptophyta; class Magnoliopsida; order Poales; family Poaceae; genus Hordeum; species Hordeum vulgare. The sequence continues at coordinate 395,652,956 of NC_058522.1, read as the reverse complement.
CAGCCATCAAGTAGTTCTTCCAAAGTCCACTTTGTTTTCATACATAGATACTTTCTCGGATTTCATGGCCTCCAGCCATTTGTCGGAACCCGGGCCGACCATAGCTTCTCCATAGCTCATAGGTTCATTGTTATCCAACAACATGACCTCCAAGACATGATTACCATACAACTCTGGAGCAGTACGTTTCCTTGCCGACCTACGAGGTTGGTAGTAACTTGATATGAAGTTTCATGATCATCATCATTAGCTTCGTCTTCATTTGGTGTAGGTGCCGCAGTAACATCATTCTGTGTCGTGCTACCATCCAACTAAAGTGACGGTTGAATAACCTTAGCAAGTGCTACCTTCCTCCCACTCAATTCTTTCGAGAGAAACTCATTCTTGACAAAGGACCAACTTTTAGCAACAAACACTTTGCCTTTGGATTTGAGATAGGAGGTATACCCAACTGTTTTGGGTATCCTATGAAGATGCATTCATGTGCTTTGGGTTCGAGCTTATCAGGCTGAAGCCTTTTGACATAAGCATCATAGCCCCAAGCTTTAAGAAACGACAACTTAAATTTCTTGCCAAACCATAGTTCATACGATGTCATCTCGACGGAATTATATGGTGCCCTATTTAAAGTGAACATGGTTGTCTCTAATGCATAACCCCAAAACGATAGTGGAAAATCGGTAAGAGACATCATAGTACGTACCATATCCAATAGGGCACGATTACGATGTTTGGACACACCATCACACTATGGTGTTATAGGTGACATGAATAGTGAAACAATTTCCACAATGTCTTATATGCATACCAAACTCGTAACTCAGATATTCACCTCTACGATCACATCATAGACATCTCATCCTCTTGTCACGACGATCTTCAACTTCACCGTGAAATTGCTTGAACTTTTCAACATTTCAGACTTGTAATTCATCAAGTAAATATACACGTATGTACTCAAATTATCTGTGAAGTAAGAACATAATGATATCCAGTGCGTGTTTCAGCACTCATTGTCATGCATGCATCAAAATGTATTATTTCCAATAAGTCACTTGCCCGTTCCATCTTACTAGAAAATGAGGCCTTGATTCATCTTGCCCATGTGGGATGGTTTGCATGTCTCAAGTGAGTCCAAAATATCCATCAACATGGAGTTTCTTTATGCGTTTTACACCAATAGGCTTGGTTCGCTTGTCTTAAATGATTCAAAATCGAGTGAGTCCAAGATCCATCATCATGGAGTTTCTTCATGCATTTTATACCAATATGACCTAAGCGGCAGTGCCACAAGTAAGTGGTACTATCATTACTAACTTTGTATCTTTTGGCATAAATGCTACAAACGTGTGTATTACTACGATCGAGATTCACTAAACCATTCACATTGGGCGCATGATCATGAAAGATATTATTCACGTAAACAAAATAACCCATTATTATCTAACTTATGTGAATAATCGTCTCGCAATAAACAAAATCAATATAATGTTCATGCTCAACACAGACACCAAATAACATTTATTTAGGTTTACCACTAATCCCGAAGGTAGATGGAGCGTGTGATAGTGATCACATCATATTTTTAAAACACTTCCAACACACATCGAGACCTCTCCCTTAACTAGTCTCTGTTTATTTCGCAACTCCCGTTTCGAACTACTAATATTAGCAACTGAACTGTATCAAATACCTAGGAGCTACAATGATCACTAGTAGGGCACACGTCAATAACATGTATATAAAATATACTTTTTTGACATTGCCAGTCTTCTTATCTGCCAAGCATCTAGGGTAGTTCCGCTCTCCGTGACCAGTCCCCTCATAACAGAAGCACTCAGTCTCGAGTTTGGGTTCAACCTTGGGTTTCTTAATTGGAGAGACAAATGACTTGTTATCCTCGAAGTTTCCCTTTGGGCCCTTACCCTTCTTGAAACTAGTGGTTTTACTAACCATCAACACTTGATGCTCCTTCTTGATGTCTACCTTTGCGGTGTCAAACATTGCGAATTGCTTAGGGATCATCTTCTCCATCCCTGGTATGTTATAGTTCATCACGAAGCTTAGTAGCTTGGCGGCAGTGACTTTGGAGAACTATGTCAATCACTATCTCATATGGAAGATCAACTCCCACTTGATTCAAGTGTTTGTAGTACCCAGACAATTTGAGCACATGGTCACCGATTGAGCTATTCTCGTTCATCTTGTAGGTAAAGAATTTGTCGGAGGTCTCATACCTCTCAACGTGAGCACGAGCATGAAATCCCAATTTCAGCTCTTGGAACATCTTATATGCCCCGTCATGTTCAAAACGTCTTTGGATCCTCAATTCTAAGCCGTAAAGCATGAGCATTGAACTATCATGTAGTCATCAAAACGTGTGTGTATGATGTTCGCAACATCCACAACTGAGTTTGGGGGGGGGGTAACACACCAAGCGGTGCATTTAGGACATAAGCCTTCTGTGTAGCAACGAGGACAATCCTCAGTTTACCGACCCAGTCTACATAATTTCTACTATCATCTTTCAACTTAGTTTTCTCTAGGAACGTACCAATATATAGGGGAGCTACAACGCAAGCTATTGATCTACAACATAATTTGCAAAGACATTTTGACTGTGTTCATGATAATGAGTTCAAATAATCATATTACTTAAGAAGTCCCACTCAACTCAACATCCCTCAGGTTGTTCGAGTGTGACATGATCCAAATCCACCAACCCATGTCCAATCGTCACGTGAGATGAGGTGGTTTCAATGGTGAACATCTCGATGTTGAACATATTTACTATATGACTCATTATCGACCTTTCGGTCTCCTGTGTTTCGAGGCCATGTCTGTACATGCTAGGTTCGTCAAGTTTAACCCCGTGTGTTCCGCATGTGCAAAACTTTGCACCCGTTGTATGTGAACGTAGAGTCTATCACACTCGATCATCACGTGGTGTCTCGAAACGACAAACTTCCGCAACTGTGCACACTCGGGGAGAACAAAATTTTATCTTGAAATTTTAGTGAGGGATCACCTTATAATGCTACCGTCGTCCAAAGCAAAACAAGGTGCATAAAAAGGATTAACATCACATGCAAATCATAAGTGACATGATATCGCCATGAACTTGTGCCTTTTGATCTGCATCTTCAAAGCACCGGCATGATATCCATCGTCACCGACCAACAACATGAGCTCCATCATCGTGTTGCCATCAAAGTTATCGTGCCAACCATGCTTCTAATACTATTGCTACCGTTTAGCGATAAAGTAAAGCATTCCATAGAACTTAATGATTGACACACTGGTTATACAATAATTAAAGACAACCCTATGACTCATGTCGGTTGTCGTAGCTTCGACATGCAAGTCGATATTAACTATTACAACATGATCATTTCATACATCAAATATATATTATCATGTCTTTGGCCATATCTGTAACACCCAAGCTGCGGTCCTATCCTTATTTTGGTGTGAGGGCCACGACAGGGATAGAAACGCATCTCGTTGTTTCGCAAGAATGGATATAGTTACAAGTACATGTACTAAAAAGATGAGTATAAGGAGTTGGCTTACACTCGCCACAAACTACATCAGAGTCACATCAGTACAATACATACAAACATCATGAAGAAGAGCATGGTCCGTCTACGGACGTAAACAAACGATAAAAAACGACGTCCATCCTTGCTATCCCAGGCTACCGGCATAAAACCCATCCTAGATCGATGAAGAACAAGAAGAAGAAACTCCAAATAGCACAATCAGCGTGCTCACATCAAAGTAACTCTTTACCTGTACCTAGAACTGGTGTTCTAGTAATCTGTGAGCCATAGGGACTCAACAATCTCATTTCCAAAGGTATCAAGACAAGCAAAGCTTAATGGGTGAGGTATGGTTAAGTGGTGAGGCTGGAGCATGCGACTAACCATTTTTTTAAGGTGGCTAACTTACGAGTACAAGAATAAGAGGGGGGTGATCTACGCATAACTGACGAGAACTACTGACGATCAAAGAGTGATCCTGAACATCTATTTACGTCATACATAACCCCACCGTGTCCTCGATCGGAGAATGAGCTCACAAAAGAGAGAGTCACGGTTACACACTCAGTTGGCAAGTTTTAATTAAGTTTACTTCAAGTTATCTGGAACTGGATGTTAAACAAAGTTTCCACATTGCCACATAACCGCGGGCACGACTTTCCGAAAGATTTAACCCTGCAGGGGTGCTCCAACTAGTCCATCACAAACTACCACACGCTGCGACATAATGACCTCCATCAGGGAAACCCATGGTCTCCTCGGGTTCCTATTGGAAAACCTCAACCTCGAGATAAGCCAAAGCATCCTCAGAATCTCTCGCACAAGACGCTCTAGAAAGGTAAAAAAAATCTAGCAAGGCTGCTCGGTGTGTCGACGAACCCGATAAGAGCCGCGTATCTTGTTCTGAGGACATGACCGGATGGGACTAGCTACGAGTAAAACCAAACCTCAAGTTTCCTCGCGGTGGCCCCACAGGCAACCCATTTGGGACCAACACCATCATCACTGGCCCCCTGTATTATGTTGAATTACTCCTCGGGTTCATGACGCCCTATGTTTTTTAGTATTATCATGATTATTATGTTGGGCAAATATAGTACCAATGTTGGGCCATGCCAGACGAGCTTTATCCCAAAACGAGAATCTAGGGGGTCCCCATAACAACCCCAAGCATGTTAGGAGCGCTCATTTATGGAACATAACACCGGTAGCCGAGACTAAGGCGACAAAGGTGGAACAAAACACCATGCTAGAAAGGCTGAGCCTTCCACCTTTTACCAAGTATATACGTGCATTAAATTAATTAGAAATAATATGGTGATATGACAAGGAACCCATGTTTGCACATGGAAGCAACTACACCTGCAACTGACTACGCTATCCAATGGTTTGTTGGAAATATGCCCTAGAGGCAATGATAAAATAATAATTATTATATTTCCTGCTTCAAGATAATCGTTTATTATCCATGCTATAATTGTATTGAATGAAAGCATAGATAATGTGTGGATATGTAGACAAAACAATGTCCCTAGTAAGCCTCTAGTTGACTAGCCAGTTGATCAAGGATGGTTAAGGTTTTCTGACCATATGCAAAGTGTTGTCACTTGATAACTGGATCACATCATTAGGAGAATGATGTAATGGACAAGACCCAAATTATAAACGTAGCATGTGATCGTGTCATTTTGTTGCTATTGTTTTCTGCATGTCAAGTATTCATTCCTATGACCATGAGATCATGTAACTCACTAACACTAGAGGAATGCCTTGTGTGTATCAAATGTCATAACGTTACTGGGTGACTATAAAGGTGCTCTACAGGTATCTCCGAAGGTGTCCATTGAGTTAGCATGGATCAAGACTGGGATTTGTCACTCCGTGTGACGGAGAGGTATCTCGGGGCCCACTCGGTAATACAACATCACAAATAAGCCTTGCAAGCAATGTGAATCACGTGTTAGTCACGTGATCTTGTATTGTGGAACGATTAAAGAGACTTGCCGGTAACGAGATTGAAATAGGTATAGGGATACCGACGATCAAATCTCGGGCAAGTAACCTACCGAAGGACAAAGGGAATGGTATACAAGATTATATTAATCCTTGGCACAGAGGTTCAACCGATAAGATATTCGTAGAATATGTAGGATCCAGTATGGACATCGAGGTCCCTCTATTGGATATTGACGAGGGAGTGTCTCAGGTCATGTGAACATAGTTCTTGAACCCGCAGGGTTTGTACACTAAAGGTTCGGTGACGTTTCGGTATAGTTGAGTTATAGGTGTTGGTGACCTCAGGTTGTTCGGAGTCCCGGATGAGATCATGGACGTCACGAGGGCTTACGGAGTGGTCTGGAAACGAAGATTGATATATAGGATGGCTTCATTTGGTCACGAGAAAGATTTCAGGCATTACGGACAGTGTACCGGGAGTGACGAATCGGTTTCGGGTTTTCACCGGGAGGGGCCCACCCACCCGGGGGTGAGCCCAATAGTCCTAGGGTGGCGCACCAGCCCTTAGTGGCATGGTGAGGCCAGCCCAAGAGGGCTATGGATCTAGAATAGAAAACCAAAAGAAAAAAGAGAGGGAGGTGGGAAGGGAGAGGAGGACTCCTCCTTCCCAAACCGAATTGGAGTTGGAGTCCTCCTCTGCACTTCGGACGACTCCCTATGGGGCTCCCTTGAGACCCAAGTCTAGCCCCTCCCCTCCTCCTATATATACCAGAGGTTTTAGGGTTTTTGAGACACAACTTTGCCACATGCAGCTCAAACCTATACATCGTACTTCTTCCTCTAGATCGGATTTCTGTGGAGCTCGGGCGGAGCCCTGCAGGAATAGATCATCACCATCACCAGCGCGCCGTCATGCTGCCGGAGAACTCATCTACTTCCCCGCCTCTCTTGCTGGATCAAGAAGGCGGAGATCGTCATCGAGCTATACGTGTGCTGAACGCGGAGGTGCCGTCCGTTCGGCGCTAGATCGGAACGGGTCATGGGCCGACGGTGATTTGAATCATGAAGTTGTACCACTACATCAACCGCGTTTCTTAACGTTTCCTGCTGAGCGATCTACAAGGGTATGTGGATCAGATCTCCCTCTCATAGATGAACATCACCATGATAAATCTTCGTGTGTTTAGGAAAATGTTTGTTTCCCATGCAACGTTCCCCAATAGTGGCATCATGACCTAGGTTCAAGCGTAGATGTTATCTCGAGTAGAACACAAAAGTTTATGTGGGCGTTGATGTTAGATTTGCTTCCCTCCTTAGTCTTTTCTCGATTCGACGATATTGTTGGATTGAAGCGGCCTGGACCAACATTACTCGTACGCTTACGAGAGACCGGTTTCATCGACTAACATGCAACTCGTTATATAAAGATGACTGGCGGGTGCCTGTTTCTTCAACTTTAGTTGAATTGGATTTGACCGAGACATTCCTTGGAGAGAGGTTAAATAACAATTTGCACATCTCCGTTGTGGCTTTTGCGTAAGTAAGATGTGATCATACTGGATATCCATAGCAGCCACATAAAACATGCAACAACAAATTAGAGGACGTCTAACTTGTTTTTGCAGGGTATGCTTGTGATGTGATATGGCCAAAGACATGATGTGATATATTGGATGTATGAGATGATCATGTTGTAATAGTTAATATCGACTTGTACGTCGATGCTACGGCAACCGACAGGAGCCATAGGGTTGTCTTTAAACTAACGTTTGTGTTTGCATATGCGTTTACTATATTGCTAGGTTGTAGCTTTAGTAGTAATAGCATAGATAGCATGACAACCTCGATGGCGACACGATGATGGAGATTATGTTGTGGCGCCGGTGACAGTGAAGATCATGCCGGTGCTTTGGTGATGGAGATTAAGAAGCACAAGATCATGGCCATATCATGTCACTTATGAATTGCATGTGATGTTAATCCTTTTATGCACCTTATCTTGCTCAGAACGACAGTAGCATTATAAGGCGATCCCTCACTAAATTTCAATATAAAATTGTGTTCTCCCTGACTGGGCACCGTTGCAACAGTTCGTCGTTTCGAGACACCACGTGGTGATCGGGTGTGATAGACTCAATGTTCACATACACCGGGTGCAAAACAGTTGCACACGCAGAACACTCGGGTTAAACTTGACGAGCCTAGCATGTGCAGACATGGCCTCGGAACACAAGAGACCGAAATGTCAATCATGAATCATATAGTTGATATGATTAGCATAGAGATGTTTACCACTGAAACTACGCTCAACTCACGTGATGATCAGATTTGAGTTAGTGAATTTGGATCATGCCACACTCAAGTAACTAGAGGGATGTCTATTTGAGTGGGAGTTTATTAGTAATTTGATTAGTTAAACTCAAATTATCTTGAACATAGTCTAAGTCCACTTTGCAATATTTTATGTTGTAGATCAATGGCTCACGCAGTAGCAACCCTGAATTTCAATACGTTCCTAGAGAAAGCTAAGCTGAAAGATGATGGTAGCAACTTTGTACACTGGGCTCATAACCTTAGGCTCATCCTACAAGCTGGGAAAAAGAATTATGTCCTTGATGCTGCGCTAGGAGATGAACCACCCGCTACGTCTGACCAAGATGTTTTGAACGCTTGGCAATCACGCAAGGAGGACTACTTAATAGTTCAATGTGCAGTCTTGTATGGCTTGGAACCAGGTCTTCAACGATGCTGTGAGCATCATGGAGCATATGAGATATTCCAGGAGTTGAAGTTTATCTTTCAGAAGAACGCCCGGATCAAGAGGTATGAGACCTCCGATAAATTCTATGCTTGCAAGATGGAGGAGAATTCGTCTGTCAGTGAACATGTGATCAAAATGTTTGGGTACTCAAACCATCTAGCTGAGCTGAGGATTGAACTCCTGCAAGAAGCTATCACTGACATAATTCTCCAATCACTGTCACATAGCTACAAGAGCTTTGTGTTGAACTATAACATGCAAGGGATGAACAAGTCACCTGACTAGTTATTCGCGATGATGAAAGTCGCAGAGTCAAAACTCCAGAAAGAGCATCAAGTGTTGATGGTTAATAAGACCACTTGCTTCAAGAGAAACGGCAAAGGCAAGAAGGGTAACTCCAAGAAGAGCGGCAAAACAATTGCCAATCCGACGAAGAAACCCAAGGATGGACCTAAGCCGGAAACAGAGTGCTATTATTGCAAGTGGATGGGTCACTAGAAGCGCAACTGCCCCAAGTATTTGGCTGATAAGAAGGCGGCCAACGCCAAACCAGCTATATGTGATATACATGTTATTGATGTGTACCTAACCAACTCTCGTAGTAGTGCCTGGGTATTTGATACCGGTTCTGTTGCTCATATTTGCAACTCAAAGGAGGGACTGTGGAATAAACGAAGGCTGGCGAAGGATGAAGTGACGATGCGTGTGGGAAATGATTCCAAGGTTGATGCAATCGCCGTAGGCACAGTCTCACTTCCGTTACCATCAGGATTAGTTACGAACTTAAATAATTGTTATTTAGTGCCTGCGTTAAGCATGAACATTATATCTGGATCTTGTTTATTGCGAGATGGTTACTCATTTAAGTCAGAGAATAATGGTTGTTCTATTTTTATGAGTAAAATCATTTATGGCCATGCACCCACTGAGAGGGGTTTGTTCATATTGAATCTTGATTGTGATGACACACATGTACATAACTTTGAGACCAAAAGATGTAGAGTTAATTATGATAGCGCCACCTTTTTGTGGCACTGCCGCTTAGGTCATATTGGTGTAAAGCGCATGAAGAAAATCCATGCTGATGGGCTTTTAGAGTCACTTGATTTCGAATCACTTGACAAGTGCGAACTATGCCTCATGGGCAAGATGACTAAGACTCCATTCCCCGGAACAATGGAGGGTGCAAGTGACTTATTGGAGATCATACATACTGATGTGTGCGGTCCAATGAGTGTGGAGGTGCGTGACGGAAATCGTTATTTTCTCACCTTCACTGATGATTTGAGTAGGTATGGATATATCTACTTGATGAAGCACAAGTCTGAAACGTTTGAAAAGTTCAAGAAATTTCAGAGTGAAGTTGAAAATCATCATAACAAGAATATCAAGTTCCTACGATCTAATCGAGGGGGTGAATATCTGAGTTTCGAGTTTGGTTCTCACTTAAGAAAATGTGGAATTGTTTCACAGTTGACACCGCCTGGAACACCACAACGTAATGGTGTGTCCGAACATCGTAATCGTACTTTGTTAGATATGGTGCGATCTATGATGTCTCTTACCGATTTCCCGTTATCATTTTGGGGTTATGCATTAGAGACAGCTGCATTCACTTTAAATAGGGCACCAACAAAATCCGTTGAGACGACTCCATATGAGTTATGGCATGGCAAGAGGCCAAAGTTGTCGTTTCTTAAAGTTTGGGGATGTGATGCTTATGTCAAAAAGCTTTAGCCTGAAAAGCTGGAACCCAAAGCGGAAAAGTGTGTCTTCATAGGTTACCCAAAAGAGACAGTTTGGTACACCTTCTATGTCAGATCCGAGGGCAAAGTGTTAGTTGCTAAGAACAAACCTTTTCTTGAAAAGGAGTTTCTCTCGAAAGAATTGAGTGGGAGGAAGATAGAACTTCATGAGGTTGTGGAACCTCTGCTCCCTGTAGATGGTGGCGCAGGACAGAGGGAAATCTCTATCGAGGCAACACCGGTTGAGGAGGAAGCTAATGATGATGATCGTGAAGCTTCAGATCAAGTTACTATCAGACCTCACAGGTCGACAAGATCACGTACTGCTCCTGAGTGGTACGGGAATCCTGTCTTATCTATCATGTTGTTAGACAACAATGAGTCTCTGAATTATGAAGAAGCAATGGTGGGCCCGGGTTCCAACAAATGGCTAGAGGCCATGAAGTCCGAGATAGGATATATGTATGAAAACAAAGTGTGGACTTTGGAAGTATTACCTGAAGGTCGCAAGGCTATTCAGAACAAATGGATCTTTAAGAAGAAGACGGACGTGGGCGGTAATGTGACCGTTTATAAAGCTCTACTTGTGGCAAAGGGTTTTTCACAAGTTCAAGGAGTTGACTACAATGAGACGTTCTCACCCGTAGCGATGCTTAAGTCCGTCCGAATCATGTTAGCAATAGCAGCATTTTTCGATTATGAAATCTAGCAGATGGATGTCAAAACAGCTTCCTTAATGGTTTTCTTAAGGAAGAGTTGTATATGATGCAACCCGAAGGTTTTGTTGATGCGAAGAATGCTAACAAAGTATGCAAGCTCCAGCGATCCATTTATGCACTGGTGCAAGCATCTCGGAGTTGGAATAAGCGCTTTGATGAGGTGATCAAAGCATTTGGGTTTATACAAGTTGTTGGAGAATCTTGTATTTACAAGAAAGTGAGTGGGATCTCTGTAGCGTTTCTAATATTATATGTGGATGACATATTGCTGATTGGAAACAATGTGGAGTTTTTAGAGAGCGTAAAAGATTACATATTAGGAATTAAGATCTATAGGGATAGATCTAGGCGCCTAATAGGACTTTCACAAAGCACATACCTTGATAAAGTTTTGAAGAAATTCAAAATGGAGCAGTCCAAGAAGGGGTTCTTGCCGGTCTTACAAGGTATAAAGATGAGTAAGACCCAGTATCCAGTAACTGCGGAAGATAGAGAAAAGATGAGTACTGTCCCCTATGCTTCAACCATAGGGTCTATCATGTATGCAATGCTATGCAGAAGACCGGACGTCAGCCTGGCCAAAAGTATGGCAGGCGGGTTTCAAAGTAATCCAGGAGTGGATCACTAGACGGCGGTCAAGAATATTCTGAAGTACCTGAAAAGGACTAAGGAAATGTTTCTCGTTTATGGAGGTGACGAAGAGCTCGTTGTAAAGGGTTACGTCGATGAAAGCTTTGACAGTGATCCGGATGACTGTGAGTCTCAAACCAGATACATATTTATTTTTAATGGGGGTGCAGTAAGCTGGTGCAGTTCCAAGCAAAGCGTCGTAGCAGATTCTACATATGAAGCAGAGTACATGGCTGCCTCGGAGGCAGCTAAGGAGTGTGTCTGGATGAAGCAGTGCTACCTCTTGAGCTTGCATTGGTTTTTTCCCTTGAAGAGGAAAGGGTGATGCAGCACAGTAGCAGTAAGTATTTCCCTCAGTTTGAGAACCAAGGTATCAATCCAGTAGGAGTATCAAGGCCAGTCACCAATGTACCTGCGCAAAAACAAACAAACTTGCACCCAACAGTATAAAGGGGTTGTCAATCCCTTCATGATTGATTGCAAGGTGAGATCTGAAGTAGGAAAGTGCAACAAGGTAAAAGTGTAGAGCTAAAAATATGATGTGAAGTACTCCCAACGGCCATAGTGTTCACTAGAGGCTTTTCTCATGATAACAAATATTACGGTGGGTGAACGAATTACTGTCGAGCAATTGATAGAACCGTGCAAAGTCATGATGATATCTAAGGCAATGATCATACATATAGGCATCACGTCCGAGACAAGTAGACCGATACTTTCTGCATCTACTACTATTACTCCACACATCGACCGCTGTCCATCATGCATCTAGTGTATTGAGTTAATAACAAACAGAGTAACGCCTTAAGCAAGATGACATGATGTAGAGGGATAAATTCATGCAATAGATATAAACCCCATCTTTTTACCCTTGATGGCAACAACACGATGTGTGCCTCGCTACCCCTTCAGTCACTGGGTGAGGACACCGCACGGTATAAACCCAAAACCAAGCACTTCTCCCATTGCAATAATTGTAGATCAAGTTGGCCAAACGAAACCCACAACTCGAAGAGAATTACAAGGATACGAAATCATGCATATAAGAGATCGGAGGAGACTCAAATAATAATCATAGATAATCTGATCATAAATCCACAATTCATCGGATCTCGACAAACACACCGCAAAACAAGATTACATCGGATAGATCTCCATGAAGATCATGGAGATCTTTGTATTGAAGATCCAAGAGAGAGAAGAAGCCATCTAGCTACTAGCTATGGACCCAAAGGTCTATGGTGAACTACTCACGCATCATCGGAGAGATAATGGTGTTGATGAAGAAGGCCTTCGTGTCTGAATCCCCCCTCCGGCAGGGCACCAGAACGTGCCCCAGATGGGATCTTGCGGAGACAGAAGCTTGCGGCAGCAGATAAGTATTTTCGTGGCTCTCTCCCGTGGTTTCAGTTTTTTAGGGAATTTATAGGCTGAAGAGGTAGGGCATCGGAGCCACGGGGGGCCCACAAGCCTTCTAGGCGCGCCCCGAGGCTGTGCCTAGGGGGCTTGTGACCTCCCCCAGGGTCCTTTGCCTTTGTTCTCAAGTTCCCCGCGTATCTTCTGTTACGGGAAAAATCTTGCCGAAGATTTTATTCCGTTTGGACTCCGTTTTATATTCTCCTATGAAAAGGGTCAAAAACACGAAAAAAACGGGAACTGGCACTTGCCACTGAGTTAATCGGTTAGTCCCAAAAAAGATATAAAATGCATACAAAACATCCAAAGTTGACAAGATAATAGCATGGAACCATCAAACATTATAGATACGTTGGAGACATATCAAGCATCCCCAAGCTTAACTCCTACTCTTTCTCAAGTAGGGAAGTGATAAAAACAGAATTTTTGATGTGGAATGCTACCTAACATATTACTCCTTTGCAACTTCTTTTATGTGACATGAATGTTCAGATCCGTAAGATTCAAAACAATAGTTGGCTATTGACATGAAAACAACAATACTTCAAGCAAACTAGCAAGGTAATCATGAACTTTTGAAATAACAAGGCCAAAGAAAGTTATCCCTACAAAATCATATAGTCTGGCTATGCTCCACCATCCCCACACAATGAATTTAAATCATGCACAACCCCCGGTATTGGCCAAGTAATTGTTTTCGCACTCTTACTTTCTCAAACCTTTTTCAAATCTCACGCAATTTATGAGCATGAGCCATGGATATAGCACTATAGGTGGAATAGAGTGTGGTGGAGGCTGAGAGGCAAAAAGGAGGAGATGGTCACATCGACTCGGCGTATCAAAGGGCTATGGAGATGCCCATCAATAGATATCAATGTGAATGAGTAGGGATTACCATGCAACAGATGCACTTAGAGCTATAAGTGTGTGAAAGCTCAAAAGGAGAACTAGTGGGTGTGCACCCAACTTGCTTGCTCACGAAGACCTATGGGAATTTTGAGGAAGCCCATCATTGGAATATACAAGCCAAGTTATATAACGAAGATTCCCACTAGTATATGGAGTGTCAAAACGAGAGACTCTCTATCATGAAGAACATGGTGCTATTGTGAAGCACAAGTGTGGAAAAAGATAGTAGCATTGTCCCTTCTCTCTTTTTCTCTCCTTTTTTTGGATGGGCTCTTTGGCCTCTTTTCATTTTTTTGGTGGGCATCTTTGGCCTCTTTTTTTGTATTTCCTCACATGGGATGATGCTCTAATAATGATGATCATCACACTTTTATTTACTCACAACTCAATACTTAGAGCAATGATGACTCTATAGGAAATGCCTCCGGCAGTGTACCGGGATGTGCAACGATCTAGCTTGGCGTGTGACATTGGAACATCTCGCTAGCTATCTTACAATCATGCAATCGCAATATGTAAGTGACGGCACAAGTCATGAGACGGAACGGTGGGACTTGCATGGCAATATATCTTGGAACGGCTATGAAAATGCCACGGTGGAAGGTGAAAGTACATCTATACCATGGACTCACATTAGTCGTGAAGAACTCATATACTTATGGCGAAAGTTTTATTAGTAATCGAAACAAAGTGCTAAACGCATACTCCTAGGGGAAGGGTTGGTGGGTGTTAACCATCGCGCGATCCCGACCTCCACACAAAGGATGAAAATCAATAAATCAATTATGCTCCGACTTCCTAACATAGCGGTTCACCATACGTGCATGCTACGGGAATCACTAACTTCAACACAAGTATTTCTAGATTCACAACACCCTACTAACATAACTCTAATATTACCATATCCATGTCTCAAAACTAATTGAGAGGAATCAAACTTCTCTTACTAATCAATGCACATGAATATGGAAGTTTTTATTATATCATGTTTGGATGCCTATCATCTTTAGGACTACTTTCATAACACAAGCCAATTACCAAGTTACTCAGAGAGGGCACTCTCAAAAAGATATAAGTGAAGATCGAGAGTTCTTATTTCTCCAAAATATGACACTGCCATGTTCTAAAAATATCTAAGTGAATCACTAGAGCAAAGTTATCTAGCTCAAAAGATATAAGTGAAGCACATGCGAGCTAAATTGCCTAACTCAAAAGATATAAGCGAAGCTCAATGAGTATTCTAGCAAATTCACGATGAGTGCATGTCTCTCTCAAAAAGGTGTGCAGCAAGGATGATTGTGACACAACAAAAATAAAAGACTCCTATAATACACGACGCTCCAAGCAAAACACATATCATGTGGTGAATAAAAATATAGCTCCAAGTAACGTTACCGATGGATTGAAGACGAAAGAGGGGATGCCTTCCCCGGGCATCCCCAAGCTTAGGATTTTTGGTGTCCTTGAATTTGGCTTGGGATGCCTTGGGCATCCCCAAGCTTGAGATCTTTCCACTCTTTATCCCATTGTCCACGAGAACATCACCCAAAACTTGAAAACTTCACAACACAAAACTTAAACAGAAACTTGTGATATCATTAGCACAAGAAAAGAAACTACCAACTCCTTAGGTACTGTAGCAAACTTGATTTCTATTTATATTGGTGCTATATTACTGTATTCTCACTTTTCCATGGCTAGTACCCCCCGATACGATCCATAATTTCATCAAAATAAGCAACCAACACAACAAAAACAGCATTTGTCAAAAACAGACCAGTCTGTAGCAATCTGTGTACTTCATATACTTCTGGTATCTCAAAAATTCTGAAAACTTATGACACTTGGTGAAATTGGCATATGAACCAGTAGCAAAAAGAATCAACTCAAAATCTCTTTCTGCATAAGAATTAAAAATAATTTAGTGAGCGCAAAGTTTCTGTCTTTTTCACAAGATCAAACAACCATCACCAAAACTAGTCATAAAGGTTTTACTTGGCACAAACACAAAAAGAAACACAAAACACACAATCATAACAGAATTATGATGGTGTGGACACAACAAAAAAGAAAGCAAAAAAGCAAAGATAAATTCATTGGGTTGCCTCCTAACAAGCGCTATTGTTTAACGCCCTTAGCTAGGCATAAGGCGATAGAGTCACGTATCGTCGTCTTTGGTGCTCAAACCATAAGTAGCCCTCATCATGGATTCATAAGGAAATCTTATTTTCTTTCTAGGAAAATGTTCCATGCCCTTCTTTAATGGAAATTGAAATGTAATATTCCCTTCCTTCATATCGATGACTGCACCAATAGTCCTTAGGAAAGGTCTAGCAAGAATGGTAGGACCTGTAGGATTGCAATCAATATCAGGCACAATGGAATATATGGGTACATAGTTCCTATTTGCAATAATAAGAATATCATTGATCCTTCCCATAGGTTTCTTAACAGTAGAATCCGCAAGATGCAAATTAAGAGAGCACTCATCAATTTCATTGAAGCCTAGAACATCACATAAAGACTTTGGAATAGCGGAAACACTAGCACCCAAATCACACAAAGCATTGCATTCATAGTTTTTAATCTTGATTTTGATAGTAGGTTCCCACTCATCATGAAGTTCTATAGGAATAGAAACTTCCAACTCAAGTTTCTCTTCAAGAGATCATAGCATCGACGATATGATCGGTAAAGGCCTCGTTTTTGGCTATAAGCGTGTGGAGAATTTAGCATGGATTGCATCAAGGAAATACATTCAATCAAAGAGCAACTATCATAATTTAATTCCTTGAAATCCAAAGTAGTAATTTCATTACTACTCAAAGTTTTGATATCCTGTACTCCACTTTCAATGCTTTTAGCATAAATATAGATAGACTCCGAATCATTGGGGCGTTTCTCAACCAAAGTGGATTCATATCCAGCCCCATCATCATTAGGTTTTACATTAGAAAACAAGGATTCAATGGGAGTCACACCAAGCACTTGAAGATCTTCGTGATTCTCATCACGAGAACACGCCTTTTTAAGCCATTCATATCTAGCACGAATTTGGGCCATTCTTTCTTTACTCTCATTCATGGAAACACGCATAGATTTTAAAGTTTCATCCATATTGATCTTGGGAGGAGCACATCTCAATTTCAAAGCATCAATATCAAGAGAAATTCTATCAACGGTCCTAGCCAAGTCATCAATTTTGAGCAGTTTTTCTTCTATGGACGCATTGAAAATCTTTTGCGAGTTGATAAACTCTTTAATATTACTCCCGAGATCAGAGGGTAATTTATTGTAATTTCCATGAGCATTGTTGTAGGAATTACCAAAGTTATTAGAGGGATTACTAGGTAAAGGCCTAGGAATAAAGTTTCCTTTATAAGCATTGTTGTTGCCAAAATTATTCCTACGAACAAAATTAACATGCAAGCTCTCATTGCTACTCTCAATCAAGGAAGACAAGGGCGTATCATTTGGATCTAAAGGAGAACCTTTACTAGCAAACAATTTCATTAACTCATCCATCTTAGCACTCAAAGAGTTAATTTCTTCTATAGCATGCACTTTTTTACTAGTAGGTGACCTTTCAGTGTGCCATTGAGAATAGTTTGTCATGATATTGTCTAGGAGTTTTGTGGCTTCTCCTAATGTGATTTCCATGGAAGTTCCACTGGAGGCGGAATCCAAGATATTTCTAAGAGCAAAATTCAAACCAGCATAGAAGATTTGTATAATCATCAATAGACTCAAGCCATGAGCGGGACAATTTCTAATAATCAATTTCATTCTCTCCCAAGATTGTGCAACATGTTCATGATCTAGTTGCTTAAAATTCATGATAACATTACGGAGAGAGATAATCTTAGCCGGTGGAAAATACTTGGATATATAAGCATCTTTACACTTGTTCCAAGAATCAATGCTATTTTTGGGTAAAGATGAGAACCAAGTTTTTGCTTGATCTCGCAATGAGAACGGAAATAGCTTAAAATTAATCACATCATTATACACATCTTTCTTCTTTTGCATATCACATAACTCAATGAAGGTATTAAGATGGGATGCGACATCTTCACTAGGAAGGTCGGAAAATTGCTCTTTCATAACAAGATTTAGCAAAGCAGCATTGATTTCATATGATTCCGCACTAGTGGCGGGAGCAATCGGAGTACTAATAAAATCATTATTATTAGTATTCGAGAAGTCACAAAGTTTGGTGTTTTCAGTCATGGTGACTTCAGCAAGCAGACAAGCACACAAGCGAACAGAAAGCAAGTGAAAGAAAAGGGTGAACGAAAAAGGCAAATATTTTTGTAAATTTATGTTTTTTAGAAGTGGGGGAGAGGAAAACGAGAGGCAAAAAAGTAAATGCAAGAGATGGGTTTGCGACAGTTACTTGGATGAGCTTCACTTAGAATAGTCCCCGGTGCCAGAAATTGACACGTTAAAGGAAGACTATTCTTGACTTGATACTCCCCGGCAACGGCGCCATAAGTTCTTCTTGCTACCTCTTGAGCTTGTGTTGGTTTTTCCCTTGAAGAGGAAAGGGTGATGCAGCACAGTAGCAGTAAGTATTTCCCTAAGTTTGAGAACCAAGGTATCAGTCCAGTAGGAGTATCAAGGCAAGTCACCAATGTACCTGCGCAAAAACAAACAAACTTGCACCCAACGCTATAAAGGGGTTGTCAATCCCTTCACGATTGATTGCAAGGTGAGATCTGAAGGTGGAAAGTGCAACAAGGTAAAAGTGTAGAGCTGAAAATATGATGTGAAGTAGACCCGGGGGCCATAGTGTTCACTAGAGGCTTCTCTCATGATAGCAAATATTACGGTGGGTGAACGAATTAATGTCGAGCAATTGATAGAACAGCGCAAAGTCATGATGATATCTAAGGCAATGACCATACATATAGGCATCACGTCCGAGACAAGTAGACCGATACTTTCTGCATCTACTATTATTACTCCACACATCGACCGCTATCCAGCATGCATCTAGTGTATTGAGTTCATAACAAACAGAGTAAGGCCTTAAGCAAGATGACATGATGTAGAGGGATAAATTCATGCAATAGATATAAACCCCATCTTTTTACCCTTGATGGCAACAACATGATGCGTACCTCGCTACCCCTTCTGTCACTGGGTGAGGACACCGCACGGTATGAACCCAAAACCAAGCACTTCTCCCATTGCAAGAATTATAGATCAAGTTGGCCAAACGAAACCCACAACTCGAAGAGAATTACAAGCATACGAAATCATGCATATAAGAGATCAGAGGAGACTCAAATAATAATCATAGATAATCTGATCATAAATCCACAATTCATTGGATCTCGACAAACACAGCACAAAAGAAGATTACATCGGATAGATCTCCATGAAGATCATGGAGAACATTGTATTGAAGATCCAAGAGAGAGAAGAAGCCATCTAGATACTAGTTGTGGACCCGAAGGTCTATGTTGAACTACTCACGCATCATCGGAGAGGCAATGGTGTTCATGAAGAAGCCCTCCGTGTCCGAATCCCCCTCTCGCAGGGCACCAGAACGTGCCCCAGATGGGATCTTATGGAGACAGAAGCTTGCGGCGGTGGAAAAGTATTTTTGTGGCTCTCTCCCATGATTTCAGATTTTTAGGGAATTTATATGTGGAAGAGGTAGGGCAAAGGATCCACGGGGGGCCCACAAGCCTGCTAGGCGCGCCCCAAGACGCGCCTAGGGGGCTTGTGACCTCCCCCGGGGTCCTTTGCCTTGGTTCTCAAGTTCCCCGCGTATCTTCTGTTACGGAAAAAATAATTCCAAAGATTTTATTCCGTTTGGACTCCGTTTAATATTCTCCTCTGAAAAGGGTCAAAAACACGGAAAAAACAGGAACTGGCACTTGGCACTGAGTTAATAGGTTAGTCCCAAAAAAGATATAAAATGCATACAAAACATCCAAAGCTGACAAGATAATAGCATGGAACCATCAAAAATTATAGATACGTTGGAGACGTATCAAGCAGTTCATGACGGATCTTGGAGTTGTGCCAAGCGCACTAAATCCAATAACTCTGTTCTGTGACAACAGTGGCGCCATTGCTTTAGCAAAGGAACCAAGGTTTCACAAGAAGACCAGACACATCAAACGCCACTTCATCCTCATCCGCAACTACGTCGAAGGCGAGGACATAAATATTTGCGAAATGCACACGAATCTGAATGTTGCAGATCCGCTGACTAAATCTCTTCCACGAGCGAAGCATGATCAACACCAGAACTGTATGGGTATTAGATTCACTCCAATGTAAATTTCATAGAGATGTGAGACTAGATTGTTGACTCTAGGGCAAGTGGGAGACTGTTGGAAATATGCCCTAGAGGCAATGATAAAATAGTTATTATTATATTTCCTATTTCAAGATAATCGTTTATTATCCATGCTATAATTGTATTGAATGAAAGCATAGATACACATGGGGATATATAGACAAAACAATGTCCCTAGTAAGCCTCTAGTTGACTAGCCAGTTGATCAAGGATGGTTAAGGTTTTCTGACCATATGCAAAGTGTTGTCACTTGATAACTGGATCACATCATTAGGAGAATGATGTGATGGACAAGACCCAAATTGTAAACGTAGCATGTGATCGTGTCATTTTGTTGCTATTGTTTTCTGCGTGTCAAGTATTCAGTCCTATGACCATAAGATCATGTAACTCACTGACACCGGAGGAATGCCTTGTGTGTAGCAAATGTCACAACGTTAGTGGGTGACTATAAAGGTGCTCTACAGGTATCTCCGAAGGTGTCCACTGAGTTAGCATGGATCAAGACTAGGATTTGTCACTCCGTGTGACGGAGAGGTATCTGATACGTCTCCATCGTATATACTTTTCCAAACTCTGTTACCCTTGTTTTGGACTCTAATTTGCACGATTTGAATGGACCTAACCCGGATTGACGCTGTTTTCAGCAGAATTGCCATGGTTTTGTTTTTGTGCAGAAATAAAAGTTCTCGGAATGATCTGGAAACTTATGAGGATTTTTTGTGGAATATATAAAAAATATTGGCGCAAGAATTACCCGAAGACACAGAGCCAGGGGCCCACGAGCCCAGGAGGCGCACCGCCCAAGGCACGCCTGGCAGGCTCGTGGGGCCCACGTGGCTCCGCAGCCTCCAACTCCAACTCTATATAGTCTCTCTCACCCAGAAAAAACCCAGAGAGAAGAGTTCATCGCGTTTCATGATACGGAGCTGCCGCCACCGCCTGTTCTTCCTCGGGAGGGCAGATCTGGAGTCCGTTCTGGGCTCCGGAGAGGGGAAATCGACGCCATCGTCATCATCAACCATCCTGCATCGCCACTTCCATGATGCTATCCATCATTCGTGAGTAATCTCATTGTAGGCTTGCTGGACGGTGATGGGTTGGATGAGATCTATCATGTAATCGAGTTAGTTTTGATGGGGTTTGATCCCTAGTATCCACTATGTTCTTAGATTGATTTTGCTACTACTTTGCTATGCTTAATGATTGTCACTAGGGCCCGAGTGCCATGATTTCAGATCTGAACCTATTATGTTTTCATCAATATCTGTGTGTTCTTCATTGAAAGTGCGTTATATCGACTAGAGGGGGGGGGTGAATAGGAGATTTTTAGAATTTCATCACTGAGGAAATTCCTTTTGAGGAAATTCCTCACTGATGACTAACTTACAGCGGAAACAGTAAATGATCACGAGTGCGAAGTTTCACTACAGCAGTTTTTCAGTATGAGGAATGTGAAAACAGATTGCATAGTGAGCAGGCATGCAGAAAACAGATGAGGATTAACTTGCGTGAAGAATTTGGGGTTGAGGAATTTCAGAGAAAGTCTTCAGCAAATTCTTCAAACAGTGACAGTGAAAGTCATCAACACATAACCTAAGGAATATAAAGAGTTGAGGAATTAGAACCCGTTTCACATCGAAGATAGTAGTTGATTACCCAGTTCCAACTGCTGTAACAGTTGTACATCTGGTTTGGAGCGGCTTGGTATTGAAACCAAAAGACACATAGTCCCGGGACACACAGTCCCTACCGTATTCTCCTTGGGCTAAGAACACACAATCCTCACCCAACACTCGTGGTAAGTCTTCAGGGCAGACTTCCAAACCCTCACAAACTTGGTCACCCGGCGATCCACAATTGACAGCTCGATTGCTCTAGACCATGACGCCTAACCGTCTGGAGGATGCACAGTCCTCAAAGGTAAAAGGCTTCAGTCCCACACAGGAACAACTTCTTCAGTGATGCTCAATCACTTGGTTCTAGGTTTGTGGTTTGGTTTTTGGGCTATTTCCTCACTGATGAATTACTCTCGGAGACTCTGAGGAATTGGGTTGCTCTCATGACAAGTGTCAGGTTCTAACGGAGCAGCCAACCAGCTACTGGTTGTGGGGGGCGGCTATTTATAGCCTGGGAGCATCCCGACATGATTTGACACTAATGCCCTTAAATAATATGACCGTTGGTGTGGATAAGACCAATGATGTGGCGTGGCTATCGAAACGGTCGGAACCCTCAACTGTGAGAGTCCTCATGTCACTCATATTCCTCACTTGAGGCTTTTGGTAGGATTAGGCTTGGGTTGAGCATCATGAGGAAATTCATTCCAAAGTGTTACCTCGACCCCATTTAACAGTACGGTGTTCCTATTACTCAAGTGTGAAGAAAACAAAACAAAAAGAGTAAATCTTCATGCTTCAAAGTCTTCAGAATGATTTTCTGCAGGACACACCGAATTCTTGAATTTCAATATCTTCATGAGGAATATCAATTTCATCGCAGATTCTTCGCGATTCAATTCTTCAGCTTCAGACCAATTTCTTCAACCGAAGATATACATTTTTAGGGGTCGATATTCATCAAATATTTCAAACTCCTCAGTGACTTATAGATCCTGTGTACACTCATGAGCACATTAGATACTTAACCTATACGTCTTCAAACCACCAAAATCACTAACGGGCACTAGATGCACTTACAATCTCCCCCTTTTTGGTGGTTGATGACAATTAGGTTAAGTCTTCAAGAGGGATAAAAATATGAAGTGTAAATACTCATTTGAGGAATTTGGAATCAAGATTCAGAGAGACTCCCCCTGAAGATGTGCATATCTTGAGGATTTTGCTTTTCACCGCAAATGCACATTGATGATTTATATCATGGAGATCTCCCCCTGAGTCTTGTAAATCATGCATACATATGACATATAGTATG